>NW_022195423.1:43013-1534424 GCF_008641045.1 Pistacia vera | reverse complement strand
GTAGGTGCTTTCTTCCAGCTGAATTCCTATCTAGTAAAGTATAAACAGAAGATTTAGGAGTAATCACAAACCGAAACTGATTAAACTGATTTTGCTTACAAAGAAGAGAGAGAGAGAGAGAGAGAGAGAGAAGAAAAGAACATTTTATTATAAGTACGTATGAAAATTGTGTACATATATTTATGTAATTTAATTGTCTTTAAAGATAATTTTAGTGAAAAAACAATTGTCGAAAATAGGTATCGCTAAGTAGTTAGTAAGTTCCATCGAGGTAAGCTAGGTCATGTTGAAGAAGAAGCACCTGTGTGATACATAAAAAATATCTAGACAAGAAAAAAAAATGAGAAAATTGGTTGGCTCTCATGATTTCAATACAATCCTTAATTTGTAACCATAACACCTATCAATCATAGAGCCAAACCAGTCTCTTGTGTACTAAGAGGCAAAATACAGGTAAGTTTCTCATCAATTCTAGCTTCTCTTTGCCCTTTTGTGGGGCATTCACCAGCTCAGTTTCAGTTCCTTCCTCAAATATATTCTCTTCCCCGCTCATATTTTTCTATCTGTCTATCTATTTTGTGAGAGGAGAGGCGGCGGAGATCGATGGACATTTCGAGTTCTAACAACGCCTTTACCATCAAGCCGCAGAAGGCTGTAGGTCTTCACAGATTTTTGTGTATGCAAGGTGGGGACGATGATGGAAGTTACGCGAAGAATTCTCAAGCTCCTGCTTCGGCCATAACCTTATGCAAACCATTGCTTTTGACTGCCATCCAGTCGATGAAACTTTTCTTCAACAATAAAGATGAGGCGGATTCTGTAAGGATAGCCGACTTGGGTTGTGGAACTGGGTATAACACTTTGGCCACAACTGACATGATTGTCGAGAGCTTGAAGCAGCGATATCTCAAAGAGTGTGGGTTCAAGCCTGAATTTGAAGTCTTTTATTCTGATCTTCCATCAAATGATTTCAACTATTTGTTCCAGTCGTTGAATGCCTTGTTTTCTGATAAGAAAACAAGGCCTTATTATGTTGCTGGCGTCCCCGGTTCTTTTTATCATCGTCTCTTTCCAAAAGGAAAACTTCATATTGCCGTTAGCTTAAGTGCCTTGCACTGGCTCTCCCAGGTACTATACATATACATATATATATATATATATATAGCTACAAATGCATTAATTAATTCTCTGGAAACGCACATTACTCTCCATACATCATCACTTTTTACTATTTTATTGCATTTCACTACTTCGTTATTTCTTGCATCCTCAACCACAGATGTAGTTTAATGTTATATGTGGTAGAAGCTTCAAATTTTATTGTGTTCTGCGACTCCGGTCCGACGCAGGTCCATTCCGATGCGAGTTCTCCCTATTGTGGCAGAATTCCGGCGCCGGAATAGGGTGTTTTCGATTAATTTTTAAGTTAATAATGTTGGTATAAAAAGTAACAGAAGTTTTTTGATGCATTTGAATGAATGAGTTACGTGATCAGATACCAGAAGTGGTGTTGGATAAGAGATCAGGAGCATGGAACAAAGGAAGAGCATGGATCGATGGGGCAAAGAAGGAAGTTGCGGAAGCATATGCAAAGCAATCAGAAAAGGATTTGGATGAGTTTTTGAAATGCAGGAAAGAAGAGATTGCAATAGGAGGAATGTTGTTTATATTAATGGGAGGAAGACCTGGATCATGCCCTCCTGAGAATCAGTTGGGTGATCCTGACTCAAGGGCTAAACACCCTTTCAATGACTCCATGGATCAGGCTTGGCAAGACCTAGTAGATGAGGTATTTACACATCCATCCATCTCTTTTACATTTAATTAATATTCATTTTGATTCAAAGTTAATCTGATCATACAATTTAGTTTACACTCATTAGATGAATAAAAATACATAACCTAATCAAATATAGACGAGTTCCATGGTGTTGATGATGGCATCGTCGGAATTAACCAGTTTTCCACTGATGCCAACATAAATAATAAGAAACATTATGTATGATAACTTGGCTTCTTAATTATGAATAAACTTCTTTATATAATACTTGGTAATTAGAAACAAATATCTACAAGTATGCATGATGCATGTATAATAGTTTTATATGAGCATAGAACATAGAGTTTTGATCATGGTTAAATTTTTAATTAATTTCTTGCACCCCAAAAAAAATAAAAAATTAAGGGTTTGATAGAGGAGGAGACAAGAGATATGTTCAATATTCCGGCATATATGAGAAGCATGGAGGAGGTGGAAAAAGGAATGAAGAGATGTGGTGGATTTGAGATAGAAAAAATGGAGTATAGGAGAATAGTGGAGCATTCTGAAGAGAAGCAAAAGGAGTGGATGAGGGATCCGGTTTCGTACGGTAGAGCCAAGACTAACATGCTGCGGGCTGCTCTCAGGCCCATCCTTCAGGCCCACCTCGGCCCGTACCTCTCCGACCAATTCTTCAATCGCTTTGAGAAACGCGTTTCTTCTGATCTTAATCTTCTCCATAAAACTTGTTTTTATGGTGTTATAGTGGTTTTTGCAATCCGAATTTGAGACTATTAAATTAGCCTTTCAATTTTCCTTCCTTTTTGTCAACTAAAAATGGAAAAAAATAATAATTATGTAACAACCCTTTTCAGAAAAGCTTCACTCCACATGAAATGATTTATGCATTCCCATTTAATTCCATTTTCTCAACTAACTTTTTTATCTTCAAAAAAAAAAAAATCTAGTAAAATAATTGGTAATTTCCTATATCTTGGACATTGTGGGGGCCTGCAAAATGCTCAAATTAATAATTGAAAAATAATCTACCAATAAATATTGTCCAATAATATTATGCTCTTGGTTTAGTAGAAATAGAAAGATTCTTGCCAATGCCAATTAAACAGAAATGGTAGTAATAGTATAACTTGAATTGGGCAGACAAGAGATTCTTTTCTTGAAATGTACAATAATTTGATTGAATCATGATAGCCCAATTCACAGTTTTATTATAAGAAGTTTCAATAAAGAGCCATATTAATTCTGTGACTGTGAGGGTGACAAGAGCATAAATCACTTCATTTTTACCACTTTGACCAACATTAATTCTTTAATGTATATGTTTATTGATATATAAATTGAACGATGCATCGGTTCATGATTTTGTTGGCTTGCCCTTTTAAATTAAAGGACGAAAAAGAATACACAGAGTCTTACTTAGTAAGGAAATCTACATCTACTCCAAATAAGCAATGAAATCCTAGAAAACTAAATTTAAATCTTTAAATAAAATAATATCTAAAATATGTAGCGTACCTTATAGTACTCGTTAATCTAGATTTTATATCATCAGTTAATCTTTATCCTTTTTGAAGTTAAATTCTTGTAAGATTAAACGACATGTTCCCTAGCAAAATCCAAGGTTTCCACCCCTTGTTTTATAAATTCCAGATTCCTATACTTAAATTAATATTGTTTGTGATTTTTTGGATTTTGATACAATATAGATAGTGTTATTACCAAACTGCCCTTCTCCTTTTTTATTTTCTTCAATACAACTGATGTTTGTCATCAGGCTTCTTGCCGTCGATGGAGTGCGGCCTTTCATCTTTCCCAACTTTTTGCCGTCGATCGAGCGCGGCCTTTCACCTTTCCAGCCAACCACCAACCCACAAACAACTACACCCTAAAATCGTCGGCCAACAGCCATTACACTTTGCCTTTTTTTGCATTTTCCTAGACAGATCCTAGTCAATTCTCACACCGAAAATCAACAATGTCTGCACTGTTCGACTCCCCTTACTCTCCTTTTCAAAATCCATCCATCCCCCCTCGCAGTTTGTTGCATGTGATCTACACTTACCGCCACGAGACAATCACGGTTTTGAGACCCTCTCATCTGTTTTTCGTTGGGTTTTGGTGTTTGATTGGTGGGGTTTGTTGTTTTTGAAGTGTTGTTTGCAATTTTGTTACTGTTGTGTTGATTTTTGGTCGTCGACAATCCCCTCACCACTCCAACCTTGTTGTTCTATTGTTGCCCACCACCTATTCGATCATTTGTCGCAACTAGCCCCAACCCAAAGCCCATCCTTTCCTCTTGCACACGTAACTTGCGTGAAGATGGGAGGAGGAGGGGTAGAAAACTAGGGGTGGAAACATAATTATTTTGAAATTTCATATTTATTGCAATGTAAAATGACTACTTTACCATTTGACCGTTTTATTAAATAATTCCTGTTAATTTAAGGGTGAAAATCTGAAATTTATGAAACCAAGAATAGGAACATGTTGTTTGCTCTTCTTGTAATATAAATGGTTAAGTTAATGTATGTATGGGCCAAAAATTGTATTGGGCTTGACGAGGTCTAATAACGAAATAAATATGTTACGGCCTAGTGCCTTAGCCCAATCTAGTTGGACCTACACTTAAATCTACCTTGTGAACTGACTACTTTATGAGTTAGGCTATCTTACAAGTTAAGCTAAATCGGGTTTCAACCCATTAGCCCACAACGGTCCCAAAATAAGAATCAGAATCTTATTTACTTTCCACTTTAGTCAAGATCTAGAATCTTACTTTAAGTGGTAAGCATAAAGGCAAGTGATAACACGTCCTTCCTAATTGAGACTCATCTACTAGGCACGACTCAAAGTTTTACTAGGACTCCAACCTTTCTTATTCATTATATAAATAGAGGTCAAACCTTTCATTATTCATTGAGAAATCACTCACAGCTTTAGCTCCTAAATTCTTGCTCCCAAGAATCTTTGTTTTCTCCACCGTAAAGCTTAGTTTTGACTTACTTTACCATATTCAGTGACCGCAAACCTGTGCTCCGACCACTTTGTGCTAGTCTAGCCCTAGCCATATTACGGTAAACCCTTTCCCGCCCTTAGCCTTTACTAAATAACTTCAACCATGTTAACCTGAGTGTCAGAGTGCCTACAATAGTCATCACATCGGTGTCCCCCAATCCCTTACATTCATTCTCTCTCTCTCTTTGTGCAGGTCCATTCGATTATCAGTGACTCGCTTCATATAAGATCCGTCCCTTCCAAATCAATCGTAGATTTTACCGTCTATAATGTAGATGTGTTGGAACTTAGTGGTTGCTTTCAATAATGTTTTTTTAGTGGTTTTTAATATATTAGTCAATCAGTGGATTAATGCTATACATACAAACTCTTGATAACAAAGATGTATAACAATTTTTTTTTTTTATTGTAATATTAATTAGTATTTATTGAGTCAATAATTTTATATACAAATTTTTCAATTTATTTTATGTCATATTAGTTTGTATAGATATATTTTAATAATTTTTTTTGGATACAACTAGTCGTACTTTGTTAGGTATTAATTGAATGGTTAAGGTAGCGGNTGCGATCTACACTTATCGCCACGAGACAATCACGGTTTTGAGACCCTTTCATTCGTTTTTCGTTGGGTTTTGGTGTTTGATTGGCGGGGTTTGTTGTTTTTGAAGTGTTGTTTGCAGTTTTGTTACTATTGTGTTGATTTCTGGTCGTCGACAATCCCCCTCACCATTCCAACCTTGCTATTCTATTGTTGCCCACCACCTATTCGATCATTTGTCGCAACTAGCCCCAACCCAAAGCCCATCCTTTCCTCTTGCACACGTAACTTGCGTGAAGATGGGAGGAGGAGTGGTAGAAAACCAGGGGTGGAAACATAATTATTTTGAAATTTCATATTTATTGCAATGTAAGATGACTACTTTACCATTTGACCGTTAAATTAAATAATTCCTGATAATTTAAGGGTGGAAATCTGAAATTTATGAAACCAGGGGTGGGAACATGTTGTTTGCTCTTCTTGTAATATAGATGGTTAAGTTAATGTATGTATAGGCCAAAAATCGTATTGGGCTTGACGAGGTCTAATAACGAAATAAGCATGTTACGGCTTAGTGCCTTAGCCTAATCCAGTTGGGCCTACACTTAAATCTCCCTTGTGAACTGACTACTCTATGAGTTAGGCTATCCTACAAGTTAAGCTAAATCGGGTTTCAACCCATTAGCCCACAACAGTCCCAAAATAAGAATCAGAATCTTATTTACTTTCCACTTCAGTCAAGATCTAGAATCTTACTTGAAGTGGTAAGCATAAAGGCAAGTGATAACACGTCCTTCCTAATTGAGACTCATCTACCAGGCATGACTCAGAGTTTTACTAGGACTCCAACCTTTTTTATTCATTATATAAATAGAGGTCAAACCTTTCATTATTCATTGAGGAATCACTCACATCTTTAGCTCCTAAATTCTTGCTCCCAAGAATCTTTGTTTTCTCCACCGTAAAGCTTAGTTTTGACTTACTTTACCATATTTAGTCACCGCAAACGTGTGCTCCGCCACTTTGTGTTAGTTTAGCCCTAGCCATATTATGGTAAACCCTTTCCCGCCCTTAGTCTTTACTAAATAACTTCAACCATGTTAACCTGAGTGTCAGAGTACCTACAACAGTCACCACGTCGGTGTCCCCCAAGCCCTCACATTCATTCTCTCTCTCTGTGTGCAGGTCCATTCGATTGTCAGTGACTCATTTCATATAAGATCCGTCTCTTCCAAATCAACCGTAGATTTTACCGTCTACAATGTAGATGTGTTAGAACTTAGTGGTTGCTTTCAATAATGTTTTTTTAGTGGTTTTTAATATATTAGTCAATCAGTGGATTAATGCTATACATACAAACTCTTGATAACAAAGCTGTATCACAATTTTTTTTTTTTTATTGTAATATTAATTAGTATTTATTGAGTCAATAATTTTATATACAAATTTTTCCATTTATTTTATGTTATATTAGTTTGTATAGATATATTTTAATAATTTTTTTTGGATACAACTAGTCGTACTTTGTTAGGTATTAATTGAATGGTTAAGGTAGCGGAATTTAAAATTTTTTTCGATTAACACCCAATATCTCATAAAACCTTATACCGATTACATTGTTTACATGTTAAAATAAATCAAAATAAACTAGATTTGATTTCTTACCAACGATTGATGGCTCCTTCTCTATATTCGTTTATCTTGCTTTCATTCCAAGAACATGATTGGCATACAGTATCCACACGGAGACATGATTGCTAACTTCGATGTGATTTGCTAGAATCAAAATGGAGCTCTAAGGAACAAGAGAAGAATAAAAGCTCTCTCTTTTCTCTTTGTAAAAACGTGAGGCTAGGGTTAAAGTGTATGTATAAAATAAATTTTAATTGCCTTTTACTAGTAAAATAATATGATACAAAGAGTTAATTTACAATATTCTACGGTACCTACTCTAACATACTTTGGAAATGAATGAAAACGACATAAAACAAACAACTTTTGAAAAGTCAATGTATTAATTGAATTAAAAAAAAAAAAAAAAATTGAAACAATTGTCAACGTATCACTGGGGGTTCATACATTGACTTTTTTATATACCGCCCATGGTTTTCTCTAGGGTGTGTCAACTTACATTACATGGGTGGTGGTGGTGGTGATTTGAACGGTGTTGGGCTTGGTTGGGCATGCCTCAATGATGCCAACAACGGAGCATTATCAGGGATGTTGTATTCGTCGTTACGCGACTTGGCTGGGAGACAACGTTGAAACATAATAATGTCCCACGTTTTTTTTCTCCAATTCTGAGATCGGAAGTTCCACATTCCACTGTTGTCGAATGTCACCAAAATGGCCGCCCAGGAATTGGAGAAGACATTTAATGTGTGCTTGTACACGGTGTCTTTTAAATTGTAGTTACTCCTCTTCTCAGGTGTATGTTCCTCGCTCATCCTGTATGTTATAAATGTATAATTAGTTACTTGATTGTCAGAAATTGAAATAGAGTAGTAATAATTTGTACTATATACTTATGCCGTGGCAAAAAATACTATCCATTAAGAGCCATGACATGAAGTTTTTCTCAGTTTTCAAGACGATCTTACATATTTGCGGTAAGTGGCGTTGACGACAATAGGCTTGATGGAAATGCTGGCGATCTTTGGTGGTGGCTGTTCGCGGATTGCGTTGTACTGGAAAACCTTGTCAGCAACTCCAAACTACTCGGCGGGACTAGGGTGGTGGTGTTGGTGTGGGAAACACCATTTATGGCATACTAGAGCTTTCCATCGACCTTGGAAGCTTAGTTAACGAGGATGATTGTGCGAGTGGATTTGATGGAGCCATAGTGGAATGAGCCTTGAGGATTTGGTCTAGCTGCACTCGCAGTGAGGTTCCGTCGTAAGGAGTTGGATTGTTGAGCGACCAGGCCCATCCGAAAGGAGCATTAGGCAGGTCCGGTGAGGCGGGAGCCTTTATTTTCATCCCTTAGAATATATGATACATGTAAAACAAGTCACGAGCTTTCACAAGTGTAAGCCGACTCTAACCAAGATTTATAATTGTAAGTGAAATGATATGAAGAAGTATACCTAGAATAGGTTTTCTTATAATCTTCCAAAATCTTTATCTAAGCTTGTCTTTTCCTTTCTTGATATCCTTTGAATGCAGGGAAACTTCATCGCCATCTAAGTACATACTTGAGCAAGAGTAATTAGCAAAACATGCTTTGGGGCATATTAATAATTTTGTATCATCAAAATAGGAGTATGATGACTTATCGAGTCAACAGAAATGACCCCACTATTTGGAAAATATGTCATAGCCCTAAAAAAAAAAAATCTTTTTCGCCTTAGACTATTAATGCATGAAAACAAGTCATGAGCTTTCAAAGTAATAGCCAACTCCAACCAAGGATTATAATTTACAAGTGAAATGATACAGAGGAAGTTATACCTAGAATAAGTTTTCTTCAAATCTTCCAAAATCTTTATCCAAGCTTGTCTTTTTCATTCTTGATAATCCTTTGAATACATTGGAAAACTTCATTGCCATTTAAGTACACGCTTGAGCAAGAGTCATTAGAAATAGGGGTGTGCCTTGCATTTTTCTTATTTGATTAGGAAATTCGGATTAGGATGAAAGTTGATTTGAATATGATCTGATTTTTATCCAAATTTTCATGGAAAATGTCAATGTGCCCCCTAAAATTTTGCATTATTCTTTTGTACCCTTAGCCACATTGGCATTTCATCATTTGGACCCTTAAAGTTGTCATCGTATTGAACAGTCCACAAACTTTACCATGTTTCACCTAGGTCCCCGAAATAACTTCTTAAAACTTGTGGTTATGGACAAAATCAGATCGGATCCAGATATCGGTTTCTTTGCAGAGCCAATATGAAAATCCGGATCTTCCAAAAATTGATATTTGAATCCAATTAGAATTTTCGGATATCCTGTTTTTTCTGATCTGATCGGATACTTGCACGCCCCTAATTATAAAACATACTTAGGGACATATTAATTTGTTATTATCAAAATAATAGTTTGATAACTTATTGAGTTAGGCGAAATGACCCCACTATTTTGGAAAATGCGACCGTAATCTCCTTTCGTTAATCAATTTTTTTTTCTTAGTAAAAGTTATTTGATAGATAGTTTTATTTCATATTTTCATTTTCGAAAAGGTAATTTTTACTTTTTGCTTAACCTGAAGTATTTTTTTTTTTCTCCCTCATCTTTTTCTTTTTGTTCCCTTTCCCCTTTGTTGCTATACAACCACCACATCTATCTTTCGACAATTCCAGAAGCCGAATTTGGCCGCACTGCCTTAAGGCCAAATTTGAAGGCGCCGAGAGGGTAGATCTCGCCTCAAGTGACGTCCAAAAGCTTAAAGACTTACAATGCTATCGTGAGACCTCTACAGCCTTAAGAGGCTGTTGTGAGGCCTCTAGCTGCAAACAAAAGGCCAACGGAAAGTAGTGCGGCTAGTTGTGACAGTGTTGGCTCATGAATGAAGTTGATAAGTTAAAAAGTTAGAGAGGATTAAATAAAGGGTGATGAGGGTAAAAATAATCATTCTACATGTTGATTGATTTTATCTACGATTTTTAATGGAATGTAGATTAAGGTGTATAAGATTTAATAGTTATCAAATATTGCAGGCTGAAACTTCAAATTAAATCTTAGATTAGAAAAAGTAAAATAAATAAAAATAAAATATGGGATATATTTTTTGTCAAATGGAGAGAAAAAAAAAAAAAAAAAAAAAAAAGCAAAGGAGATGATTGAAAGAGGGTGGAGTTTCATCTACTTCCACTTAAGATTTGCCCCAAGTTAGAGAAAATCTTAAATTGGGACACATTGCATCATTCTAAAATTAGAATAATCGTGGCATTATCTTTAATGGTTTGTCCTGTAAGAATCAACTAAGAATAGAAAATAAAATGGACCAAGAAAAGAATTAAACCATAGACCGTTAAAAATTGAAAAGACATAGTGCCTAAGTATAGCAATAGCTAAAGGAATGAATGAGGGGAATAGCAGAATTCAAGGGCCAGCGCCAGAGGAAATAGCGAAAACTGAACGGTTGTTATTCATCTCTGGGTATATAAATAAGGTTCATTGATAGGCCATTCAAGTCTGCAGAAGAAGCTACAGCATCTTCTTCCCATCTCTAAATATATATTATATGAATATATATACATAAATACCGAGGAAGCAGGATTAATATAAAGTATACAAGACGAAAAGTTATTTACAGAGTAGAAAGAGAGATGGATACAGTAATGATATTGCTTTTAACATGCCTTATTTCAACGTTAACATTGGTGGTACGGGGTGAAGATCCCTACTTATTCTTCACGTGGAACGTGAGTTATGGCACCATCTCTCCCTTGGGAATCTCCCAACAAGCTATTCTTATTAATGGTGAATTTCCTGGACCGAATATTAACTCCACCACCAACAACAATGTCCATATCAATGTCTTTAACAACCTTGACGAGCCATTCCTTCTTACTTGGTAAGAATTTCATTAATTCTATTCTGTTTTTTATTAATCAAATTGAATATCATTTTGGACTATTATCATAAATTGAATTCGCAAAGCCATGGACGGACTCACTTTATGAGGAATAGGGCTAATGAACCAACTTAATTTTTTTTTTTCATCAATTTAGTATTTTTTTTTTTTTTTTTTTGACTGTCCTATATTGGTATTAGTGTTTCCAGATTTGATGCAACTCATTTACTTTTCCCCTATTTTAAATTATATTATTTTGAATTTGCCCTTCTCAAATTAATTCCTGGTTCTTTCTCTAACAGGAGCGGCATTCAACACAGAAAGAATTCTTGGAGCGACGGAGTTATCGGAACAAACTGCCCAATTCCTCCAGGGACGAATTACACTTACCGATTCCAGGTGAAAGACCAGATTGGTAGCTACATTTACTATCCCTCAACGGCCCTGCACAAGGTGGCCGGTGGCTTCGGTGGTCTCCGAATTAATACCCGTGAATCCGTCTCCGTTCCTTATGACAGATATCCTGAAGATGACTACACTGTCCTTATTGGTGATTGGTATACCAAGAGCCACACTGATCTCAGGAAGATCTTGGATAGCGGTCGCCCCATTGCGAGGCCTGATGGTATTCTCATCAATGGGAAATCCGGGAAGCCCGATGGACAGGGCGAGCCTCTTTTTACAATGAAGTCTAACAAGACGTACAAATATAGAATCTGCAATGTTGGGCTCAAGACCTCGCTAAACTTCAGAATCCAAGACCATAATATGAAGCTTGTGGAGATGGAGGGTTCGCACACCGTCCAGAACGTGTACGATTCTCTAGACGTGCACGTTGGGCAGTGCTATGGCGTGCTTGTGATTGCTGACCAGGCCCCCAAGGACTACTACATGGTTGCTTCCTCCCGATTCACCAAGAATATCATGACAACCACGGCAATCATCCATTATGTCGATGGCAACGGACCGGCCTCCCCGGATCTAGCCGAGCCTCCGGTTGGTTGGGCCTGGTCACTCAACCAGTTTCGTTCTTTCCGTTGGAACCTAACCGCCAGCGCTGCCAGACCGAACCCTCAGGGTTCCTTCCACTATGGTGCCATCAACATCACCCGCACGATCAGGCTCGTTAACACAGTCAGCAGGGTGGATGACAAACTTCGTTATGCCATTAACGGTGTCTCTCACGTCGATCCAGGCACCCCACTCAAGCTCGCAGAGTACTATGGAGTCGCTGATCAAGTTTTCAAGTATGACTCAATCGGTGATGAGCCACCAGCTGAAATTACAGACGTTTCACTGAAGCCCAATGTCCTCAACATGACCTTCCGCAACTTTGTGGAGATCATCCTGGAAAACCAGGAGAAGAGCATCCAGTCATGGCACTTGGATGGCTACTCATTCTTTGTCGTTGGGTAAATATAATAATTCTTACTTTCCACACCATACAATTTGTGTACTTACAGAAATTCTTATTGTTTGGTTATGTTTGACGCAATATATACAGAATTGAGCCTGGAACCTGGAGTCCAGAAAAGAGAAAGAACTATAACTTACTCGACGCAGTGAGCAGGCACACCGTACAAGTCTTCCCCAAATCCTGGGCTGCCATTCTCTTGACGTTCGACAATGCTGGAATGTGGAATCTCAGGTCGGAGAATTGGGAGAGGACTTACCTTGGGCAACAACTCTACGCAAGCGTTATTTCTCCTGCACGCTCTCTCAGGGATGAATCCAACCTCCCCGATCAAGCTCTTGTCTGTGGTATTGTAAAGGACATGCCCAAGCCCCCACCCTACAGCAATTAATAAAAGTTCCGTCCGTTGGCAACTCGAAGTTAGAAATATTTTGATAAATTAAAGAGGTTGGAAAAATTTACACCAGTGGTTTAATTATGGTGTTCTTCTTCCTCTTAAATGTTATGCCTTTTAGAATGACAAAGGTTATTAACTATAAGGTTATAGGATGTTGTTTTACTTTATTATTAATTTATTTATGATTTCTCAGTGCTTGTATTCTACCATTTCTTGAGTTACCAAATGAATTTATTGTAAACTGCAAATTACCATTACCATTACCATTACGATTTCAATATATATATATATTGTAATGCATGCACAACATTCATTCGGTTTAAAACAACTCAGCAAAATGTCTATTGTAGTTATGATATTTAAAACCAACCACAATTGACTTAGAAAATGTGACATAAATTTATTGACGGTGGTATTAAGGATTTGATTTTAGATTTTTTACATCCGGTTATGATTACGAAACTATTAATGCCTCACATGATACTTTGTTTATTGCAAGAGCCAAGTACAAACATTTTATTCGTTTCCGAAACCGGCTAAAAAACTGTATACAAGTTCTAAATTACTGTTTATATTTGTTATAGTTAACTGGCAATTACGTAAATTCATAGCTAACAAGTTGCTAAAAAAATAAAACAGTAATCCAGTATTACTATTTCCTTCATCTGCCCCAAAAACTTAAAAAAAAAAAAAAAAAAAAATTTTAAGGTTTTAATTTCATCCTTCCCCTAAATAAAAATCTGTACCAAATTAGAAACCCTAATTTGAATTTGAGAACCCTTCCCCTAAAATTGAAAAATCTCTCTCACCACCGCTGCCGCTGGTCGTCCTCTACAACCACCGCGCGCTACCG
This sequence comes from Pistacia vera, assembly GCF_008641045.1. NCBI lineage: Eukaryota > Viridiplantae > Streptophyta > Magnoliopsida > Sapindales > Anacardiaceae > Pistacia > Pistacia vera. Next base: position 1,520,903 of record NW_022195423.1, on the reverse strand, counting down.
TCAGTCGCTGTTCCTCTTCCACCGGGAAGGCTTATCATTTACAAAACCCACTCTCCCACAGCCGACTGTCCTTTACCACCACCACCGCCGGCTCCACCGCCGCTCACCACCGTCATTTGCTCTTCTTCTTCCACCGCAATGCTTATCTTTTGTGAACTCAATATACATCATAAAGAAAGAAGAGGAACTTGTACAGGATGAACACTAACTGGGGTGCTAGGTATGTGATATTCTTCTCTAAATATTCTTTCAATTGCTTTCATTATTATTTGAGGTTGATTTCAAAGGGACTTGCGCTTCGGAAGATTATTGGTTTTTACTTCATAATTCGTGTAACTCTTAACCCAAAATCAACACATTCTTCGTTAGAAGTTCATGGAAAAATAAAATAAAATCATTGTAAATTTGTAATAGTGTGTAATTAGCAAGATGGGTGCGGCTAATATTTCTCTAACTGCAATTGGTCTCACCATTCTTCTACCTGTTGTCATTTGTTTTCTTGATAGCTTTAGCAGCCGCTGAAGGTAATTGTTCATAAGTTAGGTTGTAGGGGTATATGTCGCCATATCAGCTAGAATACAAGAGCTTTTCGGCTGGTTTAGGAATTAGGATTAGGGAAGTAATGTGAAACATCTAAAGAGTTTGGGGAAGGCTTTTCCTGCTAGTTGCTTGGTTACTTGTAAGAGTAGTCCAAGTCATTGTGTTGGGAAAAAAGCTCGGAACAGAATTTAAATCCTTAATCAAATACTTGGTTGAATGGAGATTTTAGACACTTAAAACACCATGGTCAATTATCCTTTCTGAAGTTTCTTTAAACCCTTTGAACCAATATAAAAAGATCAAATGATTTGACCCAAGCGTAACTTTTGGTGCAGTTATAAAATTCATGTTTTATTTGATCTGATGTTTTGATGTTTGTCATTCATTTTGTTACTGTCTTCAAAATCACAGTGATCATCATAGACAAGTTCAATTTTGTAGTGTTTTTATATAATAATGTTGTTGCCATCCTTTTGCTTCAAGTTGGATAGTTTTGCAACACATTTTCCATATCTTTGGCTATGAAAAACGTTTAGGTGTTAAACAGAATGAGTGGGCTAGCAGCATTCATTGGAATGAATACTAATTTCGTCATCTAAACGTACGACTCTGAAGGAGATGATAGCATGTTTTGCTTGATTTTTGTACAACTGTTTAATTTTTGAGATATTTGAAGACCTAGATTCTTAGCAGTTAACTAACTACCCGAACAAGCAATTTGTATAGGTTGACTCCACCATCGTGAACACCGAACATGTGATGACGGAGGACTTGATAACAGACTCTTGTGTGCTGTATGTTAAAATAAATTTGCTTAAGTTGCGCATATGAATGTATCTTCTTATAACGACATTTCTTTCTTTGTTGAAAACAGGAACATGTCAACCATTTGTGGAAATTAGGAGCGGGTTCTTTTGTGGGTGCAGCTGTGATAAAATATGGAAGCATCCTATTCACAGACATTACCAGACCCAACATCTTCTAGGCTCTCATTATGGTTTCAACTCCATGAATTATAGCTATCTGGCTTTTGATCAAGCAGAGTCGTGCTTATACATTGTATTATGTAGCTATTGTTCAAACTGTAGGGGTGTGCAAAAGAACCGGTCGGAACCGAAACCAGAACCGGCGGGTACCCGAGGTTCCGGTTCCTACCCGGAACAGGCCCTCACATGGTTGATTCTGGTTCTAGAAATCAAGAATCGGCCAGTTGCACTTCCTACAGTGCAGGAACTGAGAACCAGAACCGAAATCGTTGTCTGGGTACCCGGGGTGGAAACTGGTATTACAATAAAATATAATGAAACAATGATGGGTCATTTGTAATTTTACTTATCAATAATTCAATATAAAAAAAGGTTGATTAGGTTAGGAATTGGGGAAAAAAAATGAAATCGGATTAGAAGAAGTGAAGAACCGCCATCGCCAACGACATCAGATTTACCCCAACCTAAGCGTCTCATTCTCTATCAACCTTTGTTACTGTTACTCTATTTTCTCGAGTTTCTGCCTCTCCTTCACTCGCTGTCTTCGCTGCCACCATTGACCAACAAAGGTTTCAATTTCATGTCGTTTTTACATTTTTGTCTTCATTGTTACAAAGGTATCTTATTGCCATCTTATGATTATCTAGCTTCTGGTTTCAAGGTTTCTTATTGGGGAAATTGAAGATGGAAGAATAATAATTGATTTCTTTATTTGGAGAAATGATTGAATGGAAGAAATATTGCTAGAAGATTTATTTTATCATTGTTTTGAGGTGGGCAAGCAGGTAAGAAATGGGATAGGTGTTAGGTCTGGATCTTGTTTGTAAAATTGGGAAGGAGGTTATTGGTGGTGTGATGTTAGGAGTTTTTGCTAAAACCTTGGAATTAGTTCAGTCACGGTCATAGAGATTTATGATGGCTTCATTACTAGAGAATGAAAAATATAGAAGAAATTTTTTTCTCCTTTCTTTACTGGGTAAGAAAGATGAAGTCTTGAATGATGTTTGGGAGGCGAAGGGCAGATTCTTGTGTACTATTTGTTCTTAATCTATCACATCTTAACTTTACTGGTTAAAATAGTGTTAATAGGATCGTTAAGTCAATGCAGTGATAAGCTGATCAATTTTTTTATGCCCAAGCTTCACTTGAATAACTATGTGGTGTGAGAATTTGGGTACTGCTGTAATGCTTCCATACCTTAGTGAATGACTAAATAATTCTCAAGTATAAAATCCATAGCGAATGAATGAAATAAATTCTTTCAGCAAACAGTTTTGGATGTGGTACTTTTGATTTTTGATATGGTAAATTGTCAGGAGTCTTATGACCTCTGGAAATGAAGACATTTGAGTTTATAAGAGTACTTGTGCAACATAATAATATAGAGCAAAGACCACATTAAAATGTTATAAACATTTATTGAGATAATTACGATTCTTTGATATTTGATATTTGAAGGGTGATTGACAAATCAATAAGCCTTCAAAGTATTATATATTATTTAGATGGGATAATTTGTAATAGTTAAGGTTTATTTTCAATTTGTCTAATAGTGACCACTTGTATTTTACCGGTACCTAGTTTCAGCTATTGAGGAATCGGAACCAGAACCGGTCGGTTCCGATTCCTCAACAAAAAATTTTAAAATTAACAAATATACCCTAAAATTAATTAAGTCCCTATGGTTTGAAATTTAACAAACCCACCACAATAACAATCGGTAGTCGATTGGTTGGCAGTGTGCACACTCAAATGCAATCCCAATCACTATTGAGTTCATTCACCAGAAATCTACTCAATATGTGGTTGAAATTCGATTTCGGCAAGATCTCACCTACGCCGGTGTCGACAACTCTCCTATCACCACAAAATACTTCCCCAAACCTCCTGACCAAACCCATGTCACCCCACCTTCATAGCCTCGCCAATCGCCGGAAACTTGGCTGTTGTCGCCTTTTGTTTTTTTCGATTTCCAGTTGATTCTCTCACTGAATTAATCCATCACCACATCATTGCACTCATTGACACTTTTCCTTCAAAAGCTCATCACCCCGACCTTCAATTTTGTCCGATCATCATCCTAATTTCTAGGTTTTCGATGAATAATGAAACAGTACCGGCTTGTTGAAAACCCAGGTCCTGGTTGAACCGCCGGGCGGCTTGGTTTTAAAACACTATTCAAAGTATCGCGCATATGTAAAAAGTTCTCTAATAGTAATCCAGAAATGTCTCGATGTTAACTTAATAGAGTAGGTATTTTCAAGTTTCTCCTCCGTCTGGCAGTATTATTTTCTCAATTGAGAAATGGGGCCTGGATAAAGAAGAGAAATTATCTTGAACTTCAATAAACTTGTAAAGTAAACTCTTCAAACATCTCATGTATACAGCTGTTGCCACTTTGGCTTGCTCATACAATGAAAATCAATAAACAATAACTTTTTTAATATTTCAAATACTAAATTTCCAAGAGAGATATAAAACAATATCCAATACTGTGTAGCTTCATTTCTCCACCGCAATGCTGATAAATATCGGCTAAAGCAGTCTTAGTAACTAGTTAATCTGTAGCCTGGAAACAAAACACCTATATTAAAAAATATCATGAACCATTCAATATTCTAATTCTGCACGAACAAAAGGGCAAAACTGCTATCGGTTTAAATACATTTAGATTCTCATAAAATGTATTTAATGCACAAAGCATTATGCGGACTTGAACCAATTAGTTTTTTGTACGAAAATAAATGTACAAAGCATTCCATATACTGTCAACAATAGGGACAAAATAAGTACATTTATCCTAATACAAATTATTTGAAATGATTTCAGTTCCAGCAGAATCAGAATCTACTTTTCGACTCTATTTCACTCACTAACTCAATGGACCATTTATCCATACAGGATATACAGTTCCACTTCACATTTATTAATGTATACAAAAAAAAAAAAAAAAAATCTACTTTAGTTAGCCTTTTTGTCCTTATAAGAAAACAAACACAGCATACTCATTTTAACTACATCCATTTTTAAATTCGCTCCTGTAGATTCTCCGGTCTACCGATCACAATTATGTCTTTACGTTTCATTTATTTTATATAATATGTTTTGACTCCATATTAAATGTTTTCTTTTTTAACAAAAGGTCACACTTAATGAGATTATGCTTTGTTAGAAAAACTGTTCCCAAATAGTTGGAAACAGTTTTAGGACTTAAAATCTGGCCTACAAACAGTTATCCACCACAAACTCGAGCCACAAGCCACTCTCTTACTTCGTATTCATTTTTCTTTTTTCATTGTGACTGAAACAAAAATTTGAGTTTAAGCAGTGAATTATATTCTTTTCTTCGTTTGTTTCGTTGCATCTTCTCTTTGTTCGTAATTGAGACTTCAAACCTTCTACTCCACATGATTTTCAAATCTAAATGAGTTAAAACAGGTATTTTGGAATTTCAAACCAGTTATAATGTGATTAAATTATTTGTGAAATGGTAATGGAAATTTACAATTGCATGCCAGATGTGTCGGAGGTGGATGATAAATTCTGGCCTCTGAGATATTTGTTGAGTCAAACACGAGAAAGTGAGAGATGAGAGATGTCTATATCCGACTCATCTCGTGCATGCAGTTGAAAATTTCTTCAGCCGTTCCATGACAAAGAATTAATTTGTATCATACAATAATATTATAATACAAATTACACGTATGTACATATGAAATACTTTTTTACTGTAATTGTTAACATTTGTTCATGTTGTTCTTCAAATTTGTATAATGCATTTGTTAATAAATTGGAATTATTTACTTTAAACATACTTTGTTGTCGTCAACATTGAATGACTGATCATCACCATAGCATTGATTGAGTTGACAAATAACACAACTACTACGCACATAATCAATCATTCATGACCACCATGGTATATGACTCTGCAAATACTTTCTTAAAACTCAATTCGAGAGTCAACATTCATACTACTTTGTAGATTGAAAAATGCTATTACAAAGCCCATACAAAGGGTTACAAGTGACATCATCCAAAAAAAAAAAAAAAAAAAAAACAAGAAAAAAGGAAAAGAGAGAGAAAATCATGAAAATCAAGGGTACGGATTGTCTTTGTATATGTCTTTGTAAAACTAATTGCTATTGATGATTAAGGCAAATCTTCAAATTAGAATATACTGAAATATATGTGTATTTTTGCAATAAGTTCTATGCAGGCAATTCTTTGGAGCTTAAGCTTAGAAACTTGCTGTGATCTATAGATATAGCTATAATATGATTGAAGCATTTTCGTTGTTGTGAAACTCTTTTATGCTTTTATTGAAACAGACTGCAATCTCAGACATCTTTAGATATTGATGGATTCTGATTTACTTTTCTCCCAACCTAGTACTCAATTCTTAAAAATAAAACGATCCAAAACTGTTTAGTTGCTGAGAAACTAAAGCAAAACTGAGGAAATTGTCCTTGATCATGAAATGATCATCTTGTTTCGTTGCGTGAAAATTAAAGGAAATTATGGGGAAAGTTTAAGACGAAACAACAAATAATGACTCGGATATGGTTATTCTATTTTCGAAGTATCCAAACAGAGGATTGGAATTTCAGGTTCTAAATCAACCTGGACATTTACTACCCAATTCTTGATCATAAAAAAAAAATACGTTTCTGTTTGGATGCTGAAAACTAAAGCAAAATATGAGAAACTTGAATTCCAGATTTTCATTCATTTACCTCAAATTCTGATGATTTATTTTTCTGCTTTTTCTAGCAACCAAACAGAGGATAAGAAAATAAGCTAGATCTTAGTTTTCTCAAAATCACACTTGATTTTCTTGGCAACCAAAGAAGGTAATTAAAATCTTGCGTTTTACGCACCCAAATTAAAAATTAAGTACTCACAAAATATATAATTTTTGAGAAGGGGAAATAAGATGTTTTAGAAGCACACACAAACTCAATGTTCAATTAATCCTTCATGGCAGAATCATGGATTTATTTATTGGCATGTGTTTTCAGGGTATACATCGATTTTAAGAATTGATATATTATATGCACCCACTATTATCAGAAAACTAATTTAGAAAATAGATTTTTGTTGATATGTTATAATATATTAATATAGATAATTTTTTATATTTTTATTTTATTTTAAATTCTATCCTTTTTTTTTTTTTTTTAAAGATGATTTTTACAGATTAGAAGCATGGTGTTTCTTTTTCTATCTATTATAAATAGTTTTAGTTTGTGTATAATAAATAAATTTAATAAATGTAGATTGTTGGTTGTTTTGAGATAGGAGAGAGGTTGGGCGCTTGTTGATGAGATATGGAATGCTGAAGATATTTATGCTGGAATTAACAATTACTGATAATGTGCTTATTGATTGATTACTGTAATATTTTGTTATTAAACACTTTATTATATTTCCTTTATTGTATTTACAACCACTGTATAAATTGGCTATTGTATACATATTACAAAATACATAATATATACAAAAAGTATTTTCTTCTTTCTCTATGTTCTTGACATTCTTCAACATCATTTGCTACTATTGTCAAGCCTTCTCTCTATTAGCAGTCTTCAGCAGTGTTCTGGCTCTTTTGCTTCTCTTCCAGCCTAAACTCTGACATGGTATTAGAGCCTTCTCGCTTCCGCCAAAACAGTTCTCTCTGAGCCATTGTGCCCAGAACGTGTAAACACAAGGCTGTAGGATTTGTTTATTTTCACACCCAAAAACCAAACCTGCAAACACAAAACAATAGCCAAGAATGGGTCCAAGCAAAACACCATTAGGGCCAGAACTAACAGAGTCCACAACCACAAATGAGCCACCCCACACAAACCCAAATGACCAAACAGGCCCACATCACCAAACTGGATCCAACTACCAAACCGACCCAATCCCTTTCGGGGTTATGGGTCAGAATCCTAACCCGACGGGTCAGAATCCTAACCCGATGGGTCAGAATCCCTACCTGGTTTTCCAGATCCTTCTAGCCACCCACAATCGGCCAAAACCAAGGGATGCTCTTTTCTCGTTGGTATCAGATGGCTCCAAGCTAGTACTCATTAAACAACCCCTGGTCAAATCTCAAAATTATTCCACTTGGGCCAAAGATTTCCGACAAGCACTGATAACCAAAAAACAAAGAAGGGTTCATCGATAGAATCCTTCCTTAGCCAGATGAACCCCAATTTCTCAAACACTAGAATCAGTGTAACACCCTTGTCCGTGCTTGGATTAGCAACTCCCTGACTTAAGAGATTGCTACCGGACTTCCTCAAATCAAGAATGCCCAAGAAATGTGGGTTAATATCTGAGAGATGTATGGTCAATTAGACCTCTCAAAGATTTTCACTTTGCGTAAAAATCTCATTGATATCAAGCAACACAATCTGCTTATGACTACATATTTCAATCACCACTCAGCGATTTGGAATGAGCTTGACGCTATTGAAGAACCGTTTGAGGGGCCATCCACGATTCTTCAATAGATCAAATGTGTTAAGGATCAAAACCATTTGATTCATTTCCTTATTGGTTTGAATGACAACTTCTTGCCGTTTTGTATTCAAATGCTCGCCGCTTTACCAATGCCATCTCTCCACCGAACTTATCAATTGGCGGTGCAAGACGAAAGCCAAAGGTAAACTTCATCTGACTCTCACCTTGCTACAAAGGCAACTACCTTCGTCATAGCCCACCAGTGACGGTAGCACATGGGAGCTGAAATGGAAAATGATATTGGAAAAAGGGGAACCTAGCGGCTAAGGCAAAATGGGGGAGAAAATTTTGATTTATATGGGGCCACAAACGGATTATCCTCTATTCTCATCCAACGGCTCCAAATTAAATGGGTCAAATGGGCCTCATACCTCACCTACCCCAATTTTTGCAGCTCGCCCAAATCATGCCAATGGTCCAGCCAATGCCAATAATTCATACTCCTCTCATGGGCCTTCTAAATCCAACAAAAATCGCTATTGTTATTATTGCAAATAGAGAAACCATACTCAGGATACATGTTGGAAATTACACGGCTGTTCTCAAAACCACATATCTGGTCCTGCCACAGCTAATCAAGTGGGTCAAACTGTCAATTCTGGAAATAGTATTGCTGCTCCTGCAATATCACCAGATTCTGCAAATGCTCAATCAAACTCCTTAGGCCAATACCACATCCTATGCAGGTACATCTTTTTGTTTCAATTTAATTAAAGATGATATTTGGATAATTGATTCAGGGGCTAGTGACCAAATTGTTTATAATCCCATACACTTCTCCCACACATCCACTAGATCCTCCACATTAGTCCGTATGCCGAATGGTTCCATTGCCCTTGCTAATTAGGAACTGTCCAGCTTCCAACACTTAGTCCTTTGTAACGCCCCACTGAGTATGTAACTAATTTACGTTGCATTGCTTGTCTTTATTGTTTTGCTCTCAATTGAGTTGTTATATTGTTAATATTGTTTGGTTGGTCCTTGGTTGAAGGGATATGGTGAGTTGGTTTGTGGTTGCCCTAAAATTTGTAGAACTTGGCGAATTTTTGTGTTACAGACTTCGCCGGGCGAAGAAGAAGCTTCGCTACGGCGATGAAGTCGTGCCACCTACGGTGTAGGTTCTGTAAGTTTTCGTCGGGGCAAGAAAGATTCTTCGCCGTGGCGAAGGGCTTGAAAAAAAATGTGCATTGAGATTCTAGAGAATTCTTCCATAGGACAAAATGACCTTTCTACCCTTAATTAGCAGGAAAAGTGGGGAGTAAAATGTAAGAGAATTTTATGAAGAATACGCTAGAGTGGGGTTGTGATTGTAATGATTTAAAGACAAGGATGGATTCCCAAGGAAAGCAAGGGTAAAATGGGAATGAATGAAGATAATTTGAGCTAAAAGGGGTTAATTTTAGTAACCCTTCATTCACTCTTCTTCCCCCGCCTCTTCCATTCTCCATTTCCTCTCAATTCTTCCTTCAAGCTTTCAAGGATTTTTAGGGTTTTTAGTTGGACTTGGAAGAAATGATTTAAGCATCCTAAGGTAAGAACCTTGCTCTAAGATGTGAAATTTACCTATAAAGGTGTTAGGTCTTAATGTGTTATGGTTTAAAGGTGTAGAGAAAAGACATCTACCAAAGGAAAAGAGAAGTGTTAGTGGAATCACACCATCACAAGGTAAGTAATCCCAATCCAAGTTGATATTTGAGAAATCCTTGAGTAGAGATTTATTGAATGCCTGACATCTAATATTATTGTATGGAGAACTTGTGTTGAGATGAGTAGTTATTTTGTGGTTGTTAAATACACTTCAATTGAGAAGTGTGATGTGTGAGGAGAATGTATTTTTTGATGAAATTGGAGGAGATTGAGAAATCTTTTTTGGAAGTGTTAAGTTATGGCAAGGATTATAGCTTGGTGAGGGAGTTTCTACCATTTTGGATGGTTCAAGAGAGGGATAGACTTATAAATAAAGTGGATTGTAAGTATGCACACTAGTTGTTTGATGAAATGCCTAAGAGAAGTATGAGCATGAGTTGTGAACCTTAATTTTTGCAACATTGCATATTGGCATTTCCTAAGTGCATTAATGAACATGAACCATCCATATGCATTAATTGTGCATTTGAGAAGTAGTTTGAGAAAGAGTAGAGAACTGTGTGAATGAACTACTTTAAGAGTAGAGAGAATGAGAAGAGCACTAAGAACGGGTTGGTGCTTTGTGATCTCCACCCGATAGTTATGAAAACGGGTTGGTGCTTTGTGATCTCCATCCGATAGTTATGAAAAAGGGTTGGTGCTTTGTGATCTCCACCCGAAAGTCATGAAGAGTGGGTTGGTGCTGTGTGAACTCCACCCGACCGTGCCTCCGGTAAGATGAGGCCATGACATATAACAGAAGTTAAGAGAGCTGTGTGAAAGAGAAAATAAATTAGATGAGAAAAAGTGTAAGGAAAGAATTAAGAGAAAGAATTACGGGGACAGTCGAGTAGAGGGTTTACTTACTGAGCATTGTTTTGTGCTCACCCTGTTTTTTTCTTTGTGGTTGCAGGATCTAGGTGAGAACGCAGTCGGATGGGCGTCGGCAAGCGAGGAGCAATAGCTACACTGTCCACTGTTTTAATATCATTTTGTAAAGGATATTCTGTTTTGTATAAATAATGTTTATATGTAATAAAATAAAATTTTGGGGCCCATTTACTTTTGCTAATGTACATATATTCTACTTGCTATATTTTTCTGAGTATCCTAGTATAAAGCAGTCACTACATCCTTCATGATGTCTTATTTGTACCAGCTTTCCGTTTTAATCTTATATCTGTTTCTAAACTATGGCAAGATAATTTATGTGTTTTAAAATTCTTTCCTAACAAGTGTGAGTTTCAAGACCGTTTGACTGGGAAACTGATGGCCTTAAGTAAAGTACATCATGGTCTATATCATTGGATAAGTGATTCTGATGCACAAAATTCTATGTCTTGTATAACTCCAAATAAAATTTCCAATTGTAATACAAATATTAATAAAACTTATTTTATTTTGCATCAATGTCTAGGTCATAGTGCATCTATCCCTTAACCCCATTGTCCTGTTTGTCCTATTGGAAAACAGTCACGTATGTAAAGCCCAGCTTGGAGGGTTAAGATAAGATTTGAATCCAATAAGAGTAGAGAGCTTAGGAGAGACTACTCAAGCATAAGGTAAGTAAATTCCACTTAAATTTTATTTTTAAATTCTATCCTTTTTTTTTTTTTTTTTCAAAGATGATTTTTACAGATTAGAAGCATGGTGTTTCTTTTCCTATCAGTTATCATATTATAAATAGTTTTAGTTTGTGTATAATAAATAAATTAATAAATGTAGATTGTTGGTGTTTTGAGATAGGAGAGAGGTTGGGCGCTTGTTGATGAGATATGAATGCTGAAGATATTTATGCTGGAATTAACAATTATGATAATGTGCTTATGATTGATTACTGTAATATTTGTTATTAAACACTTATTATATTTCCTTATTGTATTTACAACCACTGTATAAATTGGCTATTGTTAATATTACAAATACATAATATATACAAAAAGTATTTTCTTCTTTCTCTTGTTCTTGATCTTCCACATCATTTGCTACTATTGTCAAGCCTTCTCTATAGCATCTCGACAGTGTTCTGGCTCTTTTGCTTCTCTTCCAGCAAACTCTGACATGGTATAGAGCTCTCGCTTCCGCCAAAACAGTTCTCTGAGCCATTGTCCCAGAACGTGTAAACACAAGGCTGTAGGATTGTTTTTTTCACACCCAAAAACCAAACCTGCAAACACAAAACAATAGCCAAGAATGGGTCCAAGCAAAACACCATTAGGGCAGAACTAACAGAGTCCAAAAAACAAATGAGCCACCCCCACACAACCCAAATGACCAAACAGCCCACATCACCAAACTGGATCCAACTACTAAACCGATCCAATCCCTTTGGGTTTATGGTTCAGAATCCTAACACGACGGGTCAGAATCCCTACCTGGTTTTCCAGATCCTTCTAGCCACCCACAATCTGCCCAAACCAGGGGATGCTCTTTCTCGCTGGTATTGGATGGCTCTGAGCTAGTACTACTAAACAACCCTGGCCAGATCTCAAAATCATTCCACCTGGGCCACAGATTTCCGACTAGCACTGATAACCAAAAAACAAAGAAGGGTTCATCGATGGAATCCTTCCTAGCCAGATGAACCCCAATTCTCAAAACCTAGAATCAGTGTAACACCCTTGTCCGTGCTTGGATTAGCAACTCCCTGACTCAAGAGTTGCTACCAGACTTCCCCAAATCAAGAATGCCCAAGAAATGTGGGCTAATATTGAGAGATGTATGGTCAATTAGACCTCTCAAGATTTTCACTTTGCGTAAAAATCTCATTGATATCAAGCAATACAACCTGCTTATGACTACATATTTCATCACCACTCAGCGATTTGGAATGAGCTTGACGCTGTTGAAGAATCGTTTGAGGGGCCATCCAGATTCTTCAATAGATCAAATGTGTTAAGGATCAAACCATTTGATTCATTTCCTTATTGGTTTGAATGACAACTCTTGCCATTTCATATTCAAATGCTCTGCTTTACCAACGCCACTCTTCACCGAACTTATAATTGGCGGTGCAAGACGAAAGCCAAAGGTAAACTTGTTTGAATCTCACCTTGCTACAAAGACAACTCCTTGTCGTAGCCACCCTTGACGGTAGCACATGGGAGCGAAATGGAAAATGATATTGGAAAAAGGGGAACCTAGCGGCTAAGCAAAATGGGCAGAAAATTTTGATTTATATGGGGCCACGAATGGACTATCCTTATTCTCATCCAACTACTCCAAATTAAATGGGTCAAATGGGCCCATACCTAACCTGCCCAATTTTTGCAGCTCACCCAAATCATGGAATGGTCAGCCAATTCCAATAATTATATCCTCTATGGGCCTTCTAAATCCAACAAAAAATGCTATTGCGATATTGCAAATAGAGAAACCATACTCAGGATACATGTTGGAAATTACACGGCTGTCCTCAAAACCACATATTTGGTCCTGCCATAGCTAATCAAGTAGGTCAAATTGTCAATTCTGGAAATAGTATTGCTACTCCTGAATATCCCCAGATTCTGCAAATGCTAATCAAAATCCCTAGGCCAATACCCATCTATGCAGGTACATCTTTGTTTCAATTTAATAAAGATGATATTTGGATAATTGATTCAGGGACTAGTGACCAAATTGTGTAATCCAACACTCTTCCCACACATCCACTAGATCCTCCACATCAGTCCGTATGCCCAATGGTTCCATTGCCCTTGCTAATTAGGAACTGTCAGTTACCAAACACTTATCCTTTGTAACCCACTTGAGGTATGTAACTAATTTACGTTGATGCTTTGAATCTTTATTGTTTTGCTCAATTGAGTTGTTATATTAATATTGTTTGGTTGGTCTTGTTGAAGGGATATTGTGAGTTGGTTGAGTGGGTTGCCCTAAAATTTGTAGAGACTTGGCGAATTTTTGTGTTACAGACTTCGCCGGGGCGAAGAAGAAGCTTCGCTACGGCGATGAAGTCGTGGCACACTACGGTGGTGGTTCTGTAAGTTTTCGTCGGGGCGAAGAAAGATTCTTCGCCGTGGCGAAAGGGCTTGAAAAAAAATGTGCATGAGATTCAGAGAATTCTTCCATAGGGACAAAATGACCTTTCTACCTTAATTAGCAGGAAAAGTGGGGAGTAAAATGTAAGAGAATTTTATGAGAATCGCTAGAGTGGGGGTGTGATGTAATGATTTAAAGGAAAGGATGGAATTCCCAAGGAAGAGCAAGGGTAAAATGGAAATGAATGAAGATAATTTGAGCTAAAAAGGGGTTAAGTTTAGTAAACCCTATTCACTCTTCTTCCACCGCCTTCCATTCTCCATTTCTCTCAATTCTTCCTTCAAGCTTTCAAGGATTTTTGAGGGTTTTTAGTTGGATCTTGGAAGAGAATTGATTTAAGGCATCCTAAGGTAAGAATCCTTGCTCTAGATGTGAAATTTACTATTAAGGTGTTGAGGTCTTAATGTGTTATGGTTTAAAGGTGTAGAGAAAAGACATTACCAAAGGAAAAGAGAAGTGTTAGTGGAATCACACCATCACAAGGTAAGTAAATCCCAATCCAAGTTGATATTTGAGAAATCCTTGAGTAGAGATTTATTGTATGCATGATTATATTACTTTAGTTAGCCTTTTTGTCCTTATAAGGAAAACAAAACAGCATACTCATTTTAACTACATCCATTTTTAAATTCGCTCCTGTAGATTCTCCCGGTCTACCGATCACAATTATGCTCTTTACGTTTCATTTATTTTTATATAATATGTTTTGACTCCATATTAAATGTTTTCTTTTTTAACAAAAGGTCACACTTAAATGGCAGATTATGCTTTGTTAGAAAACTGTTCCCAAATAGTTGGAAACAGTTTTAGGACTTAAAATCTGGCCTACAAATTCAGTAGTATCCAACCACAAACTCGAGCCACAAGCCACTCTCTTCTTCGTATTCATTTTTCTTTTTTCATTGTGACTGAAACAAAAGATTTGAGTTTAAGCAGTGAATTATATTCTTTATCTTCGTTTGTTTCGTTGCATCTTTCTCTTTGTTCGTAATTGAGACTTCAAACCTTCTACTCCACATGATTTTCAAATCTAAATGAGTTAAAACAGTGTATTTTGGAATTTCAAACCAGTTATAATGTGATTAAATTATTTGTGAAATGGTAATGGAGAATTTACAATTGCATGCCAAGATGTGTCGGAGGTGGGATGATAAAATTCTGGCCTCTGAGATATTTGTTGAGTCAAACACGAAAGAAAGTGAGAGATGAGAGATGTCATATATCCGACTCATCTCGTGCATGCAGTTGGAAAATTTCTTCAGCCGTTCCATGAGCAAAGAAATTAATTTGTATCATACAATAATATTATAATACAAAAATTACACGTATGTACATATGAAATACTTTTTTACTGTAATATGTTAACATTTGTTCATGTTGTTCTTCAAATTTGTATAATGCATTTGTTTAATAGAATTGGAATTTATTTACTTTAAACATTACATTGTTGTCGTCAACATTGAATGACTTGATCATCACCATAGCATTGATTGAGTTGACAAATAACACAACTACTACGCAAATAATCAATCATTCATGACCACCATGGTATAATATGACTCTGCAAATACAGTTCTTAAACATCTAAATTCGAGAGTCAACATTCAATACTACTTTGCAGATTGAAAAATGCTATTTTTACAATGACTTATACAAAGTTACATTATCCAGGAAAAAAAAAACCAAAGAAAAAACGGAAAAAGAGAGAAAGAGAAAAAAATCATGAAAATCAAAGTTGAAGATTGTCTTTGTATGCCCCCTTTGTATGTGTCTTTGTAAAATTAGTATTGCTCTTGTAGATTAAGCCAAATCTTCAAATTAGAATATAGTGAAACATATGTAGGTAGTTTTGCAATAAGTTCTATGTAGGCAATTCTTTGGAGCTTAAGCTTAGAAACTTGCTGAACATTGCTGTGATCTATATAGCTATAATATGATTGAAGCATATTTCGTTGTTGTGAAACTCTTTTATGCTTTTATTGAAACAGATTGCAATATCAAGACTATCTCTTAACAGATATTGATGGATTCTGATTTACTTTTCTCCCAACCTAGTACTCAATTCTTAAAAATAAAACGATCCAAAACTGTTTAGTTGCTGAGAAACTAAAGCAAAACATAAGGAAATTGTCCTTGATCATGAAATGATACATCTGTGTTTCGTTGCTGAGAAATTAAAGGAAATTATGGGGAAAGTTTAAGACGAAACAACAAAATTAATGACTCGGGATAATGGTTTATTCTATTTTCGAAGTATCCAAACAGAGGATTGGAATTTCAGGTTCTAAATCAACCTGGACATTTACTACCCAATTCTTGATCATAAAAAAAAAATACGTTTCTGTTTGGATGCTGAGAAACTAAAGCAAAATATGAGAAACTTGAATTCCAGATTTTTCATTCATTTACCTCAAATTCTGAATTGGATATTAGTTTCTGCTATTTTCTAAGCAACCAAACAGAGGATAAGAAAATAAGCTAGATCTTAGTTTTCTCAAAAATCACCTTGATTTTCTTGGCAAGCAAACAGAAGGTAATTAAAATCTTGCGCTTTACGCACCCAAATTAAAAAATTAAGTACTCACAAAAATATATAATGTTTGAGAAGGGGAAATAATAGATGTTTTAGAAGTACACCACAAACTCAATTGTTCAATTAATCCTTCATGGCAGAATCATGGATTATATTTATTAGCATGTGTTTTCAGGGTATACATCGAATTTTAAGAATTATGATTAATATTATATGCACCCACTATTATCAGAAAACTAATTATAGAATATAGATTTTTTGTTGATATGTTATAATATATTAATATAGATAATTTTTTATATTTTTNTAAAATGATATCTTATTTGGTAATAAGAATGTTTATATGTACTAAAAGAAAATTTTGGGCCCATCTATTTTTGTTGATATAAATGTATTTTACTTTATGTATTTCTATGAGTATCCTAGTATAAAAGAGTTATTACATAAGACAACCTATGAGATTCTCTTTGGCAAACCACTGACCATTGATCATCTTCGAGTTTGGATGTTTGTGTTATTTTACTAATCTTGGGGGCATAACAAATTTTCTACTCCGGCAACTCAATGTGTATTTATGGGCTACCCAATGCATCAAAAAGGCTATCGCCTATATGATCCCGCTTCAGTCAAGTTTTTGGTATCTCGAGGTGTGATTTTTCATGAAGACTCCTTTCCTTTTATGGATAGTACCACTTTTGGCAATGACTCTCCGCAATCTTCCTCGTTTTTGGAAGATTCCTCAAATAAATTGACAGATACAAAATTTAATCCTTCACAAGTGTACGACTCACAATCGTAGCACAGTGCACAAGTAAGGGTTGATCCCATAGAGACTAGAAGTGCTCTTGTGATTCTAGAAACTATGCCTTGATAAAAGTAACAAGAATTGAAATAAAGAAAACACAAAAACAATATTAAAGAAATCTAAATCTAATTATTTACAAAGAATCCTAAGGCTCTAATTCCATCATAATTATTAGGCCACATGTTCATCATCAAATTATTGTTCTCTCAACTCTATTCTAGGGTTCGTACATCATCGGGTTCAAATTAGTACTTTCATCATCTAAACTAGCTAGTGGCTTATAGCCTAGTCTAAATAACAAAGGAACCGATTCGCATAGACACAAATCATCCATTCACAAAGCTAATCAAGATAGGCACGACGTCTCTCATTTCTAAGGTATTATTGCGGCCATTCAGAATAACCTAGTGTTTCCATTAACTAAACTAGCTAGTGGCGTATAGCCTAGTCTAATCATGAAAACCCATTAAGCGCAAGACGATCTTAAAGACAAAAACCAATCTATACTTGAGCAGGGCTACAAATAAGTCATTCCATGCACAATCATGTCTCATACAATCAATTAACTAACATCAAGGTTGACCAGGCCGTAATATCAACTAAAGATTGAATTGAACACAATGAATGAATCTAGAACATAATCAAATGGATGAGACAAATAGAATAATAATAATAAACACAAGCCTTCAATTAGATTACGTCAAATCCCTAGAAAACAAACTACAACATAAAGAAAAAGAAACAACAACACTTGGAACCATAATCTGAAGAACAAAGAAGGAGGAGAGGAGGAACACCTCCTCTCCTCTCCAAGCTCCTCCTTTCCAAGAGCCCCAAATGTATTCCAATCCCAAATGTGTTTGTAAATCCTAGAACTTCTAAAAAACATACTAAAGTTGCCTTTATATAGTTTTTAGACAAAATAACAAACTTGTAGATACTGGTCGCTATCGAGTCTTGAAAATGCGGATTTATTTTATGATTTTGGGGTGAAACTATAAAGAATTTAAGGTTTAATACATGATTTATTATGTAATTTTTTGCATGTTTTGTTATCTTTTGGAATCACAGGTTTTTTTCTGTTTTCAAGTGTTTAGGTGCAAAAAGATGAATTATTTGTGCTTTTGTTGGTGGTCGGACATCATGGAACCATCGAGTATGAATAAATCAAGGCGAGCGGAAAAAAAAGTGAAAGTCCGCATATGTGCTGTAGCGCACTTTTCTAAGTCGCGGCGTGAAGACCACGAAACAGAAATTGAGCTGCAACACAATTTTCTACGCCGCGGCATAAAGTCGATAAAATCCAAATTACGCCACGACACAATTAATATGAGCCGCGACGCAATTGAAGTAAGCCGTAGTGCAAAACTTTGAGCTGTTGCGCAAATCGTGATATTTGGAAAAACTCTGCATTTTCAACCATAATTTGGGTGACCATTATTTACAATTATGCCATTTTGCCTAAAAACTATATAACGGCAACTTTACTCCATTTTTCAGATATATTAGGTTTTAGAAAAAACTTTTTCAACTTTGGAGGCTTGGGAGAGAGTGATTGATTGTGTGAGGCCAATCCTTGATCATCTTAAGTGGATTTTGCATCCAAATGTGTAAGTGAAAGATCAAGGTTTGTTTTATTGTATTTATGAGTAGCTAAACTCTTTCCTAGTGTATCCAATATAATCTAATTAGACTACTTTATGTTTATTGTTTAATCAAATGTTTAATTGATCCAATGGTATCTTAGTTTCGTTCATTTGTGTTTATTGAGTTGATTAATCACTATTATTGCATGACTACCTTTGATTTATAGTTGAATGGTTGTATGAGTCAAGGTTAGGCTACACGCCACTATCTAATCTTGAATTTCTCTTGATCTTTGATTGTAGTTGATGTTTGATCGTGTTTAATAGTTGATTGATTGACTATATGAGTTGGGGTTAGGTTACATGCCACTAGCTAATCTCAGATTGCTCTAATGAATGATTGATTTATGTCTGTACGATGCCCTTGACAAATGTGAGTTGGTTTGAGTTCGTTTTGATACTTTTAGGCATAATGGGTTTTTGTGATTTAGATTAGGCTACATGCCACTAGCTAGTTGGATTATGAAAACACTAGGCTGATCCGGTTGGCCATGACACGACCTTACCTAGGTAAGTATCGACCCTAAGATTTGGATCGATAAACATCGGTTAGATTAATAATATACAGTAGGATAATTATGGTGAAACTGGATACAATAGATCATTTCTCATTGTTGATCACTTATTTAGTTTTTGTTCTTATCTTAGTTGTTATTTTAGTATTTTTATTTGAATTTGAGTTAATTTAGATTTTATTGAATTGTTGGATATTTTTATCATCTCACTTGATTTAACTATTTTAGTTGTTTTTACATAGTATTAGATTAATTGATAGCTCAACTCTCTGTGGGATCAACCTTTACTTGTGCACTGTACTGCAATAGCAACCTGTGCACTTGTGGAGGAATTAAAGTTGTTTTTAACCAAACAGTCACCGAAATTAGGGTTGGAAATGCGACATTTTTACATTCTACGCCATTTGTGCCAGGCACGATTGAATTGCGGCCTGGCACATTTTTAGGCGATTTCTTCTTCGATAAAAATTGTATCACGCCGCGGCGCAGTTTGGATTTCGTTGACATTGTGTCGTGGCGTCGTAAACCTTCGCTGCAGCGCAACCCAGGTTGCGCTAATTTGCGTCGCGGTGCAAGAAATCGTGTTGTGGCACGATTTGTAATTCACTCTTTTTCTTCACGCCTTAATTTATCTACAGTCGAACAGGTCCAGGATGACCAAACACCAACACAAGCACGAATAATCCATCTTTTGCACTTGAACATCTGAAAACACACAAAACACCCGTGATTCTGGAAGATAACAAAACATGCAAGAAATCACATCATAAGTCATGCATTAACCCTCAAATTCCTTATAGTTTCACCCCCAAATCACTAAATAAATCAGCATTTCCAATACTCAACACAACCCCTAACCAGCTTATTGCTAGTCCCTAGCAATGAAAGCAATATAAAAATAAAATCTAACCTAACTAAACTATCCTAAACCACTTCCGTAGGTTAACACGATTGCATTTAGCATATGCAATAAGCCTTTAAACCCTTAGATCCCCCTAGTGGATTAATTATAGTCTTGTGAGGGTTTTCAGTGATGTTACCCATAAACATCCCACAAGTCCTAACACACATATATACAAAATAAAGATTTCTTGGATTACGCAATATATGTGTCTCATACAAAGCATATACATAGAGCAAAATCTTCATTCTCAACTCTCTCCACACAATCATACCACAAACCATCAATCCTAGCCTTAGAGGCAGTCTCATGTGCAACTTCCATAACGAAAACAAATTTTTGATCCCATAAATATGAAAACTTTAAAAACACAAACTCCATATGCCTACTTTTTAGATCACTCTCCACTAATGTAGAACAAACACACAACTTTAGATCATTAGGACTTCATTAAGCTTGTAATATAAGGCTAGGGTATTGGGTTATGAAAGAACGTAAGGGATTCAAGCAATTAAGAGGAATAATCTTACATTTCAAAGAACACACGCTCAAAAAAACTTACTCTCTCAACCTGAAACCCTTTATTTTATTTTTTATTTTTTTCTTTTATTACATCATTCTCCCCAACCACAATTGAATCTGTATCCTTTTCATGTTTCCTTATTGTTCTTTCTCTTTTTTTATTTTTAATTCTTTTTTTAAACACATAACTGAGGAAGTAATGATATCACCAAATTTCCCCTTTTTCCCACACAACAACTCCCAACTAGGTCTTTCGTACATCTTCACAAAATTTTATAGCAAAGCTCAAAACCTCACACATTTCACTTTCAAAAATTCAAATTAAATCCTCTTAAAAGAATATCAAAGGTAGGAAAAGTGTTTAAGGGTTAAATGGGGCAGGTTATTGCGGGTTAAAAGAAAGAAAATCAAGGCTAGATATGTGCAATAAGGCTCAACGGGGTGACTAAGGATAATAACATACAAGGTTAGCTTGAAAGGCACAAAAGGTCCAAAGATGGCCTAATTCATTTCTTTAATAATACATCGTCTAAGATTTCACCTCAAGTGATCATCAAATAGGTTCTAGAATTTTAGGGACCTCACAAAAATAGTAGGAAGATTACACACAAAACATCCCTAAATTCTAGAATCAACTAACCAAACAGACCATATACCTGATAGTTTCAAACTAGAACAAAACCAACATCCAGAATAGTCCTTCGACTAAGGTAAAAATTGACCTCTCCTATTCACTACATGTCATTGCAATCATGTTATCTCATAGACATTTGACATAATACAGGAAACACAAAGATTCCACAAACTCATAAAAAATTTACAAGCATGCATAAACATGAATTCATAAACATAAATTTCATGCTTTCCCATCCCTAACCAAATTCCGACATTGTCTCCAATGGAGCCATCAACACAAGGTAGAGGTGAAAAGGGAAAGAATACCCCCCCCCTTGATTAATAAATCGTAAGGTACCGGAAGTAACTCCATTGAATGGGCATCCTGTAATCAACAAAAGATCCATCAACACAAAAGAAAGAACACATGGTGTCTTGGAATAGAATCCATGTTGGCATTTAGTCATCAAAAAGTTTCTAGAAATTAAAACAAACACACAAATAAGAAAAAATGAAATCAACATAAAAGTAAACAAAGTTTAAACTGAAAACAAAATAAAAGCAAATAACAAGTTTAAACTGAAAACAAAATAAAAGCAAATTACAAACATGAAAACAGAACGATAAATGAAAATAACAAAAGAAAAAGAAAACAGGAAATCTAGAAATGTGCTGCGGCATAAATTTCTACGCCGTGGCGTTACACAGTTTTTCTGGGTGAGGACATGAATATCGCCAATATGTGTCGCGGCATGGATCCTTGTGCCGCAACATGACATGGTTTTCTGGCGATCAAAAGCGTTGAAATGCGCCGCGGCGTGGTGAAATCACGCCGTAGTGCCACGGTGACTCCGTTGTGCATCAAATGCAAAAATGTGCTGCAGTGTAGGGGACTTGTGCCACGGCATTACAAGGAAACTTTTACGCAAATAACACTGAAATGTGTCAGAGTGCAAACATCTTCCACCTCGGCATGCACTGACTTTCCTGGAAAAAAATAAAACAGGTGTTAATACTCTACAAAAATGCAAACAACATACTGGAAATGAAATAAAGCGTACCGAAAAGAAGTAAAACATCAATATTCATAAAACAAAACTGAAACAAACAAAAGTAGCAAAAATTAGACACACAAAAGCGACATAAATCAAGGCAAAGTCACTAGAAATCACAGAGCAACTTAATAGTCCTCGGCAATGATGCCAAAAACTTGACAGATATAAAGTTTAATCCTTCGTAAGTGCACGAGTAGCAATTGTAGCATAGTGCACGAGTAAGGGGAAATGAAATAAAGCATACCGGAAAGAAGTAAAACATCAACATTCATAAAACGAAACCTAAACAAACAAAAATAGCAAAAATTAAACACACAAGAGTAACATAAATCAAGGCAAAGTCACTAGAAATCATAGAGCAACTTAATAGTCCTCGGCAATGATGCCAAAAACTTGACAGATATAAAGTTTAATCCTTAGTAAGTGAACGAGTAGCAATTGCAGCATAGTGCGCGAGTAAGGGTCAATCCCACGAAGACTGCAAGTGCTCTTGTGATCCTAGGGCTCTAACTCCATCATAATCATCAGGCTACATGTTCATCATTAAACTATTGTTCTCTCCACTCCATTCTAGGGTTCGTACATCATCGGGTTCAACCTAGTACTTTCATCATCTAAACTAGCTAGTGGCATATAGCCTAGTCTAAATAACAAAGGAACCAATTCGCATAGACACAAATCATCCATTCACAAAGCTAATCAAAATAGGCACGACGTCTCTTGTTTCTAAGGTATTACCATGACCATTCGGAATAATCCAGTGTTTCCATCACCTAAACTAGCTAGTGGCGTATAGCCTAATCTAATCACGAAAACCCATTAAGCGCAAGAGATCTTAAAGACAAAAACCAATATATACCCGAGCAGGGCTACAAATCAGTCATTCCACACACAATCTTGTCTCATACAATCAAATAACTAACATCAAGGTTGATCAACCCCTAATATCAACTAAAGATTGAATTAAACGCAATGAATGAATCTAGAACATAATTGAATGGATCAAACAAATAGAATAACAATAAAACACAAGCCTTCAATTAGATTACATCAAATCCCTAGAAAACAAACTTCAACATAAAGGAAAAGAAACAACAACACTTGGAACCATAATCTGAAGAACAAAAAAGGAGGTGAGGAGGAACACCTCCTCTCCTCTCCAAGCTCCTCCTTTCCAAGAGCTCCAAATGTATTCCGATCCCAAATGTGTTTATAAATCCTAAAACTTCTAAAAAAATAGACTATAGCTTCCTTTGTATAGTTTTAGATAAAATGGCAAACTTGTAAATACTAATCGCCGAAATTAGGGTTGGAAATGCGACATTTTTATATTCTACGCAAGTTGCGCTGTGGTGCAATTTATTTGAACCATGACGCGGTTAGATTGCTCCCCGACGCATTTCCAGGCGATTTTTTCTTTGACCAAAACCGTATCACGTCGCGACGCAGTTTGGATTTTGTTGACATTGTGCTGCGGCGTCGTAAATATTTGCTACGGCGCAACCCAAGTTGCGCCGATTTGTGCTGCGACACAAGAATTCGTGTTGTGGCATGATTTGCAATTCACTCTTTTTCTTCACGCCTTAATTTATTTGTACTCGAATGGGTCCAAGATGTCCGAACACCAACACAAGCACGAATAATCCATCTTTTTGCACCTGAACATGTGAAAACACACATGACACCCTTGATTCCGGAAGATAACGAAACATGCAAGAAATAAACCTTAAATTCCTTACAGTTTCAACACTAAATCACTAAATAAATCCATATTTCCAACACTCAACACTCATCTCCATTGGGGCCCTATTATACCATGCGCCGCATTACTAATATGGGACCATCCATGATAGACTCAGAATCAGATATACCTGTTCCTTTTCTTACGAAAAGTCTGACTGCCAGTCCATCTCCACCTTTGGACAACCCTCCCGAGGTTGCTACTCCCACTCAACGCAGATCTACAAGGGCCACCCGCCATTCTATTTGGACAGCAGATTATATATGTCCTACTATCCAGACTATCACAGGTACTCCTTCTGCCACTTCTAACTATGTTGATTATGATTGACTTTCTCCTACCCATAGGGTTTGCGTCAGTCAGATTTCTGCCCAGCAAGAGCCCTCCTACTATTCTGATGCAATTCCCCATGCATATTGGCATCAGGCCATGGCCGATGAACTCAATGCTCTTTCTTAAAATCATACTTGGGATCTTGTTCCTTGCCCCTCTCACCGAAAACCTATTGACTACAAATGGGTTTACAAGATCAAGCACCATGCTAGTGGTTCAATAGAATGGTACAAAGCCCGTCTCATTGCCAAAGGTCTTACTCAAAGAGAAGGGTTTGATTACCAAGACACCTTTTCCCCAGTAGCCAAACATGTTACTGTACGGGCTTTTCTCTCGATTGCTGCACTAGGCAATTGGACACTTCATCAGATGGATGGCCATAATGCATTCTTTCATAGGGATGTTCTTGAGGAACTTTACATGGATCTTCCTCTTGGACTACGTAGATAGGGGGAGAATATGGTATGTCGTCTACGCAAGTCCTTGTATGGTTTGAAACAAGCATCTCGTCAATAGAATGCAAATTCACAGATGTGCTAACAACCATGGGTTTCATTCAATCCAAGCATGACTACTTACTCTTCACATGGCGCAAAGGTACTACCTTCATTGCTCTTTTTATTTATATTGATGATATCCTGATCACCGGGAATAATGAGGATGACATTTGTACCCTTAAAGAGCATCTCAATAGACACTTTTGTATAAAAGATCTAGGAGAGTCGAAGTATTTCTTGGGCATTGAGATTGCACGATCTTTAGCAGGGATATCTCTAAGTCAGAGAAAGTATGTTCTAAAGCTTGTATCTGACTTTGGTTTATCAACATGCAAGCCCAACACCATTCTTGTGGAACAAAACACTAAACTCACATCCCAGCAATACGACCATGAGACATCATCCTTAGAAGATGATCTTCCATTAAACAACCAATCTCACTATCAAAGAGTTATAGGAAGACTTATTTATCTCACCGTGACAAGACCTAACATAAGCAATGCCATTCACATACTAAGTCAATTCATGCATGGGCCGAAGTAGTCTCATATGGACACAACAATCAAGGTACTAAAATACTTGAAGGGATGTCCCGACCTAGGACTCCTTTTACCACGAGATAGAAATCTGGAAATCACAGCATATTGTGATAGAAATCTGGAAATCACAGCATATTGTGATTCAGATTAGGGGAATGTCCTATGAAAAGAAAATCTCTCACTAAATTATGCGTCAAAATTGGAGAGTCCCTTATATCATGGAAAACAAAGAAGTAGCCAATGATATCGCTTTCCTCAATAGAAGCAGAATATGGGGCCATGGAAAAATACAACTTTGTGAGATTGTCTGGATCCTTGGATTACTAAAAGATTTAGAGGTACAAACAGGAAAACCTGTCACTTTATACTGTGACAATAAAGCTGCTAATGACATCACATCAAATCTAGTATTCCATGAAAGGACTAAGCATATAGAGATTGACTGCTATTTTGTTAGGGAAAAGATTCAAGAATGGATCATCAAAACCATGCACCTTCAAACTTCAGAACAACCAATAAATATTTTCATGAAAACTTTATGCAGTCGTTAGCATTCATGCTTTTTAAATCACTACAAGAAAATTGACATTTTGCAACCAATTTTTTAGCACCTAACCAGAATTAGTTGCAAAAAGGCTACATTTACCAACTAAATTGACATTAGTCGAGCAAAGAGAATTAAAATTTTGGGGCCCACATGTTCCAACATTTGGCATCTAAAGTTAATTTTTTGTGACTATTTTGTTAGTCACAGAACCGGTTGCTTTAGTGACTAATAAATTTAGTTGCAATTTTTTCCGGGTGATTTTTCCCTCCAAAATTTGATAATTTGCATCTAAAATATGGCTTTTTGCATCTACATTTTTTGTTACAAAAAACAATTTTTTGCAACTACTAATTTAGTTGCTAAATTAGTTGCGAATAATTAGGGATTTATTAGTAACTATTATGATTAGTTATAGAAAAATGAAATTACCAAAATATCCCATATTTGGACAGTAATTACAAGGGCCCCAAAGTATATACAGCAACTAAATTTGANTCTAGCATCAGAATAATATTAAAGCATCGCAAACAAACTGAAACGAAAATAAATATAATCTGAATACAAGAAACTTAACCAAATGTCCAACATTCAGGCTCATCCAACTAGTCGAGAGCTGATGAGGAGATCAATGGAGTCAATCTCAATCTCGCCTATACCGTAACAGACAACCGGGAACTCAGCCGCTCATGGTGGTGATGACGGAGGCTGAAACGGTGGAAACGGAGCTGATCATGGTGGAGAGGAGGTAACCGACAGTGATATGATGTGAAGAAAGGGCAAAAACAACCCACAGACAGCCCAGAATATGAACAGCCGCACTCGTCGGAAAACGTTAATTTTCAGGCGGGTCTTCCAGAAAACGGTAGCATAAATGGGATCCGAAGGTATCGATGGAAAGCTCTGGTGATGTGGAGTTCAGATCAGGTCCTGGGGAGGTGAGAAGTCACTGGAAATGAGCAAGATCTGGCCTGGAAGATGAAGAGGCACGACGGCGATTTGGTGGATTTCGGCGGTTTTCGGGGCTGCTGAAGCTAGGGAAGTGTAGATCCGGCCATGGGGAAGGAAGATCAAGTCTTGGGGAGCCGAAACGTCACTGGAAAACGGCGAAATCTCGCCTGGAAGATGAAAAGTCGCGGTGGTGGAAGGCGAAACGTCACAGTGGTGGTGATGGTTCTCACGGTGGTGTTGACGGGATGATGAGCTATGCAAAAGGGAGATGAAACATCGCCGGAGAAGCTCATCAGAGCTTGATCAGAGAAGGTGAAAAGTTTGGCAGGCGGCAGCCACCTGATCTGCGAACTTGCATTGTTGTTTTATACAAAATTTCGCAAATTCTATTTGGTCCCTATACGATTGAAACATGACAAAATCAGCCCCTTAAAACATGACATTTTACCCCCTAAATAGCATAAATGAGACAAAATCACCCTTAATCCATAAACCACAACTTAATATCAACTCATATACTTTCCAAAATCATTCCAAAAACGTTAAATTCATAAGAAAAATATTAGGACGTGATTTTCGGGAATAAATTCATAAATTCTTTAATTGTCTCAATATACTTCAATTTAATCACATATGAAGTATTTTTATTACCAAAACAGAGTCACTTTCATGGCTCCAACAAGCAGGAGACTTCAACCCATGACTATGAATTCTCAAATGGTATAATATTCATGAGAAACTGAATATTTTTCTTTTTTCTTCATTAGTAAATGTTGTGGCTTGAAATTTGGTGTTTTTATTCTCGAACATAATTATGCCATAGTTATATCTCAATACCTGCATTTATTTTCATCTTTAAAGCTAATTGAGATCTGTATTAATATGCAGATCCTTCTAGATTCAGACTTACTCATCAAACATCTTTTGTAAGAGCACACACCAGTTTCTGGACCAAGCTTCCTGTCATCTTTTATATTGTAAGTTGCATGTTCACCTTTCTTCTGTTTCTGGAAATAGTAAAGCTCTTATAATTCTTAATTAGTAATACAATTATTTTAAGTTGGCTTCAGAAAACATTACAATACAATATATCTGAAAATCTCTATCTCAATTGCAGAGATGCTTCTTTCGACAATTTTTTAGGTTTGTTAGTAGGTCTGACTACTTGACATTGCGCAATGGATTCATCAATGTGAGTTTTCAGTTAAACAATTCACAGTTCTTAAAGTTAGGAAAGTTGAGTCTGTGGCTCTATCCTAACAATTCTGTATTAATGATAGGTTCATTTAGCTCCTGGAATGAGATTTAACTTCCAAAATATATTAAACGATCATTAGAGGACGACTTCAAGGTAGTGGTGGGAGTAAGGTAATACTCTTTTTATTTAATGTGTTTCTTATCATGTCGTGTTCTGCAGTTTTCTTGTACCACTCTTGCCTAATCAATTAGATGTCGAATATGTTTCTATCCTGACAATTTTTTTTTTTTTGGGTTATTTGCAGTCTTGTCTTGTGGGCATCATTTGTGCTTTTCTTGCTTGTAAACGTTAATGGTGAGTCATCTTCTCCTGGAAAATGCCTTTTGAACTAAATGATTCTGCACTTTGAATTGAACTAGAAGTTGATATAGTTCAATTAACATATTTTTTTGCCTTTTCAGGATTGCAAGCATCATTTTGGGCATCCTTAATCCCTGTGATTGTAAGAAATTTATTCTCTGTAACCTATCATCTTGACTTACTGGAAGAGTTGAAATTCTGAATACTATTAATTGGTTGTAGATAATCTTAGCTATGGGAATGGAGCTTCAATCCATTTTGACACAGATGGCTCTTGAAATTATAGAAAGACGTGTTGGTGCAAGGGATGCCACTTGTACAGGTCTCAAACAAATACTTTTGGTTTGGTCGGCCTCATTTAGTGCTTCATCTCATTCACTTCGCTTTGTTTCAGGTACTGAATGACCTCCTCTTTCGCAGATAGAAGATCTTTAATAAATATGATTAGAGTGCAATTGGAGTAAAGTAAGATCAAACAAGTGAACTAAATTACTTGCTGTAGACTTTGTTGTGTCTAGATTATGATAAATGATAGCTTCATGTTATAACTTAAAGAACACTCAAAGAGGTTGTCTTTTGCTCTTCATCCCATATGTTTCTTAAGTAAGAGATCTATGAAGTGAAATTAATTTGCATTGGATACCCTTACTATTAAATGCATCCACTGAATTGATGCGGCCTTGGTGCTACATTTCCTCTTTGAGTCAAGATAAATCAATTCTTCATCCTCAGTTTATAATTTCCATACTATTTTCTTTCAAAAGATCTTTCTATAGGGGACTCGAGCCTTGATTTGTAGGTCAATTATGTGACTCTTTAGTTTTATAGCTTATGGTGTTGAGAAGGAAAGGTCAATGGCATTCATTGACAAATATATTTTATTAATTGTATATTTATTTAATTGCCTTTCATNTTTAGACCCATTTACATTATCACTAGTACTATATTCTTTGCATGGATGAATGTGGTTTAATTGGGTTGAGTATTGTCTTTGTGATAGAACATATTTTAATAATCTAAGTTACCTTACCGTTGCCTTCGTAAGTTCTCTCAGCGCACACCAGGTATCTCACTTCTGCAACTCCATCCCTCCCCTAGGTGGGCGGGAGGGGTGGGGTGGGGTTTGTCTTTGCTCGCGTAAATGGTGTTGTTGCAATTCCCCCTGAAATTGTACATAAAACAACGCAGTTAGCCAATTTCAATTCTTCATGATGGGTGTTATGGAATACTAGTCCAAAGTCATTTTTATTATACCTTGCATCTCTTAAATAACTATTGGTGCATAGGACTATGCACTATCATTAATAAAGTAGTGACAACATAAATATGAGATATGCAATTTCACTAATGTCAATCACACATGAACAGCATTTCCATACATTAACTTAGATAAGCTGGGTTTACAAAAATAGGTTAGTTACATAGCAAAATATACCCCCTACTGTAAGTTAGTAAACAGATTTGCACAGTAAAGAAAGACAGCAATATAAAAACAAAACGAATCTGATCATCACATTAATGACCCAAAATCCAGGCAAAGATTATAACTTATAAACAAAACAGTGTAAATAAAATCTGTAAAAATCAAAGTCTAACAAGGATTTGGAATACATTACCAATGTTTGAAGGCTCCTTCAATATCTCTGATTTGATCTCGCTCCCGATTCAAAGTAGAATCACACTAAGATAATCCGTAGAACTATCAAGGGATTTGCTTCGCTTAAGCGATATAGACTTATCTATAAGCTTATTCTATTTAACTCGTTCAAACATGAAATGGTACTTTATTGCATTTCCCCAAATCAAACTCACCAAATGACCATCGCTTAAGCGATATAAGCTTATCGCCATATGTTAAATCATTTAAGCATATTATTATTTAATTCGTTCCAAATTTGAAATGATATTTTTATTGCAATGGTATTTTTATGGCATTTTCTCAAATCAGACCCACCAAATGACCATCACTTAAGCGATATAAGCTTATTGCTTAAGCGATGTAGGTTTATCTGTAAGTTATTAAACGATATGTTTAAATGGCTTAAGTATATTGCATTTGAAACTTCGTGACTATTTGTTCCAAAGTTGAAATGCTATTTTAATAGTCCGCCCTGTCTGATTTTTTTTTTTTCTGTTATTAAGAATTTCTCTTATCCAATAGTACCTCACATTGATGTTCTACGATCTTGAGTGAAATTAACGTGTTTACAATCTTTTTGAAGGAATTTATCACTACTTCGCTACCTCTTCGATCTTGTCCTATACTTGTAGTCACTTCACATGAATTTGTGAATAAAGATGAGATTTTGGTTTTTGTAACCGTTTCAGAAGAAGAAGAACAACGACGAAGAAAGGTTTTGGATGCCATTTGAGTGGCGCTTTTTTTTTTTTTTTTTCTTTTTTTTTAGGGTTCAAATTGGGTTTGCCATAGCGGTTGGGTTGATGTTGAATGGAGATGGTGTAGAGGAGATGGTGTAGAGGAGATAGTCAAGAGGTTTTTTAAATATGTTTCTAGAACATACTAGCCACCCCTGCCAAAACACCAAAATCCCAAAATCACCGCCATAATCTCTTCAATTTGAAGAAAACCACCAGTTCTCAAGCAGAAAAACCAGAAAATCAAAATATTTTCATACAAAATCACAATAGCTACCAATGTCTCCATAGCACAAATTACTCTAAAAAAAGATTGTAAACAAAGTTATACTCCAGTGCATGATCATTTAAGGGATTCCACATATTGCTTAAGAGACCCTATATATTTGGCCTTGGTCGCTTAAGTGATGTATGGTATCACTTAAGTGATCTTGTCAAAGGCAGAATTAAGAGCATCCCAATATACTGGATCGCTTAAGTGATTTCAGGTATCGCTTAAGCGATCCAGTATATTTAGCCTTAATAGCTTAAGTGATGTACAGTCGCTTAAGTGATCACGTACAAGGTAGAATGAAGATCATCCCAAGTACACGATCGTTTAAGCGATTTAAGATCTTGCTTAAGCGATTATGCACTTTTAGCCTTGGTCGCTTAAGCAATGTAAGATTGCTTAAATGATGAAGTCCAAGGCAAAATCAACACCATCCCGAGTGCACGATTGCTTAAGCGATTATGCACTTTTTGCCTTAGTTGCTTAAGCAATGTAAGATCGCTTAAGCGACCATGGCCGAGGTAGATCAAGATCATTCTAAGTTCACGGTCGCTTAAGCGATCCAAGGTCTCGCTTAAGTGATTCTGCACTTTTAGCCTTGGTCGCTTAAGTGATGTACGATCGCTTAAGCGATCAAATCCATGGCAGAATCAAGATCATCTCAAGTGCACGATCGCTTAAGCGATTCTTCACTTTTAGCCTCGATCGCTTAAGTGATGAACAATCGCTTAAGCAATCTAGTCTAAGACGGAATCAAGATCATCCCAAGTGCATGGTCGCTTAAGCGATTTAAGGTCTCGCTTAAGCAATTCTTCACTTTTAGCCTTGGTCACTTAAGTGATCAAGTCCATGGCAGAATCAAGATCATCACAAGTGCACAATTGCTTAAGCGATTTAAGGTCTCACTTAAGCAATTCTTCACTTTTGGCCTTAGTCGCTTAAGCGATGAACGATCGTTTAAGCGATCAAGTCCAAGGCAGAATCAAGGTCATCCCCAACTGCATGATCACTTAAGCAATTATGCTCTTTTAGCCTTGGTTGTTTAAGCGACCATGGCCGAGGCACTGTCAAAATATCCTGAAGTCCAAGATTGCTTAAGCGATGTCATTTCTCGATTAAGCGATCCTATATAGGAAACCCTTAATCACTTAAGTGATATCTGTAGTCGCTTAAGTAATCATGGCCAACACATATTAATTCTAGCTTTTCTCCCCAATTTGACAACCTAAAATCACCAACACATATTAATTCCATATTTTCTCCGTAATTTGACAAACTAAAATCACCAACACATATTAATTCCACATTTTCTCCTCAATTTGACAACCTAATTGCATCAACACATTAATTCCATATTTTCTCCTCGATTTGACAACCTATTTGTGTCAACATGTAAAAATTCCATTTAACAAGAATACAAAACAAATTCAACGTCAAAAGAGGGAAAGAAATACTAAATTGCTTTTCTACAAATCTGAAATGTGTCAATTACATGAAAATACAACATTATAAACAAGAAATAAATGTCCTATATACACCCAAAATAAAAGTAGCGTCGGCAGCCTCCATCCTCCCTCTTCATCATTGTCTTCAGCCACTTCCCCATCCTCCAAAATTATCCAGCACACCTTCAACATCAACAGCATCCTCTTCGTCTTCTTCTACATCACCCCTTCCAACATTATCTAGCCTTGGCCTTGGCCACAAAGCATACATACCACCACAACCCAAGTATCAACAGCCTGACGCCTAACAACACCAGCTGATCCTGTTCAACACAATCCGATTATTCAAGATTGTTAGAGTAGATGCCCTGGAGCCAATCAATTATTGTAGAATTAACTCTTTATAATAATGTTCATTGATCAATAAAATGCATTTTATACTATATCGCGTAAATCATCATTGTATATATTGATATATGTCCTTAGAATGGTAGAATCGTGACAAGGGTATCAAGTGTTTCAAATCTTGATAGTGAGAACCCTATAAGCACATATGGTGGCCATTCTAGAAATGTTCGTAGCCCCAATATTATTTTAAAGTAAGGACACAGATAATACGGTAAAGCTATAATAGGGTTGAACGACCCTGTCGAAAGGCAGTGACTGATCTCACTTATCAAGGTTGTTTGGTGACAACCTAGTGCAACACATGGGTGCTTGCTGAAGGCGGATACACCACAGCAAGTTCACTAAACTGACCCACCAGAGGATTCCATATGGATGGTAACCCTAGTGTCTATGGAACAAATCCTCTAATGAATGGTGGTGCATGTGATCCTTAGACTTGAGATCATCGGAGTGCCTTGTGCACCGATTGGTGTAGTTTGACATTAGTCTAACGCAGTTCTATTCAAAGCTGTCAGTACAGTGGTGATTGGCTGCATCAAGGAGTGTATCAAGACTATGGTGGATAGATAGAAGATTCATCACTCTCGGGTATGAGAGAAGTTATCTCACGGCGTAATTCAGTAAATGGCAATGATACTAAAACTGTGGCCGCAGTGGGATTGAATTGTTGCTCTATCCAGTTTATAATACAGGTCATTAGTCTAGTAATTGAATACACAATATCAAGAGTAACCGAAGGTTGACACTATTTCTATGCCTCGGTCTCGTCAAGATAACAGATGATGAAAGGATCGAATTGTGCGATAACCATATCGTTGACAGGTAGCTACTTTGCTGAATTTGAATCTATCAGGTGGCCATGATGGCTTGCTAGGGGCCAATCTTGGTTTGTGTGTAGTGACACGATTAATTGGTGTTAATCGCGATACTACACACTACTGGTATAATTAGGAGCCTATGGGTCACACACATAGAAGATAATTTAAGAGCCAGGAAGTTAGAAGGGCGTTTTCGTCTTTTTGAGTGAAAGGGTATTTTGGTAATTTCATAGTGCAATTAAACTTGCTGAGGCCGTAGCCTTTATTTAATTTGTTAGAAAAATTAAATAAGTGAAATTACGTTTAAATATGTGTTCGCATATATTTAAATATATTATTATTGTTGTTAAATGTTAATATGTATATATTAAATATATATTAATTGATTTTAATTGAGATAATGATGAGCTAATATTAAAATATCTAATTGGGAGTGTTTGGAAACATGGAGTGTTTGGGTTTGATCCTAAGCCTATTCCATAAGGGAATAGGGCAGTTAAAATATCACTATAAAAGAAAAAGGTTTCTTTATGAATAGGTGATATGATTCATTATTCATTCTTTTCATTAAAAGAAAAACACACAACCCCAAAACTCTCTCTCCCACGCCAGTTTTAGTCTTTGATTAAAAATCAAATACTCTTCATTTCCTTCTTTGTTCTTAAGGCTAAAGAGGGATCTAGCAAATCTTTCTTTAGTTCCTTGCAATTATCTTCGTGTGGACTATGTCAGTTCGATCCTACATTTGGGCCAGTAGCAAAATACGTTTAGAGACAAAGTTGGAGGAGCCTCCAAACGTGCGTATGATTTCTTAAACTCTATACTAATTTTCTACAGATTCTTGATTTGATATAAACTGTAAATTTGTGCCCTGATCTTGGTTCTATGGAACGATCCGTGTTGTTATTAACTTTTTGTTCTCCGCTGCCTCAATGGATCATTTCCTAACAATGGTATCAGAGCCTAGGGTACCAGATTTTACAGTTTTATGTGGATGGTTGATTACATGTATTTGATTGATAATATGTTGCCTTAAAGAATCTGCGTAAAATCTGTCTTAAAAGCATGTTTTAAGAAATCAATTAATCGATTAATTTTAATTTGTTGATGATCTGCAAGTTTGGTATATTGGGTGATGGATTTTTGTTGAAATCAGTGTGTATGATTGATTGCAAAATCCGTTTGGTGTGTTTTTGGTTACTATTTGAACTGATCCAGAGCTACAGATCAGTGCACGTCCTTTACTTCTTGAGTGGCATCAGGATCAGGCTCAGCCAAGTATGGCTTTTCAAGGATATACAATTTCTTTTCCGACTTGAGTATAATCCGAAGATTATGATACCAGTATTAGAAATTGGATCCATCCAACCTATTTTCTTTCTTGATTATCGGTCGCAGGTTCATAATGTTCATTTTGGTGAATCTACAATTGCAGAAAAATAAAGTCATTATAAAGTTCATTATTATTTAATATGGTCTTTTATTAAATGATGTTCCCACTGTTTTACTCAAGTTAATAGCCCTCACTATTAACTCGGGAAAGCTCATTGACTTTCCTAGTGGACCAAGATCCCATCCTGCCCATTTCAAACCTTCACTTTGGTGAACAAGCCAAAATGAGTTGATTAGGTAGGCCAACAAACTTAATCCACACCAGTTGATAGCTCCTACTATCAACCTCAAATGTGAAAAAGCCAACAAGCCAATCACATAATCCAATGGACACTACATGCCATCGTCCTCAAGTGTGATTCTCAGTATCAATAGAGTGGACACTACATGTCACCATGTACATATAATATGTGTACTGCTCTATTATGCCTATGACGCGTTTATCAACCTTCGCTTTGGCGAACAAGCAAAACCGTCATTTTAAGTCAACCCATCACCATTAAGGAAAACTCCAATGCATTTTAACCTCCCACTGGTAGAAGTGTACCCTTCGCTTTGGCGAACAAGGTTTTGATGAACAGTGGTTTGATTAAAACCATGGTGATGGAAGGCTTACGTGACTTAATATCCTTTAATTGAGGGTTTGTTATTTAATATCTCACCAGATTATTATCTTTGTTAGAATGATATTGTTTGGCATGTTATTGAACATTCAAACTTAGCATGCATTCTAAACAAAATATTAAAACGTGCCGGTACATGGCCCAACTAAAACCGATTTCCTAAAGCCTAGAGGAATCGGTGGGTCACCTAGGGGTCCTGTAATAAATATCTTGAGTCTAGGACAGGTTTCTCTTTGGCCTAAGAGTGGCATAGGGAAGGGCAAAGTAGTATGCTTTTTTTGTGGCAAGCTTGACCACTGGAGGAAACACTGCAAGGCTTTCCTCGTAAGCAAGAAGAAGTCAGATGCTATGACTTCAAGTATGTTTATGATTGAGATTAACTTCTCTCCCTCAACATCTTGGGTCATTTGTACTGATGTGTAAGGACTAAGGCAGAGTAGAGTGCTCGCCAAGGGAGAAGTGGACCTACGAGTTGGAAATAGAGCACATGCGGCTGCATTGGCTGTAAGGACTTACTGTTTATGTTTGCCTACGGGCTTGTTGTTGGAACCACATAACTGTTATCACGTACCTTCTATTTCTAGAAATATTATTTGAGTATCCACTTTGGATAATATGGGGTATCATTTTGAGATATCTAATGGATTGTTGTCCTTTAGTTTGAATGGTATTCTATTTGGAATTGCAAGGTTATATAATGGATTATATGTTCTTGACTTAAACAATAAAGATATTCTCACTATTGAAACCAAGAAAGCTAAACATAGCAATCAAAACCAGACATATCTTTGGCATGGTAGATTGTGTCACGTTAATAAGACTCGCATTGTAAAACTTCAAAAGGATGGAGTTTTGGACCCTTTTGACTTTCAGTCATTTGAGGTATGTGAGTCATGCCTTTTTTTTAAAAAAAAGGTAAGTATGTGAGTCATGCCTGTTAGGCAAGATGACCAAGTCTCCCTTCACAAGACAAGGTGAAAGGGCTACTAAACTGTTAGGCATCATCCATAGTGATGTATGTGGTCCACTAACAGTTGAGGCCAGAGATGGATATTCATATTTCATCACATTTACTAATGATTTTAGTAGATATGGTTATGTCTACCTTATGAGACATACGTCTGAAGCCTTTGATAAATTCAAGGAATTCAGGAATGAAGTACAGAATATGTTGGGCAAAAGTATTAAAGCTCTTCGGTCGGATCGAGGAGGCAAATACTTAAGCTCAGGGTTTTCAGAGTACTTGAAGGAATGTGAGATAGTATCACAACTCACCCCTCCTTATACACCCCAACACAATGGAGTGTCAGAAAGGAGGAATAGGACCTTACTTGGCATGGTTAGGTCCGTGATGAGTTTTAGTGATTTACTTGCATCATTCTGGGGTTATGCCCTAGAACTGCGACTCACGTTTTCAACCGTGTGTCGTCAAAGTCTATAGATAAGACTCCATATGAACTATGGAGTGGGCAAAAGCCTAACTTGTCTTATCTAAGGATTTGGGGTTGCGAAGCTTATGTTAAGAAATTGACTTCGAACAAGCTAGACCCAAAATTTTGTAAATGTATATTTGTGGGGTATCCAAAGGAGACCAAAGGATACTATTTCTACCACCTAGAAGAGCATTTAAATGTCACCCTACAAAAAAAAATCCAAAAAAAAAATAATGTCAATTACTCAAGGTGCAAATTTTGTGCCTTAGAACAAGCAATCAAGAGTATAACAAAATAACTGTTTAAATAATAAAAGATTTTGAGAATATACTTAACCTTACCTTCACCTTTTATATAATACTTACCTTTTTGTATTAACTACCCAATATTGGTGACCTCTTCATGTATTTACTGTTGCAAAAAATGAATCCCTTTGTAATGACAAAAAAAAAAAAAAAAATTATATGCTTATAGAACAAGGAAAAAAATAACAACATCAAACGTTACCCTACAAAAACAAATCCAACAAAAAATAATGTCATAGATTTCTCAAGGTGTGAATTTGGTGCCTTGGAGTAGGTAATGAAGATGATAAAAAAATAATAAAAGATTTCAAGAATATACTAAACCTGTTATCTTCACCACTTGAAACCTTACACAAAGAACATATTTTGTCATAGATTATTCAAAGCGTAAACTCGCTATCTCTCCCTTCCAAGTTAGAAATGTAATAATACTCAAATAAAACAAACAAAAGGAGTTATGTCATCCAAAATCAAAATATCAACATAAGGTGGTTCTTATGAGATTACTCATACAAAACGGGTCAAGTATGAATGATGATATTAATGTAATAATGGCACATGAATTTTGACAGCTGGATAAACAACAACACTAAAGAAACAACAACTATTGAAACAAGAAGAACAACAACTCTAATAATCAAACAAACAACAACATCAACAGAACAATAGGATAAAAAAACAACGATCGAAGAAACAATAAACAACAACAGTAGCAAAATGAAGAAGGGCAACAACACTACTAATCAAACAAATAATAATAACAACAACCAAATAAACAGCAGCTGAAACAAGAAGAGCGACAACACCAACAATCAAATAAACAACAACAAGAAGCAAAAAATAGAAACGAGAAGAACAATAACAAACAAAAGGAGACACGACAATACCAACCAAATTAACAAAAACAATAGCGAGAACAAACAATAATAATTATAAGAATATAACACTTGACATTTTTGTCCTGACTTCCTAGTTGATGAACTCTTCACAAACAAGAAAAACAACCACCGCTTAATAAACAACAGCTATTGAAACAAGAAGAACAACAACTCTAACAATCAAATAAACAATAACATCAATAGAACAATAGGATATAAAACAACGATCAAAGAAACAATAAACAAGAAGAAGAAGAAGAAGAACAACAACAACAACAGTAGCAGAATGAAGAAGAGCAACAACACTAATAATCAAACAAATAATAACAACAAAAACCAAATAAACAACAATAGAAACAAGAAGAGCAACAACACCAACAATCAAATAAACATCAACAACAAGAAGAAGCAAACAATAGAAACGAGAAGCACAATAACAAACAAAAGGAGAAACAAGACAATACCAACCCACTTAACAACAACAATAGCTAGAACAAACAATAATAATTACAAGAATATAACACTTGAAATTTTTTTCTTGACTTCCGAGTTGGTCACCTCTTCATAAACAAGAAAAACAACCACCACTAAATAAACAACAACTATTGAAACAAGAAGAACAACCACTCTAACAATCAAATAAACAACAACATCAATAGAACAATAGGATAAAAAACAACGATCGAAGAAACAATAATTGCCTATGTTATATTGTGAATTGTGATAGTTATTTATTTAGAATTTGTTATAATATGTATGGTAGTTATTTATTTAAAATATATAAAAGTATAAAATTAAGGAAACAAAAATACAAAAAACCCCTCAAACGGGGAATTCGGGGAATAGGCTTTTTTCGGGGATTCCCCGAATAGGCTTTGGGATGGGATCGGGGAATCCCCTCCGGCTTTCGGGCCGGGATCGGTTAAATATAATATAATTAATATTATATTTAACCTTTTTGTCTTGTCTTGCCAAAAGTGGTGACCTNAGTTCCATATCTAGTGAAAATATTCCGCCTAAGGAATTTGAGTACTGTTCTAGAATCATTAGTTTTGGTGGCAATTGCCTCCACCCATTTAGAAACGTAATCTACTGCCACAAGTATAAAAGCGTTTCCATACGATGATGGAAACGGTCCCATGAAATCAATACCCCAAATATCAAAAATTTCACATACCAATATATTATTTAAAGGCATCTCATCTTTCTTAGAAATATTATCTGTTCTTTGGCAACGATCACAAGAGGATACATGCCTTTGAGCATCCCGAAATACAGTGGGCCAATAAAAATCTGATTGTAACACCTTTGCCGTTGTGCGATTCGCCTCGAAATGCCCTCCAGTTTCTCTATCATGGCAGTGACTCAAAATAGCTCCAATCTCTTCTTCCGACACACATTTTCGAACAACTTGATCTGCACATAGTTTGTATAAGTAAGGGTCTTCCCACAAATAATATTTGACATCAGCCAAAAATTTCTTCCTTTGCTGGAATGTAAAATGCTTTGGAATCCAGCCTCCTGCAAGAAAGTTAGCCAAATCAGCAAACCATGGAGATTTAGAAAAAGAAGAGTTAAGAGATAGAATCCGCTCATCAAGAAATTCTGCACTAGTATCTCCCTCTTCAAGGATTGAGTTATCTAGTCGGGATAAATGATCAGCAACTTGATTTTCTGTCCCCTTTCGATCTTTAATCTCCAAATCAAACTCTTGAAGTAGAAGGACCCATCTGATAAGGCATGGTTTGGCATCCTTCTTAGCAAAGAGATGCCGTAGAGCTGCGTGATCTGTGTAGACTATGGATTTTGTGCCTATGAGGCAAGATCTAAACTTCTCGAATGCGAAGACCACTGCTAGTAATTCCTTCTTAGTTGTTGTGTAGTTCAGTTGCGGACCATTTAAGGTATGACTGGCATAGGATATGACCTGAAACATTTTGTCTTTCCTTTGATCGAAAGCAGCACCAATGGCATAGTCACTCGCGTCACACATAATTTCAAAGGGGTTGTTCCAATCCGGTGCGACCACTATTGGTGCTGTCACTAGCTCCTCCTTCAGCAAATTAAAGGCTTGCAAACATTCAAAATCAAAGTTAAATTTTACATCCTTGGCAAGAAGATTAGATAGAGGTTTTGCAATTTTTTGAGAAATCTTTAATAAATCTTCTATAAAATCCTGCTTGCATGGCCAAGGAAACTTCTGACTGCTCGAACCATCGTTGGGGGAGGTAATTTTTCAATCACTTCCACTTTTGCTTTATCGACCTCAATCCCTCGCTAAGAGATCTTGTGTCCAAGCATGATACCTTCTCGTACCATAAAATAACACTTCTCCCAATTCAGCACAAGATTTGATTCCTCACAATGCTGTAAAACTAACGTAAGATTTTGCAAACAAGATTCAAAGGTTAGTCCATACAACATAAAATCATCCATGAAAATTTCCAGAAATTTTTCAGTCATATCAGAGAAAATTGCCATCATGTAATGTTGAAAAGTATTTAGTGCATTACATAAACCAAATGGTATACATCGATAAGCGAACGTGCCATAAGGACAAGTAAATGTTGTTTTCTCTTGGTCTTTTGGAGTAATAGGAATTTGATAATAACTAGAGTAGCCATCAAGAAAACAGTAAAATTTATTACCTGCTAATCTCTCCAACATTTGATCAATAATTGGCAATGGGAAATGGTCTTTTCTAGTAGCAGAATTTAATCTTCTATAGTTTATACACACACGCCATCCAGTTACCATCCTAGTGGGGATAAGCTCATTATTTTCATTCTTCACTACAGTCATTCCCCCTTTCTTAGGCACTACTTGAACAGGACTAACTCAATTACTATCAGAGATAGGATAAATAATACCTGCATCGAGTAATTTTACCACTTCCTTTCGTACCACTTCTTGCATGGCAGGATTTAATCTCCTTTGTGGTTGTATTGTTGGCTTGAAATTCTCTTCCATGAGGATCTTACGCATGCAGATGGAAGGGCTTATTCCCTAATTGATATCAGTAATTGTCCATCCCATCACCTTCTTGTGCTTCCTCAAAATGTCTAACAATGACTTCTCCTCCAAATCTGTCAAAGATGCAGAAATAATCACAGGGTAAGCATCTTTATCTAGAAAAGCATATTTTAAATGTGAAGGAAGAGGTTTAAGCTCAAGTTTAGGAGCCTCATTAGGAGTTTTATGCAAATCCTCCTTTAGCTTCATATTATTATCAGTCAGAGATTCTTTCTCTAACGCTTCAGCTTCTTTTCTCAAGCACGGGTCTTCATCTTCTGTTGTGCTTGACTCCATTAGACATCTCTCCAAAGAGTCCTTCTGCAAAACTTCTTCTATGTGATCACCTACAATCCCACCAAAACTGTTAGAGTGAAAACAAGATTCAATATAAAATGTAGTAGGATTTTTCATCGCTTTATGGACATCAAACACTATTTCTTCATCATTTAGTCTTAGAATTAATTTTCCTTGTTGCACGTCTATCAAAGCACAAGCTGTCGCCAAAAATGGATGTCCCAAAATTAGAGGCACCTCCCGGTCCTCCTCCATATCAAGAACTACGAAGTCCACTGGAAAGATAAATTTGTCAACCTTTAACAAAATGTCTTCAACAATTCCTTTAGGTCGTTTGATTGATCTATCAGCAAGCTGGAGCAACATGTTCGTCTCTTTCACTTCTCAAAGTCCTAGCTTCCTGAAAATTGATAAAGGCATTAAATTAATACTAGCACCTAAATCACACAATGTTTTATCAAAGAATGAATCTCCTAATGCACAAGGTATAGTAAAACTCCCTGGATCTCTCAGTTTAGGAGGTAATTTATTTTGCAGTATGGCACTGCATTCTTCAGTGAGCATAATTGTTCCATGCTCCTCGATCTTCCGCTTGTTAGAAAGGATGTCTTTTTAGAACTTTGCATAACTACGCATCTGTGGTAAGGTTTCAGCAAATGGAATATTTATTTGCAATCAATCTTCTTATTTAACGCCTGAATTTGTGCTGCCAAAGTCATGATAGCATCTATGTTATGAACACCTAACATTCTTCTCACAAGCAACCTCTCTATCGGCCATTGATAAGAGTTTGAAGCCATTTCCTCCAACAATTCATAAGCTTGTTCTGGTGTCTTCTTACCTAAAGTACCACCCGGAGCAGCATTGATCAAATTTCGAACTTCACTATTAAGACCATTATAGAACGTCTGGACTTGCAGCCAAATCGGTAGTTCATGGTGGGGACATCTCCGGAGCATGTCCTTGAACCTTTCCCATGCTTTGTATAGTGACTCTGTATCCACCTGCACAAACATAGTAATATCATTACGCAATTGTGCAGTCTTTGCAGGAGGAAAATACCTACTCAGGAATTGTAATGACTGCTTTATACTAGGGTACTCACTGAAGTATATCAAGTAGAATACATGTATATTTGCAAAAGTACATAGGCCCAAAACTGTCTTTTATTACATATAAACATTCTTTATACAAAATAGAACATCATTTACAAAATGCCATTAAAACAGCGGACAGTGTAGCTATTGCTCCTCGCTTGCCAACGC
The DNA here is from genome assembly GCF_008641045.1 of Pistacia vera. Lineage (NCBI taxonomy): Eukaryota > Viridiplantae > Streptophyta > Magnoliopsida > Sapindales > Anacardiaceae > Pistacia > Pistacia vera. The sequence continues at coordinate 1,477,919 of NW_022195423.1, read as the reverse complement.
TCGTCTAACCGCGTTCTCACCTAGATCCTGCATCCACAAAGAAAACAACGGGGTGAGCACAAAATAATGCTCAATAAGTAAATCCTCTACGACTGTCCCCGTAACTTCTTTCTTTTAATTCTTTCCTTACACTTTTCTCATCTCATTTATTATTTTCTCTTNGATTACTCATACAAAACTGGTCAAGTATGAATGATGATATTAATGTAATGATGGCACATGAATTTTGACAGTTGGATACTAAACAACAACAAAAATAGAACAAACAGCCAAATACCACAACAACGGGAACAAGACGAGCAACAACACTAATAATTAGATAAACAACAACAGAAGAAACAGTAAACAAGAAAAACAACCACCACTAAATAAACAACAACTATTAAAACAAGAAGAGCAACAACTCTAACAATGAAACAAACAACAACATCAGCTGAATAATAGGATAAAAAACAATGATCGAAGAAACAATAAACAAAAAGAAGAAGAAGAAGAAGAAGAGTAGCAGAATGAAGAAGAGCAACAACACTAACAATCAAACAAAGAATAACAACAAGAACCAAATAAACAACAGCAGAAAAAGGAAGAGCAACAACACCAACAATCAAATAAACAGCAACAAGAAGAAGAAGAAGAAGAAACAAACAATAGAAACGAGAAGAACAACAACAAATAGAAGGAAAAACAAGACAATACCAACAAAATTAACAGCAGCAATAGCTAGAACAAACAATAATAATGATAAGAATATAACACTTGACATTTTTGTCTTGACTTCCTAGTTGGTGATCTCTTCATAAACAAGAAAAATAACCACCACTACATAAACAACTATTGGAAAAGGAAGAACAACAACTCTAACAATCAAATAAACAACAACATCAACAAAACAATAGGGTAAAAAACAACGATCGAAGAAACAATAAACAAGAAGAAGAAGAAGAAGAAGAACAACAACAATAGCAGAATGAAGAAGAACAAAAACACTAATAATCAAACAAATAATAACAACAACAACCACATAAACAACCGTAGAAACAAGAAGAGCAACAACACCAAGAATCAAATAAACAGCAACAGCAACAGCAACAACAACAACAACAACAACAACAACAACAACAACAGGAACTACAACAACAAGCAAACAACTGAAACGAGAAGAACAACAACAAACAAAAGGAAAAACAAGACAATACCAACCAAATTAACAACAACAATAGCCAGAACAAACAATAATAATTATAAGAATATAACACTTGACATTTTTTTCTTGACAATGTAGTATAATCTCCTGAAAAGTAATTAAAAAGAATTCATTTTTGTGACAATATGAAGTTTGGTGCCTTGCATAATACTTCACAAGATAAAGGGTAAACATAACCAAAACAAGTTAATAATCATTATAAATAATTAAAATATAAAAACAATTAATAAACCTATTGTTTTAAACTCTTCAAAAGTCATATGAAAAGAGACTTTCACCTTTTATATAGTACCGTTTTTGCCTTGACTTCCTAAAACTGGTGACTTCTTCATTCATTTACGATTGCAAAAAATGAATCCCTTTGTGATAACAAAACAAAACAAAACAAAAAAAAATTAGATGCTTATAACACCAAGATAAAAATATCAACATTATAAATAATATAGATGTAATGAATATAATAGATCTTTGACCTCTCTTCAAATGTTACCCTACCAAAAAAAAAAAAAAAAAAAAATACAACGTCATAGATTACTCAAAACAAGAATTTGGTGTTTTATATAGGTCTTTTGTATATTTTTTGTCTCCTCTCTAATGAAAGCTCACTTATCCAAAAAAAAGTTTGGTACCTTAGAAGAAGTAATGAAGATGAAAAAGAAAACAAATAACAAAATAACAGGTTAAATAATAAAAGATTTAAAAAAAAATACTAAACCTTACCTTCACTTTTTATATAGTACTTAACATTTTTGTCTTGATTTTCCAAAATTGGTGACCTCTTCATGCATTTACTATCTCAAAAAAAATGAATCACTTTATGATTACAAAAAAATAAAACCAATGTTATAGATTACACAAGGCGTGAATTTGTTGCTTTAGAGGAAGTAATCAAGATGATAACAAATACAAATGATAAAAAAACATTTAAAAAAATAAAATATTTCAATAATATACTAAACATTACCTTCACCATTTATGTAGTACTTAACCTTTTTGTCTTGACTTTCCAAAATTGATGACTTTTTCATGCATTTACTGTTGCAAAAAATGAATCCCTCTGTGATGGAAAAAAAAATATATTAGTTTTTTATAAACAACATAAATGCAATGAATATATTAGAACTCTGACCTCTCTTCAAACATTATTGTACCAAAAAAAAATAAAAAATAGTGTTATAGTTTACTTAAGGCGTGAATTTGGTGCCTTAGAGCAAGTAATCAAAATGATAACAAAAACAAATAATAAAATAACAATTTAAATAATAAAAGATTTCAAGAATATGCTGAATCTTACCTACACATTTTATATAGTACTTAAAGTTTTTGTCTTGACATCCCATAATTGGTGACCTCTCCATGCATTTATGATTGCTAAATATGAATCCCTTTGTGATGAAAAAAAAAAAAAAAAACAAAAGATACTTTATAACACCAAGATAAAAATATCACATTTAATAAATATATCATGTAACATACGAACCTTGGACCCTTTTCAAATGTTATCCTACAAAAAAAAAAAAAAAAAAAAAAAAAAAACAAATGTCATAGATTACACAGAAATGAATTTGTTGTCTTATATAGTCTTTTGTGCATTCCTTTTCCCCTCTCTAATGAAAGCTTACTTATCCAAAAAAAGTTTGGTGCCTTAGAGCAGTATGAAGATGATAAGAACAACTCTAATAAAATAACAATTTATATAATAAAAGATTCAAAAAATATACTAAACCTTACCTTTACCTTTTATATAACACTTAGCTTTTTTGTCTTGATTTCCTGAAATTGGTGACCTCTTTATGCATTTACTATTGCAAAAAATGAATCACTTTACGATAAAAAAAAAAAAAATATATATATAGATGATTATAAAACCAAGATAAAAATATAAACATTATAAAAACAAATATGTTATGAATATATTATACCTCCGACCTCTCTTTAAATGTTACCTTATAAAAAAAAAAAAAAAACCAATATTATAGATTACTCAAGGCGTGAATTTGTTGCCTTAGAGCAAGTAATCTTGATCATAACAAAAACAAATAATAAAGTAAAAGTTTACAAAATAAAAAATTTCAAGAATATACTAAACGTTACCTTCACTATTTATATAGTAATTAACCTTTTTGTCTCGACTTCTCAAACTTGGCAACTTTTTCATGCATTTATGTTGAAAAAAATGAATCCCTTTGTGATTAAAAAAATATTAGTTGTTTATAACACCAAGATAAAAATATAAACATTATAAACAATATTAACGTAATATATTAGACCCCTAACCTCTCTTCAAATGTTATCCCACCAAAAGAAAAAAACAATGTCATAGATTACTTAAGGCGTGAATTTGGTACCTCAGAGCAAGTAATCAAAATGATAACAAAAATAAATAATAAAATAACAGTTTAAATAATAAAATATTTCAAGAATATGCTAAACCTTACTTTTACCTTTTATATTGTATTTAACCTTTTTGTCTTGTCTTGCCAAAAGTGGTGACATCTTCATGCATTTACTATTGCAAAGCAAGAATCCATTTTTGGTGACCAAAAAAAATTAAATGCTTATAACACCAAGATAAAAATATCAACATTGAAAATAATATAGCTGTCATAAATATTTTATACTTCTAACCTCTCTTCAAACATTACCCTACAAACACAAGTAAAAAAAAATATAATAGATTACTCAAGGTGTGAATTAGATGCCTCAGGGCAAGTAATCAAGATAATAACAAAAACAAATAATAAAATTATTAAAAATTTCAAGAGTATAATAAACCTTAACTTCACATTTTATATAGAATATAACCTTTCAGTCTTGACTTCCCAGAATTAGTGACCTCTTCATGCATTTACTATTGCAAAAAATGAATCCCTTTGTGATGACAAAAAAAAAAAAAATTAGATGCTTATAACACCAAGACAAAAATATCAACATTATAAATAATATAAACGCCATTAATATTTTAGATCTCTAACCTCTCTTTAAATGTCACCCTACAAAAACAAATCCAAAAAAAAAAAAAAAATGTCAATTACTCAAGGTGCAAATTTTGTGCCTTAGAACAAGCAAGCAAGCAAGAGTATAACAAAATCAAATAATAAAATAACTGTTTAAATAATAAAAGATTTCAAGAATATACTAAACCTTACCTTCACCTTTTATATAATACTTAACTTTTTTGTATTAACTTCCCAATATTGGTGACCTCTCCATGTATTTACTGTTGCAAAAAAATGAATCCCTTTGTGACGACCAAAAAAGAAAAATTATATGCTTATAGCACCAAGATAAAAATAACAACATTATAAAAATAATAGGCGTCATGAATATATTAGACCTCTTACCTCCCTTCAAACGTTACCCTACAAAAACAAATCCAACAAACAATAATGTCATAGATTTCTCAAGGCGTGAGTTTGGTGCCTTTATCTTCACAACTTCAAACTCTACACAAAGAACATATTTTGTCGTAGATTACTTAAAGCGTAAACTCGCTATCTCTCCCTTTCAAGTTAGAAAAATAATAATACTCAAATAAAATAGACAAAAGGAGTTATGTCATCCAAAATCAAAATATCAACATAAGCTGGTTCTTATGAGATTACTCATACAAAATTGGTCAAGTATGAATTATGATATTAATGTAATGATGGCACATGAATTTTGATAGTTAGATACTAAACAACAACAAAAACAGAACAAACAGCAAAATACCACAACAACATAAACAAGAAAAGCAACAACAATAACAATCAGATAAACAACAACAGAAGAAACAATAAATAGGAAAAACAACCACCACTAAATAAACAACTATTGAAACAAGAAGATCAACAACTCTAACAATCTAATAAACAACAACATCAAAAGAACAACAGGATAAAAAACAACAATCGAAGAAACAATAAACAAGAAGAAGATGATGATCAACAACAACAACACCAGTAGCATAATGAAGAAGAGAGCAACAACACTAATAATCAAACAAATAATAACAACAACAACCAAAACAACAGTAGAAACAAGAAGAGCAACAACACCAACAATAAAATAAACAGCAGCAGAAACAAGAAGAGCAACAAAACCACCAATCAAATAAACAGCAACAAAAACAAGAAGCAAGCAATAGAAACGAGAAGAACAATAACAAACAAAAGGGGACACAAGACAATACCAACCAAATTAACAACAACAATAGCTACAACAAACAATAATAATTATAAGAATATAACACTTCGANTAAATAAACAACAACCATTGAAACAAGAAGAACAACAACTCTAACAATGAAACAAACAACAACATCAACTGAACAATAGGATAAAAAACAATGATCGAAGAAACAATAAACAAGAAGAAGAAGAAGAAGAACAAGAGTAGCAGAATGAAGAAGAGCAACAACACTAATAATCAAACAAATAATAACAACAACAACCAAATAAACAACAGCAGAAACAAGAAGAGCAACAACACCAACAATCAAATAAACAACAACAGAAACAAGAAGAACAACAACACCAACAATCAAATAAACAACAAGAAAAACAAGAAGCAAAGAATAGAAACGAGAAGAACAATAATAAACAAAAGGAGACACAAGACAATACCAACCAAATTAACAACAACAATAGCTAGAAGAAACAATAATAATTATAAGAATATAACACTTGACATTTTTGTCTTGACTTCCTAGTTGATGACCTCTTCATAAACAAGAAAAACAACCACCACTAAATAAACAACAACTATTGAAACAAGAAGAACAACAACTCTAACAATCAAATAAACAATAACATCAAGAGAACAATAGGATAAAAAACAACGATCAAAGTAATAATAAACAAGAAGAAGAAGAAGAATAACAACAACAACAGTAGCAGAATGAAGAAGAACAACAACACTAATAATCAAACAAATAATAACAACAAAAACCAAATAAACAATAGTAGAAACAAGAAGAGCAACAACACTAACAATCAAATAAACAGCAACATCAACATCAACAACAACAACAATAACAACAAAAATAACAATAACAAGCAAACAATAGAAACGAGAAGAACAACATCAAACAAAAGGAGAAACAAGCCAATACCAACCAAATTAACAACAACAATAACCAGAACAAACTATAATAATTATAAGAATACAACACTTGAAATTGTTTTCTTGACACCCTAATATAATCTCCTGCAAAAGTAATTAAAAAGAATTCATTTTTGAGACAATATGAAGTTTGGTGCCTTGCATAAGAATGCACAAGATAAAGGATAAACATAACCAAAACAAGTTAATAATCATTATAAATAAACCTATTGTTTTAAACTCTTCAAAAGTCGCATGAAAAGAGACTTTCACCTTTCATATAGTACCTTTTTTGCCTTGACTTCCCAAAACTGGTGACTTCCTCATGCATTTACGATTGCAAAAAATGAATCCCTTTGTGATGACAAAACAAAAATAATAATAATAATAATTAGATGCTTATAACCCCAAGGTAAAAATATCAGTATTATAAATAATATAGATGTAATGAATATAATAGACCTTTGACCTCNTTCTCTGTTCCAAACAAAATTAGTAATCGAGTAATTCACACTGTTTTAAAAACCGGACCGGCCTAGCCCGATCAAGTTTCTGGTTCGAGTCACCATCAAACCCGTAATTACATATTAACCTGCTTTAAACCGTTTGAAAACCGGATATAATGAGTGAACCGTCAGTCCAACCGGACTGGCGGAAAAACCGGTCAAATGTGAAAAAGCCCTAACTCTACACAATCGCAATCGCAAGCCCATTCATTCTGAAATCTAAATCTAATTTCATCTCTGTTTCTCATATTGCTCAGCTTCTTCTCCTACGCAAATTCCTCTTTCAAATCGCACTCAAATCGCAACCATTCACCAAATTGCAAGTTCGCAACTGAACTCTCTCAAATCGACGTCGACAGCTCCATTCCCTGCTGGAAATCAACGACGACGATGGCTGCTCCATTCCTCGCTAGAAATCAACGATGACGACAGCAGCTCTATTCCTGGACGACGACAATTCCGTTCCTCGTTGGAAATCGATGGCGACAACTCCATTCGTCAACGACAGCTCCATTCCTCGACGATCCAGGTAATAAACACGCCATTTACAGGTTCATCTTCAATAATGATTTCGTTTTGAATGCTTAAATGTGATTCTTTTGTTTGCAATAATTTTTACTGTTAACCGGCAACAACAATTGAACCATTTACACGCCATTCACAGGTTCATCTCTAATACGTATTAGAATTTTTGAGAAACTCTGGTTCAACCATCTAGCAAGAGGAATGCTTGCTTGCTTGCTGAATTAAATGTTGATGAACTTTTTATGCGTATTTGCATTTTGCTGACGGTAGTTTGTTTCCAAAGAATGTTGGTGCTCAATGAAATAGAATCCTTTATATTTACTTTTTCTGCGGAATTAAATGTTGATGAACTTTTTCTGCGTATTTGCATTTTGCTGAAGGTAGTTTGTTTCGAAGAACGTTGGCGCTCAATGAAATAGAATCTCTTATATTTACTCTGTTATATCACCGGAATGCATGCATTTTTCTGCGTTTATTTTGCCAGTATTAAACTAAATTTGATCCCAAAATGTGGAGGCTATTTTTCCTGTATCACCGGAGTCATGATGAAAACTAGTATACATATATATGGAGGCTATTTTTCTGGTGAATTCTAAATCGGGGTTTGTTAGTTTAAGATTTAAACATGGGGTCTAGTTAATAAATTCGACTGAACCAAAAGAAAAGTGATTATAATTTGCCGAAAATGTGTAATCCACCATTATCATTTTAAACAAATGGTTGCATAAAAAAGCAATATCATGTTTGGACTTTAGAACTTTGGATTTGGACTTTAGAAATTGTTGTTAAATACTTAAATTATGTTGAGATTATTATTGAATTTGAATTTTGAATCATGTTGAACAGTAATTAAGTTGGTATTGTCTTATTAAAAAATATAAATCTTTAAAAAAGAAAAAAGAAAAAAAAACAGATTTTTTTGTTAATGTGCTGACATCATCATACTGTATAATGACATCACCAGTTGGGCCGGTTTAATTCAGACAATTGAAAAACAGTCGTCGAGATGGAGTCATTTTCAAAATCAGATTTCACAAGTCTGCATTTATGAAGCTTTAAATGCATAAAACAAACATTCCCACTAATTTAAAACTATTGCTCAAGTAAAAAAGGTGTAGAATAGCTCAAATGGAGACGAAAAGAGATGACAGACAGGAATATAAATTAACCCAATTCGGAATACAACACAACTTCCAAAGTTGAAATCGTAAGACACTAGATACAAAGGACATAAATTTCAGTAAACCATTTTAATCTGGTATTCTCTCCCTTTCCCATGTGTGTAGAAACCCATCAAGGTTAAAAACAATCCCAGTCAATATATCTCCAAATGAAAGACCCTGCTTACCCTTCTCTCAAAGTAGATGGTTTCTGAAAAACATGTTAATCACCATAAATCTTCTCCCCTTAAGAGAGGCAGTTTCTGCATAATACTGGAAATTGATGGTAAAATTACCATTTGGGTCAGCCAAAAGCAATCTGAAATACAATTCCAGTGGATATCAAAGTCGTGTAACGAAGCAGAATTTACCAGAAATAGACATCACTCATGGCTGGTCCTCATCAGACCTTGACTGTGTCAAACGCCGCCGTCTTCTTGGGACTGGAGATGCATCTTCACCTGCATCACTCAATATATGCAGGTCGTCATCATCATTATCATCTTGTAGACCCAAAAGATTCTCACCCCACAGGAACCGACGACGCTCGGATAAAGCTCCCGCAGAACGCCGGTGCCTTGTCCAAGCCCTTGACCTAGCCCTTGATTCGCCAGCACTGTCAATTGAACCAATCATGTGAAACAAAAAGAAAGTAGTCCACCATGGTCCATTAACTTCACCGGTGTCACTTTCTCTTCCAGCCGATAATCTTTCTCCATTCTCAATTACATAGTCCCCAACTACAACAGCACCTGGCATGGATGAGCGAATGGCACTGACAATATCACCATATTCTCGTTGGTGCTCAAGGCGTTGCCAGGCTCGTTCTCTAGACGGGTCAGTGTCTGAGGGTCGGGTTGTTGGGTGAACCCTCCTAGCATGTCGACGTAATTCCTGGTAATTACCAACAAAGGAGCATGATTCCCTGGAACAAGATCGCTTCTTCAAGTTAAGATATTTTCGGGCCTCTTCTACAACCTCCCAGCCTTGAATGGCTCCTCGGCACATGGGGCATGTCAAATTCAAGCTTGATTCTAATGAACTATCCACATCTACCTCTTCAAGTTCAATCCTCTCACGCAAGGACACAGAGTCCCCCATTTCCAAATTCAGATTACCTTCTCCTTGAATTTCTAAATGCCTACCTACATTTTCAATATTATTTTCGCCTGGTTGTTCAGAAAATCCAACAGGTGAACCATTGCTTCCATTAGGATTGTGATTTCCATTACTTTCAATGAAATGAGTTCTCAAAGCCAAGTTCACATCATAAGTATTACTAGCATTATAAGAGTTTATAGGTGAAGAATGAGGTAAAGTCACACTGCTAGAACTCTCCCTTAATTTTTTAAACCGGTCCAAACAATTTGAATGCCGGTAACTTGTATCACAAACGAAAGATCTGCAACCCTTCTCATGTGAGCTGCAGAGGAGGAGAACAGCATTATGTGGATGGTCCATGCAGATAGGACATGAGACCTCATCCAATTCTTTGTGAAGAGCATGAATATCTGAATCAGTATACATTCTTCGTTTCACACCAGCCATCTTGCATGCACTGTTTTAAGTTACTAAACATATTGAATTTATCAGAACACCAGTACCACTAAACATAGTTCATTCATCAAAAATATCAACCAAATGCTGGACATCAAAACTTGCAATTGAACCACATATTTAACAGTACCAATCTCACAAGTCTAAATGAAATGGAATGCACAAAATCATTACTTACTCATGAGATGTTGGGTTCAAAATGGTAAAACAAATGTCACTCTAATTGAAAACAAATATATTGACGGGTAAAAGAGAACCAAATAACAAAGATAATCACAGGAGATGTGGAGCAGAGAGAGAGACTTTTTCTTTGACCAACTTCTATTCAACATCAACTTATTACTTCCCTCTTCTTGATCTTAAAACAACATAAAAGGTATGCAATCTATAACACCATAATTCACTAGCCCCAATCAATATTGAATCAGATTATGTCTCACTGTTTTTGTTATTTGTGCATAGATTATACTAAAAACTTCTGTTTAGGTAATTGTCCCCATTTCAGCAAGGATTCTGTCTTTATAGTGGACATTATTCTTCTCTTTACTCTCAACATAATTCTTCATGCTTCCTATTTTAAAATAATAAATTCAAATCAGATAATTTGGTTCAGCAAGCAGTCCATGTAAAGAATAAACCTATTTGCTTTGAATTTGTCATGATTAGCCTTTTCTAAAGCCTAATCCAAGCCCAAAACCAGAAAAGAAAGCTGCAACATAATGATTTTTATTAAACTATATTGAGTTAGGAAATTGATCCAACCAGTTGTAATACGACTTCTCTGACATAAGTTATCTACAATTAACTAAGCAAGGAGTAGCTGGATAGCCACTTCAGAATCATCATTTAAGCATCAGCACTACTTCAATCATAAAAGCAATAAGGCCCACAGTACATCATCAAATTTGCCATAAAATAATTCAGTTTAGACACAGTACCCCACAAATTCTTCACATGAAAACCCTGGAAATTGAAATCCAACTAGTGTCAATCAAAGAGTATTATTCTATCAATTTCAAAGTGTCAGCAGTTCTATTTCTTGAATTATTTCTATGATTGTCTCAATACCATCTTACTAAGACCAACATCTTCTATCTAGAACAAAAATAAGAAGAATCAGCATTCCAAACATGAACTAGCCTTATCAAGGAGAAAGGCCTACAACTGCTACCATAAGTACGACTAAGCAAAACTAAAAAACCTCATCTAAACGCATCTGTACGTTTGAGATGCATAAGAAATATTTTACCATGATTGGATCATTCTAGAATTGCGTATGTAAGCAATCAGTGGAATGAGAAAGAAACCCCATAACCCACATTGAATTTTAATGCTGCCCAGTCCTTCCTTCTTGCTCAAGCCAATCCCTAACAGACTCATAGTCCATCAAGCAATCGCAATAAATCCATCAATTCAAATAATAGCTTTCTTAACTTTCAGGCATAACCTTCCAATGAAACTTCAGTATACAAGGTCAAAGTGAAATGATTCCATTGAATAGGACAACTATACATATATGTATTGCAACCATTAACAATCTAACTAATAAACAACACTAATGTGAGATATGAAACATTGTTAAACATGAATTAAACAAAATGAAGTCAGCAAGGGAATCCATTGTACAATAATGTGATTTGAAATGAAGCTAATAATGTGTTTTCAATAATTGCATGTACACTTACCACAAGCACTCTATACAGATTTCCTACCGCAACCTTCTGAATCTCTATGCGCTACAATTGAAACTATGAAATCTTTATACTTTGTGATCACAAGGCAAACACTCATGCAGTGCTCCAAAGTATGTGACAAACAGTTCAGAAATAACTAGTTCTACAAAGCTGAAGGATTAAAGACTTGAATAAACAAGTTATAACTACGTCCTCAGCCACAAGATCGTGAATGAGTCCAAAAACCTGCAGTTGAACCAGAAAGCAGAAGCGATTGTTACAAAGAAAACATTTCATTTTCAAATTTGTAGTCATTAAAAGAATAGAATAGACACCTACAAAAGAACTGACCAGTATACACTGAATGTAACAACAAAAAATTATAAAACAACACACAAAACGGGCATAAATAAATCGATTCAGTTTCCTTTTATATGCATTTCTCAAAACTCAACCAAAGCTACTTAAAGATAAATGAACTAGTTAATACAAGACAACAAACCTATAATATACAAATCAGACCAGATAACCCAGAAGATCAAATTACAAACATAAAATCCTCCTCCACTAAGGCTGTATATAATCTAAAATCAATGATCTGCCAATCGTTTCATATTCCACTCTTATCCAAGACTTGATTCTAAAATGATCACAACAAAATTATAAACCATAAACCCATTTTCAGGAAACCATTATAGCAATTAACCCTAGCATAAACTGGAAGTTTTCATTGCCGTTTCGTTTTTGTTATTGTAATTGTAATGAAACACAAATTTAAATACAACATATGATCATCAAAAACATTAACCAGAAAATTTAAAAATATTTTCTGATTTCAAATTTGCGCGTGTTTTAAAGTAAAATTCAACATCTTTAACTCATAACCTAAATCATCACCAACCACATAAACATAAAAAAAAATTCTAAAAATGAACGGATAAATTAATAATAAATGAAGATAATATACCTAACAATTGGATAAGAAATCAGAAGTAAGAAGATCAATTCGAAAAAATGGAAGGCGTTAAAATTAACGCGATGGGAGGAGAAATTACAGGAGATTGAAATTCCAATGGATGTAGATTGGATTTTTTTATGTATAGAGAGGTTGCGTGAAGGAGTTGTTTTATATATATAGGCGGTGTGAGTCTGTGAGAATCGGGAGGTTTTAATTAAATAAAATAAAATAAAAATATGAAGTAATAAGGGGGAAATGGAAATGGAAATTGAAATGAAATGCACTTTTTGAAAGGTCATTTTGGTAGTCAAGATCATTGAGGTATTGATCGGATGCAACCGCCTTCTTGTAGGTGTCGTACCGGTGGATGACTTACACGTGGATTATCTTCTGTCGATGAACATGAGCTTTTACTGTTAACTGTTGGAGCCTAGATTATTAGTTACTTACTGGATTTTAACTCATTTAGATCCGCTCACAACTTTTTAGAGAAGATTTAGCTGTCCGACCTTCCCAAATTTCTATTTAACAAAATGGCCTTGAAAATATTTTTTATTTTTTTTTTTAATTTAGAGAAGCTGGCGTAACATAGTTAAGATTCATTAAAAGGTTAAAATGAAAAGATTAAAACATATGTGGGCCAAATCATAAATAATTAAAGTTTTTAAAATTTGAAATTTAAAAATGAGCCTTACTTATTCACCTCGCTTAATCGAAACTCATTAGGGCAAAACGCGATTTCTTAAACCTAATGGAGACTGTACGATTTCTGATCGAACTTGCAAATTTACACACCATATTCAATCCTAAAATCAATTTCTTGAACCCTAAACGGAATACAATCGCGATTTCCGATCGATTTCTTGAACCCTAAAATCAATTTCTTGAATGCTAAACGGAATCTATGCAATTTTCGACGTTACAGTCCACATTTTCGATCGAAACTGCAAATTTTGACACCAAATTCAATCCTAAACCATGGCTGACATTCACAATGAGGAGGAAAACCTAACACCACTTCGAATCCTAGAGTCTGGTGGCGCAAGCAGTTCAATGGCTGCTCCGGTGGATAATCCGATCAGTGAAGGTGGTCAACAGGCAGAGGAGACGATGGCGGCACAACAACAGAGAGAAGAATTGCAAAACGGTTTTGAAGAGGAGGAGGCAAGCGAGAATTCAGGCGACGAGGAGGAGTTTGAAGAGAATTCAGGCCAGGAGGCCGGCGAGGATTCAGGTGACGAGGAGGAGGCCGGCGAGAATGCAGGCAACGAGGAGGCCGGCGAAGAAGGAGTACGTATTTGTTTTGGGAGTATTGCTCTGTACTGTCGCTTAAGCGATCATTTGTATCACGTAAGCTGTTAATCTCTTTTTCATGGTCGCTTAAGCGATCCTTTGTATCGCTTAAGCTATTCATTCAGTTTACTCTTGGTCACTTAAGCGATTTCAGATCGCTTAAGTGATCTTGTCCGAGGTAGAATCATCTGCCTAGATCTAAGATCGCTTAAGCGATCTTTTGTATCGCTTAAGCGATTATTTCAGTTTACTCTTGGTCACTTACGAGATTTCAGATCGCTCAAGAGATCTTGCACGAGGCAGAATCAAGATCTCTTAAGCAATCCGAAATCGCTTAAGCGACCACAGAGGTGCTGATATTTTGTTTATTAGTTGTTTTGGTTTATTTTTGTTGCTGACATTTTGTTTATATCGATTGTGCAGGTTGTGCGGACCATAAACTTTAGAGACTACGGGTTAAAGCTTGTAAGCGATAATGTACCGTACTTCCCTGTAAGGGTGACGGTCAGGTCGAGTTGGGATGTTTTTGACAGAATAAAGGAGATTATAGGTGGAATGAGGAATGGTGAAAGACGATTCAGAGAGACTTGTTTCAGTCAGTTTTTAAGAATCGGAGCAAATTGAAAAAATGCATTCTAGGACAAGGAGTGCATTATATGTTGCTGCACTTAGTAAAATGCAAAAAAAAAAAAAAAAAAAAAATAAAGAAATGTGGTTCGTGGTGGACGAAAAGCCACTACGTTTTGGGATGATGGAAAATGTCTTGGTGACAGGAGAGGCTAGAAACAGTTCAGTTTAATGATCAAGAGAAGTTAAAAGTGTGCTTGATATTGTTCTTACATTCGATCCTATTGGCTGGTGACTCAACAAAAGCTGTTGAGATGGATTGGTTGTTGTTTGCAAGCGACTTGAACTTCTTTAATTCTTATCGTTGGGGGGGGGGGGGGGGGAGCCTCTATTACAGGACGCGTTTAGAGAAGAGGCTAGAAATAGTTCGGTTTAATGATCGAGAGAAGTTAAAAGTGTGCTTGATATTGTTCTTACATCGATCTAGGTGGTGACTCAACAAAAGCTGTTGAGATGGATTGGCTGTTGTTTGCAAGCGTTGAACTTCTTAATTCTTATCCGTGGGGACGGGTATCATTTGGCGAACCATGCACTCCCTACAAGCAAAAGCATGGCGTTAAAGCAGTCCAATGGGTCAGGAAGGATAAACCAAGCACGTACCATTTGTTTGGCTTCCCATGGGCAAGCAGGTAAATATTAATAGTTTTTTGTTATATTTTTTGTAATATATGTGTTTGAATTATGATATGGATTATTTTTTTACAATGTAAGCTTGGATGTATGAAGCCATCCCTGTCTTCGCTAAGGGGGAAGGGGGGGAAGGGGGGGGGGGGGGGGGGGGGGGGGGGGAGGAGCAATAATTTAGAAGCAACAATTTAGATGTGCAACAGCAATTTCCTAGGATGTTGTGGTGGCATGTCGAGAGGTGTACCCATTGGGATTACGACCAAATAGACATTGAGATTGAAGCGGCTGGGGTAAGATTAAAGGATTAAGCTTTTGAATACGCAGTTGCTTTAAAATGCCGCTTCAATTTGATTGATTTTGTTTCTTATTGCACGGAGTTGTCCATCCCTTTCTCACCGCTACTGGGGATGAAGTGGAAAAGGACTATGTCACATCTTTCGAAGCACTATAGGATGAAAAGGATGAACGGATAGACCGCCTGATGCGGGGCCTGTAAGGGGTCACACATGTGACAGCAGTTGCAGGACCACTGCTTGATAATGTGGTTGATGCTGATGATGATGAAGCTCCAATCAACGGGAGGGACGAGGAGGAGGAGAAGAGGGAGGAAGAGGTTTGTATGCCTCAGCAAACCGGTACAACAAGTACCGCTTTGCCGAGACATCGACGTCAGGAGAATGAGGTGGTTGACCTCATAAACGGCCTGTTTCAGAGTTTTACAACAGCCGTTTATGATAGGTTTGACAAGATGGAAGAGTATATGAAAATGGTAGAGGAGAAAGTGGATAAGATGGCAGAGAAAGTTGGTACAGTGGAGGAGGAAGTTGGTGGAGTATTAAAGGCGGTTGAAGTGCAACCTGGAGTGAAAAGAGAAAGCCGAAAGAGCAAGTTTATCAAATCGCCTTACACGGTAGTGACACATGTAAAGAAGAGGAAAATTAAGAAACAAGTGGAGGAAAAAGCAAAAATGGAGGAGGTTAAGGAGGTTGGTGGAGGAAGTGGGGTAGTGATAATGGAGGAGGGTGAGGTAGGAAGCGAAGGAAGTGGGGATGTACAAATGGAGGAAGAGAGAGGAAGTGGGCAAGCGAAAATGGACTCAAAGGTCGATTTGTATAGGCCAATAGAGGAGGAAAAGAAAAAACTCTTCTATGCTTATTACAATGATTCAGGAAGTGATGCCCATATAAAGTGTAAGACAGGGGATTATCATCAGGAATGGTTTAAAAAGTTGTTGACGATAGGCAGGTGGCTTGAGGACTTTGTGAGTTATTTTCGCTTAATTTTCCTTATTTTTGCTTATGTTTTCCATACTTATCTTGTTGTTTTTATTTGATGCAACACATCGATGAGATATTGGCACTGATGAGGCTACGACAGACCAGTAATGGTGATCTATTGTATCCCGACTATGCCATCACTGATGTGGCGTTTGGCCAAACGCTTGTTTCGACATATCACACTTTAATTAAAAATGTCGTTGGTAAATATGTAACAAAAGGAGCGAAGCGAAAAAGATTGGCCCTAGAACAGTTGGACTGCATCCCTGATGATTTTAAGTTTGATGACAGGATTATGCAGTATGTATGAGGGGGAAAAACCCAAATATGGCCACGATTGGGCAATGGTTAAAAGAGTCTATTGCATCATCAACGTCAGAGAGATGTACTGGATAGCAGTCGTCGCGCATCTAGAGGAGGGGTTGCTGAAGATCCTTGACTGCAACCCAACTATTTGTCGAGACAAACAGTCGGACATCGAGTTGAAGCTACTATCCAAGTTGTTCCCGCGGTTGTTGCGTGACAGGGAGATGTTTGGGCACTTTGATGATCAAGTACTAACAAAAAAGTGGCCACTTAAGCGCTCTACCATCCCAATAAATGAGTCAAGGTAAATTTTGTATAAAACTAACTTACATAATACAATTGTTCTATAAGTTTATTCTAATGCTAATGTCTTCTTCCTACTGTAGTGCTGAATATGGGGCATATGCCCCGCAATTTATTCAGTTCGACATGACCAGCACCCCGATGGACGGCTTGAATGACGAAACAATGAGTAACTATCAGGAGCGCTGGGCTATTGAGTGCTTCCATGGGCATATGGATCCGTTTTGAGTGACTAGAACCTAATCAAAAGGTATAAAAGTTGGACTTTGAATTTTGTAGTTTATGTGATATTGATGTTGATACTTGGGTTATGGTGTTGATGCTGCAGGTGTCATGCTTATATGGAGCTTTACCGAAAGAGACGGACTAAGTGAACTTCTTAATCTCGCACTCTATAACTTTTTTACGCGTTTTTTTTTTAATTTACAAAAGCTGATGTGTCTACAGGTGTGTGCGGTATAATTTTACAAGTTCCTGGCAAACAATGAGAGGAAACTTCTCAAAGGCTAGTTGGCAAGAGGAGGCATCTGCAATAAAGGCTGCTGGGAAGGCATGGTTCCAAACAATGATCTTAGACAAGTTCCTGGCAAACAGAATTCGAAAACTTCTCAAAGGCTAGTTGGCAGGAGGAGGCATCTGCAATCAAGGCTACTGACAAGGCATGGTATCAAACAATGATCTCAGACAGGTTCTTGGCAAACAGAATTAAAAAACTTCTCAAAGACTGGTTGGCAAGAGGAGGCATCTGTAATAAAGGCTACTGGGAAGGCATGGTACCAAACAATGATCTCAGACAGGTTCCTGGCAAACAGAATTTGAAAACTTCTCAAAGGCTGGTTGGCAGGAGGAGGCATCTGCAATCAAGGTTGCTGGCAAGGCATGGTACCAAACAATGATCTCAAACAATGATTATACAGAATTCAAAAACTTTTCAGAGGCTGGTTGGCAGGTCACAAGAGGTAAATGAGAATGTATGGAAGGGAAATGGTACGAAAAATGATACTTGGAATTGGGTTTTTCTTTGCAATTGTTTGGGTGGAGGAAATTTTATTACAATCAGAACTAAAGTTAAATGTCTTAGGAATTGTTGTGTTTCGGCACTATTATGGATGATTAAGTTTAAACCTTCAATTACATTGATGTCTCTTATATTTTGAGTTGTGATGAATTAGATTGATATAAATTACTTAATTTTGCGATACAAATTCTTTTCGGATTTGGGAGGGAAATGAGTGAGGTAGAAATGTATCCCAATCACATTCATTTTGAAATTAATTAACTTAAAGATAGCCATGGTACCAAACAATTACGTATATGAGCGACCACATATATCTCTTAAACGACCAAGAGTTTTCCACAAATGATCGCTTAAGCGATTTTAGATCGCTTAAGCGACCAAGAGTTCTTTTACAAAGAATTGCATAAGATTGCTTAAGCGATTCATAAGATCGCTTAAGCGATCATACATCTGGGCAGATGTTGATTCTGCCTCGGTAGGGATCGCTTAAGTGATCTGAAATCGCTTAAGCGACCAAGAGTCTTTTCCAAAGAATCACTTACGCGATACAAAGGGATAGCTTAAGCGATCATAAATCTGGGCAGAAGATTTTGCCTGGAAAAAGATCGCTTAAACGATCTGAAATCGCTTAAGCAACCAAGGGTAAAAGCCAGAAATCACTTAAGCGATAGGTAAGGATCGCTTAAGCGATAGGTAAGGATCGCTTAAGTGATCATAGATCTGGGCAGATGTTGATTCTGTCGCGAACAAGATCGCTTAAGCGATCTGAAATCGCTTAAGCGACTAAGAGTAAAAGCAAAGAATTGCTTAACCGATAGGTAAGGATCGCTTAAGCGATCATAGATCTGGGTAGATGATTTTGTCACGGACAAGATCGCTTAAGTGATCTAAAATCGCTTAAGCGACCAAGAGTAAAAGCAATGAATCATTTAAATGATCATAGATCTGGGCAGATGATTCTGCCGCGGACAAGATCGCTTAAGCGACCAAGAGTAAATTGAAAGAATCGCTTAAGTGATCATAGATATGGGCAGATGTTTCTGTAGCGGACAAAATCGATTAAGCTATCTACAATCGCTTAAGCGACCAAGAGTAAAAGCAAAAAATCGCTTAAGCGATACAAACGAATCGCTTAAGCGATTATAGGTCTGGGCAGAAGATCGCTTAAGCGATCATTATCGAGGCAGAATCATTCTGCCCAGACCTATAATCGCTAAGATCGCTTAAGCGATCATGTCCACGGTCATCTCTTAAGCGATCGTCCATGTGGGCACTTGTGTATTCTTTGCTCATGATCGCTTAAGCGATCGTAAATCGCTTAAGCGACCAAGTGTAAAAAGTTAGGATCGGTTAAGCGATATCATAAATAACACTGGATCTCTTAAGCGACTAAGTCTAAATACACATGATCGCTTAAGCGATATAGAAAATCTCTTAAGCGATCCTGTGTATTTGGATTTTATTTATTGTATTTCAGAAGATCGGTTAAGCGATTAACGCTATCTTAAACATATAAGGTGTACGATTCGTTCTCAATAGAACATGACCGTTATTGTATTTTAATTAAACATATAGTTCTTTTACGTCAATATGAAACATATAAGGTGTAGGATGTTTACGTTTATGCTAAACATATAGGGTTTACGATTCGTTCAGTAGACCATGACCATTATTATATTTATATTAAACATATAGTTCTTTTTGTTTTGCATAAACAAAGAAAGAGCGAGAAGTACCTCATGAAGTTTGAAGGGTTTAAGAGAACTAGGTAACCATGCAAGGTTAACATCTTTATGTTCCAAGAAAAGAAGAAGAATATATATTCACTAAGCTTGCATGGTTACCTTCAACCCTTCAAACTTCATGAGGTACTTCTCGCTCTTTCTTTGTTTATACAAAACAAAAAGAACTATATGTTTAATATAAATATAATAACGGTCATGGTCCATTGAACAAATCGTACACCTTATATGTTTAAGATAGCGTTAATCGCTTAACCGATCTTCTGAAATACAATAAATAAAATCCGAATACACAAGATCGCTTAAGCCATTTACGATTCGTTTAGTGGACCATGACCGTTATTGTATTTTTATTAAACATATAGTTCTTGTACGTCTATATCAAACATATATGGTGTAAAATGTTTACGTCTATATTAAATATATAAGGTGTACGATTTGTTCAGTGGAACTTGACCGTTATTATATTTTAATTAAACATATAGTTCTTTTACGTCTATATTAAACATATATGGTGCAGAATGTTTACGTCTATATTAAACATATGTCCATAAACTTGGAAAAGAAATATGGCAGTAAATTACTTTTAATCACTTAAGCGATCCCGTCTATTTAGCTTTCGTTGCTTAAGAAGGTTACAGCAGTTGTGCTGAAAACCTTATTGTGATAATAAGAGCCATTGTTAATAGTCTAAAAGTTTCTGAAAAATTCTGGCAGTCTCTTGGTCTATAGAGTGTAGAGCATATTGTTACAGAGTTCAATTTTATATATCAGTTAAGCGATCCTATATACATAAGTCATGATTTGCTTAAGTGATGTCTCGCATCGCTTAAGCGATCATGCCTAATTTCCTTTGTATTGTACAATAATCATTCTCGTCTATTTGTTTAATTATTTAGTAAATATTAGTTTTTTTAATTACTTTTAGACCCCTTAAGTTTATTAATTTCATAAAAACCGGCAGGAAAAATTTTAAAATTTAACAAAAACACCCCCACCTACCCACCACAACCGGAATCTAGCCGAAAAATGGTGTTACGTTGTAGATCTATCGGATCTAGCTCGTAGGACATCGATATGGCATTTTCTAGCCACATCGACCCAAAGATCTAGTGATCCTTGATCGCCTCTACAAAAGGAAATTCGTTTAATCACTTAAGCAATTTAATGTCTCGCTTAACACTAAAATATAATAATAATAAAAATTTGAACCCTATAACCATATGCTCTGTAGTCTGTAGACCATGAGAGTGCCAGAATTTTTCAGAAACTTTTTGACTATTAACAACGGCTCCTGTTATCACAATAAGGTTTCCAGCATAACTGCTATAACCTTCTTAAGCGATCGCCTGCTAAATAGACGGGATCGCTTAAGTGATTAAGGGTAATTTACTACCATATTTCTTTTCCAAGTTTATGGACATATGTTTAATATAGACGTAAACATTCTACACTATATATGTTTGATATAGACGTACAAGAACTATATGTTTAATTAAAATATAATAACAGTCAAGTTCCACTGAACGAATCGTACACCCTATATGTTCAGAGTTCGAGCAAGAAAATGGCTTCAGAGTTGAGATACGGATAAAGAAGAAGACGGTTAAATTTTCACTTGGTCAATTAAGCGATCATGTGATGGGCAAAATCAATATCTGCCCAAGTGCATGATCGCTTATGACACGAACCGTCCCAACCCTCCTTATCCCATAGGCTCCCGACGCACCCATGAGACTCGGGTTATCGAGACGTGCCATGTGGGAAAACTATAAAACCTGTTTATAAATAAAACATCATAAAACTCTTCCAGCTAAAATATTTGTAAACACTCTTTTTTTGTTTCTCACAAATAAATATGACATCATTTGCAAATAAACAAATGCAATTGAATTTTCTTTTACAAAATGAACATATGGTATCAGACTTTTCCATATCTTTTACAATCCAAAATATGAAATAAAATACATGATGAATAAATATAAACTTTGCAGCGGAAAATGAAACACAACCATGGAACTTATGATGAAGTAAAGTCGTGTGGCCCAACCTTGAGTGGGATTCCACTCCTCTGCACGAACACCTTTGACCTGGGGGGGGGAAAGAAAAACATTTGAAAACGAGGGGTGAGCTAGAAATGCTCAGTGAGTGGGGAATGGGTTAGTATGTAACAACACATTTCAATATACAATACAAATACTCATGCGTATAAAATTATCCAGTTTGCGACTGGAAGGAAGAAAAGGAGGGGAAAAAAAAAAAAAAAAAAAGAAGAAAAAGAAAAAGGAGAAAGGAGAAGAAGAAAAGGGGGAGAAGGGTGGTCTTGACCCTATTTTCATTTGGAAATCGATTTTTGGGCGTGCTTGATCTGTGGGTAAGCTTTTATTTGGGTAAAATTTTATCCTTTTTCCTACATTTTCTCTAAGTTTGTAGTTAAGTTAATTTCTTCAAAGAATTGGTTCAAATAGGAGGAGGAGAACCAAGTTCTTCGAGGGTTTTCGTTATTTGGGACAAGCTTCACGAGGGTGAGTGGAAAAATCTAAACCCTTAACTTTCATTTCAACAAAGTTATCTCTAAATGCTTATTTATACTTGTTTATTGTTTTAAATTGCCTAAAATGCTTGATTTATTTATATAGATGAGCTTTATAACATTGCTGGAAATTGTTGATAGACATGAGAAGATGGAATTTTGATGCTTTTGGGCAACAGTTTGAAAAGAAATGAAAATGGGTTGAAATTGTTGGATTTGAAAATATTTGAGAACTTGCATTTCAAACATTCCCTACAACATTTCACTCAACTCAAATTACCAATATGGAATAGTCATCCCTTTCCAAACCAACCACCAATTATCACAAGATACATCAAACATAAATTTTATAACTCAAGTGATTGAATTGACAAATCAAGAGTAAACATTCTACACAAACCATTTCACACTCCAATTAACCAAAAGGCTTCTATTTATCACTCAAAAAAACTAGTCTCACCAAATTAACTGGATTTCTCCTTTTCAACTCAAATCGGGAAATAATAACCAACCAACAAAATCTTTTCATTCGTCCAAAAAAGAAAAAGAAAAAGAGAGAGAACACATGCAAGAGTCATACCAATGCATAATTATATACAACATCCGTGAACAGAAAGCAGTGCGGGGGTTATCTGTGGTATTGCTTAAGCAATTCTTCTCTTTTTTACTTGGTCAATTAAGTGATCGTAGATTGCTTAAGTGATCATGGGATGGGCAGAATCAATATCTGCCCAGGTGCACGATCGCTTAAGCGATCTGTGATACTTGCTTAAGCGATTCTTCTCTTTTTCACTTGGTCGATTAAGCGATTGTAGATCACTTAAGCGATCATGTGATGGGCAGAATCAATATCTGCCCAAGTGCATGATCGCTTAAGCGATTCTTCTCTTTTTCACTTGGTCGATTAAGCGATCTACGATCGTTTAAGCGATCATGTGATGGGCAGAATCAATAGCAGGTGCACGATCGCCTAAGCGATCCGTGATATCTTAGGCAATACATACTTTTCCATCTTTTCTCCTGATTTTTGACAAACTAAAATTACCAACACATATTAATTCCATACTTTCTTCTCAATTTGACAACCTAATTCCAAACTAAAATCACCAACCAACACATATTTAGGTCGTGTAACAAGAATACTAAATATAAAGAATTATTTATTCAAGGTAACAATAAAATTGAAAACATCAATAATTGAAAACAATAACTCATAAACGGTTGGCCTTGGCAACTCCCTGAATTTCATCCTTCTTTGAACCTAATTTTCAGGATCTGCATGTGATTACTTCTGGCAACTGCTTTTCTTGTGGCCAGGTTGCTTGCAAATTGAGCATTTATTCATCTTTCAAGAAATCTCAGAGGCTGATGGATTACGCTTAACTCTTTTTCTCCCCTTTGCTGTCTTCTTGAATGGCGAATAGATGATAATGTTAGCCAACTCTGGCGGTACTACCCACTACTCTTCTGGAGGCACTGGATATATTGTTTATGAATAAGCTAGCATGTAGTGATTTGCCATATACAGAGGGGAGCAATGTTCCATGTAAATTCTTGAACCAAAATCCGACTTCCGTTGGTGTTTCAGTGCTGCTAGTGCATGAGGACAAGGTAAACGTTGAATGTCAAGCACTTTACAGCTGCAAGTTTTACTAACAAGGTTAACTAGGGCATCCGAACCATAGCCACGCATAGTGAACTCTTGAGAATTAAGAGGATAGGCAAACAGTGCATTTGACAGTTCCATATATTCTTGTAATAATTTTTCAGCTGACTGAACAAGGGTTGTAGTAAAATTATCTGACTCCGTACGGTATTCATAGAACCACCGTGACAATGTCCTCTGGATTACATCAAAAAGTGCAACTATTGGAAACTCTTTTCTATTAGCAACTTCGAATTTATAGACTCAGCTATGTTCGTGGTCATGACATCAAACCTTCTTCCAGGAAAGTAAGCTCTACTCCATCGCTCAAAACCAACATCATGCTCAAGATACTTAGCAACTCCATCATCCTTGATTCGGATTTGCTGGAAGTGCTCCTCGAACTCATCAACCCGATAAGCTTTTGCTGCCATATAGTATGTCTGAAGGAGGCCAGCACACTTAAACTTTTGTTTTATGTTCTCACCAAGGTGCCTCATACAGAATCAGTGATGTGCTTGGGGGTAAATAGTGGCAATCCCCTTCTTTATAGAGTTATGTCTATCAGATATTATGCACAACTCGTCACTGTCAGGCACTATCGTACGTAATTACTGAAAAAACCAAGTCCACGACTTGTCATTCTCAAAGTCAACCACACACCATGCAAGAGGATATGTGTGATTCTCGCTGTCCTGTGCAATGGCCACCAACAATGTACCTCCATACTTTCCCATCAAAAAGCAACCATCAAGAGCCAACACCTTTCTCATGTTTACAAAACCCCTTATAGCAGAACCGTAAGCAACAAAAAAATATTTAAACATTATATTCCTGTCCCACTTCAAAGCCGTCTTGCTACCTTCATTTGTCAACTCAAGCATATAACGGTATGCTTCTAATACTGCATACCCGTGCTCCGCCGTGCCCCTCACAAAATCTTGTGCATGTTGTCTCCCTTTTCAGTAACTAACGACACATCCCAACTCTGTGCGCACAAGTCTCTGAATCTCTTTAAGAGATGGATCTTTCCCTTTAACGAATTGACTTTTGACAAATTGTCCAATAACATTAGCGGAGGCTTGTCGATGCTCACCTGAAATATGTCCCAAACCACATGTGTGCTCACGGGTATATGTGCTAAGAATAATTTTTTTAGACTCCCGCAACCTTCTACAATAAACCCGCCACTTGCACTTTCGGTCACGACATGCAATCGTCACAACCAATGAATTTGACTTTTTGGTGATGAACTCAAAATTACCTCTCACTGCAACAAGTTTTAGCTTCCCCACCACTTCCTCTTTGTTGTCAAATAAATACCCTATGCGTAACTCCAATCCATCCGTAAAAACATGAGCTGATTCTCTACTACCTGCAATTGCCCTCTCTGAACCTGCATAAACGACCATAGTGTTCTCTTTCTCACAAACTACACCTTCTGCATAATTTTTATTTAAAGGAATCTCTACATTTGCGGGAACATGTATGGGGTCCTCCTCTTCAACATTTTCATTCTGCCACCCATGACCAACCTCTTCTATAGTGTCCTCCTCACCACCCAATTCACCGTCTACTCTTGATGTTTCAACAACAAATCAATGCCCTTGTAGTTCAAATTAAAACCAGGCAAATCTCCCCCAACTTCCTCGTTATCCCCTTCCTTTGAACCAACTTCCAATGGTTTTCCTACAAAAGAAACCCTTAAAATCGGCCTCAAACCATTATCGGCCACATCAATCATATATAACTTCACACTTTCATCCGACTTTAATATAGCACGAGGTACCTTATAATGTTTAGGAACTCTACTTAAAACATACTTCACAACTATATCACCACGTGAACAACTCAAATCACCTCTTCTAATTATTTCATCAATCAACTCATCAAAACTAACCTCTGTGCTCACAGCAATTGGTATAACTTCTTTGCTCTTCCCAATCCACTTCCACCTACTTTCTTCCTCTACCCACTCGCCAAAATATTCAACACCCAAAACAACTTGTCACATGTCTAATAATAGCCAACTACCTATAATGCAAGAAAAAAAAAATTCTTAACTGATGTACTAAGGGTTGAAAAATTTTAAAAAGCATCTACACAGTCGTTTGACAAATCTGCTGTATCGCTTAAGCGATCTGGTATATCGTTTACTGGATCGCTTAAACGATATAATGGATCGTTTAAGCGATCCAGTGTAAATAAGCATGATAGCTTAAGTGATATAATGGATCGCTTAAGCGATCCAGTGTAAATAGGCATGATCGCTTAAGCGATATTATGCCATTTACTGATCGATTAAGCGATCTGTTGCTATACACCAGACTTTTAGCAGATCGCTTAAGCGATCTTATGCCACATACCTGATCGCTTAAGCGATCTATCTGTTGCATTACCAAACATACCAGGTGTATCGCTTAAGCGATCCATCATATTCAGAACATGTTTTCAGTCATCTCCACCTCAATCGGTGCTACCACCCCCAGCTACCCACAATGTAAGAAAATTTTCAACAAATTCCACTCCTTTCAACTTCCATTACATCAAACACAACCCAACAACCTAAAAAATTAAATCAAAATCATAACCCAAACCCAATCTATCATTAAATCTGTGTAAATCGAAAGGGGAGATACACATACCTAGATCGCTTTTTCAGCAGCAGTAGGAGGAGGAGGAGGAGGAGGATCTGTGTTGGAGAAGATGTTAATGGTAGAGGAATGCGTTAATGTGGCGGGAGGAAGAAAAAGAAGGTGTTTGGGTTGGTTTGCAAGATTTTTGACTCTTTGGAGACTTATTATAATTTTTAAAAGATTACCCAATTATTCATTTATCCTAATTAACCCCTTAATCATGTTTAATTAAGCTTAATAAAAAACAAGGCCATTTAGTTAGAATTTACAAACTCTATAGTCTTTTAATTAAATTTTTAGTTAAAATGGTCTTTTAATCAAATGCCCCCAACTTTTTATCGCAACCTTCGAGTGACAATTCATCATTAGTGTTAAAGTAAATATCTTAGAGCCAATCAATTATTGTAGAATTGACTCTCTAAAATAATATTTATTAATCAATAAAAGAAAATTTTCTTCTATATCATGTAAATAATAATTGTGTATATTGATATGTCTTTATGATGATAGAATCGTGACAATGGTATCAAGTGTTTCAAATCTTGATAGTGAGAACCCTATGATCACATATGGTGGTCATTCTAGAAATGTTCGTAGCCCTAGTATTATTCTGACCAACGACACAGATAAATCAATAAGATTATCAAAGTGTTGAACGACTATGTCAAAAGACATTGACTGATCTCACTTGTCAAGGTTGGGGTGACACATGGCTGCTTGCTGTAGGCAAGTTCACTGGACAGACCCACTAGAGGATTCCATATGGATGGTAATTCTAGTGTCTATGGAATAAATCATCTAACGAATGGTGGTGCATGTGATCCTTAGACTTGAGATCACCGGAGCGCCTTGTACACCGATTGGTGTAGTTTGACAATACCCAACGTAGTTCTATTTAGAGCTATCAATACGGTAGTGATTGGCTATATCAAGGAGTGTATCAAGACTATGGTGGATCGACAAAGGATTCATCACTCCCGGGTACGAGAGAAGTTACCTCACAGCGCAATTCAGTGAATGACAATGACACTAAAGTTGTGGCCATAATGGGATTGAGTTGTTGCTCAATCCAATTTATTATTTTGGTCATTGGTCTAGTAACTGAATACAAAGATATCGAAGATAGCTGAGGTTGACACTATTTCTATACCTCAGCCTCGATGAGATAACAGATGATGAAAGAATCCGATTGCACGGTAACCATATCGTTGATAGGCAAGTTGTTTCGTTGAATCCGAATCTATCGGTGGTCATGATCATAATGTCTTGCTAGAGGTCAATCTTGGTCTATGTTTAGTAAGATGATTGATTGGTATCAATCGCGAGACTACTCACTGCCAATATGATGAGCACCATTCGAGTCACACACATAGAAGACATATTAAGGAGGAATTGGTGAGAAATGGTATTTTCATCATTTATGATGGAAATGATATTTTCGTCTTTTGAGATAAAAGGGCATTTTAATAATCTCATAGTGCAATTAAATTTGCCGAGGTCGTTGTTTATATTTAATTTCATATTGAAATTAAAATTAGAGACATTATGTATTTAAATATATTCATATATTTAAATATTATATTAATATTAGTGAAAATAATATATATGAAATATAAAATTCATATTTGAATTTAAATATATATTCAATATTAATATTTGATGATATTAATAAAGATAATATATGAATATGAAATTCATATTTGAATTTGAATAAGATGTCATGTGGATTATTACCTTGTTTGGTGATGAGGATTTACTATTCTAATCATGGAATAAATTTATTCCTAACTAGATTAGAGTTTTAATTTTTGTTGCATATAAAAGACAACTTAAAATTAAAATAAAAGAGAGAACTTATTAATTAAATCCAAGCCACTCACCTCGCTCTCTCTCATGTTTTTCATTTGGTGGAGAAGAGAATTTTTCTTGAAGAAAAATTATACATCCATTTTGCTTGTGTGTCTTGCTAGCACTTGAGACCATAAGTCGATCGTCATCCTGTCTTCGTGTAGATACTGAGAGTTCACTCTTATCTTAGAGTGGGAGTGATTCGTATCGATTGAAAGAGCCTCCAAACGCTAGTATGAAATCTAGAAATTTTATATTCAATATTATTTCACATGTAAATAACATAAATCAGGTATAAGGTTATTGGGTTCAATGTTGTTGTTAGAGATTTTATTTTTAATTTCCTTTGTATAAAACCCATCAACGACTAACAATTGGTCAGCTTACAAATGGATAGGCAGGACCCATAGCAAGTAGACAAGACCTATTTACGAACTGACCAATTATAAACTACTACGTCAGAGATTATGAGAGAAGATTACGAGATTAGATTGTGGGTCTAGTATTACTATAACTCATTTAATCATAATATTGTGTTATTAATCAGGATATATAATTTTAAATTAATTTTTTATCACTTATTTTTAGTAGTTAAGTTAATGATTCTGCTTCCAACTTGGGGTCAGTTATAAATAAGAATAAATTTTACATTGTAATAAGTTATAATTTTTCTAGGTCTAATCTTAATGAACTTGCTTCTATATAGTAATAATTATATGTATATTGCAAAAGCTATATATTATGTTACATTAAAGGTTTAAGATGAATAAAATGTTTATCTAAAATTATTTGGGACAATGATTTATGCTTTGGAGTTCTTACAGGCACATAATAAATCGTCAGCATGAACTTCTTATTGTTGAAGCCAAAATATTTATAGCTTTTTAAGCATTTTTTTGAGTTTTTTGACACGAAACTTTTAGTATCTCCATACTATCATCTCCAGGATTATCTCCTTTATCTTCTTATCTAATTCCAGTAATGATTTATTCTTCAGTTAAAGTATACACGACTTGTTGCTCATTTGGATGATTGAGGAAGACATTAATATCCATTCGATTATTGGAGTGAAGTTGTCGAATTTGATCACTCAATTCTATAATTTCTCTTCGATATCGATTTTCATACTATCTTAATTCTATTAAAACGATGAACATGAATTATAAAATAAGTAATCAAGTAATATTCCTACATCATGAAAAGTAAATAAGAAATCCTAATACTACTAGAACAATTAATTGAAATCCTAATATAGTAGAACCTCTTTATAATGATACTCTATATAGGAATAACCTTCACGTAGTCATAAAAAATTATGATCCCAATTTGGATCAGTTATAAATAATAGTAAATTTTACATTGTAATAAGTTATAATTTTTCTAGGTCTCATCTTAAAAAATTTACCTCTACATAGTAATAATTATATGTATATTGCAAAAAATATATGCTATGTTACATTAAAAGTTTAAGATGAAATCAAATATTTATCTAAAGTTGTTTAAGATAATGATTTATGCTTTAAAATTGTTACCATATCTTTTCTCTTGTGGGTTCGTAGTAAGCTGCCAGCATGGACACCTTCTTGTTGAAACCAAAATATTTCTAGCTCTCAAGCATGTTTTGAGTTTCTTAGCATGAAATTTTTGGTATTTTCGTACTATCATCCTCGTGATTATCTTCTTTATCTTCTTGTCTAATTCAAGTAATGATTTCTTCTTCAATTAAAACATACACGACTTGTTGCTCGTTTGAATGATTAAGGAAAACATTAATATCTATTTGATTATGGTAGTGAAGTAAATGAATCTGATCACTCAATTTTACAGTGATTTTTTAATATCTATTTCTGTACTATTCTAATATTACTAAAACAATGAGTTGAAATAATAATACTATTAAAACATAAATTATAAAATAAAAAATCAAAGTAATAATTCTTGTAACTATACTTTTATTAAATTATAACCTCTTTATATTAATAACTTTATATTAATAAATTTAATTGGTTCAACGTTACGTGTACTACTAAACAAAGATAGCCTCTCTGTTCTTCAAGTCACCTACAGTATCTAACAGACCCGTACCAGCTTCTAGACTTCGCCAAAAGCTTCCTGCAGCTCCCTGCAGTGTGGATCTTAGAAACCTGTAAGTATCACTGAGTCCAAAATTCTTATTTTGGATATGAACCTAGTTAACAGTTTCCCATGCCTCGATTGCATCCGTTACATTCGTAACACAATCGATGTTTAGGAAACTTCCGCTGGACGGTATCTCCACCATTCTAGGTACTCCCCGAGGCATAAACTCCGACCTTATCCGCGTAGGATAAGTTTGTTTATATTCGGGTTTGGAGATTTCCTGAAGAAATCCTTCGAAAGAATTTAAAGATGGGGGGTATAGGTGTTTATACCTGTTAACCTGTTAAAAGTTCTTGGTAGCATGAATAATGATTTAAATGATGAAGTCTAATACCATTTACACCCACATAATATTTGTAATACCCAGTCTTACAAATATTATTACAATTAATAACTAATAACCTAGTTAATTAATTGGAGAGAAAATTCATAGATTCAGTTTAACAGATTAATTCATACCTGGATATCGATCATCTTGAATAAGCCTTTTCCTTGTCTCGAGTATACAATTAAAAGTAAACAAGAGATCGAGAGAATTTTTCAAAACTGAAAATATTATTAATTTTCTCTGAATATACATATACAAAGCTTCTCTTTATATAGAGAAGTCCGGAATTCAAAACATTTTGAATCCGTAAATAAGATAAACATTACACAAATATCATGTCAATCACAACATATGTGTGACTTGACTTTATCTAAACAAAATTTAACACGTAACTTAAAAGAAATAAAAAAAAAAAAAAAAAAAAAAAATGGGTCCCATGTGTTTCCCATGTTTAACACAAATTTCTAAATTTTACATATGTTTAGTACATGTGATACAAAAGTCAAGACTGCTTTTAAATATCCTTCGTTTATTTATATCGGCAAAATCTTGACGCTCCACGTATTATTTCCGCTTGTTGGATACACGTCAGCGTAGTACGTGTTGGACGTTTCCGGTTGTCCAAATCTCCATCCTCCAGATTTTTATCAATCCTTGAAGTTATCCACTTCGATAAGATCAATAAAATCTTTTAGAGTCGCATCTTCTTGGGCTTCCTGGTCGTGGGCTAAGACCAACCTTAGAAGATCAATAGTACCTTCCATTAAGGCCTGCTTCGGTAGATGGGCTAAATCGAACCCTTCTAGAAACGTTCTCAACTGGGCCTGATTATGTTGAAAGAGAGTATCCTGGATTAATGCATATCTGTCTGGTATAACTACCACAATTCCATCCTAAATATGGACAGTAGCATTTACTCTCACGAGCTTTTCCAGTTTGGATTTAACCAGTAACATTTTGGAAATGTGTAACCTGGTCCAATCTTCCTCTTCTTTCTTCTGAATTTCTTCTAGTGCGAAAGAACCCATTTTTACCTCACTATCTAGCATAATTCGGTACCATGGTTCTCCTACAAGAAATTCCCATATCTGTACAGGCTAAACATCAGAGTTCTCTTGCAATGAGGAAGTAATCATGCAAGTGAAAGTGTCAACTTTCCGATTCAATACACAGAGCGTTTGCTTAACCGCATCTGGTATATTCGGATCCACCATCGCTTCCTGTACGTCAATTTGCATTGTATCGATCCATCCTTTAGTCAAAAGATCTCTACAGAAACCTTTTCTAAAGATTTTCCATGGAACAAACAATTCCATAGCTCCATTAGGATAAACCGCTAATCCTTGAATTACATCCGTCAAGTCAGTTTTTCCCAATTTCACTATTAATTCATTCAAATTCTCGAGTTTGAGTTTTGACATGTCAAACAAATGACATTTTCTCATTACATCAAGTTTTTGAATTCCTGCTTCATAGAGTAACGCAGTTCCCTTGAACTCCTCATCCTCATAAAACAGTTTGTCAGCTTCCAGCCATGCTAACCTTCTTGCTAGCTTCTCTAAACACCTCTGCAGCTGTACTTCCCCTTGTCCTGTCGCCATCGCGATCCCAATTTGGGTTTCTAGATCCTCCCAGAGTGTTTGACTAGCTGAAGTCAATCTTAAGCCTTCTGGAAAGCTAAACCTCTCACAAATATCCGCGTCAATTAACCGCTTTTTTTGTGGAGTGTGTGTCACCACGCTTGTAGCGCCTGACGAAGAATCCTCAGAATTTTTTATCTTTGACAGTGGACAATTAGCCCGTTCATGTCCTTCCTGTTTACAAGACCAGCACACTGTTGTTTACCGAGTTAGGACTTTCATCTTCATTTCTAATTGGGATAAGATCATCCTCATCACCAATACCGCTATTCCTAGGATATTCATTAAGACTTCTAGTCTTTTGCATGAATATACCTACGCGTTGAAGATTTGAAGATTGTTCCTCAAAATTCGTATCTTTTGAGTCATCCTCTGAAGAATCCGAATCATCAGAGTAATCCGAAATTAATTCATAAACCTCATCATCAGAATCAATTTCGTATCCCAAAACTGGCTCAAATTCAGAAGTTTGGCTTTCTGCGTTGACTTCCAAAAATCGTACCGCAACCTTCTTCTTTCCCTTATGAGGGCATTTATCCGTAAAATAATTCTTGTCACCACAAATCCAGCAACAATTACAATCTTTTGCGTTTTTGCCAGATGGACAGGTAGCACAAAACTTACGCGCTCCGCGTTCCTTAGCGTTAAGTCTACCTTTCCCTGTTCGCCTAATAAACCTTCCATGATCCGGAAGATTACGTTTATTAGTAACAGGTTGTTTTACCATATTACGAAAACGTTTCGGCTTAAAATTCCTTTTACCGAACGATCATTTTCGCTTCATATGGTTTTTCCAACCTTGATGTTTAGTCGAACCCCTAGACTCACAGTCATATTGTTCTGGCAAGCCATCAAAGTTTTGACAACAAGATTCGTTAAACTCAAGCCTTTTAGCTTCCTTATTCAGCTTGGCGTTCAAACATCTTGTCCTCACGAGTTGTCTAACAGCTTCTATTCTTCCTCCCAAAGAATCAACAACCTGATTCTTTTCAAGTAGAAGCTTAAACGCCTCGTTTGCTGCCTTATCCCATCCAGGGGGAAGCTTAGCAAAGAAAGTATTCTTCATGACTTCCTGTGTGCCACCAGGCAACTGATAAAAATATCGTCTATACTCACAGACGAAATTTTCAAACAGACACATGTCACAAAACCTAAGCTTTGTCAAAGCTTCTAAGGCAACTACCTCTGCGAGATTCCTACTGGTAATAGTAATCCCAGTAAATTCTCGACAGAGCATATCCTTGAAGAGAGCAAAGATAGCCTCTCTGTTCTTCAAGTCACCTACAGTATCTAACAGACCCGTACCAGCTTCTAGACTTCTCCAGAAACTTCCTGCAGCTCCCTGCAGTGTGGATCTTAGAAACCTGTAAGTATCACTGAGTCTAAAATTCTTATTTTGTATATGAACCCAGTTAACAGTTTCCCATGCCTCGATTGCATCCATTACATTTGTAACACAATCGATGTTTAGGAAACTTTCGCTGGACAGTATCTCCACCATTCTAGGTACTCCCCGAGGCATAAACTCCGACCTTATCCGCATAGGATAAGTTTGTTTATATTCAGGTTTGGAGATTTCCTTAAGGAATCCTTCGAAAGAATTTAAAGGATTACGAATTCCTTCAAGGGGATCATCTTTAAACTCAGATTTCCTGAGTTTCGAGATTAGCTCATCAAGCTCCGCCTTTTTAGGACCTGGACCTGGAGTTAGTTTCAATCCTCCAGTTTCGTCTCCTTTCCTTTGTTTCTTCATTTCTTCCTCATAATACCTGCTGATTCGTTCAGCATCCGAGGTAGAAATTTCCGGAATATCAACCTTCCGTTTTCCATCCATTTTAGAAACAAAGTCTTCTTCCTTAACAGCTTTCATAAAGAGTTTTTCCGCCTTTTCCCAATCACCTTGGGTTTCTTTGGCCATGAACTGTGCATATCCTAGAGGCAATCCGGGATATTTGTTTTGCAAACTAGCAGCGAACTGATCCAAAACATCCTGACCACCCATGGTCAATCTGAATCATATCTCAACTCTGTTGCAAAGTCTGACTCTTTATATGGTGAAGGATCTGGATCCGGCTGGGATTCGTCGTACCAATAAGGAATTACCGCCTCAACTTTTTCCAACCACTTATTCCGAAGCTCTAGTTCAGAGACTTCAATGGTAGAAATCCGGCAAATAAAACACAAAATCTTTGTGCACCCTTGACTAAAAGCCTTTTGAATAACATCCAAAAGTCGCTTTACACCTAGCCAAGTCAAATACTCTTCACGAATATCTGGGTTGCCATTACAGAGGTCCAACACAACCTGTTTAACCTCTTGTTCAGTATATCCTTCAATAGGCCACACTTGTTCGATGTCACTCAGCACAAGAGACATCTCCTGTTTTACCGGCTTAGTAAAATAGTTAGAACACGTTCCAGTGTTTTGACCTTTTGAAGTACAGAATTAACCTTTTCAATCTGATTCCCGATCTGGGTTAATTCTTCGTTTAGAGCAAATATACGATACACCGTATAATTCACTCTCCTGTCTAAGTTTTCAAGCTTCTAAGTAAAAAGCTCTAACTTATCAACGACAGTATTTAACAAACCGATCTCCGGTTTTCCCTCGAGACCATGATCTAAATGAAAACAAGTCTTATTCAAACAGACTTCACCATTTAAATCATTATTCATGCTACCAAGAACTTTCAACAGGTTAACAAGTATAAACACCTATACCCCCCGTCGTCCAAAGCTCTGATACCATTTACACCCAGATAATATTTGTAATACCCAGTCTTACAAATATTATTACAATTTTGTAACGCCCCACTTGAGGTACATAGTTAAGTTATAGTGTATTGCTTAAATGTTCATTGTTTTGCTTTTATTTGGGTTGATATATTGTTAATATTGGTTGGTTGGCCCTTAGTTGAATTTTTGTTAAAGTTATTTTGAGAAAAATGTAGANAAAAAAAATAATGTTTTGATATTAGAAAAGTAAAGGTTAAAAATTAAAGTAGATGAGATTTGAGATATATAACAAGTTAATAGTTATGAGTTAACTTTGGAATATTTTATTGGATATAAATGATATTGAAAGTAAAAAATTGAACATTGGAATTTAAGACAATTAATTATAATATTAATTTTTCAATAAAATTAAGAGTTAAAAGATATAAACCACTTGAGATATGATATAATAACAAAACTTTCCCTGAAATTTATGAAACAACAAAATTGATGAAATTTATACTTTTGAGTAGTGTTTTAATAACCAACCTGGGGTGGAACCCGGCGTCGTGGTTTAACCGATTTGATCGGAGGGTCAAACCGGTGTCCAAAACTTTGAAATATAACAAAAACACCCTTAAAAATTCTATAAGTCCATATAAGTTTAACATCTTGCAAAAACACCTCAAACACCACCATTGACGTCGACAAACTAGGGTAAATAGGGCCTGTTTTCGGCGACAAAAACACTCTTCTCAACCTCCTGACTAAAACCCATATCACCCCTCCCTTGATTACCTCGTTGTTGCTGTCGATTTAGTTTTGCAATTTTCAGTCGATTTACTCATCGAAAATTACCTCTATTGCCACCATTACACTCACTGACCCTTCCTCTCTAAAAGTCTCAACATTCCGACCTTCAATTTTTGACCGATCACTGTCCCAATTTCTAGGGTTTTTGATAAATAGGAAAATAGATAACCCGGTTTGGTGAAGGCCCCGGGTCTCGGTTCAATCGGCCAGGCCGGACCGGGTTTTAAAACATTGCTTTTGAGTTAATCAATATTACCAAATTGTCTTTCTATTGTTGATTTGAACATCTAAAACTTTAACGGTGAAGCAATTATGCTAATTCTAAAATCTTAGAAGGATATTTGTTCTTCAGTCGTACTTCCACGGGATTAATGTCATTAATTCTAAAATTAAACTTAATTTAATTGAAAAGATATACATATTGATCCAGATAAATTTGTAAGGTTTAGACAATAGGGGTAAAGCGTGCCTGACGAGGCAATTGGCTCTTTTAATGGCTAATTATGGGCTTATAAGTAGCAGTCATAAATTCAATTCTTCATTTCATTTTTATCCAAAAGATATTGTTTTTTATGCACTACTTTTTTCTTGACTGACCATGTATTAAAATTTGTTGCTCAGTCTGGTCTTGTAAACTTTGAAACATTTGGAATTCATTGTTATGAACATCTTTTTTCCCTGTAAAATTATAAGCCAATACATAAATATATAACATCGCCAGAAGCAACTAAATTATATACAGGAAGACTTAATAAAATAAATTATTCCTTTCAAACATTATGTAAAAATATACATGACTCAGGTCCTGTTGATTTATGTATATATTTCCTATGCACTATGTTCATCCAGGAAAGAGAAACACATCTCACTTGCTCCATGGAAAGCACCAACACCTCTGTAAAGCCAGTGACAGAAATATCAGAATATCAAGCCAAACAACAAACTAAATGATTAGGTAATTAATTTATGATGCCTTTTGCTTCCCCAGAAATGGCCAAGACATGCATCATTGAAGCTTTGAGGGATTACAATTGATTCATTAACAGATATTGCTACATACCTTGGGTGTCTTGTTGTCATGCCGCTTCCGAACTCTGGAGGAAGAGTTTTGGGTTGCGGCAACTGGTTCCATTCCATTTCCATTCAGCTTCTCTTTTCTCACTTTGTCGAAGGCGTGAGTGAATCCATCTGCTGATGCGGGATTGGACTCATCCCAATCACCAAATTTTGGAACCGCAGCACTGTGATTGGGCTGCCATAAGAATTGTAACATCATTAAACTTGATAATATATATCAATGTGGCACAATGCAACCTCTTCTAACCCACCCACTTTCCATAAAATCGGTTAATAATTTGAACAAAGTATTTTAGTCTTTTTAAAAAAATGAGTATTGCACTTTTAACAGGTAAAGTATAGAGATGACAATAAAAAGAACTAGAAAAGCAGAGAGAACAAGAACTGCCAAAGTTCCAATTATTTCCAGAATATCAAAATGCAGAAATTTTGCTACAGCGAAAAGGACCCCAGCTGTATCAAATTGGACTCAACAAAAATATTTTCTCCTACTTTCTAGGTGATGTTTGCCAATAAATAAGCAGAAAAGCTAATATCAATTTTCTGAATGCATTTGAAGAAAGTATATGTACCATTGTATTAGTACTAAGGACTACTTTACAATTCCAGTAATCCAGACTTCTACCAGTTCTTAAACAGAAACCCATTCTTTTTCTTGGAAGCACGTTTATGAGAACAGAAAACAGAAAAAACCGCAAACCCCATTCCATGTATTCGTAATTTTAACTCTGAGTTTGCAGCCTTTAATCTCAGCTTAACTGACTAATGTTTGAAACTATTCCTCAACATTGTGAAGAGATCATCTTATAAAATGCTTATGTGCAAAATGTAGTAAGTGTTAATGCAAATTTAAGAATGTTGTTGACAAGAAATCAAAGGGAAGAAAATTACAGTGTCATTTCCTCGAGTAACTGATCTCATCTGGGATCTTCCAGGATTTAAGGGAGCTAAGTTGTTGCTACCTTCTGTTGAACTCTTTCTTGGCCACAAGGGAGAAGATATTCCACTGCCTTTGCCTCCAACCCTTGCTTGGTGATTTTTGGCTAAGGCCAAGTGTTCAATTCTGTGATCAGACCCTACATTCTGCCGTGTGGCCTTTTTAGGGCTATCATTGGAGCTTACGCTGCCATCACGGTGAAGAGGTAAGCCACTGGCATCTTTCCGGTTTGCAGGGTCATGGTGTAGCAGAGATTCAGATGGCCTCCGTAGATCACCATCCTCTCGGCTTGAGCTCTGCACATGCTTTTTCCTTAGTGCCTCTTGCCCCTTTTGTGATCCTGATTTGATCTCCATCTGGAAAGGAGGAGCTTGGACTGGAGACAGATTATCAGAAGAAATATCCAGATTTCCTCTAGTATTATTTGAATTTTTCTTCACACTTCTATTACTCCTTGCCTTCTCAAAATAGGCTGTGTAAGGGACATTGTCTGCATTTTCCCAATTGCCAAACTTGGGCACTTGTGAACGTTGCTACAAAAAATCAAAGAACAGAAAAGTTGAAGATAAACAAACAAGGGCAGTATCAGTTGAATCATCACACAGGGTGATTTGTAACAAAAACCAGTAAATTCAAGAATCAGTATTCTTGTTTTTGAAGATTTAAGGAAAATAAATCTTCAACAAAGCTAATATTGATGACCAAGTGGAATAAAAAGTGAATATTTTGCTCTCAGCATTCTGGAAAGTCATTTCCAGATATCAGTCTAGATTTATATAATTTCTTCGCATCATAGACATGCATTGTTGCCAAAAGTAAGTTCTGTAGCAGTGATAACATTCTCATTAGCAAGCATTTTATGCTCTTTTTCACTGATTTATTGTTCTTTAAAGACAAACTGAACCATAGTGAAATCATTAACAACAAACCGTAATGTTCATAATAGCACAGTGTGCAGATGCATACATACTTAAGCACTAAAGGTACAACCAGGCATTAAGAACTTAATCTGGGTAATCAGAAACTTTGGCATGCATCCGCTGAGACAAAGTGAAAAGTTACCAAACCAAGGTCAGGTTCTTCTCCTGGAATGACCGTAATCATTTCAGGTTTAAGGTTGGTTTGCCCTGCCTTCTTGTAATCTATTGGAAATGAAGGTATCCACGAACCAGTAATGCGTATGAATTAATTGAATCCAAAAACTATGCAAAATCACATTAAGAGTACTCTTTTCAAAGAATATGCCAAATGTGTTCTAAGCATGCCATCATATCTCAATTAAGCCAGCTTTCCTCTTCTCAAGCAGAACACAAACAAAACAAAAAACTATTACATCGTGGTAATGTAGTCTGTTAGAATTTTATTAAGTTCAACCAATAAAAATATGGTACAACTCATTTTCTATGAGATTAGATTATGGTATAGCTAAAATCATCCTCCATTATTTTCCCTTATATATAAGTAAAAGCCTATATGTTGATCGGATCATATTCGCCACACAGCATACAGCCGTGTTCCAGTGCCCATATAAATCATTAAAATAATTTGTGATTCAAAAGGAAAACTAAAATAAAATCCATTCATACATGCTCAAACAGAGCAAAAATCACTAAACAACATATATGCAAGAGCTAAAACCCAGAAGCTAAATAATCATAACTTTAATATTAAAGTTCATAAAAGGACAAACGAAGAGGACCAAAACTAAATCTTGACACCAAATTAAACATACTAAACTGATATAAAAACCAAAGCATAGTAGACACAGTATTGCATTATTATTTAACAAAACAGAAAGCAGAACCTGTAGAAAAGGCAGACCCATCTCATAATTCTGATATAAATGCGGAAAATATAGACATAAAGATGAAGTAAGAGAAGAGAACTCACTGCCATTAATGTTAAAACACAGCTTCGTTAAACAACCACCAAAATGGAAAAAGAAGTTGTATTGTTTTATCAGACCAATTCAAGTATAGTTGGAAAGTTTCTTCACAAATGCCAACGACCAAACCGTCACAAAAGCAACTCAAAAAGACAATACACTTATGTAATAAATCAATAACACATTAAACAACGACTTTGACTTCTTCAGGTCTTCTCACTTCTCACGCTGTTTCTTCTTCTTCTTCTTCTTCTTCTTTTCTTTTTTTATATCACGCCATGTTGTTTAAGATTTCAAGTTGCAGAGAAATGAATTGTTTTTTATTTTAATTTTTATAATGTACAAAAGATAAGGATAAACTGTAAAAATTCTGAACTTAAAATTTGAGGGAAAAAAAATCCCCCTATCTTTAGTTTATTTATTTTAATTTAGCATTAAAAATATATAATTTAATTTTCAAGTTAAGATCATTTAATAAAGTAATATTATTTTATTTGTTTATTTAGTTATTTCCATTTTTTTAAGTAGTAAAAAAATTAACTTCAAAATCAAGTAAAAAGTCATTGCTACTTATTGTATACGCTATTAAATTAATGTGAAAACAAATTTTCTAATTTAATATGCACCATTTCTTACTCATTGATGTTTATGTTTTATTTTCCTCTTGTTGTGGGTCCAAAGTATATGATTTTGACTTTGCAAAATCATTCTTCTAAATTAATTTTATACATTATTAATATCATCATTCATTGAACTTATAAATAATGCATCATTGGATGGTCTAATGGTAAAAGAGCAAAAGAGTCTAATATGGTTCTCAAGTGCGAATGACCCCAAGCACTAATAGGGGTGACAATTGAGGAGATTTACTCGATCTTTTACTTCAGGACCTTAGAAAATTAGTTAAGGTGTACGCAAGTTGGGTCGGATACCCACAGTCACCAAAAATAAAAAAATATATAATTAAAAATTAAATTATACGTTTCCTTGTTTACATGATCAAAAAATATTTTTTTGGTTTATGAAATTTTGCATATGAATCCAAACATAGGAAGCTCTTAGGGTCAGCTTTGGAGTTTCATGGTAGCGGTTATGAGGGTAAACTACCGTAGAGGTTTTGAGGGTAAACCATCGTAGTGATTTTGAGAGGGTTTTAGTAACGGTTTTTAAAACACCCAACCTGTGCTTGGGAGTTTATTTTCCAGCGGTTCTGACAGTTTTTTTAAAATGATAAATTTATATATATGCCCATAAAAATACCCTAACTCTAACTAGTATTTGAGAGTTTTATTTTTTTAATTACAAGGTAAGAGTTCTTTATTTGCTTTTTACTTATTAGTATTTTATAACTTTAAATGTGATAAAGTCTCCTTATCCTTCTTCGCCACTCTTTGTAGCATCTGGAATGATTGAAAAACTGTAGCTCCATTTTTCCAAGAAAGCATCTAGAAATGAGATTTTAATAATTTTTTTTTATGATTGCTTAAAATTATTTTATATTTAATATGGTTAGAGACGTACATAATATGGTTAAATTTTTTTTTGATATAATTGGGATATTTTTATAGTGGATAGGGTATTTGTGGAATAAAATTTTTAAACCAACCAAAATACCTCGATTTGGAGTGTTTTATAAACCCCTGAAAAATACACTACACTGGTTCTAAGGGGTTTTTGAGCCAGTCAAAACTAGTGCATAAAAAATCTGGCAAGTAATGATTTTAAAACACCTCAAAACTAGTCTAATCCCTCAAAACCATTGGAAAAAAAACCGTCACGCAAACCCTTATATATTTACTTATTAAAATGAAAAGTTCTGGCTCTAAGCAAAGTCCTAGCCAAATAGTTACACCCACGGTAACGTTTAAATTTAATTTATGGGATGTTAAATAATTCTGATTTATGAAAATGATTGTGGGTTTTTGACTTACAAATATAGGAAATATGAAAATATTTTTTCAATTACTTTGCAAATTCCCTGGGTTTGTTTCTCAATACCTGAAATACTTCTGCCATTGTTTGATATTTTTATTAATATGTTTTGGATAGAGGAACACACTGCTTGTGAAGAGGTAAAGCTTTAACTTGTATTTAAGTTTTTATTTTTTCTCTTTAATTTTATCAAGGTTTCAAAACCCGACCCCGGGGGTGACCCATTCAGGCAATCTGGTCATGGGTTAACCGGTTTAACCAATGGTTTGACAAGTTTAAAATCTAGC
Source organism: Pistacia vera (assembly GCF_008641045.1). Classification (NCBI taxonomy): domain Eukaryota; kingdom Viridiplantae; phylum Streptophyta; class Magnoliopsida; order Sapindales; family Anacardiaceae; genus Pistacia; species Pistacia vera. The sequence goes on along the minus strand of NW_022195423.1, from coordinate 1,435,644 downwards.
AAACATACCCCTAATAAATACCATTAGTCCCTATAGGTTTGAAATCTAGCAAACACAACCCCTGGCCAAATCAAATCGACGATCGACTAAGAGAGCGGTGACGACACACCAAAGAGGGTAGATCAGGTGATGGGGAGGATGAATTAGCAGTTGGCAAATTAAGGCATCGCTAGAAAGTGGCAGATCGGTGATGGAAGTCAAACGGTTGCTATGGCTTTTTTTGGCGAGATGATTGTGGATCTTCGTGAACGATGGCAAGGGAGCTTGGGAGAAGGTAGATTGGTGGTTGAGGAGGCTTATTGATGTCGGCAAAGGCGTGATCGACGCCGGGAAATGGAAGAAAAATTGTTGGACAACGAAAATTGTGCGACGGCGGGAGATGAAGTGTCACAGCCCCGGAGAAAGTCAGAAGGTGATTTCTGACAATAAGAGAAGGTGGAAGGTCACCGGAAAAGGGGAGGTCATTGCCGATTTGCATTTGGCCAGAGGGTGTATTTGCTGAATTTCAAACATTCAGGGACTGATGATTAATTAGGGGTGTATTTGATAGATTTTAAACTTGGAACAGTTGAAAGGGTAACCTGACATGGAGAAGGCCCGGGTCCCAGTCCAACCGGTTCAACCAGCCGAGCCAGTCCGGGTTTTAAAACCATGAATTTTATTATTCTATATATTTATTTCAGTAACTTGAATGTTGGTAGTTGATACACAAAATTGTTTTTTTGTTCGATTAATTATAACAATAAAATTTAAAGTTTAAATTGTAATCAAGTTTAATTATAAATTATTTAAGAAAATCGTTAGACAATGTTGAATGAATAAATCATAGTGTAATAAAAGACAATGCATTTAAATTAATGATACAGCTCGTTATTTATTTGCTTGAAAGTTGGTGATGACAGTCTTCACTTCCCTTTGGGCAAAGATATTGATATTGAAATAGAGGACTTAACCCCATTTTTTTTTTTTTTTTTTTTTTAAAGGTAATCTATAAGTATTTTTCATTTATAAAATATGTATATATGTACATCTAGTAAAGATGGATATATAGGACTTTTACTCTTCAAAATTATTACGAACTTTAAACCTTGATATGTTTTTGAAGTTGTAACCTATGATACTTAGAAGAGTAAAATTCAAGTCCATAATACTTTAAAGGGTAAAAATTCATGTGGTATGAATTTAAATTAATAGTTTCACCGAAAATAAAAAACTCTAATGATTGAATAATTTTCCAATGCATCCAACCACCCAATGAGGTTGTGTCATATCATCGTGTGTAGGACATATGCTCCCTTATTAGGTGATTGTAAGTGCTTTGGATACACGAGAGAATTGTTCCTCTCAATATATAAATGAAATTAATCATCTAATTTTGTAACAAAAATTCAATTATTTTCCAATTAGAATAAGAGATTATCAATAGAAATTTGGATATACAAACAATTGGCATGAGAGATTTATAGGGATAAATTATTAAAATTGATGTAATTAAAGATTTAAAAAATAAATCTAAAAATCTTGTATCGGATCTATTGGATTATTTTAAAAAATCATGAAACCACGTCTATCATTAATTCTATTTTTAAATTTTCAATACACGAAAAGCAAGATATGAGTAAAACATTCATAGTTATTAAAGATGGAAAAATAACCCCCCGGCCCGGCCCACCACGGGTTATGGAACCTCTTGGCCAAAAAGGCTAGCCTAGCCCGACCTGCGCCCATAATTTTTTTAATTTTTAATTTTTTTTGTTTTTTAATTTGTTTTCTTTTGTGTAATTGTTTTTAGTTAACTTTTCAAATATCAATAATTCAATTAAATTAATTTTTTTTGTTAACATTTCAAATATTAATTCAATTTTAATACAATGAAATTGTAATATAAGAAAAATTAGATTTATTCATTTATCAAAAAATAAAATAAGAATAAGAAATTACAACACTTATTGCCTCGTTAAAAACCTTACCAAGAAAAACCTAATTGGGACAAAAACTTGGTAAGAAAAAAAGAGTGCAATAATTGACAATTAATTTACAAATTACAATTTACAAAACAACTAATTTGGAGGTTGACTAGGACTTCCCCCATCCGTATCATCTATTTTGTCCTCATTCGTATCATCTATATTACAAAATTGAAACGATTCTATCAAAGTATCGTCGATAACCTCGTATTGATCCTGATGGCGTGACTGTTCCCAATCTCGAAGACATGTGAAGACTTCAATCATTTTTTGTGAAAGTTTAGTCCTCCTTTCATTTAAAATTCTTCCACTTGCACTAAATGTTTGTTCGGATGAGACGGTTGAGACAGGAACAAAGAAAACATCTAGGGCAAGTCTTGATAATACCGGAAAAATACATTTTCTGGTTTTCCAATATTCTAAGACATCAAAGTTGGCTCTTTTTTGTGGATCTGCTGGTAATATGTGGGGGGTTCCCAAATATTAGTGAAGCTCATTACTCTGTAGCTGCATGGAGGACAGTACATTCGTTGTTGATGCTTCTGAAGAGGAGGATGTGCTCCGGGTTCGGGTCCTCTTCGGCCTATTAAGTGCACTCCAGGAGTCGAAGTCTTCATTTGTTTCTTCTGATGCTACTTCCTCAGGTATTTCACCTCTTTGCTGATTCCCTACCTGTTTTCATATTGCAAATATACATCTGTAAGACACTCTTTTAGCTCTCCTAGTTGATTGGCATATGTTTTGTCTTGTAAATTTTCAGTTAATGTGTCTAAACTATTTTCTAAATGTACTAATTTAATTCTAGGGTCAAATATAGTAGCTAAACAATAAAGAAAAGGAATGAGTTTCCAATACTTTTAAATTTTAATTCCATTGCTTTTATTGGTCTCGCTAAAATTCATTGTTTCCGTTTTTTCTAAATAAATCTGAAATTTTTATAATTTTATGTATTACCAATGGACTAGTAGGATAATACACACTAGAAAGTTGTAAAGTGGATTGGTAAAAAATTTTAAGAAAATAATGAAAATGAAAATTTTTAGCTATATGCCAATTATTTTCTACCAAATAATGAGGACCTCTATTATTTGTTACAAAATAACTAATTAAATTTGCATAAGGTAAACATGAATCAAGCATTAAATAAGTACTATTCCATCTAACAGGAATGTCTAACGCAAAAGTTCTAGGAGACATTTGATTTTATGCAGGCATCTTGAAATTCATCATTTCTTCTATTACTACTAGTAATCCAAGCTAAAGAATCTCTAATTTTATCAATATTATTTCTAATTTTTTTCATACCACTCTTCACAATTAAATTAATAATGTGACATGCATATCGTTGGTAAAAAAACTTCAAATCGTCATAAAAAGGAAAATTAATTTAAAAAAAATCTATAGCTCTACTATTAACACTTGCATTATCTAAAATTAAACTTATAACTTTATGAACAACATCATACTCTTATAAAACTTCAATAATTTTACTATAAATTTGTTGATCACTATGATCCACATCCATTAATCTAAATCCCAATAAAGATTTATTTAATTTACATTCGTTATCAAAATAATGACTAGTCACACAAATATAATCTTGTTTAGCTCTACCACTCCAAATATCGGCTGTTAGAGCCACACTAACATGAAAACTATGTATTTTATTTTTTAATTCTAATTTCATTTTCCCAAACAATTTTATTAAATTATTTCTAGTTGCAGTTTTAGAATAATACTCGCTTTCGCAGCAAAGACATTGGTCTCCCAGGCTTCGTAGAAAAAGAACTGTGAATCCCAATGTGAAACTTTCTTCGGGATGTTGACCAGCTTGTTGAAACGTACTCTCCTCGCTTTGGAAAGATAGTACGTCTGGTCTAGCCCTTTTTTGAGCCTACACAAGTGGATGGGCTCTTCGATCGACAGCTCGCCCAAGTCAGCGATCATGTACGTGATGTACATCGCGATAATGATCACGTAAAAATGGGCCATTAGTTGAAGAGGAACAATGTTGAGTCACCTCAACACATTATCGATGAAGTAGGGCGGGGGAATGGATACCTCGCACCTACAGAGAGTCTCATAGATTGCTACCCATCCATATGGGGGGTTTTTCCGAGAATATTCCCCCTAAACCATCAAGTTAAGTTGTGGCGCATAGATCGCTCTTATGCATTCGAGATCCCCGAGGGTGATCGAGAATTGTGGTTCTTTTCATAGCCTATGGGCTGGAGACGGTGGGGAGTGAGCCAATTGGACAAGCCTATAGTGTCGGGGTTCGAGCTTCGAGTGATGAATTCTTCAAAGACCTTAGGGGACACATCCCCAAGGGCTGCCGAGCCTACCAGCGAATTGAACATTCAGTCTATGGTATGACTACTAGAGGAAGACATGGTTGTAGCTTGCTTCTGGGTACCTGAAAAAAGAAGCGAACATGTGTCAGAGCTCGAACAAATCGGCGACCATTCCACACTCACTTCTATTTCAAGCACCCAAGATAGCTCACGCAATACAACAAAAGTGCACAACCTACCCGGGATACCGACAGTTGGAGACGCAACCAAAAACCCTACTAAAACCTTAAGGGGCTGCTTGGGAGTTTTATGGTAGCGGTTATGAGGGTAAACCATCGTAGTGGTTTTAAGGGTAAACCATCATAGCGGTTTTGAGGGGTTTTTAGTAGCGGTTTATAAAACACCCAACCTGTGCTTGGGAGTTTATTTTCCAACGGTTCTGACAGTTTTTTTAAATGATAAATTTACATAAATGCCCATAAAGTTAAAACACTCTCTCTTTTGCTTAATTAACTTTGATAAATATAGATAATGCCTATATTATTTGTTTTTATTTTCTTTCTATCCAATCAAACAATAGGCTCTCTCTGACAGTTATGATTGCTTCAACAAATTCCGTTATAGGAGGCCATTTCCTAGACAACATAAACACGAAGGTTTGATTTCAACATCCAAGCTTAATATCTTGTAACAAATAATAACCAAGAAAGTGCTTAAGAGCTAAATTTTGACACAATTCAAATAGAAAAACACAATTATAAAAATAATAATGAAAACTCTCTCACGGCTTTACAATAATAGAAGCAGTATATCCCATACACAATGAAGAAATAATCAAAATCGGCATGCTCTCAGCCTCATTCAAACTTAAATCAGCCATATGTACACAAATCAAGTAATTTTCATTGGATGAAAAAGGACATCCCATTACTGGTATTGATCTAAAAGCTTCCTCTCAAATCAGCTAACACTTCTTATCCATTCTCATGATGCAAGTTTCTGTGGTTTGTTAAATTTAGGAAATCTAAAGGGGCAATATAGGTGTCTAAAAGAATGAAGAACAGTCTAACCGAGAAATCGAAGAATAGCATTTACAGAAGACTACATAGTTAAAATTAATAATGAAAGCTTCTTCAAAGTTTTCTTTTTCATGGTGTGTGTTATGGATCATACAGTTGCATTCGTGTGCAGTAGCAAGAGATTTGTGTGCTAGAGAGAACTCAACAGCAGCAAGAGATTTGTGTGCAGCAAAGGGAGTGGAAAAGGGTTTTTTTGAGATAAAATTTTTAAACCAGCCAAAACAACCCGATTTGGGGTGTTTTATAAACCCCTCAAAAATACACTACACTGGTTTTGGGGGGGGGGGGGGGGGGGGTTTAAACCAGTCAAAACCAGCCCATTAAAAATCTGACAAGTGGGGGTTTTTAAACACCTCAAAACCAGTCTAGTTAAAAACCCCCTAAAACCAGTGAAAAAAAAACTCCCAAGCAGACCCTAAAACATCCAATGTGTCCACTGTAGTAGCCACCCTTTAACGCAGAAATCAGAAAAAATAGAAGAAAATAGGGGAAAGAGCCTTACCAGAATAAGGAAAGTGTTGGGAACTCATGGGAAAGACCACCGCGACGATGTAAGAACAACGGCAAAGGAGAATTAGAGTCAGAATAACTTTCGGAGTGACTATTTTAAGGTTTTTCACCACCTTTTATAGTGGTTTACATGGGAGACGAAGGGGCGGAGTTTAATCATAGCTATCGACTTATAGTCGACCTTGCCCCTTCATTCATCGAGCAATCTCAGCCTGTAGATGTGGCCACGTGTCGACCATCTGCGAGGAGCGACAAACCATCAAATTGCTATAATGATAACCGTCGTCGCACGTCACCTTGACTTCACGGGTGAACAGTTGTCGTCACCCATGCACGACGAAACATAACTAATAAAGGTTGTCGCATTTAATGCCGCACGACCACGCGGAAATTACCTTTATGCCTTGACAATTCATATTCTGAGTTTTGACAGGTACCATGAGGAATAAAGATCCAAGTGTGAGGTACGTCGGCCAAGCACAAGGATGACCATGGGGGCCTGGTCGAACACGCACTCGGAGACTCACTGTTGAAGCTGAGCTTGACATCAAATCGAGCAATAGTCTTCGAAGCCCAAAACGAGCATTGAACACTAGGGGGCAGATGTTGTGTGTGATTTTTTCGCTAAGCTCGGGCCAACTCAAGGGTATAGCTTGACCTAGAATGAGCTCGGCAACTATGATTGATCAACCCAACATAAGCTCGTCGAGCTGCAGCTCGACCCAACATAAGCTAGTCGTGAGCAATTCGAGGAATCGTTCAATCAATCCCCCAAATTACTTCAGATCCTAGATATTGCGGGAATGACTGGATCAATAGTGATCACTATGCAATTACATTGCCCAGTCGCGAGGATATCGGAATTCTTATTCAAATAAGTTGTAATCCCCTAAATTTCGTTTATTCCTTTGTACAAATCTTGTATATAAACCCCCTCAGACAATGAGGAGGGGGTCACGAATTTCAGATAAGAATTGCATTATAAACTCTCACAGCAAATATAAAAACACAGTGGACTTACGCTATTAACCTGGCTGAATCACTTTAAAAATCTCTTTGTTTTTAGTTCATTTCATTCATATTCATCGCTGATTATCACTAATCACGCACACATCGATTTCGATCCCAGTAAGGTCGATCAGATCTCGCTAGTTGGTGCAAAATTCTGTACCAACATTTTTGTACCAACATATATATATATAATCATAAATTTAGAAATATTATTGATAATTCTTAAAATCAATACATCATCAGCGTTATGGTTATCCTGCTTATCATCAAAACTGTGTGCATCATCCCGCCTGTACCAAATAAGTCGTACAATGTTGAGTTGGTCTTCAATATTTAATGGAATTTCAAAGTTAATCTTATTATCGCCATTCAATTCCTATTCTCTCAGTGATCTGATTTCAACAAATCTAATAACATATCAACCTCACCTCTTCTAACAAAAATTTATTTATTACTTCTTTCATAATAATTTAGTTTCCTCCTTGTTGATGCGCGTTTTTTGTACCAACGAAACGCACATGTGAAATGCTGTGCGGACCCAGAAGACACACGTGAATGTAACGGATAAAGAGATAGTAAATGCAATGGGGACAGTTTTTAAAGTGGTTCGGATGCTAAGGTAGCAAGTCCTACATCCACTGATGCTTATATAGATGATAGAGGTCAAGTCGCCTTTAGCTGACTGACTTTACAATAATGTTACAAGGTATCTAATGCTGAGAATTCTAGGGAAAGAGAGAGTAATTAATCAAGCGTAAAATATGCTAATCCCTTAATGAGAGAGGAGCTCCCATTTTATAGTGGGATGCCTTGAGGTAATGATCACTAAATCTGTAAGTTGGTGGAATTATCCGTGCAAATCCTTTTTTATGTCACATTGCCCACCTTCCAGAGTGATTTGTGTGATTTAGAGCAGGGATTGAACATGTGAGAGCATCACAGCTCTTGACTAGCCTGACGCGCACCCACTATCCTGACGGACGCAGGCGGTGGTTGTTCCAATGATCTGACTTTTGTGGGCTAAATGGACCTGACGTCAGCCCTCGTATTTTTTAGGCATAACACTCCAATACACCAAACTCAAATAAAACATTAATCAAGAATTAAGTGCTATATAATAAAAAATATTTTCCTACTATAAAAAATTATAAATTTCCCTACTATAAAAAAAAAAAAATCATTCCAATGGTTTCGGAAACAAAAGTCACCCCTAAAGTCCATTTTAATGAAAATTAATAATTAAAAAAAAAAAGAAGAAAAAAACATCAGTAATCAGTAATCAACACCAATGTAGTTCTCCGGGAGATATTCATTTTTGGGCTTGGGTCAATTAGGTTTTGTCGTGTTGAAGTTGAACTAATATCTGATTAGGTCAAGTGCAATACTGCAATGACTACAAAATTGAGAAAGGTTCTGTTTTAGTAGAACTCTGTTTTTAATAGAAAGTCCCTGTTATTTGAAATATATTCTCCCTTAAAATTACCCAAAAAGCCTCACTATAAAGGTTGAATATTAATAATTAAATGCTTTTGAACTCTTAAATGCTTTTAGGGTACTGAGTGATGAATTCTTAACTACTTTTGGGGTACTTGATTAAAATGGTGATAGTTGACATTTAAATGACGATTTTTAATAAAGCTTGGTACGTAAGTTATTTTTACCCTGTTTTCCAACTGTATGATTACCATGATTTTAATTAAATCGAACTCTTAATTCTCAAGGTTACAAGTAGAAAGAAAATCATTTAATTCAGTTTTTATAAGTGTTTACTTCATAAAAACCTCCTTAATATAAATCTTTTTCTTTCCTTTTTTATGCTATAAAGAAGTTTATAAGAATTTTTTTTTTTTTTTCCTGCTCACCCTTCTAAATTCAATCACCTCTCTGAGATTGTGGTTTCTGTAAAGTTTCTGATAATGTTTTTTTGGGTAAGTAAATATTCATTAGAAAAAGGAAAATAATTTACAAATGCCATGTAAAAATGGGCCAATCTACCATAGGACACTCCCTAGGTTAGGCACAAAAGAATCAAGTCACTAAGACTACTAACTAATTGTTTATCTTAGCAATTAATTACAAAATACAAATGTAAGCACACCTTAAATAAGGCTGCCCAAAAGCCAAAAACGAAAGCGCAGAACAAATCAACTACACCCCTAGCCAAGTCAATCCGATAGTAATCAGGAAACAAAGAAGCATGGAACACTCCTCAACCGAGCTGTCCAATCAAACAACCCGAATAAAAACTCTTGGTTTGAAAGGAAGGAGGTATGTTTGATTACGATCTTTTATTTTTTTGGTGAAAAGATAATCATAGCTATTTTTATTTTTTATCTTTTTGGTGAAAAGATAATCATAGCTATTTTTATTTTTTATTTTTTTATCTTTTTGTATCTTCCGCATGATACTTCATTTGTTAGCCATTTCCATCAAATTGTCTTGTCTTGTGATCATGCTGTGATTTTAGACAACTCATATTAATGAGTCCAATGGTTTTCAGTTGTATTCAAGAAAATGTTTCTTGGCTAGGAAAAGAACAGGACACAAGGTTATGATAATAAATTTGCTATTTATCAAGTTATATTTGTATGAAGTTATTCATATCATGTTTAAGGCTATGTAGAGAAGGAAATTAGATTTAGAATGGGGCAGTAGGTTACTAGCAACGAAGCAAAGGTTTAAGTGGTAGTTATATATGTAATAAAAATAAGAGTCTAATCCTTGATGTTTTATTCAATAATCTAATAATTGCAAGAGGAATTTCATTTGACTGTATTATGTTATTAAAACAGATTTAGGATTTTGTTTGAATGTTGCCACTTAAGTATTGGTTAGGCTATGCACCAATGTCCTGTATATGAGGCAAATATTCTTATTAGTGAGGACATATTAATTGAAAGAGTTATTACTTAGTTTGTCGTAAATAATGTTCTATTAACTATTTTTTTCCCCATTCGTTATCTGTATCTTAAATGTTTTCTTTATCAGTAAGCCATACGTTACTGAAGATGAGTTGAAGTGATGTTGTGTGTTGCAGATTCAATGTCAGTTTTGGAATATTCTCAAAGAGTTCTGCATTAGGAAGGTTCACATGGCTGTTGTTCTAAATTAGTGTGGTGGAACTGTGGGGGTATATACACACTCATGTACAGTATTATCATGATTCCATTACAGTGACAATGAAAAGGTAAGAGTTTGAGCTAGTGAAAACTATCACTGCTTTCAAGGCCATTGATTTTCAAATAATAAGTTTTATGGAGAGATTCCAAAAGTAATTGGAGAGTTTCATTCACTTCTATATCTCAATCGTTTTTTAAACAAATTAACAGGTTGTATCCTATCATCACTTGCAAATTTTAACGCTCTTGAATCATTAGACCTTTCTTCAAACAAGCTTATCGGAAAAATTCCATGGCAATTGAAAAATTTAGATTTTCTTAGAGTGCTAGACTTGTCTCAAAACCAACTCGTGAGGCCCATTCCATGAGCACCCCACTTTGATACCTTTGGAAATTCTTCATATGCAGAAAACTTTTGATTGTGTGGATTTCCATTATCAAAAGAATGCAGAAGTGATAAGACACTACAACCACTGTTAAAATTAGAAGATGATGTAGAGTTTACAATTGGATTCGGTTGGAAAGTAGTGTTGATAGGCTATGGATGTGGAATGGTTTCCGGATTGATCATGGTGTTAAGAAATATGGGTTATTTTGTTTTATTGTTTATTAAGGGTAGATTTGTCTTTTCATTATTTCCTTTGTTTAGCCTATATATATATATCTTTGTATTTAGGTTAAATCATACTTTTTGTATTCAATTGAATTGTGCAATATTAATGAAACCCTAGCCTCCTCTTTTTATTATTTTCTTTGGATTGTTTAACACATGGGATATCTTGTGTTTTCAACAAGAAAGCCTCAGTGGGTTGTAAGGATAGTTGAAGGAGGACACCATCGAAAGGGAAGAAGGCCGAACAAGAGGTTGAGGACGAAAAGAATAGTTCTTTCAAGTTTACTAGGAAAAGTATTGTTTCAAAATTGTTATTATCAAATGCAAACTTTATTATCGTATTGATGATATATGCGTTGTACAAGCTAGCTTTGTAATTTAACTCAGCTAGATTTGAAATCATGGCTACTCTATTGGAAACTCACTCCTTTTATTTCCATGGTATTGAAGAATTTGGGAAAGAGCGTGCAGTAGAAATCAGTCTGTAGAATCTTTTGTACAAGTTGGGATATTCAAAATATATATTGGAGTGTTTACATAGTCTTATCATAGGATTTCTGAATATTATTGGAGTTAGAATTACCAGCTATAATGTAGGCTTTAATATCCTATTTTGTTGAATTTCAGTTTCACAAATGTTGTAAGTTGTGATATTCATTCAGAATAGTAATTTATGGGGTATCTGGCTCTTCAGCCTTGCCTTGTTTCTTCAGTGTGATGGAGAAACACTCAGATCTTTGTAATTATGGGAATTTTAATAATTAACGAATTAAAATTACTATAATGTATACCTATTTTTTTTTTTTCTCATTTAAGGACCCATATTATTTGGACAAAGGCAATTACTTCTGTAATTTTTGCCATAAAGAAATAGGGTTTTAATAGATAAAACCAACTTGATCTCTTATGATAGAATCCCTCTACGATTAATGCATAAGCAAATAAAAGCACAATGCTCTTCTCTTGTAACAGAATGAAATCTTACAATGCAGGGGAATATGAGCTCCTAGTCTGAACTCAGATCACCAAAATCACTTTCTTGCATCAAGCTTAATCAACGAGGTTGAATGTTGATCTTTAAGAGAGTACATAGAAGATAAAAATTCTATGAACCCATCTTTTAATATTTATCTCATAGGAATGACTTAAATGGTGCTTGACTTACCAATTAATATGTGCATTAATTTTATACATAAATTTTACTACTCTACTGGTGCATGAATAATTGAATATAGTTCCTTAACTCAAGCTGCAAATTGACCAATGTAATTAACTCTTCTTTAGGTACGTTTCACAATCACTTTTCAACATCCATCAAGTGAAGGCCCCAACATTTATTTAGTTGTGTCTTCCCTGCAGGTTCAAGTTCACCAACACATTGAATGAATGTGGATTTTGCATTAATTTTTTTGGCAGACGAAATTTTTATCTTCCCAAATTGAATCCTAACTTTTACTTACATATGTATTATTATGAAAATCCTATATATATCTTCCTTGTGCCTGGCTTCGCGGAAACATTCCTTCGAACAGTAGTCTCGTTCTCCATCGTCACCTACAAAAGTTAAACCTTGCTTTCAATGATTTCAAACAATCTCAAATTTCTTTTGATTTTAGTCAGTTAGGTAGTTTCTCTAACTCAAACTCCACTGGTCTTATTCCATCTGAGATCTGCGGGTGTTGAGAGATCCACATCTGCACAGCTGATGGACTAATATTTTGGATGGAAAAACTAGGCCACCATTTAATAAGAAATTTTCTTTGTAATTCTCGAAATTTTGGAAGAGGAGGAGTAGTGATGTGAAATTGCCAACTCATTATCCAGGCAATTAAGAAATTGCTGTCCCACTTGTCTCCCACTTGTCTGACATGGTTTCTCTTGACCTCTTAGTATCTGATTACTTATTGAGTAATACTAGCCTTGCAAAGAGGCATACAAAGAGTCATACAAATAATCAAATTCAGTCCTTGAAAGAAGGAAAAAAGAGAGAGAGAAAGAGGTAATCATGAATTTCAAAGACTGGATTTAACTTTTTGTATAACTCTTTATATGCCTCTTTGTAAGACTAGTATTACTCTTATTTATTTTTCTCATGAAAATTGAAAAACTTGTCTGGAAAGGGCTAGTTCAAAATCCGACATAACTTCTTTGATTATGTCTCTGTGGAATGGTGTACACGTGTATTGTTACTTTTATCTATTGAAAATTTCTCTCACGAATGTTGCTGGTGTCAAGGAAATAATTATTGATTGTATTAGAAAATTGACTGCTGATTTCGTTGTTTCGCCTACTCGTTTACCTATTAATATTATTTTTTCATATTATACCAAGAAGCCTCCAACAACTCATCTTATTACAGAAATGCTGGTAATTTTATCTCATATAATAGTGCATCTACTTGAGAGAGCATTAAATGGACTCCATACAAATCGTTCCATTTTTGTGTTAGAAAAATGCAGCTACAGTTACTTGGTTATTAGCCTAATTACTCATCAGTTTCAAATGTAATGCACTTGATCAAATGATTATTTATGTTATTAAGTAGATTGGCTCTTTATTGAATCTTCATTCTAATTAAATTTGTTTATTAAACGGATTGTATGTGTCAACTCATTTATTTTTTATTCAAATTAATTCAAAATTTTTAATTTATTTAATTAAATTTAATCTCGGTTAACCAATCAATTTCATATATTACTAAAGTTTTTTCCTGTTTTAATGAGTGCAGAAGGATGAAACGGTTTGTACTTCCATGATGCATTGGACAACTGGAAAACACTTGGGTGGAAGTCGAGATTCCTCTGGTATTTTCGAATGGCCTGAAAATATTGACTTACACCTATAGATTAATTGGTTAGTACTTCTACGCCTAGGATACTTGAACATATTAGTGGTGGAAGTCAGTTGTTTCATTGTTTGAGGAACCACCAAATCAAAATCATGATACCTTGCCGTGATCTTATTAAACCAAAGTTGGCCGTTCAAATTAAAATTAACACTATTGGCAGCCGTTTCAGTGCGTAGATCAAACCGTTGCCGTACCTTCTGTTCAAGTAACGTCACGAGAATCACAGATATTTTTTGTAATGAGTAGTCAAAGATCATCCTCAAAATCGAAAGCAGGATCCTTGCAGCCTATTGAAACTACTGCATTTAAAGCCCAAGCGAGGAGTCTTCCATAAAGATTGTGAGCAAACACACCTTCCTCTTTTCTGTTTTTACTTTTAATTTTCGATAATATAAGGAACCTCTATTCTGGAAATTCTTTGTTCTTATTCATTGCTCAAGTGCAGCATATGATGTATGGGTCTGTGAATGGGACATTGAATTTGTGTTATTGAGAAATATCAAATATGATGATTTTGTTTGTTGTTAGGCATTGAAGTGTGAATGTTTATATATATGATTTTATAACCCTGCTAATAGGATGTCATGTGCACGTGGGCTGGGTCATGGTCTGCATAAAGGGCCCAATTGTTGTTTGCTTATTATTTAATCTAGTACAGTCCAGAGTCCAGTTGAGTGTGGTTAGTCTGATTATTTGGGTCCAATAACTGTACGTGGGCATCAGGTTAAGACTTGTTCTTAATCCGTTGATTCACAACCAAGTATTTTGGCTTAAGAATAGGTCTTCAGGTTGGGTTGTTAACTGAATATCGGTGTCGTATTTAGGGGTGTGATAATCCGATTAACCAACTGGATTATCAAAACCAAAAACCGAATCGATTTTTTAGTTTGGAGAAAATCCAAACCGAAAACCGAACCAGTTTCGGTTAAAAACTGACCGTAATTAACCGGTTTTTAAATTAATCTTTAATCCTTAAAATTCTTTAATGTTTCATTTAAGTGCCAAATTTCTTCCTTTTCACACATTTTTCTACAAACAATATGTTTGAGGTGATATACAGCTGCTTGAAAATTCTTGAGTTTCCTTTGAATTCAAACATGAGAATTAACCTTTTTTTGTTAGTAAATCTTCTTTGTGAATAATCTCATAAAGTGTCGGCATTAAACATATAGTATGAAATGTTCATTAAAAGCAGTAGTGTGTACTTGATTTTAGTCTAAGTTGTAAGTTTGAGTTACTATTTGCTTGCCATCAACAATCATCCCAACAATTAATCAAATAAAAATTAACGAAACAAATTCAGAGAATTGAAAAGATAAACTTCAGCTAGCATCTAGGATACCCTGACTTTCGTACAACAAACTTAAACAAACAAAGACACAAATAAAGCACACTAAAACAAACCCAGAAAGCAAAACAAGATTAACAAAATAACAAACCCAGAAAGCAAAACAAGATTATTAAAATAAGCAAAATAAGAAACCCGCGAAAAAAGGGCTTCTAGGTATCAAAATTAACAAGAAAAATCAACCATTAGCCACAAAATAACTTAGAATACATAAACTAAACCCTGAAAAACTGGTGGGTATCTCATGTAAATAACAAAACAAACAAACAAACAAACAAAGAATCCATTTGAATCAAGAGTCTGCTCACGGTGGAGTCTGCTCACGATGGAGTCTCTTCAGGGTGGGTCTGCTCACGGTGGAGTCTCTTCAGGGTGGCGTGACTGGAGAGTGATCTGTGGACTGTGAAGAACTGAAGATCGCCAGATCGGAGCTTGTAGAGAAGATTCTGCTCACGGTGGGACAATGGCGTGACTGCCTGACTGGAGAGTGGAGTTTGCTAGAGTACTAGGTGCTGGGTGCTGGCGAACGGCGAACGTAGCTCACGGTGTTGATGGAGTAGCTCACGGTGACTAGACAGTGGACAGTGGAGTGACTGATATCTGATGAAGATTGAAGAGTGGAGTGAAGTACTAGAGTCTGGAGTTAGCTCTGCTCAGTAGCTCACGGTATGGAATTGTGGATGGAGTAGGTCACGTCACGGTGTGGACTGTGGAAGACTGGAACTGCCGAACTAGAACTTTGGAAGTGACGAAGTGTGGAGAATAGAGATTTTAGTCTTTAGATTTGGAGGCGGAGAAAGACGAACTGTGAAGAGAAAATAGAGAGGAGTGTTACAATTTTTTTTGCTTTTATATTTAGGATAAAACCGGTTTAAAAACTGGTTTTCGGTTAACCAGTTTGAAATATTTTTCAAACTGAAAATCGAACCGGTTTTCCCATTTTTTTCATTTTACAAACTAAAAACCGAACCAGTTTGTAAAAAAAACCTAATTTTCAGTTTGGTTCGGTTTTCGAATTATTTATCCCACCCCTAGTCGTATTTATGCTATTTTTATGGGTTGTGTCCTTATAATCCGATCAGTTGTTATTTCCAGTTGTATTTGAATCTTTCATGTTAATGAGAAAAGTATCGAAACAGTTGCAATCAGTGAGTATTGGAGGTTGTGGATTTCCTTGAATTAATCCAACTTTTTTCTTCTAGCATGAACTTGACAATTGGTATCATAGCCAAGTCGTTCCAATGGCTGAGGGTATAGGTACCAGATATTCCCAACTTGCAGAATCTTTGGCAGCTGTCAAACAAAATCAAGAGCAATATTAGCAAAATCATAATTCTTTGCAACAAGTGGTTGAAGGGCTTACCTATCAATTAGAAGTGATTGCCTTGAGTGTGGAGACATTGGTGCAGATGAAGACTAAGCATAATTCTGGTGATCCAGAAGGGTCTAAACGATCGATGACTAACCCTTTTTTTTGAAGATAATGGGGGAATTCAGACTCGCGTAGTGTATTTGGATTTTCCTAAATTCAATGGAGAAGACCCCAGTGGGTAGGTCTATCGAGTAAATCAATTCTTCGATTACCATCAAACCAATCCGCATCACAGAGTCCTATTGGCATCCTTCCATATGGAAGGGAAGGCCTTGGTTTGGTTCCAAGACATTAAAGCTGCAAGGGGAATTAGTAGTTGGGAAGGATTTGTATGTGCATTTTAGACAAGGTTTGGATCATCACCTTATGAAGACCCCATGGAAGCTCTTATTCGGCTAAAGCAAACTTCAACAGTGGAAGATTATAAGAGCCAATTTGAGGCTCTTTCAAACCAACTTAGAGGACTGACTAAGTCTTGCAAACTCAGTTGTTTCCTAAGTGGGTTGCAGGAAGATATTCGGTTTATGGTATGTATGCTTAATCCTCCAAATTTACATATTGCTTTTGGTTTAGCAAAACTGTAAGAAGAGAATGTAGCTTCCCTTAGGAGAACTGCAAAACTAGGATCTGCTCCTACTCGTTTGGCTATTGGGCCCCCGAGTCCATCTGAAAAAAGGGCCATTGTTCTGGTCCAAAGACTATCACCTAGCCAAATGAAGGAGCGACGGGATAAGGAATTTTGTTATAATTGTGATGCCAAATGGGCCCTGAGGCATAAGTGCAAATCAGCCCGGTTGTTTATTCTAAAATGTGATTAATCAAGTGATTATGAGGTGCCTAAATTTGAAGTTGCAGAAGGGAGTGTGAGCAAGTCTAAGGAGGAAACACCTATAATGGAGTTAGAACTCAGAATATCCATCCATGCATTATTTGGATCACCAAACCCAAAAACAATGAGATTCTTGGGGCGCATTTGTGTAAGGGCAGTAGTTATCTTGGTTGATACGGGAAGTACACACAATTTCATAGACCCATCTGTTATTCAAAGGGCTCACCTACCATCTAGTCCAACAGAATGGCTCTCTGTCAAAGTGGCTAATAGGTAGATAGTTCGTAGTGAAGGGAGTTGTGCAACAGTACCTCTATATATGGAGGGTAATCTCTATACCATTGATTTTTACACTTTGACCCTAGAAGGATGTGATATTGTTTTGGGTGTTCAATGGCTTCGAACCTTGGGATCTATCTGTTGGGATTTCTCAAGACTTCAAATGGAGTTCTCAATTTTGGACAAACCTTGAAGATTACAAAGTATGTCACCAACTGGTATCTCATTAGTAGAAGGAGAAAAATTTGGAAAAGTTTCTAGGCAAAATAAAAGAGGCTTAGTTATTCAACTTATTGATTTTGAAAATTCCAGTTTGCCGTCCATTGAAACTTCTGTTGAGCCACTAATATATGACCTTCTTAACCAATATCTAGAAGTGTTTTCAGAACCCAAAGGATTGCCCCCTACTCGAAATCATGACCACCGTATTAAGTTATAGTCAGGTGCAAAACCAGTTTGTGTAGGGCCTTATAGATACCCTTATTTTCAAAACTTTGAAATTGAAAAAATGGTCCGTGAAATGTTACAATCTGGTATTGTTAGACCTAGCCAAAGTCCATTCTCATCCCCGGTCTTATTAGTAAGAAAACATAACGGAAGTTGGAGGCTTTGTGTTGACTATAGAGCCCTTAACAAAGAAACCATTAAGGTTAAATTTCCTATACCTATAGTTGACGAACTTCTTGATGAATTTCATGGATCAACCATCTTTAGTAAGCTAGACTTAAGGTTGGGATATCACCAAATTAGGGTCCACCCAGAGGATATACCTAAAACAGCCTTCTATACCCATGAAGGCCATTATGAATTCTTGGTAATGCCCTTCGGGCTTACCAATGCCCCGGCAACCTTCCAAAGCCTTATGAATGACATCTTTAAACCTTATTTATGAAAGTTTATATTGGTTTTTTTTAATGACATTCTTGTCTATAGTAAAAATCTTTCTAACCATGTTCATCATTTACAAACTGTTTTGGACATTTTAAAAGAGCACCAGCTTTTTGCAAAAAAATCTAAGTGTTGTTTTGGATGTGCTGAAATTGAGTATCTTGGTCACCTAATCTCAAATCCCTAAACTATAAATAACCCCTAATGCCACCCATTTTCTTCACAACTCTCAACTCTCATTCTCTCTACTCAAATTCTCAAACTCTCTTCAATTTCATCTATTATTCAATTTATTATTTATATTTATTCATTATTCAATTTCATCCATTTTAGTTATTTATTATTTTATCATAATGGATTCCTCAAATTATGGATTCAAATGATCATCATCCTCAAATGAGTATTATGTTCCAATTCCTTCATCCACCTAAGAAATGGAAGGGTTTGATCCATTTTCACCATTTTCAGAAGCAGCAATTCCAAATCTAAACACAGTCTGGACTACGTCCAACCAAACACAGGCAAACTACGACACCACAACAAGACCGACGAAGAGGGCCATGTCCGAGGTAGGGCAATTTTTCACTAAATCAAAACGGGCAAGGCCAAATGAGTTGGGGGAAAAGACGTGTGGGATATGCAATTTTTGTCAAACCACGATCAATGTTGAGAATGGGACTTATACGATGAGGTGACACCTGGAGAAGAAGCACCCCCAATTAACAAAACATGGTTTAACTTTAACCGGAACTGATAAGCAAATACGAACTCAACTTAATTTTAATCCACAATCCACAACTCTCTCAAACTGGCAATACAATGCACTCACTGCACAAGAGGAAGTAGCAAAATATATAGTTGCTAAAGAACTCTCCCATTTCTTTATCTGAAAATGTATTTTTTGCTTATCTGATTAGAAATGCTTTTTGTCCACAATATAAGCATCTTAGTATAGGTATAAGTAGAAAGGACATAGGAAGACTTTATACTAAAATGAGTGATAAACTTAAAAAGGAATTTGAAAATTTTCAAAATATATCTGTTGCACTTACTTCCGACATATGGGCTGCTAGATCAAAAACATATTTTTTGAGTGTCACAATACATTACCTAGATCATAGTTGGGGTTTACAACAAAAATTGATAGGTTTTATACCATTATATACTAAACATACTGATAACACTATTTATTTTACAATTATTTAAATTTTGCAAGATTATTTATTATTTGAGAGAGTTGTGGCGCTAATGCTTGATAATGCAGCTACTAACACTGCGACAATTTCTTTATTTCAAAAGAAATTAGATCCATTTGGTGAAGGCAATTTTTTTACCTGAGATGTGCTTGTCATATGATCAATTTGATTGTTAAAGCAGGTTTAGAAGCTATACATGCGAGAATTGATAAGGTGTGTTGGCTATCGGATTCATTACTAGTAGCAATACAAGATGGAATGAGTAAGTCAAATATTGTCACCAAGAGGAGCTGTCGGTCTAACCAAAGAAGCTATACTGCAACATGTCTGTTCGTTGGAACTCCACGTACTTGATATTGCAAAAATCTATGACCGCAAGACAAATTACAAATTTTGTCAATCGAAAGAACTATTCGGACGAAGTTGTCAGTGGTTCTAATTGGATGGTTTGCAGTATTTTTCATACATTTCTTAAAGTTTTTTATGATCTCACTAATACATCAAGTGGTATTTATTATCCTACTACTAATTTAGCGTTAGATATTTTACTTCAAATTTGTAAAACTTTTGCTAGACATAGATATAATTCAAAGTTAAGTTCAGTTGTTTCAGAATTGGAAGCAAAATACCATAAATATTGGTTAGATATTTCATTCTTATATGGATTAGGTCTTATTCCTAGGTTTAAATTAAACGTATTTAATTGTATAGTTATTGAGATAGACTAGCATTTAGAATATGACTAAAATTCATATTTGATAGAATTTAACAGAAAATTGGAAAGTCTTTTTTCTTTCTATTAGAATAGGCACAGTAGAACGCCCATTAGAGACGACCAACGGGAAGTTGATGAAGACATTCATCAATAGGGATCGAGCATCATGACATATATGGAACTTAGTACTGGTAGTGGTGGATATAGCAGCTCTAGCGTGTTCAGACATGGACTAAATGAGCTACAACGGTATTTAGAAACGGACATGTCCTACATGACCAAGAGCGAGAAACGCGAGATGGATATGCTTCAATGGTGGGAGTAAAATGCAAGTTGATTCCCCATTGTAGCCCAAATGGCACATGACATTTTATGGATGCTAGTTTCCACAATTAATTACATCTGAGCTAGCATTCTCAATTAGTGGTTGCATTGTTGAAGATATAAGATGTTCTTTAACCAGTAAGATGATTGAAGTCATTACATTTTTACAAGATTGGATTCATGGAGGCAAAAGACTACAGTATCACCCTGAAGATCTCAAACTACTAGACCTCTTCAAAAATACAGATTTCGACAATGTAAATTAATTATTAAATAAAAACAACTTTATTTAATTGTTTACCTTTAAATTAAATTTACACATTGTGAATATTATATTTATGCTAAAATTAAATTACTCTTTAAATTAAAACTATAAAAATTTATAACAATCCATTTATATTTAATTAATTGTTTAAGTTCAAATTAAATGTTCACATTGCGAAACTATAATTAAATTATCTCTTTAAATTAAAACCATTAAAACCATTCATTTATATTTATTTACTAATTAATTAAAAAATTTACAAATCACCATTGAAAAATTACATAAATCCCCTTACATAAATATCTATTTAGTCCAAATGTATAAAAAATTGGGAGGGTTAAAAATTTTTTTCAGGCCCATAGACCGATTTGGGACTTAGGAAAACTCATGAGCCTAGGACCGGTCCTTTAGGATTTGGGCTTGGTCTCTGAAAGAATGGTCCCAATTGAGGGTCTAAGCTTGGACCCAGGCCTTGCCCACCTCTAACTTAAACTAAATTTGAATAAAATAAAATGGGAAAGGGAAGTATAATAAAATAAAGAATATTGAAGTCTTTTCAAAATAAAGTATCAGATTTTGTTAAAGATATTTAGAAGACCTTGTGTAACTGTTAACTTTCTTTTCTTACAATTTATCTCCAAATCACATATTAAAACGTTTTCTTAGGTTGTGCTTTAATAACATGTTAAAATATATTAGAAGACAAATAATTTATTTATTTTAGATATTAGGATTTTAAATTGTACATATTATTCCTCGCTTATGAATAAAGCATAATATAATATCCTTTGGTTAATTTATTTTTCTTAAATTACACGTGCATAATCATCCCCACATATTTTAGTTAAATTTTAATGCATTTTACATTTTGTATTTTTATTAGTTAAATAATAAAAAATAAAAGGATTCAAGCCACCTATTTGTGCGGCCAACAGATTTGCAAGTAATTGGGTTTCTGAAACTCAATCTCGCAGCTGGGCTGCAAGAGTCAAGTGGGCTTTGGGCGCTCACCCGCGTGGCTAAGAGGAAGCGTCAAATTCAATAATTCATCATACAAACCCCCCTCCCGATCAAGCTAACAACTCTGAACTCTCTGCCGTTGTTGCTTTCATCTCAGGATCTCTCTATGCAGTTTCATTGGTATCCAGCTTCGGCGGACGCTCGTTTGGGTATATGAGCTTGACTGCATGGGCTTTTGCATCTGTTTTGGTTGGCTATAAACATACCAACTTATCAATTAAGGAAATCAATGATTGGATTGTCTAGAAGATTAAGGATAGTTGTAGATGGCTTTACCAGAAGGTCTGTCATTTGGCAAGCAGGTTATGGAGCAATCAGCCGCTACTCTACCATCCCTTTAATTTTTAGGTGCAGAGGAGTTCTTGTTTGATTGTTTAATTTTATTTCTTTTGTATGTAATAATCTGCTGAAATGACGGGTAAATTTCGGAAGACGATTTATTTTAGAAGGAAGAAAATAATAAAAATATAAATATAAAAAGAATATGGAGAAAGATTGCAGCTAGCTTTAATTAAACACAGAAAACCCCTAGATTTGATATATGTCTGAGATTCTCTTATTTTTAGCATATATGTAACAAATATTAAAAAAATAAAACAAAAAGGTGAATTTTTTGAGTTTGAGTAAGAGTCTAACCTCTTCAAGTTGCAGTTGCAGGCATGGATTTGCTTCTTCTTTGATGTCCTCTTATTTACTAAAGCTTTCTTCATTCATCCATTTTGAGTTGGGAGTTTCTGGGAATTGGGACATAGCTCGAGAAGATTGCAGCTAGCTTTATTTAAACACACACACACACACACACAAAAAAACCAGATTTGAAGTATTGTGGTTTTTCAGCTCAGTTTCTCTAATTATTAGCAACTAAAAAAATAAAAGAATGCAAATCTTTTTACTTTGACTGTAAGAGAGACTAACCTCGCAATTGCAGGCCATTGGTTTTCATCTCTTAATTAGTAAAGCCGTCTCCAGTCTTCGTCCACTTTGAGTTAAGAGATCCTGGGAATTGGGAAACAGCCGTAACGTGATATTTTATTTCAAAACCTCGTACCAAAAGTCTTTATTGCCCTTATGAATAGTGGGTTTTTAAAATTTCCTCCGGGTTTGGGAAAGTAAGAAAGTTTCAAAAAGTAACAAATACACCCCAAAAATTTTCATATCTCTTAAAATTTGAACTTTTCCCTAGAAAGACAGAGAATTTTTTTATTTATAATATTATTTTCAATTTTTACTTCTTTAATTTATATTTTAACTATATGTATTACATGTAAATAAAGAATATAAGTTGGGAAGGGGAAAATTAGTTTTTTGACATGATATTTAGGTTTTACTTTAATTAATACTTTATTATATATAAAAAAAATTATATACTTAAACTAAATTTGAATAAAATAAAATAGGAAAGGGAAATATAATAAAATAAAGAATACTAAAGTCCTTTCAAAATAAAATTTCAGATTTTGTTGAGGATATTTAGAAAACCTTGTGTAACTGTTAACTTTCTCACAATTTATCTCCAAATCTCATATTAAAATGTTATCTTAACGTGTGTTTTAAGAGCATGTTAAAAGATATTAGAAGACAAATAGTTTATTTATTTTAGATATTAGGATTTTAAATTGTACATATTATTCCTCGCTTATGATTAAAGCATAATATAATATCCTTTGGTTAATTTATTTTTCTTAAATTACACGTGCATAATCACCCCCAAATATTTTAGTTAAATTTTAATGTATTTTACATTTTGTATTTTTATTAATTAACTAATAAAAAATAAAAGGATTCAGGCCACCTACTTGTGCGGGCCGACGGATTTGGAAGCAGTTGGGTTTCTCAAACTCGATCTCGCAGCTAGGGTGCAAGAGTCAAGTGGGCTTGGGCCGCTCACCCGTGTGGCCCAACCCACTTAACCCGTTGGTAAATATCTTATCAGTATTCACAATTTGTTTTTCTTCTTAAAAATAGATCGAATTAAATTAAAAGTATCAAAGAATTCAAAAAACCTTTTACTTTTTTGAAAATTGCCTTAGAAAATGAATTGATATCCTTTATAATCTTCTTTTTGTTGTCTAGAAAAGCATGTATGGCTTGAATTTAACAAAGCTCAAGTGGGAGACAAGATGAATCTTCAACTTTTAATGAGACAAGATGATAAGACCAACGACCTAATTTAGGATCGTTGGATTCATCACATTAACTATTAACAATTTTTAACGGTCACCATAGTTCACTCACGACACCTAGGGGACTTTTTATTTTAGAAACATTAAAAGAATTTTGGGTTTTTAATTAAACCTCTTGATGGGTCAATGTTAATAACTCTGTTGTAAAATATCAAAAGCTAAATCCACTATAACATTTCATTTCCTACAACAAAATTTATTAAAAATTTGGTCGGATTTATATGCAGCTTAAGAACACAAGTTAATATTGTAAGGAATTGAGAGAGAGAGAGAGAGAGAGAAGCAATTTAAAATAATGACACTGCTAGAGTATACCCAGAGAAAGAAAAAAGAGAGAAGAATTTATATATATTCAGTATATTGTAAGTCTGTACAATAGCTAATTTATACAAATTTTGTAAATATAGAAAAATAAAATAATGAATACAAATAAATGTAATTATTCAATCAATCAAATAAATTAGGTTGATTGATTAAATGTCAAAAATTATTCCTTAATCTCAATCAACAGAAATAAAAGAATAGTTATAAAGAATCTGTACGTATCATATTTCGTCAAATATTATTATAGTTTATTATGTATAAAAAGATTAATATATCGAATTATTTATTATGTAATAATCTTAATATTTATCCTTATGGCAATAACTCAAAATTAATAGGAGAAGCAATTCCTTGAAAAAAGATGAGAAAATTAGTTGTGTAAAGTTAAAGCGTACTGTCCAAGACATCTTAAAGAAATAAAAACAAAGCATATCAGCGTCCGTACAAAAAAGAATATTCAAATGAAATGATAGTATCAATCATACTCTCTTATTTTAATTCCCCTCTGTCCAGTCCTCTCAAGCTGGATTTATTTGTATCTAATTTGCATGCACGACGAAACTACGTTCAGGTGAGTGGACAAGGATCTGGATATTTAATTTTATTGTTATTATTATATGCTGTCTGTGGTGAGTGTGGTCAACAGATCCTGGTCCACTCAAAGGATTATAGTAGAACGAAGACGAACAAGTCTAGAGAAGAGCTTATTTATTCATAAATAATATAAAATAGAAAATGGTAGATGGAAAAAAATCTACAATTGATCATGCCCTTTAAGTTGTACCTTGCTTTCTACCACATCGTTTCAAACAAACTATAACATTTATCTAGTTTTAAATTAGTATGTAATTGATTCTATTATGGAATCATAAAATAGTTATTAAGATTAATATATTGTTTAACTCTCACCTATTAGTTTAAGATTTTAGATGAAATAACAACTTAACACTTACCATTGAATCCCCAAATGACAACGTAATATTTTCTTTTATAGAGATGTTTAATGAAACCGATTTAAAGAGAATGAAGAGAGAGTTATAGTAGAAAGATTCTGACGGGCGGTGGCTTGTGGACGACAGTGGACGGTGGTGGAGAGAAGGAGGTTTCAATGACCACTGTTGGAGGAAAATGAGATTTAGTTTTTCTTTTTTAATAAATAATTATTGTTTCCAGCCAATTACAAAACGTGGAGGAGAAGATTTGCTTGTGGATTGTATGAAAAAATTAATTAAGTGAATAAGACATGGGATTTAATGATAAAGACACAGAGAAATAAAGCAAAGTAAATTTGTCTGAGAAAGAAGGCAAAAGGGAGTGGTGATGGATGGCGTGGCGACTGCCACAAACCCTCTTTAGAATAACGCAAATCTTATGAGCTTTAAGAATCTAATTGAAGTGGTGACAAATCAGTCTCTTCAACATTCTAAATGACCCTTTTCCTATTCCTCATAAGATTTTTAAACTTATAATAAGAATAAAAATTCCAAAGACAATGTGGGGATTCAAGCAGTGGAAGACTAAAGAAATGGTTTTCTAATCTCTTTATTCCTTTCTGAATCGGCAATATAAAAGTCATGACATTCTCTATCAAAGTTTGAGCTTCTGTTCATATATAAATGAATATATTGCATTTCTTTTTTCTCTTTTTTTTTTTTTTTTTTTTAAATTAAATAATTAAGAGTGATGATATTGACCTCCATCTTTTATCTGAAGAGACCCCACTAATTATTTTTCTTTAATTACAAGTTAATTTATCTTTCATATAATTGCAAAATTAGACATAAAAATTATTACAAAGAACACGACATCTATATTAAACCTTTTTGCAAATGGTTTAAAAATCCTAAAATTTTATAGTGCATAGAGCTGAAAATAAATAAATTTTGGATCTCACCCCAAAAAAACATTTCCCAATGATTTTTGAAAATTTTAATATATGTTTTATAACGAAAATAATGTTATATATATATAATGACCCTTTCCTTCTAAATTGTGTATTGTATTACTTGAAAACAAATTATAAATATAAATAAAAGATTGATAAGATATAGCATACAGAGTAAAATTATAAATATAAGGGCTATTGTAGAAATATAGAGAATTTATAATTAATACCTCAAAACCATATTTCTCTTTATTTTTCTCCAACTTCACTATGGTTAATTACTTTTTTTTTTTTTTCCCTGTAGAAAATGTGTGGGGTATCACACGCAAAGGAACCGCATAATATGAACTTAAATTAAATTCATTCAGTCAAGTTGTCAATATACCTAAAAGCTTTTGATTTTTCATATATTCATTTGTCATATGTTCTGTCTCTTAAATTTTAACTTGTTGCTTTGGTTGACTCAACTGTTATTTGATTGTTAACGTCTTTAAAGAGAGTGTCCCGAGGAGTGAGGTCTGGCGTAAGGAAGCAAGACTGAATATTTTCACTAGAAAGCTTTCCAACGCCAAAAAAATAAAATAAAAAGCATAGTCTTTCTCTTCGGGATGCCCAAAGACATGGTTAGGTGGGTAGAGATCGACTCCGGAGTTAACTTATAATACAAAAGACACCCTTTCTCCGCTTTTTCCCTTCTATTTCCTCATAAATGGGGTATTTCCTTTCATCCATAAGAATTCCCTTAGATCCAATACTATGTGATTCAAACATTTCTGTCTTGTCGGATAACAAATGCTAATAATCTCAACCAACTTTGTAAGGGCAAATATGACATTTTCTTTCAATTCTAAACAAATACTACATACTCTCTCTATTTCTCTTCCAACCCCATCCACACCCCACAACTTGAAACACCTCACTGAACCACCACACCCCACATAAGCCAACCACCACCCCCGCCCCATTGCACCACCATCTCCACCCTGTTGCACCCCAATAGTCGTGTCACACCACCCAATCTACTTAAGATTGCCCACCATCCATGTTCTTCCAACAAATTTATATAGGGCTTGTGTTTGATAGAGATATATTAGAGGTGTTATATAATAATTTTTTTTTTTATTAACAATCAGTAATGAAAAATGGAAAGAGGAGAGAAAAAAATTATTTTATTTGATTTTTATAATATTTGAATAAGATAACAAGGGTTATTATAGACTTTTCAAGTGAAAAGTTTGTGCTAATGGGATAAGATCACTAACGACCGTCATCTGATAGGAGTAGGACTATAGTGTTTGCATCCTATGCTACGGGAGTTCAGTGTATACACCCTAAATATCAGGGACAAAATTACAAGTATTCTCTCATTTATCTACTTTACCCTCTTTCTCATAGTCTTTGATTCACATCTCATCTCCCATTCTGGAAAGTAAGCTATTGAGTTCTTTAAGTACATTTATTTCTCTCTTTGGCTCCTGAAAACCAAACAAAACTCTCTCTTTTCATTTTGGCTCCTGAAACCAAAGCAAATTCGTTCTCTCTCTTTTGGATTCAGTTATGTTTATGGGAATATTTGCAGGTCTGTGATTATACAATGTTTTCGATCAGAAACAAAACCCTTGCTCCTATAACCTTTAAGCTTTTCTTCTGTTTCTCTTGCACTTTTATTACATTGAAGCCACTTCGTCTCCCTCTTGCATCTCAACACTAGCTTTCACCAGGCAAACACATTCCAACAATTTTCTCTCCATACCCCGCTCCCTCGAATCCTTTAACCTTCTCTTCTCTTTGTTTGCAGTTTCATTACATTTATGCCGTCTCATTTCTCTTGCATCTCAACTCTTTCACCAGAACAGCACATTTCAAATATTAATTTCTTTACCATACCCAGTATCCACCTCTCTCTAATCCTGTAGCCTTGTTCTTGTTGCAGCTTCAGAGTTTTTTCAATTATGAAACTTTTTTGTTCCTGAGATAAAAGACCAGAATTTAGGGTTTTAATCAGAAAACAGGGAAAGAAAGCGAGTACACAAATAGTTGAAGATACAAAACGGTCAACTGATGAGGTGAGTTTTCTGCAAATAAAATTAAACTCTACCTCTGCAGTGTTATGTAGAAACAGCTCCCAATTCATAACATCAGATAAACCTCATTGGATAATTAAAAACATAAATATCTTCCCAGAAACCTTTACCTCCCATAATACAAAACTCGCAAATAAACAAATTCTATAAGTAAACTACTTGAAAACAATCATTAGATAATTAAGAAATTCTTCTTAATAAAAATAACATTTTTGGCAACAACTATTCTTTCTTTAAAAAAAAAATAATAAAACGAGTCAAGAATTCAACATATAGTTCTAGAGAGATCTATGGTGATGATTTTGTAAAAGAAAATTAAGTTAAAATAATATATTTGTGAGAGATCGGTAAAGGATCTAATAGTTGAAGATACCAAACGGTCAATTGATGAAGTGAGTTTTCAGCAAATAATATTCTACTGTACCTTTTCAGTGTTATGTAGAAACAACTCCCAATTTTTAGCCTTAGATAAACCCCATTGACGTGAATATCTTCCCAGAAACTTCACTTCCCATAATACAAAACTCACAAATAAACAAACTCAAACTACTTAAAAACGATAAGTAGATAATTAAGAAATTCTTCTCAATAAAAATAAGATTTTTTTTGGCAAGAACTCTTTTTTCTTTGAAAAAGAAAAAATAAAATGAGTCAAGAATACAACATATAGTTCTAGAGAGATCTATGGTGATAATTTTGTAAAAGAAAATTAAGTTAAAATAATGCATTTGTGAGAGACTTGTAAAAGATCTAAGCTTACGAGAAGAGAAAATAAAATGGTGTTTAAGGTTTTTTAGGTTAAAAACAAAGGGTTTATATCATTTTCATCTTGTGATATTGTTAGAACTAAACTCATCTGTTTCGTTAAGAAAGTATTAAAATCCCTCTTATAATTATGAAAAAACCTCTTTAAAAAAATATCAAAATGCTTTTAAAAATATCAAACATTCCCTTACAACACTATGGAACACAAGTATGACAAATTTTGTAGGTGAATAATAGATTACTTTGATGGTTATACAGTGCCTTGACTCAATACAATGATGCCTTCAAATTTCTCTTGCCAATGCTACGGGATGCGGTGCAAGTGTGTGTCCAAGGAAAAACTATGTCTCCAGCGAATTTTTACACATTTCTTCTTGCAACAATCAGCTTCCCGTTCATGGCTGTTATGGCTGAGAAAAACAACTCTGAACTATTTGCCGTTGTTGGTTTCATGTCAGGATCTCTTTCCTTACTTTCATTGGTAGGTATGATTTTCGGAGGTTGGATTGGGAACATCGTTTTGATTGCAGGGGCTTTTTTGTCCCTTTTTGTTGCCTATAAACATACCAATTTAACTGTTCAAGAAATCTATAATTGGCTTCTCCAGAAGACTAAGAATACTTGCAGTTGGCTTTACCAGAAGATTATCACTAAGCTAAGCAAGTTTAACAGTTTACGGAGCAATGAGCCGATACTGCCATTTTAATTCTTAGGTGATTGATTATTTTCTTTATTTTGCTTAATAATTTTGGATGTAATAGTGAGCTTAAACCAGGGGTAAGGTGGGAAAGAAGATTTGCCCTTTGCGAAACCTGGATTTACTCTTTAGATCGTTACTATCTATAGAAAGCTAATCATATTAATTAAGTTTTTACTGTGTGTATAGCAAAAACTAGTTCACTAGTGTAAAGTTTCATTTTTATTTTTTCAACGCAATTGTGAGAAGATTACATCTAGCTTTTCTTAAACAAACAAAACCATATATTTAAAGACTTCTGGTCATACGCTTCAGTTGACTGGGACGATCCACTAGATCCATAAGTCCGTAAGAATCATATAAACAGGATTCATACAATAATAGATTGATACAAAATGAACCTCTAGTAAAATGCTCGTTTGTAAATGTCTCACCTTCTCTACTTTTGAAAGCATGTATTTAAGAACTGTAAAATAAAAGAAGATAAAAGTTTTGAGTTTGACAGTAAGAGAGACTAACCTCGAATGCAGAGCCACTCTTTAAGCTTTTGCTTCTTCTTCTTTGATTTCTTCTTTCTTGATCCATTTTCAGATCAGAAACTTTTAGGAAGAAACCTTTTTTTGCAAGTTATTTTATCGCCAAAAGTCTCATATGAAATGTCCTTAGTGCCCTTATGAATAGTTCTTAAACATAGCATTGCTTGAACATTTTGGTCTTTTAAAACTTTTCAATCATGCAAATCACTATTCAACATACGTGCTTAAAGTTGAAGAAACCAGAAGCGCTAAGTTTCCCAATACTGATTATAAAATTTGAAGCATTTGGGCTACACATAGTGACTCAAATTCTAATCATCTAGTTTTTATTTATATTAATATTGTTACAAATATTATGTATTGTACTTGATACTTTATTTATTTATTTATTGTTATAGATCTTGCATTTCTTTCATCGTTAATTGTTGATGCCTCGATATTTCTAAGCTCAGGTCTAAATTCTTTGATGATATATATGTCTAAGCTCAACCTCCTGCTAAAGTATGTATCCGATATATATAATATATGTTTATTTTGACTAAAAATTTCCGGGTTACAAGTTATCTGATGAAATGAGTGATTAATCTATTACAGCATCCTCAAACAGCCACCAATTAAGTACATAGCATTAGTTGTAAATTTTATTTTATTTTTTCTATAAATTAATGTTGACATATGGATGACTGTACACGCCATATTTAGAATATTTGAAATATTTGATTGTATCCAAATATGGTAGCCTAGCTAGAATTATTTGATTGTCTTGTATGTATTGATTTGCATTCATTTCCTTTATTTTCTTTCCTTACACATTACGTTTGTAATTGTATAAATAGGAACACTTTGCACAGAGAATATAATTAATGCAAAAAAGTATTCTTCTCCCTTTAATATATTGTCCCGGCATACTCAGCAACTAAGGTTGCTTCTTTTGTCTCCGTTTATCCTTCTCGACACTCTTCGGTAGCTTAGTTACCTCTTCGTGCCACTCTAATACCAGATTCTTACAATTAACCATAAACAAATTGTTGAAACCACAACCAAAATATATATAATAATAAAGCAGAATAGTAAAGAAGACAATCGATTTATCCTGATTCGTTCCAATATAGGAACTCCATCCAACATTCAAGATAGAGAAGATTTTTATTAAGTATTAGAAAGCTACAGCAAATACAAAGTAAATGAACCATATCCAACACAAATAAGTAATACCATTGCCAACATTTTGTTGGGATTGTGGAGCCAAATTCAATCCAAATTGGAGTTGGATTAGGACATGGGTTTTCCTAATTTGTGTTTACGTAGAATTGTTTTCTTTTAAGAATACAATTAGGAATAAGATTATAATTGTATTAAGAATTAAAATATAATTCCTATTAGGATATGGGTTTGAGTCCTATTAGGAGTAGTGTCCCATGTATTACCTATAAAAAGGGGTTAAGTGTTAGAGTTAGATAACACAAAATTGAATAGAAGGCAAAGCCACAATTAGAGAGTGAAAGGCATCAAATAGGGTTTAGTGGGTGAGCCAATTTGTGAGGCTTGTGAGAGATTATTGTAATTTCTTTTCTTTTTTTTCATAGTGAAATTCCACAGTAGCAAAGTAGATGTAGCTCTCATACGGAGAGTGAACCACTATAAATCTTGTGTTTGTTTGTGTGTGGTTATTTTGTGTCCTTTATTTTTGCTTTCAGGGATTTAAGACTTGCTAGTATTCAATTAAATCCCCCTAATAACTGGTATCAGAGTAAGGTTCAAGGAAGAAAGTGATGGTTGGAGAAGAAGGAGGATCTGCAACTGGGATCAACAAGTTTGATGGAGCAGATTACGAATGTTGGAAGATGCAGATTGAAGATCATCTGTATGGCAAAAAGTTACATCTACCTCTCCTAGGAGCAAAACCCAAAAAGATGTCAGATGAAGATTGGGCACTCCTTGATAGACAAGTATTAGGACTCGTTCGGTTGACATTGACCAAGAACATGGCAAGTAACGTGGCGAAGGAGACAACCACAACAAGATTGATGAAGATCTTGTCTGATATGTATGTGAAGCCTTCTGCAAATAATAAGGTACATCTTATGAAAAAATTATTTAATCTTAAGATGAGAGAAGGTGCTTCTGTGATAGAGCATATGAATGATTTTAATACAATTATTAATCAACTATCATCTGTAAAAATTGATTTTGATGAAGAAGTTCGTGCCGTAGTTCTTATGGCCTCCTTACCAAATAGTTGGGAGCCTATGAGAGCAGTAATTAGTAATTCAACAGGTAGTGCAAAATTAAAACTTACAGATGTTAGAGACAAAATTCTCGTTGAGGAGGTTCGCATGAAAGATTCGGGTGAGATAACATCGAATTCTTTGAATGTTGAAACAAGAGGCAGGGGCTACGATAGAAAATCAAACCGAGGCAGAGGAAGATCAAAATCAAGGAATGGAAGACGCAAGTCTAGGTTTGGGAAAAAGGTTGAGTGATGGAATTGTGGCAACAAAGACCACATACAGAGCAATTGCAAAGCACCAAAGAAAGAGGAGAACAATGATAATCACACTGCCAGTGTTGTAACTGAGGAGGTACAAGATGCTTTATTTTTATCTGTTGATAATTCTATTGACTCTTGGGTTTTAGATTCAGGAGCTTCATTTCATACCACTGCACATCGTGAAATTCTAGAAAATTATGTGAGTAGGAATCATGGAAAGGTATATCTAGCAAATGGAGAACCTTTGGATATTGTAGGTATGGGTGATGTTAGGTTGAAGATGGCAAACAAATTTGTGTGGAAAATCTAGAAAGTAAGGCATATACCAAAATTGATGCGCAATCTAATATCAGTTGGGCAACTTAACGATGAAGGGCATAGTGTGTCTTTTTTGGGTGGTGCATGGAAAGTTACTAAAGGAGCCATGGTGGTTGCTTGCGGAAATAAAACTGGAACTCTTTACATGACTTCTAGTTACATAGATTCAGTTGTAGTCGCAAATGCTAGTGTTACCTCAAGTTTGTGGCATTGTAGGCTTTGGCATATGAGCGTGAAAGGAATGAAGGAGCTTCAATCAAAGGGAAAACTGCCAAAGTTAAAGTCGATTGATCACAGTTTGTGTGAAGGTTGCATCCTTGGCAAACAAAGAAGAGTAAGTTTTTCTAAAGTAGCAAGGGAGCCAAAGGTAAAGAAGTTGGAGTTGGTTCATACAGACGTGTGGGGACCCGCTCTTGTGTCATCCCTTGGAGGCTCAAAGTATTATGTGATGTTCATTGATGAGGTGAGTAGAAAGGTATGGGTGGTTTATTTTTTGAAAAATAAATCTGATGTTTTTTTATACTTTTAAAAAGTGGAGAGCCATGGTTGAAAATGAGACAAACCTAAGGGTGAAGTGCTTGAGATCCGATAATGGAGGAGAATAAATTGATCAAGGGTTCAAAGAATATTGTGCCAATAATGTGATCAAGATGGAGAAGACCATTCCTGGAACTCCTCAACAAAATAGTGTCGCTGAAAGGATGAACAAAACCCTAAATGAGTGTGCAAGAAGCATGAGATTGCATGCTGGACTACCACAGACATTTTGGGCTGAGACAATTGCTACTGCAACCTACTTGCTCAATAGAGGTTCTTGATTCCATTGTAGAGGATTAATTCCCATCAGCGAGAGATCTAGTGTGTATCGATCTAGAGGTACCACACTTGGAGTACTTTGTGAGGATTCAACAAGGAGAAAGAAAAATAGCAAAGGAGTCAGTAACCTTTTCTTACTCTTATTTTGTATTACATGTTTTTAATACATATATACATGCATATGTTATTTGCATTAAATCGTTATTACCTCGATCATAATGGCACAATTGGGGAGGATATTTTAAAATCTGGGCAACCGTGCGCTTCCACTAAACATTCCTAACCCCAACAATGGTATCAGAGCCATTTGTTATAACATTTTAATGCTAATAAAGGTTTATTGATGTTTTGGGATCCTATGTAACAATGTTATGTATTTTGGTTAATTGATGCCCTTAAAGTTATTATTTTTGGATGAAATTTTTCCTGAATGTTGTTAACATGTTGATGAATGATTCTGCAAAATTTTAGCTCAACCCGGTATCGGGAAGAGTGTTTTTGGGCCAAAAAAGGCAGCCCTTGGAACTCTGTCTTGTTAATTCGTCCAGGGGGCTGTTTGACAAATTGAAAGTTTTGGGGTTTTTTAAAAATTTCCAGAACTTGATATTTGAAGTGTAAATTTTATGAAAATTACAAGGGGGTCAAAAAGGTAATTTCCAATGATCAGATTTTGATTTAGATTTTAATTCTAAGTGGCTAAAATTAAATAGGATTGACTTCATGAAGATTAGATTTTGTATGAAATTAGGATTCTATTTATTTATATTATTTATTGTTTATGATAGAATACAATCCATAATTAATAGGGATTAGATAGGATTGAAAAATCATTGATTATCAAATTCAATTTTTAACATTCGAATTAGATTATTATCTTGTACTTGATAAATGATTGTGATTAAACAATAATAATTTTTAAAGGGATAAAGAAATTGGGGGGTCGAGATGACCTCTTAAGTCTTAGTCTCTTTAGGCTCTTATCACATTCGTGACAGAATTCTCTTTAATCACTTTTTCATTCAAAATTATCTTAGGCTTTCATGGATAGTTCAATCCTAAACTAATTTTGAAACTTTTAAAAGATTTAGTTTATCCATTAAATTTTGAATTTAGTAATCTTTATCCATTTATTAATTATTCAATCATATTAGATAAATTTTTTAACGGATTATGATCATTCAAAATTTAATCTTATTTAGGTTTTAACCTTTAAAATTAAATCTGTTGATTGAACCTTATCTTCATCTAATCTTATTAGAAAACTTTATCCCTTTAAAAATTATTATTGTTTAATCACAATCACTTATCAAGTACAAGATAATAATCTGATTCAAAAGTTAAAAATTGAATTTGATAACCAATTATTTTTCAATCCCATCTAATCCCTACTAGTTAGGGATTATATTCTATCATAAACAATAAATAATAAAAATAAATAGAATCATATTTTCATACAAAATCTAATCTTCATGAAATCAATTATATTTAATTTTAGCATTTAGAATTAAAATCTAAATCAAAGTATGATACCTGGAAATTACCTTTTTGACCCCTTGTAATTTACATAAAATTTACACTTTAAATTTCAAGTTCTGGAAATTTGCACAAAAACCCCAAAACTTTCTATTTTGCTAAACAGCCCCCTGGACGAATTAACAAGACAGATTTCCAGGGGCTGCGTGTTTTGGCCAAAAACAACCTTCCCGAGGATTGAGCTAAAATTTTACAGAATCATTCATCAACATGTTAACAACATTCAGCAAAAATTCATCCAAAAATAATAACATTATGGGCAACCAAAAAACATAACATTGTTACATAGGATCCCAAAACGTCATTAAACCTATATTAGCATTAAAACGTTATAACCAATGGCTCTGATACCAATGTTGGGGTAAGGAACGTTTAGCGGAAGCGCCCAATTGCCAGGATTTTAAAACTTCCTCCCCAATTGCGCCATTATAATCAAGGTAATAACGATTTAATGCAAATAACACATGCATGTATATATGTATCTGTTATAACTATTCGCATCAAATTAACCAGAAACAACAGCAAATCACATAGCACAAATCGAACAGAAAAACGCACACAAAACACACCAAGATTTACTGTGGTTCACTTGCTCAGATTGAGCAAGCTACGTACATGTTGAGCTCGGGAAACCAGCGAGCTCGTTGCACTATATTGATCAAGATTACAGAACACAACTTGACCATAGATTGAACCCTTTCCCAAACCCTTACAGAACCCGTAACACCCTAGAGACACAGATCTAGTATCCCAAATACACTGCGAACCCTAGCACCCTCAAGTGGCCTACAAACCAGCCACTCAACTCCCTGTTACAAGATTCAAGATCACAAACAATAACCCAACCCTAGCAGAGACAGTTTCATTTTACAGAGAAAGGAAAAACACGAATTGGTTCAATTGACACAATTTGAACTGTAGGACTGCTTTTATACCGTTGACCATCTGACTGCTTTTCCACCGTTAGATTCTCAGCCAGCCAACGAAAATGATTGATCTTTACTTGGCTCAAAACGACGTCGCTCTACTTAATGATGAAACTTCACCGTATAAAGCCATCACCCTAACAATCTCCACCTTGATGGATTTATTCGTGACTGTAATGTAGCTTACTCTTCTTTGGATCCTTCATTGCTCTGGTCACTCTTGCCTACTGAATGAACAACAAGTTCAAGCAGTGCTTGAACTTGGTATGAGTGACTGTTTTGGTGCCCATGTTTGCTGGATTTTCTTCAGTTGATACCTTTAAAGTGCTATCTCCTTTCTCGAGATCAGGTCTTTAACAAAGTGATATCGCACATCTATGTGCTTGGTTCGTTCATGGTACACATGATTCTTACTCAAATGTATTGTGCTCTGACTGTTTGAAAAGATTACAGGCCTCTGATTTGTTAACTTGGCTTCACTGAGGATTCCTTTTAGCCAGATGGCTTCTTTGAATATGTCAGCAACATCCACATATTCAGCCTCTATTGTGGATAATGCAACTATCGGCTGTAATTGGGATTTCCAGCTGATGTAGTTGCCTCCTAAAGTGAAGTAGTACGCAGTGGTTGATTTCCTGGTGTCTCTGTCACCTGCAAAGTCAGCATCTACAAACCCAACCAACTCAAGTGAAGTAGTCATTTTACAGTAGTGTAACCCAACATTTAATGTAGCATTTACATATTTAAGGACCCATTTTAAAGCAATCCAGTGTTCCATACCAGGGTTAGACATATACCTAATGAGTAAGGAAATTACAAAAGCTAAGTCAGGCCGAGTGCTAATCATGGCATACATTAGGGATCCTATCACATTGGCATATGGTATATGTTCCATCCTAATCAGTTCAGATTCAGTTCTAGGACATTGTGACTTACTCAGTGTGAAGTGACTTGCCAGTGGCATAGTAACAGGTTTTGCACCTGCCATTCCAAATTTTTCCACTAGTTTGTGCAAATATGAACACTGGTGCACTCTCAGCTCACATTTATGCCTATTTCTGTCAATTTGCATTCCTATGATCTTCTTTGCATTCCCTAAATCTTTCATTTCGAACTCAACACTCAATTTTTTCTTCAATTCACAAATCAAGGACTTAGACTTGCTAATTATTAACATGTCATCCACATACAATAGTAAGTACACAAGCAGGTTATCATTTAGGGCAAAGTAAAAACAGTTATCATATTTACTCCTAATGAAACCTATACTCACAATGAATGTGTCAAATCTTTTATACCATTGCCTAGCGGATTGTTTTAGGCAGTATAAAGACTTAAGAAGAAGGCAGACATGGTCTGGGGTCTTTGGATCTATGAACCCTACAGGTTGGTTCATGTAGATCTCTTCCTCAAGCTCCCCATGAAGGAAGGCAGTGGTTAGATCTAGTTGTTCAAGCTCTAAATCAAGGTGAGCTATAATGGAAAGCATTAATCTAATTATTTTATACTTGATTACTGGGGAATAGACTTCATTGAATTCTATTCACTCTCTTTGGGTAAAGCCCTTGGCTACTAATCTAGCCTTATACCTGAGTGGTTCTCTGGTTGATACTCCCTCCTTCAATTTGAACAACCACTTACATTGGATTACCTTCTACTCTTTTGGCTTTGGTACAAGAACCAAGGTTTTGTTCACCTTCAAAGACTTCATCTCAGCTTCCATGGCAGCCCTCCATTTGTCTCTCTCCTTAGAGTTTACTGCTTCATCGTATGTTTCTGGTTCGATTCTCTGTAATTCTGTACCTGCAAGAAGGGCAGTATAAATGAGGTCAACATATGAAAACCTTGTGGGAATTCTTACCTGCCTTCTGGCCCTATCTCTTGCAAGTTGGTAGTCTTGCAAGTTTTCAGGCTGAGTTTCTGTGTCTTCAACTGTTTTTGTCTCATCCTCTTGTTCTGGATCAGAATGTCCAGTTTTTCCTCCAGGTTCAGGAACAGCTTCAGTTTCCTAGGTGGTTTCAGAATCTTGTAGTGGTTAAGGTTGGGCAGGGAGCTCCACCTCAATTTGTGTAGTCTCAGGCTGACTAGAACTCTCCCTTACACTTGGAATAGGACCTGCATCAGGGTTAGTACCTTTATAGGGAAAAACACCCTCATTAAAAATCACATCTCGGCTTACTACAATTTTAACCCTAGGGGACTCCTTGTCCCACAGCCTGTACCTTTTTGTTCCTTCTTGGTATCCTAAAAAAATACGCTTTGTAGACCTTGGTTCCAGCTTTCCTCCAATAGTGTGTGCATATGCAGCACAGCCAAATACTCTCAAGTGTCTCAAATCAGGTTTTCTTCCAGTCCACATCTCTTCTGGACATTTTAGGTTTATGGCAGTGGAAGGGCTTCTGTTTATCAAGTAGGCTGAGGTGGTTAGGGATTCTCCCCAAAAAGAGGTGGGAAGTTTAGAGGTGATAAGCATACATCTCACTTTATCCAGGAAGGTTCTGTTCATCCTCTTAGCCACCCCATTCTATTGAGGGGTGTGTTTCACAGTCCTATGCCTCAAGATCCCTTGATCACTACAGAATTTATCAAACTCTTGGTTGCAGAATTCTAACCCATTGTCAGTTCTAAGAACTTTAACCCTCTTATTCATCTGATTTTCATCTAAGAGTTTCCACTCCCTAAACTTTTCTAAGGCTTGATCCTTAGTCTTTAATAGGTAGACCCAAACCTTTCTGCTGTAATCATCCACTAGGTGTTAGAGTAGATGTTCCAGAGCCAATCTATTATTGTAGAATTGACTCTTTGTAATAATGTTCATTAATCAATAAAATGCATTTTATTTTATATCGCGTAAATCATTATTATTGCAATATGTATTGATATATGTCCTTAGAATGGTAGAACCGTGACGAGGGTATCAAGTGTTTCAAATCTTGATAGTGAGAACCCTATGAGCACATATGGTGGCCATTCTAAAAACGTCCGTAGCCCCAATATTATTCTGAAGTAAGGGCACAGATAATACGGTAAGACTATCACAGTGTTGAACGACCCTGTCGAAAGACAGTGACTGATCTCACTTGTCAAGGTTGTTTGGTGACAACCTGGTGCAACACATGGGTGCTTGCTGTAGACGATTACACCGCAGCAAGTTCATTGGACTGACCCACCAGAGGATTCTATATGGATGATAACCCCAGTGTCTATGGAACAAATCCTTTAACGAATGGTGGTGCATGTGATCCTTAGACTTGAGATCACCGGAGCTCTTTGTGCACCGATTGGTGCAGTTTGACACTAGCCTAATGCAGTTCTTTTCAGAGCTATCAATACGGTGGTGATTGGCTGCATCGAGAAGTGTATCAAGACTATGGTGGATTGACAGAGGATTGATCACTCTTGGGTACGGGAGAAGTTATCTCACGGTGCAATTCAGTATATGGCAATGACACTAAAACTGTGGCCACAGTGGGATTGAGTTGTTGCTCTATCCAGATTATAATACAGGTCATTGGTTCAGAAACTGAATACATAATATCGAGAGTAACCGAAGGTTGACACTATTTCTATGCCTTCGTCTCATCGAGATAACGTATGATGAAAGGATCGAATTGTACAGTAACCATATCGTTGACAGATAGCTACTTTGCTGAATCTGAATCTATCGGGTGGCCATGATGCCTTGCTAGGGGCCAATCTTGGTCTGTGTATTAGTGAGACGATTAATTGGTGTTAATCACGATACTATACACTGCCGGTATGATGAGGAGCCTATGGGTCACACACATAGAAGATAATTTAAGAGCCAAGAAGAAAGAAGGGCGTTTTCGTCTTTTTAGGCGAAAGGGTATTTTGGTAATTTCACAGTGCAATTAAATTTGCTGAGGTCGTAGCCTTAATTTAAATTTGTTAGAAAAATTAAATAAGTGAACTTATTTTACCTATGTGTTACACCAATATTGTAAATATATTATCATTATTGTTAAATGTTAATATATATTAATTGATTTTAATTGAGATAATGATGGAAAATAAAAATATCAAATTGGGAGTGTTTGACAACATGGGGTGTTTGGGTTGGAGCCCAAGCCTATTCCATATGGGAATAGGGCAACTTGATTATTTTACTATAAAAAAAAAAAAAAAAAAAGTGTGTGATTATTCAATTCAACTGATTTCTCTTTTAAAGTAAAACAGACACAGTAGCCCTTCTCAATACACTCCCACGGCAGAAACACTTTAGGCTCAAAAATCAATTCAATTGATTTCCTTTCTTCTTAATCTTGAAGCCAAAAAGGATCTAGCAAATCCCTCTTTAGTTCTTTTGAGATTGTCTTCGTGTGGACTACATGGGTTCGATCCTACACTTGGATCGGTAGCAAAATATTCGTTGACAAATTTGGAGGAGCCTCCAACATGCGTAAGATTCTCTTAACTCATGATTAACCTTTTTGTGTAGATTTTACTTTAATATAAATTGTAAAATTATACCCTTGATCTTGGCTCATGTAAACGATCCTTGTATTATATTTTTGTTTCCGTTGCGTATATGGGACTGTTTACTAACACTAGGGACATAAAGTAACTGTTTCCCCCATAGGTCTTAACCCTCCCAAGTCCCCACAAGTCAGAATGAATGTATTCAAGTTGACTAATGGCTTGGCGCACCCCTTTTTGAAAACTGTTTCTATGTTGTTTTCCTAGTATGCAATTTTCACATAACTCCAGTGAAGAGACCTTATCATTTCCAAACTAACCTTGATTGTTTAGGATATCCATTCCTCTTTGGCTTATGTGACCTAGTCTAAGGTGCCACTTTTTTGTGTTGGACAGGTTGGTAGACTTAATCACAGAGTTAAAACAGTTTGAGGAAATGTTCCCACAGAGTATGTAAAGCCCATTCTTTTTCTCTCTTTTCAAGATTAGGTTCCTATTTCTGTATATGTTCAAGCATCCATTCTCTGCCTTATAACTACAGCCTGATTCATCTAGGGTACTTAGAGATATCAAGTTTCTTTTCAGTTTTGGGATGTACCTAAATCTTGTTAGTTTAACCATTTTACCAGTGTTAAGACTTAGAGTTATAGAGCCAATTCCTCTAACCCTACATGCATTATTGTTCCCCATGTAAACTATTTCTGAATCATTGACCTCAAACTCCTTGAACCAGCTTCTGTTTGGACTCATATGGAAAGAGCATCCTGAGTCCAATACCCACTCATTAGCAGTGTCAGACATTGACACTGTAAGCATCTCAGGTTCATCTACTAGGTTTGTGGTGGTGGCTAAGTTGTTCTCTGTGTTCCCTTGTCTTTGCTTCTTGATCCATTCAAAGTAATTCTTTTTAAGGTGACTAGCTTTATTACAGAAAAAACATTTTCTAGTTTCTTTATTCTTGTTATTACCCTTCCATTTTTTCTTATTCCTATTCCCCTGATTCATAGGATTACTCTTCCCTGTCTGACTAGACTCCACCTTGGTTTTAACAAACAGGTTAGACCCATTTCTTTTCTGGACTTTTAATTCTAACTCCTTAGCCTTAAGACCTGCAGCTATTAGATCTAGGGTTGGTAAAGTACCCGAGTACTGTAATGCATTTTTGACTACTTGGTAGTCATCAGGCAGTGAGTTCAAAAGGATCATAGCAAGGCTAGTGCTTCCTACTTCTTGATCTGTTCCTTTTAGGATCAGAGTCATTTTAAGGAATTCATCTAAATTATCCTCTATACTCCTAGAACTATGCATTTTGTAAGAAAATAAAGTGCCCTTCAAAAAACCTAAATTTGGGGTAGACTGTAAAGCATACAAGGTATTGAGTTTACCCCATAGTTCCAGTGTGATTCGATCCCATCTACCTTTCTGAGAACACCGTCTGACAGATTCAAGACGATCAGATTTTAAGCCTCTTCATTGATTTCCTCATTCTTTTTAAGTTTTTCTTTCGGCCACTTCTTGATGTCTTCTTCCAGTGCAATTGCCACCTTATTGTGGGATAGCAGCGTCTTCATTTTTTTCTTCCAACTCCCGAAGTCAATCTTCCCATCATATTGGGAGATTTCCATTCGGGTGGAGGTGTTTGTCATGGTAAGTGTTTAGGTTTTGGTTGAAGAGATTGCAGATTCAAGAATTGTGACACGTTCTTGAGTTTCAAGAAATCGAGAAAAGAAACCCTAGATTTCTACTCTGTTCGACTTGGAACCTATGCTAAGAACCCCTAATTTTGATTTGAAACCCTAAAATTGAGAAATCCCCAATTTTGACTGAGAAACCATAAAATTGAGAAACCCTAAAATTTCAGATCGAAAAATTAGACTCTGATTTCTTCTCTCTCAATCCTCTTTCCTACGCTCTGATACCACTGTTATAACTATTCACATCAAATCAACCAGAAACAACAGCAAATCACACAGCACAAATCGAACAGAAAAACGCACACACAACACACCAAGATTTACCGTGGTTCACTTGCTCAGATTGAGCAAGCTACGTCCATGTTGAGCTCGGGAAACCAGCGAGCTTGCTGCACTATATTGATCAAGATTACAGAACACAACTCGACCACAGATTGAACCCTTTCCCAAACACTTACAGAACCCGTAACACCCTAGAGACACAGATCTAGTATCCCAAATACACTGTGAACCCT
The DNA here is from genome assembly GCF_008641045.1 of Pistacia vera. Lineage (NCBI taxonomy): Eukaryota > Viridiplantae > Streptophyta > Magnoliopsida > Sapindales > Anacardiaceae > Pistacia > Pistacia vera. The sequence goes on along the minus strand of NW_022195423.1, from coordinate 1,392,763 downwards.
AGCACCCTCAAGTGGCCTGCAAACCAACCACTTAACTCCTTGTTACAAGATTCAAGATCACAAACAATAACCCAACCCTAGCAGAGACAGTTTCATTTTACAGAGAAAGGAAAAACATGAATTGGTTCAATTGACTCTATTTGGACTGTAGGACTGCTTTTATACCGTTGACCATCTGACTGCTTTTCCACCGTTAGATTCTTAGCCAGCCAATGAACATGATTGATCTTTACTTGGCTCAAAACGACGTCGCTCCACTTAATGATTAAACGTCATCGTATAAAGCCACCACCCTAACACTATCAAAACCATGAAATACAAAATAAGAGTAAGAAAAGGTTATCGACTCCTTTGCTGTTTTTCTTTCTCCTTGTTGAATCCTCACAAGGTACCCCAAGTGTGGTACCTCTAGATCGATACACACTGGACCTCTCACTGATGGGAATTAACCCACAACAATAGAATCAAGAACAACTTCTGCTTTAGGATGGAAAAGAATATCGATGGCTAGGGTTTTCTTATAATTTTTTCTTTTTATAAAATAATAAACCCTAAGCCTCCTTTAAATAGCCACAAAAAATAGATTAGTAGGCAAACCCTGGAATATCTTATTCCAGTTTAAATTATTCTCTGATTGATTAACTAATAACTAAACCTAGGCCCATTTGAGTGCTAGTCCAATTTGGGTCCAAGTTTAATTACTAAATCCATTTTTAAAGTCTCCTTATTTGGACTTAATTTTTAATTAATTAATTTAACTAATTAATCTACAATTAATTAATTTGATTAATTTATCCAATTACAAAAATACCATTTTAACCAATTCTACTAATTAGTCAATTAAGACTTCTAGAAACTTTAATATCCTCATTAACTCTTTAATGAGAAAATCCCTGATTCCCACCAAGCTTAGAAATCCATAATGTGTGTGACCTTTCTAGATTCATAATCGAGTGGCAGTAAGGTAAATATCAATTCTTGATATCCATCTTCCTTACAGACCATAAGTGACACCTAGCAATATATCATGGCCCCCAATCAATGAATGAAGTGGGATCTTATAAACCTGTAAAATTGAGCGTTTTAGTCATATCACCTCATTCCCTCCAATGTCGTGTTCCGATTAAGTGTGGACCATGGTATAGTCAAATCCTTGACTTGATCACATAATTCAGATCATCTTAAAATGTGGAATTGTGTTTCTATGAAACTATTCATAAAACACAAATGTTTTGGCCAAAGACTTCCTCCACATTCGTTGATCCCTTGGAACACTCAAGCTCGTAATATCCGAGCCATCAGATTCCTTATTGAATACGCATATGACTCTAAACATGATTAACTCATGACCAACAAGCACTACACACTAGATATAAACAATCTAGTGATAACGTACTGAAGAACCACGAGCTCCCATGCACAAGACATGATCGCATCTCAGGTCTAGGGATAAAGTGACACTAATGCACATAACGATGATCATTGACTAAAAATATTATACCCATATGATCAATCGTCCATCGGTCACGTTCGATGCTTCATTCTCTAATAAATCACCTCATTATTCGTGCCCTTATTATATGAGTCTCATCACCCAACACTCAACATCTCATGCTAATCAATGGCGACACACAGCAATGTTGATCTTGAGATAATATTGCTCCCGATTATTATCACATCTTATCAGGAACATACTTAAGAGCGAGTCACATGAAAGAATCCTAATACTCATATTCTCAAACTCTTTGAAAATAGAATTCTTTCCAGAAAAGCTCAGAGATATACGTAACTTAATTAAATATAAATGACCCAAAGCAGCGTACAATAATCGTCATTTTATTAATGATAAAACGTTACAAAGTTTATATAAGTGTTTCCCTAAACCTTACATCTATCATTGGTTTTAAGGCACATACACAAACAAATCTAATGAGTTNTTTCCAGTTCATAGAGATGAATTCCCTGTGGTTGATAGATAGCGAAAGAGACTTGTTTTAGAGGTTTTAAGAATTTCAATTTTAATTCCCTCTTTCATTCATAGACATTACTGAATTACAAACAGCATGGCAGAAAAAATTTATTATGCGGATTCTCGGTATTTCTCGTTGCTTTAAACTTCTTCCTTAGATTTTAAAATTTTCCTCACAGGTTTGCATTGCTAAATTGAATCCAAGTTTTGTGGCGGACTTTGACAATCATATTCTTTGGGAAGATACATATTACTGTTGCTGAGATCTTTGTGATTTTCTTTAATCTTCTGTAGTAGCTAGTTATTAAAACAATAAAAAAAATTTCTACACTTAAACAGCCAGGGAAGATGCATCAAATCTGATGAAAGGGATTTGCTTGTGAGAGTTAGTGGGCTGGAAAAATTTCATTGGCTACTTATAATGGTAATCAATGTTTAAATTTTTTATTTTTGTTTCTACATAATTAACTTTGTTCTCTGATATTTGAAACTAATTAAATTTTGCTAGCTCTGTTTATAATTGGATTGTTGTCCACATATTGTAGAAGCTACATTCCACAAGCTGGATGCTCTGCTTATAATTGGATATTTTGATGGTTTTCAATTGTCACACTTCCCAGGAACAGCAAGAAAAATTTTCTTGTATCAATGAGGAGATGCTTTTGGGTCTTTCTACAAGGGTAATTTTGCTTTCGCTAAGAAATGGCACAAGCTTCAGTGGGAGAGTGGTTCAATTTCAGTTTTGAAGTGCTTAAACCAACCCATATTGACCCGTCGCCGTAATGGATTAGGTGGTTAGATTGTCATTCTAAATTCAAAAATGTGTAGATCTACTTTTACAAAGAGTATGATATGCTGATGCCTTAGCAAACTTGGAACTAATTCATCCAAATATTTATCATTCATGGACCAATCCTCCAAAAGAAATTAAAAGTCTCCTGCTCAAGGAGACTTGTGGTTTATCTGGGATAAGTTTCTCTGAAAGTGTGTTTTTGTTTTTGCATGATTTTGCCTTCGGCTTCTTGTTACTGTAATGTTTCACCTTTTTTTGAAATAAATTACCTTTGGTGCCTTTTCGGTAACAAAGGTTTTCATCCCAAAAAAGAAAGTGAAGAAACATGAAATGACTATGAATTCTAAAACTAAAGAGGGGCTGGAAGTAAACATGAATATGAGATGGTTTATGATTGTTGAAATAATTGTTTGTCACATCTGACATTGTGGTTGTGCATAAGTTTAAGTGGCCCATGATATAATATTTGATTGTGTATGAACAATTTTCTTGCAGTTGTTTGTAACTGGATTATTGTTTTTAAGGTTAATAAATAATCATTAATATTATGTAACTTGATTAGTAAATAACTGAGCTTGCTAGATGTATGATTTGCATTTCAACTACTATTTAAAACTGAACGAGTAAAATGAGCTACTCTATTTTGTAAGTATTTTGGTTTTGTCAACTTATTCATTCGGATTGATGCACAATCTATTTAGTTTCACTTTAAAGGTGTTCACAACTAAATCGCAATGATTACAACACGTTTGGCAAATTTTATTTTAATATTCATGTATATCGCATCAGACTAGTGCACTTGCTAGTTTTGCATGTTGTAGTAACACGCATCAGAGTTGCCTGCTGTATGAAGCTAAAACTTTACTAAATGGACATGAAGAATGCTTTTTTGAATGGATTTCAGGATCTTCACAAGCCTGATCATGTGTTCAAACTTAAGAAAGCTCTCTATGGATTGAACCAAGCACCAAGAGTATGGTATGATAGGCTAACCTCCTTCCTTCTTGATCATAATTTCATTAGAGGTAATGCCGACAAAACCTTGTTCATAAAGCATGAAAGAGGTGAATTTTTGTGTGCTCAAATTTATGTAGACGATATTGTTTTTGGTTCTACTTCTCATACTCAACTTGAAAAATTTATTGCGTTAATGAAAGATGAATTTGAGATGAGTATGGTGAGAGAACTTAGCATGTTCCTTGGTCTTCAAATTGAACAAATTGATTATGACATGTTTGTCTCCTACTCTAAGTATGCTAAAAACATGCTCAAAAGATTCAATCTCGAATCTGCCAAGCATGCTAACACACCAATGAGCTCCACTCTTAAACTTTCCAAGGATGAAAAAGGTAAAAAGATTGATAATAAGTTGTTTAGAAGCATGATAGGGAGTTTGTTGTATTTGACAGCAAGTAGGCCTGATTTGTGTTTTAGTGTAGGTGTGTGTGCACTACAAGAAAAACTACATTCTGTAACCAATTTTTTGCAACTACCCCTTAGTAGCTAAATTAGTTGCGAATAATTAGGAATTTATTAGTAACTATTATGATTAGTTACAGAAAAATAAAATTACCAAAATATTCCATATTTGGACAATAATTACAAGGACCCTAAGGTATTTTTAGCAACAAATATTTGTGTTCATATTAACAATAGTTGCAAAAAATTATATACAGCAACTAAATTCAGTTTAGTTGCCAATTTAAGTTGAACAATTCATGTTCCTCCCAAATTATTTGTTCCCGCCAGACTTAAATTATAGGCAACTATGACTAATTCTTTCCTGACTAAATATTTAGTTACAAATTGACTTGTTTGCAAAATATAATTATATTTAAAAATTAAACAACTAATTAAAAGCCTTGCCTTTTAAAGTTATTTACAGAAAACCCTAACCTACATAAAGCAAGCCTTTTTCTTAATTTCCAATCTCTTCTCCACGCAAATCCCTAGCTATTTCCCCAAACTTCCCAAATGCATAACTTACCTAGCTCTTCTCTTCTGGACATGTCTTCATCTTAATCGCGTTTGCCTGAATTTCCCAAATGCAGAACCTCACGTCATCTCTTCTCCACGCATCTTCATCTTTCAATTGATCTTCTTGGCTTCCTTCATTCATCCAATACGAGGCAGTCCCTAACCTCCTATAAGTACAAATTTTGGTTCTTTGGTTCTCTCACATGGTAACATTGAATCTGATTTCAAATTTTGAGAAGCTAGTGTATTTTCATGTATTGACATTGCATTGATTTCAAATACTTGATTTTTGTTTGATAACTTGTGAATTGGTGCCATTATTATAGGCATCCTTTCTTTGTTCACTTAGAGGTCTTATTGGCATCTTAGACTTTAATTTCCTTGTTATGGATTTGACTAAAGAAACATGACAGTGAGGGGTAGGTTGAGGAGTATTAAATCTGTCATAGATTTTTTAAAGAGAATGTTGAAGGCTGAATATCTTTGTGGGTCTATTCTTTATGCCAAAATGTGTTGTCAAAGTCTGTTGGTGATTTGGGAAACAACTAGTAAACAGATAGCAAATACATCATCCAAGACTAGAAGAAATTAATGATAAATGGATACTAGACAACTTGAAATGGGTAAACATATGATTATGATGTTATTTTCATTGTGATGCTATTTAAATTCTCTTGTGCTTTTCTTGTGTTGCTATATTAAGTGCATGGACTAATTCTATATTTCTTTTTTTATAACTACTATCTTGGATTTTCTGATACAAGGATCTGAACTTGAGTTGTTGTTTCTTTTTATTGCTGATCGTTTATAAGACTTCTTATTTGTTTGGTTTCGTATGTTTTCTTGCTTGTCAAATCGGCACATGCAAGGACCTATATTATTCTTAATTCAGAAAATTGTAGGGGAGCTTCCTTGATCAAACTTTTTTGATACAAATATAATTAGTCATCAGTCCAGGACCAGGAAGTTCTGTTGCTTATTTTTTATATTATTACTGCAGATTGTGAAACTGGAAATTGTTTGAGCTTTTTTGTTTTTTATTTATGATAGTTTCTCAATCCCTTTCTGATGATCTATATTTTTATTTTATATGTTATTAATGGTAAGAGTAGAGGAATCACTCTGTCAAAGCTTGCCATGCATCCCTGTTTTGCTTAAGCCTATGATCCCACTCTAGTAATTGAACTACGACCATGGCTATTATCTCCACTATTAAATTTCACCATTATTGCCTTTTTATGTTTTTTTTAATTTGAGTTAACTATCTAAAAGAGAAAATATTCCAAATACTTATCTTAATTTATTTGACTTTAAAACATAGTAAGGTAGGTCATAAAAAAGGACTGACTAGTATTTTTATTTGACCAATAAGAAGAGTTGAGAATTTAGTTTCAAGTGTTCTTAGCTCTTGCTGATTGCTGATGGTGGGCTGGACTTGAATACAATCAAATTAAAAAAAGCTTTGCCCTTTTTTCTACTCCATTATCAAATGTTCAACATTTTGGATAGAAACGAATATCCTGTTTTTTGATGGAACTTCTTTTTATTGTTGACCATTTATAAGACTTCTTATTGGTTTGGTTTCGTTATTCATATATAAATATTTACCAACTGTTTAATTTTTCTTTTGGGTTATACGTCTATTGTGTTTGCTCTTTTTGTTAGCCTTTTTATCGAATTTTCAATACCATGGTTTCTTAGAAAGTATAAGTCAAATTCTATTATCCTTAGGACCTATATTACAAGACTTCTAATTTTATTAAAATTGGGAATGTTGGCATTTTATGTGGGTGCATCTTTTTTTCTGATCTTATTGTCATGTGGACTATATAAAGTAGAATTATATTTTTGTGTAGAATACCCAAGGAAAAAGAAAGGTGACAGGGAATAATCAATTAATTGATAATGGCAGAAATGACAAAGATGGAAGAATTGTCCTCTACATCCAGCTTTTTGTTTATAAATTTTTTTTTGAGGTTTGAGTCATGCATAAAGAACAATAATGAACCTGATGAGACCAACAACATATTAGTGTATAAGAGGAAAAATAAAAGGCGTAAAAAAGTTGATAAGGGACTACGTGTCAGGTGATATGCATGAAGCAGGGGTGGTATTCTGTTTGTGGGAAAGTGACACTTGGCAAGGGCTCATTCGTGGAGGAGCTTAATTCAGTTATAGTAAGAGAGTACGAAGAAGAAAAGGGAATGAGAAGGATATATTTGGGATATTGATTTTGTAAAAGGGAAAAGGGTTGGGCAGGTGCTGGCCCTCGAAGACTAATAGGTTTCCTTATTTGTATGCAGGTTCATCTTGGATGAGTTGGTAAATATTACTGTTTGATTATGCTTAACTTTAGTGGATGATGAATTGCATTAGAACAGTGATGTTACTGAGTGTTATTCAATATAGAAATTGAGGCTATTCAGTATTGCTTGTGTATTCAATTGTGTGAAGTATTTAGAATGTTCTAGTGTGATTGGTAATTCTAAGTTGCTAAGCATTGGAGTTCAGAGTGAATTGCGTGATGGTCTGTGAGTGAACTTGCAGGGAAACCTTTGGTTTTTATCTAAACCATAATGTACTTAATTGACTTGTAATGCATTCACTTAAAATTTAGAGTGTGGTATTTCTTAATTTTCATATAAGGAAAATGACATATTCTTGATAAATTATAAAATTATAACCTAATTATTTTGTTTTGACTAAGGTAGCACACTTTAAGGTATTTGAGGATCTTAAAGTTGACTTGAAGATCGAGGCTGAGAGCAGTGTGGGCATCACTACTACTACAACCATAAAAAAGAAGGTATAAGTTAAGTAAATTGATATTTAATTAATTTATTGATGGTTTATACTCATTTACATTATCACTAGTACTATATTCTTTGTATGGATGAATGTGGTTTAATTGGGTTGAGTATTGTCTTTGTGATAGAACATATTTATGATACTGAATTTATGTTTTGTTTGCGAACCTAGAAGTTCACAATGGATAGAAGATGGATGTTGATTTGATTTTATATTTTTGTGAAGTGTTGTTGACGATGCTTTTGTGGAGATTGTGATATTTTTGTGAAGTGTTGTTGAAGATGCTTTTGTGGAGATTGTGATAGCTTTGTGAAGTGTTGTTGATGAGACTTTTGTGGAGATTGTGCTTAAATTTTTGTGGCATGATGATGTTTTTGTTGAAAATATGTTGAATCTTATTCTTATAAGTCCAAAAGTGGTTAAAGTGAACTAAAGTGAGTTATTTTTAAAAATTTTCATGAATTCATGCATAATCACCATTTTAGAAGCAATTAAAGTGCTAGTTGAAAGGTTTTGTGAGGTTTTTGAAAATTTTTTGTGCAACATGGTTTTAAACATTGAACTATTGGTTCTGTTTTGTGCTAGGTTTGTCCATAATTGTGGTTAGACACTGTTTTGTGTAAATGTCATGTGTTTTAGTGTTTATGCAAGTCTCCCACATACTTTACATGCCCATGGAGCAAAGTTTCATTTATTATCTTGCGTGTGTTAAAAGTGCTTAAATGTTGCTTGATGATTTGGTTTTGATTTGTAGCCTAGTTGACTCGAGTGAGTACGCCCGAGGGGTGTTCTACACCTAATCCCCTAAAGCTATCTAGCTTGGGAGCGGTTGGCCTAAAGCTCGTTACATGGGTCCTCTAGAAAGCTTAATAAGTCATTATATAAATCATGAGCTTTATAAGAAATAAAGAAATAAAGTCTTGACTTGTAGCCTAGTTGGTTCGGGTGAGTAAGTTCGAGGAGTATTCTACACTTAGTGCCCTATAGCCATCTGGTTTGGGAGTCATTGACCTAAAGCCCGTTACACGGACCTTCTAGAAAGCTTAAGAAGTTAAGACAAGAAAAAAAAAAAAAGTGATGAATGAAAAAGAAATTATATGTCAAAATCTTGTGTGGAAAATGAGCATTATGTTGCGTGTACATAAGTTGGGGAGTTTTGCATGACATTTTAACATTGTGATATGAATATGAAATGTGTGTTTGAGAAGCTTGAATGGAGATAGGCAAATCTTGACAGAAACTTTAGTTCTTTATTTAGGATTGTGTTATTTACTTGTTATGTTCAAATTCTTCACTTTACCTTTTGATGAATGTCTTGGTTGTTGATGAATATGGTTGTGTATGGTTTTGTGAGAATGTTGAAAGAGTTCCTTTAACTTTACTCGAGGACGAGCAAAGAGTAAGTTGGGGAGTGTGTTAGAGTCATGAAAGTGACTCTATTTTGGTGATAAAAATACCCCATTTGTGATTAAATTGAAGTATATTGAGACAATTAAAGAATTTATGAATTTATTCACGAAAATCGCTTCCTAATATTTTTCTTATGAATTTAACGTGTTTGGAATGATTTTGGAAAGTATATGAGTTGATATTAGGTTGTGGTTTATGGATTATGGGTGATTTTGTCTCATTTATGCTATTTAGGGGGTAAAATGTCATGTTTCAAGGGGCTGATTTTGTCACTTTTCAATTGTGTAGGGACCCAAGTGATATTTTATAAATTGTTCTATAAAAGAAATGAAATTTCGCGTGAACCAGGGGGCTGTTCATCCATCATTTTCCGGCGACTCTTCACCTTCTCCGATCAAGCTCCGGCCACCCTTCATCTCCTTTTTCGACAACGTTTCGGCTTCCCCTTGCTCCGGTCACCATCATCCCGTCATCACCACCGTGAAACACGCACGCCACCGTGAGCTTCATCTTCCCACTACGACGTTTCGTCTTCCCAACCAGTTTTGGCCGTTTTTCGACGACGTTTCAGCTCCCCAAGAGTTGATCTTCATTCCCTACAGTTGGATCTGCACTTCCCTAGCTTCAACCACCGCGAAAACTGCCGGAATCCGCGATTTTGCCGTCGCACCTCTTCATCTTCCAGCCCAGATCCTGCTCATTTTCGACGACTTCTAACCTCCCAAGGACCTGATCTGAACTCCCCATCACCAGAGCTTTCCATCGGTACCTTCGGATCCCATTTCCGCCACCATTTTTCGGAACACCCGCCGAAAAATTATGGATGAATAGCCCCCTGGTTCACGCGAAATTTCATTTCTTTTATAGAACAATTTATAAAATATCACTTGGGTCCCTACATAATTGAAAAGTGACAAAATCAACCCCTTAAAACATGACATTTTACCCCCTAAACAGCATAAATGAGACAAAATCACCCTTAATCCATAAACCACAACCTAATATCAACTCATATACTTTCCAAAATCATTCCAAACATGTTAAATTCATAAGAAAAATATTAGGAAGAAATTTTAATAAATAAATTCATAAATTCTTTAATTGTCTCAATATACTTCAATTTAATCACACATGGGGTATTTTTATCACCAAAATAGAGTCACTTTCATGACTCTAACAATGGATTTGGTTGTCTAATAGGTTGTGCAATGAATATATTCAAGGAATTGACTCTTTCATAGATATAGAAAACAACATTTGGATAGTGAGGGTAAGACCTACTACCCATGTAGAACTTGTTTGAATACAAGATCACATGATATATACACCATTCAGCTACATTTGTATAGACATGGGTTTTCAAGAAGTTATGATGTATGGACTTTTCATGGGGAACACATGAATCTTGGAACCATATTTGACATCATGTCTGGCGATGAAATGGACAATGAATATGAAGATGATGATGAAATCATGGAAATGCTGAATGATGCTCATGGTCCAGTAAATATGCATATGGATGGGGATTCATCAAATGTAGGTGGTAGTACAACCTAGAATCTTAGGAGTGTAGACTATGAGAAATTTGATGAGATGTTTGCATATGCTCAACAAGAATTGTATCTAGGGTGCACCAACATCTCAGTCCTAGAGTTCATAGTTAAATTGTTGCATATAAAATCCATCAGTCACATGACTGATAAATCATTGACTTGATAATACAATTGATAAAAAGTGTGTTGCCTAAAGGATCCAATCTCCTTGAATCCTACTACAAAGCTAGAAAAATGAAGAAGAGGAGGATGTTGTTCTTGTATAAGAAGATGAGTTTGACAAGGGACATTTCATTAGAAATGATGTTGATCCTGACTTGGTTGATGCAACAATTACACATGTTAGAGCTGAAGTAGTGGGAGATGATGTCAATGTTGATGTTGAAGAAGAAGATGATACGTTGATTGATTATTGTACTGATAATGAAAATGATTTAATGAGTGTTTCTGATAGCAACTTCTGATGGTATGATTGTATGCTTATATGTACTCTTTACTGATTATGTGTATGTTTAAATATAGTTAATAATCTAATTTCATGAGATTAATTGTATAAAGTGACTTAAATCTTACCTGGTATCTTTTCTCTTATGTTGATGTTTGCAGATTCCGAAGATGGCTCCTAGTACAAGAAGGACTCTAGCTAGACGTGCAAATGTTGTTCGAATGAATTAGAGTGTTGTACCGACTCCTAAAATTGCTACAAACACAGGTAAAGTTATGATATTGGTTAACATAAGCATACTGAAATATATACTTGGATTTTAGATATTGTCTCCAATGTTTGTTTAAAATTTAAGAATCCATTTTACTTTACCAACATATAAAAAATCATTGTGATAACATATTATTTACTAATGATGCATTATTTTGATTTTGTAGGCAATATTGTGGCAAAGAACGTGAGAGGGAAGACTAGAGGAGTTGGATGTGAAAGACTCATACAAACAACGAAGTCGAAGTTGCATGTAGACTTTCAAAAAGAAGATGGAGTACCTATTGGAGTAAATGCATCAAAGTTGAGTATTGAGGTAGGAATAGTTACAAGGAACTATGCCCCCGTTAGAGTACTTACTTGGAAGAAAGTTCCCTACAATGTGGAAAAACAAATGATTGCTCGTATCACAGTAATGTCTTTCATATCGTTATCCATATTGTTATACTTCCTTATGAAAATAATATATAATACCCATATAAGTTTAATGCATGTACATTATTACTAAATTTAGACCAAGTTTGACATTGATGTCACAGAGCCCCAACTACTCAAATGGCTGAAGCACAAACTGTGTAAGAGATTCAATAGCTTTTGGAGTGTCCTACACAAGAAATTCAAAGCATATGCTACTAAGGAGGAAGCATTATAGAATAGACCTTAAGAAATTAAAGATCTCGATGATTTGATATATCTTTGGGACCTTTTTTCTAGTGAAAAGTTTTAGGTTAGGTCAACATGACTTTTAATGTTATTATATATGTATTGTATTTTAATATTAAATTTTGTGGTGTTAGACACGGTTACAAACTTATTCTGAGAACCGGTTGAAGATGAGGTGTAACCACCGCAGTGGTTCCAAGAACTTTATTCAACACAAAAAGGAAAAGGTATTTAATATTATTCACCTATACTAATATACAACTTTGTTTTCCTGTTTACTAATTTTATTTCAACTTATGGTCAATGACCACATGAACTATTAAGGCAAACCAACTTAGGGAATCTATCGGTCCTATACAATTATTTCATGACACTCGTTGGAGCACCGAGAAAGGGTTGGATTAATGAACAAGGAAGAGATCAGCTATATGTAAGTTCATCATCTTTCAATTATCAATATAAGGTCTCTTCTGTTATATGTTATGTGTTGTGATCAGGGGTAGTGAAAAGGAGTAGCTTTTCCCTAAACATAAATATGCTTCTGCTTAATTTGTGTTATATGTTATGATGAGAGGAATCTATGTTAGTATGAAACGAAGTGTGGAAATTGTAGTATATTGCATATAGATGAGAAGGTTAGTCCACAAGGAGTATAGACACATTGAGCTGCACATTTTTTTCTTCTTTTTGAACATCAGCCTTTTCACTTTTTTTGCTCTAATCACTTCCTTTAAATCATGGCCTGCTATATCTGAGAACACACCCTGCCACAAGCTGATTTGATGACACTTTAGAAGGTTTTCGTTCTTATATGATGATGTATATATTAATGGCTTTTGGAATGAAAATGGTCATTGTTGTCACGCCTATCTGTTTATGTAGTCAAAAACCAGCCTTTTGTTTTATTTATTTTGGGTTGTGCCGCTGTATAGATGTGATAAAAAGAGTGAAACCTTATCCTTTTGATGGAATTTCATTCTCATTAAGAGTTTATGTATGGAAAGGTTAGTTTTTCATAACTGTTTAATTTATGTTAGCTTGTTTTTAAACTTATGTAGATATTTAACTTTAAAATTTAAAATAGGGAATTGAAGTTTAGATTGATAATCTGTGAGATACTTGCTTTTCTACTCCATCAATTTTATTTTTGTTTGATGCTGCAGTACATTCTGTGAACTTTGAGTAGTCTTTCTTTTATGTTGCTATTTCATAAGTTTTTGTCACATATTGTATAACCCAAAATAATTATAATTTATTTGTAATTATTTAGTTTCTTGCTTGACTTATTGATTATGCATTGAATTGATGGTAGGAAAAAATAATAGAGTTGCAAGATGAAACACAAATAAGGGAAAGTGAAAAAACAGAAGCAGAAATATGTGAGGAAGTTATGGGTAAAGCTTCCAGATTTAACCAAAATTTTGCATTTTCACAGACTGAGCATCATGATACTGCAGCAGAAGTAAAGTTAAGGTGCATAGTGCAACAACAAGAAAATAAGATTAAACAGTTGGAGGAGTAGCTCATCTTATTTGATCAACAAAAGCAGAAAATAAAAAGGCTTGAAGAACAACAATTTGTCCTATTGGAGATGATGAAGCAGCTAACTATAGTAGCTGCACACGCCCAATCTGGTAAAGCTCCAACTCAACTGTCATCACCATCTCCAACTGATGAAGACTCATCATCATCAGCTACAACTATTTCAAGAACCTCAATTGGTGACACTTGAGATGCTAACAAATTGATGGTTAGTTTTTTGTTGCATGGGCAGTAGATATTTTGACATGGGGGTAGGACCATCTTTTTAGGATTGTTTGCATATATCTGTTAGATGGTGTACATGGGGTGGGCATTTTTTTGTTACTTATGCATAGATAGATAGCTAATGATGAAAATGTGGGTGCATGTTTTTTTTTTTGGTTATGCACACGTGATAGTGCATTTTGGATTTTCATTGCTCATCATGCAATAAAAATCCATATATATATAAAATTTTTATTTTGTCAATTATTTTGTTGATGTTGAATGTATAAACTAGGTCATTTACGAAGAGCAAAAATAATGCTCTTAAATGTTAACCAATTAGCTATTAAATTATTAGTTGTAGAAATAATATAGCAACAAGACTAATAAATAATATCTTACTAAAATAATTAGTTTCCAAAACTCATATACAATCGGTTACTATATTATTTAGATGTAAAAAATTAATTTTAGTGACTAAATATTAGTTACAAAATGTAAGAAACCAAATTGGGTATATACAATTCCCCACTAAAAACGAAATGCTTTTGCCACTAATTATTTTCTCAAAAAAAAACACATTCTACAACTAATTTTTTAGTAGCAAAAAGTAATTTATCATATTTGGATTCCACATTCAGCGTCTAAAATTATTAGAATTAACCACCAAATTTTGGTTACCAAAAGATACATTCGTCCACTAATAAAATAGTCGTGAAAACCTTTTGGATTCCACATTTAGCATCTAAAATTATTAGAATTAACCATCAAATTTTGATCACCAAAAGATACATTTATCCACTAATAAAATAGTCACGAAAACCTTTTGGATTCCACATTCAGCGTCTAAAAGTATTAGAATTAATTTTGGTCACCAAAAGATACATTCGCCCACTAATACAATTGTTGCGAAAACCTTTTATGAAATTACCCTTACACCTTCAGCATCTAATTTTTGTGGCATTCGTGACAAATTATTAGTCACTAAAAGGTACATTTTGCAACTAATTGATTAGTCACGATACCATTTTACCAAATTACCCTTGAACATTTAGCGTCTAAGCGGGGGACTATTTCAATAAGCAATTAGCGACTACTTCGCTAGTCTCCAAAAAAAAAACTTTCCACGTCTAACCAACTTTTTAAATGCCCATACTTTCTGCGACAACGATTTTGCAACTACGTGGCAACTACAAAATTTAGACGCGCAAGAGATTTAGCGTCTAAATTTTACTTTCAGCGTCTAATTTTGCTAGACGCCGAAAGCCATTTTTCTTGTAGTGGTGCTAGGTTTCAATCTAATCCTACTGAACTTCATCTTAAAGCTGTTAAGAGAATCATGAAATATGTTGTTGGAACATCAGATTTTGGACTTTGGTTTTCTTATGATTCTAATCCTAACCTTGTGGGTTTTAGTGATGTTGATTGGGCAGAGTGTTTGGATGATAGAAAAAGCACATCTGGAGGATGTTTCTTTCTCGGCAACAACTTAATCACCTGGTATAGCAAGAAACAAAACCCAATCTCACTCTCCATTATCGAAGCTGAATATATTGCTGCAAGAAGTTGCTACACATAGGTTCTTTGGTTAAAACAAATGCTATATGATTATAGATTTGATCAAGAATGCATAACTGTTTTTTGTGATAACACTAATGCAATAAACATTTCTAAAATTCTTGTTCAACACTCTAGAACCAAACATATTGACATTAGGCATTATTTTATAAGAGACTTAGTTGATGAGAAAGTGATCACTCTTGCACATGTTAACACAAACTCTCAACTTGCTAACTTGTTTACTAAGGCCTTAGACTTGCAAACTTTTGTAAATTTGAGGAAGTCCATTGGACTTATTCAAATTGAATAGTGTCTCTTTCTTTCCTAATTAATTCCATGAGATAAATTTCCAACTTTTTATTGTTGCAAGTATTCTTTTAATTCATGTTAGTGATTGAGAACTTTTTCAGTCTTGTGGTAGCATACTACTAAAATGTGTCTACCCTGTGCCTTTTTATCTAAAAGCCACTATGTCTTAAAATCTTTTCATGAGTCTGTTTTGCTTGACTTTGTCACATGTGAAAGAGCTATCTTGCTTGTAGTGTGAAAGTCATAATTGAGTAATCTTCTAGAATGTAGAGACTCTATGTCCTTGGAAGATCTACCTTTTAGAGGGCTACCTCCTTGCAAGTGTGAAAGCTACACTTGGTTACTTGTGAGAAAATTTCTGCCCATTGCTTATTTTTTACAAAGAGAAAGAAGTCGAATAGAATTTCATTAATCTGAAAAGAAAAAGGGCAAGAGGGAAGGGGGAGTTGAATAAAATATTTGGCCAATGAGTCATGCTCCCCTTTGAGGACACCGCACACACTTATGACAAATAATCTTTGCATTACTTGCTCATCAATTGACAAAAGAAAAAGGTTGCACGTGTGTGAAAGTAACTTGGTTGAGGTCATTTCTCCAGCATCCTTAAGATTGATGATCGTTTCTCTCATGTCTCACCAATTGACTATACTTGCTTCTGTAAATTTTTGTTTATGAAATTGACCTCATGGTATTATTATTATATTTTTTTTATTTTTTTATTTTTTTGTGTCTCTTGTCTTCTGCCTTGGTCCAATGTCACTACTTTGAGAGTCCTTGTGTGCACATATCTGGAGCCTTTATTCTTGATTTCTCTCCTAAGTTTTGTTTTGTGCCTTACGTATGGTTTGTTGTGTGTACCTTGTACACTTATGTTATCATGTGGGACTTTTGTTAGTTGTGCACACATAACTGTTGGATGTGCTCACATTTGGTTCCATTAATAAAAACGGAAAACACGTGTTTTTCTAGGGTTGGGTTTTTTTTCTTTTTCTTTATAAGTTGTGTTTTGTTATTTTTAGCCGTCATATCCAAAGTGTGTTTTTTCTATTCATTTTTCTTTCAATCATTCTCTCCTAACTACCTTTTTGTAAAGATCAATGGAACACCAATAGGGATTCATTGACGACATTAGAAAGGATGTTGAACCCAAGAAAAGAACAAGAATAAGGTAGTCCTCACATACCCAAGAAAGTGCACACTCTTCTGCCTCAAG
The DNA here is from genome assembly GCF_008641045.1 of Pistacia vera. Classification (NCBI taxonomy): domain Eukaryota; kingdom Viridiplantae; phylum Streptophyta; class Magnoliopsida; order Sapindales; family Anacardiaceae; genus Pistacia; species Pistacia vera. The sequence goes on along the minus strand of NW_022195423.1, from coordinate 1,376,047 downwards.
TAAAACACCCCCTCTGCCTCAAAATCAGTGTCAAAATTCTCATCGTCAAACTCTTCTTCATCTGATGATCGGCCTCTTATTAAGAGATTGAAACACTCAAAAGGGCCCTTTGTTGAATCCCCTACGAAGAAGAAGAAGAAAAAAGCCGAGATTGCCAAAGGTAAAAAGAAAGTGAAAGTGGCACCTCACTTTGAGGTTTTAGGTAAACGAAAAATCTTTGTGTCTCCTTCTACTGAGTCGAGTTTTAAAGAGTCTATTATTTTTAGACCTATTGTCTATGAGTCAAATGTGGAGCTCTCTGAGTTCCTTGAAATCGCCAAAATCGTGGCTGATAGAAAATGAAAAACATATGTGGTGAAACCTGTGCCACTATGTCAAGGGTTTGTGCAAGAATTTTATGCACATTTTAGGAAAGATATTGACCAAACCCAATATCACAAAAACCAAGTCTAGGTAAGGGGTACTTGGATGGACTTTAGCCCTAATGTCATTAGAAAACTATTAAAGCTACCTGTTGTTAAGAATGAAGATAACTTATCTGTTTTTGTAGAAGAACGTAGCTTTATGGCTAGTGACCTTAGTGGTGGCACGGTTACAGTTTGGCCTGACAATGAATTCCTTCCAGTTAATGTGCTTACTTCCCTTTATAAGACTCTTTTTACTGGTCTCCATCTTGGCATAACTCCTTAATAAGACTTGATAAAGCCCAATTATTGTATGGCATTGTGCAAGGAAAGAAAATCGACCTTGCCTCTATTATTTACAAATTGATCAAGACCACTGGTGAGTTCGAAGTAATTCTTGATTCTACCCTTCCCTTCCCTGGTCACAAGAATTTTTAACTCCTATGGGCTCCAAAAAGACCAAATGATTAGTTCCTCAAAATTAGAAGTATCACTTCTAAAACCCTCAAGCCTGTTGCCCCTATTGTGGATGTCCCTTCATCCTCACAGGCCCTTTCTGTAAAATCCAGTGCTTGGCAGTCCAAAGTGTTTGAGTTGTTGCAAGCTCTTGATCAAAAAGTGGACTCTTTTCACACCTTCTTGTTGGCTCGAGTTGACTCTCTTGAAACTGTCTTAAAGAGACCAGAGCTGATCTTTTGAGTAAAGGAACTTCAAGTGGTTCCAAGGATGCCTCAGTTGGCTCTGCTCCTGTTGAAGAGACAGATGTTCCTGCTGAACCTCAAGCTGATCTGAATACCAACATTGAGGGTGGAAATACTATTCCTAAAGGTCAAAATCTAGTCCTTTTTTATGACATTGCAGAAATTGATGAAGAAAGTGCTATTGATGAACCTAAGTCTGAAGCTGTTGTTGAGCAATGTGTAAAAGGAACTTCTGCCTCTGTAGCTACTCCTGAAATTGATCCCTCAAAAAGAGAAAAGGATCCTAACTATGTGACTCCTCCTGTTGGTTCTCAAACTGAAGAGGGTGCCTTTGTTGTGGCCACCCCTACTCCTGTGATCACCTCTACAGTTGATACTCCTTCAGCTCGTACACCTGGTAGAACTCGTGTCAAATCTGTTGGCAGAAAGCCCCCCCCCCCCCCCCCCCCCCCCCCCCCCAAAAATCCTCTCATTTCAAAAGCTGATCTTTTATGATCAAGAGTGGGAGATAATGTTGCTGTTGATGTTGCTAAGCTGTTGTTGGACTCATTTTTTTTTTTTTTTTTACATAAACCTTTTATCTTATTTTGTCTTAACTAGTTGTTAGTGTGATCACATTTTTTTTTATTTTGTGTCTTTTCATATGCAAAAACTTTATATCAGAAAGTTTTTAGTTTCCTTTTTGTGCTTACTGTTTTTTGCTAATGATCTGTTTGGTTGGTTTTTTGGCTAATCTCTCCCTTGTTATGCAGATCCTCTTGATTGTCATATTGTTCTGCCCTCCTTTGGAAATCCTTGGTAACTCGCTTCCTGTTGTGTGTTGTCTTTGAATTGTGCTTTGATCATAAGTGACAAAGGGAGAGATTGTTAGTGTTTGTCATCTTATGATCCATTGTGCACACACTTCTAAAGGTAACCACCTTCACAAGTGTGAGCACTTTTGCCTATGAGTGTTCACATCGTTTCTGACAGATATTTTTCTTCAAATCACACCTCACATATTTGTTTTTCTTCTGGACAGAATTATTCCTTGATTGATTCTCTGTCTTATTCTTTACACTTGTTTCTTGTTTATTTGTTGAGTAAGAAAATGAATATTTCTCTTGTTTGTGGTCCCAAAATGTCTTGTGCAAAAAGAAAGACATAAAAGTTAAAGTTTAACTTTTTTGTCCCCCATCCTTTAACGTGTTGATCATTTATATTCTCCCGTTTTATTTTTGTTTGAGAAGAAACCTGATTACATTGTTTTGCCTCTCTGAATATTCTCTGAGGTTCTTGCTTTTAATAAGGTTTCTTATTATGCTTTGGTAGGCTTAAAATTACCGTCATCACTTATCCTTGTGTGAGATCTTTTAATGTTGTTTTCCTTTGTGACGAGAGCTTGAGTGCAAGCTATTGTCCTGTCTTCATTGTTGAATCTTGAGAGGAACTCTTCTTCAACATGACATTGCTGTGCACGTGAAGCTTGCTGTGATGGCTTGAAGTTCAACCAAAAAAAATAGAATCATTGTGTAGAAAACATGGAATGTTTTACTACTATGGTTATCTTGCTTTGTCTTTGAACTCATAAGTATTTCATAGTGAATTTGCTTCCTCTAGACGTAGTCCCATGGATGTAGGCTTGCTGCCGAACCATGTAAAAATGAGCGTGTTCTTTACTTGTTTTTATATATGTTTTAATTCAGTTATTCTCAACTCATTTGCACTAAATTGAACAAGTAACCCATTCAACATAAGTTTTAATCACTTGGTAACCCTTTTAAAACTTACAACTTTCATCTTATCAGTTGATGATGGTATTATTCTTGATCTCATCAACATTGTGATGATCATGAAGTACCTTTCAACCTTGTCAAAACTATTTAAGTGTGTTCTTTTATAAATTTTGTATTTTTGTTTTCTATTGTTTGTGAATATTGGAAACTCGATCTGCATGTTTGCATGAAAACACGAAGAATATGTAAGATTCAAATGTTATCACCTCTAACTCATAAAACCTTTTCACATTACCATTTATTTTGTTCGTCTCAAAGAGTTTGTTTCAAATATGTCAATTGTTTGTTCTCATTTTTAATTTTGTATTAAAAAGCTTGACTTCAAATTAAATTTTTTTATTTTAAGGGAGAGGACAAAAAATATATAAAATTTTAATATATAAAAGGAGTCCATAGTCTCTCACCTAACATTCCTTTTCTATGTTTTCCGGTTGTAAATATTAAAAATAGTAAACGAAAGTGTTTTATTTTCATTTTTATGTAAATAATAATAATAATGAGAGGAATTGGGAGAAAACGTAAAAGGACCCTTAGATATTTATTTATATAGTAATAGTGAAGAAAGAAGTCATCGTCATAAGTTGACTGCATATGTATTATTGCACTACCAGTCTACCAGTAATTTCGTTGCTGCTGAATCATGGAACTCTATAATTGAAGAGAGGGAAGTGGTGAATCGCTTCTTATTCATAATAATACATTAATTTTTAATTAATGGAGTGACCGTTTTCCACCAAAACATGTACCTCAAATTCAATAATTTTTTCTTAAAAATCTTCAAACAATTACTTGCATTGATTGCGTCGTGCCTTGTATATTTTGGCATGAAAGAACCCTACCATGATAAAGCTAATCACTTTTCATTTATTTGGGCCTCTGTCTAGCTAGTTTTTGTATTAGATAACACTGTTATTGCCCAATTTTAAAATTGGATGCCTAATCAAACTTGAGCTTGGGAAGAATTTTTACATGCAAAACCTGTTTATGGTTTTCGAAAAGCATGTTATATTTTATTCTTAACAGTTGGGATTGTTAGGATATAGAGTCAAAGGACATTAGTTTGTTACTTGTCAAACTAATGAAGACTGTCTTGTAATTATGTTAAACGGTGTAGTTTTGTGTACAACCGTTTTACCAACTGTATAATAGTCTCATTTTACTCTTTTCTCTTAAGATATAAAAAGAATAAAATGAGCTGATTTGTGTAACGACTCAGTAGCTCATACTCATGCAACTCATCCACATTTTGATCCAGAATACTCCTAATTTCTTACTCTCTTACAGGGATGATAATGATAACTATAATTTAAGATCAATGAAATGCGTAGGTGATACCAGAAAAAATAAAAAACAAATAGCATCTTTGACACAAGAAGGAATAGATTTGTCTAAATCGTTTTTTTAAACAAAAACTCAAACTTATTTTAATAAATCTTGTAAAAATTCTTCGTCTAATAAGGTACGATATCATAAAACATTATGCATTTAATGCAAAACATAATAATTTCCTTCAATAAATAAAAATTAAATGTCTCCAAATAATATAAAACAGGAACTACTGCATTCAATGCATCCAATTACCAAATTCACAATGCTAAACAGTGTAGTGTTAGGCTTTCACTTAATTACATTATTAAATCTTGACAATTCATTTAGCTGATTTTGTATTGTTCTTCACGTTTTTCATATTATCAACCTAACAAAAAGATTAAATTTTTTTAATTATTTAATTTTATTAGTTAATAAAATTAAATTGAGTATTAAATATAATATATTTCATGCTCAACACTCAACGCTAATTATTATTTATTTACTAACTTTCGAGAATACCATTACTCCTGCTCATATGAAATTAATAGAATTTCTGCTAACAGTAGTTAGATTTTTTTCTCTTTACCTCTCAACCACTAGTAGTTCAAAAGTAGGTGAAGATGTTATTATTCTTGTGGATCACGAGGTTAAATTATATCTCACTTAAGAAAATAACATCGTGCAATATGCTTTCATTTTTATTAAAAACAAAAAATGATTAGATGCTGAATGCGAGCCCCAAAACTAGTCAATTATACGCCCCACTTAATTTAATTAAGCTCCATTAGTTTTAACCGTGTTTGAGAAAATAAACCAACGAAAAACTACTAGGTTTGTGTATAAATTTAGGCGCTGAATGACATTTTGACCCCAATTTGTCAAAAAAAGACAACTACCCCCACCACCGGTCCACCCCCAAGCGAAATTAGGGTCACAAACGAGCCAAGCGAAGTCGAGTTTTCGACTTATTGAGTTTTCATCTTCGTCTTCGTCTTCATCTTCGTCTTCATCTTCATCTTCATCTTGCAGAGCATTACGAGTTACGTTGCTTCCATCTCCATCTTCTTCATCTTCATCTTCTTCCTCAACACAAACCATTATTTTGATTTTGATTTTGATTTCTGATTATGAATATTTGCAAGAACAAATTTAGGGTTTAGGGTTTATGGATTTGGGAAATCTGATTTGGGGGTTTAATTTTATGTTTTAGAACTAATTAAATCGCGGGGTTAAATGTCATTTTTACAAATTTTTAAAATTAAAGAATAAAGATAACACTTCAGTCCCCACAATTTATAAAACTAACAAAAGGAACCTTGTTTAGCCGAGCCACCTCAGGCTCGCGAGCCAATGAGCCGAGCCTCCCCATGTTCGAACTCGGCTCGTTTTATATAGCAAGCTCGAGTCGAGTTGACTCGCCAGAGAGCCAAGTCATAAACAAGTTTCAGACGAGCCGAGCCGAGCCAACTCGCGAGCCACTAGACTCGTCTGACAGCCCTACCTAGGCCCCACCCCCCAGTTTAGTCTAGTTCCATCTCATTTCCTATTTGACCACAAAAATTCCAATTGTACCCTTATTTTCATTATTAGAATTTTATTATTTTCATAGAGTTGTATGGTTTTGTTCCAACTTTAAAAAAAACGATGTTTTTTTGTTTGATTATTTTATTTATTTATTTATTTATTTTTCTTAATTCTTAATTTGTTATTAATTGTTATTTTCCATAAAATAAATTATTAATTAATATTAAAAAAAATTATCCTTCTAATAATGAAAATACGGGTATAGCAGGAATTAAGTTTATCTGTCAAATTAAATAGCTAGTGATCTATGTTGGTCTTAGAGTGAAACTATATTTATGGCAATTAAAAAGGGTTGCTGGTGAATTTCTTCTTTATTTATTGCAAGCATAAATAAGGGTGTACCATGCTAAACGTAACAGGAATCTCCAGCAAATTAATAACACAAAAACGTGTTGTTCTGTCGTTCTATAAAAGGAGAGTTTCCATGAATTGTTAGTTCATTCAAATCAAGTACTCTATCCTTTGTTTTCCTATATTTGCCAACTTCTACATCAAAGCCATGATTATCATTAAAACAGAAATCAGCCCAGAAATTATTAAAGCAAGCGAACTGCAAATCGCGGGTTAATAGATGTCGGTCAGGTGCTTGTAATAAAGGCGATAACGATGATTATTGTAAGTTTCCTTTGTATATTTCATAACATTTTGGTTATCGCCACACAAATTTTCTATTTTGAATTTTTAACATAAATTATTGATTATTAATAAAAAAATAACTATTTTTAACTTAAATTACTGCAGAATTGCCTCTTGATGTTCTTGATGGTCTTGTAAAAGTTCAATATATGCTCCAAAAACATGAGCTTTGAGTGGAAAAGTGTGGCTCTTCTACGGCAGTTGATGTGGAAGGTCATTCCTCAGAAGTTTGTTGCCAATAAGCAAAATTTCAGTCATAATTATGAAGGAGCTGCTAAATCAAAATCAAGGGATTATCAAAGCATCTGCAGGAAATTCAAGCAGTGGAAAAGTAGGCCACATTGCATGCACTTCATTGTGTTATCGCAAAGTTCCTCCTCTCAGTCCACCTCCATGTTTCGCAACAGATCACATCACTACAGATCTTAACAACCTGTCTCTCATATCAGATTTCGAGAACTCGGAAGAGTCATTATCGGTACTGGTCAATCCCTTAACATTATATGCATAGACTCCGCTAAATTTTATTTTTATATACTACAAAACCCTTTAAATTATCGGACTTAAATATTAACGTTTGGCCTTTACTTGATAACATAAGTTTCTCGATCAAATGATAATTTTATATGGTATCAGAGCAAAAATCTCAAATTTGAATTCCCACGAAAAATCTTACTCTTCTGTACTAGTGCTCTCTCGCGATATTCTGTCAATTTTAATTTACTGTTAATGATTATAATAATCTTGTGTCTTCCTATAGATGCAAACTTGTTGCATAGGAGGTTTGGCCATCCAAATTCTCAAGCTTTGATTCAACTTTTACCTTATTTTGTTGCAATTAACTGTAAGCATCCATAGTTTTGGTGCTCTCCTTGCCGATATATGGCAAAGTCTGTAAACACTAATTTCCTCTTTTAGTGAACAAACCTGAGTATTTTCTTCAACTAGTGTATTCAAGTTTGTTAATTGTATTCATTTTATAGATGCTTATAGCTAGCAATTACACTTGGTTGTTTCCATAAAATAAATAAATAAATGAAGCAGTTGCTGTGTTTACTCAGTTTCAACTTGTTGAAAGAAAATTTGATTAATTTTAATATTAGGCTAGTTCCATTTTAGCTCACAAATCTCCGTAACTTGTGTATTAAAAGGTTTTGATCGAATGTGTTTGCCATTCATTTGTATGAGCATATTACAAGCACTAATTTTATTATCACTTAAAAAAGTAGCCTCTCGTGGTATAATATAGTTTATCTCATAAGGGTTATTTATATATATTAACTTAAAGTTCTGACTCTGTCGATAATTCTTCATTTAATCTAAATAAAATGATTGAAATAAAAAAGTNGGAGTTACGGTTGCAAAGCTATGCTAATTTAAAGTTTCGATTAAAATTATCATTTGGGTGTTTGCGGTAGCCATTTATGACACCAATTTGGGACGAAAATGTCCTTTGGGGTGCCACCGACATAGGTCATACGTCCACATTCAAGGTTCCCCTCTAAAACGTCAAAAAAATGGCCAGAATCAGCCTGTTCAAAACTTCAAAAAACGGGTTTAAAAGTTGCAAAAACCGGGTAAAGAAGACCCGATCAAACTGAATCAATAGGTCAAATCAACCCAGTCAAGGATAAAACACATCAAACTAACCCGGTCAAAGTCAAAGGTTAACATGGGTCATAATTGTGTTTACAAAAACATAACCTTATGTTTTTTTTATAAGAAAGAGAAGTTTGTCAATTATTGTGCTATTCTAGTTAACATGTAACATGTAACCCCAAGAACAAACCTCATTTCTTAAGGAACATTTCTCTGAACTCATTATTTGACTTCAACTTCTCATCTTCCACTTCCCCAGATTTTGGATTTGTCGAGGGCACACCAAGTGGTCTGACATTCCTTGGCATTGCAAATGTGTTCCTCCCCTTCAGCTGAATGTTATCGCTATGTTTATTAGCAACACAGTGTGGCGCTCTAGACTCCCTGAAAATCTGATTACTACTTTGCGCTGCCATTTAACCCAAAGGAGTAAGAAAATAAAATATAGAAGTGGGAAACACAAAAATGCAAACTTCTATATACTGCATTGCACACAAACACACACACACACACACACACACAAAAAAGTAATAACAAAGATAAAACCTAATTCCACTTAGCCTACCATGTTCTCCAGAGGCCCCCCAGTAATGTGTGCATCATCAGCAAAATCCACATATGCCAGGCCCTTCAAAAATCGACTAGAGGATATTATAAATTAGTATGCAACAGTTCCAGATATAGGGCAAGCTGGAATATGGGTAAATCTGTATGGGACTATGGTTGAGTCTCCGAAGCATATCACTTGCATCAAAATGAAAAAATATGCTCTTACACAGTTAGACTCTTTATACGTAGAAAATTAAGCAATTTTACCATAATTATGGAATTCAACCCTTCTGGAGGTTTATTTGAGACTGCGTAATCGTCTTAGGAAAAGACATTCAACAGGCTAATGAACTGAAACCTAGTTTAGCTTAATTTATAGGATAGCCCAACTCATAGAGTGGGTAGGTTGCAAGGTAATTTTAAGCGTAGGCCCAATCAGAATTAGGTTAAGGCCTTGGGCCGTGACATGTTTATTACGTTATTGGGCACCGTCAAGCCCAAGATGATTTTTGGCCCTAACAGTTAGCCCCCCACTCTCTAAGTTAAAGAGTATTTAGCTTAGAGAGTAGATTTAATCGAATGAGTGCAGACTGAGCGGATTAGTGATAGCAGCTCGTTAGGTCAGATGAATCGTTGCGTGGATTGGTTTGATGACTTGTCGATTTGAGGTGTAAGAACCCTTCAACCGGTCTAGCTGACTTAATGTGTAGCTTTATGGACCGGGCAGGGCAGATTGAAGGTGTAAATCCATGGATCGAGCTGGGTCGATCCGAAGGTGTAAATCTGTGGATCGATAGGGCCGATCTGATGGTGTAAATTTGTGGATTGAGTAGGGTCAATCCGAAGGTGTAAATCCATGGATCGGGCAGGGCGATCCGAAGGTGTAGATCCGTGGATTGAGCAGGTCAATCTGAAGGTGTAAATCCGTGGATCGAGTAGGGTCAATTCGAAGGTGTAAATTCGTGGATCGAGCAAGGTCGATTCAAAGGTGTAATTTTGTGGATCGAGCAGGGTCGATCCGAAGGTGTAGATCCATGGATTGAGCAGGGTCAATCTGAAGGTGTAAATCTATGGATCGAGTAGGGTCGATTCGAAGGTGTAAATCCGTGGATCAGGCAAGGCCAATCCGAAGGTATAGATCCGTGGATTGAGCAGGGTCAATTCGAAGGTGTAAATCTGTGGATCGAGCAGGATCGATCCAAAGGTGTAAATTCATAGATTGAGCAGGGTCAATCTGAAGGTGTAAATTCGTGGATCGAGTAGGGTCGGTCCAAAGGTGTAGATCCGTGGATTGAGCAGGGTCAATCCGAAGGTGTAAATTCGTGGATCGAGCAGGGTCAATCCGAAGGTGTAAATCCGTGGATCGGGCAGGGCCGATCCGAATATGTAGATTCGTGGATTGAGCAAGGTCAATCCGAAGGTGTAAATCCGTGGATCGAGTAGGGTCGATCCAAAGGTGTAAATCTGTGAATCGAGCAAGGTCGATTCGAAGGTGTAAATCCGTGGATCAAGCAGGGTCGATCCGAAGGTGTAAATCTGTAGATTGAGCAGGGTCAATCCGAAGGTGTAAATCCATGGATCGAGCATGGTCGATCCGAAGGTGTAAATCCGTAGATTGAGCAGGGTCAATCCAAAGGTGTAAATCCATGGATCGAGCAGGGTCGATCCGAAGGTGTAAATCTATAGATCGGGCAGGGCCGATCCGAAGGTGTAGATTCGTGGATTGAGCAGGGTCAATCTGAAGGTGTAAATCCATGGATCGAGTAGGGTCGATCCGAAGGTGTAAATCCTTGGATCGGGCAAGGTCGATCTGAGGTATAGATCCGTGGATCGAGCAGGGCCGATCCGAAGGTGTAGATCCGTGGATCGAGCATGATCGATCCGAAGGTGTAGATCCGTGGATCGACCAGGGCTGATCCGAAGGTGTAGATCCGTGGATCAAGCAGGGTCGATCCGAAGGTATAAATCCGTGGATCGAGTAGGGTCGATCCGAAGGTATAAACCCGTGGATCGAGCAGGGTCGATCCGAAGGTGTAAATCCGTGGATCGGGCAGGGTCAATCCGAAGGTGTAAATCCGTAGATCGAGCAGGGCCGATCCGAAGGTGTATGCCAAGTGGAGCTTGTATGAAGCTTGCAGTTAAGTCGGCGTGATCGACTTGTAGCTGAAAACATTCGATTGAAGTTGGAGCAGTGACATGCATGGTATGCATGTTTTAAGCATATAGTCGAATTGAGAGTTAATATGCATGATGTGCATGTGTTATGGACTGAATAAAAAGTGAGCTAAATGGAAAAATGGGCTGCATGTATTTAAGTAATGGGCCGAATAGAGAAAGTTTAACCAAATAGAGTGGTAGTTAAAAGGAGACAATGACAGATACCTTTCCCTTTCAAGTGCTGCTACTCACACTTGCTAGATCGAGTAGGGTAGGATAAACTGAGGTTGGAGCTTTGTGGCTTTTAATGCTTCTGCGTGTGCCTCGGCAGCTATTGCTTTGCTTGTTGGTCCAACCGTTGCTGTTGTTTTATTAGTTGGTGCTTCTGCTACATCTGGCACTGTTACATTTGTTTGAGCTGTTCAGAGCAATAGCATTTGTTGTTGCTCCTGTTTTGTATGCTGGTGTTGTAGCATATCCAAAAATTGCATAACATATGGTGATGATCTTGTACCAGATTGCTGAGGAGACTGTAACTACTTAGGCTGTAACGTGTTTGTTCCCCACTATCCTTTTGAAAATGAGTCGGATTAGAGGTGAGGCTTGCTGACACTTGGCGTAAATGATTCTACATTCTTCCCACTCAGTTTGACTGAGCTGTGTCAAGTGGGGACATCTTTTGACTAATACTCATGAGAGTATGCCTTTGTGACTGCGTGACGTCTTGCACTTGGGTGCGGTTGTGTGAAAGTTTGAAACCTTTGCAAAGGATGATCTAGATTTTGAGAACAATTAAGTGGGAAAACAAAGGGTCATGTTTTCCAATGTCTCTTGAATGGCTGCCACTTGTTCAGTTTTGAAAAAGTTTGCATTTATTATGGTGGTGGCCTTTTTGGGAGACTTTTCAAAGCTCTTTTTCTTGCATCTTCGTTTTTCTCATTTTCTTTTCCCTGCACCTTTCCCTTTATACTCTAGTTGATAAAACATTTGGAAGGTGTCTTTGTTTAGGAAAATTCTTACTCGTTTTTCATTGGTTTCTTCTCACGGCTTCGACAATAAAGCTCTTCTTTCCTTTTGATTTCTTGTTTGCCTCTCCATTCTCTTCTGTTCTGCTCTAGTTTGTAGAGAAATTTAGGCTAGTTTGATTAAGGTTTCATGGGGCTTTTTGGTAAGAAGAATTGGTTTTTGGTTTTTTCCCCGAGTTTTCCGGATTTACTTAGTTCTGGAGAAGGATCGATGAGGTTTGGGTTTTTTATTCTCGTCTTTCGAAGTTTGAAAAGCGGTTTTGTTTGGGGGGTTTCTAGTGACTTTGATAGTGTAATCAATGAGGAGTTTTTGGAATTTTGGAGTTAAAGGCAAGTCCAATACATTTAGCCTCGCTACTCAGTTTTAATAGGGCGACTGAATGGACTGCGAGGTTTTGCTTATGGCGAGCCGTAAGGACTGACGTGTTGTTGTTATTGATTTGAGAATTGAGAGAGAGATGGTGCGAATGAGATCGTAGGTGGGAGTACAACAGGAGGTTGAAATAAATAACTGAGGGAGAGAGAGTACGTGAATGGCGATGTCCTTTGATTTTACAGTAGTTTGAGGAATGGGTATAATCAAGGCTATCTAGATTTCTGTCCATTCGACTTGGTGGAAAATTTGGGTAGTGGGGGAAATCTTTGGGAGTGATTTTGATGTGGTCTAAGGAGGTTGTTAAGACTTCGGTGGCTTCCCAAGGAGGTTTTTGAGCGATACTTCGTTCAGTTTTGGCGGATTTTGAGAAGAAGGGGGACGGAGTAACGGTTTCGACGAATTCCCAGTGAGGGACTTGAAATTCCTGGTTGGTTGCGATTTCTAATATATATTTATATTAATATATATATATCCATATATTTATTATTTTTTTTTTAGGTGTTTTGTGTCTGTTTGGTGGTTTTGTGTGTGAAGGCTGAATGGTTTTGTGGGTTCTTCCCATTTCGTCTGGTAATGTTCTTTTCATGTTCACGTGATGACTTTGGTGTTCTGAGAATATTACTATCTGTATTCTAGATTAAACTGTGTGATTTGAGAACTGTTGGTGCAATTTTTAGGAGAATACGTGTGGATAGATTTTGGGTTTCAAAGTGGTGGCAATCTCTGTGGTTTGATGGATTGGATTAAGACTGGTTGAGTTTTTATGTTAACTCCCAAAAAAGAATTACAACTATAAAAGTAAGCATATTCAACTAATGCATAAACAAATTGAACACAGGAGATGTTGTTTGAACGGCTTCAAGTTATCACTTATTCATGCTTACTAGACTAATATGATTGTAAGATCATAGATACTTTTCAAGGGGAATGTAAACATTAAAAAGTGATGAAAATGTCTTATCGTGATAGAGATTTTCGGTTACCATCAATGCCGAGTCAGGGGGGATTTTCCGTGTCTCCTCTCATGTTGTTAGTACCCTTGCATGAGATTGCAGGCCCACAGTGGGCGCCAAACCTGTAATGGCAACAAATCTCCCACATAAAATGGGGTATGATCCCGTGAGGTGTGAGGTCCACTAACACCCAGCACAGACTGCACACATAAGTCAAGCGTGAAGCTGCAGGAAAACACACGGGGTTGTGTTTGCCGTAGACAACTCGCGACCTCAAGTCGCAAGCTGACAGAGATATTTGATAAGAATTTAGAGATGAAGATTACCAGACTTTGTCAACTAGGACTACAGTCGGAAGGCGTTGGGTTCTTGGGACAGAACTTTAGGAGCAAATAATATTTTGAGTATTTATGACTAATGGGAGATTGGCATGCCTAATGAGAGGCAAACCTGTTTTTATAGTGAACCCAAGGGTTTGGATCCTAGTAGGACATTGATCCTCTTTTTTGGGAGATACCCTATTTAAGAAACGAATATGATTTCTTTGACCTTATCAAATTAAGCTAATAGTTTTAAATAAGATTTGGAATCTTATGGACACAAAGTCTAGTTTTTGGGATAATCCCTATCATGAAAGAAATATGATTTCTTATCCTATTAAATCAGTTTAATAGTTTAGTAAGATTGGACGTCTTAGATAGAAGAGGAATAGAATAGGCCTCTGATTTCCTAATTATAGACTGTTGGGCTCTGAACTGAAACCCAGTTTAGCTTAATTTATAGGATAGGCCCAAATCATAGAGTGGTAGGTCGCAAGGTGATTTTAAGCGTAGGCCAATCGGGATTGGGTTTGGGCCTTGGGCCGTGACATGTTTATTTCATTTTGGGCACCATCAGCCCAAGATGCATTTTTGGCCCTACAATTTACAATGTTAATACAGATTATTAGCTAATTTTTGCTGGAATATCTTTTTTTTATTATATATATATATCTAATATTAATTGCTAGTTTTGTATAAACAATAGTATTGATTTTATAATATTTAAATATTAATATAGAAATTATTCAATTTGTATATTTTAGGATTTTTTTGTTGCTATAATATTTAAATTCTCGGTTATTTATTGTAAGGTTATTTTATATATATAATAATTTTTTATTAATTATCTATCATTTTGTAGTAATATTTTCGTTTTCTGCGATATATTATTAAATTTTAATATAGAGGAATTTCTATTATCTTCATTTCAATATTATTATTGTATTTTTATCTATAATTTTATTATATTGTTTTCTAATTTATTATCTTATATATATTATTGTATTTATAGTGAATATTTTGCTATAATTATTGATTATATTTATTCATTACCTTAAATAAGATTATACGCTATTATATTGCTGAAATATTATACTAAAATAATAGTACGTATAGTTAATATAATTGCTAGTTTTGTATTATAAATAGAGTCATATTGACAACCTTGAGGTTTATATAATAAAAATAATCAAATTTATAAAATAATAAAAATCTCGGCCCTTAAATTGTAAGGGTTAATATAATAGAATCAGGGCAGTTTAATAATATTTATCATTTTATAGATATACGTTCTAGCGACTAATAGTTTATTAATAACGAGGGAAATTTATTTTTCAAAAATCTTAGCGAATTTCTGTAATTATAGTGAAGCTCAATGGAGTTGAGTTGATGTCATCAACACTTAATGATACTATTATAATGTTCTATATTAGCTTATCCACAACGTGCACTATACATTAACATATATGATCAGCACATATCAAGCGATTAAACAATCACACATACACCCATCCATAAAGAGCTTCTGTTATGAATGCACTTCTTATAACATATATCTCTATCATGACCCCAATTGCTTGTAAAATTTGAACAGTGGTATCCATCAAAACGAAATTCCAAAAACAGTTACGAAATTTCTGACACAAGTTTGGCACTAGGCTTTCAAGAAGGAATTCTAAAATAGCTACAGAGCAGTTTCGGATATCCCTGTTTAATAATCCATCAAAGAGGGAATTCAAGCTTTCAAGGTCAATTGCAAACTTAATATACTAAGGTATGAAACTTTCCACTTTTTCCGAAACACATCCTTCTTGCAAAGTCCATCAATGAAAATCTATGTGTCCAAGAACAGGTAAACCATTAAGTTGCATCTCACCAACTAATTTCTGTGCATCTTTCACTTAGCTTTAAAAAAAGGCAAGTTAACAAATTGTTATTTAATCACATTAGGCATAATTCCTTCTAAAATCTTCTCTGATAAAGACTAAGAACTTCGTTGACTTCTTATTCTTCCAATACCATATGATTAAAGTTTGTAGCAAACAACATTAGGTCCATATCCTTTTTTAGTTAAAACTTCTTCATTTATAATTAGTTTTTATGCTGTTTTTAGAGACTAATTGAAGGTGCACCACGAGGTACCGAAGTCGGAATTGAAGTTCATTAGAGACTATACTTCCAATATAGATGGAATCAATTAGAAGAGAGAAAAAATTTATAGGTATAAGACTTTTCTACTCTATTTTTTCGACCCTTTTTATGTGAGAGAATTAATGAAATATGAAATAGAATCTTGAACTTTTCTCTCAATGTTTGACATGTTATTCTTTCGATTAATTTCTCTTATTCAATGGTACTGTAGGATCATTATGCATTATTTAACATTCGTTTGTTTTTTATTTATTAAATTTTCCATCTTCTCCTCTTTGTTTTTATGTTAATTCTATGAACCACAAATTTTATGAGATATTTTAATCATGTTTAATCACGATGCTCATAGAAGCCAAGTTAATTTCAAGCGAGTCCATGAATTTTAATGTTAAAAATTTATAATCAGGTTTGCTTATTGATTAAAATTTTCATACGTCAATCTAGAGCACAACTACTTTTATAACTTCAATAATGCTTAATCAAAATGATTACTATTAATTTAATCTCCTTTATAAAATATTATTTAAGTGCAAAACTTTAACTTAGCATGCATAAACTGGTTACTTATATTAAGTAAGAAAGACTACAAGAAATTGAAATATAACAAAATTTCCACCCAATTTTGTTGATAAACAACTTGACCTAAAAGCTTAAGCTGAAAAAGGTATTAAGCTCTGTAAGAGGCATCTTCACGTGTTACACAAACTAAGCTCAAATTTAGATAGAAAGACCAACCCAAATACAGCAGGATGTAAAATGTTGGAGATCAAATCATGACCTCTACTTTAATATCTGTTATGTGTGATTTGTCGTAAGCTCAAAAGTCTAGGTATCCCGGAAATCAATAGATCGACGTGATCTCAAGGTCATGGAATCTTGAAGTCCGACTCGCATAACCTCGTCGCACCATCCAATATAGCTATTTGCATACAAGGGATAGCCTTATCTCGAACATCTCGGGAGGGATAGAACGAATCAATTATGCTGATCCTAGCGCGCAATTGCAAAAATCACAAAATCACTTACCAAGTCAGATGGTAATGCCAGATTTCTCTCTACTTCCTTTGGTGTAAACTTGTATAAACACCCCTTCCAAATATGAGAAAGGGGTTAGCAAATTCCAAATTGAGATTCATGGGCGTGAAGTTAGAAGACAAGCTAATTCCAAGAGGACATGGAAGAGCCCCTGGGGGAACAAGTTAATAATGGCGCCGGGGGAATCTCACATTAGTGACTTAGTACATAAAAAGAATGAAAAATGAAACATAATTCATAGATCACTTAAACACTCTCAAGTACTCGCTTAAAATTAAGAAGGAATATCTACAAATGCCATGGAATACATTTAATCCTATTCATGGGGATTATGTAAATATTCCATTCCGAAAATAGAAAGTGAAACAATTAATCTTGTTTGAAGATTGGTACTAATTCATGATCTAACATGTACAAAGCAAAACCTCATTCTCGATTCTACAAGAAATTTTAAAAGCATCCAATAGAATCATGAAGAGTCTAAGTTGAAACAACATAATCATATGAGATATGAATATTCATTCAAACAGACAATAAAAATGAATATTGTGTGCAAAAATTTAATCGAGCGAGCATACAGATGATATTCTTCATATTCTTCCTTAGACATTTTCCAACCAAAGACATTTTTTCACATTTTCCACAAGCATGAGATGCAAGGCCTGGCTGTTTCAGTACGTAAACTCATGGTGCTCTAGTATCTTCTTTCTGCATAGGATTTTCATCTGAGACAAATAGTAAAATGGATTCTCCACTAGAATAGAATCAAGGTACAAAAAGCAAAGAACCTAACAGTTGCACTGTGAGTATCAATGTTATTAGACCAAGAATAGACCACCCAACCCATAATAGTTTTCATGATCTTGTTGGATCCTATGTCATTGGTCATTTGTCACATAAAAAGGAAATTGCAATCTAATTGGCTAAAATTCTCTAATCTTGGAGTAAGGTATTGAGGCTATCCTCATCAAAAATTGGATAATATATGTTCCACAGGAAACATATTAGAACTTACCCTTTTGAATAAAATGGGTTAAACTTTGACATATCTGGAAGAAAATTTACAAGAAGGGTACTGATATAGATCAATCTCAATAGCACTATATTTTTCATCCTCAAATAGGTATCTTTTGTCATAACTGTGTTTACAGAAACATATTAAGGAAAAACCTTACTTTTTTTATAAGAAAGAGAAGTTTGTCAATTACTGTCTATTCTAGTTAACATGTAACATGTAACCCCAGAGCAAACCTCACTCTTAGAACATTTCTCTGAACTCCTTATTTGACTTTGGCTTCTCATCTTCCATTTCCCTGACTTTTGGACTTGTCGAGGAGACACCAAGTGGTTTATGTTCCTTGGCATTGCAAATGTGTTCCTCCCCTCCAGTTGAATGCTATCACTACGTTTATTGCAGATAATGTGGTGCTCCAGACTCCTTGAAAGTTTGATTACTACTTTGCGCTGCCATTTACCCAAAGGAGTAAGAAAAATAAAGGTAAAACTGGGAAAACCAAACATGCAAACGTCTGTAGACTGCTTGCACACAAACAAACACACCCAAGTAATAACAAAGATAAAACATAATTCCACTAGCCTACCATGTTCCCAAGGCCCCATGACCAGCAGAATCCTTTCTCTTTTGCTTCAGATTTGATCTGAAATGCTTAACTTCTTCCAAAGAACATTTTTTGTTCTTTCCTATAGCTGCAGCAAGTGTGCATCATCGGCAAAATCCACATATTTGAGGCCCTTCAAAATCGATCAGAGGATATTATAATTAGTATGCAACGTCCCACAGAAGCTCTACAATTTAAAGGCAAGCTGGAATATGGGTAAATCGTATGGGACTATGGTTGATTCTCCTAAGCTATCACTTGCTAGCAAAATGAAAAAATATGCTCGTAGACAGTTAGACTCTTTATACTTAGAAAATTAGCAACTTTACCATAATTATGGAATTCAACGCTTCTACAGGTTTATGTGAGACTGCATAATCGTCTCTGGAAAGGACATTCATTTTAACCAAAAGCGTAAGAACTAAATGATTTATTGACTACATGAAAGGAAGAATACAATTGAGTTTCAGTGAGCACCCTTAAGAAATTTGATCAAAGAGAATGGACTGCAATTAGCAGTTTCTATCTCCCTGAAGCAGCGGCCATGCTGATCCTCCAGTCTCATTAAAATTAGTTTCTTAGGGCTAATTTCTATGGTACAGTCCACATTATGCATACATATGTTGAAGTTTAAAGGTCAGGCAATGTTAATAAGGATGACTGTAAGACTAATGTGCACATGGAAGGTCTAGTGGATGGCTTCCCCTTTTTCATTTGAAGCATAAGCACAAAGAACATTGACAAATAATGAATGAGAGAAACAAAGTCATACCCTTGACTTTCCAGTGAACTGGTCCTGCAGATTCAACAGATTCAACCCCACCAACATCGCTAAAGAATTTTTTCAGATCTTCAGAAGTTGCCTAAAAAGAATTAAACCATCAGAATTCTCTCTCTGTATTTGCCTATCTAGTGTTAAAAAGCAATCTCTCTCTAAAGTGCAAGAGAATCTCTACTTGCCCTCAAGTTAGGTTTGATAAAATCATTACACTCGTCGTGTGTACTTTGGCTCTTCCAGTGTGGAGTCTTTGATGTGCTGGTCATTTGGATGCTCTTCGAACTTGGGTTTTACTTCTTCTACTTCATTTTCTTTACTAAGTTTTGTGCTCGTTCCTTTTCTTTCCCATGCACTTTGTTTGGGTTTTGAATAGTATTTCTGCCGCTTAGCTGGAGACTGTTCATCATTCATGTTGAATCTGTTTTTCTTTTTCCATTAACACTATTCTTCTGCGACTTCTCTTTTGATCATTAGTTCAGGAATAGATTTGCTTCCTGCTGTAACCTAAATAGTTGCAGCTCTTCCAAGCGAGGTGTAATATGAAAGGGAACAAAGACAAGCATATTTACACATTGAGTTAAAATAGCAAGGATTGCATACATTCAATAATACCAAGCAATGTATCATTCAGTAACATCTTAAAAAATGTTACGTAACAACTTTTAAATTGATAGTTAAGCGTTCAACAACCATACTTAAAATTTAACACAATCCATGCTGAACAGCCACAATCACAACCTAAATATAACATAAATACATACACAAGTTTATAATCTAAATAAGCCTATTTGATATTAAATTTTAAATAGTGTTTTATTTTCGAAAACAAGGATATAGGATTTTATGAAAATGGTTTTTATTAAAATAAGTTGAAATGTTTTAAAAACAATTTTTTGCATATAATCCTAAAAATTTGTGTAAAATTAGAAAACAAGAAAATATTGAGATAAAGCTTTTAACTTCTATAATCATTTCGCAGTCTTTATATAGTTTTTAACTTCAAAAACAATTTTTAATACCATATATATTTCAAATACTTAAAATATTGAGATAAAGCTTTTAAAAATTTTAATTTTTTAAATTATTTTTGAATCACAAACCAAACTGACCCAAATCTCACGAAGAGATTTAAAATACAAATATATTTTCAAATATTTAAATTTAGAGAATAAACTTTAAAATTTTTAATCGTAACTTAGTTTTTCAAATTATTTTTGAATTACAAACCAAACTGGCTCAAATCTCGTATAGAAAGATTTAACATGAAATCAAGGAAAACAAATTCTGATATCTTTATTTCAATCTCTTAACTAGATAGACTTAGATAACTCTAAATTGATCATATTCTAATCTAGAAATCCTACACCTCCCCCTCAAGCCAGTAAAGATATTATCATTCCCAGCTTGGAAACTAGATTATCAAAGCTGTTTAGGCAATCCTTTTTAAGAATATATTTTGTCTGCTGACTTGTAGGCAAGTAGGTAACACACAACAGCTTAACTTCTATCTTCTCTTTGATGAAATGTCTATCTTTTTCAACTTGTTTCTATCCCATTGCAACCTTGTTGTCTCAGTACAACTCCTAGAACCAGCCCAGTCTGCACCTTGAAGGTGACAGGTTATAAACCACAAATTGTCTATATTTAAAAAAATTAATATATATTTATTAATCAGGACTTATTTTCCTTGACAATATAATAAACAAAATAGAAACAAGACAAAAGGTAAATAGATTTTCTTTTATGTTATAATTATTCATTTTATTATACTATTTCATATTTTTCTTTAAAAGAAAACTCTTTATTAACAAATCCTTTTTCAGAAAACAAAATAGTGTATATCATAAATTCATATGGAAATATGCATATAATAAGTCTATGATTGATAACCCTCATGTAGTATACATCTTACATATGGCATGACATGCAAATGAAGCCGTCGCGTGGACCCAACCTCGAGCGAAAATCACTATTCAGCATGATTTTATGTTGACCTAAAATACTCAATATAGATGATTTTGTAAAACATTTTTTCTTTACTCATACTTTTATGAAAATATGTATCTGTAATTATGGTACAATTATCTCTTATAACTGATATTAATAAACTAGAGATATATTATATATTTTCTCTGATTCTGTATTTTTAATGTCTAGTATCAAGTACTGAAATTATTATATTAATTGTTTACTTTATAGTCATTTATTATATTAAACTAATACTGTATCATGAACTAATAATTGTTCTATATTGTATAAAGAAAATTAATCTGATACAGTAAAACCAATACCTGATACTGAACTGATCATGAATGTTAAGATACATTAACAGATATGATCAGCACATATCAAGTGATTAAACAGTCAAACATACACCCATCTTAATAAAGAACTTTTGTTTGAATGTGCTTCCTAGTTCCATAAACGTTGAAATCTCTGTTATGACCTTTATTTCTTGCAAAATTTCAAAATGGACCCATCAAAACTAAACTCTGAAAATAGTTACAAGAATCGGATGACTAATAGTTGAAACATAAAATTTACACAAGCATTTCAAATGTTTTCTTTTAAAATACAACTCATTACTGTACATAAAATTGCATGATAGTATAAGTCACAAGAACCAATCAATTATGGAAACATCTTCTTGCAAGTGTTACAAGAGTGACCGTAAAATACCTTTTAAGTGTTTTCTTATCCGATACCTTTAGAAGGGTGAGCAACTTTGCAGAATCCTGCATGATATCTATATAGACATTCTTCATTTATTGTTGGCCTTGTAAGAGTCCATTGCCCATACGGCCAATGAATGCATGTAATTTAGCGCTCTAAAACAATCAATGGTGGTCCAAGCTTTAAGAGTTTAGAAAGAATAACTACGCAGAAAGCGGCAATGAGTCAGTCAATTATCAGAACAAATAGTTCTGGAGCAGATATTTTTCAGTGTAAATTATGCAGAATGTAAGTTTTTAATTATGGTTGGCAGAATTTTATCCTAAAGGCAGTAACCTGCGATGCAGGACGTAAAGAAGGATGCAAATGGGTTTAGTCCTTATCTTCTACATTTTAGGATCGAGTATTTGAGTCCTAGGTATCCCTTTCTTGATTTCTCCCTTAACCTATTAATTTCTCTCTATCACCCTATATAGAATCCTATTTATCTATCTATGTTATTCTTCTCCCCCTCCATTACCTAAGAGCAAAAATATTATCTACTAGACATTATAACTACCGAAGTTTTGTCCAACATTTCACAACATCAAGAATCTACTAGAAAATGGTTAAACGGTACATCACCAAAAAAAAATAAATGAACTGACAAAACAGATGATGAATGAAATCTATCCAGATTTGAGATAGATTTAGATCTAAACCACAAACTCATACCTTAGTTAACAGCCTATTAACTAAGCTATAAGATAACAACTTTAAACAAACTTAGGGGTTCTTACACGAGTACATTTTCAGACCATGTTGCTTCATATTTCAATGGCAATTTGAAATCCCATATCGACCAAATCTCCACGATCATTGTTACAGCAACTGCACATGAACACCAGACCATATTTTTCTTGACTGCAATGTTGTCATTTAACAGTTCCAACAGGTAATCCCATTGATCGGCCCTTGTTGTGCACCATATTCTTTAAGATATTCTAGTGGAAAACCTTCTCTAATGTCTTTTTGCTTTGTTCATCAACATCGCTGAAAGAGCACATTGGCCGTCGCCTGCTACTTAGGACACGCCTGTAGTTTTTAGATCTTATCAAGATATATCATGCCTGAGATAATTGAGAATATCATGATGAATTTATCATGTGCAACGTACCATTGTCTAGTAAACTGATTAGCTTGAATAGATGAACTTGAGCGCTACCATTTGTCGTAGTTGAGTAAGAACCATTCCACAATTCCTCATATACAACTTTTGCTTACTGAATTTACACCAAAAATAATCCTCAAACCCGTAAGATCTACTTCATGTGCAAATCCCACGCACTGCATGCGCTACCTATCAATGTACTGAGCACATCATCGTCTTGTATGTCTATCAGGAAGCTATACTCTCAATCATCCCCCACCATCCCATCAAATTCGAACAGGTAAAAGTGTTTACTGAACCTTCTGCTTACCGTAACCAATATAGAGCATTTGGGCAGCTGGATGAACTATTGCAGGATTCTGCCCCAAAAAAAGTTAATACTCGCTAATTTTATCACGTAAACTTCAATTTCGCTTTTGGAATGGAATCGGAGAAGCTCGTTCAACATTCACTAATTTTCGGACTTCATTAAATACTGCATGACTAAGGACATTGTACATTCAGTCGGCTTCACATTTCTCTCCACCATCTTATGAGGAGTTCAACAACTTTGGTATCCATTATTCTTGAGAAACCAAACATAACTAGCAAATGTGACTACATCTGGAGCACAACCTTTTTCCTCCATATATGACAACAACTCATTTGCCATTTCTAGTTGTCCATTTTTACACAGCCCATTGATCAAGTTATATGTTACAACGTCTGGCACCAGTTTCCATGAGAAAAATTTTTGAAATAGGTCCCAAGCAGTTTCGATCTCCCTGTTTTACATAATCCATCATGAGGGAATTCAAACCTACAATGCTAACTGCAACTTATATGTACTAGAGCATTAAACATTTCCAATGCTTCCAAAACACTCCGTTCTTGCAAAGTCCATTAATGAAAATGTTTATGTCACAAATCAGGAAACATCGTTACGTCGCATCTCACCGACTAAATTCCGTGCATCTTTCCCCTTAGCTATAAGAAAAAAGCCAATTAAAGGTGCTATATGTAATCACTGAAGGCCTAATTCCTTTTGAAATCATCTCTCGATAAAGACTAAGAGCTTCATTGACTTCTTTATTCTTGCAATACCGATTGATTAAAGTATTGTAGCAAACAACATTAGGCCTATACCCTTTCTAGTTATAGAATCAAAACTCCCTTGCATCACCGATTCTATCTGCCAAGCAACAACCGTTTATCAAAATGCTGTAAGTACGAATGTTAGGAACCACACCTCTCTGAATCATATATTCCAATGGTTGTCTAGCCTTCTCAACCAATCCAGCCTTACAAAGACCATCAATTATAGTATTAAATTAACAACATTTGGCCTACAAATAACACCAAATTCTTTATTCCATTAACCACCACTTCATGAAACTTAATGGCAACACTTATTTTCCCTGTTTACACAATCCACACATCAAAGTGTTGCAAGTGATCACTTAGCCCTACAACCAACAGCAACCATTTGCTTAAACAATTCCATTGATTCCATAATCCTTCCTCTACACACAGACCTTTAATCAAACAATTAAAGTCACGGTATTGGGCTAAAACCCAACTTCAAAATGGCCCCAAAAACCGCATAACCATCAGAAACCCTTCCAATATTACAGAAGCAATTGTCAAAATATTCAAAGACATTAAATCGGGAGACAACCCATTTGAATTCAACAGCTTATATAGCGAAATAACTTCATATAATGCTTTTTCTTAGCTAGTGCACTAAACAGAGTAGTGAATGATGAAATTGGAGAAAGGGGTTTCGAATTAATCATGGTAATAAAAAAATACAATGCTTCATTCAGAGTAAAGCTACCTGATCGACAATTTTCTTCGAGGAATTTAGCAAGTGAGGATCGTTCAAGGGGTTTTTGAAAGATAACGAACTTCATTTTTGGAGCTTGAAGATGTGAGGTTTGGTAAGTGAGCTAACAAAATAAAACATTAACTTTCGAAGATGGTTTTTGAGAGATTGAAGACGAACGAATGGGGATCTGAATCTCAAAGCCATGTAAAATTGAAGAGTGTTTTTGTGGGTCGTTTTTTTCCGAAGTAGGTCATTGCAAAAGGCAAATGCATTAAAGAGAAATGTTTTGACAAATTTCACAAACAACCTTTAAGGTTTTCAAAATTGCAAACTTATGTCAATTATCAATCTTTCCTATTCAAACCACCTTTATGATTTCGAAAATTGTTCCACTTAAAGGTTAAAAATGTAAATCCACCTTAGGTTTTTTTCGGTTTGAGGTGATTTTCTTGATTTAAACAAATCATGCTATTGAACTTTGTATTAACTTACAATGATATATAAATTTTTTTTTTCTATTTGTTCTACAAACAAAATATATTATACATTTTATTACGTTCTAAATGAAAGATATGCTTTACATCTTTTATTTAAATGTACATTCACAGATAAATATTGATTGCAATCTCTTTATTAGAAGCAGCTTCTTTTTTTCTCCTGTACCATGATTAGAAGCTTTGCATTCAAGAAATGATGAGCTTTCCACAATTGAAATCACCCTCTTCTTCAATAACCCAGCTAGAAAAAAAATTTTCTCTCTGACGAAGTTCACTATCACCCTCACTTTGTTGTATCAAAACCACCCACATAAGCCGTGCTGATAGCTCAAAACTTCTCCATCTCCTCTCTTTTGCATATCTTTTCAATCCCATTTCAATCTTCTTAAATTTCTCCTCATCTTCACCGGTTCTCTCTTTTAGTCTATCCACTTGTTTTTTCAGCTAAGGCTTCAGCAATACACCTCTAAAACAACACCGTCTTCCAAAGATGACAGCCACCTTGGCCAATGTCTGGTGTCATTGGATGGAGGGCATCTCCAGCTACACAAACACCACCTTTGCTAATATTTCCCCACAGCACTTCCCATGGCTGTCTGTATCTTAGTGGTTTTTGCAACGATACTGTCTTTGGAGTGTCTTGTACAACAGCCTTTAATTGATCAGGTACATGACCATTACTCAGCACAAATTGCTTCATCTTTGCTGGGTTGTCCTCTAGCTCACCATCTACAAGTAATGAAATTTCAGGAATGAAAAATGTGAGGAAATGCTAACTTAATGCAGTTCTGAATTTCAAAAAAACTTTTCATTGAAAAAGGTTTAAGGATGGCATGATTGTTTATACCAAATCTACAGTCCTTCCATTTTATTGTAGGCTTAATGTCCTAATATTATCAGGTAATTTTCATTAGGCCATCTAAACACAATGCTTTATTTGAAATGAAGGGATCATTAATTGCCTTGGCTGGAGGAGTCCAATGAGAAACCAATAAACAGTCTGATCATCACAAGGGTGGAAACACATCGAATGCCTTTCCCGAAAACGCAGGATTTGGGCTCAAAGCCATGACTGCCCTTGTAATCAGCACAGCCTCTCATGCCAGATCTTCCTGAAAACACTGGCTTCTTGAAGCCAAGCCTTTCACCACCACTGAGTTTCACTCCCACACCCAATTCCACCTTTCATTCACAAGCCAATACAATTATAAAGTTAATGATGAGAATCAACTAACAGAATTCTATAAAATTTAGGCTAGTAGCACAGAGACTTAACCACGCTTTTGAGATTTATGAATGCATTCATGAGATGATTAGGCCACAATACAACTATTTCCTAACAATTACACTATTGAGTTTTCTATATTTGAAAACACAAGGAGTTAACTCAATTTTACCTTAGTCTTTAGGATAGTTCCATCAGCTAGATGCACCAGCTAAAGCAGCCTGATTCCTCAATAGAAACCACCTTCGGAGTACCTAATGGTGCCACTTGGTAGTTCTGTTTCAAGTGCTTCCAACAATAACTTCCTTTTCACACATCTGCTTCATGATCTCCACTAAACATCATATATATCCCTCCATTGTCAATACCTACCCACAGAGAGGAGAGAGAGAGCATAAATCTTAATATTCATAATACTTTTTCCTTTGGTCTTTTGATTTCTCTGAAGGGGCTTCCCCTGGTATTGTAAGGCAACTGCTATCCTGCTCAGATGATCTTCAGGTGAACATTTTCAAGCAAACATATATATTTCTTAGCAAATCTCAATTGTTTCTACAATAATTATTGTTAGCTATATAGAAATATGTGAGAAATTATTAAACCAGCAAAATGTTCTATTATTAAAGAAGTACTACTGCCACACCAAGATCCAAATATAGAAACTGCCATAATGGTGACTTATTATTTCGTCCCAGCTGGAGGAATTGGCTTATATTTTAAGAAGAATGCAATTTTCAAACTATTCTGCTTCTTCATAAGAATAAATCATCATAGCTTACTTACTTTACTTATATTACAAACATTAAAAACCAAAATCTCAAAAAGAAATGTTACAAGGGAATTATACATTAATGAAGAATGAAGAGAACAACGTTACAAATATTTAAAACCACTAAATTCGAAATTTTGATGAGATCAAAGCACGAAAACGTATTTTTTGTTTTCTAGTAAAATAAGTTCATCACATAAGAAACAATTTTTTTTTTTTGTAGTGATATTTACCATAGTATACATGCATTTAGCAGTATTAGTAAGCAGGGTGAGGTATAATAATTAAGATACCTTTCAATGATTTCATGCTGTTGGCGAGGAGAGTCAGCAATCCCAACAGCATCCAAAGCCTTCCAAGCATTAGTCCATAATAAAATTGCAGATCCTGAGACCTTCAAACTCTCTGATGATTCCATACTAAGCTCCTGATCCCCAGCCTGCAATAAAGAACTTGTCAAATATATACAGAGATATTCATTTACCTATATAAACTGCACACTTGTACTGGTACTTACCTGTGAAGTCCTAAGATGTAGTGAGGCCTGCAATTCCAGCTCCCACAATCACAATATCTTCAACCACTTCCGTCATCTTCAAAGACTAATTGAGAAGCAAGAGGATTGTGTAAATATGAGTCTTGAACACTGGAAAGAAGGACATAAAAAAGGGACTTTGATATTATATATATATATATATATATATATATATATATATATATATATATATATATATATATATATATGAAGCCAAACAAGAAAAGTAAAGTAGAATGGTGACGAGAGGATGATGATGAGTCGTGACAAGTTTGGTATAGTGTTTGATGGTGACAATGGATATTTTATACGTATACTCTTATGTAAATGGTTATATTGTTCTGTTACCATGCAAGCAAATTATTTCACTAAGTAGTTGATTATTTAATTTGGACAGGTTTATTTTTTTTTATAACCGAGGTTCTTGCACCCACCTTAATTAATTCATAGCTTTCATTAAACATTCTCCAAATCTAATAAACAAGTAATTACAAATATATAAATGACCACTTTATAAGATTCGAATACAAGACATTATGACTTCATGTGATCGTTGAAAGGAAGATGTTGTTTAAATTTGAAGTTCTTAATATTCAATAACACCTCCCAAAGGATCTTCAACAATGAAGGAATCAAAGGGAATTATAATCTGAAAGTTTTAAGGTATTACCAAGTGTTTCAAATTTATGTGGAATGAGTTTCTTGTTCAATTTTTAATGCAAATGAGTTGTGAAAAACTTAATTAAAACACATCAAACAAGCAAAGAACGCGCTCATTTTTACATGGTTCAGCATCAAGCCTACATCCATGGGACCGCGTCCGAGAAGCAAATTCACTATGAAATACTTATGAGTTCAAATACAAAGCAAATAACCAAAGTTGTAAAACACTCATGTTTTCTACACAACAAAGATATCTTCTTTGGTTGAACTTGAAGTCCTCACAGCAAGCTTCACGAACATAGCAACATCATGTTGAAGAGAGCTCCTCTCAGATTCAACAATGAAGACAGGACAGCAGCTTACACATAAGCTCTCTGTCACAGTGGAACAACATCCAAAGATCTCACACAGGACAAGTGAAAAAGGTAATTCTAAGCCTACCAAAGCTAGTAAGAAACCTTAACCAAAATGAGAACCTCAGAGAATATTTAGAGAGGAAAACAAATGTGATCATATTCCTTGAAAAAAAGCCAAAAATGAGTGATATAAAGAGATCAGTGCATCAAGGGTTGGGGGACAAAAAAGTTAATATTAACTTTTGTGTTTTTCTTTTTGCACAAGAAATTTGGGACCACAGACAAAAGCAATATTCATTTTCTCACACAGCAATAAAAAGTGGACAAGGTGTAAAAGAACAAAACAGAATATCAATAAGGAATAATATTGTCCAAAATGTAAAACAAGTGCGTGAAGTGGATTAAGGGAATATCTGCCAGAAGCATTGTGAGCACACATATGCTAAAGTGCTCACACTTGTGAAAGTGTTAAACTTTAGCAAGTGTGCCCACAATGGCAGAAGGAAAAAATAGTGCAAGACTCAAAACAGGATCATAAGGTGACAAAAACACTAACAATCTCCCCCTTGTCACTTATGATCAAATCACAATTCTTAGACAGCAAAAGAAAAACATTTTTCAAGATAAGATTGGAAAAAATTTAAGAACAAACCTACTCCCGCTCATTAATAAACTCCCCCTAAGCAAAACATAAGTCAAGAAAGAATTTACCAAGATTTCCAAATGAGGCAGATCAACATGACATTCAAGAGAATCTGCACAGCAAGGGAGGGATGCAATAAAACATAACTCATGTAGAGAATCAACTGAACATTAGCAACATAGCATAAAAAGAAGCAACCAAAAAAAAAAAAATTCACAAGAAACATCCATAAAGGTTCTATAGAGTTCTGCATTAAAAAAAAAAAAAAAAAAAAAAAAAAAAACACTTGTGTGTGATCACATAGAAATTAACAACAGTGATCACAATAAAAGATAGTCAATAGAAAAACAAAAGACACACAGTATAAAACAATTCAAAAAATAAAGTATTGTCGTCCGGGTCTTCTTGGTCTTGGCCAACACAACAATCAATAGCGTCTCCCCTCTTTGATCAAAGTGATCAACTTTTGATCTAGAAGATCTTCTGGTAGAGGGCTTCCTACCAACAGATTTAACACAAGTCTTGACAGTTACAGGAGCTGAAGGAGGATCACACTACAAAAGTGGACATGGAGCAAGGTTTCCACATCATGAGCATTTTCTTCAGTTTGAGAGACAATAAAGGGTCCACATCTCAGATTCTTTCTCCCTATTGGAGGAATCAATTTTAGGAACAGGCATAGAAGCAGAGGTTCCTTTTGCCCTTTCCTCACTGCAATTCCATAATCAGGTTCATCCACAGCGTCTTCTTCATTAATTTCTAGAATGTCTTCAGGAATGACTGGATTTGGATCCTAGGGACAAATTTGCGTCGACAAGTTTGCATTCAGATCAGTTTGAGCCTCAACAGAACAAGGTATCAGGGCATCCTTGGAACCACTTGAAGAACGTTTACTCAGAAGCTCAGCCCTGGTTTCTTTAAGAGCAATTTCAAGGGAGTCAACACGAGCCCGCAAGGTGGTGGTGATAAGAATCCATTTTCTAATCAAGAGCCTACAACAACTCAACAATTTGGATTTCCAAGCACTGGGTTTTATAGGAGGTGCTTAGAGGATGAAGGTATTTTGTGAGATGATCAACCACCACTAAGATAGTTCTACCTGATGTGCTTTTGGAAGGCCGATTATGAAGTCCTTTGAAATATCTTCCCAGACTTTAGATAGGATAGGCATTGTAGTAGTCTGGCAGGTTGTGTGGGCCTCATATTTATTTTGTTGGCAGGTTGGGCAAGCTTCACAAATGCTTGAATGTCTTGTTTCATCCCTTCCCAATAAACAATAGTGTTAGTCTTTTGTAGGTCCCAAAAAAACTAGAGTGACCCCCTAAAGGAGAGGAATGAAATTCCCGTAGAATTTGCGAACTTGTGAACTAGACTTAGGTAGACCAAATGATCATCATAGTAAATTTGATGGCCGACTAACCTGAAATGTGGATGATTGTGAGGATCCGTGATTAAATCTTGGTAGATCTCTTCAACTTGACATCTTGTCAAATAGGCTCTTCCTACTCATCTTTTTTGGCAAAATAGCATATGGATAGGCATTGTACTCCGTTGTTTCATCTCGTCTAGACAAGGCATCTGCTGCTTTGTTTTCTAACCCTGGTTTATACTGTATTTCATAATCCAAACCAGCAACTTGATAATCAATTTCTATTGTTCTTCCCCTTACAACCTCTGCTCATTCAAACAGTGTAAGCTGCGTTGATCAGTCCTAATGATGAAGTGCCTACCCAATAAATAGTGTCACCACATTGGATAGCTAAAACGATGGCCATCAATTCTCTTTCATAGACTGGCCTTACCTGAGATTGTGTAGAGAGTCCTTGACTAAGAATGCTAGCGGTCTACCCTCTTGCATTAGAACATCTCTGATTCCCTACCTCGATGTGTCTGTCTCAATGATACTGTCTTAAAGAAATTGAGCATGCTAAGATAGGTACCATTTTCATGACTCGTTAGTTCCTCAAATGCTTTCTAAGATGATTCTGTCCACATGAAGGCATCCTTGCAGAAAGATTGGTCAAGGGTGATGCAATCTTGCCATACCCATTTACAAACTTTCTATAATACCCAATCAAACCCAGAAAACCACGAAGCGCCTTGACATCTTTTGGAATTGGCCATTTAAAATGCAGTCTACATTGGTGGCTTGGCAATATTTGGCGTCACATGGAAAACATAACCCCTTCTTCCTTTTCCTTGGATCTTACTTTCTATCATCTTCTTAGAGGGTAGTCTCACCGAAAATGCTTGGCTAGAAGTTGAAAAAGGATGACAGTTAGGGCTGAGTTGGGTTTCATTTTTGGTTTGACTGGTGTTGGGTAGTTTTGGAGATGTGATCAGGTTGATTTGACTGGGTTGGGCTTGGTTTAGCGTCGGCAGGTCGAGTTAGGTATATGATTAAGCTCATGGCCCAACTTTGGAGTGGCCCATTACTCTGTCGGCCTGGCCCATGCCTAGCCTCTTCAATAGCCTGATTCCTCTCTTTCCACTCTTCGGCTAGTTTGTCACTTGGGTCAGTGAATTGGGCTAGGTTAGGAAATTAGGTTGCTGGATTTTGATTTCAGCTCGAATCTCTGGTTTAACCCATTCAAGAACGTTGCTTTCAAGACTTCCTCTCTTTCCCTTGATGTCACATGACAACCTTCTCAACCAGCGGCGATTAAAGGTGGAAAAGTAACCCGCCCGGCCCGCCCGGCCCGACCCGGCCCGCGGCGGGTTACATGTTTTGGCGGGCTGGCTAATACCGCCCGCCAACAAAGGCGGGCCGGGTTAGGCCCGTCATTTGGGAAAGTGGCTGGCCCAGCCCGGGCCGCCAGCCCTAACCTGCCGGGTTGGCACGGTCCGGGTCGGGTTAGCCCGATTTTTTTTTTTTTGTGTTTTTTTTTTTTTTTAATTTATCTTTTCAAATAAATAATTATAAATATAATTGTTTTTAGTTAACTTTTCAAATATCAATAATTCAATTCAATTCAATTTTTTTTTTGTTAAACTTTCAAATATTAATTCAATTTTAATACAATAAATTGTAATATAAGAAAAATTAGACTTATTCATTTATCAAAAATAAAATAAGAAATTACAACAATTATTGCCTCGTTAAAAACCTCACAAGAAAACCCAATGAGAGAAAAACTTGGTAAAGAAAAAGAGTGCATAATTGACAATTATTTACAAATTACATTTTACAAAACAACTAAATTGGGGTGGTTCACTAGGACCTCCCTCATTTGTATCATCTATATTACAAAATTGAATATTCTACTAAAGCTTGTCGATAACCTCGTATTGATCTTGATGGCGCGATCGTTCCCAATCTCGAGACATGTGAGGACTTCATCATTTTTGGAGGCAGTTTTAGTCCTCCTTTCTTTAAAATCCTTCCACTTGCACTAATGTTTGTTCGGATGAGACGGTTGAGACAGGACAGCGAAAACATCCAAGGCAAGTCTTGATAATACCGAAAAATACATTTTCTGGCTCTCCAATACTCTAAGAGATCAAAGTGACCTGTTGAAAACATTTCGGGGGTTGCCAATATTGTTGAAGTTCATTACTCTGCGACTCCAGGAGGACACATATTAGTTGTTGTTGTTGTTGTGGTGGTGGTGCGTCTGAAGAGGGGCTGTGCTTCGGACTCGGGTCCTCTTCGCCTATTCAGTGCATTCCAAGAGAATAAGTCTTCATTTGTTTCTTCTGCTACAGCTTCTCTGATTTTCGCCTCTTTGCGACTGCGGTTCCCATACCTGTTTTCATATTGGAAATACTTCGAAAGACTATTTTTTTACCTCTCCTATTTGATTGATATATGATTCGTTTTGTAAATTTTCACTCTTAATTGTCAAGACCTTTTCTAAACGCTAATTTAATTCTAGGATCAAATATACGCCCTAAACAATAAGAAAAGGAACGGGTCTCCAATATTTCAAAAAAAAATTTTCCATTGCCTTTATTGTGCATGTAAATTTCATCATCTTTGTTTTTTGTAAATAACTCGGAAATTTTTATAATTGCATGTATTACCAATGGACTATAGGATAATACACACCAGAAAGTTGTAAATGGGCTTGGTAAAACATTTGAGAAAGAATGAAATACTTTAGCTATCTTCTAATCATTTTCTACCAAATGATGAGGACCTCTATATTTGCTACAAATAACTAATTATATTAGCATAAGGTAAACTGATCAAGCATTAAATAATCGCTATTCCATCTACCAGGCATATCTAATGCAAAAGTTCTAGGAGACATATTTGATTTTATACAAGCTTCTTGAATTCGCATTTCTTTTTATTACTACTAGTAATCCAAGCTAAAGATTCCCTAATTCTATCAATATTTTTTTAATTGTTTTCATACCACTTTTCACAATTAAATTAATAACATGACATCACAACGTTGGTGAAAAAACTTCAAATTTTATATAAAAGATATTATTTTGAAAAAATTCTATAGCTTTACTATTAGAACTTGCATTATCTAAAGTTAAACTTATCACTTTATCATATATCATAATCTTCTAAAACTTCAATATTTTATTATAGATTTTCTAAACCACTATGATCCACATCCATTAATCTAAATCCATAAGATTTATTTAATTTAATTCATTATCAAAATAATGACTAGTCACACAATATAATCTTGTTTAGCTCTACCACTCCAAATATCAGCAGTTAAAGCCACACTATATGACAAGTATGAAATTTATTTTTTAATTCTAATTTCATTTTTTTAAACATTTTATTAAATTATTTCTAGTTGCAGTTTTAGAATAACTTTTAATCCTGGAAAAAATGAATTTGAACAAATCTTTCAAATTTATCTTCTGCCATATTATAGGTTGATCAGATGCAACAATATTAAAGCTAACTGTTCCCTAATACATCGAATTATAACGCCAAGTAGTACCCATTTGTTATTGAGTTTGATTGCTTTCTCTATTTCCATGTTGATTAATATGTTTATTACATGCCTTTTTAAAGTACTAGTCCATTACCTGAATCAGCTTTATAAACAATTTGCACAATATTTGCATCTTGCTTTCTTGACTTGAACGCCATTTTCTCTGTCTCGTAAAACTTGTCGAAATGCGCCCAACGTCTGATGTGTGTCTGTTTTTCGCTTTCGACGGCAGTTGATGACCCGCCTCATCTTGAGATGAAGTTGGACGGACGACTTCTAGAACCACCGGGCGCTTTGAATCGACGACATATTTTGAGGTGTATCGGATTCTGAGACTGGATTGGGACAGCGAGACTATTTGAATCTCCTGCATTCATAGTAAAATCAGCGGACTAGGACTAGGATAATAGTTTTCTTCCTCATTGAAATTGATGGAGAGAAATATTATCCATTGTAGACTTGTAGTTGTGAAAGTGTGAAATAAAAAGAGAGATTTGGAATATGGAATTTGGAATATGAATGTGAAAATTGCAAAACCTAATAAAAATTAAAATAAGAGCAAATTGATAACAAAATATTAGAGAAAAATGAATAATTGAGACTTGAGAGTTAGAGAATAGAGAATATGAGAAATGAGAGAATTTGAGTTGTGAGAAAAATTAGAGTTTATGTCCAATTTATAGAAAAAATGGGAAAGAAAATGACGAAAAAGACCCCTCCACGGCTATAAAACGGCTAGATTTCAAGGGTAAAAGTGTAATTGAAAAAAATAAAAATATTTACAATTTTTTTTTTTTTTTTTTGGGCCAACCTGGCGGGTTGGCCGTTGGCACTGCCACACCGCGGTTGGCAATAGCCACCCGCCAGCAACCCCCCGGTTGCGGGCCTCTTGCAAAGAGGACAATAGCAACCTGGCGGGCCGCCGGTGTACCATTGTGTAACCCGCGCCCGCCCGAGGTTGCTGGCGGTTTGAGCCCTCTTTTTTACGGGCCGGGTTAGGGTTAGCCCGCCTAACCCGGCCCATTTTTTCCACCTTTAGCGGCGATACTCCGCACTGTCCCACTCTGCTTCATATCCATCAATAACTCCAGCAGCCTCACCTCTTGGTTCCACTAAATCGCTGAACAGAGAGACCTTAACTTCGCTAGGTCGTCAATGCCATTCCGTGTCTCCATCCATTGATACTAGTGGAGGGCTTCCCCTTCCATGCATAATGCCATTGCCAACACCCTTTGTTCTCGTTGATCTGGTTAATGGCAAAATAATGTCCCCCCTAGAAGATCCAACCACGCGGTTCTTCACTGGAAAGGATGGGCAAATCCAGTTTTCGACCACCCCATTGACGCGTTTCCAACCTTTTCTGTTATGGTTCCATCCGTCTCTGCCATGCTTTCCAATATCCCGATGAAACTCTGTGCCCTCCACCGTCCTTGTGAAGCTCCTGCTTAGCACGACCTCCACTGTCGGTTCCTCTTGGCCTCCAGTTTCTTCATGACGCTCCTATTCATTTTGGCCTTCCCTGCCTCAGCTCGAATTCCCAGCTAGTTTCTTCTACGTTCTTCTTCATCGTTTTTTTGCGCATCCATTGTACATATCCATCAATATTTCTCTCATCGAATTTTCTTTCTCTAACACTTTAGCGACATCTTTCTCAACATTGTCCATCCTGCTTTCCATCCTTGTACCAACCATACCCCGTAATCGCCAAGCTTTGATACTAGTTTGATGAAAACCAACCTCCTAGACTCACGTTTAAACAATAGACAATATGCACAACACAATAATCAACCATAGAGTATTCACCAAGCAAAAATGGAAATTGTATTAAGGAAAAAGACTATAATAACAGAAAATGAAATAAGAATAGGTACACACTGATCTTCGAGGTCAGTTCTCCTTTACAAATTCCCCACTAATTTCCCATACCCCCACTATTCTTCTGCTCTCTTGTTATTCTCCCTCAAGATTCCCTTCTCTAACAAACTTTAACAATTTCATCACGCTTGTGCCAAATTGCCATCTGTTACCCTTCATTGTGCTATTTTGCTTCCTCGCACCTGTCACGCCTTCCCTTTCCCTTTTTGTCCCTTTCTTGTTATAGCATTTGGTTACTAGTGTCCACCAAATCTCATTATATTTTAACTTGTCCTCCAGGGCATGTCACCTGCAAAGCAGGCTTTTGACGAAGCTATTGCGGAATTGGATACATTGAGTGAGGAATCTTACAAAGACAGCACATTGATTATGCAGCTATTAAGAGTTTGTGACTTTAACATTCCAGAGGATGGAGGTAACTCGTTCTTTTCTCCAAGAGAAATTTCCAACACTTTTACCTCTTGATAGATACGTCGGGACTTTTGCATTAAAATTAGTTTATTTACTATCATTCTTCTCTAAGCCCAATATCACCATATTTCAATAGTCAAATAATGTTGAATTTCTCAATTCAAAATTTATAATTTAAGCACATTAGTGATCATGTACAGTCAACTTTTTGGAAGTTGATTGGATACTATCCTGGAATTTTTCTTAGGTCTACTTGTTGATATCATAGCATTTTCCTTTTGTAGTTTATATGGGATAGATCCCACTTTTGAAAAATTAAGTTGTTGGATATGATGTCACGTTTTAGCATTTGTATCTGGCAATTACAGTGAACATATTCTTTCAAGTGGTTTGCCTGAAGTACAGCGTTCTCTAGTGCTCATGAGCTGATACGTGATTGGTATCACTGAATGGTTCATAATGTTTTAGGTATGGTTGGATATCTGGAATATTGGGCCAGTGATATTCAAATGCTACTTGAATGTTAGTGTTTTCGAATTGATTTCTTCTAAATCTTTATCCTTGTGCTCCGTCTCGTATATTTGATTTCATTACCAGAATTATCTGCAAAGGTAATATGCCCTTGATGACTGTGTTCTTTCAAATTCTTGTCCATTTGCATTATATGCTCTATCTCGTATATTCCAATCATTTTCTCATTAATGAGGTATCTTCTTTTACCGGATTTTCACTATGCTTGGATTTGCTTATCTTTGTTTTTCTTTTATACAAATTTTTAGTTAGTGATTCCATTGTTTCTTGATTGTTCAAATAATGGAAAAGGCCTGAAAGATGGACATCTCTCAATCTGGTGAAGGCCAGAGTAAAACAAACAACAGGTTTTTTCTTATCCAGCCACACTGTGCAAGCTGTGTGGGTTATTTTACATTTTGATGGGACAACGAAGTGTGGTTTCATTTATTTCATTTGCAGCTCTTTGTGTCCTTGGTGAACCACTAGTGACTTGGTACCTATAGCATGATGGCAAAGAGTTGTAATGCCTCCATAACTCTCAATGTTCTTGCTTAGTTTTCAAAGAGACAACATTCAAGTGCACTAGTCCATTTCTGTTACGTGCGTTTTGAGAATATCATACTGAATATTGAAACACGTATCTATACCTGCCCTTAGCATGAGCATAATGTTGCTTTAGGCTTGTAGTGGAGAATAATTTTGTTATGTTTGTTTGTAAAGATATGAATCAAATGCAATCTAATGATAAAAATTATTATTCAATTTTATTATTATTATTTATTATTTTTTATTTTTGGTTAAGACTTGAAAATAAAAGCAAGTCCTTGATAGTTCGAAAACTGTCAAGGATTTACAGTTTTTTGAACTGTCAAGACCCTTCCTTGACAGGTGCTTTCCTTGACAATTAATACCGGTCTAGAATCACGTTTTTCTTGTAGTGGTATAACACCTCTCCAAGCCAGTCACGAACTCTCTCTGCCATCAACAACCGACACTAAACACATCATGTTTCAAATGTCTATGACCATTACAGAATATTTGTTGGAGTTGTCGACTACTTCAGCATTAATGGGTTATGTAAACGCATTCGAGGGTCCTGTTAGGATTTCTTAAGTTATTAATTCCTTATTGGATGGGCTAAGAAATAGGAATCATTGTAAAACTAGGTTTTGTCACTTAAACCTGCATATAACTATTTTTTCTCTTTATGAGTGTGATAGTAAATCATAGGGCAATTCATTCATTGTACCAACTGCTGAAAACTAGTACAATGCATGCATAATAACAATATAAAAAATTGGGCCCAAAACTTCTTTTCATTATAATATCATAGTCTTTTATACACAAAGAGTACTGTTTTACAAAAATTCGTTTTAAAGACAAAACAGGGGAAACAGTGTAGCTATTTCTCTTCGTCTTGCCGACGCCCCTCCGACTGCATCATCACTAGATCCTGCATCCACAAAGGAAAATAACGGTGAGCACAAAATAATGCTCAATAAGGAAAACCCTCTATCTGTCTGTCCCCGTATGTATAACTCTTATTCTTTCCTTATACTTTTCTGATTCTAATCTCTGTTTCTATACATCATGGCCTCATCTTCCCGGAGGTACGGCGATGGCGTTCACACAGCACCTCTCACTCTCCATGGCTATCGGGTGGAATTCACACGTACCACCCTTCTTAGTGACTATTGAATGGGGATCACAAAGCACCTACCGGTTTTCTTAACTATCGGGTGGAGACCACCTAGCACCTACCCGCTTCTCATGACTTTTGGGTAACGATCACCAAGCATAACCCGTCTCTATCCTCTGTCGGGTGATGCTCACAAAGCATCAACCCCTTCTACTAAATGTCGATGATGATCACAAGCATCAACCTACTTATCTAATAACAAACCAGGTGGTGTCACAAAGCACCATCCGTTTCTTTTACTTATCGGGTGACGATCACAAAGCATCAACCCCATCTCTAATGGCTATTCGGTGATGATCACAAGCATCACCCGATTCCCACAACTGTCGGGTGATGATCACAAAGCATCAACCCCATCTCTAATGCTATTCGGTGATGATCACAAAGCATCAACCCGATTCCCACAACTGTCGGGTGATGATCACAAAGCATCAACCCAACTATACTACTCTTCATTCACTCTATTCTAACATTTTCATTCTCTCTACCTTAGAGTAGTTGTACCCACCAAGCTCTCTACTCATGGGGTGATTGTATAACAAAGTTTCCTACTCTTTCTAGGTCTCTTTTCAATGCATATAATAATGCATATGGATGGTTCATCTCCACCATGCCTTATGAAACCAACATGCAATGTTGCAAGAATTAAGGTTCACTAATCATACTCAAACCTCTATTAGGCATTTCATCAAACAACTCAAGTGCCACTATAAAACTCTATTAAGCAATGATTCTAAAACTTTTTCTCATCATCCAAAATGGGGAGAAACCCCTTCACATAACCATAAAACCTGTCAAATAACACTTCCAAAAAGGGTCCACAATACCCCTTCAATCCATCTCAAATACCTTTCCAACCAACAACTCATTTCTCATATTTGCAAGGTGTAAACATTCACAAGGCATGGAAATCTCTATTTAAACCTCCATACATGGCAATATCACATGTATATCACATACATCCATCATTTCTATCAAAACCCTAATCAAGAAAATTCTTAAATCTCAACTTGGTTAGGATTTACTTACTTGTTATGGAGAGACTTCACCAACTCTTCCTTTCACTTGTTTTGCTTGACTTTTTCTCTACTCTTAACCAAAAGAACAAAACCCTCAAACTTCAATATAAACTAAACTCACAAATCACACACTTAAGTAGGAATCCTTACCTTAGGAAGCTTAGGTGATTTTTCTACCCCAAATCACTTCAAAAACCCCTTAAGAACTCTTTGATCAAAGAAGAAAAGTTGAGAGGAGCAAGGATGAGAGTTGCGTTTTTTGAGAAGAATAAGGGGGTTTGCTTACTCTTAATTCCTTTTTAATGAAATTTATACCAAAGCATTCCCTTTTGCCCTTACTCTCTTTGGGAATTCCATCTATATCCTTTGATTCATTACAAACTCACCCCCATATCAACATATTCCCATGAAAAATCCTTACATTAACTCCCCACTTTTCCTGCTAATTAGGGGTAGATGGTCAAATAGCTCTTAGGGAAGAAAATATCTAAAACTTAACAACATTTAAAACGGCCTGTCGCCGCGGCTAAACTGTCCGCAGCTTCCCCGTGGCTTCACACCTCTCGCCGCGGCGGAAGCTGAATACTAAACTCTTCTTTTCAACCAATTTCAGGGCAAGCATTCACACAACACTCAATCAAACAATATATCCAAAAACAACCTCAAATAAGAGCGAAAGAAGAAGCAACCAATACGTACCTCAATGGGGCGTTACTTCATTGTAAATGAGAAAATAGAG
The DNA here is from genome assembly GCF_008641045.1 of Pistacia vera. Classification (NCBI taxonomy): domain Eukaryota; kingdom Viridiplantae; phylum Streptophyta; class Magnoliopsida; order Sapindales; family Anacardiaceae; genus Pistacia; species Pistacia vera. The sequence continues at coordinate 1,335,593 of NW_022195423.1, read as the reverse complement.
AAAATATTGTATAATATGGACTCCTAAACGTCAGCCTATATTGGGTGAATCAGGTAAATCGCACGTGTTATTTTCCCTATGTTTATTATCTGTGATTTGCTATTATTGTTTTTTTTCTCGCTGCTGTCTCTATTTCGTTCATATTTTGTGGTTTATGATGATTTATACCCAGCAACTAGATGGATATTTCGGTGATACAGTCAGGCCAAAAATGACTAACTATGCAAATAAATTTATGATTCAAACAAAGAAGTATTGTGTTGAGATTAATTAGTGTATTGGCTACTGTGGCTGTAAAAATCATAGTCAAAAAATAGTAAATTGTTAGGATTAATTCCAGTTGGATAGGTGAATCACTGCATAGATCATAACATATTGATTTTAAAACTAAATATATTTGGTTTTGAATTTAGGCTTAGGTACAACAAAGGAAACAAACTCGACATGAGATTCATTGTTCTTGAGTTCAAAATCAAATCTTTATGAACACATTATTGCCATTCATTGCAGATTTCAAATCTTGATCCAACAGGTCACCAGTGTTGTTCATTTTTTTTGTCTTACTATACTCTATTTTATTGTATAAAAGAGTAATAACTTAATTTATTAGTAGGTAATAATAACGTATATAAGTTTTTCTTTTGGTGCATTTGGATCCAGAGCATATAAGATAATGGGTAATCTTTGTTTTTTTACAAATTCCGATGTTTGGTTTGCAAGTAATAAAATATTACGAGAATCTTTTATTGCAAATAGTGTTTATTGTTCGTAATGTGGGGGGGTAATCCGTACCCTCCCATACGCCTGGGATTAAAACATACCAAGTATCTGATTTTTATACTTATTTGCCCTTATTAAATACATATTTCAAAATAAAGGGGCCCAAATGTCAACCAAATAAACAATTACCCAAGCTCCCTACATTTGAGAAATTAGCTAAACACCCCTGTTATAAAAAGTTTAAAAATTAAAAAATACCCCAACCACCCAAGACGACCGCGCGACCACCGACGTCAATCCACCGTAATGGCGCACAACTACCATTACTCTTTGTATTCTATACAAGTGTAATAACTTAATTTAATTAGTAGGGAATAACAATGTATATAAGTTTATTTAAACGCTTATTTGTTCAATGTATTCATGATTATACCTTAATTTTTTATGGTGTTTGTCACCATTGAACTTCCTCGCTTATTTCATTTCAATGGTTAATCATTAAATCAAAATAAATTCTACTAGTCATAAGCTAACAGAGGGCATTTATTTTTGCTGTCATCGACTAAACTGTCAAAACCGGAAACTGGTATCAATGCTGATGTTTTAAAACCCAACCCATGGTGAAATCCAACAGAGTTGCTAGGTCCCAGTTGACCGGTTTAACCAGTTTGATTGTGTCGGTCAAACCAGTTAACAAAAACTTTTGAAATTCAGTCAAATACACCCCTAAAAATTACAGTTATGTCCTTATATTTTTGAAATTTTAGCAATACATCCAAATACAAATCGGGGGCCGGCAATTGGTTACAATGGCGACACCCCAATGCAACGCTAATCTTCCTTAAGCTCATTCCCTTGAAAATCCACCCAAGATCTAGTCGATATCGGTTTGTATTCGACCAGATCTTTACGCTACTGACATCGACATTCTAGCCAATCTCACCAACGTCGGCGTCGACAGGCCCCCCATCACCCCGAAAATACTCCCTTCTTCCTCTCAACCAAAACCCACCTCACCCCCACTTGGTTAACCTCGCAATTGCCGGTAAAATCCAATTGTTGCCACTGCCATTATAAATTCCTGAACATTAACTGCACAGAACAAGACACATGATTCAAAATCAATGGCAATAACCTTCCCTTGCTTCTCAAAACCCCACAAATCCCAATGGCAACAGTTACTCAACAGTCCCGAAATTAACCCACACCCTTCTTTCAACTCCTCATTCTTCTCAATCACATCACCTCACCAAATCAACCATCACTTCGGTCTCAGACGTTCGAAATAAAATTTGTTCGTTCAACACACAAAACCAGTCCCTTCAATTGTGACACACCCAACAAGTACTGTAAAAGTTTCCCCTTTTCAATCCAATACCAGCTCATCCAAATCCAACCTCAAGTTCACATTTGGGGACTTTCTTAAACGACCCAGTTGGGGAATGAGTGAGTGGTCTTCATAGAGTCGTCCAATAGCCATTAAGATCTCTGCAAAGGGCATCGGGCCATTGTTTAGTGAAGCCAAGAGGACCGCCCGAGGATGCAGAATTTGGTCCAGGTGTGCCATTTTTTGAGGTGTGAGAGAGGGGTTGAGGGGTTGGTAGCAAAAAAAGATTGGGGTTCTGGTTTTAGAGAAGATTATGAAAGAAATGGGTTTATGCAAGTTGGTCAACGGTGACTTGTGCTACCGACGCAGTCGTTTTAGCAACAGGTGGAAAAGTCAAAGATTGAAGATGCAAAGTCCCAGCTTAGTTTGGTGTCGAATGAGATTGAAAAGGGACTTAGATTTTTTTATTTTAGGCTTCACTTTAAGCCAGTTTTGGCACAAACAGTGGACTAGTGGTTCGCTACAATAACCCCGGTCAACCGCGGTCATACCAAGTTAACTGCAATTCCCGTTTTCCTCTCACCTTAACTTACCCGACTCAACACCACTTATTTTTAACACTTTTGGCGACAAATCCCTTGATATACTACACAAAGCCACTACGTGGTAACAATTAAACCATGTAGCTAAATGACACAAGAAAATATCTTATATTCAGAAGATTCCTGCTTTCATTTACGTCCTTGTTTTCCGGATTACAATACCAGTAACACCATTGAATACAACTTTTTAACAAGAATTCCCGTAATAGGCATCACAACCATACAAACGTGAAAGTTTAAAGGCAAACCAACAATAGAAGAAAATAAAAAATACTGATAAATCTCACGCACCAAAAATGATGCAAAATGTTTTGATTCACACTGACCCGGTACTGTAGCCAATACTGACTGACCCTGTACATGTATTTTTGCTGCATGCTTAATTGTGACAAGGACATGTAGTAGGGCCATCAATGCAATAACCAACAAGCTCAACAACATTTTCTTTTTAAGTCTTGATATCATAGAAACCTGTAAATCATGACGGACACATATTTATTGCAACGCAATAGAATGAACTGAAGATAATGCACAATAAAGCCAAACCTGTGCTAGCAATTCCAGGTCTGGTTGCTTACTGAATCTAATTCGTGATGCTGCAGACTGCCCACTTCTCAGAACATCTTCTAAGCACTTTAAACTCTAAATAAACTCAGATTAAGATAGATTAATTTCTCAATTACCCTGTTTTAACATGCCCCCCCATCTGATATCACTAATTTTATCATTTTTTTAAATTTAAATCAGTAAAAAAACAAAAAAAAAAAAGAGGGTAATTTAACCTAAAAATATTGAAACGCAGAATATATTGTTACACATTGCTACAACTTAAACCTGAATTCAATTATCACACCAACATAACATATGTTATACGACCAGATTTCTGGCAATTTGAAATCCCACATCGACCAAATCTCCATTAAAAATCGTTACCAGCATTGCATATGTAACACCAGATCATATTTTTCTGACTGCAATGTTGTCATTTTAACTGTTCCAACAGGTAGATCCCATTGACCGCCCCTGTTGGCATCCATATTCTTTAAGATATTATAGTGAAAACCTCTCTAATGCTCTTTTGCTTTAATCTTCATCACTATCGCTGAAAGAGCACATGCTCGTGCATAACTACATTAGAACACACCTGGGAAATTCTAGTTCTTATCAGATTTGAACTAAAAAAAGAATATATATTGAGAACAGACATAACATGGAACCTATAAATAAATCAAGATTTATTAGGCCTAGATAATTGAGAATATCAATGAATGAAGTTAATCAGTTGCAACATACCATTGTCCAGTAAACTGATTAGCTTAAATAGATGAACTTGAGCAGCTACCATTATTGTCATAGTTGAAGTAAGAACCATTCCACAATTCCTCATATACAACTTTTCCTTACTGAAAGTTACACCAAAAATAATCCTCAAACCCTTAAGATCTACTACATGTGCAAATCCAAACGCAACATGCAATGCTGCCACCTCCAATATATGTACTTACAATGGAGACAGATCACGTATCGTATGTCTGATTAGGAAAGCTATCAGTCTCAATCATCCCCATCACCATCCCTATCAAATTCGAAAAGATAAAAGTGTTTACTGAACCTTCTGCTTACTGTAACCAATATAGAGCATTTAGGCAACTGGATGAACTTTTGCAGGATTCTATTCCAAAAAAAAGTTTAATACTCAATAAAGTTTTATCACATAAACTTCAATTTCTCTTTTGGACCAGAAATTGAGGAAGCTCAATCAAACATTCACTATAATTTTCGGCCTTCGTTAGTAACTGCATGACTAAGGACATTGTACATTCAGTCGGCTTCACATTTCTACCACCATTTTATAAAGGAGTTCAACAACTTTTGGTATCTCATTATTCTTGAGGAAACCAAACATAAGCGTATTAAATGTGACTACATTTGGAGCACAACCTTTTTCCTCCATATATGACAACAACTTATTTGCCATTTCTAGTTGTCCATTTTTACACAGCCCATTGATCAAAATGTTATATGTTACAACGTCTGGCACTAGGTTTTCATGAAGGGAAAATTTCTGAAATGGGTCCCAAGCAGTTCCCAACCTCTTTGTTTTACATAATCCATTAATGAGACAATTCAAACCTTCAATGCTAACTGCAAACTTATTATTTACTAGAGCATTAAACGTTTCCACCGCTTCCAAAACATATCCATTTTTGCAAAGTCCATTAATGAAAATGTTATATGTCCAAGACTCAGGAAAAGCATCGTAAGTCGCATCTCACCAACTAAATTTTGTGCATCGTTCACCTTTGCTAAAAGAAAAAAGCCAGTTAACAAGGTGTTATATGTAATCACATCACGCCTAATTGCTTCTAAAATCATCTCTCGATAAAGACTAAGAGCTTCATTGACTTCTTTATTCTTGCAATACCAATTGATTAAACTATTGTAGCAAACAACATCAGGTCTATACCCCTTCCTAGTTATAGAATCAAACAACTCCTTTGTATCACCAATTCTATCGGCCAAGCAATAACTGTTCATTAAAATGTTGTAGGTATAAATGTCAAGAACCACACCCCTTTGAATCATATGTTCCAAAAATAATTGTCTAGCCTTCTCAACATCTAGCCTTACAAAGACCGTTAATTATAGTAGTATAAACAACAACATCTGGCCTACAAATAGCACCAGATTCTTTATTCCCATTAACCATCTCTACAAGCAACTTAATGGCAACACTTATCTTCCCTGATTTACACAATCCACCAATAAAAGTGTCGCAAGTGATCACATCAGCCCTACAACCAACAGCAATCATTTTCTTAAACAATTCCATTGATTCCATAATCTTTCTCTTTGCACACAGACCTTTAATCAAACAAGTAAATGTCACGATANTTTCCATTAACACTATTCTTCTGCGACTTCTCTTTTTGATCTATTAGTTCAGGAATAGATTTGGCTTCCTGCTGTAACCTAAATAGTTGCAGCTCTTCCAAGCGAGGTGTAATATGAGAAAGGGAACAAAGACAAGCATATTTACACATTGAGTTAAAATAGCAAGGATTGCATACATTCAATAAATACCAAGCAGATGTATCATAATTCAGTAACATCTTAAAAAATGTTACGTAACAACTTTTAAATTGATAGTTAAGCGTTCAACAACCATACTTAAAATTTAACACAATCTCATGCGCTGAACAGCCACAATCACAACCATAAATATAACATAAATACATACACAAGTTTATAATCTAAATAATAGCCTATTTGATATTAAATTTTAAATAGTGTTTTATTTTCGAAAACAAGGAATATAAGGGATTTTATGAAAATGGTTTTTATTAAAATAAGTTGAAATGTTTTAAAAAACAATTTTTTGCATATAATCCTAAAAATTAATGTAAAATTAGAAAACAAGAAAAATATTGAGATAAAGCTTTTAACTTATATAATCATTACTCAGTCTTTATATAGTTTTTAACTTCAAAAACAATTTTTAATACCATATATATTTTCAAATACTTAAAATATTGAGATAAAGCTTTANTGAGAGGGCAAACCTCTGTTTTTATAGTGAACCCAAGGGGTTGGAATCCTAGTAGGACATTGAGTCCTCTTTTTTGGGAGATAGCCCTATTAAGAAAGAAATATGATTTCTTGACCTTATCAAATTAAGCTTAATAGTTTAAATAAGATTTGGAATCTTAGTAGGACACAAAGTCCTATTTTGGGAGATAATCCCTATCATGAAAGAAATATGATTTCTTGACCTTATTAAATCAAGTTTAATAGTTTGAGTAAGATTTGGACTCTTAGTAGAAGAGGAAATAGAATAGGACTCTGATTTCCTAATTATAGACTGTTGCAGGCTCATGAACTGAAACCCAGTTTAGCTTAATTTATAGGATAGCCCAACTCATAGAGTGGGTAGGTCGCAAGGTGATTTTAAGCGTAGGCCCAATCGGGATTGGGTTGAGGCCTTGGGCCGTGACATGTTTATTTCATTATTGGGCACCATCAGCCCAAGATGATTTTTGGCCCTAACAATTATCATGTTAATAAGATTATTACGCTAATTATATTGCTGAAATATCTATATTACTAAAATAATAGTACGTATAGTTTAATATAATTGCTAGTTTTGTATTATAAAATAGAGTCATATTGACAACCTTGAGGTTTAATATAATAAAAATAATCAAATTTATAAAATAATAAAAATCTCGGCCCTTAAATTGTAAGGGTTAATATAATAGAATCAGGGCAGTTTAATAAATATTTATCAATTTTATAGATATACGTTCTAGCGGACTAATAGTTTATTAATAACGAGGGAAATTTTATTATTTCAAAAATCTTAAGCGAATTTCTGTAATTATAGTGAAGCTCAATGGAGTTGAGTTGATGTCATCAACACTTAATGATACTATTATAATGTTCTATATTAGCTTATCCACAACGTGCACTATACATTAACATATATGATCAGCACATATCAAGCGATTAAACAATCACACATACACCCATCTCAGTAAAGAGCTTCTGTTATGAATGCACTTCTTATAACATTATAATCTCTATTATGACCCCAATTGCTTGTAAAATTTGGAAACAGTGGTATCCATCAAAACGAAATTCCAAAAACAGTTACGAAATTTCTGACAACAATGTTTGGCACTAGGCTTTCAATGAGAGGAATTTCTAAAATAGCTACAGAGCAGTTTCGGATATCCCTGTTTTACATAATCCATCAAAGAGGGAATTCAAGCTTTCAAGGTCAATTGCAAACTTAATATTTACTAAGGTATGAAACATTTCCACTTTTTCCGAAACACATCCATTCTTGCAAAGTCCATCAATGAAAATGCTATGTGTCCAAGAACAAGGTAAAACCATTAAGTTGCATCTCACCAACTAATTTCTGTGCATCTTTCACATTAGCTTTAAGAAAAAGGCAAGTTAACAAATTGTTATTTATAATCACATTAGGCATAATTCCTTCTAAAATCTTCTCTTGATAAAGACTAAGAACTTCGTTGACTTCTTTATTCTTCCAATACCATATGATTAAAGTATTGTAGCAAACAACATTAGGTCCATATCCTTTTTTAGTTAAAACTTCTTCATTTATAAGATTAGTTTTTATGCTGTTTTTTAGAGACTATTATTAGAGGTGCACCACGAGGTACCGAAGTCGGAATTGAAGTTCATTAGAGACTATACTTCCAATAATAGATGGAATCAATTAGAAGAGAGAAAAAATTTATAGGTATAAGACTTTTCTACTCTATTTTTTCGACCCTTATTATGTGAGAGAATTAATGAAATATGAAATAGAATCTTGAACTTTTCTCTCAATGTTTTGACATGTTAATTCTTTCGATTAATTTCTCTTATTCAATGGTACTGGATGGATCATTATGCATTTATTTAACATTCGTTTGTTTTTTATTTATTAAATTTTCCATCTTCTCCTCTTTGTTTTTATGTTAATTCTATGAACCACAAATTTTATGAGATAATTTTAATCATGTTTAATCACGATGCTCATAGAAGCCAAGTTAATTTCAAGCGAGTCCATGAATTTTAATGTTAAAAATTTATAATCAGTGTTTGCTTATTGATTAAAATTTTCATACGTCAATCTAGAGCACAACTACTTTTATAACTTCAATAATGCTTAATCAAAATGATTACTATTAATTTAATCTCCTTTATAAAAATATTATTTAAGTGCAAAACATTTAACTTTAAGCATGCATAAACTGGTTACTTATATTAAAAGTAAGAAAGACTACAAGAAATTGAAATTATAACAAAATTTCAACAACAATTTTGTTGATAAACAACTTGACCTAAAAGCTTAAGCTGAAAAAGGTATTAAGCTCTGTAAGAGGCATCTTCACGTGTTACACAAACTAAGCTCAAATTTAGATAGAAAGACCAACCCAAATACAGCAGGATGTAAAATGTTGGAGATTCAAATCATGACCTCTACTTTAATATCTGTTATGTGTGATTTTTGTCGTAAGCTCAAAAGTCTAGGTATCCCGGAAATCAATAGATCGACGTGATCTCAAGGTCATGGAATCTTGAAGTCCGACTCAGCATAACCTCGTCGCGACCATCCAATATAGCTATTTGACATACTAAGGGATAAGCCTTATCTCGAACATCTCGGGAGGGATAAGAACGAATCAATATATGCGTGATCCTAGCGCGCAATTGCAAAAATCACAAAATCACTTACCAAGTCAGATGGTAATGCCAGATTTCTCTCTACTTCCTTTGGTGTAAACTTGTATAAACACCCCTTCCAAATATGAGAAAGGGGTTAGCAAATTCCAAATATGAGATTCATGGGCGTGAAGTTAGAAGACAAGCTAATTCCAAGAGGAGACATGGGAAAGAGCCCATGGGGGAACAAGTTAATAATGGTCGCCGGGGGGAATCTCACACTTAGTGACTTAGTACATAAAAGAAATGAAAAATGAAACATAATTCATAGATCACTTAAACACTCTCAAGTACTCGCTTAAAATTAAGAAGGAATATCATACAAATGCCATGGAATAACATTTAATCCTATTCATGGGGATTATGTAAATATTCCATTCCGAAAATAGAAAGTGAAACAATTAGATCTTGTTTGAAGATTGGTACTAATTCATAATCTAACATGTACAAAGCGAAAACCTCATTCTTGATTCTACAAGAAATTTTATGAAAGCATCCAATAGAATCATGAAGAGTCTAAGTGAAACAAACATAATCATATGAGATATGAATATTCATTCAAAACAGAAAATAAAAATGAATATATGTGTGCAAAAATTTTAATCGAGCGAGCATACAGATGATATTCTTCATATTCTTCCTTAGACATTTTCCAGACCAAAGACATTTTTTCACATTTTCCACAAGCATGAGATGCAAGGCCATTGCTGTTTCAGTACGTAAACTCAATGGTGCTCTAGTGGTCCATCTTTCTGCATTAGGATTTTCATCTATGACAAATAGTAAAATGGATTCTCCACTAGAATAGAATCAATAGGTACAAAAAAGCAAAGAACCTAACAGTTGCACTGTGAGTATTCAATGTTATTTTAGACCAAGAATAGACCACCAACCCATAATAGTTTTCATGATCTTGTTGGATCCTATGTCATTGGTCATTTGTCACATAAAAAGGAAATTGCAATCTAATTGGCTAAAATTTCTCTAAATCTTGGAGTAAGGTATTGAGGCTATCCTCATCAAAAATTGGATGAAATATATGTTCCACAGGAAACATATTAGAACTTTACCCTTTTGAATAAAATGGGTATAAACTTTGACATATCTGGAAGAAAATTTACAAGAAGGGTACTGATATAGATCAATCTCAATAGCACATATATTTTTTGTCCTCAAACAGGTATCTTTTGTCATAACTGTGTTTACAGAAACATATTAAGGCAAAACCTTACGTTTTTTATAAGAAAGAGAAGTTTGTCAATTACTGTGCTATTCTAGTTAACATGTAACATGTAACCCCAGGAGCAAACCTCACTTCTTAAGGAACATTTCTCTGAACTCCTTATTTGACTTTGGCTTCTCATCTTCCATTTCCCTGACTTTTGGACTTGTCGAGGAGACACCAAGTGGTTTGATGTTCCTTGGCATTGCAAATGTGTTCCTCCCCTCCAGTTGAATGCTATCACTACGTTTATTAGCAGATAATGTGGTGCTCCAGACTCCTTGAAAGTTTGATTACTACTTTGCGCTGCCATTTAACCCAAAGGAGTAAGAAAATAAAAGGTAAAACTAGGAAACACAAACATGCAAACGTCTGTAGACTGCATTGCACACAAACAAACACACACAAGTAATAACAAAGATAAAACATAATTCCACTTAGCCTACCATGTTCTCCAGAGGCCCCATGACCAGCAGAATCCTTTCTCTTTTGCTTCAGATTTGATCTTGAAATGCTTAACTTCTTCCCAAGAAACATTTTTTGTTCTTTCCTATAGCTGCAGCAAGGTGTGCATCATCGGCAAAATCCACATATGTGAGGCCCTTCAAAAATCGATCAGAGGATATTATAAATTAGTATGCAACGGTCCCATACAGAAGCTCTACAATTTAAAGGCAAGCTGGAATATGGGTAAATCTGTATGGGACTATGGTTGAGTCTCCTAAGCATATCACTTGCTAGCAAAATGAAAAAATATGCTCGTAGACAGTTAGACTCTTTATACTTAGAAAATTAAGCAACTTTACCATAATTATGGAATTCAACGCTTCTACAGGTTTATGTGAGACTGCATAATCGTCTCTGGAAAGGACATTCATCTTAAAACCAAAAGCGTAAGAACTAAATGATTTATTGACTACATGAAAGGAAGAAATCAAATTGAAGTTTCAGTGAGCACCCTTAAGAAATTTGATCAAAGAGAATGGACTGCAATTAGCAGTTTCTATCTCCCTGAAGCAGCGGCCATGCTGATCTCCCAGTCTCATTAAAATTAGTTTCTTAGGGCTAATTTCTATGGTACAGTCCACATTATGCATACATATGTTGAAGTTTAAAGGTCAGGCAATGTTAAATAAGGATTTGACTGTAAGACTAATGTGCACATGGAAGGTCTAGTGGATGGCTTCCCCTTTTTCATTTGAAGCATAAAGCACAAAGAACATTGACAAATAATGAATGAGAGAAACAAAGTCATACCCTTGACTTTCCAGTGAACTTGTCCTGCAGAATTCGAACAGATTCAACCCCACCAACATCGCTAAAGAATTTTTTCAGATCTTCAGAAGTTGCCTAAAAAGAATTAAAACCATCAGAATTCTCTCTCTGTATTTGCCTATCTAGTGTTAAAAAGCAATCTCTCTCTAAAGTGCAAGAGAATCTCTACTTGCCCTCAAGTTAAGGTTTGATAAAAATGCAGTACACTCGTCAGTGTGTACTTTGGCTCTTCCAGTGGTGGAGTCTTTGATGTGCTGGTCATTTGGATGCTCTTCGAACTTGGGTTTTACTTCTTCTACTTCATTTTCTTTACTAAGTTTTGTGCTCGTTCCTTTTCTTTCCCATGCACTTTGTTTGGGTTTTGAATAGTATTTTTCTGCCGCTTAGCTGGAGACTGTTCATCATTCATGTTTGAATCTGTTTTTCTTTTTCCATTAACACTATTCTTCTGCGACTTCTCTTTTTGATCTATTAGTTCAGGAATAGATTTGGCTTCCTGCTGTAACCTAAATAGTTGCAGCTCTTCCAAGCGAGGTGTAATATGAGAAAGGGAACAAAGACAAGCATATTTACACATTGAGTTAAAATAGCAAGGATTGCATACATTCAATAAATACCAAGCAGATGTATCATAATTCAGTAACATCTTAAAAAATGTTACGTAACAACTTTTAAATTGATAGTTAAGCGTTCAACAACCATACTTAAAATTTAACACAATCTCATGCGCTGAACAGCCACAATCACAACCATAAATATAACATAAATACATACACAAGTTTATAATCTAAATAATAGCCTATTTGATATTAAATTTTAAATAGTGTTTTATTTTCGAAAACAAGGAATATAAGGGATTTTATGAAAATGGTTTTTATTAAAATAAGTTGAAATGTTTTAAAAAACAATTTTTTGCATATAATCCTAAAAATTTGTGTAAAATTAGAAAACAAGAAAAATATTGAGATAAAGCTTTTAACTTCTATAATCATTTCGCAGTCTTTATATAGTTTTTAACTTCAAAAACAATTTTTAATACCATATATATTTTCAAATACTTAAAATATTGAGATAAAGCTTTTAAAAATTTTAATTTTTTAAAATTATTTTTGAATCACAAACCAAACTGACCCAAATCTCACGAAGAGATTTAAAATACAAAATATATTTTCAAATATTTAAAATTTAGAGATAAAACTTTAAAATTTTTAATCGTAACTTAGTTTTTCAAAATTATTTTTGAATTACAAACCAAACTGGCTCAAATCTCGTATAGAAAGATTTAAACATGAAATCAAGAGAAAACAAATTCTGATAATCTTTATTTCAATCTCTTAAACTAGATAAGACTTAGATAACTCTTAAATTGATCATATTCTAATCTAGAAATCCTACACTCCCCCTCAAGCCAGTGAAAGATATTTATCATTCCCAGCTTGGAAACTAGATTATCAAATAGCTGTTTAGGCAATCCTTTTGTAAGAATATATGTTGTCTGCTGACTTGTAGGCAAGTAGGTAACACACAACAGCTTAACTTCTATCTTCTCTTTGATGAAATGTCTATCTTTTTCAACTTGTGTGCTATCCCAATTGCAACCTTGTTGTCTCAGTACAACTCCATAGAACCAGCCCAGTCTGCATCCTTGAAGGTGACAGGGTTATAAACCACAAATTGTCTAATTATTTAAAAAAATTAAATATATATTTATTAATCAGGACTTATTTTCCTTGACAAATATATAATAACAAAAATAGAAACAAGACAAAAGGTAAATAGATTTTCTTTTATGTTATAATTATTCATTTTATTATACTATTTCATATTTTTCTTTAAAAGAAAACTCTTTATTAACAAATCCTTTTTCAGAAAACAAAATAGTGTATATCATAAATTCATATGGAAATATGCATATAATAAGTCTATGATTGATAACCCTCATGTAGTATACATCATTACATATGGCATGACATGCAAAATGAAGCCGTCGCGTGGACCCAACCTCGAGCGAAAATCACTATTCAGCATGATTTCTATGTTGACCTAAAAATACTCAATGAATAGATGATTTTGTAAAACATTTTTTCTTTACTCATACTTTTATGAAAATATTGTATCTGTAATTATGGTACAATTATCTCTTATAAACTGATATTAATAAACTAGAGATATATTATATATTTTCTCTGATTCTGTATTTTTAATGTCTAGTATCAAGTACTGAAATTATTATTATTAATTGTTTACTTTATTAGTTCATTTATGATACATTAAAACTAATAACTGATATCATGAACTAATAATTGTTCTAATATTGTATAAAGGAAAATTAATCTGATACAGTAAAACCAATACCTGATACTGAACTGATCATGAATGTTAACAGATACATTAACATATATGATCAACACATATCAAGTGATTAAACAGTCAAACATACACCCATCTTAATAAAGAACTTTTGTTATGAATGTGCTTCCTAGTTCCTATAACGTTGAAATCTCTATTATGACCTTTATTTCTTGCAAAATTTCAAAACAATGGTACCCATCAAAACTAAACTCTGAAAATAGTTACAAGAATCGGATGACTAATAGTTGAACAATATAANGTCTATCTATTTCAACGTGCTTGGTCCTATCATGATGCACTGGATTGTCTGCTATCCCAATTGCAACCTTGTTGTCACAGTACAACCTCATAGGCTCCGCACTTTTGATTTCAAGCTCTCCCGAGATTCTTCTTAGCCATATTAGTTCACAAATCCCATGAGCCATAGCACGAAACTCAGCCTCAGCACTAATTCTAGCTACCACGTTCTGCTTCTTACTTCTCCAGGTTACTAAATTTCCCCAAACAAAAGTGCAATAACCTAAGGTCGATCTTCTATCATCCACAGAACCAGCCCAGTCCGCATCCGTGAATGCTTCCACTTTCCTTTCATTCCTTTTACCAAAAGACAGCCCCTTCCCAAAGGTTATTTTAAGGTACCTTAGAATCCTACTCATAGCCCTAAAAAGCTGCTCTTGTGGGTTATTCATATGCTGACTCACTATGCTCAACAGAAAGGCTATGTCAGGTCTAGTATGAGATAGGTATATCAACTTCCCAATCAGCCTTTAGTACTTACCTTTATCAACCAAAGCATCACAACTCATTTCCTTAGATTTCAAATTTGGTTCAATGAGAGTCTCAACTGGCTTGCAACCTAGCATACCTATCTCCTTTAGTAAATCCAGCACATATTTTCTTTGTGAAACTGAAATTCCCTTTTTATTCCTAGCAATCTCTATACCAAGAAAATACCTCAACTGCTCCAAGTCTTTCAATTCAAAATCCTGAGCAAGAAACTTCTTAAGAGCCTCCATTTCTTCAAAACTATCTCCAATAATAGTAATATCGTCTACATAAACAATTAGAATAGTAATCTTACCTACATTGGTCTTAAGGAATAATGTATGATTAGTCTGCCCCCGAGTAAAACCATAACTCTTAACAGCCTTTGTGAATTTTTCAAACCAGGCCTGTGGAGACTATTTTAGGCCATATAATGATTTCATCAATTTGCACATTTTTTCGTCCTTTCCACTCCCTTCAAACCATGGTGGCATTTCCATGTATACCTCTTTTGCAAGTTCACCATTCAAAAATGCGTTTTTTCACATCTAGTGGTTGTGAAGCCCAGTCTTGATTTATTGCAAGAGATGAGCACCCTGATAGTATTCAACTTAGCCACCGGAGCAAAGGTCACCTTATAGTCTACTCCATGCATTTGCATAAATCCCCTTGCCGCCAACCTTGCCTTATACCTTTCAACTGTTCCATCTACCTTATACTTAATGGTAAACACCCACTTGCAGCTCACAGTTGTTTTCCCTCTAGGTAAACTCACCAGCTCCCAAGTCTTGTTTTTTCTCAGGAGCCTCCATCTCCTCTATCACAGTCTTCCTCCACTTTTCATCCCCTAATGCCACATGTATTGGTGCTAGAACCATCATAGCTGAGAGATTAGTGGTGAATGCCGAAAAAATCATCTACCAACTTATCGTATGCCATATACTTAGCAATAGGATGCAACATACAAGATCTAACACCCATCCTTAGTCCAATAGGTAAATGTAAATCATCATGCCCTGATTTAGACTCATCAAAAGATAGTTCTTCCTTACCTTGTGACTGTGAATCACTAGTTTCTTCTAGTTGGATGATTGCTCATACAGATCATTAGGTTTCCTTCCACTTTGATAGTCAGTTCTTCGAGAATAACATTGAAGACCCCACTGCTTTAATCTCTTCAGACCTCCCCTTGGTTCCAATCTTTCCTAAGAGTTTGGTTTACCAAGAGTAGGCTATATAGTTAGAGTAGGACCTAAATTGGCAGGCTGATTGACTCATCTTTATGGGACTAGGCTGACTTATAGGAACCTAACCTAAATTAGGCTGACTAGGAGACTGACTTATTCTTATAGGACTAGGCTGACCTATAGGAAACTAGGTAACTTTGAACTTTGACCTGGACTAGGAGACTACTGAGATTGACTCCAGTGTGGTTGTAAGGGTAACACTACTTCCCACGAATGACCTTCATAATCTCTCAAATTCTCCCCTGAAGGGAAGTGGGAAAGAATGGATGTGACTCAAAAATTGTAACATCAGTAATAGTCTTTCTGTGTGGGAGAATATCCAAGCAAGATACATTTAATGGCCCTACAGTCTAGCTTTCCTCTATTAGGAGACATAACATGTTCAAAAGCAGTAGATCCAAACACCTTTAAGGGTAAAGTATTTAGGATCCTACAAATAGGAAAGATCTTTAGCAAAGTCTCAAGAGGTGTAGTAAAATCAAGAATTCTAGTAGGTAATCTATTTATCAAATATGTAGCTGTTAAAATCACATGACTCCAAAAATACTTAGGTACATTCATGGTAAACATTAAGACTCTAGCTACCTCTAATAGGTGCCTGTTCTTTCTTTCAGCTATCCCATTTTGTTGAGGGGTATTAACACAAGAGCTTTGATGTACAATCCCGTGATGTAATAGGTAGTTTCCTAGGATAGAGTGAAAATATTCCTTACCATTATTAGTCCGTAAAACCTTGATTTTTTCTCGAAATTGAGTTTCAACCGTTGAATGAAAGTTTTTGAACAATTGACTTGCTTCAAACTTGTTTTTCATCAGGTATACCCAACATACTCTAGTGTAATCATCAAATGAACCCCTTTTGAACTCTTGGAAGGCCTGTGATAAAATCCATTGATATACTTTCCCATTTCCATTCAGGAATGCTAAGTGGCTGAAGCAAACCTGATGGTCTTTGGTGTTCTACTTTAACCTGTTGACAAACCAAACACTTAGTCACATAATCTCTAATATCTCTCTTCATACCTGGCCACCAATAACTTTTCTTTAAATCTTGATACATCTTGGTTCCTCCAGGATGAGCAGTATATAGTGTATCATGAGCCTCTACATGAATCTTTCTCTTCAACTTAGCATTTCGAGAATGCATATACGATTCCAGAAACGGAGGACACTATCTAACTGGCGAAATTCTGATATCTTGCCCTCAATTACTTGCTGACTTACTTTCTGACACCACCCATCAACAACTTGTCTTCCTTTAATCTCTTCTAGCAAAGTAGGTTGAATGTCTAACCTGGCAAGCCTTCCCGGTATCCCCTCTATTTGGCCTTTTATCAACTCTCCCAATAACTCTTTCTATCTTATGAGTTGAGACAAGTAAGCCTTCCTACTCAAGGCATCAACTACTACATTGGCTTTTCCAGGTTGATACTTAATTTCACAATCATAATCCTTTACCAGCCCTAACCATCTCCTCTGCCTCATATTCAACTCTCTTTGGGTGAAGAAGTACTTCAAACTCTTATGATTCGTATAAATGTTACTCTTTGCTCCATTCAAATAATGCCTCCATATTTTTAGTGTAAAAACTAATAGCAGCCAACTCTAGAACATGCGTAAGGTATCTCATCTCATACTCTTTTAATTGTCAAGAAGCAAAAGCTATTACTCTACCCAACTGCATCAATACTGCACCAAGTCCCTGAAATGAGGCATCTGTATAAATATCATAATCTACACCCTACTGTGGTAACACAAGAATAGGAGCTGTGGTCAATCTTCTCTTTAACTCTTGAAAACTTTCTTTATCGGCATTCGACCATATGAAAGGCGTTCTCTATTTGGTGAAAGTTGTAAGCGTTTTATCCAACTGAGCAAACCCTACTACAAACCGCCTATAGTAGCCTACTAGCCCCAAGAAACTTCTAACTTCCTTTATTGTCTTCTATTGTTGCCATTCCAGAATTGCCTTTACCTTACTTGGATCCATTAATATACCCTTATTTGAGACAGTATGGCCTAGGAAGATAACTTGATCTAGCCAAAACTCACACTTAGAAAATTTGGCAAACAGCTTCTTATCTTGCAATCGCTGTAGCACAAATCTTAGGTGTTCTTCATGCTCCTCTTCTGTCTTAGAATAAACCAGGATATCATCAATAAACACCACTATGAATCAATCAAGACAGTCCTGAAACACCCGGCTCATTAAGTCCATAAAGACTGCTAGGCCATTGGTTAACCTAAAAGGCATCACCACAAACTCATAATGCCCATATCTGGTTTAAAAAGCAGCCTTGGCAATATCTTGCTCTACAACCCTTACTTGGTGATAACCCGACTTGAAATCAATCTTTGAAAACATGACTGCTTCTTTTAGCTGATCAAACAAATCATCTATGCGAGATCACGGGTATCTATTCTTCACTGTCACTTTATTTAACTCTCTGTAATCTATACACATCTGTAGAGATCCATCTTTCTTCTTCATAAATAAATTTGGAGCACCCCAAAGAGAATGGCTAGGTCAAATAAAACCCTTGTCTAAGAGTTCCTGAAGCTGCTTTTTCAATTCCTAACGTTCAGTTGGGGCCTTCCGGTAAGGGGCTTTAGAAATTGGTGTTGTCCTTGGTGGCAGTTCAATATTGAATTCTACTTCTCTTTTTGGAGGTAAACCTAACAAATCTAAGAGACTCCCTAGAATGATTTCTTCCACACTTTTGGCATTAGGGAACTTTAACAATTCTCAGCCTTTTATTCTGCCAATCCCAGCTATTCTACTTGGGTTGAAATCATTTCTTATTTCTCACCTCTCTATTAGTGGGGGCATCAACTCTCTCTCTCTGTGGAGCAAAAGGTGGAACACTAGGGGCTAATGCTGATGGAGTTGCTAGGGTTAGCTTATTCACAAATATTTCTGCCCGTAAGGCTCGTTCCAAAGCTTCACTATATGTCTAAGGGGGCTGGGCACTGGCCATCACATCTCGGGCTATTTCTGGTTTCAGCCCATGCACAAACTTATCTCTCCTCAATTCTTGTGTACTTACTACACATGGTGCAAACCTTGCCAGGGAATTAAATTTCACCGAATATTCTTTCACTGAACTAGTCCCCTGTTGCAAACTGATAAACTCCTGAACCTTTTCATGAACTCGATCAACTGTTCTATATTATGCCTCAAACAATCTTCTGAAATCTCCCCAAAGTCATCGAGGCTATATCATGAGTATCCTCCATCAATTCCCACCATATACAGGCATCACCCCTAAACAGGAAGCTTGCATACTGAACTTCTCCCGGTCTATCATAGGGAAAAGTGTCATCGTACACTCCACGGATCTGAACCACTCGTCTGCCACTATTAGGTCCGTCGTACCCCTAAATTCTAATGGCTGATGTTGATTAGGCAACCCATATATTGGCTTAATACGATTCTGCACTATCGGGGTGCCTGCCTCTCTCTCTCCTCTCTAGGGGTCGGTACAATAACTGAGGTCTCAACTCTCTTCGTTACAAAGCATCCCCGATTCTCTACCAAGACTTGTTGTATAATACTACGAATCCTCGCTTTATCGAGGACAGGGGGAGTAGATTATGAAGGGTTGGAAGATTCACCCGTACTCATTAACTTCTTACTGCCTGCTCGAGTTCTACGTCTCATCTACATAACACCAACACTTTTAGTCAACTCAATTAACTCATCTACTGCAAGTAAGGAAAGAAATAACTTACAACGGTCGACTACGGAACGTCAATGCGGCAGGAGAGGCACACTGTCAAATCCCAAAACCTTTGCTCTAATACCAAAAATGTAATACTCTTTCTCTAGCTAGTATACTGGTAAAATAACAATAAAACTCACTAAATATATATAAGAAAATATACATGTAGATGAGTATAAAATAATGGGCCTATAACTAATTTTTCTTTATATACAAATCTTTATATAATATAATAAAGTCACAAAACATCACTCGATAGTGTTGCCAAACCCTTCCGCTTCTTGACATGCCAAACAACTGCATCTTGCCTACTACAACGGGGTGAGCACTAATTGCTCAGTAACTAAACCCGCTATGCTACTCTTCTCTCTCCGTTGTTCACATTCTGAATTTCTTTCCTTACATCACACTTCTCTGTTCTTTCTCTCCTATTTCTCTATTCTTATTTCTCACTACTCATGATAGTAGGCATGGTATCATGCATAGGTATGATGCAAATGAACAAATGCACAAGATGTGCATTTTCTTTTCTGTTTTTCTGTTTCTTTTCTCTGTATTTCTTTCTTTCTTTCTTTCTTTCTTTCTTTATATTCTTTCTTTCTTTCTTTCTTTCTATTCTTTCTTTCTTTCTATTCTTTCTTTTCTTTTCTTTCTTTCTTGTCGATCGGACTTGGTTGAGGCATGGATTTGGAACCCTGGCCGTGTGAGTGTATTCTCTAATTCTGGGTACAATTCTCATCCACATGCACTTCTAACGGACTGTACAATTCATCTTTCTGATTCTGAGGTCGCTCACTAAAGGCAGCGTGCATGCAGGGCTACGTCACTCACGGGTTTCCCATCGCAACAATCTTCTCTTCTTTTATCTTTTTACACTTCTTTAAATAAAATTTCAAATTTGAACTTCTTTAATATTTCTCATTTCTTTCTATTATTTATTTAACTTTAGTGTTCAATATTGCTCTTTAATGCTCTTATGAGTATGTATGCATGTAGATGGGCTCATGTTTATTATTCTTTCTAAGTTCACATGTTTGGATGCAATAATGCAATATGGAATGTAAACATGTCATTCTCTACCATCTACAAACTCATCTCAAGATAACAAATAATCATACTCATACATGCACTTCTCTTTGACATTTCATCAAACAATTTATATGCACACATCAACTCTAATTTGGCTACACTTCTACCTTTCTTCTAAGACACCAAAATTTGGAATAAAACACACCAAGATTAACGTCAAACCTGTCCAGGATTCACACTCCATAAATTCTACTCCAATTCTTCCATAATTCATCCAAACTCTCATCAAACATCAAGTACACAAACACTACTTCTCATGGATAAATTCTAACCATCATTCAACATCCATTCCATCAATAATTCTTTATATATAAGCACATACATGCATAAAAGAAATTCTCTACACAATATTATTTCAATCATAACTAGGGTTGGATTTACTTACCTTTGATGTGAGCAATCCAACACTTTAGTAGTCTTCCTTGACACAACTCTCTTTCTCTTAACTCCTATGAACACAAATCATAAGAATTCAACACTTTAAAAATTAAATCTCATATCTTAGTGCAAGGCTCTTACCTAAGGATGCTTGAGATTGAAATTCCATTGAAAATAAACCAAGATCTATGAGTTTCCTTGAAAAATGATTGAAGAAATTTGAGAGAACTTGGGTGGTAAGTGGCATGAATGGAGAAGAAGAAATGGCTAGGGTTTCATTCTTCAACTCTTGATATAACAAAATATTATTTATAGTTTTCCATTTTACCCTTTCACTTTCTATGAAATTTCATCTATGTCCCTTAGTCAATTACAATAATGCCCTCGTTTTATTGCATTCTCCATGAAATTCTCTCTCTTTTCACTCCCCACTTTTTCAACTAATTATGAGTGAAAATACCATTTTATCCCAAATGAAATTTTAAGGCATTTTCTTCACACTTGTTCAAGATAACTTTAACAAAATTCAACTAAGAGTATAAGGGCATAAGTAAAGCTACGTACCTCGGTGTGAGCGTTACATAAAATTATTTAGTCCTATTTTCCTTTGGCATAACATAAGGAAAAAAAATAGAGAAAACAAGTAAAATAAAATAAGAAAATAAACTAAATTAAGATCTTAAATTTATCAGGAAAATTATCTTACATAGTATCCATTTTTAAAAGAAGGCAAATTATTTTGGTATTGTTGTATTTCTCGGATGTAAAAAAGGCTAACCGTCTATTAAAAATGTCTTTCTAATCCTTTGCACCATCATTAATTGGAACAAAACTCCATTAGAGGTAGAATTGTTAGTTTCCAAACCTAAGAGGTAAAAGGGTAGTAAACCAAAAATTGTCTAATTATTTAAAAAATATACTTATTAATTAGGACTTATTTTTTCTTGACAAATATATAATAACAAAAATAGAAACAAGTCAAAAGGTAAATAATTGTTTCTTTTATGTTATAATTATTCATTTTATTATAGTATTTCATATTTTTCTTTGAAAGAAAACTCTTTAGTACCAAATCCTTTTTCTGAAAACAAAATGGTACATATCATAAATTCATATGGAAATATGCATATAATAAGTCTATGGGTGATAATCCTCATGCAATTTACATCATTACATGTGGCATGACATGCAAAATGAAACTGTCACATGAACCCAACCTCAAATGAAAATCATTGTTCAGCACGATCCTATGATGACCCAAAAATACTCGCTGAATAGATGATTTTGTAAAACATTTTTTTTTTTACTTATATTTTTTTTGAAAATAATGACTATGTGATTATGGTACAATTATTTGAATTATTTCTTATAAACTGATATTAATAAACTAGAGATATATTATACATTTTCTCTGATTCTGTATTTTTAATATCTAATATATGGTACTGAAACTATTATTATTAACTGTTTACTTTATTAGTTCATTTATGATGCATTAAAACTAACTATTGATAAATGATCTGATACCATAAACTAAATATATAACAAAAAAAATAGAAACAAGACAAAAGGTAAATAGATTTTTCTTTTATGTTATAATTTTTCATTTTATTATAGTATTTCATATTTTTCTTTGAAAGAAAACTCTTTATTACCAAATCCTTTTTCTGAAAACAAAATAATGCATATAATAAGTGTATGGGTGATTAGAGCCAGCGGTGGGCCTTGTCAGCCCACGGCCCGGCACAAAAATATGTGGGCCATGTCGGGGGCCTTAAAAAAGCCCATGGGCCAGCACGGCACATCACGATAAAAATAAAATTAAAAAATAATAAATTAAAAAAATTAATAGCTATTTTTTAAAAGTGATGTTGAAGCCATTATGTGCATGAAAGATTGGGTGGCGACAGATTTCAAGCTTCAAAATCGTGTTGTTGAAGATATATTTGAAGATTTTAAGAATTTACAAATTAATGAAAATGAAGATTTATAATAATTCTTAATCCTAATTTCTAAGTTTGTATTTGTAATTTGTAATTATAACTTATAAGTAATAAAAAGTGTTGAAATTAAATTAATATTTCAGTGTCTCATTATTTTATTATATTTCATAATGATTATATATTTTTAATTAATATAAATACAAAATGTCACTAAATATAACATATAAAATATTTTAAAAATAATTATTAATAATAAATCATTATTTACCATTATTTATAAATATCAAAATTAAATATTTTTACAAAGCACGTGGGCCGACCCATGGCATGGCCCAAAGCATGTCACGATATTAATGGGCCATGCCGTGGGCCTTCAAATTTCGTGGGCTGCCACAGCACGACAGGGAACAAAACTATGCGAGCCTTGGCACGGCACTGCCCACGGCACGATGGGCTTTGAATTTTTAGACACGGCACGGCCCACCACCACCTGTATAGGTGGTAACCCTCATGCAGTATACATCATTACATGCGGCATGGCATGCAAAATGAAGCTGTCGTGTGGACCCAACCTCGAGTGAAAATCACTACTCAACACAATTCATGTGTTGACCTAAAAATACTCAATGAATAGATGATTTTGTAAAACATTTTTTCTTTGCTTATACATTTCTGAAAATATTGTCTCTGTAATTATGGTACAATTATCTGAATTATTTTGTTATAAACTGATACTAAAAAACTAGAGATATATTGTATATTTTCTCTGATTCTGTATTCTTAATGTCTAGTATCTAGACTGAAACAAAGAGAAGTTTGTCAATTACTATGCTATTCTACTTAACATGTAACATGTAACCCCAGGAACAAACCTCACTTCTTAAGGAACATTTCTCTGAACTCATTATTTGACTTCGGCTTCTCATCTTCCATGTCCCCGGCTTTTGGATTTGTCGAGGGGACACCAAGTGGTCTGAGTACCTTAACATTGCAAATGTGTTCCTCCCCTTCAGCTGAATGCTATCACTACATTTATTAGCAGCAGAGTGTGGCGCTCTAGACTCCCTGAAAATTTGATTACTACTTTGCGCTGCCATTTAACCCAAAGGAGTAAGAAAATAAAAGGTAGAAGTGGGAAACACAAACATGCAAACATCTATAGACTGCATTGCACACAAACAAACACACACAAGTAATAACAAAGATAAAACATAATTCCACTTAGCCTACAATGTTCTCCAGAGGCCCTATGACCAGCAGAATCCTTTCTCTTTTGCTTTGGATTTAATCTTACAATGGTTATCCTCTTCCCAAGAAATTTTTTTTTTTTTTTTTTTTGTTCTTTCCTATAGCTCTAGCAAGGTGTGCATCATCGGCAAAATCCACATATGCGAGGCCCTTAAAAAATCAATCAGAGGATAGTATAAATTAGTATGCAACAGTCCCATATAGATGCTCTAGAGTTTAAAGGCAAGCTGGAATATGGGTAAATCTGTATGGGACTATGGTTGAGTCTTCTAAGCATATCACTTGCTAGCAAAATGAAAAAATATGCTCTTAGATACTTAGACTCTTTATACTTAGAAAATTAAGCAATTTTACCATAATTAATGGAATTCAATGAGCACCCTTGAGAAATTTGATCAAAGAGAATGGACTGCAATTAGCAGTTTCTATCTCCCTGAAGCATCGGCCATGCTGATCTCCCAATCTCATTAAAATTAGTTTCTTGGGGCTAATTTATGTGGTACAGTCCACATTATGCATACATATGTTGAAGTTTAAAGGTCAGACAATGTTAAATAAGGATTTGACTGTAAGACTGATATGCACATGGAAGGTCTAGTAGATAGCTTCCCCTTTTTCATTTGAAGCATAAAGGACAAAGAACATTGACAAATAATGAATGAGAGAAACAGAGTCATACCCTTGACTTTCCGGTGAACTTGTGCTACAGAATTCGAACAGATCCAACCTTACCAATATCACTAAAGAATTTTTTTAGATCTTTAGAAGTTGCCTGAAAAAATTTAAAACCATCAGAATTATCTCTTTTTATTTGCCTAACCAGCGTCAAAAAAGAATAAAAAGAAATCTCTCTTTGAAGTGCAAGAGAATCTCTACTTGCCTTGAAGTTAAGGTTTGACAAAAATGCAGTACACTCGTCTGTGTATACTTTGGCTCTTCCAGTGGTGGAGTCTTTGATTCGTTGGTCATTTGGATGCTCTTAAAACTTCGGTTTTGCTTCTTCTACTTCATTTTCTTCAGTTAAGTTATGTGCTCGCCCCTTTTCTTTCCCATGCACTTTGTTTTGGGTTTTGGGCAGTATTTTTCTGTCGCTTAGCTAGAGAGTGTTCATCAGTCATGTTTGAATCTGTTTTACTCTTTCCATTAACACTTTTCTTATGCAACTTCTCTTTCTGATCTATTAGATTAGGAATAGACTTGGCTTCCTGCAGTAACCTAAATAGTTGCAGCTCTTCCAAGCAGGGTGTAATCTGAGAAATGGCATCTTTATGCATTGAGTTAAAATAACAAGGATTGCATACATTCAATAAATACCAATAAGATGTATCATGATTCAGTAACATCTTTAACAATGTTACATAACAACTTAACTTAAAAGCTTAAATTGATAGTTAAGCGTTCAACAACCATACTTCAAATTTAACACAATCTCGTGCGCTGAACAACCACAATCACAACTATAAATATAACATAAAAGCATATACAAGTTTATAATCCAAATAAGAGCCTATTTGTTATGAATTTTAAATAGTGTTTTATTTTTAAAAACAGGGAATATAAGCAATTTTATGAAAATAAGTTTTTATAAAAATAAGTTAAAATGTTTTCAAAACAATGTTTTTGCATATAATCCTAAAAATTAGTGTAAAATTAGAAAACAAGAAAAATATCATTTCTCAATCTTTATATGGTTTTTAACTTCAAAAACAATTTTTAATGCCAGATATATTTTCAAATATTTAAAATATTGAGATAAAGCTTTTAAAATTTTTAATTGTAACTTAGTTTTTTAAAATTATTTTTGAATAACAAACCAAACTGGCCCAAATCTCATAAAGAGATTTAAAATACAAACTATATTTTCATATATTTACATATATTTAAAATTTAGAGATAAAACTTTAAAATTTTTAATTGTAACTTAATTTTTCAAAATTATTTTTGAATTACAACCAAACTGGTCCAAATCTCATATAGAGAGATTTAAACATGAAATCAGGAGAAAACAATTCCAGATAATCTTTTTATTTCAATCTCTTAAACTAGATAAGACTTAGATAACTCTTAAATTGATCATATTCTAATCTAGAAATCCTACACTCCCCTCAAGCCGGTGAATAGATATTTATCATTCCCAGCTTGGAAACTAGATTAACAAACAATTGTCTAGACAGTCTTTTTGTAAGAATATATGTTGTCTACTGACTTGTAGGCAAGTAGGTAACACACAACAACTTATCTTCTATCTTCTCTTTGATGAAATGTCTATCTATTTCAACGTGCTTGGTCCTATCATGATGCACTGGATTGTGTGTTATCCCAATCGCAACCTTGTTGTCACTGTACAACCTCATAGGCCCCGCACTTTTGATTTCAAGCTCTCCAGAGATTCTTCTTAGCCATATTAGTTCACAAATCCCATGAGCCATAGCACGAAACGCAGCCTCAGCACTACTTCTAGCTACCATGTTCTATTTCTTACTTCTCCAGGTTATTTAATTTCCCCAAACAAAAGTGCAATAACCTAAGGTTGCTCTTCTATCATCCACAGAACCAGCCTATTCCGCCTCCGTGAATGCTTCTAGTTTCCTTTCATTCTTTTTACCAAAAAACAGCCCCTTCCCAAGGGTCATTTTAAGGTACCTTAGAATCCTATTCACAACCCCAAAATGGTTCTCTTATGGGTTATGCATATGCTGACTCACTACGCTCACCAGAAAGGCTATGTCAGGTCTAGTATGAGATAGGTATATCAACTTCCCAACCAACCTTTGATACCTACCTTTATCAACCAGAGCATCAAAACTCATTTCCTCAAATTTCAAATTTGGTTCAATGGGAGTCTCAACTAGCTTGCAACCTAACATACCTTTCTCCTTCAGTAAATCCAACACATATTTTCTTTGTGAAACTGAAATTCCTTTTTTACTCCTAGCAATCTCCATACTAAGAAAACACCTCTATTGCCCCAAGTCATTCAATTCAAAATCCCGAGCAAGAACCTTCTTAACAGCCTCAATTTCTTCAAAACTATCTCCAGTAATAATAATATCGTCTACATAAACAATTAGAATAGTAATCTTACCTATAGAGGTTTTAAGGAATAATGTATGATTAGTCTACCCCCAAGTAAAACCAAACCTCTTAACAGCCTTTGT
Source organism: Pistacia vera (assembly GCF_008641045.1). Lineage (NCBI taxonomy): Eukaryota > Viridiplantae > Streptophyta > Magnoliopsida > Sapindales > Anacardiaceae > Pistacia > Pistacia vera. Next base: position 1,308,305 of record NW_022195423.1, on the reverse strand, counting down.
GAATTTTTCAAACCAGGCCCGTGGAGGCTGTTTTAGGCCATATAATGAATTCTTCAATTTGCACACTTTTCTGTCTTTTCCACTCCCTTCAAACCCTGGTGGCATTTCCATGTATACCTCTTTTGCAAGTTCACCATTCAAAAACGCGTTTTTTTCACATCTAGTTGTTGTAAAGGCCAGTCTAGATTTGTTGCAAGAGACGAGCACCCTGATAGTATTTAACTTAGCCACCAGAGTAAAGGTCACCTCATAGTCTACTCCATGCGTTTGCATAAATCCCATTGTTGCTTGATAATCCGGGGATTATACTGTTTTGTTTAGGCTTTTTGGCCAGATTTTGGATACTTCTTAGTTTGTTTGTGCCTGAATTGCTACTTAATTCCACATATTTTATGTTTCAGGCCAAAATGTGTATTTTGAGCAAATAATGAGCGGATTGGAGTTTCTGGACCCAGAAGCAAGCGGATCTCAGAATTTAGGGAGGTTTTGAAGTGGATTTGCAGCACTATGAAGCTTGTTCCCATGGGAAAGCATCAAAGACCGAAGATTCAAGCAAGGAACCAAGCAGAGAGCAATTTCATAAATTCAGAATTATTCAGGAAGGTTCGCCGCCATGAAGTTTATTCTTCGCCACGGCGAGAGAAGCTAGGCACGAGATTCCACTTTAGCTCGTTGTCGTGGCAAAATTCTTTCTTTGCCACGACGAAGTCTGCGAGTTCTAGTTTTTTTCAAAATGCAAAGTTTTATTTTAAGAAATTTTTTAGGTTTTTGGGCGGACTATATAAGAAAGACTTTGCCATTTTGAGACAGTCATTTGGGTTCCTCTAGGTTCGTCTTTGTTTTAGAGTAGCTTTGACATTTTGGGAGAAAATGAGAGAAGATTTGAGATTTAATCTTGTGGATTCTTCAACTAGGGGAGATCTTTACTCTTTTCTCTTTGTTTCAATATGTTGACTGCTGTGTTTACTGTTTTTACTGCTATTTGTGTTAATTTCGTTATGAACTAACCCACTTTGGGTTAGAGTTTTGATGTAATTTGGATTTCTATGGTTAATCAATAGATTATTGTTGCTTTTACATTCTATTGCATGGATTGTGTGATTATTCTGATTTTTATTGATTTTATTTGTTGAACATGATGAGATTGAGAAATGAATCATGTTGAGCTTCTTGGATAATCACCATTATAGTATTGAACACTAGAGATAGGTTTGAGAATCAATGAAATCAATCTAGGATTCCATTAGCTTAAAAGACTTTGAACTATTAATCTTCATTTTGTTGGGTGCGGAAGCTTAATAGGGAAAAGTAGGAATTCATAGCCTGAGAAGGTATGTTTTACACATTAGGGAGTTCGATTTACAATCCATGCATGTGAGTGTAAAGGTAGCATAATTCATAGTATTAATCCATAGAGTCCTAATGAAGTCAAAACCTTAACCGTTTGCTTAAATTGATATCACTCTTACTTTAATCTTGCTTTCATTTATTAGCTTTTAATACTTAGTAAATTTTGCTTTTAGTTTACTTTTAATTTCTCCCATAAATCCAAACAATTTTCGGTTTCTCCAACTTAAAAACAAATAGGAAAATCAGTGATTAACAACCAATCCTCGTGGGAATGATACTCTACTTATCATTTTATTACTTTTTTGCGACTAGTGCACTTGCTATATTGCATGTTGTAGTAACAACGCATCAAGTTTTTGGCACCATTGCCGGGGATTGATTTTTGTGTTAACATTGAATTTTTCTTGTGTTAGCTTGATTGGAGTTTTGTTTTTGTTTAATTGTTTATTATATTAATTTTTGTTGTTCTTTTCTGTTAGCTTGTGATCTCACTTTTTCTCTCTTTCTGTGTAGTTTATGCGAAGACCTAGACGTCAGCCAGTGGTTCCTATTGATCCAAAAATTGAAAGAACCAGAAGAAGACGTAACAAAGAGAGAAGAGAACGAGAGGTTGTAGTTGTTGAGAGGGCAGAAAATAGAACATTAAGGGAATTCTCAGTTCCCTCAGTTGATGGCAGTGGGTCAAGTATAACTAGACTAACAGTAAAGCCAACAACTTCAAAATAAAATCGGCAATCATCCAGATGATCTAGCAGTCAATACAGTTTAAAGAGGATTTGAAGGAAGATCCAAATTTGCACATAGCAAAATTTTTGGAGACTTATGATACTTTCAAGTCAAACGGACTGTCAGATGATGCCATCAGATTGAGATTGTTCCCTTTTTCATTGAGGGACAAAGCAAAGGCATGGTTAGTGGCACTACCACCAGGAACGATCACAACCTGGAGTGAATTAGCACAGAAGTTCCTAACCAAATTCTTTCCTCCAGCAAAATCTGTGAAGATGAGAAATGATATCACATAGTTTCTACAGGAAGAGTCTAAATCTCTATATGAGGCTTGGGAAAGATACAAGGAACTAATGAGGAGGTTTCTACACCATGGGTTGGCAGTTTGGATGCAAGTCCAAACGTTTTATAATGGATTGATGGGTAATGTGCAAACTATGGTGGATGCAGCATCGGCAGGAGCATTGCAAAATAAGACACTTGAAGAGGCCTATGAGTTGCTTGAAGTTTTGGCAAGCAACAACTATCAAAGACCTAATGAGAGGATGCAGTCGAAGAAATCTATAGGTATTCATGAAGTTGATGCATACATGGCCATTTTAGCCTAACTCACAGCACTTCAGAAGTAGTTGGAAATATGCAGGTAAATTCTATTCAAGCACCTCAACTAACTTGTGATTTTTGTGCAGGTAGTCATGTGAGCAGTGAATGTCAAGTGGGGAACACGTTTGCTTTAGCGTCTTCATCATCAGAACAAGTTAACTACTTGGCAGGAAATCAGAGGCAACTGAACAATCCGTTCTCCAACACATATAATCCTGGTTGGAGGAATCATCCAAACCTATCTTGGGGCAATCAGAATCAACAAAATCAGCAGAACAGTTAATGGAACCAAAGAGCGATGCCAAACAACCAAGTAGGGGTAAACAATCAACCAGGAGAGCAAAGATTGACAAAACTGGAGGATATGTTTGGAAAGTTTATGCAAGAGACCACAGGTTTCATGAATGAGACGAGGGCAAATTTCAGAAACCAAGGAGCGTCCATTCGAAACTTGGAGGTACAAGTGGGCCAATTAGCCGATAAGCTAAATGATAGACCACAAGGCTCCCTACCAAGCAACACAGTGACAAATCCACGAGAACAAGTGAATGCAATAACCTTAAGAAGTGGCACAGTCTTGGGAGAGGTTGAGAAAGAAAGGAAGAATGAGAGTCCACCAAGTAAAGCGAAGGAAGATTATGATGAAGAAGTAGATGAAGAGATCATTGCTGAAGAAAAACCAACCAGTCCTAGGAAAGATGAACAGAAGCAAAGGAAAGAAAAATTTCTAGTTTCCAAGATACCAACAGGATTAGCATATCACAGTCCTCCGGTGCCTTTTCCTCAGAGACTTAGAAAAGAAAATCAGGATAAACTGTTCATTAAATTTCTTGAGGTATTTAAAAAAAAATGCATATTAACATTCCTTTTGCAGATGTCGAGCTACGCGAAATTTCTCAAGGACATTCTATCAAATAAAAGGAAGTTGGAAGAGGAGGAAACCATGATGCTTACGGAGGAGTGCAGCGCCATTCTACAGAAAAAGCTGCCACCAAAACTCAAGGATCCTAGGAGTTTTACTATCCCTTGTGTTATAGGAAACATTACTTTTGATAAAGTTTTGTGTGATCTGGGTGCAAGTATAAATCTTATGCCTTTTTCAGTTTTCAGGAAACTAGGAATTGGTGAAGTAAAGCCGACAACCGTGTGCTTGCAGCTTGCAGATAGATCCATCAAGCATCCAAGGGGCATTGTTGAAGATGTGTTGGTTAAGGTGGACAAATTTATTTTTCTAGCAGATTTCTTTGTGTTGGATATGGAAGAAGACAAGGAGATTCCTCTTATACTGGGACGACCATTTCTGGCTATCAAAAGAGCCTTAATCAACATACAAGAAGGGAAGTTGATCATGAGGATGCAAGTGGAAGAAATGACATTCAATGTCCTTGAATCTATGAAAACCCCACCGAAGCGAGAGTCATGTTTCAAAATTGACTCGGTGGATCGGTCAATAATTGAAACTGCCCAACTTGAAAATTCTAATTTGCAAATTAAGGGATGCATGGTCAAGTCAAGGCAAATCAAGGATGAGGACCATAACCCAGAAGGTTACACTACACTCCAAGATGTGCCAAAATCGAGCACGTGTCTTTCCAAGGGATGGAATTCTCAGTTCAAAAATAATCAGCAAGCGAAGCTTCAGTGTAAGGAAAATGTTCGAGATATGATGCATTTGGATAGTCCGGATTGACATAAGGACTTGAAAGAGTCAAGCTTCTGACTATAAACAAGCGCTTCGTGGGAGGCAACCCAAGTGTTTTCATTTGTTTATTGTTGTTTGCTGTTTTGAATTTGTTTAGTTGTTTTATAATTTAGAATGATTTTTTATTTTGTGTGTTTTTGGGTGTTCCAGGTGAATTATCGAATTAAGCAAAAAAGGGAATTTTCCAATTTTCACCATAGTGAAGCATTTTCTTCGCCACGGCGATGTACATTTTGCAAGAAGAGTAATTTGAAAAGTCCCAGGCTTCACCGCGGCGAAATTCATTCTTCACCGAGGCGATGTGCTCTTTGGAATTTTTCGCCGCGGCGAAACAATTTTCTTTGGGAAAACAGGTCATTTAGCCTTGAATTGTTACCACCAATTTGATGTTAACTTTACAAGAAATAGTACCTTAGTTAGAAGCAACTTTCACTCTCCTGGTTTCATCAAACAACCCTCATTTAATTTTGGAATTGGAAATCCTGGAATTGGTAATTCTGGAACTGGAAGTTCTTACTACCCAGCTGATAGTCATGGTGCTCATCGCTATGTGCATAATCCCTACTTAGAATCCTCAATGATGTCTCAAAACACAACACCTACTTTATTTCACCAAACACCTGGATCCATAATTGTCCATGCTGATAGTCAGTCAAACTCAATTGCTGCTCATCTGCACAATCAGGCTCTGATGGTTCAAACTCAACTACACAACTATCATCCTGGAGCCATAAACTACATTGCCACACCTTCTACAGTACATGATGCTACATGGTACATGGATTCTGGAGCTACAGACCATGTTATCTCTTATTTTTCTCAACTTACAGGAAGCACCAATTATGCAGGCAGTGAATAACTCTAGGTTGGAAATGCTGAGCTTTTTTCTATTTCTCATATTGGTTCTATTGATTTAAACTATCCATTTAGAACTCTGCACCTTAGGAATGTCTTGTGTGTCCCTCACATTACAAAAAATCTTCTTAGTGTTTCTAAACTAACTAGAGATAATCTTATCACTGTTGAGTTTTTTATTGATTCTTCTGTGGTTAAGGACAAGCTCTCCAAAGTAATCCTACTCAAAGGAATGCTTAAAGGTTGATTATACCAACTTCAAGCTCCAGTTTACTCTTTACCTACTTTTGCAGAAGCCTTGGATTCTTCAGCTCAACTTTAGCATAAAAGCAACCCTGCTATTTCAATAACTAAGTCATGTAATTAGCCTTGTAGCACTTCTTTTCCCACACAAATGTTGCCAAACATGTTTTCAATAAATATAAATCTACCTGTGTTGATTCTGTCAATCAAAATTGTATGCAATACACTAGACCATTTGTATCCAAATCTATATCCTGTACTAGTGATGCACTTATACTCAATGAAATAAATGCTCTTCAATCATTTCCTATTCAAATAACCAATATCATGCTATGGCACAACCGGTTAGGACATCTCAATCCAACTGTTCTTGCAAAAGTGCTTGATGCTTTACACTTATATCACCATGCTAAGAATGATATAACATTCTGTTCATCTTGCCAATTTGGCAAGTTACACCAATCCACATATCCTAGATCCAAATCTCATGCCTCTAAACCACTTAAGTTAGTATATTCAGATCTCTGGGGACCTTCCCTTGTCACATCTCCTGAAGGCTACAGGTATTACATTCAATTCCTTGATGACTATAGTATATTTACTTGGCTTTTCCCTTTGAAAGCCACATCTGAAACATTTAGTGTTTTTAAACAATTTCATGTCCTAGCAATTCAACACATCTTTAAAATGTGTTCAAACCGATTAGAGTGGTGAGTATAGGAAGTTAGTACCTTACCTACAAGAACATGGTATCATCCTTAGGCATCCATGTCCTCACACTCTCCAACAAAATGGTAGAGTTGAGAGAAAACATAGACAAATTATGGAACAAGGCCTAACTTTACTAGCCCAAGCCAGCATGCTACTTAAATTTTGGTAGGTTGCCTTTCAAACAGCTGCTTACCATGCATCACTTTTCTAAGTTCTATTCAAAACTCCTCCAAATTATTCACTCATTAAAACTTTTGGGTGTGCTGCCTACCCTTCCCTTCGACCTTATAATAGCCACAAGTTTAATTTTCTTACTACCAAATGCACCTTTGTTGGCTATAGTTTGCACCACAAGGGATACAAGTGCTTGAATACCTCTGGTCGAATTTATATTTGTCAAAATGTACAATTTGATGAATATGATTTTCCATTCAAAACATCTATTTTTCCTGGTTCCAATTCTGCACCTAATTCAATAAACACTGAATCTTTTTTAGTTCTTTTATTCATTTAGTTTGGCATATAACTACTTCTGTCTCCAAGATATCTTCCAGTCCTGTTTCAGCTCCAGTTTCTTCTACTTGTCCTTCCACACTAGGTCAGTCAATCTCACAGGACATTGCATCTTCTCTATCACCTTCCTGTTCTACTAAATCTAATTTACCTCAGACTTCAGCCTCCTCTCTATCTAGTCCAACCCTAACTGCATTTCCCACAACCACCACTGCACTTAGTCTACCATCTCCATATTCTAACTCTACCTTATCAACATCACCTATTATATCCCCTATAACTATAGGTTCATATGAGTCTTATGACACTTCCTCTATTATTGAACTGCCTTTAACCAAGCCTCCACCTCCTGCATTGAACACCCATCCCATGCTTACTAGGTCCAAAACCAGAGCACATAATACTATCCTTGTTTCACCTTCTTCTCTTGGTAACAAAGAAATAGCTATTATCATAGAAGTCCCTCTTCACGTAATAGCTGCTTTCTACTCATATACTCATAAAATATATATAATGAAAACACATGGAAGATAACATAAATAGTTGGGCCCAAAATTTTCTTTCATTATATATATATATATATATATATATATATAGATTCACCTTTTACAACAAAATTTGTATCATGTACAAAAGTGATCAAAAACATGGTGGACAGTGTAACCGCTTCCCCTCGCGTGCCGACGTCTATCTGACCGTGTCCTCACCTAGATCCTGCAAAACATAGGAAACAACGGGGTGAGCACTAAAACAATGCTCAGTAAGTAAATCCCCTACGCATCTAACCCCATAACTCTCTCTCTAATGCTCATTTACTCTTTCTCTTACACTTCTCTCTGTTTTCTCTTTCTCATAACTCTCTTCTACTAACTCTCTTTAGTAAGTCACGACCTCATCTTACCAGAGGCACGGCCGGGACTCGCTCCCGCTCTACGTGACTTCTACTCGTTCTGGCCGATCAGACTCGGTTATGCATGGATTCGGAACCCTTGGCCATGTGAATGTATAATCTCTCTCTCGGGTACTCTCGGGTATAGCTCTCATCCGCATGCACTCTCATGAGCTAACCACTTCTCTCTCTTATACTCATGCTGCTCTTTTAATGCGGCGTACATGCGGGAATACTTTACCCATTTCTCACGGGTTCCCCATTGCACAACCTATTCTAATCTCTTTTTCTCTCTTTTCTCTTAATGAAGCTCATACTCAAAGTTCTCTACTCTTTCTCTACTATCTTTCTCTAATGCAATTAATGCATATGGATGACTCATGCTCATTAATGTACTCATGAAATGCAATTGTGCCATGTAGCAATAATTAAGGTTCTCTACTCTTACTCATGCCTTACTCAAGCATTTCATCATACAACTCATGTGCATATAAAACTCTACTTGATCTATAACTCTTCTTCCCTATTTAATCATCCCAAAATGGAAGAAACTTCCTCATACTCTCTAAGTTCCTGTCAAAGAAAAACACTCCCAAAGGGTTTTGGCTCAAAACTCTCTCCAACTTCCATCAAACTCAACTCAAGCTCAACTCAACATCATAAAATCTCAACTCAACTCAAGTATGTACAACAATAAATAGAAATAACCATCCATCTCATCACAATTTCCCAATAAACATAATATATACATACATACATAAATCTCTACTCAAAAGAGTTCTTAAATCTCAACTTGGGTTGGATTTACTTACCTTGTGGGTAAATAACTTCTCTAGCACTTTTCCTTCCCCTTGTTATCTTGTCTTGTCTCTACAACATTAAACAACAATAACAACATAAGACGTCAACAAATCATAAACAAATTCTCATCTAAAGCAAGATCCTGACCTTAGGATGCTTTAGATGAAATCTCTACTAACAGCTACCCAAAAGCTCCCTAAAATTCCTTAGAACTCTTGGAAGATTGAATGAAGGATGGGAAGAAAATAGAGAGTTGAACGGCGGTGGAAATGGGTGAAATGAGGGTTTACTACACTTAATCCCTTATTTAGCTCATATTATAACCACTCTTTCCCATTTTGCCCTTGCTCTTCCTTGAAATTCCATCTTTGTCCTTTGATTCATTACAAACACACCCCCAACTCCAACACATTCTCTACTAAATTTCCTTACATTTTACTCCCCACTTTTCCTACTAATTAGGGTTAGAATAGTCATTTTCCCCCTATGGAGAATTCTCTAGAAACCTCAAGAAAACTTTTCTGCTGTCCCGTCGCCGCGGCGAAGAAAGTTCTATCGCCCCGGCGAAAAATCATAGAATCGACATTGCAACACAGAGCTGACGTCGCCTCGGCGAAGACTGTAATACCAAGATTCCTCAAATCTCAACCAATTTCAAGGCAAACACTCAACCAACTCAACATACCATTTCAACCAAAGACCAACCAACCAACCAAAAATAACAACATACAAACTCAATTGAAGCTGGATCAATGAACATTTAAGTAATACAACGAATCTTAACTACATACCTCAAGCGGGGCATTACATTCACCCTGCCTGGAAGGCTGCCATGCAATCTGAATTTGATGCCTTGCTAACTAACCAAACTTGGGAATTAGTTCATGCTACCTCTGATATGCATCCCGTAGGCTGCAAATGGGTTTTTCAAATAAAGTACAATCCTGATGTATCCATTCAAAGGTTCAAGGCAAGGCTTGTGGCAAAAGGTTTTCAACAAACTTCAGGGGATTGACAATCTAGAAACATTTAGTCTAGTGGTTAAGTCACCCATAATCAGAGTTATTTTGAGTTTAGCAGTGAATAATGGCTGGGAAATTCAGCAAGTCGGCACTAACAGTGCCTTCCTAAATGGTGAACTCACGGAAAAGGTATGTATGACTCAACCTTAAGGCTTTGTTAATCCTCAACATCGTCATCATGTGTGTAGATTAGTTAAGGGCCTTTATGGTCTAAAACAGGTCGCTAGAGCCCGGCTTGATCAGTTGAAAATAGCCTTCTTGAGTTGGGATTTTGTTCACTTAGTCATTGATCCAAGTCTTTTTGTCTATCAAAAGATGGAAAAGGTTATGTATGTACTAGTGTATGTCAATGACATTCTACTTACTGTAAATGACACAAATTTACTTCATGAAACAATACATAAGCTAAATAATCAGTTTGCTTTAAAAGTCCTAGGCTCACTCAAATATTTTCTCGGCTTTGAGGTTACTAGAACAACATCCTATCTTCATATGAATCAAGGAAAATATATCAAAGATCTCTTAACAAAGACTAACATGCAGAATTGCAAACCGTGTACTACTCCAATGGCTATTGGCACTAAGTTAACTTCAGAAGATAGTGATCTTTATAAAAATGCAGCTTTATATAGGAGTACATTATGAGCCCTTCAATATTTGGCATTATCCAGGCCTAACATTGCCTATTGTGTTAACAAACTAAGCTAATTTCTCAAAGCCCCTACACAGAACCACTGGCAGGCTTGTAAAAGATTGCTTAGGTATCTTAAAAGTACGTCTGACTATGGACTTCTCTTCAGTAAAAGTCATAGACTCAACCTAGAATTTTATACCGATGCTGATTGGGCTAGTAGCATTGAGGACAGGAGGTCCACAAGTGGCTGCTGTGTTTTTCTTGGCACTAACCTACTGTAATGAACTTCTAGGAAGCAGAAAATTGTGGCCCTATCTTCCACCGAAGCCGAGTATAGAGCACTTGCTCAAGGGTCCACTGAATTGGCATGGTTTTGTAGTTTGTTTTCTAAACTTGGCCTTTCCTTATCGGAGATTCCAATTATTTGGTGTGATAATCAAAGTGTTGGATCTCTTGCTTCTAACCCCGTGTTTCATGGGAGAACAAAACACATTGAACTTAATGCACACTATGTTAGAGAACATGTTACTTCTCACAATCTCAAAGTCCAATATGTGCCCACTGAACATCAAAAAGCAGATATCTTTACAAAGGCTCTGCTAGCCTCTAGGTTTGAAACTCTAAGACACAAACTAACCATACAAGCTCCACCTTCTTCTAGCTCGGTTGGCTAAACATCTAATACTCAGGCTGCTACAATTTGATGATAGCCTTTATCAGTTTTGATGGCTTGGGTCGTTTGGTTGTCAGCGCAGAGTTTTACAAAGCAAGGTAGATGGTTACTTTGCTGCAGACCTGGTAGTTTTAGTAGCCAATACAAAGTTTTAAATAATGATTAAGTGCAGCAGTATGAGTTGTGCTTGCTCAACAAACAGTGAAAGCCACACTCACCCCTTACTCAAGATAAAGTCTGGTGGCTAGTACTAAGACAATTAGTAGTAAGTACATAATCATGCATTTGCAGTTCTCAGCTCTTTGCACACTAAGTTCTTACAGTAAGTTCTCAACTCTTTGCAAAATGAGTGGCATTTGCAATTTTTCAGCTCTTTGCACGATAAGTTCTCAGCTCTTTGCAGAATGAATTTTGCAATGCTGAAGTTATTTGCTCTGTAGATCTTTGTTTTGAACATCTGCCTTATTTCGCTTGCTTCTTCAACTTATGAAAAGCCTCATGTTAATTAACTTGGTTGAGTAGAGCAATCATGGAAGTTTAATTTACAGCAGGATGTTAGGATTTGAAATTAATCAAAGACCATATTTCAAGGAAGTTTGATTTATGGCAGGATGTTAGTATATGAAACAAAGCAAAATGTTGACTTGGGTTGACTAATATTAGTTGACTTAGTTGACCATTATTTGGTTTGTATTCCATTACATTAGTTGAGCTTTTTGTTATAACAAGTGTATAAAAAATGAACTGTGCGATTGTTTTAGTTAAACTTTTTCTTCTCAAAATTTTCTTTCATTTTCTCTCACTTTTCTTCACTTTCTTGTTCATTGTTACTGTTCATGCAACCAATTAATGTAAATAAATTATGCAAAAGAAATGTAGAGATTTGTCACGAGTATGAGGTTTTCTGTATTTAATTATTCCATGTGCATCATGTCTAATACTAAAAATATATATCTAATTAGACGTCACCTTTATACTACCAACCGACACCACTACAAGCTTATTATCTTATTCATCTACAAACGTTATCCACCCAATTTCAATCATTAGACAGCTCTTGGTAATATTTGGGAAACATATAAAGTTGAGTTATATAGAGAGAGACATTTACATGCCATGAGCTATATCTATTATAAGAATATAATGATGGTTAATATTATAGAAGAAGATTGTATGACGGAATAAAACATTGAAATTAATACAATATAAATAAAATCATACAATACAAAAGAGACAAGTATTTGACGTGGTTTGACATGACCCATCTCGCCATTCTACCACCAGCTAGTAATGTTAACATATATTTATTCTTGATGTTTAATCAACCCGTTTATATCTCATATCTTTTGTTATTCATCATTCTCTCATAACATACAATTAGTACTTTCATCATTCTCCTATTTATGAGTAATAATATAATATAAGAAATTTTATTTTTAATAAACTTTAATACTCTTATTTCTATTTTTAATAGGATTTTTATTTTCATCTATCATTGTGTTCCACGAATGAGTATCAGGATTCGGAATTTCACCAAAGAGATTAGAGGCCTCTTCCATATTTGACAAATGAACATACCCACTAATCATAATATTCCATGAAAAACTGTCTCGTTCCACCATTTGATCAAAGATTTCCCTTGCAGAAACAATATCTCCCGCCTTCACATAACACATAGTCATCGAATTCCACGACACAACATTCCTCCTAAAGTTTTCATTTCCTTCTTCTCCTTGCTCACTACAAACTGGTATTCGATCAAAAAGCCTTCGAGCTTCCTCTACTCTTCCTCTCTGACCATACCCGGCAATCAAAGTATTATAAGCATGCACTAAATCTTCTCTACCGTCACACCTATTCCCAAATTTAACCAGAATTTTTCCCGCTTCATCCAACTCACCATTCTTAATAAGACCAGCCACAAGTGCGCTTAAAGAAGCAGAGTCCCGTTCAGGCATTTTCTCAAAAAACTCCATAGCACGAGCCACGTCACCATTCTGCAAAAACCCCGAAATCATAGCGTTCCACGATACAACATTCCTCTCACTCTCAGGCATTTCATTAAAAACCCTCAACGCCGCCTCCGTCATACCATTCTTCGCATACCCACTAATCATTGTATTCCACGAAACACTATCTCTTTTAGGCATTTTATCAAACAACAATCTAGCCTCCTCCAAAAACCCACTTCCACGACACGAAATATACCCCGAAATCATTAAATTCCACGAAACGACGTCTCTTCGAGGCATTATATCGAACAGTTGTCTTGCTTTAGCCATTTCTCTGAATTTTACATACCCATTGATCATCGCATTCCACGTTACAGTGTTTCTTTGTACTGTTTTATCAAACACGACTCTTGCTTCACTCAGACGGTTCGTTCTTATCAAATGGGAGATCTTTTTGTTAGGCGAGTAAACGTCCGGCTTCGACTTCGTCTCGGAGGCAAAGTTGCGAGACAGTGAAGTTACTTTCCGGGCAATGCATGATCCCAGTAAATAACGAGAAAGATAGCTTCGAGCTTGAGCTCTTCTTTTGGTGGCCAAAACGGTCGCGTTTAGCCTCTGCATGGTTTCAGTGGAACCCCAAGCTAGCTGCTGAGCTTACCGCGTTGTTAGATAAACGGTGACACCTTGAACAGACCAAGACGTGCAAGTCTGAAACGGTTTCCAACATATTGGAGTTTCGAGAGCGGAAGCTGGTTGTTTTTTAAGGGAATTTGATTGATTCTTTGAAACGGGGGTTTGATGGGGCTGTTTATTAGGTTAAACACATTAAAAATGAGATTTTAATACGAAAAAAAAATATTTATTCGTGTTACCATAATTTTATCTACATATTTTAAATAAATAAAAACAGGATTAACATAAATAATGTGGGCCTATTTTCCTTCCATCTGATCTGAGATTGTGAGTGCGATGTAAGATAAAAGAAGTCATGGGTAGTCTCCACGTCCGCATTCCGCCGCCGTGGAACCACAACGTCCGGCGGCTCCACAACCAAGAGCCACAACAACCCTTGTGCCATTTCCCATCTGCAAGTTTAAGCAAGCAAGGCCAGCGGTTCCTCAGGTCTCTGGTAGTCACACGAGACTCCAAAACGGCCAACCGTTTGATAAGTAAATTTGTTGCATCGTCTCCTCAGTTTATAGCTCTCAACGCCCTCTCTCACCTCCTCTCTCCTCACTCCACTCACCCCCACCACCTCTCCTCTCTCGCTTTACCAGTAAGTCACAGTTCCCTTTCTCAGCTTCATGTTAAAAGGATGAACTTTTATATTATTACACCATCAAAATTGCTTTTTTTTTTTTTTTTCTTTCCTGTAGTTGTACTTGAGAATAACTGAAGAGTCATGGTTTAAGTGGAATCCGAAGCTAGTTGCTGAGCTCATGGCGATGTTAGTTAAACAGGGAAAGCATGAAGAGACTGAGGCTTTAATGTCTGAAAGGGTAGGAAAATTGGAGTTTCGAGAGCGGGAACTGGTTGTTTTTTATGGGAATTTGATTGATTCTTACTGTAAAAATGATTTGAAAGGTGAGTTTCATGAGATTTGTGGTCGTTTGGGTGGGCTTATAAGTGATTCTTTTTCTGTTTATGTAAAACGCCATGGTTATAAGTCGATGGTTAGTGGTTTATGTGAGATGGGTCAGCCCCATGAAGCTGAGAATCGGGTTGAAGAGATGAGAGTTGAAGGACTCAAGCCAACTGGGTTTGAGTTTAGGTGTCTTGTTTATGGGTATGGGAGATTAGGTTTGTTTGAAGAAATGGAGAGATGTGTTAAGAAAATGGAGAGTGAAGGGCTTGAGGTTGATACAGTTTGTTCGAATATGGTTCTCTCTTCTTATGGGGCTTGCAATGAGCTTTCGAGAATGGTTTCAATGCTGCAAGACTTGAATGATTTTCCGGTTTCGATAACAAAGTTGACAGGGAGTTTGAATGGGGATGAGGTTCAGTTGGTTGAATCATGTGTTTTGAATGAGGCGATGGAATGGAATTCCATGGAAGTAAAGCTGGATTTGCATGGTATGCACTTGGGTTCAGCCTACTTGATAATGTTGCAGTGGATGGAGGAGATGAGATTCAGGTTTAGTGATGGAAATTATGCGATTCCAGCAGAGGTTACTGTGGTTTGTGGATTAGGAAAACATAGCAGTGTTAGAGGGGAATCCCCAGTGAAAGCTATGGTTAAAAATATGGTGATTCGAACAAATTGTCCACTGAGAATTGATAGGAATAATATTGGTTGTTTTGTTGGCAAAGGGCATGTTGTTAAAAACTGGTTATGTTGATCAAGAAATGATATTGCTGTTAAGAATTTGGTCTCATAAAGGCTTTCATTTATATATTTGATAATGCTTTACACGTAGGTAAAGAACTCGTTTTCTTTACATTTCTAGGGTTCCAGCTCTATCAAAAATTTGTACACCAGAAACAACAAGAGTTGAAGAATGAACAATGAGCCAGAATTGAGAATACCGTACCCAACAAATCTCAGCAGCTCTCAAAACCATGGCATCCACCATATATACATCTTGCCAAGATTTCTGTGCGAGACTGCTTCAGCAATTAAGCGACGAGCCTGACCTTCTACACCTAAAGGTAAAGATGGTGCTGCCCCAACCCCAACCTCGACCCCTTGCAACCTTGCCTGAATATTACTGATGGCTCGCTGCAAATATTGAGAGTATATGCTTAAATGATCAGTTCCAATATGGTGACAAAAGCATCAAATTTGCTGATGGTACAATCTGTAAACATTAGAATCGTAAAGCAGTACTTGTTACTAGAACAAAGGAGAACAGCGAATACAAATACCTGTGCATGTGGGTTCTGAACTTCTACCCCACTGGATTTGTGGGATTTAGTCCACTCAACGAGAGGATCATGAATGAACGTTTCAAGAACACTCATCAAAGTCTCCCTGTGAGTTCTCAGCACTTGAAGTGTGATTTCACAAGCCTTCAGGAAGATACCCTCATAACCAGTGATCCCCAAGCCGTCAATCATGTTCTATATACATTCCATCAGATAGTGTCAGTTTTTTCAGTAGGCAACTGAAATAATTAGGATACAGCCAGAGAAACAAAAACAATACTATGAATAGGACATCGAGTATTAGTATGAGTTAACTAATAAAATGAAGTCCAGAAAAACAGTGATTAGAAATAAATATATAAGTACACCTTTATCTTTGCTACATGATTAGTTTACTTCACCAAAAAGTTACTAATAATACATTTATCACAAAGGATTATATATATCCCGCACATAATTTCAAACCTTTGGCAAAATGCGAGATATTCCTAAAAGTGAATACTCAGATTATATTTCATAGATCTTGTTCTCACAGAAAAGTGGAAAAACTCGAGGATTTCTAAAATTTCAAGAATACTGATTAAAACCATAGTATCTATGGATATATGTTCTATTTATACCTGGGTCAACCTAAAAGGCACCAGCTCAGGCTTCTCCAACTGCAAACCTTTATCAAACAGGCAACTGAAATCAACATGAACACAGTCACCAGTGGTAGAGTCAAAGAGAATGTTTTCCCCATGTCGATCACCCAGCCCTACAATATGTCCAACCATGGACCAAACAGCCGTAGTGTGTGCATAGGCAACTCGGGCCCGAAACCAAGCAGCAGGCTCAGAAAAAGTGGTCAAGAACCATTTGTGAAATACTGGGGGAAACATAGGAAGGATCTTTGTCTTCAACATCTCATCTTCTGGCATTTTACCTTGGCATTGATCATAAATCCGTTTAATTTGGGGATTTGTTTTCTGCCTATCAAATTTGCCACAGGATATATAAATGTCCTGAAGTATATGCCGGAGTCCACGAGTATGAGGTACCCATTCCACCATACCACAATCCTCGGTTAGAGGAATTACTGCAAAGGTACGAATATAAAGCTTCCTTCGACGACTTTCAGGATATTTTGCTAACAAACGGTTTATCATTGCAGTGAACTCCATCATACGAGCATCTTTCCTAAGATCATCCTTGGGTTTGCAAAGGAACGGGCGTTCAATGCCATCACTGCCCAATAGAACAATCTGAAAACACACACACACACACACACACAAAAATCAATAAATAAATAAAAATAAAGCATATACTGTATTAGAAAGATAAGGTGTGCAAACCCTCTAGGTAGCTAATAGAACAGTCTATAAAGAACATGGCAAAGGGATGAAGCTTAAGTGGTATGGTCTATATAGATTATCATCAAAATTGGCACAAATCGTGACTTATACCTAAAATTTCAAATGCTTATCAAAATCAGAATGCAATTCATTAGGTCTAAAATGTCCATAATAAAGGTTTGGTTAATTCACTCTATTTTTTGCAAGTTAGTAAACTGTACTTCAGACCAATATCTTCCCAACAACATCAAATGTTTTCCCTAGGAACAAAGTTGTGGTATGATGTGAATGTGAAACACTGAAAAACAAAGCCAAATAATTGTAAATGACTTCAAAAGTAATGAATGAAGACTTACAAGAAAAATTTGAAGAAGAAACTTTTATTGATTGATGATACTTTGTACACGAGAGTTTTTCTCTCTCAAGTTTTGAACTAAAATCTATAGTCTTAAACTTACACTCTAAAAAGTTTTGAAGTGTGTTCTAAAAGTGTTGCGATTACAAAGGAAGGAATACAAATTTATACTATAACAGACCGGATTTCAAAAGCATTTGAATACGTTACATTAATACAACACAGGGAAAAGATAAAGTTGTTGCTAAGGTGATGAGCTGTCCTGGATACGTGTCTTGAATTATTGAGGACTTGTTCTGATATTGGCTGACATAAGGATAACGTTCATAATTGAACTCTTGAAAAGTCTTGCTTGTTGTCAGGGGAGCTTGAAAAGTTTTGCATTTAGATAAGTCTTCATGTCTTGAAATTGTGGATGTTGTAGAAGCTATGTGATGAAAGAAATCTTGAAAATCTTCGCAAGGACAATCTTGAGAAAGTCTTGATACATGTCAGGCGATCTTGAAAATTTTTTCATTTTGAAAAGTAATAACTAGAAGGTCTTCAAAGTTGCAGAGAAGCTTGACAGTCATTTTCAATATTTGATATTTGATTTATATTACATACCTTTTAAAGATCCTGCTTTATATGGTATCAGAGCCAAGTAGAGTCAATAGAAGTAAGGAATTAGCAATACAAAACTGCACAAAACAACATCCATAAACGCAGTTACTGCAACAAATTACTGTTCAACAACACTGTTCACAATATTGTTCACTGTTACTATTCATGCATTTGTAGCAGTTACTGTAGATTACTGTTTATCCGTGGACTGTTTACTTCTTGATTCATTTAAGGGTTAGATTGTAACGCCCGCTTGAGGTACATAACTCATATTTGCTCATTTTGCCCTTAAAGTTGTTTTTGTGCCCTTAGTTAAGTGTGTATGTGTTGAAATTGCTTGAATACCCTAAAATTGGTAAAGTCTTATTGAAATTTGTGAAAGGCAAACTTCGTCGCGGCGACGTAGGCCTTGGAATTCTTCGTCAAGGCGAAGATCCGGCTGAAAATCCTTCTGAGTTTCTAGAGAATTCTTCCTTTGGGGCACAATGACCATTCTACCCCTAATTAGTAGGAAAAGTGAGGAGTGAAGTGCAAGGAAATTGCATGGAGAATAGTTTAAATGGGGGTGCATTTTGCAAAGAATTAAAGGGCAAAGGTGGAATTCTAAGAAAGAGTAGAGAAAATATGAGATATTAAGGGTTTAGCTTTAGAAACCCTTTCATTCTTTCTTTTCCACTGCCTCTTCCATCCTTCAATTCTCTTAAGCTTTCATTCAATTTTCCAAGGATTTTTTGAGGGCTTTTGACTAGAAGTTGATACAAGTTGATCCTAAGCACTTAAAGGTAAGAATCCTTACTCTAGATATGAATTTTATTGGTGTAAGAGTATGATCCTTACTAAGTTTGTGTTTAAGGTTTAAGAGAAAGCATCAAGCTATCAAGAGTAGAGAGCTTAAGTGGATTCTACTTGAGTATAAGGTAAGTAAATCCACCTAAGTTGTGAGTTGCATGATTGAATGATGTATAGAGATTTGTATATGATTAATGCTTGAATTTTTATGTTTGAAATGAATTGATGGATTTATGAATGCGTTCAATGTTGATTTATGGAGAGATTTCCACCATGAGAAGGGTGGATTGTGTTGATAAAATTTGGTAGAAGTATGGATAGAATTAGAAGAATTTGAGAGGAATATTTGAAGTGTGTTTTCTTTGCAGGATGTGTGATGATTTGAAGGAGTTGAACTCCAATTTTGGATGGTTAAGAAAGAAGTAGAATTATAGTTAGAGTAGAGTTTATGTATGCACACATATTGTTTAATGAAATGCCTAAGAGAAGCATGAGTAGAAATAGAGAACCTTACTTTATGCAACATAGCATATTTGCATTTCATGAGTGCATATAAGAAAGATTCTAGGCATGAGCCATCCATATGCATATATTTATTTGTGTAATCATCAAAGAAAGAAATATGAGTAATGAGAAAGAAACACTTTAAGAATAAAGATAAAGAAAAGAACTAATTCTCTTAGAATAAAGAGAAAGAAAGAGTTAGCACTAGAGAATAAAATGAATAAAAAGTGCTAAGGAAGAGAAAAGAGAATAGGTTGTGCGATGGATAACCCGTGAGTGTAGAATTACCCGCATGTAAACCGCCGTGAGAGAGCGGTCTCCGCCATGAGAGAGTGGAATGAGAATGAGAAAAAGAATTCGTATAGCCCGTGAGAATACATGCGGATGAGGGCTATACACGAGAGAGAGTACACTCACATAGCCAAGGGTTCCGAATCCATGCATCAGCCAAGACCGATCGACAAAGAATAAGAGAAAGAATAAGAATAAGAAAAGAATAGAAAGAAAAGAAAAGAGAGAAAATGCATTGCTTTGCATTAGTGCATATGCATCTCATCCATGCATGTTATCATGATATCCCTCATGGGTGAAGAGAATAGAGAGAAAGAAAGAGTAGAAAGAAGGAAAGAGCCGAGAGAAAGAAAGAATAGAAAGAAAGAAAAGAACAGTGAGAACTAGAAACAAAGATAGAACAAGAGAGATTGAATAAGAGAAAGTGACAAGAGTAAGGAAAGAATTGAAGAGTGATACACGGAGATAGTGGAGTAGAGGATTTACTTACTGAGCATCTTTGTGCTCACCCCATTATTTTCTATGTTTTTGTAGGACATAGGTGAGGACGTGGTCGGATGGACGCCGGCAAGCGGGGAGACTTGGCTACACTGTCCATTGTTTTGAGAGTCTTTTTGTACAAATGATACTGTACTATGTAAAGAATGTATATATTAAGTAAAGAAAATTTTTGGGCCCAACTATTTTGATAAATATACTTGTATTTTTATTAATACATTGTATGAATATGATAGTAGAAAGAAGTCATTACATAGATTAATCTAGAAGGTTTTAATCTAGAAGAACTCTAGAATTGATTCTAGGTTGCGCTTGGTCAGCCTAGAGGGTGTGTTGGTCAGCCTGTAACCGTTGGTCAGCCGTGTTAGGTGGTCCCATAGGTGGTCCCATACCTTGGTGGTCCCGTGATCTAGGAGAGAAACTAGAACTTTTAGGTTAGAATTATTATAGAGATGTCTAATTTCTTAAGGAGATTAGGAAGTAGCAGTAGACGAGATGATAGTAGTAGCAGTAACGCTATTAGAATTAATAATCAATAACAAAACACAAACACTAATCAAGAATTAATGAAATCTATTAACACTCAAGAAATTAATATGGCAAAAATCGATGAACACTTACATAATTGGAACATACCACCAGTTAAAAAAGACACAATATATCAAATAGGTAGTTTTGAATTTATGTCAAATTACTCTATTAAAATAACAAAAGACACAATAATGATAACCGAAGAAAGGATTGAAGAAATTCAACTTCTTTCTGAAGAAGCAATACACAAACATAGAGAAAACAATTATAAATTTTTACACATAGGATCAGTACAAGTAGCCGTAAAACCATTATTTAGATTAGGACAAAACATTCCAATATTAGTAATGTTAAGAGATGCAAGAAATTTAAACTTCAATAACTCTATATTAGCAGTATTAAATTCTAATTTAGAAAGTGGTTTAGTATATTTTGATTGTTATCCAAACTTTACAATAGGTTTACATGATCCAACAATACTGTCTGCATTAACTATTAACTTAAAAGCTTCTAATCTTACTTATCAAGATAAAGCCCAACCAGTAGCATTAATATATAGGATTTATTACAAAGTTATGAATACAACAATTAGTCCAAGAGCCATTAGGATGTCCCCACTAGGACATACAGTTATTATGGAAGCAAATAAAACAAAACATAAAACTTTCACACCAAAAAGATTAGCTTGGGATGAAATTATTAAACAAACAGATTGGAAATTAGAAAAATTATGCCCTCCAAAACCTTTACATGATCAAAATGAATCTAAGATACAACAAATAATGCAAGAACCAGATGGTACAATAAGAATAGAATTTAAAGAAACTCCCATAGAACAAAATCAACCTATCATTACTAACAAAAATCATCACAACCCTAGGATTGAAGAAATTATTACACCTAGGCCTTCATCAGCAACTTCAACAAGTAAATTAGTAGGAGTAAATTATTCCCCTCCTGTACCAAAACCTGCATATGAAAACTCATCAAGTCCACCTAGTTCACCAACACAATCAGAAGTATTAGGAAATTATAGTCAAATCAACACAATAACAAAACCATTTGAAATTAACAAAGAATTATTAAAGCAAGAATTCCTACAAAATTATAATCAAGAAAAACGACGAAGATTCTTTACAACATTTAAACTAAAAGAACAAAATACCCTTAGATCTGAATGGTACAACACACAAGAAAAATTAAAACAAAATATTTATTTCTTTAATTGGTTAGAAAATAGAAAACATTATCAAAATTTAAGTGAAAAGAAAACTATTTGTGTAACCACTAATGCAACAAAAAAATGGCAAACATCCACCAATAAAACTATTACATCTATACATCCACCTTTAGAAGAAATTAAAATAGAACATCAACAAGCAGAAATAATAGCATCACCATTTAAAAAAATTAATAGAATAGATGATGATCAACACCAACCCACTTTAAGAGATATTAAAAACATTCAATATCAAAATAATTACTCTAATCAAATTCTCCACACTATGAGTCAACAAATGAATAGGATCGAAGATAATACTACCCACATAATCACACATATTTCAAAAGCCCCCGGGAAGGAGATAGTAGAAAATTCAACATCAACTTTAACATCTAATTCAACACCCCTTTATTCACAAAAATATGTTAAACCATTTTTTGAACCTTTTGACATTCCAAAAGAAGAAATTGTTAAATTTAATAATCACAACACTATTTTAGAAAATATTAGTAAAAAACTTAGTGAATTATCATCCTCCAAATCAAACATTAATGTTGTTACAGAATTCGACCCATAGAAGAATTAAATCAAAATTTTCAAAACTTATCCATTAACAAAATGAGAAATAATATGAAATATCCAAAAACTCGAAACTACTACCCAAGACCTTCCTTACCAGATATGCAATTTGAAGATGTAACACAAATGACAAGATCTTCCTATACTGGAACAGGAATAGATGAATGGAATATAGACGGATTAGCTGAACACCAAATATTAAATATTTTACAAGAAATGACTATGTCAGCATTAGCTCATAAATATCATGACAACACTGATCATCAAATAGCAAAAATATTAGTCTTAGGATTCACGGGAATGTTAAAAAATTGGTGGGATAATGATTTACCAGAATCACATAAATATCACATATTACATGCAACAAAAAGACAAGGAAAGTCAAAATAGAAGGTACTAGTCAAGTAGAATATGATCAAGAAGAAGGAGACGCTGTAGCTACATTAATTTATGCAATAACCAAAAACTTTGTAGGAGACCCAACAAGTTTTCAGAAAAAATCACAAGAAATATTATCAAACTTAAGATGTCCAACCATGGTAGATTTTAGATGGTATAAGGATATGTTTTTACAAAAAGTATTCACAAGAACAGACTATAGGAAACCCTATTAGAAAGAAAGGTTCCTAGATGGTCTACTTAGATTATTTAGTCAAACTATCAAGAATGCATTATACAAAAAATATGATGGAAATATACCTCATGAAGAATTAACATATGGAGATTTAATTAGTTTTATTAACAACGAAGCCTTAATAATTTGCACTGATTTAAAATTAAAAGCTAAATTAAAAAATGAATTAAAACATAAGAAAGCAGAATTAAGTGGATTTTGTTGTCAATACGGTTATGAAAAAATATTATCTCCCTCCATTAATTACAAAAAAGATAAAAAAACAAAAACAATATAGAAAACCTTATTACAAAAGAGATTATAAATACGAACAAAAATCTTATGATAAACCTTATAAAAAGAAAAAATCCTCTAACAAGAAAATATCCAAAAAACCTATCACGTGTTGGAAATGTAAACAACAAGGTCATTATGCAACAAAGTGTCCTATGAAAAATCAAATTAAAAAATTAGAAATAGATTCAGAATTAAAACAACAATTATTAAAAATTATTCAAACAAACTCTGAAGAAGAATCTAGTTACAATACATGCAGATAATGAAGATATGATATATCAAATTCAAGAAAATACTTTTGAATCAATAAGTGAGTCTTCACAGGACTCTGATGATTGTGATTACATGGGGCCTTGCTACTGTGCAATGAAATCAATAAATATGATATCAACATCTAGACCTAAGTCAATAAATGTTATCATAAAATCAAAAGAATTTTTATTAGATAGTATTGACAAAATTTACGATGAAGATATTAAAAGAGAATATTTATTAAAACTTAAAGAATTAATTCTATCTGAAGGAAAACAAAAAGATAAAGATTCTTACAATTTAAAAGACATATTAAAAAGATTTGACAAACCCACACAAGTGACTTTAAGTGATTTGCAAGAAGAAATCAATATTCTAAAAAATCAAGTTAAAGAATTACAAAATGATAATATTGAAATGAAGACAAATTTATTATGTTTAAAAGCCTCCAAAGAAACTATAAGACAACCATCAACCTCAAAATCAGAATTACAAATTAAAGAAACTGAAGAATCATTCATTAATGAAATCTCTAGAATTCAATTTCAAAAATGGCATGTTTACATTAGGATCAATATTAATCATGAGTTAGATATTATTACAAAAGCTTTAATAGATACAGGAACAGATCAAAATTGTATAAGAGAATGATTAATTCCAACAAATTATTATGAAAAAAAAAAAAAGAAGAAAGATTATATGGAGCAAATGGTCAACAATTAAACATTAATTATAAACTATCCAATGCTCATGTATGTATACAAAATTTTTATATTAAAGGTACTTTTATTTTAGCCAAATATTTAGATCAAGATGTTATATTAGGTGCTCATTTTATCACCCAAATTTATCCTTTTAACATAACTAATAAAGGAATTACGATCAATATTTTAGGACAAAATGTCACATTTGAATTTGTTAATCCTCCATTAATAAAAGATATTAATAATTTAAAAAACTTGTCAATATCAAAAATAAATCTTATTAATTATAAGAAAAGACAAATTAATTTTTTAAAAGAAGAACTGAAACATGAAAAAATAAAGCAACAATTAGAAACCCAAAAATTCAAGAAATTATTAAAAATTTAGAAAAACGATTTTCACAAGACATATGTTCAACAATTCCAAATGCCTTTTGGAATAGAAAACAACACATAGTATGTCTTCCCTATACAAAGAATTTTGATGAGAAAAATATACCAACAAAAGCTAGACCCATACAAATGAATAAGGAATTACTCGAACACTGTCATAGAGAAATCAAAGATTTACAAGATAAAAAACTAATTAGACCCAGCAAATCTCCATGGAGCTGTTCTGCCTTTTTTGTCAATAATGCAACAGAAAAAGAAAGAGGAGTCCCAAGATTAGTCATCAATTATAAACCATTAAATAAAGTATTACAATGGATTAGATATCCAATTCCCAATAAAAAAAGATTTAATTAATAGATTATATAATGCCACAATATTTTAAAAATTTGATATGAAATCAGGATTTTGGCAAGTTCAAATAGATGAATTAGATAGATACCAAACGGCCTTTAGTGTTCCTTTTGGTCAATATGAATGGAACGTTATGCCTTTCGGATTAAAAAATGCACCTTGAAAATTTCAAAATATTATGAATGATATCTTTAATCCCTATATACACTTTACAATAGTATATATTGATGATGTCTTAGTTTATTCAGAATCAATAGATCAACATTTAAAACATTTAAAAACATTTGAAGAAATTATTAAAAGAAATGGATTAGTTGTTTCAGCCACAAAAATGAAATTATTTCAAATAAAAATCAGATTTTTAGGTCATGAGATTCATAAAGGAACTATTAAACCAATTGATAGAACAATAGAATTTGCAAATAATTTTCCTGATGAATTAAGAGACAAAACACAATTACAAAGATTTTTAGGATGTCTAAATTATGTAGCAGATTTTTTCCAAGACCTTAGAAAGCTATG
This sequence comes from Pistacia vera, assembly GCF_008641045.1. Taxonomy (NCBI): domain Eukaryota; kingdom Viridiplantae; phylum Streptophyta; class Magnoliopsida; order Sapindales; family Anacardiaceae; genus Pistacia; species Pistacia vera. The sequence continues at coordinate 1,282,926 of NW_022195423.1, read as the reverse complement.
TGTACCGTTATACCAAAGACTTAGAAAAAATCCTCCTACATGGTGTGAGTCTCATACCAAAATAGTTAGAGATATTAAATCCAAAATTAAATTCCTTCCTTGCCTTAGTATATTAGATCCATCAGCCTACCCTATTATAGAAATTGATGCCTCTTATATAGGTTATGGTGGGATATTAAAACAAAAATTTGACCATAAAGAGAGTCTAGTTAGGTTCCATTCTAGAGTCTGGCTCGGTGCTCAAAAAAATTATTCAACCATCAAAAAAGAAGTTTCATCAATTGTTTTATGCATTACAAAATTTCAAGATGATTTAATCAATAATTTTTTTTTTATTCGAACAGATTCTTCCGCATCAAAATTCATTTTTGAAAAAGATGTAAAAAATTTAGTTTCAAAACAGATTTTCGCCAGATGGCAAGCAATACTGTCTTGTTTTGACTTCGAAATTGAACACATCAAAAGACACAATAAGTCATTACCTGATTTTCTTTCCTATGAATTCTTACAGGGAAAGAAAAAGTTGAGTGACAAAGAGCGAGAGAGAGTGAGTGAGTGAGTGAAAAATGGGCACTCCCATCAAAAGCAATAATTCTCATGAAGAAAAAATATTACCCGATTTTCAAAAATCAAAAAATCTTTTTACTATTGTCCAAAATCGTCATCTTTCTCAAAAGAAAATACCCATAAAAATTTCAAAAAAATATTCTTTCAAATGATATTTGGCGAAGATTTCCTTCTGATATCCATATTGATGATTTTTTGGAATTAAATAGATATCTTAAAAATCCAACATCAATTCAATTAGCCGAAGCCTTACCCATTTCTTCAAAAGCTATTAACAAAATTATTCTTGAAACTGAACTCCATGCTAAAAAAGTCCTCATGAAATATAAGAACGAACATCCACAAGAATCATTTAGTATTTGGGCTTCTTCTCTTTTTAATAAACCTTCAACATCAACATCTGAAAACAATACTTATATTCAGCAATTAGTCACAGCTAAGGAGGCTGCTGACTTAGTTGAAGCCGAAGATTATGAAGGTGAAAATGAGTTATTAAATTCTAAATGAGTTATTAAATTCTCAAGTTCTAGCCAATTCTCAAAACTATGAAGACAGTGATTCAGATAATTTTCTTTCGGGCAATTCTCAAGATTCTCAATTTGAAAATTCTCAATTTAAAGATGATTAAAGGACAATGACTCGGCACCGCCTTTATCCAAGTTTCAATATTTACAGCACTTTTTCAATACTCTCTTTGTGAAGATAATCAAGTTTCAAGATTCAAAAGTTTCGGCGGATGATAGTTATCACTTGCAGAAAGACATTATCACTTGCAGGAGATGACAATTATCACTTCCAGTAAGACTTTATCACTTGCAGGAAGCAACTTAGTCAAGATTCTCTCTGCAAAATTTATTGACTTCTAAGACATCAAAACTTCTTCAAGATAACCCATTCATGTGGCTTCTGCAACATTCATTAATTCTCAAGACAAGTTAAAGATTTTCAACACTACTCTTTTATTGCAGGAAGAATTTCAAGACTTGCCTTTGACTTTTCAAGCTCCCCTGACAATAAGTAAGCCTTTTCGAGAGTTTATTTATGAACATTATCCTTTTGTCGATCAATATCAAAACCAGTCCTCAATAATTCAAGACACGTATCCAAGACAGCTCATTACCTTAGCAACAATTTTATCTTTTCCCTGTGTTGTATTAATGTAACGGATTCAAATGTTTTGAAAACCAGTCTGTTGTAGTATAAATTTGTATTCCTTCCTATGTAATCGCAACACTTTAGAACACACTTCAATATTTTGAGAGAGTGTAAGTTTAAGACTTTAGATTTTAGTTCAAAAACTTGAGAGAGAAAACTCTCATGTACAAAGTATCATCAATCAGTAAAAGTTTCTTCATCAAATTTCTTGTAAGTCTGCATTAATTTTCAAGTACTTTACAATTATTCAAAGTCTTTTATACTTTACTATTTCAAGTCATTTACATTAATTATTTCAAAGCCTTTATTACTATTCATTTTCAATATTTGATATTTGATTTATATATATTTATTTTATTTTAAAGATCCTGCTTTATATGGTATCAGAGCCAAGTAGAGTCAATAGAAGTAAGGAATTAGCAATACAAAAGTGCACAAAACAACATCCATAAACGTAGTTACTGTAGCAAATTACTGTTCAACAACACTGTTCACTATTACTATTCATGTGCTATAGTAGTTTACTGTAGATTACTGTTTATCCGTGGACTGTTTACTTCTTGATTCATTTAAGGGTTAGATTAATTTAGAATGTTTTAATCTAGAAGAAGTCTAGAATTGATTCTAGGTTGCTCTTGGTCAGCTTGGAGGGTGTGTTGGTTAGCCTGTAACTGTTGGTCAGCTGTGTTAGGTGGTCCCGGAGGTGGTCCCATGTAATAATTGCTTTCTACTAGCTGATATGTTTACAAGTCCTAAAACACTTGTAAACATGAATGGACAAGGAATTACAAGTCCTAAAACACTTGCTAATTTGGTTGAATCAAAGAGTTTCATTCCAAATCCTAAAACACTTGAATTGTGGAGTGTGAAAAGCATTGGAGGAGATTCGGCCCAAGCAAGTTCCAAGGGGAGAGAGAGCCCAAGCACTTCGGCCCAAACCATTCCAAGTCCCAGCCCAACAAAGGAAGCTCAAGTCCACCAAGAGAGAAGCCCAAGTGTTGAAGTGAACCCATTTGGCTCAATTCTCATTCCAAGGGGAAAGTCCACTTGAACCCTTATTGGATCCATTTGCAAGATCTTCAAGGCCCAATCTCTTACACCCTTATTAGTAGACTTGATTAGGATCATTGATCAAGTTTTGGGCTAATAAAGTGAGTTTTTTCAACTAATGGGGTGGTTAAAGACATGAACCCTAGAATTAGGGATTCATGTCCCTTTTGCATTAAATGGGTATGGCCTTANTTTTTAACTGGTGGTATGTTCCAGTTATGTAAGTGTTGATCGATTTTTGCCATATTAATTTCTTGAGTGTTAATAGACTTCATTAATTCTTGATTATTATTTGTACTTTGTTGTTGACTATTAATTCTAATAGCGTTACTGCTACTACTATCATCTCACCTACTGCTACTACCTAATCTCCTTAAGAAAATAGACATTTCTAAAATAATTCTAACCTAAAAGTTCCAGTTTCTCTCCTAGATCACGGGACCACCAAGGTACGGGACCACCTAACACGGCTGACCAACGCACCCTCCAAGCTGACCAAGTGCAACCTAGAATCAATTCTAGAGTTCTTCTAGGTTAAAACCTTCTAGATTTTTCTAACCCTTAAATTAATCAAGAAATAAACAGTGCACGGACGAACAGTAATCTACAGCAGACTGCTACAATGCATAAATAGTAACAGTGAACAATATTGTGAACAGTGTCTATAAACAGTATTTTGCTACAGTAACTACATTGTATGGGTGTTGTTTTGTGCAGTTTTTGATTCACATTCAACATACACTTTAGGAAATTCAACACCCCTTTATTTACAAAAATATGTTAAACCATTTTTTGAACCCTTTGACATTCCAGAAGAAGAAATCGTTAAATTCAATAGTCACAGTACTATTTTAGAAAATATTAGTAAAAAGCTTAGTGAATTATCATCCTCTAAATCAAACATTAATGTCCTTTCAAACTTTACCCCAATCACAGAACAAAATCATAGGAAAAGAAAATGTTCTTATTACAATAATAAAAATAAAAAGAAAAATTTTTGGAAATGCAAACAAGAAGGACACGATGCTTTTAAATGTCTGACTAAAAGACAAAATACAAACTTAACATTAGAATCCCAATATAATCCAACATCAAAAGTATCATTTGAAATGCTACCCTCTCAACGACCTTTTACCCCTAAATTATTAAACCTAAGTCAAGACAATTCTAACAAAAACTTTGACAAAAACTTCAATAATTCTTTAATAAGAAACTCTCTAGATATTAAGAGTAAGCCTTTACAAACTTGTAATAATAGTGACCCCTGTAACCCTTGCTACTGTGCAATAAAATCAGTAAATATGATATCAAAATCTAAGCCTAAGTCAATAAATGTTATCACCAAATCAAAAGAATTTCTATTAAATATTATTGACAAAATTCAGGATGAAGATATTAAAAGAGAATATTTATTAAAACTTAAAGAATTAATTTTATCTGAAGGAAAACAAAAAGATGTAGATTCTTACAATTTAAAAGACATATTAAAAAGATTTGACAAACCCACACAAGTAACTCTAAGTGATCTACATGCAAGAAGAAATCATATTTTGAACAAGCAAAGTAAAGAATTACAAAATGATAATTGGAATCAAGACAGATTATTATGTTTAAAAGCCTCCAGAAACATAGGACAACCATCAACCTCAAAATCAGATTAAAATTAAAGAAACAGAAGAATCATTCATTAATGAAATCTAAGAGTTCAATTTCAAAAATGGCATGGTTACATTAGGATCAATATTAATCATGTAATAGACTTATTACACAAGCTTTAGTAGATCACTGGAGCAGATCAAAACTGTATAGAGAAGATTAATCCAACAAAATATATGAAAAAAACAAAAGAAAAATTATATGGAGATAATGGCAACAATTAACATTAATTATAAATATTCTAATGCACATGTTGATATACAAATTTTTGTATTAAAAGTCCTTTATTCTAACAAAAAGATTAGATCAAGATGGACCATTAGGTAACTGTAACAAAAGCTGTAAACTATGTACAATGCATGCATATAACAATAAAATGGGCCAAAACTTTCTTTTTATTATAGTAATAAGTCTTTTTTACACAAAGAGATCATTTACAAAAAAAGCCATTTTAAATGACAAAAACAGGGAAACAGTGTAGTATTGCTCCTCGCGTTGACGCCCCTCCGACTGCATCATCACCTAGATCCTGCATCCACAAAGGAAATAACGGGGTAGCACAAAATATAATGCTCAGTAGTAAACCTCTATCTGTTTATCCCCGTATGTAATTCTCTTAATTCTTTCCTCACATTTTCGTTTCTGTTTCTACTAAACGTCATGGCCTCATCTTACGGAGGTAGGCCGGATGGCGTTCACACAGCACCATCTCACTCTTCATGACTGTCGGGTGGAGTTCACACAGACCACCAACCCTCTATGACTACCGAGTGGGATCACGAAGCACCTACCGTTTCGTAACTATCGGTGGAGACACAAAGCACCTACCGTGTCCTCAGACTTTCGGTGACGATACAAAGCATTAACCGTTCCTAATCACTGTCGGTGATGATCACAAAGCATCAACCAGTTTCTAATAATTCGGTGATGATCACAAAGCTCACCCTTTTAAAACTAGGGTGATGATCACAAGCATCCACGTTCTTAATAACTATCGGGTGATGATCACAAAAGCATCAACCCAATTTATAATCAAATTCGGTGATGATCACGAAACACAACCCGATTCTCATAACTTCGGTGATGATCACAAAGCATCAACCCATTTCTAATACTCTTCTCATTCACTCTACTCTAGCACTTCTCATCTCTCTACCCTTAGAGTAGTTGCATCCACAAAGTTCTCTACTCATAGAGCAAGTGCATACACAAAGTTTCCTACTCTTTCTTAGGTCACTTCAATGCACAATTAATGCCTTGGATGGTTATCTCCACTAATGAAATGCCAACATGCAATGTTGCAAGAATTAAGGTTCATTCTCATACTCAAACCTCTATTAGGCATTCATCACACAACTAAGTGCATAATAAAACTTACAATAACAATAATTCTATGTCTTTCTCTAACCATCCAAAATGGGAAAACTCCCTCAATAGCATAATTCCTGCCAAGAAAGACACTTCAAAAAGGATTTCTCAATATCCTTCAATTCCATCTCAAACTACCTTTCCACACACATCTCACTTCTTATACTTGAAATGTATGAACAATCACAAAGCATAAAATCTCCATTTAAGACTCAATAACATGGCATATAACATGTATGTAACCTACATACATAATTACTATCAAAACCCTAATCAAGAAAATTCTCAAATCTAACTTGGTTGGGATTTACTTACCTTGTTATGGAGAGATTTCCCTAGACTTCCTTTCCTTGGTTTGCTTGATTTTCTCTACTCTTTAAAAAATGAACAAAACACCTCAATATTCAATATATCAAAAACTCACAAAGCTTCAACCCAAAGCAAGAATCCTTACCTAGGATGCCTTAGATTGATTTTCTACCCCAAATCACTCCAAAAGCCCTTTAAAACTCCTTGAACAAAAGAAAGAGAAATTGAGAGGAAGTAGAAAGGGAGTGGCGATGGAGAAGAAGAATGAAGGGTTGCAATGACTAATTCCTTTTAATGAAATTTATACGCAAGCATTCCCATTTTGCCCTTACTTTTCCTTAGGAATTATCTATATCCTTTGATTCATTACAAACACACCCTATCAACATATCTCCATGAAAATCCTTTCAATTTACTCCCCACTTTTCCTACTAATTAGGGTATAATGGTCAAATTGCCCTTAGGGAAGAAAATATCTAAAACTTACAAACATTTTGGTTGGCACGTCGCTGCGGGAGGAAGCTTCTGTCGCCGTGCGAAACTGTCCAGCAGCTTCCTTGGCTTAACACCTCTTCGCCGCGGCGAAGCCTGGAACACTGAACTTCTTCTATTTCAACCAATTTCAGGGCAAGTATTCACCACCACTCAATCAAAGGTCAACCAAACAATACTAATAAACCAACTCCAATAAGAGCAAAAGAAGAAACGTTAGCTACGTACCTCAAGTGGGGCGTTACAATTCTTCCCCCCTTAAAAGAATTTCGTCCCCGAAATTCATACAATAACTCTAGGAAGCGATTCTGCATGTCCGTTCTACACTCCCAAGTGGCCCTCTTCCACTTGTGATTCCTCCAAAGGATCTTCACTAACGAACACTCTGTTCAGAACTCTTTACCCTTCGATCTAAAATCTGAACTGGACGTTCTTCATATACTAGGTTCTCTGTTACTTCAATGTCCTCTACACTCAGGATGTGGAGAGGGATCACTTACATATTTCCGTAGCATCGAGACGTGGAAACATCATGCACCTTGTCTCATGCTGTGGTAGTGCCAATCTATAGGCCACTTTCCCCCCCACTGTTGCAAGACCTCAAATGGACCTACATATCTCGGTGCTAACTTCCCTTTGCTTCCGAAGCGCTATTACACGCTTGTAAGAGGAAACTCAAAAACATTTTGTCGCCACTTGGAATTCCACCTCTTTCCTCTCAGTCGGCAAACTCATCTGTCATCCTGGGCTTGTTTCATTCTATTTCTGATTAACCTCATCTTACTACCAGTTTTGAGTCACCTCTGGCCCAAGAGCGGTACTCACTCATCTTTTTCCCTATCATCCCATGGACGGAGCCTATACTGTCTACATATAGAGCCTCGTAAGGGCCATTCTAATTGTAGACTGAACTATTGTTTGTAGGCAAATTCCACTAAGGGTAACATCTCATGCCAGGATATCTCTGATACCATGCAACAGGTTCTCAACATATCCTCAAGCACTGCTTCGTTCTCTCGGTTGCCATCGTCTGAGGATGATAGGACAGTACTGAAGCTAAACGGGTACCCAAACTCCTCTGTAAACTGTCCAGAAGCTAAACAAATCTGAATCTCTATCTGACACTATAGTCTTGGGCACACCAGCACATCTGACTATCTCCTTGAGGTAAATCTGAGACAACTGATCTGTATTGGTGCTCTCCTTTACGAGGAAGAAATGGCTGATTTGGTCATATCCCACAATCACCCATATAGCATTACACACCTTTCTGTACTCTGGGAGACGCTGATAAAATCCATGAAATGCTCTCCCATTTCCACTCTGGATACTCAGTGGTTGAAGCAACCCTGACGACCGTTGGTGTTCTGCTTTCACTTGCTGACAAGCTAGACATTTAGCTACAAACTCCAATGTCTTTCTTCATGACCACCCAATAGCCTTTCTTTACACTTGATACATCTGGTTGCTCCCGGATGAGCGGTGTACGGTGTGTCATGAGCCTCGATAAGAATGTTTCTGTTTCAACTCTCATTCGGAGGATGCACAAACCGATTCCTGAAATAGAGGACCCATCTCTCAAAGAACTCGATGTCTTGCCCTCAAGCACTTGCTGAACTGTTTTTCTGACACCACTCATCGCCACTTGCTTTCTTCTGATTTCCTTCAGTAAAGAAATGACCTCTAGACTGGCAATTCTTCCCAGAACCACTTCAATCTGTTCTTAACACATTCTTCTATTAACTCTTTCTGCTTGGTAAGCCGAATAAATAGCTTTTCTACTCAGGCATCGGCTACTACATTGGCTTTCTGGTTGATACTTGATCTCACATTCATAATCCTTACCAGTTTCTAACCACCTTCTCTGCCTCATATTCAACTCCTTTTGATGAAGAAGTACTTTAAACTCTTATGATCGTGTAGATATTACTCTTTACCCATAAAGGTAATGCCTCCAAATCTTTAAGGCAAAGACCACGGCTGCCAACTAGGTCATGCGTAGGTATCGGTCCTCGTCTCCTTCTTGACGAGAAGCATAAGCTATAACCCTACCTACTGCTCAGCATGCGCCAAGTCCCTGCAGAGGCATCTGTAAAATGTCATAATCTACCCCTCATGTGGTAACACTAATACAGGAGACTGTCTGTTAACCTCTTCTTCAACTCCTTGGAAGCTTCTTCACATGCTCTGACCAACAAAAGGAGTTTTCTGTTTGGTAAGCTGTTCAACGGTTTAGCTAGTTGGGTGAATCCCGCTACAAATCGTCGGTAGTAACCTGCTAAACCTAGAAAACTCCTGATTTCTTTCACTGTTCTCGGCTTCTGCCATTCAAGGATTGCCTGCACTTTACTCGGATCTACCGAAATCCCTTCCTTCGACACGATGATGACCCAGAATATCACTTGATTAGCCAAAACTCACACTTAGAAATTTGACACAGCTTCTTTTCTCTCGCCGCTGAATACTAATCTCAAGTGTTCCTCATGTTCTTCCCTTGACTTGAATAAATCAGGATGTCGTCATGAAGACAACAATAAACTGATCCAAATACTCATGGAATACCCTGTTCATCAAGTCCATAAAAATCTGGGCATTAGTCAAGCCAAAAGCATCACTACAAATTCATAATGCCCTATGGTACGAAAGGCAGTCTTAGCACATCTTGCTCAACCACTCTTACCTGATGAATACCCGACCTCAAATCAATTTTGGAGAACACATGCCTGCTTTCAACTGATCGAAAAGGTCATCTATCAGGGTAGGGTACTTATTCTTCACTGAACTTTATTCACTCCCTATAATCAATACACATCCTTAGTGATCCATCTTCTTTTTTCAAACAGGATGGAGCTCCCCAAGGAGAATGTTGGGATAAAGCCTTTATCTAAAAGCTCTTGGAGTTGCTTCTTTAGTTCTTGAACTCAGCTGGGCCATTCGATAAGGGGCTTTAGATATTGGTGTTGTCCCTGGTGCTAGTTCGATCTAAATTCTACCTCCCTTCTGGAGGCAAACCGGTCAACTTTCCGGAAACACATCTAGAAAGTCTCGAACTACTGGCACCCTCTGATCTCTAGCTGTGGAATCACCACTCTGCACTACATAGGCAATATATCCCGAACACCCCTTTCTCAACATCTTCCTAGCTTTCACACTACCAATCCATGCTCAACTGATGGCCTCTCCAAAACTAAACTATCTCCACTATCGAGATAAATCTCGCCTTTTTTTCTAACAGTCCAATCTCTACTCCTATCTCCCTAGGAAATCCATGCCCAAATCACATCAAAGTCGGCATATCAAAAAATATAAGTCAACTGTTAACTCTCTACCCTGGATACCATGGACTCTCTTAAAAATCTCTTGAGTCAGAACACTAACCCATCGGGTAACTCTATCTTAATGGGTTGAGTACTCTAATAGGTTTCAAACTAATCTCTCATCATCCCATATGATATAAAAGATGAGTGGTGCCTGAATCAATTAAGCATATAGGGAATAAATGAAATAATACTGACCAGTAACAGCTGATGACTGGCCTCTGCTTCCCCCTTTGCACGTAACACTCTGGCATTCGCAGTACCTCCTAACTCTGTGTGGTTGGGAGAAGAGAGCTTTACAATCTCTCATGTGCCCTGGCTGTCGGCACCTATAACAACACTCTCTGGTCCCTCAGCATTCTCCTGGGGTTCCTCCCATATTTAGGGCAAAGAGGAAACCCTTCTCCGGGGCCGCTTATTCTTCCACTCTCTCCTGTTCTTTCTATATTGAAATTTCTTCTCTGATTCTTCATGTCTTACCTTTACACCCTCATGTTTCTCTCTCTGGGGGCGGAGGGTGCTCACTTGGTCCTCTGTCGAGGAACCCTAGGGAAATTTTATTCTCAAAATCTCTACCTTCATTGCCCCCTCAAAGCTCACTATAATTTTCGAGGAGGTTGAACTTGTCTTTATCCCGGCTATCTCCGGCTTCAACCCGTGCACAAACTTATCTCCTTCTCAAGGCTGGAGTACTAACTATTCTGGGTGCAAACCTTGCAAGAGATTGAATTTCTCGAGTACTCCTTCACGGCACTAGTCATCCCTTTGTAAGCTGAAATTCTTGACCTTCTCATGAACTTCGTCCTCTTTCTATACTCGGCCTCAAACTCTGCCTGAACTCTTCCCAAGTCATTGCTATACATCATGAGTTTCTTCCATAATTCCCACCAAATTCGGGCATCACCTGAAACAAAAACTCGCATACGGATCTTCTCCCGTCTACAGGGAATACACCCGGCTGTTCTCGGACCCAAGCCACTCTTCTGCTATACTGGATCTGTAGTACCCTAACTCTGAGGGTTGATGTTGCGGAAAGACCTAAATCGGTTCACTCTGCTTCTGTACTGGGGAGGTACCGGTTGTCCTCTTTTTGACATGCGCAACTGGTGGTACTATACCGGGGGTTTCAACTCTCCCTTGGGTTTCTGCCATGACTTGCTGTATAATTCCCGAATTCTAGCTTCATCCAAGGGAGGGGGCGTAGACTGTGGGTTTAGAAGGTTCTCCTTCATTCACCACAACCCTTACCACGATTCCGATAACTACGCCTCATCTACAAAATAATACACCAATGAACGAGAAACATTACTGTAAGGAAAGAATTAACTCACACAGTCGGTTATAGGACGTCGTGGCATGAGAATAGTACACTGTTCAATCCCAAAATTGCTCTGATACCAAAATGTAACAACTGCTGAAACTAGTACAATGCATGCATAATACATAGAAAATGGGCCCAAAACTTTTCTTTTATTAGTAATAAGTCTTTTATACACAAAGAGTCATCACAAACATAAAAAAGCCATTTTAAATGACAAAAACAGGGAAACAGTGTAGCTATTGCTCCTCGCTTGCCGACGCCCCTCCGACTACATCATCACCTAGATGATCCACAAAGGAAAATAACGGGGTGAGCACAAATATGCTCAGTAAGTAAACCCTCTAATTTTATCCCGTATGTAATTCATTAATTCTTTCCTCACATTTTTTCTGTTTCTGTTTCTACTAACGTCATGGCTCATCGTTACGGGAGGTACGGCTGGATGGCGGTTCACACAGCACCCATCTCACTCTTCATGACTGCGGGTGGGGTTCACACAACACCAACCCGTTCTTAATGACCCGAGTGGGGATCACGAAGCAACTACCGGTTTTGTAACTAGGGTGGAGACCACAAAGCACCTACCTGTTCCTTATGACTTTGGGTGACGATCACAAAGCATTAACACGTTCTAATCACTGTCGGGTGATGATCACAAAGCATCAACCCATTATATAAATATCAGGTGATGATCATCAAAAGCATCAACCTTTCTTAATAACTAACGGGTGATGATCACAAAGCACACCCGTTTCTAATAACTATCGGGTGATGATCACAAGCATCAACCCAATCTACTAACTATTTGGGTGATGCACAAAAGCACAACCGATTCTCAATAAGTCGGGTGATGATCACAAAGCATCAACCCATTTAATACTCTCTCTCACTCTACTCTAGCACTTCATAGTCTCTAACCTTAGAGTAGTTTGCATCACAAAGTTCTCTACTCATAGAGCAAGTGCATACACAAGTTTTCCTCTTTCTTAGGTCACTTCTCAATGCACAATATGCTATGATGGGTTCATCTCCACTAATGAAATGCAACATGGCAATGTTGCAGAATTAAGGTTCACTTCTCATACTCAAACCTCTATTAGGCATTTCATCAAACAACTCAGTGCATAATAAACTCTGCAATAACATAATTCTATGTCTTTCTCTAACCATCCAAAATGGGGAGAAACTCCTCACATAGCCATAATCTGCCAAAGAAGAAAGACACTTCCAAAAGGATTTCTCAATATCCTTCATTCATCTCAAACTAACCTTTCCAACCCACATCACTTCTTATACCTGAAATGTTATAACAATCACAAGCAATAATAATCTCCATTTAAGACTCAATAACAGGCATATAAAATGTATAACATACATACATAATTACTATCAAAACCCTAATCAAGAAAATTCTCAAATCTTAACTTGGGTTGGGATTACTTACCTTTGTATGGAGAGATTTCACTAGCTCTCCTTTCACTTGTTTGCTTGACTATTTCTCTACTCTTTAAACAAATGAACAAAAACCTCAATATTCAATATACTCAAAAACTCACAAAGCTTACAACCAAAGCAAGAATCTTTACCTTAGGATGCCTTAGATTGATTTTACCCCAAATCACTCCAAAAGCCCTTAAAAACTCCTTGAACAAAAGAAAGAGAAATTGAGAGGAAGTGAGAAAGGAGAGAGTGCGATGGAAAAGAAGAATGAAGGGTTTGCAATGACTAATCCTTTAATGAATAATTTATACGCAAGCATTCCCATTTTGCCCTTACTTTCCTTAGGATTCCATCTATTATCTTGATCTTACAAACACACCCCCATATCAACATATTCGTCCATGAAAAATCCTTTCAATTACTCCCACTTTTCCTACTAATTAGGGGTATAATGGTCAAATTGCCCTTAGGGAAGAAAAAATTAAAAATAACAAACATTTTGGTTGGCACGTCGCCGCGGCGAGGGAAGCTTTCACGCTTCGCCCGCGGCGTGGACAACGTCAATCGGCAATATTAAAACCACTCAATCAAAGGTCAACCAAACAATAATACATGATAAACCACTCAATAAGAGCAAAAGAAGAAACGTTAGCTGATACCAAGTGGGGCGTTACAGTACCCCTTTATACTCAAATTACCTTTTAATGAACCAATAAAGGAATATAACCAATATTTTAGGACAAGATGTATGTTGAATTGTAAACACCATTAATAAAAATTAGAATTTAAAAATTTCAATACTAAGATAAATACTATTTATAAGTAGAGAGTCTAGAAATTGTCCTACAAAAGAATGGCTCGATTACCACAAAATTTTGGATGCTGCATTACAAAAACTTGTTTTCAACTTTTTGCATTAAGAATTCAAAGAAAAAATTACGTTTTCAATAAAATGCAAAAGTCAAAAAGTTTTTCAATAGACTCTCATCACAAAACTTTCAGGACACAGAGTTTTTGAGAGAAAGTGAGGAAAAGATGGGCACTCCCATCAAAACCAAAATCAGATCCACCTCAACAACCTATTACCCACACAAACAAAAACCTTCACAATCAAAATCTTCAAAGCCCAATAAAAGAAAACCATTATCACCCAACCAAAACGGTTCACTCTTCTAGATGAAGAAATCTGTTTTCTTCATCACCCCCAAAGATCACCAACCACCAAAAATTACCAACAAGCCTTACAATACCCACATCTTATTCACCTTCTCCGTCAAAAAACCAACATTTATCCACTTTTCAATACATTGAGAAAGATATAACTCAACAATTTGCATTGTTGAACCCGAATATTGGGAAACTATGCAAGAAACCTTATACAAAATTTCCCTCCAGATTTTTATTTTATTCCTGATGATTATTAAAAACAAGAACATTTATGAATTTATTTAGTTGATACTGATTCAGTAGAAATTACCCATAATCCAGATAGAAATAATCCAAATAGAATTGCTTTTTCAAAATGCAAAATCAAAAAGGTCTTGAGACCTCAAGATTGGCGACATGGAATTTATAAAAAACGTTCATTTTTCAAAACTTTATTCCCAAGAATTCTCTTATAAAGATTATCAAAAAGCGTTTCATGCTTTCTGTTAACCCATCACACACTCTTGTTTTTTATCTTGACAAAAACTTGTCCAAAAATTTTCCAAAATGTTCCAACAATGGTATATTTTTTCGGTTTAAATGAACAAATCCTCCACCTTCGGTTTTGGAAGGATATCAATTATTTGCCAAAATTTCAACAAAGTGAAGACCTTTACTTGCATTTTCTAGTAATTCTTACTTGCCTGGATAATGAGTTGGCAATTTCATATCAATCACACTCCTCCTCCAAAATTAGACAATTACAAAGAAAATTCTTTATAAATGGTGGCCTAGTTTTCCATCCAAAATGTTAGTCCACCAGCTGGCAGATATGGATTTCTCAACACCTCAGATATGTCAGCCTCAACAAAATCAACATTTCTAACACAAAAATACAAACTTCTGCCGAGCAGCTCAAGCCAGACCACAAGATAAGGACAAAATTATTTAGGCCATGATCTTCTCTCCTCAAAAGGCAGATTCAGACAACACCAAATCTCCAGTGATCAAGATGAGGATGAATATTTTGTCATGTTCCAAAACCAGATCAATTATGAGTCAATAAAAGACAATAACTCAGCACCAAAGACACACACCGCCTTTTTTTCCAATTTCAAAAGTTGCAACTTGATATTCAAGACTTTGGCAATGACAAAATTTTATCCAGCCGACTTTATCACTTGTCAGAACGAAAAAGCAACATTGTCAAAATTTTCTTTGCAAGAATTGAAGACATCCATCAGACTTATCTTTTCCAAAGTATACAATTTCAAGCTCCCTGACAACAAACAAGATTTTTCAAGAGCCATTAATGAGCCTATCCTTTGTCTTCCATTTTCAGAGCAGGTCCTCAATAATTCAGACAGTATCCAAGACAGCTCATCACTTATCAACAACCTTATCTTTTAGTCTATATTGTAATAATGTATGGATTCAAATGCATTTTGAAATCCGGTTTGTTGTAGTATAAATATGTATTACTTCAGTTGTATCGGTAGAAGTTTTGAGAGTTAAGTTTCAGACAAAACTTTGAGAGCAAAACTCTCGTGTACAAATTATCAAAGCAATAAAATTGTAAGTTTTTCTTCATTGCATTCATTATATTATTTGACTTTGTTTACTTTCAATCAATTTACAATATTTTCTTTATTTGACTTGACTTCAATGCATTTACTTTGCTTTTAATTCATTCATTTACATTGTTTTCTTTCAATTACTTTGTTTTTTAAAGATCCTGCTTTATATGGTATCAGAGCCAAGTAGAGTCAATAGAAGTAGTGATTAGAAATTAAAAACTGCACAAAACAACACCCATAAAATGTAGTTACTGTAGCAAATTACTTTTCAAAAACACTGTTCACATACTGTTAACTGGTACTATTCATGCATTGTAGCAGTTTGCTGTAGATTACTATTCATCCGTGCACTATTTATTTCTTGATTAATTTAAGGGGTAGATAAATCTAGAAGGTTTTAATCTAGAAGAACTCTAGAATTGATTCTAGTTTGCGCTTGGTCAGCCTAGAGGGTGCGTTGGTCAGCCTGTTAATCGTTGGTCAGTCGTGTTAGGTGGTCCTGGAGGTGGTCTCGTACCTTGGTGGTCCCATGATCTAGGTGAGAAACTGGAACTTTTAGGTTAGAATTATTTTAGAAATGTCTAATTTCTTAAGGAGATTAGGAAGTAGCAGTAGGCGAGATGATAGTAGTAGCAGTAATGCTATTAGAATTAATAGTCAACAACAAAGTACAAACAATAAGCAAGAATTAATGAAGTCTATTAACACTCAAGAAATTAATATGGCAAAAATCGATCAACACTTACATAACTGGAACATACCACCATGTTATAACCACTCGCACAATAATCAACCAAATAACAAAAGATCACAATCAAAATCACAAATCACACACACAAGAACAACCGGAATTTTACCGTGGTTCGCTTGCTCTATTTTGAGCAAGCTACGTCCACGTTGAACTCGGGAAACACACGAGCTCGCTGCACTAAATCACTGTCAAGATTACAGATTACACACAGCAACACAGAACCCTCAATAACCCTTCTTCAACTCGTAACTCACCTAGAGATTACACCCTTTGAATCCCTATAAACAGCGTATACAAATATACCCAGAATGACCTGACCCAGTCACTCAATCAACAAGTTACAAGATTCACTCAACCTAGTTTGAAACCCTAAAAGACTCAAAATGGTGTTTAACGAAGAAGAGAGAGATTTGCAAAAAGAACACTGTGTACAAAATGCCAAAATAACTCTGCTTTTATATGGTTGACATTAGGGTTTAATTCCAGCCGTTGGATCTTCTCTTCATCAACGCTTAGGATTATTTTCTCAGTTTGGATCAAAACGATGTCGTCCCATTTAAGTTCAAATACGACAGTGTTTCAAGCCATCATCCAACACACCAGTTAAAAAAGACAATATATGAAGTAGGTAGTTTTGAATTTATGTCAGATTACTCCATTAAAACTACAAAAGACACAATAATGATAAACGAAGAAAGGGCTGAAGAAATTCAACTTCTTTCTGAAGAAGCAATACACAAACACAGACAAAACAATTATAAATTTTTACACATAGGATTAGTACAAGTAGCAATAAAACCATTATTTAGATTAGGAAAAAACATTCCAATATTAGTATTGTTAAGAGACGCAAGAAATTTAAACTTCAATAACTCTTTATTAGCTGTATTAAATTCTAATTTAGAAAGTGGTCCAGTATATTTTGATTGTTATCCAAACTTTACAGTAGGATTACATGATCCAACAATACAGTCTGCATTAACTATTAATTTAAAAGCTTCTAATCTTACTTATCAAAATAAAGCCCAACCAGTAGCATTAATATATAGGATTTATTACAAAGTTATGAATACAACAATTAGTCCAAGAGCCATTAGGATGTCCCCACCAGGACATACAGTTATTATGGAAGCAGATAAAACAAAACATAAAACTTTTACACCAAAAAGATTAGCTTGGGATGAAATTATTAAACAAACAGATTGGAAATTAGAAAAATTATGCCCTCCAAAACCTTTACATGATCAAAATGAATCTGAGATACAACAAATAATACAAGAACCAGATGGTACAATAAGATTAAAATTTAGAGAAACTCCCTTAGAACAAAATCAACCCATCATTACTAACAAAAATCATCACAACCCTAGGATTGAAGAAATTGTTACACCTAGGCCTTCGTCAGCAACTTCAACAAGTAAATTAGTAGGAGTAAATTATGCCCCTCCTGTACCAAAACCTGCATATGAAAACACATCAAGTCCACCTAGTTCACCAACACAATCAGAAGTATTAGGAAATTATAGTCAAATCAACACAATAACAAAACCTTTTGAAATTAACAAAGAATTATTAAAACAAGAATTCCTACAAAACTATAATAAAGAAAAAAGAAAAATTTTCTTTACAAAATTTAATCCAGAAGAACAAAATACCCTTAGATCTGATGTCTAAATATGTATTACTTCAGGTTATAGGTAAACAAGATATGGACAAAATTATTATGGCCATCGGATCTTCCTCTTCTCAAAAGGCAGATTCAGACAACACCAAATCTCCAAGTGATCAAGATGAGGATAACTATTTTGTCATGTTCCAAAACCAGATCAATTATGAGTTCAATAAAAGACACCAACTCAGCACCCAATGACTCATCACCACCTTTTTTCCAATTTTCAAAAGTTGCAGCTTGATATTCAAGACTTTTGGCAACGACAAAATTTTATCCTACCGACTTTATCACTTGCCAGAAGCAAGAAGCAACATTGTTAAAATTTTCTCTGCAAGAATTGAAGACGTCCATCAGATTTATCTTTTTCCAAAGTATACAATTGTCAAGCTCCCCTGACAACAAACAAGATTTTTCAAGAGTCCATTAATGAGCATTATCCTTTGTCTGCCATTTTCAGAGCAGGTCCTCAATAATTCAAGACACGTATCCAAGACAGCTCATCACTTATCAACAACTTTATCTTTTAGTCTATATTGTAATAATGTAACGGATTCAAACGCTTTTGAAATCCGGTTTGTTGGTCAGCCTGTTAACCGTTGGTCAACCATGTTAGGTGGTCCCGGAGGTGGTCCCGTACCTTGGTGGTCCTGTAATCTAGGAGAGAAACTGGAACTTTTTAGGTTAGAATTATTTTAGAAATTTCTAATTTCTTAAGGAGATTAGGAAGTGGCAGTAGGCGAGATGATAGTAGTAGCAGTAACGCTATTACAATTAATAGTCAACAACAAAGTACAAACAATAATCAAGAATTAATGAAGTCTATTAACACTCAAGAAATTAATATGGAAAAAATCAATCAACACTTACATAACTGGAACATACCACTAGTTAAAAAAGACACAATATATCAAATAGGTAGTTTTGAATTTAAGTTAGATTACTTCATTAAAACTACAGAAGACACAATAATGATAACCGAAGAAAGGGTTGAAGAAATTCAACTTCTTTCTGAAGAAGCAATACATAAACATAGACAAAACAATTATAATATTTTACACAGAGGATTAGTACAAGTAGCAGTAAAACCATTATTTAGATTAGGACAAAACATTCCAATATTAGTAATGTAAAGAGACACAATAAATTTAAACTTCAATAACTCTTTATTAGCTATATTAAATTCTAATTTACAAAGTGGTCCAGTATATTTTGATTGTTATCCAAACTTTCCAATAGGATTACATGATTCAACAATATTGTCTGCATTAACTATTAATTTAAAAGCTGCTAATCTTACTTATCAAGATAAAGCCCAACCAGTAGCATTAATATATAGGATTTATTACAAAGTTATGAATACAAAAATTAGTCCAAGAGCCATTAAGATGTCCCCACCAGGACATACAATTATTATGGAAGTAGATAAAACAAAACATAAAACTTTTACACCAAAAAGATTAGCTTGGGATGAAATTATTAAACAAACAGATTGGAAATTAGAAAAATTATGCCCTCCAAAACCTTTACATGATCAAAATGAATCTGAGATACAATAAATAATACAAGAACCAAATGGTATAATAAAATTAAAATTTAGAGAAACTCCCTTAGAACAAAATCAACCCATCAATACTAACAAAAATCATCACAACCCTAGGATTGAAGAAATTGTTACACCTAGGCCTTCGTCAGCAACTTCAATAAGTAAATTAGTAGGAGTAAATTATGCCCCTCATGTACCAAAACCTGCATATGAAAACACATCAAGTCCACCTAGTTCACCAACACAATCAGAAGTATTAGNTTCTCTCTCGCTCTTTGTCACTCAACTTTTTCTTTCCCTGTAAGAATTCACAGGAAAGAAAATCAGGTAATAAATTATTGTGTCCTTTGATGTGTTCAATTTCAAAGTCAAAACAAGACAGTATTGCTTGCCATCTAGCGAAAATCTGTTTTGAAACAAAATTTTTTAAATCTTTTTCAAAAATGAATTTTGATGCGGAAGAATCTGTTCGAATCAAAAATCTTTTATTGATCAAATCATCTTGAAATTTTGTAATGCACAAAACAATTGATAAAACTTCTTTTTTGATGGTTGAATAATTTTTTTGAGCACCGAGCCAGACTCCAGAATGGAACCTTACTAGACTCTCTTTATTATCTAATTTTTGTTTTAATATCCTACCATAACCTATATCAAAGGCATCAGTTTCTATAATAGGATAGGCTGAGGGATCCAATATACTAAGGCAAGGAACGAATTTAATTTTGGATTTAATTTCTCTAACTATTTGGGTATGAGACTCAGACCATGCAGGAGGATTTTTTCTAAGTCTTTGATATAAAGGTTCACATAGTTTTCTAAGGTCTTGGAAAAAATCTGCTACATAATTTAGACATCCTAAAAAACTTTGTAATTTTGTTTTGTCTCTTAATTCATCAGGAAAATTATTTACAGATTTTTTCCAAGACCTTAGAAAACTGTGTGAACCTATATATCAAAGACTTAAAAAAAAAATCCTCTTGCATGGTCTGAGTCTCATACCCAAATAGTTAGAGAAATTAAATCCAAAATTAAATTCCTTCCTTGCCTTAGTATATCGGATCCCTCAGCCTATCCTATTATAGAAACTGATGCCTCTGATATAGGTTATGGTGGGATATCAAAACAAAAATTAGATAATAAAGAGAGTCTAGTAAGGTTCCATTCAGGAGTCTGGCTCGGTGCTNTTGTCTGAAACTTAACTCTCAAAACTTCTACCGATACAACTGAAGTAATACATATTTATACTACAACAAACCGGATTTCAAAAGCATTTGAATCCGTTACATTATTACAATATAGACTAAAAGATAAAGTTGTTGATAAGTGAAAAGCTGTCTTGGATACGTGTCTTGAATTATTGAGGACCTGCTCTGAAAATGGCAGACAAAGGATAATTCTTATTAATGGACTCTTGAAAAATCATGTTTGTTGTTAGCGGAGCTTGACAATTGTATACTTTGGAAAAGGATAAGTCTGATGAATGTCTTCAATTCTTGCCGAGATAATGTTGACAATTTTGCTTCTTACTTCTAACAAGTGATAAAGTCGGCTGGATAAAATTTTGTCATTGCCAAAAGTCTTGAATATCAAGCTGCAACTTTTGAAAATTGGAAAAAAGGCGGTGCTGAGTCATTGGGTGCTGAGTTATTGTCTTTTATTGAACTCATAATTGATCTGGTTTTGGAACATGACAAAATATTTATCCTCATCTTGATCACTTGGAGATTTGGTGTTGTCTGAATCTGCCTTTTGAGAAGAGGAAGATCCGATGGCCATAATAATTTTGTCCGTATCTTGTGGGGTCTGGCATTGAGCTAGCTCGGCCGGAAGTTTTGATTTTTCTGTTAGAAATGTTGATTGTTGTTGAGGCTGACATATCTGAGGGTGTTGAGAAATCCATATCTGCAAAACTAGTGGACTAACATTTTGGATGGAAAAACTAGGCCACCATTTAATAAAGAATTTTCTTTGTAATTGTCTGATATTGAAACGTTTTTTAAATTACTAATATCTTTTATTAATGATGGATTTACGAATTCAAACATTACATCTTGTCCTAAAATATTGGTTATAATTCCTTTATTGGTTACATTAAATGGGTAAATTTGAGTAATAAAGGGGGTACCTAATATCACATCTTGATCTAAATCTTTTGCTAGAATAAAGGTACTTTTAATACAAAAATTTTGTATACATACATGTGCATTAGATAATTTATAATTAATGTTTAATTGTTGACCATTAGCTCCATATAATTTTTCTTTTGTTTTTTCATAATATTTTGTTGGAATTAATCCTTCTCTTATGCAATTTTGATCTGCTCCTGTATCTACTAAAGCTTGTGTAATAAGATCTAACTCTTGATTGATATTGATCCTAATGTAAACATGCCATTTTTGAAATTGAATTCGAGAGATTTCATTAATAAATGCTTCTTCAGTTTCTTCTATGATTTTTAATTCTGATTTTGAGGTTGATGGTTGTCCTATAGTTTCTTTGGAGGCTTTTAAACATAATAAATCTGTCTTGATTTCAATATTATCGTTTTGTAATTCTTTAACTTGATTTTTCAGAATATTGATTTCTTCTTGCAAATCACTTAAACTAACTTATGTGGGTTTATCAAATCTTTTGAATATGTCTTTTAAATTGTAAGAATCTACATCTTTTTGTTTTCCTTCAGATAAAATTAATTCTTTAAGTTTTAATAAATATTCTCTTTTAATATCTTCATCCTGAATTTTGTCAATAATATCTAATAAAAATTCTTTTGATTTGGTGATAACATTTATTGACTTAGGTTTAGATTTTGATATCATATTTATTGATTTCATTGCACAGTAGCAAGGCCCCATGCAATCACAATCATCAGAGTCTTGTGAAGACTCACTCATTGATTCAGAAGTATTTTCTTGAATTTGATATGTCATATCTTCATTATCTATATTGTAACTAGAATCTTCTTCAGAGTCTGTTTGAATAATTTTTAATAGTTGTTGTTTTAATTTTGAATCTATTTCTAATTTTTTAATTTGATTTTTCATAGGGCACTTTGTTGCATAATGACCTTGTTGTTTACATTTCCAACATGTGATAGGTTTTTTGGATATTCTCTTGTTAGAAGATCTTTTCTTTTTATAAGGTTTATCATAAGATTTTTATTCGTATTTATAATCTCTTTTGTAATAAGGTTTTCTATATTGTTTTTGTTTTTTTATCTTTTTGTACTTAATAGAGGGAGGTAATATTTTTTCATGACCATATTGACTACAAAATCCACTTAATTCTGTTTTCTTATGTTTTAATTCATTTTTTAATTGATGATTTTTTGGAATTAAATAGATATCTTAAAAATCCAACACCAATTCAATTAGCCGATGCCTTACCCATTTCTTCAAAAGCTATTAACAAAATTATTCTTGAAACTGAACTTCGTGCTAAAAAAGTCCTCATAAAATATAAGGACGAACATCCACAAGAATCATTTAGTATTTGGGCTTCTTCTCTTTTTAATAAACCTTCAATATCAACATCTGAAAACGATACTTATATTCAGCAATTAGTCTGAGCTGAGGAGGCTGCTGAGAAACTAAAGAATTGAAAAGAAAAACCTGAGAATTCGTGAACTCTATTATTAATTTTCTAAGAGATACACTTTTACAATTACTCGTTTCTTTATATACAAAGAAAGAGAGAGAACAAAATGCTGCAGAATAAACCTAGCTTCAATGATAAACAGAAGAGTAAAGTTACTCTTCTCAAAACGATGTCGTGCTTCTTTTGTGGAGTTGCAGTTTTACAAAACTGCCCTCTTTTCAGTCTGGCTAACATTCCCCCTCAGACTGGACTACGGTTGCTAAATACTTCAACATTTTTACTGAATTGCCTTCTAGACTTCAGTTTGTTGTCTTCAGACATTTTCTGCACTTCCTGCTTTTTTTTTAAAAAAAAAAAAAAAAAACTGCATCTACTATCTTGTTTTTAATAACATAAATGGACTACTCCTGCACTTTCCAATTAGACTCATCACCACACCACCAAGTTTCTTCAAACATCCAGTATTTACCAATCAATTTACCAACATGACTAGACTGCTTCTACTACTAGCTGCACTTTTTAAACTCTTCTACACTTTTTAAATTCACCATCACACTACTAGATTCTACTAACATCCAGCATTAGCATTTCCTACTAACATCCAGCAGATCTTACAAAATTCATCACATTCAACACTTCAACTTTTTCACATTTTGCACTTTTCTCTCTCTCTTTTTTTTTTTTTTTTAAATTCACCATCACACTACTAGATTCTACTAACATCCAGCATTAGCATTTCCTATTAACATCTAGTAGATCTTACTAAATTCATCACATTCAACACTTCAACTTCTTCACATTCTGCACTTTTTTTAAATTCACTATCACACTACCAGATTCTACCAACATCTAGCATTAACATCTCCTACAATCATCCAGCAGGTCTTACTAAATTCATCACATCACAATCACAATGCTGGTCTCCAGTATTCCTATCCTTACATCACAATTATTACCTCAAAACAACTGCAACCAGCAGTTCAATTCAATACTTATTTCCAGTATTCACATCCTCATACCGCAAACATCAATTCAATACTGCAAACAACATTCTGAAACAACAAGAAAAACAGTATTCATATCCACATACCAAAAATACCATCTCAAAAGCAACAAACCATTAGTGGCTCAAACATAACACTTCTTCTGATGCTTCTGCATACGATTAGCAGCATTCATCAACATACCACTAACAGCATCACAAAACACCAACACAATGGGAGTTTAACACACAACAGATTTTCTGATGCTTCTACATTCAATGTTAGCAGAATGTTATACTGCATTAGAGATTTAAGATGATCCTGAATTACTGTCAACTATAACCTCTGAATGTGGAATCTCAACAACACAGAGTTTGTGTTTCAAATCCTGCAACTGACCATGGAAAGTGCTTTTGTCAAAATATCAGCAATTTGAAGCTTGGTTGGAACATATTGCACAATAATCTTTTTTGCAAGAACTTGGTCACATATATAGTGAGTATCAATCTCAATATGTTTTGTTCTTGCATGAAAAACTGGATTTGATGCCAAAGCTCCAGCACTCACATTGTCACACCAAATGATAGGACAAGTGTTTAAAAACACCCCTATTTCAGAAAATAAACTGTCCAACAAGGCCAATTCAGTTGTTGTTTGGGCTAGTGCTCTGTATTCAACCTCCGTAGAGGATAATGCCACCACTTTTTGCTTACGAGAACTCCATTGAACCAAATTAGGACCTAGATACACACAATATCCACTAGTGGACCGTCGATCATCTAAATTACCTCCCCAATCTACATCTGTATAGCATTCAACATTAAGAGAGGCTGTTGGTCTAAACAGCAGACCATGGAATTGAGTACCTTTAAGATACCTTAGGACTCTCTTACATGCCTGCCATTGGAGCTTAGTAGGAGCCTAAAGATAATAACTAAGTTTGTTTACTGTAACACTGATATCAGGCCTGGTTAAGGTGACATATTGTAGAGCTCCAATAGTGCTTCTATAGAGGCTGGGGTCTTTAAATAACTCACTATCTGCTGCAAATAATTTGGTACCTGCTGCCATGGGAGTAGGACAGGCATGTGCCTCTTGCATCTTAGTTTTCACAAGCAAATCATGGACATATTTAGTTTGTTTTAAGTGCAGACCCACAGCTGACCTGGTTGCTTCTAAGCCCAAAAAATATATGCAGGCCCAAGGTTTTCAAGGCAAATTGACTGTTAAACCATGAACAAGCTGCTGATTTCTAGATGACTTGAACCAGTTTACGTATATGAGACATATAAAACTTGAGAGTTTTCCTTGAGAATGAACAAGTTGGAATCAGATATTGAATTCTGAAATCCTTTCTGAACCAAAGCTGTTTCATTTTGTCAAACCAGGCCCTGGGGCTTGTTTAAGACCATAGAGAGCCTTGTTAAGTTTACAACATGGGAAGATAAGTGAGGAACTCAAACCCTTCTGGTGTCTCATATAGACTGTTTCATTCAAATGACCATTAAGGAAGCATTTTCACATCCACTTGTTGAATATCCCAACCATAGGATAGCTAATGTGAAAATGATTCGAATGCTTGCTGGTTTAACAACAGGGCTGAAAGTTTCAAAATAATTTAAGCCAGGAGTTTTTGAAATCCTTTAGCAACTAGTCTAGCCTTATATTTCTAGAGAGATCCATCAGCATGAAACTTAATTCGAAACACCCACTTATTACCAACTATGTTCATATCAGAAGTGTGAGGACTAAACTCCAAGTTTCATTCCTATAAGAGCATAACTCATCTTGCATGGCCTTTTTCCACTCATCACAAGCAGAGCTTTAGTCACAGTACCAGTTTTAGGTTTAACAGGTGAGAACTTGACCAAGGTAGGGCATTGAGATTGAGTTGCTGGTTTGGTTTATGGGTTCAAAGTCAGAGGCTATAGTCACTGTACAGATTAGTTTGTAGGTTGATTATGGTTGACAGAAGCAGCAAGGGCAGGTATTTCATTCACAGAATAGATTCTGATGGAATGGGTAAAGTTCTGGTTTTGGATTTGGTGAGCATAAGATTGTATTAGTGATCAAGAATTGATGATAGCTGATTATAAGGGCTGAGAAAAGGATTTGGTGCATAGGTAGGAATTTCAGTTTGAAGACACTGTGATAGAGTTAATCACAACAAGAGAGTGATCAGTGTGTGTTGGGCTGATGTGTATAATCTGAAGGTATAGAATCTTTTGATTCGTGGAATTGGGAAGTGATAGCAAGATAGATCTATTTCTAATGGAATGTATGTGGAATAGAGATGGAACATAGTAATAAGGAAGTATAAGTATCAGGGTTGTTAGATGGAGTATTTGAAAGTGAGGTACTGATTTTAGAAGATGGTTTAGGAATAGATGACTGGGTATAGATTTATCAATGTCCTGCAATGAGAACTAGGAGCTGACTTGTTGTAGTGGGGAAGGATTAGGAACAAACAGTCCACTGTAGAGGAGGCTTTGTTGGTTGTACCATTAGAAAGGAATGAACAACAAGGGAAACTAGAGGAACAGGAGGGACTACTGCTTGGAGTAAAAAGGCCAGTAACTAGACAATGTTGACAAAAACCAGTAGCAAAAGGGAACTCCAATTCATTGAACTGAACATTAGGAGTAATGACAATTTTTCCCTTTAAACTAAGACATTTGTAACCTTTATGACTTACACTATAACCCAGAAAAACCATTTAGAGAATGGAATTCAACTTGTGTTTATGGAATTTTTAAATGGAACACAGCACAACCAAAATTTTTAACTCAGAATATACAGGAGGTCTACTTTACATAACCTGATATGGGGACAAAAAATTCAAATTGGAGTAGGCATTCGATTAATAAGAACACAGCAGTATCAAATGCACACCACCAAAAAGTAAAGGCATGGATCCATGGTTAGTAAGTCAGGCCTATTTCGGCTATATGTCTATGCTTCCTCTCACTTCTCCCATTTTGTTGGTGGACATAGCCACAAAATGCCTAGCTGGATTCCAGCAATGGTAAGATAAGGTATTAGACCCCTATACCTCCTCCTTGGTCAGACTGTAAAGATTTGGAGTTTATAGCCAAGTTGTCTCTCAACTAAATGGTGAAATTTGATGAAAGTGGACTAAACTTCGCTTTGGTTCCAAGGGAAACATCCATGAACCTACTGTAGTCATCAATGAAATGAATGTAGTATTTAAAACCTTCTAAGGAAGTATAAGAGTGTAATTGAATATTTTTATTCTTTCCATATTATGTTTTTGTTATGTTTTAGGCTATTTGAATTGTTAGAGTTTATTTTGTGAGTTTGGCATAGTTGGATAGACTTTAGGAGTAAGTGATAAAAGATTAGGAAATTCCAGATTTTCCAGATTTTTCGTTATTCTGACCAGTGCTAGTTTTCCAGGTTTTTCATGGAGATAGATTCCTCATTGCAAAAGTGGTCTTCAGAAAATTAAAGTAGACAAATCAAGCTTTTCAGGAAGGTATTATTAGTGAGAATCCGAGTTCGTTTGGGTTTTCAGTTGTTGTTGCAAAACCGGACCTAGAATCCTAGTCGCAGAAGGATTCCTTAGCTGAGCATCGAATCTTCAAATGGGCCTACTGGAGCGTCGGATATCGAAAGCGGGTGATTCAAAGCCAAATTCATCTACACATCCTAGAATACATTTTTATGAAGTGATGGAGCCCAGAAAAGATCTTTTACATTGCGAGAATCCTGGTGAAAGCTGGAGACGAATTCTGGAATCCATATCTGATCAGATTTTATCAAATCTGGAAGTCTATCTTCTAGGAAACGTCTAGAAGAAATTCCGTATTCTTGGGAGAAATTAAAAACACATGTTATTTATCAGAATTTTTTAGGTTAATGGGGGAGGACAGTAAGTTTTAATTTTGGAGAGTTTTTGCGTTCTAGATCAAGATGGCGGCTAATTTCCTTCTTCAGTTCAAGGATTTTGAAGCCTAATTTCATGTCATTGGTGTAACCTGACTCTAGTAACATTGTTCTTAATCTCGTTTTTATTGGAATTGTTTATGTTATTCTGTTTTAATGTTTGTGATTCTTGTTTGAGTGATTTAGTTTTGGCCTGCTAAATTGTTTAATCAGAATTTACCTGTTAAATTAGAATTGATCCGTAATGTTCCTTTTCTATTCAACGAGTCCACATGATGATAGCTGATTATGGACAAGTTTTCGTCTATTGTCTTGAATAACTAACCTAAGTTAAATAATCCGAGCTTGCGTGATTGTTGCTTAGATTGATCTATTCTCCTAATCTTAAGGCTGCCATTGAATTAAATTTAGAGAGCTTGTTCTAGGTTGTTCAAGGGTTAGTATCTACTCGAAGAGCTTGTTTCGGTAGTGACAACTAAGGGAAATTCGGTAACAAAGCTTGTTGTTTCCTAGGGTCAGTATTTCATAATGATGAGATAGAACAGTGTTACGGTACTTTATGTCCAGTGCATGTTAGGGTGAGTTTGAACCGAGAGCTGATTGTTTTAACCTGATATTTTATTTCTCTGTTTTACTTTTGTTTGCCCTGATTAAACCCCTTTCATTACTGTTGTCGTGTTTCTATTTGGAATTTAATTTGCGTTTCTGTTGTTTTTATTGTTTTAGAATATGAAATTAATCGAGTCATCCCTGTGGGATCGACCCTTGCTTGCCCTTTATACAATTCATAGTTAGGTCAGTAAGGTTAATTAATTTGTGCTTCGCACGCTACCAATTTTGCGCCGTTGCCAGGGAGTGGTATTTGTCGATTTGTTTTTATATATTCTATGTTTTTTTTTTTTTTTTTTGTGATTTTCTTTAATCAGTGCTTAGGTGTTTTTTTAATTTAATTTATTTTATTTTGTTTATTGTGATTTTTAGGTTTTTGAAAAAAAAAATAGTACTATTTATTTGTTCCGAAGAGAAATTTTGGTTGAACTAGGATGCTGCAAGTATCCATTCAAAGAAAACGACATTCTGAGCAAGACTAGAAGGATGGAATTTGATCCAAAATCGAACGCAGTTTACGGAAGTTGCGAAAGAGTCACGTCAAGCAAGTTCTTCATCTCCTGATCTAAATATAGCCCTTGGTTCAGCATCTCACAGCTCATCCTGATCCAGATTCGAGAATAAGAAGAATGCCGCTGGCAGAACATTAAAGGAGTGGCTGCCCCTGATTTTAATCACACCTTTGTGTATTCAATACCCTACTTTAGATGTTGCTTTTGAACTTAAGTCTGGTCTAATTCACTTGTTGCCTACATTCCGTGGCGTGCAGGTGAAGATCCAATAAACATCTAAAGGGTTTCACGTTGTCTGTTCAAGCATGAAACCGACTGAGTGATAGAGGAGCAGATTAAGTTGCGAGCTTTTCCTTTTTCGTTGGGGGATGATGTAAAGGATTGCTCTATATTTACCATCGGGGACGTCACAACATGGAATGAGATGAAAAAGGATTTTTTTAGAAAGATATTTCCCAGCATCTAGAGCTACCACTATCAGGAAAGAGATATATGGGATAAGGCAATATAATGGAGAGACGTTGTATGAATATTGGAGCGATTCAGAAGCTATGTGCAAGCTGTCCTCACCACCAGAAAGTGATCAATTGCTAATTCAGTATCTCTAGAAGGATTGCTGCCTATGGAAAAGAATATGATAGATGCAGCAGTGGAGGTGCATTGGTAGATAAGACTCCTGAAGCTGCCAAACGTTAATCTCAAACATGGCTGCCAATTCCCAACAATTGGTACAAGACATGATGTGCCAACCAAAAAGGTGATAGTAAGTACATCTTCCATTGAACAACAATTATTTGATCTTACCTCTCTTGTTAGACAATTGGCTATAGGGAATGCGCAACAAGTAAAAGCTTGTGGGATGTTCGACAATGGGACACCAAACGGACATTGCCCAACACTTCAGAGGAGGACTACAAGTCAACACAGTAGGAACTTTTCTGGCCCCCGAGCAACATGATCCTTACTCCAACACGTCAATCCAGGTTGGAGAGATCATCCGAATTTAGTTATGGAGGAAATAGACAAGTGGAGGTGGACAGAATTTCTTCCAAATAGACACAACACAACAAGGTTTTCAACCGAAGCAACCTGCATCACAGAGTTCAAACTCATCCCTGGAAGATTAGTTAGTCCCTTGCTTTGAATATCAAACAGTTTCAACAAGATACAAGATCTAGTATTCAAAGTCTGGAGAATCAGATGGGTCAAATGGCAACTGCTATAAGTCGTTTAGAGGCTCAAGTTGGAGGAAAGTTGCCTTCTCAAATAGTGGTGAATCCAAAGGAGAGTGAATGCAGTGACGCTAAGAAGTGGCAAGAAAGTGGAAGAACCAAAGCTGAACATTCATGTAGAAAAGGAGGCAGAGATTAAAATGATTGAGAAAGAAAAGGCTACAACTAATCAAAGGTAATTCCTAACCCTTCAATTCAACTTCAGTCTAATACTTTGCCTTTTCCTAGCGATTTGCGAAGTCAAAGAAAAGAGAAGGATAAAGAAATTTTGGAGATGTTTCGCAAGGTGGAAGTGAATATACCTCTATTGATGCAATTAACAAGTGCCAAGGTATGCAAATTTCTTAAGGAGCTATGCACCAATAAGTGGAGTTGAACGGTTGATGAGAAGATAATAATGGGAGAAATGTGTCAGCAGTTTTCCAAAGAAAACTTCCTCCCAAATGCAAGGATCCAGGTATGTTTCCAATTCCGTGTAAGATAGGTAACACCAGAATTGAGAACTATGGTAGATTTAGGAGCTTCGATTAATGTTATGCCAAGATCTATTTATGTTTCATTAAATCTAGGTCCTGTGAAAGATACTGTGTTTTTTATCCAATTTGATCGCACTAAGGCATACCCTGAAGGGGTAGTTGAAGATGTTCTTGTGCAGGTCAATGAGTTAGTGTTTCCAACGGATTTTTTACATTCTGGATATGGATGATTCTTCGTCTCCTGACCCTGCACCTATCTTATTGGGAAGACCATTCCTAATACAGCTCGGACAAAATAGATGTTCATGATTGTACCCTCACAATGGAATTTATGGTGAAGTAATTCGTTTTAATATTTATGATGTCATGGAGTCGGCTAACGACTTTAACCAAAGGCGCTGCTTGGAGCAACCCAGAATTCAATTGATTTTCTTTCCCTTGACTTTAGTTTTTTTTTAGTTTTCCCATATTTTTTTTTTCTTTTTGTTTTATTTGCCTGTCTCTACATTTGGTTTTACATTGGGGACAATGTAAGTTTTAAGTGTGGGGGAGAAGTTAGGCTTTAGGTGTTTGTTATGTTAAGAAAAAAAAAAAAAAAAGAGTTTTTACGAAGGTTTATGCTTTAAATCATGTCTTTGAATGTCTAGTGATGCATGAAATAAACTTGACTTTGTATTGAACATTTCCTTGACTTAGGATGTTGCAATATTTCATAAAATAGAGTTAATCATATTTGAATCTTTGTAGTTTTTGAAACAATATGTCTTGATAAGTTGTGTGAACTTGTGACGAAGATACTTAGGATGTGATAAACCCTTAAAAGAAAAAAAAATTGTTCTCTTTAACTAGTCCTAATTTGGGTTTAAGCAATAGAAAAAGAAAAGAAAGGTATGTGGTGAGTCGAGATGGAGCGTAAAACGCACTCACTCATAAACACACCATGAAATGAGTGGAGCATAATGCACTCAATTGTTTAAAAAAAAAAAAAAAAATTCAGTTTGCTACCCAGTTTGTAGTAGTAAGAGAAACATTGAGAAAAAAATAAGAGGTGAGTTGTACATGAATTGGTTGTGATTGTTTCCTTGTTTGCATTGATTGAAGTAATTGTGGAAAATGATGAAGAGATACGAATGTCATTAACTCTACTTTACTTTATCTTTGTGCTTCCTAAGTTAGTATGAATATCATGGATTAATAATGTTGCTTATGCATCGATGGTGTTCTGATATAGACTTGAGTGTTTGAATTAGTTTGCCCGAGGACGTGCAAAAGCTAAGTGTGGGGGAATTTGATAAGAGTAATGATATATTTTATTCTTTCCATATTATGTTTTTTGTTATTTTTATGCCTATTTGAATTGATAGAGTTTATTTGTGAGTTTGGCATAGTGGATAGACTTTAGGAAGTAAGTGAAAGATTAGGAAATTCCAGATTTTCCAGATTTTTCGTATTCTGACCATGCTGCGTTTTCAGGTTTTTCATGGAGATAGATTCCTCAATTGCAAAAGTGGTCTTCAAGAAATTAAAGTAGACAAATCAAGCTTTTCAGAAGGTATTATAGTGAGAATCTGAGTTCGTTTGGGTTTTCAGTTGTTGTTTGCAAAACCGGACCTGGAATCCTAGTCGCAGAAGGATTCCTTAGCTGAGCATCGAATCTTCAAATGGGCCTACTGGAGCGTCGATATCGAAAGCGGTGATTCAGAAGCCCAAATTCATCTACACATCCTAAAAATACATTTTATGAAGTGATGGGAGCCCATAAAGATCTTTTACAATGCGAGAACCCTGGTGAAAGCTGGAGACGAATTCTGGAATCCATATCTGATCAGATTTTCAAATCTGGAAGTCTATCTTCTAGAAACGTCTAGGAAATATTCCGTGATTCTTGGGAAAATTAAGTAAACACATGTTATTTAATCAAAGTTTTTAGGTTAAACGGGGGAGGACGTAGAGTTTAATTTGGGAGAGTTTTTGCGTTCTAGATCAGATGTGCGGCTAATTTCCTTCTTCAGTTCAAGGGGATTTTGAAGCCTAATTTCATGTCATTGGTGTAACCTGACTCTAGTAACATTGTTCTTAATCTCGTTTTTATTGGAATGTTTGTTTATTCTGTTTTAATTGTTTGTGATTCTTGTTTGAGTGATTTAGTTTTGGCCTGCTAAATTGTTTAATCAGAATTTACCTGTTAGAATTAGGAATTGTGATCCGTAATTGTCCTTTTTATTCAACGAGGTGACACATGATGATAGCTGATTATGGACAAGTTTGGTCTATTGTCTTGAATAACTAACCTAAGTTAAATAATCCAGAGCTTGCGTGATTGTTGCTTAGATTGATCTATTCTCCTAATTCTTAAGGCTGCCATTGAATAAATTTAGAGAGCTGTTTCTAGGTTGTTCAAGGGTTGTATCTACTCGAAGAGCTTGTTTCGTAGTGACAAACTAAGGGAGAATTCGGGTAACAGAGCTTGTTGTTTCCTAGGGTCAGTAGTTTCATAATATGAGATAGAACAGTGTTACGGTTACTTTATGTCCAGTGCATGTTTAGGTGATTTTGAACCGAGAGCTGATTGTTTAACCTGATATTTTATTTCTCTGTTTTACTTTTGTTTTGCCTTGATTACAAACCCCTTTCATTACTGTTGTCAGGTTTTCTATTTAGATTTAATTTGCGTTTCTGTTGTTTTTTGTTTTAAGAATATAGAAATTAATCGAGTCATTCCCTGTGGATCGACCCTTGCTTGCCCTTTATCAATTCAATAGTTAGGTCAGTAAGGTAATTAATTTGGTGCATTCGGCACGCACCAGGAAGCTACTGGTGCTGGTCCCCAATGTCACTATGAACTATTTCAAGTAGTTGTGTAGCTCTGGAGGTTGAACTAGGAAAGTGATTTCTATTTAGTTTTCCTAGTTTACATGCATCACAAAAACCTAATGATGAAACAGGTTCTGAAGGTCAAGGATGAATGTGAGGTAAGTTTTACTTTATACATCAGCAAGGGTGGCCTAAACGATTATGCTAGAGGGACAGGGCATTGTTCCTAGTATTACTAGCCTGAAAAACTGTAGGATGATTGTTTAAGGATGATTGTGGATGTTGTCAATTGCTAATTGTAGCATTATGAACAAGCGATTTAGGCATAGCAGAATTTTCATCAACATATTTAGACATACGGAATTTTCATCAACATACATAGAACCGATTTGCACCACAGCAACCATAGAAGCAAATGTGCATTATCATTCACACAAAAGCAGATTTACATTAACATCAACCATAAAATTTTCAACAACATTAAACATAGAAAGCGATTTGCAACGAAGCATATGCAGAACAGAATCAATCAGATTTGTTCGACTAGGATAATTATCAAGCAGGAGTATTACAGAATTATGTCAGAACTATCAACCAAATCAGAGATGTTATTATTATTTGCAGGAATATCAGAATAGTACAGTAGAAACAAACTTCCAGATGCAGAATTAACAGAGTTTAAACTAGAGGTTTTCTAAACATTGTGTCTTATTAATGAAATCATGAGTACATCATTTGCATATGAGACAGGACTTTGAGTACACAAATAATTGTGGATCTTGCACCCTATGATTGTGATTAACAACAACATTTATTGGACTGCTAGTCAGTATATTACAGTTGGCATTAGCATCTTGAAAATCATTCAAGAACTAACAGACTGGGGAAACTACAACTATACTGACTATTAGTACCTCCTGACTTATTTGAAACCAAAGTATTACAAACCTAGAACTCAAAGCAGCTGACTTTCTAGATCACCAGAAGTGTAACCAGAGGAGAAGCAAGAAGGTATGTGCAATTGGTACAGACCACCTTAAGTCCTCCCTGCAATAACACTGCCTTGGTAGCCTTGTCCTTAACAACACAACAATCAGAGTCAAATTCCTGTCACATGATATCTTTAGTGAATCTAGAAATACTAAGTAAATTTTTAGTTATTCTAGGAACACACAACACATTGCGCAAATGTACACTAGAATGAAATGAATTGGGAAATAAAGTGGAGCCTTAGAGATATAGGAGACTTACCGTACCAACTTGTAGTTTTAACTCCATCGTAGGTTTTACTGGAAATTAGTTGAGTAGGATCAGGAGTAACATGGTCAGTACTCCTGAATCCATGTACCAGGTTGGATCAACAAGAGCAGTAACTAGGACAGTCATGTGTGTTTGAGGATAATGGTTTGAGTAAAGTGACTGGTTAGACACAAAGAAAGCTTGGTTGGGACTTAGTTGGGAATTGCATTTGGTAGGAACTTTCTGACTATGGACATGAAACCCTTGCTGTTAATGAGTAAAAGATGGTTTGCCTTGCAGATTGGTATGCTGTTGTTGACTATGCAAGTTGGAGTTTATAGTGGCTGGGTGATGAATCATAGGATCCATTAGCGAGAACAATAACATGTTGCTTCTAGAATAGACTATACGACTGCCGTTGTTATAATGCTGCTGATTTCCAAACTGAGATCCATAAAACCATAGTAAAAAGCTGGACCAAAACCACCTTGTCCTGGCATGTTACTTTGAGGAGGTATACCATTGTAAGTGGAGTTGTAGCGTGATAACAGTGAGCTACTGTATGGCCAATTTTGCTACAAACTTGACAAATAGGCTTGCCTTTGCCATTACTTCTTCCTTTCCTCTCCCAAATCAGGTCTGTATGGAGTAGAGTGCTTGAATTTCCACCAAAATGTCCAAAGTTTGATCCAAGATCATTCGAGCTGAACTGAAGTAATTCTGAGATCCTATAGGAGGATTTAGTAAGCCTTGCGGTTGAGACTGACTATGTGTGACCAAACCGAAGTACCAATAGTGAGAGGAAACCTTAGAAGTGATAGGCACCAAATTTTGACCACTGAATTCTCAAGAGAAGCTACATTACCGACCTCCATGAAACTCTATAGAGTTAAACCTATCAAGCCGCAACTCATATTTCTGCAACAAAAACCACCTCTTGCAAAGTAATTGGATCAACCTTAGACTCCCCCTAGAGGTCAGATTAATAACAACAGCGTCAAATGCTAGACCTAAACTGTCTAAGATATGTTAAAGAAAATCTTCATCTAAGATCAGTTGACCACTCGTAGATAGACTTTCAGCAATGCCTTTCATTTTTCTTAACGTACTCATGAATATTCAAATTGCCTTTTTGAGTTATTTGAAGCAAATTCTTCAAATGTAAGGCTCTGGCCTTTGACTCAATTACAAATTCAGCTTCTAGTTTAAACCACACTTCAGACGCAAACTGACATTTTTCAACAAGAGTGAACATGCACTCAGAAATTGAAGCGAGAAGCCAAGTAACAAGGAACTTGTCAGTTCGTTTCCAAGTTACATAAGCTGGATTCAGCTTTTCTTTAGCTAGGGTTTCAGATGATTTACTATCACTCAACTCAATTAAACAAGAAACAGAGCTAATAAAGGGAGTTGGATAGGGAACTAAACCTGTCAAATGTTCTTCGAGTTCATGAGCTCCTACAGCGAAAAGGACTTGTGATCGCCACAATCAGTAATTATCAGTGTAGCCTCTCTTGTCAGTTTGGGAGTGACGACCTAAAGACTTGACAAAAAAACTGAGAGCTAAGGATTCGTTGAAACACTCTGCATTTTCTCCATTGACGCCAGAAAAAAAACGAAAATCACTTGTTCAGATCGTTGTCATTGACGCTTGTCTCAGGCTCTGATACCATGAGAAACTAAAGAACTGAAAAGAAAAATCTAAGAATTCATGAACTGTATTATTAATTTTCTAAGAGATACACTTTTACAATGACTCATTTCTTTATATACAAAGAAAGAGAGAGAACAAAATGCTGCAAAATAAACCCAGCTTCAACGATAAATAGAAGAGTAAAGTTACTCTTCTCAAAACGATGCCGTTGCTTCTTTTGTGGAGTTGCAGTTTTACAAAACTGCTCTCTTTTCAGTCTGGCTAATAGCTACTGACTTAGTTGGAGTCGAAGATTATGAAGGTGAAAATGAGTAATTAAATTCTAAAGTTCTAGCCAATCCTCAAAACTCTAAAGACAGTGATTCAGATAATTTTCTTTCGGGCGATTCTCAAGATTCTCAATTTGAAGATGATTAAAGGACAATGACTCAGCACTGCCTTTTTCCAATTTTCAAAAGTTACAGATTGATATTCAAGACTTTTGGCAGATGACAAAATTTTATCCAGCCGACTTTATCACTTGTCAGAAGTAAGAAGCAAAATTGTCAACATTATCTCTGCAAGAATTGAAGACATCCATCAGACTTATCCTTTTCCAAAGTATACAATTGTCAAGCTCCCCTGACAACAAACAAGATTTTTCAAGAGTCCATTAATAAGCATTATCCTTTGTCTGCCATTTTCAGAGCAGGTCCTCAATAATTCAAGACACGTATCCAAGACAGCTCATCACTTATCAACAACTTTATCTTTTAGTCTATATTGTAATAATGTAACGGATTCAAATGCTTTTGAAATCCGGTTTGTTGTAGTATAAATATGTATTACTTCAGTTGTATCGGTAGAAGTTTTGAGAGTTAAGTTTCAGACAAAACTTTGAGAGCAAAACTCTCGTGTACAAATTATCAAAGCAATAAAATTGTAAGTTTTTCTTCATTGCATTCATTATATTATTTGACTTTGTTTACTTTCAATCAATTTACAATATTTTCTTTATTTGACTTGACTTCAATGCATTTACTTTGCTTTTAATTCATTCATTTACATTGTTTTCTTTCAATTACTTTGTTTTTTAAAGATCCTGCTATATATGGTATCAGAGCCAAGTAGAGTCAATAGAAGTAGTGATTAGAAATTAAAAACTGCACAAAACAACACCCATAAAAAGTAGTTACTATGGCAAATTACTGTTAAAAACACTGTTTTATAATACTGTTCACTGTTACTATTCATGCACTGTAGCAGTTGCTGTAGATTACTGTTCATCCGTGCACTGTTTATTTCTTGATTAATTTAAGGGTTAGATAAATCTAGAAGGTTTTAATCTAGAAGAACTCTAGAATTGATTCTAGGTTGCACTTGGTCAGCCTGGAGGGTGCATTGGTCAACCGTGTTAGGTGGTCCCGTACCTTGGTGGTCCCGTGATCTAGGAGAGAAACTGGAACTTTTAGGTTAGAATTGTTTTAGAAATGTCTAATTTCTTAAGGAGATTAGGAAGTAGCAGTAGGCGAGATGATAGTAGTAGCAGTAACGCTATTAGAATTAATAGTCAACAACAAAGTATAAACAATAATCAAGAATTAATGAAGTCTATTAACACTCAAGAAATTAATATGGCAAAAATCGATCAACACTTACATAACTGGAACATACCACCAGTTAAAAAAGACACAATATATCAAATAGGTAGTTTTGAATTTATGTCAGATTACTCCATTAAAACTATAGAAGACACAATAATGATAACCGAAGAAAGGGTTGAGGAAATTCAACTTCTTTTTGAAAAAGCAATACACAAACACAGGCAAAACAGTTATAAATTTTTACACATAGGATTAGTACAAGTAGCAGTAAAACCATTATTTAGATTAGGACAAAACATTCCAATATTAGTAATGTTAAGAGACGCAAGAAGTTTAAACTTCAATAACTCTTTATTAGCTGTATTAAATTCTAATTTAGAAAGTGGTCCAGTATATTTTGATTGTTATCCGAACTTTACAGTAGCATTACATGATCCAACAATACTGTCTACATTAACTATTGTTAGAATATGTTTACTGGTAATTGAAGGATAAATATGTAATTTCAGTTAGACAAATGGCAAATCTATAATTCTAGTCTGACTAACTAGTTGACTTGTTGACTGGGGTCAGTTTGCTTTTTAACACACTTTTGTAACAGTATTTGTTAATCAGTTTTATACCCAAAAATATTCAGACTTTTTCTCTCGTTTTCTCGCGTTTTCTCACTCTTTCTCAGCACCTTTCTTAGCTACCTTTCTTTCTATTTCAAGCTCTCATTTGGTATCAGAGCCATTGAAAAATGTCAATAATGGCCGATCAAACTTCTTTTGCTTCTTCTTTTGACAGATCTGAAACTAACCCAAACCCAAAACCTTCCACTTGCTCAACAAATCGCAGCAATTCCTATGGTTTTTCGTCATCAACACTTCTAATTATCTCACCCAAGCTGATGAGAGATAATCACAGGTTTTGGAAGTCTCAAATAATCTTTGCTGTTAGCTCACATGATCTTGAGGAACATCTCAGTGGTTTGGTTTCTTGCCCAGCTCCTTTCATTAGAGTTCAATCAGAAACTGAGGTAATCAAGAAACCTAATCCTGAGTATGCTTTGTGGAAGAAAACTGATAAACTTCTAGTTAGTTGGTTGCTGTCTTCGATTTCAGAATCAATGTTTACTATAATTGCTAAATGTCAACATGCTACTGAAATCTGGATAACACTAGAAAATGAATTCCTTACTGAATATAGAGCCAAAACATTACATGTTAAAAGCTTGTTACAAAATACTAAGAAGGATAGTCTTAGCATGCATGCCTATTTTATTAAGATGAAAGGATTTGATGAGAATCTGACTTCTAGTGGGGTTAGTGTTACGGATGAGGAACTACTAAATTATATATTAGATGGTCTTGACTCAGATTATGATGCTGCTGTAGTCAATATAACCTCTAGATTAGAGTCTAGACAAGAACCAATCTCTATTCAAGAAGCTCAAATTATCCTGCAAAAATTTGAGCTAAGATTGGAAAAGGCAAATTTTGCCCAGAATTCAGTTATCCATAATGAGTTCCATGGAGTCTTAGCTAATATTGCCAATCTTCCTATAGACACCAGTAATAAAAAATCTCAATTACCTCATGATACTCAAAACCTTGTTGGAAAACTTCAGTATAATACCCTACCTCAAAGTGATCAGCTTCATAGTTTCCCTTCACCATATGCCCCACCTACTCAAAATCAAACCATGTCTACACCCGGATATGCTCAGAACTCATATTATAGTCAACAGTTTCATAGTGGTTATTCTGGTGGTAGTGGTAGAGGTAGAGGTAGGATTGGAGGAAGAAACAGATTTGTTTGCCAAGTTTGTGGAAAAACTGGGCATCTTGCTCTAAATGAGTCCATTGTCCTTTAATCATCTTCAAATTGAGAATCTTGAGAACGCCCGAAAGAAAATATTGAATCACTATCTTCAGAGTGTTTGAGGATTGGCTAGAAATGAGAATTTAATAATCATTTCACCTTCATAACTTCGACTTCAACTAAGTCAGCAGCCTCCCAGCTGAGACTAATTGCTGAATATAAGTATTGTTTTCAGATGTTGATATGAAGGTTATTAAAAAGAGAAGAAGCCCAAATACTAATGATTCTTGAGGTTGTTTGTCCTTATATTCATGAGGACTTTTAGCACGGAGTTGCAGTTTCAAGAATAATTTGTTAATAGCTTTTGAAGAAACGGGTATAAGGCATCAGCTAATGAATTGGTGTGGATTTTAAAGATATCTATTTAATTCCAAAAAATCATAATATGGATATTAGGTCCACTTTAATTACTCAAATTTTACCCTTTTAAGGTAACCAATATTTTGACAAGATGTTAATGTTTGAATTAGTAAACCACCCTTAATAAAAGATATTAGTCATTTAAAAAATGTTTCAATATTAAGATAAATACTATTACTAAAGTAGAGAGTCTAGAAATTGTCCTACAAAAGAATGGCTCGATTACCACAAAATTTGGAGCTTGCATTACAAAACTTGTTTTCAATTTTGCATTAAGACTTCAAAAGTTCACAAATACGTTTTCAATAAATGCAAAAGTCAAAAAGTAAGTTTTTCTATAGACTCGCTCGTAACAAAAACTTTCAGGACACAGAGTTTTGAGAGAAAGTGAGGAAAAAGATGGGCACTCCCATCAAACCCAAAAAAATCCAAAATCAAAGCATCGTATGCGATGCTACCACCTAAAACCTATTACACCAAACAAAACCTTCACAATCAAAATCTCAAGGCCCAATAAATAGAAACCATTATCAACCAACCAAAAAGGTTGCACTCTTTAGATGAAGAATGTGGTTTCTCATCAACCCCAAAAGATCACCAACACCAAAAATTATCAACCAGCCCTTACAAACCACTTATTCACCTTCTCGTCAAACCTACAAATAATCCCACTTTTCAATACATTGAGAAAGATATAACTCAATCAGATTTGCATTGTTGAACCGAAATGGGGACAAACTATGCAAGAAACCTTGTCAAAAATTTTCCCTCCAGATTAATGTTTATTCAGATGATTATTAAAAAACAAGAACATTATGATAAATTATTGTTGATACTGTCATAGAAATACCATAATCCAGATAGAAATATCCAAATAGAATGCTTTTTCAAAATGCAAAATCAAAAAGGTCTTGAGACCTCAATAAAATGCAAGCAATACTGTCTTGTTTGGACCATTAGACCATGCAGGAGGATTTTTCTAAGTCTTTGATATAAGGTTCACATAGTTTTCAAGGTTTGAAAAAATCTGCTACATAATTTAGACATCCTAAAAATCTTTGTAATTGTGTTTGTCTCTTAATTCATAGAAAATTATTTGCAAATTCTATGTCCTATCAATTGGTTTAATAGTTCCTTTATAAATTATGACTAAAAATCTATTTTTGTTTGAAATAATTTCATTTTGTGGCTGAAACAACTAACATTTCTTAATAATTTCTTCAAATATTTAAATGTTTCAAATTTGATCTAGATTCTGATAACTAAGACATCATCAATATATACTATTGTAAATGTAATAGGGATTAAAATATAACTTCATAATGTTTTGAAATTCTGAAGGTGCATTTTTTAATCAAGGCATAACATTCCACTCATATTGACCAAAGGAACATTAAATGCCTTTTGTATTATCTATTCATATCTATTGAACTTGCCAAAATCCTGATTTCTATCAAATTTTGAAAATATGTTGCATTATATAATCTGTTATTAAATTTTTTTATTGGGAATTGGATCCATTGTAATACTTTATTTAATGGTTTATAATTGATTACTAATCTTGGAACTCCTCGTTCCTTTTCTGCTGCATTATTGACATAGAAGCAGAACAGCTCCATGGAGATTTACTTGGTCTAATTAATTTTTATCTTGTAAATCTTTGATTTCTTTATGACAGTATTCAAGTAATTCTTTATTCATTTGTATGGTCTAGCTTTGTTGGTATATTTTTCTCATCAAAGTTCTTAAACAGGGAAGACAAACTACGTGTTGTTTTCTATCCCAAAAGGCATTGGAATTGTTGAGCATATGTCTTGTAAAATCGCTTTTCTAAATTTTTAATAATTTCTTGAATTTTTGGATTTCTAATTGTTGCTTTATCCTTTCATGTTTAATTCTTCCTTTAAGAAATTAATTTTGTTTTCTTATAATTAATAAGATTTATGTTTGATATGCAGTCTTTTAAATTATAATTTTATTAATGGAGGATTAACAAATTCAAATGTGACATTTTGTCCTAAATATTGGTCGTAATTCCTTTACATTTACTAGTAAAGGGTAAATTTGAGTAATAAGGGGGTACCTAATATAACATCTTGATCTAAATCTTTTGCTAGAATAAAGGTACTTTATATAAAAAATTTTGTATACATCATGTGCATTAGATATTTATAATTAATGTTAATTGTTGACCATTAGCTCCATATAATTTTTCTTTTGTTTTTTTCATAATATTTTGTTGGAATTAATCTTCTCTTATACAGTTTTGATCTGCTCCAGTGTCTACTAAAGCTTGTGTAATAATATCTAATTCATGATTATATTGATCCTAATGTAAACATGCCATTTTTGAAATTGAACTCTTGAGATTTCATTAATGAATGATTCTTCTGTTTCTTTAATTTGTAATCCTGATTTTGAGGTTGATGGTTGTCCTATAGTTTCTTTGGAGGCTTTTAAACATAAAAATCTGTCTGATTCCAATATCTTTTGTAATTCTTTAATTGATTTTTCAGATATTGATTTCTTCTTGTAGATCACTTAAGTTACTTGTGGGTTTGTCAAATCTTTTTAATATGTCTTTTAAATTGAAGAATCTACATCTTTTTGTTTTCCTTCAGATAAAATTAATTCTTTAAGTTTTAATAAATATTCTCTTTAATATCTTCATCCTGAATTTTGTCATAATATCTAATAGAAATTCTTTGATTTTGTGATACATTTATTGACTTAGGTCTAAATTTTGATATCATATTTATTGATTTCATTGCACAGTAGCAGGCTTAAGGGGTCACTATTATTACAAGTTGTAAAGGCTTACTCTTAATATCTAGCAGTTTCTTATTAAAGAATTATTGAAGTTTTGTTAGAATGTAAGCCTAAGTCAAGACAATTCTAACAAAAACTTTGTCAATAATTCTTTAATAAGAACTCGCTAGATATTAGAGTAAGCCTTTACAAACTTGTAATAAGTGACCCCTGTAAGCCTTGCTACTGTGCAATGAATAATAAATATGATATAAAATCTAAACCTAAGTCATAAATGTTATCACCAATCAAAAGAATTTATTAGATATTATTGACAAAATTAAGAGTGAAGATATTAAAGAGAATATTTAAAACTTAAAGAATTAATTTTATCTAAGGAAAACAAAAAGATTAGATTCTTACAATTTAAAAGCATATTCAAAAGATTTGATAACCCACACAAGTTACTTTAAGTGATTTGCAAGAAGAAATCAATATTCTAAAAATCAAGTTAAAGAATTACAAAACGATATATTGAAATCAGACAGATTATTATTAAAAGCTCCAAAGAAACTATAGGACAACCATCAACCTCAAAATCAGAATTAAAATCATAGAAGAAACAGAAGACATTATTAATGAAATCTCTGAATTCAATTCAAAAATGGCATGTTTACATTAGATCAATATCAATCAAGAGTTAGATCTTATTACACAAGCTTTAGTAGATACAGGAGATGATCAAAATTGCATAAGAGAAGGATATCCAACAAATATTATGAAAAAACAAAAGAAAAATTATATGGAAGCTAAGGTCAACAATTAAACATTAATTATAAATTATCTAATGCACATTATGTATACAAATTTTTGATTAAAGTACTTTATTCTAGCAAAATATTAAATCAAGATGTGATATTAGGTACCCCTTTATTTACTCAATTACCCTTTTAATGTAACCAATAAGGAATTATAACCAATATTTTAGGACAAGATGAATGTTTGAATTCGTAAATCCACCATTAAAAAAGATATTAGTAATTTAAAAACGTTTCAATATCTAAGATAAATACTATTACTAAGTAGAGAGTCTAGAAATTGTCCCTACAAAAGAATGGCTCGATTACCACAAAATTTGGATGCTTGCATTACAAAACTTGTTTTCAACTTTTTGCATTAAGACTTCAAAAGTTTCAAATTACGTTTCATAAAATGCAAAAGTAAAAAGTTTTTCTATAGACTCTCTCTCATCACAACACTTTCAGGACAAGAGTTTTTGAGAGAAAGTGAGGAAAAGATGGGCACTCCATCAAACCCAAAAACAATCCAAATCAAAAGCATTGTATGCGATGCTACCACCTCAAAACCTATTACCCCACAAACAAAACCTTCACAATCAAAATCTTCAAAGCCCAATAAACAGAAAACCATTATACCCAACCAAACCGGTTCATCTTCTAGATGAAGAACTGTGTGTAGGATTCTCTTTGTCCTATTCATTTGTTGAGACATAGTGTGGAGAATTTGTTTAGAATAATGTTTTGATGTTGAATATTTTTGATGTCTCGTAAAGTTGGTGGTTTTTATCATCATCTATTCTATTAATTTTTTTAAATGGTGATTGCTATTATTTCTGCTGTTGATG
This sequence comes from Pistacia vera, assembly GCF_008641045.1. Lineage (NCBI taxonomy): Eukaryota > Viridiplantae > Streptophyta > Magnoliopsida > Sapindales > Anacardiaceae > Pistacia > Pistacia vera. The sequence goes on along the minus strand of NW_022195423.1, from coordinate 1,238,335 downwards.
TTTAGTTTAATTTCTTCTAAAGTGGATGGACGGATTGTAAAGTCTTATTGGTTGATGTTGCCAATTTTTTTGTTGCATTAGTAGTTACAAAAATAGTTTTCTTTCACTTAAATTTGATAACGTTTTCTATTTTCTAACCAATTAAAGAAATAAATATTTTGTTTAATTTTTCTGTGTATTGTACCATTCGGATCTAAGGGTATTTTGTTCTTCTGGATTAAATTTTGTAAAGAAAATTTGTCTTTTTTCTTTATTATAGTTTATGTAAGAATTTTGCTTCAATAATTCTTTGTTAATTTCAAAGGGTTTTGTTATTGTGTTGATTTGACATATTTCCTAATACTTCTGATGTGTTGGTGAACTAGGTGGACTTGATGTGTTTCATATGCAGGTTTTGGTACAGGAGGGGAATAATTGACTCTACCAATTTATTGTTGAAGTTGATGACGAAGGCCTAGGTGTACAATTTCTTCAATCCGGGTTGTGATGATTTCATTAGTAATGATGGGTTGATTTTTGTTCTAAGGGAGTTTCTCTAAATTTTAATTTATTGTACATTTGCTTCTTCAGTTTTTGTCTTGATTTTTAATTCTGATTTGAGGTTGATGGTGTCCTTAGTTTCTTTGGAGGGTTTTAAACATAATAAATATGTCTTGATTTCATATTTATTGTTTTGTAATTCTTTAATTGATTTTCAGAAAATTGATTTCTTTTTGCAAATCACTTAAGTAACTTGTGTGGGTTTATCAAATCTTTTGAATTCTTTAAATTATAAGAATCTACATCATTTGTTTTCCTTCAGATAAATAATTCTTTAAGTTAATAAATTCTCTTTAATATCTTCTCTGAATTTTGTCAATAATATCTAAGAAATCTTTTGATTTGGTGATAACATTTATTGACTTAGGTTTAGATTTTGATATCATATTTATTGATTTCATTGCACAGTAGCAAGGCTTACAAGGTCACTATTATTACAGTTTGTAAGGCTTACTCTTAATCACGAGTGTTTCTTATTAAAGAATTATGAAGTTTTTGTTAGAATTGTCTTGACTTAGGCTTAATAATTTAGCGGTAAAAGGTCGCTGAGAGGGTAGCATTTCAAATGATACTTTTGATGTTGGATATATTGGGATCTATGTTAAGTTTTTATTTGTCTTTTAGTTGGACATTTAAAGCATGCTGTCCTTCTTGTTTGCATTTTCACATTTTTGAAATTGACTCTTGAGATTTCATTAATGAATGTCTTCTGTTTCTTTAATTTGTAATCCTGATTTTGAGGTTGATGGTTGTCCTATAGTTTCTTTGGAGGCTTTTAAACAATAAATCTGTCTTGATTTCATATTATGTTTGTAATTCTTTATTGATTTTAGAATATTGATTTCTTCTTGCAATCACTTAAAGTACTTGTGTGGGTTTATCAAATCTTTTAATATGTCTTTTAAATTGTAAGAATCTACATCTTTTTGTTTTCCTTCAGATAAAATTAATTCTTTAAGTTTTAAAAATATTCTCTTTAATATCTTCATCCTGAATTTGTCTAATATCTAAGAAATTCTTTTGATTTTGTGATAACATTTATTGACTTAGGTCTAAATTTTGATATCATATTTATTGATTTCATGCACAGTAGCAAGGCTTACAGGGTCACTATATTACAAGTTTGTAAAGGCTTACTCTTAATATCTAGCGAGTTTCTTATTAAAGAATTATGAAGTTTGTCAAAGTTTTTGTTAGAATTGTCTTGACTTAGGCTAATAATTTAGGGGTAAAGGTCGTTGAGAGGGTAGCATTTCAAATGATACTTTTGATGTTGGATATATTGGATTCTAATGTTAAGTTTTTATTTGTCTTTTGGTTGGACATTTAAAAGCATCGTGTCCTTCTTGTTGCATTTCCACATTTTTTCTTTTATTTTATTATTGTAATAAGAACATTTTCTTTCCTATGATTTTGTTTGTGATGGGGTAAAGTTTGAAAGGACATTAATGTTGATTTAGAGGATGATAATTCACTAAGTTTACTACTATTTTCAAAATAGTATTGTGATTATTGAATTTAACGATTTCTTCTTTTGGAATGAAGGGTTCAAAAAATGGTTTAACATATTTTGTGAATAAAGGGGTGTTGAATTTCTAAAGTGTATGTTGAATGTGAATTTGAATTTTCTACTAACTCCTTCCCGGGGGCTTTTGAAATTTTGTAATTATGTGTGTAGTATTATCTTCTATCCTATTCATTTGTTGACTCATAGTGTGGAGAATTTGATTAGAGTAATTGTTTTGATGTTGAATATTTGTGTCTCGTAAAGTTGGTGGTTTTTTATCATCATCTATTCTATTAATTTTTTTAAATAGTGATGCTATTATTTCTGTGTTGATGTTCTATTTTAATTTCTTCTAAAGGTGGATGGACAGATGAATAAGTCTTATTGGATGTTTGCCATTTTTTGTTGCATTAGTAGTTACAAAATAGTTTCTTTTTTCTAAGTCTTTGATATAAAGGTTCGCCATAGTTTTTAAGGTCTTGGAAAAAATCTGCTACATAATTTAGACATCCTAAAAATCTTTGTAATTGTGTTTTGTCTCTTTAATTCATCAGGAAAACTATTTGCAATTCTACTGTCCTATCAATTGGTTTAATAGTTCCTTATCAAAAATTTTCACTCAGATTTTTATTATTTTTCGATGATTATTAAAAACAAGAACATTTATGATATTTTAGTTGATACTGATTCAGTAGAAATTACCCATAATCCAGATAGAATAATCCAAATAGAATTGCTTTTTCAAAATGCAAAATCAAAAAGGTCTGGGACCTCAAGATTGCGCATTGGATTATCAAAAACTTCCATTTTCTCAAAACTTTATTCCAAGAATTCTTATAAAGATTATCAAAAAGCTGGTTTTAGCTTTTTGTCTAACACATACAACACACTCTGGTTTTTTATCTTTGAAAAAAATGTCAAAACTTTTCCAAAAGGTCCAAAAGGTTTAATTTTTTCGGTTTAAATGAACAAATCCTCCCACCTTCGGTTGGAAGGATATCAATTATTTGCCAAAAATTTCAACAACAGTGAAGATCATACTTGCATTTTCTAGTAATTTCTTACGCCTGGATAATGAGTTGGCAATTTTATATCAGACACCTCCTCCTCCCAAATTCAGACAATTACAAAGAAAATTCCTTATTAAATGGGGCCTAGTTTTTCCATCCAAAATAGTCCACCAGCTGTGCAGATATGGATTTCTCAACACCCTCAGATATGTAGCCTCAACAACAATCAACATTTCTAACACAAAATCAAAACTTCTGGCCGAGCTAGCTCAAGCCGAGACCCCACAAGATATGACAAAATTATTATGGCCATCAGATCTTCCTCTTCTCAAAAGGCAGATTCAGACAAAACCAAATCTCCATGGATAAGATGAGGATGACTATTTTTTCATGTTCCAAACCAGATCAATTATGAGTTCCATAAAAGACAATAAAATCAACACCAATGACTCAGCACCGCCTTTTTCAATTTTCAAAAGTACAACTTGATATTCAAGACTATTACCCCACAACAAAACCTTCACAATCAAAATCTTCAAAGCAATAAACGAAAACCATTATCACCCAACAAACGGTTCACTCTTCTAGATGAGAATTGTTCTCCTCATACCCCCAAAAGATCACCAACCACCAAAAAATTACAACAAGCCCTTACATACCACCATCTTATTCACCTTCTCTGTCAAAACCTCCAACATTAATCCCACTTTTAATACATTGAGAAAGATATAACTCAATCAATTTGCATTGTTGAACCCGATATTGGGGACAAACTATGAAGAAGAACCTTATCAAAAATTCCCTCCAGGTTTTATTTATTCCTGATGATTTATTAAAAACAAGAACATTTTATGAAATATTGGAAAAAGGCGGTGTGATCATTGTCCTTTAATCATCTTCAAATTGAGAATCTGAAATCGCCCGAAAGAAAATTATCAATCACTGTCTTGAGTTTTGAGGATTGGCTAGAACTTGAGAATTTAATAACTCATTTTCACCTTCATAATCTTCGACTTCAACTAAGTCAGAGCCTCCTCAGCTGAGACAATTGCTAATTAAGTATGTTTCAGATGTTGATATTGAAGGTTTATTAAAAAGAGAAGAAGCCCAAATACTAAATGATTCTTGTGGATGTTCGTCCTTATATTTCATGAGGACTTTTTTAGCAGAGTTCAGTTTCAAGAATAATTTTGTTAATAGCTTTTGAAGAAATGGGTAAGGCATGGCTAATTGAATTGGTGTTGGATTTTAGATATCTATTTAATTCCAAAAAATCATCAATATGGATACAGAAAGAATTCTTCGCCAAATATCATTTGAAATAATTTTTTGAAATTTTCTAAGAGTATTTTCTTTTGAGAAAGATGACGATTTTGGACAACAGTAAAAAGATTTTTTGATTTTGAAAATGGGTATATTTTTTCTTCATGAGAATTATTGCTTTTGATGGGAGTGCCCATTTTCACTCACTCATCACTCTCTCTCGCTCTTTGTCACTCAACTTTTTCTTTCCCTGTAAGAATTCAGGAAGAAAATCAGGTAATGAATTATGTGTCCTTATGTTTCAATTTCAAAGTCAAAACAAGAAAGTATTGCTTGCCATCTGGCGAAAATCTGTTTTGAACTAAATTTTTTATCTTTTTCAAAAATGAATTTTGATGCTGGAAGAATCTGTTGAATCAAAAATCTTTTATTGATCAAATACAATTTTGTAATGCATAAAACAATTGATAAAACTTTTTTTTGTGGTGAAAATTTTTTTGAGCACCGAGCCAGACTCCAGAATGGAACCTTACAGACTCTCTATTATCTAATTTTTGTTTTAATATCCCACATAACCTATCAAGGCATCAGTTTCTATAATAGGATAGGCTGAGGGATCCAATTAATAAGGAAGGAAGGGATTTAATTTTCTCTAACTATTTGGGTATGAGACTCAGACCATGCAGGAGAGTTTTTTCTAAGTCTTTGATATAAAGGTTCACATAGTTTTCTAAGGTCTTGGAAAAAATCTGCTACATAATTTAGACATCCTAAAATCTTTGTAATTGTGTTTTGTCTCTAATTCATCAGAAAATTATTTGCAAATTCTATTGTCCTATCAATTGGTTTAATAGTTCCTTATAAATTTCATGACCTAAAAATCTGATTTGTTTGAAAAATTTCATTTTTGTGGCTGAAACAACTATCCATTTCTTTAATAATTTCTTCAATATTTTTAAAGTTTCAAATGTTGATCATTGATTCTGAAACTAAGACATCATCAATATATCATTGTAAAGTGTATAGGGATTAAAAATATCATTCATAAGTTTTGAATTCTGAAGGTGCATTTTTTAATCCGAAAGGCATAACATCACTCATATTGACCAAAAGGAACATTAAATGCCGTTTGATTTATCTAGTTCATCTATTTGAACTTGCCAAAATCCTGATTTCTATAAAATTTTGAAAATATTGTTGCATATAATCTGTAATTAAATCTTTTTTATTGGGAATTGATATCTAATCATTGTAAACTTTATTTAATGGTTTATAATTGATTACTAATCTGGAACTCCTCGTTCCTTTTCGCTGCATTATTGACATAGAAGGCAGAACAGCTCCATGGGATTTACTTGGTCTAATTAATTTTTATCTTGTAAATCTTTGATTCTTTATGACAGTATTCAAGTAATTCTTTATTCATTTGTATGGGTCTCATTTTGTTGGTATATTTTCATCAAAGTTCTTAAATAGGGAAGACAAACTATGTGTGTTTTCTATCCCAAAAGGCATTTGGAATGTTGAGCATATGTCTTGTGAAAATCGCTTTTCTAAATTTTAATAATTTCTTGAATTTGGAGTTTCTAATTGTTGCTTTATCCTTTCATGTTTTAATCTTCCTTTAAGAAATTAATTTGTCTTTTCTTATAATATAAGATTTATGTTGATATTGACAATCTTTAAATTATTATATCTTTATTAATGGAGGATTAACAAATTCAAATGTGACATTTTGTCCTAAAATATTGTCGTAATTCTTTATCATTACGTAAAAGGGTAAATTTGAGTAATAAAGGGGGTACCTATATAACATCTTGATTAATCTTGCTAGAATAAAGGTACTTTTAATACAAAAATTTTGTATACATACATGTGCATTAGATAATTTAAATTAATGTTTAATTGTTGACCATTAGCTCCATATATTTTTCTTTGTGTTTTTCATAATATTTTGTTGGAATTAACCTTCTCTTATGATTTTGATCTGCTCCTGTTCTACTAAAGCTTGTGTAATAATACAATCTTGATTGATATTGATCCTAATGTAAACATGCATTTTGAAATTGAATTCGGAGATTTCATTAATAAACTTCTTCGTTTCTTTATTTTTAATTCTGATTTTGAGGTTGATGGTTGTCCTATAGTTTCTTTGGAGGCTTTTAAACATAATAAATCTGTCTTGATTTCAATATTATCATTTGTAATTCTTTAATTGATTTTTCAGAATATTGATTTCTTCTTGAATCACTTAAATAACTTGTGGGGTTTCAAATCTTTTAATATGTCTTTTAAATTGTAAGAATCTACATCTTTTTGTTTTCCTTCAGATAAAATTAATCTTAAGTTTTAATAAATATTCTCTTTTAATATCTTCATCCTGAATTTTGTCAATAATATCTAATAAAATTCTTTGATTTGTGATAACATTTATTGACTTAGGTTAGATTTTGATATCATATTTATTGATTTCATGCACGTAAAGGCCCATGCAATCACAATCATCAAGTCTTGTAAGACTCACTCTTGATCAGAGTATTTTCTTGAATTGATATATCATACTTCATTATCTTATTGTAACGAATCTTCTTCAGAGTCTTTTGAATAATTTTTAATAATTGTTGTTTTATTTGAATCTATTTTAATTTTTAATTTGATTTTCTATAGGGCACTTTGTGCATAATGACTTGTTGTTTACATTTCCACAAATGTGATAGGTTTTTTGGATATTTTCTGTTAGAAGATCTTTCTTTTTATAGGTTTATCATAAGATTTTTTTTCGTATTTATAATCTCTTTGAATAAGGTTTTCATATTGTTTTGTTTTTTATATCTTTTTGTACTTAATAGAGGGAGGTAATATTTTTTCATAACCATTTGACTACAAAATCCACTTAATTCGTTTTCTTATGTTTTAATCATTTTTTAATTTAGTTAATTTAAATCAGTGCAAATTATTAAAGCTTCGTTATTAAAAAACTAATTAAATCTCCATAGTTAAGTCTTCATAAGGTTATTTCCATCATATTTTGTATAATGCATTCTTGACAGTTGACTAATATCTAGGTAGACCGTCTAGGAACCTTCTTTCCAATAGGGTTTCCTAAGTCGTTCTTGTGAATACTTTTTGTAAAAACTATCCTTATACCATCTAAAATCTTCCATGGTTGGACACCCAGTTTGATAATATTTCTTGGATTTTTTCTGAAGCTTGTTGGGTCTCCTACAAAATTTTGGTTATTGCATAAATTAATGGAGCTACAGCGTCTCTTCTTCTTGATCATATTCTACTTGACTAGTACCTTCTACTTTGACTTTCCTAGTCTTTTTGTTGCGTGTAATATGTGATGTTTATGTGATTCTGTAAATCATTATCCCACCAATTTTTTAACTTCCCGTAAATCCGAGACTAATTTTTGCTATTTGAGATCAGTGTTGTCATGTGATTTATGAGCTATGCTGCATAGTCATTTCTTGTAAATATTTAATATTGGTGTCAGCTAATCCTCTATATTCCATCATCTATTCCTTTCCATATAGGAGATCTTGCCATTTGTGACATCTTCAAATGCATATCTGTAAGGAATGGGTAATAGTTCGGGTTTTTGGATATTTCTATTTCCATTTTATTAATAGTAAGTTTTGAAAATTTTGTTTAATTCTTCTATTGGGTCGGATTCGTAAGAACATTAATGTTTGTTGGAGATGATATTCACTAAGTTTTTTACTAATATTTTCTAAAATAGTATTGTGATTATTGAATTTAACGATTTCTCTTTTGGAATGTCAAAGGGTTCAAAAATGGTACATATTTTTGTGAATAAGGGGTGTTGAATTTCCTAAAGTGTGTTGAATTTGAATTGAATTTTCTACTAACTCCTTCCGGGGGCTTTTGAAATTTTGTAATTATGTGGTAGTATTATTTTCTATCCTATTCATTTGTTGACTCATAGTGTGGAGAATTTATTAGAGTAATTGTTTTGATGTTGATATTTTTGATGTCTGTAAGTGGTGGTTTTTTCATCATTATTCTATAATTTTTTAAATGGTGATGCTATTATTTCTGCTTGTTGATGTTCTATTTTAATTTCTTCTAAGGTGGATGGAAAGTAATAGTCTTATTGGTTGATGTTTGCCAATTTTTGTGCATTAGTAGTTACAAAAAAGTTTTCTTTTCACTTAAATTTTGATAATGTTTTCTATTTTCTAACCAATTAAAGAAATAAATATTGTTTTAATTTTTCTGTGTATGTACCATTCAATCTAAGGGATTTTGTTCTTCTGGATAAATTTTGTAAAGAAAATTTGTCTTTTTCTTTATTATAGTTTGTAGGAATTCTTGTTTTAATAATTCTTTGTTAATTCAAAAGGTTTTGTTATTGTGTTATTTGACTATAATTTCCTAATACTTCTGATTGTGTTGGTGAACTAGGTGGACTTGATGTGTTATATGCAGGTTTGGTACAGGAGGGCATAATTTACTCCTACTATTTACTTGTTGAAGTTGCGACGAAGGCCAGGTGTAACAATTTCTTCAATCCTGGGTTGTGATGATTTTGTTGTAATGGGGTTGATTTTGTTCTAAGGGAGTTTCTCTAATTTTAATCTTATTGTACCATCTGGTTCTTGTATTATTTGTTGTATCTCAGATTCATTTTGATCATGTAAGGTTTTGGAGGGCATAATTTTTCTAATTTCCAATCTGTTTGTTTAATAATTTCATCCCAAGCTAATCTTTTGGTGTAAAAGTTTATGTTTTGTTTTATCTGCTTCCATAATAACTGTATGTCCTGTGGGGGACATCCTAATGGCTCTTGGACTAATTTTGTATTCATAACTTTGTAATAAATCCTTATATTTAATGCTACTGGTTGGGCTTTATCTTGATAAGTAAGATTAGAAGCTTTAAATTAATAGTTAATGCAGACAGTATTGTTGATCATGTAATCCTACTGTAAAGTTTGGATACAATCAAATATACTAGACCACTTTCTAAATTAGAATTTAATACAGCTAATAAGAGAGTTATTGAAGTTTAAAATTTCTTGCGTCTTGTAATGCTCTCTCTCTAGCTAGTATAAACAGTAATATTAACTAAATATATATATTACAAAAATATACATGTAGATGAGTATAAAACATGGCCCAAATTTCTATATATACAAAAACTACATAGTGTAATAAATTTTCAAGAAGCTCAACAGTGTTGCCCGACCCTTCGCATCTTGACATTCCAAGCACCGCATCTCATCTACTACCTACAAAAAACATTGAAAACAACAGGCGAGAGCACTAATGGTTAGTAAGTAAACCCGCTATGCTACCCTTCTATCTCCGTTGCTATATTTGAATACTTTCCTTACATCACACTTCTCTCTCTTCTCTGTTCTTTTCTATTCTTCTCTCTGTTCTTTCTCTATTTTTTCTCACTTACACATTAAGCACAAAAGAAAACTATCTGAATAATATGAATATGCATGATGCATGTGTTGTAAATGCATAAAGATGAATTTTTTTCTGTTTCTGTTTCTCTTATTTTTATTATGTCTCTCTTTCTGTGTCTATTTCTTCTTTCTTTTCCGTTCTTTCTTTCTGTTTCATTCTTTCTTCTTTCTGTTATGTTCTTTATTGTTCTATTTTCTATTCTTTCTTTCTTTTCTTTCTTTCTTTTCTTTCTGTTTTGTTCTTCTTTCGTTTCTTTCTGTTTTTTTCTTTCTATGTTCTATTCTTTCTTTCTTTCTTTCTTTCTGTTCTTTCTTTCTTTTGTGTTCTATTCTTTTTTCTTCTATTCTTTCTTTTCTATTTCTTTTTTTCATTCTTTTTCTTTTTTTGTGTTCTATCTTTTTTTTTTTTTTTTATGTTCTGTTCTTTCTTCTATGCCGATCGGACTCGGTTGAGGCATGAATTTGGAACCTGGCCATGTAAGTGCGTACAGTCCTATCTACCATGCACTTCTATCGAACTGTAAACTATTCTTTTGATTCTGAGCCGCTCACAAGGCGCGTGCATGTAGGTAAATTGTTGGTACAGTTCTCACCAACATACACTTCTAACGAACTTACACTTACTTCTTTCTAATTCTGAGGCCGCACAAGGCGGCGTGTGTGGGACTATTTTCTCTATCGTCATGGGTTCCCCATCGCAACAACCTATTCTTTTCTCTTCTTTAAAACTTTTCTTTCTTTATTCTCTAGGGCTTTTTCTTTCTTTCTCTTACTCTTAGAGGCTTATTCTTTAAATTCTTTATTCTATCTTAAGTTATTGCACACATGCAATAAATGTATGTGGATGGCTCATGCTTATATTCTTCTTAGATGCACTCATTAAATGCAAATATGCAATGTGCATGAAATTAAGGTTCTCTACTATACTCATGCTTTCTTGGGCATTTCATCAAACAATAAATGTGCAAACATAATTCTACTTAGCTATACTCTTCTTCTTTCTTTCCATCCAAAATGGGAGTAAAGCTCCCTTGTATCATCACAAAAACCTGTCAAGAAAAACACTCCCAAAGTTTACTCAAACTTCTTTCAACTTCAATCAAACTCAACCCATCATCATACAATCAAAAGCAGCTTCTCAAAACATTCATACTTGAAAAATAAATAATAAATTGGAACGCATTTTTGAGGTAGTCATTCTGCACATGTCATATTAAGAAGCATAACTTGATTTAACACATCGATTGCTAGTGATCTTGGTCTCGTTTTAAAGCTTAGAGATAGGGCTACAACTTTTGTGTTGAAGTCTCAACCAGTTCAATCTGTAAGATACCCAATATCACTCAGAAGTCACGGACGTTACAGGCAGCCATGGTAACTGTTTTCTCTAGATTTTCATCAAACAAATTGCATGCATACTCAAACTCTAATTTGGCTACACTTCTATCTCTTTTCTAAGCCACCAAAAAATGGGAATAATCCCTCCATATTAACACCAAATCTGCCCAAATGCACACTCAAAATTTCCACTTCATTCTTCCAAATTTCATCCAAACATGCATCAAGCATCAACTACACCAACACAAACTCTATGGATAGGTTCTAATCATCATTAACACCAAATCCATCAACAATTCTTATAACACGTATATGCATAAAGAAAATTCTCTAACATCTTAACATAAATCATACTTAGGGTAGGATTTACTTACCTTGAATTTGAGCAACTCTAACACTATAATCTCTCTTTGATAGAATCCTCTTCCTCTTAAACCTAAGCTATAAAACCATAAGAATTCAAACTTTAAAATTAATCTCACATTGATGCTAGAATCTTACCTTTGGATGCTTAGATTGAAAATTACTCAAAAAATACCCAAAATCTATGAATTTCTGGAAATCTATGAAGAAATTTGGGAGATTTGAGTAGAGAATGGCATAAATGGAGGGATAGAGTGGCTAGGGTTTTCCTCTTGAACTCTTATTACATAATAATATATAATTAGTTTCCCATTTTTCCCTTGCACTTTCTATAAAATTCCATCTTGTCCCTCATCAATTACAATAATGCCCTCATTTTTATTGCATTCTCCATGAAATTTTAACTCTTTTCATCCCCAATTTTTCAACTAATTTTAAGTGAAAGACATTTTACCCCATGAAAGTTTAAGGGATTTTCTTCATTTTTCTCAAAATAACTTACAAAATTCAACTAAGGGCAAAGGGCATAAGTTAAGTTACGTAATGTGGGCGTTACACGTTCTTATATCTAATAGTGGATGTTGTCCTAATATAATAATGGTTTTACTGCTACTTGTACTAATCTATGTGTAAAAATTTATAATGTTTTGTTGTGTTTGTGTATTGCTTCTTCAGAAAGAAGTTGAATTCTTCAACCCTTTCTTCGGTTATCATATTGTGCTTCTGTAGTTTTAATGGAGTAATCTGAAATAATCAAAACACCTATTTGATTAGTGTCTTTTTACTGGTGGTATGTTCCATTATGTAAGTGTTGATGATTTTGCATATTAATTCTGAGTGTAATAGACTTCATTAATCTTGATTATTGTTTGTACTTTGTTGTTGACTATTAATTCTAATAGCTATGTACTACTATCATCTCGCCTACTGCTACTTCCTAATCTCCTTAAGAAAATAGACATTTCTAAAATAATTCTAACCTAAAAGTTCCAGTTTCTCTCCTAGATCACGGGACCACCTCCGGACCACTAAACAGGCTGACCAACGGTTAACAGGCTACCAACGCACCCTCCAGGCTGACCAAGGCAACCTAGAATCAATTCTAGAGTTCTTCTAGATTAAAACCTCTAGATTTATCTAACCCTTAAATTAATCAAGAAATAAATAGTGCATGGATGAACAGTAATCTACAGCACATGCTACAGTGTGAATAGTAACAGTGAAATATTGAACAGTGTTTTGAACGTATTTTCTACAGTAACTACGTTTATGGGTGGTTTGTGCAGTTTTAATTCTAATCAATACTTTATTGACTCTACTTGGCTCTGATACCATATAAGCAGATCTTTAAAAACAAGTAATTGAAAGAAACAATGTAAATGAATGAATTAAAAGCAAAGTAAATGCATTGAAGTCAAGTCAAATAAAGAAATATTGTAAATTGATTGAAGTAAAACAAAGTCAAATAATATAATGAATGCAATGAAGAAAAAATTACAATTTTATTGCTTTGATAATTTGTACACGAGAGTTTTGCTTCAAAGTTTTGTCTGAAACTTAACTCTCAAAACTTCTACGATACAACTGAAGTATACATATTATACTACAAAAAAACGGATTTCAAAAGCATTTGAATGTTACATTATTACAATATAGACTAAAGATAAAGTTGTTGATAAGTGAGAGTGTCTTGGATACGTGTCTTGAATTATGGGACCTCTCTGAAAATGGCGACAAAGGATAATGCTTATTAATGGACTCTTGAAAAATCTGTTTGTTGTTAGGGGAGCTTGACAATTGTAACTTTGGAAAAAGATAGTCTGATGGATGTCTCAATTCTTGCAGAGATAATGTTGACAATTTGCTTCTTACTTCTACAAGTGATAAAATCGGTGGATAAAATTTTGTCATTGCCAAAAGTCTTGAATATCAACTGAACTTTGAAAATTGGAAAAAAGGCGTGCTGAGTCATTGGGTGCTGAGTTATTGTCTTTTATTGAACTCATAATTGATCTGGTTTTGGAACATGACAAAATAGTCATCCTCATCTTGATCACTTGGAGATTGGTGTGGTCTGAATCTGTTTGAGAAGAGGAAGATCGATGGCCATAATAATTTTGTCCATATCTTGTGGGATCTGGCATTGAGCTAGCTCGGCCAGAAGTTTTGATTTTTGTTAGAAATGTTGTTGTTGTTGAGGCGACTATCTGAGGGTGTTGAGAAATCCATATCTGCACAGCTAGTGGAACATTTGTGAGAAAAACTAGGCCATTTAATAAAGAATTTTCTTTGTAATTGTCTGATTTGAACGTTTTTTAAATTACTAATATCTTTATAATGGTGGATTTACGAATTCAAACATTACATCTTGTCTAAAATATTGGTTATAATTCCTTATTGGTTACATAAATGGGTAAATTTGAGTAATAAAGGGGGTACCTATTCACATCTTGATCTAAATCTTTTGCTAGAATAAAGGTACTTTTATACAAAAATTTGTATACATACATGTGCATTAGATAATTATAATTAATGTTTAATTGTTGACATTAGCTCCATATAATTTTTCTTTGTTTTTTCATAATATTTTGTTGGAATTAATCCTTCTCTTTGCAATTTGATCTGCTCCTATATCTACTAAAGCTTGTGTAATAAGATCTAACTCTTGATTGATATTGATCCTAATGTAAACATGCATTTTGAAATTGAATTCGAGAGATTTCATTAATAAATGCTTCTTCGTTTCTCCATGATTTTTAATTTGATTTTGAGGTGTTGATTGTCCTATAGTTTCTTTGGAGGCTTTTAAACATAATAAATCTATCTTGATTTCAATATTATCGTTTTGTAATTCTTTAACTTGATTTTCCGATATTGATTTCTTCTTGCAAATCACTTAAACTAACTTGTGGTTTATCAAATCTTTTGATATGTCTTTTAAATTGTAAGAATCTACATCTTTTTGTTTTCCTTCAGATAAAATTAATCCTTAAGTTTTAATAAATATTCTCTTTAATATCTTCATCCTGAATTTTGTCAATAATACTAATAAAAATTCTTTTGATTTGGTGATAACATTTATGATTAGGTTTAGATTTTGATATCATATTTTTGATTTCATTGCACAATCGAGGCCCCATGCAATCACACATCAGAGTTTGTGAAGACTCACTCATTGATTCAGAAGTATTTTCTGAATTTGATATGTCATATATCCTTATCTATATTGTAACTAGAATCTTCTTCGAGTCGTTTGAATAATTTTTAATAATTGTGTTTTAATTTTGAATCATTTCTAATTTTTAATTTGATTTTTCATAGGGCACTTTGTTGCATAATGACCTTGTTGTTTAATTTCCAACATGTGATAGGTTTTTTGGTGATTTCTCTTGTTAGAAGATCTTTTCTTTATAAGGTATCATAAGATTTTATTCGTATTATAATCTCTTTTGTATAAGGTTTCTATATTGTTTTTGTTTTTTTATCTTTTTGTACTTAATAGAGGGAGGTAATATTTTTCATAACCATATTGATCAAAATCCACTTAATTCTGTTTTCTTATGTTTAATTCATTTTTTAATTGATGATTTTTGGAATTAATAGATATCTTAAAATCCAACACCAATTCAATTAGCGATGCCTTACCCATTTCTTCAAAAGCTATTAACAAAATTATTCTTGAAACTGAACGTGCTAAAAAAGTCCTCATAAAATATAAGGACGAACATCCACAAGAATCATTTGATTTGGGCTTCTTCTCTTTTTAATAAACCTTAATATCAAACTCTGAAAACGATACTTATATTCAGCAATTAGTCTGAGCTGAGGAGGCTGCTGAGAAACTAAAGAACTGAAAAGAAAATCTGAGAATTCGTGAACTCTATTATTATTTTCTAAGAGACACCTTTTACAATGACTCGTTTCTTTATATACAAAGAAAGAGAGAGAAAAATGCTGCAGAATAAACCCAGCTTCAACGATAAAAGAAAGATAAAGTTACTCTTCTCAAAACGATGTCGTGCTTCTTTTGTGGAGTTGCAGTTTTACAAAACTGCCCTTTTCAGTCGGCTAACATTCCCCCTCAGACTGGACTACGGTTGCTAAATACTTCAACTTTTAGAATTGCCTTCTAGACTTCAGTTTGTTGTCTTCAGACATTTTCTGCACTTCCTGCTTTTTCTAAAAAAAAAAAAAAAAAACTGCATCTACTATCTTGTTTTAATAAACATAAATGGACTACTCCTGCACTTTCCAATTAGACTCATCACCACACCACCAAGTTTCTTCAAACATCCAGTATTTACCAATCAATTTACAACATGACTAGACTGCTTCTACTACTAGCTGCACTTTTTAAACTCTTCTCACTTTTTAAATCACCATCACACTACTAGCATTAGCATTTCCTACTAACACCAGCGATCTTACAAATTCATCACATTCACACTTCATCTTCACTTTTGCACTTTTCTCTCTCTCTCTTTTTTTTTTTTTTTAAATTCACCATCACACTACTAGATTCTAAACATAGCATTAGCATTTCCTATAACTCCAGTAGATCTTACAAATTCATCACATTCAACACTTCAACTTCTTCACATTCTGCATTTTTTTAAATTCACTATCACACTACCAGATTCTACAACATCATGCATTAACATCTCCTACAATCATCCAGCGGTCTTACTAAATTCATCACATCACAATCACAATGCTGGTCCCAGTATTCCTATCCTTACATCACAATTATTACCTCAAAACAACTGCAACCACAGTTCAATTCATACTTATTTCCAGTATTCACATCCTCATACCGAAACATAATTCAATACTGCAAACAACATTCTGAAACAACAAGAAAAACAGTATTCATATCCACATACCAAAAATACCATCTCAAAGCAGCAAACCATTAGTGGCTCAAACACAACACTTCTTCTGATGCTTCTGCATACGATTAGAGCATTCATCAACATACCACTAACACGCATCACAAACACCAACACAATGGGAGTTACACACAACAAAATTTCTGATGCTTCGCATTCAATGTTAGCAGAATGTTATACTGCATTAGAGATTAAGATGATCGAATTACTGTCACTAAACCTCTGAATGTGGAATCTCAACAACACAGAGTTTGTGTTTCAAATCCTGAAACTGACCATGGAAAGTGCTTTTGTCAGAATATCAGCAATTTGAAGCTTGGTGGGAACATATTGACAATAACCTTTTTGCAAGAAACTTGGTACATATATAGTGAGTATCAATCTCAATATGTTTTGTTCTTGCATGAAAAAACTGGATTTGATGCCAAAGCTCCAGCACTCACATTGTCACACCAAATGATAGGACAAGTGTTTAAAAACACCCTATTTCAGAAAAATAAACATACGGATTGTTGTTTGGGCTAGTGCTCTGTATTCAGCCTCTGTAGAGGATAATGCCACCACTTTTTGCTTACGAGAACTCATTGAACCAGATTAGGACTAATACACACAATATCCACTAGTGGACCGTCGATCATCTAAATTACCTCCCCAATCTGCATCTGTATAGCATTCAACATTAAGGAGGCTGTGGTCTAAACAAGACCATGGAATTGAGTACTTTAAGATACTTAGGACTCTCTTACACGCCTGCCATTGGAGCTCAGTAGGAGCCTAAGATACGACTGTTTTTTAGTAACACTATACAGGCCTGGTTAAGGTGACATATTGTAGAGCTCCAATAGTGCTTCTATAGAGGCTGGGGTCTTTAAAACTCACATCTCTGCAAATAATTTGGTACCTCTGCCATGGGAGTAGGACAGGCATGTGCCTCTTGCATCTTAGTTTTACAAGCAAATCATGGACATATTTAGTTTGTTTTAAGTGCAGACCCACAGTGACTGGTTGCTTCTAAGCCCAAAAATATATGACGGCCCGAGTTTTCAAGGCAAATTGACTGTTTAAACCATGAACAAGCTGCTGAATTCTAGATGAACTTGAACCAGTTATTAATATGTCATCTAATATATGAGAACATATAAAAGAGAGTTTTCCTTGAGAATGAACAAGTTGGAATCAGATATGAATTCTGAAATCCCTTCTGAACCAAAGCTTGTTTCAAGTTTGTCAAACCAGGCCCGTGGGCTTGTTTACCATAGAGAGCCTTGTTAAGTTTACAAACTGGGAAGATAAGTGAGGAACCTCAAACCCTTCTGGTTGTCTCATATAGACTGTTTCATTCAAATGACATTAAGGAAGGCATTGTTACATCCACTTGTTGAAATCCCAACCATAAGTGAAGCTAATGTGAAAATGTTCGAATGGTTGCTGGTTAACAACAGGGCTGAAAGTTTCAAAATAATTTAAGCAGGAGTTTGTTTGAAATCCTTTAGCAACTAGTCTAGCCTTATACTTCTAGAGAGATCCATCAGCATGAAACTTAATTCGAAACACCCACTTATTACAACTATGTTCATATCAGAAGTGTGAGGGACTAAACTCCAAGTTTCATTCCTAATAAGAGATCAAACTCATCTTGCATGGCCTTTTTCCACTCATCACAAGCAAGAGCTTCAGTCACAGTACCAGTTTCAGGTTTAACAGGAGGGACTTGACCAGGTAAGGGCAGTGAGATTGAGTTGCTGGTTTGGTTTGTGGGTTCAAAGTCAGAGGCTATAGTCACTGTAACAGATGTTTAGGTGATTATGGTTGACAGAAGCAGCAAGGGCAGGTATTTCATTCACGAACAGATTCTGATGGAAGGGTAAAGTTCTGGTTTTGGATTGGTGATAGGATAAGATGTATTAGTGATCAGAGATTGAGTGATAGGCTGATTATAAAGGGCTGATGAAAAGGATTCAGGTGCATAGGTAGGAATTTCAGTTTGAAGACACTGTGATGGAGTTAAGTAAACAGAGAGTGATCAGTGTGTGTCTGGGCTGATTGTGTATAATCTGAAGGTATAGAAGGCTTTTGATTCGTGGAATGGGAGATGATAGCAAGATAGATCTATTTCTGGAATGTATGGAATAGAAGATGGAATAGAGTAGTAATAAGGAAGTATAAGTATCAGGGTTGTTAGATGGAGTATTGAAAGTGAGGTACTGATTTTAGAAGATGGTTTAGGAATAGATGGACTGGGTATAGATTTCAATGTCCTGCAATGAGGACTAGGAGCTGACTTGTTAGTAGTGAGGGAAGGATTAGGAACAAAACAGTCCACTGTAGAGGAGGCTTTGTTGGTTGTACCATTAGAAAAGGGAATAGAAACAAAAGAAAAAAAGTGAGGAACTAGGAGGACTGCTGCTTGAGTAAAGAACAGAACTATACGAATGTTGACAAAACCAGTAGCAAAAGGGAACTCCAATTCATTGAACTGAACATTAGGAGTAATGACATTTTTCCCTCTAAACTAAGACATTTGTAACCTTTATGACTTACACTATAACCCAGAAAAAACAATTTAGAAGAAGGAAATTCAACTTGTGTTTATGGAAATTTCTTAGAATGGAAAACAAGCACAACCAAAAATTTTAACTCAGATATACAGGAGGTCTACTGTACATAACCTGATATGGGGACAAAAAATTCAATTGAGGTAGGCATTCGATTATAAGAAACACAGCAGTATCAAATGCACACCACAAAAATGTAAAGGCATGGATGCATGGGCTAGTAAGGTCAGGCCTATTTGGCTATATGTTCTATGCTTCCTCTCACTTCTCCCATTTGTTGGTGGACTAGGCACAAGAATGCCTAAGCTGATTCAGCAATGGTAAGATAAGGTATTAGACCCCTATACTCTCCTCCTTGGTCAGACTGTAAGATTTGAGTTTATAGCCAAGTTGTCTCTCAACTAAATGGTGAAATTTGATGACAGTGGACGAACTTCAGCTTTGGTTTCAAGGGAAACATCAAGTGAACCTACTGTAGTCATCAATGAAATGAATGTAGTATTTAAACCTTCTAAGAAGCTACTGTGCGGGCCCCAAATGTCACTATGAACTATTTCAAGTAGTTGTGTAGCTTTGGAGGTTGAACTAGGAAAGTGATTTCTATGTAGTTTTCCTAGTTTACATGCATCACAAAAACTAATGATGAAACGTTCTGAAGTCGAGGATGAATGTGGTAAGATTTTACTTAATACATCAGAAGAGGGTGGCCTAAACGATTATGCTAGAGGGACAAGGCATGTTCCTAGTATTACTAGCCGAAAAACTGTAGGAGATTTGATAGGATGATTGTGGTATGGTGTCAGATGTTCTAATTGTAGCATTATGAACAAGCGATTAGGCATAGCAGAATTTTCATAACTATTTAGACATAGCAGAATTTTCATCAACATGAACCATAGAACCAGGATTTGCACCAACAGCAACCATAGAAGCAGAAAGTGCATTATCATTCAACACAGAAGCAGAATTTACATTAACATCAACCATAAATTTTCAACAACATTAAACATAGAAGCAGATTTGCAACAGAAGCAATATGCAGAACAGAATCAGAATCAGATTGTTTCAGACTAGGAAATTATCAAAAGCAGGAGTATATCAAGAATTATGTCAGAACTATCAACCAAATCAGAGATGTTATTATTATTTGCAGGAATATCAAATAGCAGCAGTAGAAACAAACATCCAGATGCAGAATTAACAGAGTTTAAACTAGGTGTTCAAACATTGTGTCTTATTAATGAAATCAGAGTACAATCATTTGCATATGAGACAGGACTTTGAGTACTACAAAATAATTGGATCTTGCAGCCTATGATTGTGATTAACAACAGCATTTATTGGACTGCTAGTCAGTATATTACAGTTGGCATTAGCATCTTGAAATCATTCAGAGAACTAACAGACTGGGGCAAACTACACTATACTGACTATTATACTACTGACTTATTTGAAACCAAAGTATTACAAAACCTAGAACTCAAAGCAGCTGACTTTTCTAGACCACCAGAAGTGTAACAGAAGAGAAGCAAGAAGGTTGTGCAATTGGTACAGACCAGCCTAGTCCTCCCTGCAGTAACACGCCTTGGTAGCCTTGTCCTTAACAACCAACAATCAGAGTCAAATCCCAGTCACTTGATTATCTTTAGTGAATTAGAAATACTAAGTAGATTTTTAGTTATTCTAGGAACACACAACACATTGCGCAAATGTAAGCACTTAGAATGAAATGAATGGGAATAAAGTGGAGCCTATATGAGATATATGGAGAGACTCACGTTACCAACTTGTAGTTGCTTAACTCCATCGTAGGTTACTGGAAATTAGTTGAGTAGGATCAGGAGTAACATGGTCAGTAGTCCTAATCCATGTACCAGGTTGGATCAACAAGAGCAGTAACTGGGACAGTCATGTGTGTTGAGGAATGGTTTGAGTAAAGTGACTGGTTAGACACAAGAAAAGCTTGGTTGGGAGCTTAGTTGGGATTGCATTTTGGTAGAACTTTGCTGACTATGGACATGAAACCCTTGTTGATGAGTAAAAGATGGTTTGCCTGAGATTGGTATGCTTTGTTGACTATGCAAGTTGGAGTTTATAGTGGGCTGGGGATGAATCATAGGATCCATTAGCGAGAACAATAACATGTGACTCTAGAATAAGAACTATAGGACTGCCAGTGTTTAATACTGCTGATTCCAAACTGAGATCCATAAAATCCATAGTAAAAAGTGGACCAAAACCACCTTGTCCTGGTGTTACTTTGAGGAGGTATACCAGTGTAGTGGAGTTGTAGCGGTGATAACAGTGAGCTGCTGTATGGCCAATTTTGCCAAACTTGACAAATAGGCTTGCCTTTGCCATTACTTCTTCCTCTGCCTCTCCCAAATACAGTCTGTATGAAGAGTAAAAGTGGCTTGAATTTCCACAAAATGTCCAAAGTTGATCCAAGATCATTCAGCTGAACTGAAGGTAATTGAGATCCTATAGGAGGATTTAGTAAGCCTTGCGTTGAGAGACTATGTGTGACCAAACCAGAAGTACCAGTGGTGCAAGGAAACCTTAGAAGTGATAGGCACCAATTTTGACCACTTGAATTCAAGAGAAGCTACATTAACCGAACCTCCATGAAACTCTATAAGTTAAACCTATCAAGCCGCAACTCCATTTCTGCAACAAAAACACCTCTTGCAAAGTAATGGATCAACCTTAGACTCACCCTAGAGGTCAGATAACAACAACACGTCAAATTCTGGACCTAAACTGTCCTAAGATATGTAAAGAAAATCTTCATCTAAGATCAGTTGACCACTCGTAGATAGACTTTCAGCAATGCCTTTCATTTTCTTAACGTACTCATGAATATAAATGCCTTTTTGAGTTATTTGAAGCAAATTCTTCAAATGTAAGGCTCTGGCCTTTGACTCAATTACAAATTCAGCTTCTAGTTTAAACACTTCAGACCAAACTGATTTTTCAACAAGAGTGAACATGCACTCAGAAATGAAGCGAGAAGCCAAGTACAAGGAACTTGTCATTCGTTTCCAAGTTACATAAGCTGGATCAGCTTTTCTTTAGCTAGGGTTTTCAGATGATTTACTATCACTCAACTCAATTGAACAAGAAACAGAGCTAATAAGGGGTTGGATAGGGAAAAAACTGTCAAATGTTCTTCGAGTTCATGAGCTCCTACAGTGAAAGGACTTGGATCGCCACAATCAGTAATTATCAGTGTAGCTTCTCGTCAGTTTGGGAGTGACGACCTGAACGTTGACGAAAAAACTGAGAGTGAGGATTCGTTGAAACACTGCATTTTCTCCATTGACGCCAGAAAAAAAAAAACGAAAATCACTTGTTCAGATCGCGTGACGCTTGTCTCAGGCTCGATACCATGAGAAACTAAAGAACTGAAAAGAAAAATCTAAGATTCGTGAACTCTATTATTAATTTTCTAAGAGATACACTTTTACAAGACTCGTTTCTTTATATACAAAGAAAGAGAGAGAACAAAATGCTGCAAAATAAACCAGCTTCAACGATAAACAGAAGAGTAAAGTTACTCTTCTCAAAACGACGTGTTGCGCGTTTTACAAAACTGCTCTCTTTTCAGTCTGGCTAACAGCTACTGACTTAGTTGGAGTCGAAGTTATGAAGGTGAAATGAGTCATTAAATTCTCAGTTCTAGCCAATCCTCAAAACTCTGAAGACAGTGATTCAGATATTTTCTTTCGGCGATCTCAAGATTCTCAATTTGAAGATGATTAAGGACAATGACTCAGCACTGCCTTTTTCCAATTTTCAAAAGTTACAGATTGATATTCAAGACTTTTGGCAGATGACAAAAATTTATCCAGCGCTTTATCACTTGTCAGAAGTAACAAGCAAATGTCAACATTATCTCTGCAAGAATTGAAGACATCCATCAGACTTATCCTTTTCCAAAGTATACATTGTCAAGCTCCCCTGACAACAAACAAGATTTTTCAAGAGTCCATTAATAAGCATTATCCTTTGTCTCATTTTCAGAGCAGGTCCTCAATAATTCAAGACACGTATCCAAGGAGCTATCATTATCAACAACTTTATCTTTTAGTCTAATTGTAATAATGTAACGGATTAAATGTCTTTGAAATGGTTTGTTGTAGTATAAATATGTATTACTTCAGTTGTATCGGTAGAAGTTGGAGTTAAGTTTCAGACAAAACCTGACAGCAAAACTCTCGTGTACAAATTATCAAGGTATAAAATTGTAAGTTTTTCTTCATTGCCAGGACTATAATTTCCTAATACTTCTGATTGTGTTGGTGAACTAGGTGGACTTGATGTGTTTTCATATGCAGGTTTTGGTACAGGGGGGCATAATTTACTCCTACTAATTTACTTGTTGAAGTTGCTGACGAAGGCCTAAGTGTAACAATTTCTTCAATCCTAGGGTTGTGATGATTTTTGTTAGTAATGATGGGTTGATTTTGTTCTAAGGGAGTTTCTCTAAATTTTAATCTTATTGTCCCATTTTGTTCTTGTATTATTTGTTGTATCTCAGATTCATTTTGATCATGTAAAGGATTTAGAGGGTATCATTTTTCTAATTTCCAATCGGTTTGTTTAATAATTTCATCCCAAGCAAATCTTTTTGGTGTACAAGTTTTATGTTTTCTTTTATCTGCTTCCGTAATAACTGTATGTCCTGGTGGGGACATCCTAATGGCTTTTGGACTAATTGTTGTATTCATAACTTTATAATAAATCCTAAATATTAATGCTACTGGTTTGGCTTTATCTTGATAAAGAAGATTAGAAGCTTTTAAATTAATTGTTAATGCAGACAGTATTGTTGGATCATGTAATCCTACTGTAAAGTTTGGATAACAATCAAAATATACTGGACCACTTTCTAAATTAGAATTTAATACAGCTAATGAAGAGTTATTGAAGTTTAAATTTATTGAGTCTCTTAACATTACTAATATTGGAATGTTTTGTCCTAATCTAAATAATGGTTTTACTGCTACTTGTACTAATCCTATGTGTAAAAATTTATAATTGTTTTGTCTGTGTTTGTGTATTGCTTCTTCAGAAAGAAGTTGAATTTCTTCAAACCTTTCTTCGGTTATAATTATTATGTCTTCTGTAGTTTTAATGGAGTAATTTGACATAAATTCAAAACTACCTATTTGATATATTGTGTCTTTTTTAACTGGTGGTATGTTCTAGTTATGTACCAAGCGCAACCTAGAATCAATTCTAGAGTTCTTCTAGATTTATCTAACCCTTAAATTAATCAAGAAATAAATAGTGCATGGATGAACAGTAATCTACAGCAAACTGCTACAGTTCATGAATAGTAACAGTGAATAGTTTTGTGAACAGTGTTTTGAACTGTAATTTGCTACAGTAACTATGGTTTATGGGTGTTGTTTTATGCAGTTTTTAATTTGTAATCACTACTTCTATTGACTCTACTTGGCTTTGATACCATATATAGCAGGATCTTTAAAAAACAAAGTAATTGAAAGAAAACAATGTAAATGAATGAATTAAAAGCAAGGTAAATGAATTGAAGTCAAGTCAAATAAAGAAAATATTGTAAATTGATTGAAAGTAAACAAAGTCAAATAATATAATGAATGCAATGAAGAAAAACATACAATTTTATTGCTTTGATAATTTGTACAAGAGAGTTTTGCTCTCAAAGTTTTGTCTAAAACTTAACTCTTAAAACTTCTCCCAATACAACTGAAGTAATACATATTTATACTGCAACAAACAGGATTTCAAAAGCATTTGAATCCGTTACATCATTACAATATAGACTAAAAGCCGTTACATTATTACAATATAGACTAAAAGATAAAGTTGTTAATAAGTGAAGAGCTGTCTTGGATACATGTCTTGAATTATTGAGGACCTGCTTTGAAAATTGTAGACAAAGGATAATGCTCATTAATGGACTCTTGAAAAATCTTGTTTGTTGTCAGGGGAGCTTGACAATTGTCAACTTTGGAAAAAGATAAGTCTGATGGATGTCTTCAATTCTTGCAGAGATAATGTTGACAATTTTGCTTCTTACTTATGACAAGTGATAAAGTAGGCTGGATAAAATTTTGTCATTGCCAAAAGTCTTGAATATCAATCTGTAACTTTTGAAAATTGGAAAAAAGGCGGTGCGGAGTCATTGGGTGCTGAGTTATTGTCTTTTATTGAACTCATAATTGATCTGGTTTTGGAACATGACAAAATAGTCATCCTCATCTTGATCACTTGGAGATTTGGTGTTGTCTGAATCTGCCTTTTGAGAAGAGGAAGATCTGATGGCCATAATAATTTTGTCCATATCTTGTGGGATCTGGCATTGAGCTAGCTCGGCCAGAAGTTTTTATTTTTGTGTTAGAAATGTTGATTGTTGTTGAGGCTGACATATCTGAGGGTGTTGAGAAATCCATATCTGCATAGCTGGTGGACTAACATTTTTGATGGAAAAACTTGGCCATCATTTAATAAAGAATTTTCTTTATAATTGTCTGAATTTTGGAGGAGGAGGTGTAGTGATATGAAATTGCCAGCTCATTATCCAAGCAAGTAAGAAATTACTAGAAAATGCAAGTAAAGGATCTTCACTGTTGCTGAAATTTTTGGCAAATAATTGATATCCTTCACAAACCAAAGGTGGGAGGATTTGTTCATTTAAATCGAAAAAATTAAACCATTGTTGGGACCATTTTGGAAAAGTTTTTGGACAAGTTTTGTCAAAGATAAAAAACCAAGAGTGTGTTGTATGTGTTAGACAGAAAGCATGAAACCAGGCTTTTTGATAATCTTTATAAGAGAATTCTTGGGGAATAAAGTTTTGAGAAAATGGATGTTTTTGATAAATTCCAATACGCCAATCTTGAGGTCTCAAGACCTTTTTGATTTTGCATTTTGAAAAAGCAATTCTATTTGGATTATTTCTATCTGGATTATGGGTAATTTCTACTGAATCAGTATCAACTAAAATAAATTCATAAAATGTTCTTGTTTTTAATAAATCATCAGGAATAAAATAAAAATCTGGAGGGAAAATTTTTGATAAGGTTTCTTGCATAGTTTGTCCCCAATATTCAGGTTCAACAATGCAAATTGATTGAGTTATATCTTTCTCAATGTATTGAAAAGTGGGATTAATGTTGGTAGGTTTTGACGGAGAAGGTGAATAAGATGGTGGTATTGTAAGGGCTTGTTGGTAATTTTTTGGTGGTTGGTGATCTTTTGGGGGTGATGAAGAAACAGATTCTTCATCTAGAAGAGTGAACCAGTTTGGTTGGGTGATAATGGTTTTCTGTTTATTGGGCTTTGAAGATTTTGATTGTGAAGGTTTTGTTTTTGGGGTAATAGGTTGTTGAGGTGGTAGCATCGCATACGATGCTTTTGATTTTGGATTGTTTTTGGGTTTGACACGAGTGCCCATCTTTTCCTCACTTTCTCTCAAAAACTCTGTGTCCTAAAAGTTGTTATGATGAGAGTGTAAATCTAAAAGAAGAATAGACAACGAAAGAGAGAAGAAGAGCTATTGATTTTTCATTAACTGAAAGAGTTACAATCAGCTCGTGCTTTTATACTCAAGACTGAGCTTAAACAGAGACGAGCTGAAGAAGAAGATACAAACTAGCTGAAGAAGAAGATTCAAACTGACTTAGCTGTCGTTACAAACAATGTAAAGCACCAAGAGCAAAACGACACCGTACAAGATTAGTAAAACACACACAAATTACAAGAAGGTCCTCTATTGTTCATTTTATGACAAACATTTCCCCTTAAACCACACAGCTCTATTTTTTTTTCATCAAGAATCACTAACATCCCTTCGTAGACGAAACCACTAGTCTTGTTCCAGTAAACTTGTTATGTTCTGCATTCTGTTTCATTACTTAGTTGCTCTTCATTTGGTTCTTACTTAGAACCTGCTCAGTTCTTCATGCAGATTCTATAATCCTTTGATCTAAACTAAACTAAAGTTTTAGTACAGTTTCAGGATAAGGACTACAAATATGCAGACTGCAAATTGAATTACAGTAAATTGAACCCAAGCAGATCCAGGCAAAATTTGAGCAAACAAAGTTGTACAAACTGATGAACTGAAACCTAGCTGAGCTGATTGTAACTCAAGCTACAACTCAAATCAGTAAACTAATGAAATTCTTTAAAAAAAACTAGTAAACACAGCAACTGATAGTAGCTCCAAACTAGTAAACTTCTTATTTAGGCAGATTCGGTATTTTCACAATCTGTAAGCTTTCAAACTGCAATTACAACTCAGCATTTCACAATCGTCAACTACAACTTAACATTTCACAATTTGCACTTTCACAAACTACAATATTCCAAATTTCAACAACAACCCAACACTTCACAATCTAAAAACAAAATTAAAAAAAACTTATCCTGCACAACTACTCATCTTCAATTCAGTTATACTCCACTACAACTCATCAACTTTATCGTTCAACATAACAGCAACATTCTTCAATCAATCATTGGCTTCACAACATAGTTAGAACTTAGCAGTTCAGAGCAAGGTTCCAGTACTCAACTTATGCAAGCAAGCTAACTGGGTTTTCTTATGCAACAGAAACAACGAGGCTGAAAAACAAAACTGCAACTTATACAACCATGCCATTTTGAATCCTGCACTAATCTTCAAACAACAACAATCAACACAACATCAGCAACTTAACAATCTAATCATACAACAGCAGATAGATCAAACCATAGCAGTTTAAAGTCAGAGCTGTGGCACACCGTCTGAGCTGAACAATCTATCAGAAAATTAGTACCACCAGTGTACTTCATGACTCAGTTGCCAAATGTACTGAAACCACTGTAAGTTTTTTCTTTAATTCCTGAAATTGTGAGATAAAAAGAGTTTTGTCAAAACATCAGCAATTTAGAGCTTGGACGGAACATATTGCACTAGAACCTTTTTGGCTAATACTTGATCCCTTATATAATGGGCATCTATCTTAATGTGCTTTGTTCTAGCATGAAAAATAGGATTGGCTGCCAAAGCTCCTGCACTTATGTTATCATACCAAATTATGGGAATGGAGTTCAACTTTACATCTAATTCAGAAAACAAGTTATTCAGCCAAGCTAATTCGGTTGTTGTTTGAGCTAAAGCCCTATACTCAGCTTCGGTAGAAGATAGTGCAACCACTTTTTGCTTACGAGAACTCCATTGCATTAGATTGGGACCAAGATACACATAATATCCACTTGTGGATCTTCTATCATCCAAATTACTACCCCAATCTGCATCAGCATAACATTCTACACACAATGAGGCAGTTGGCTTGAAAAGAAGACCATGAAAAGAAGTGCCCTTAATGTATCTTAGAACACGTTTACAAGCTTGCCACTGAAATTCTATTGGAGCTTGAAGGAATTGGCTTAGTTTGTTGACTGTAAGGCTAATATCAGGCCTTGTTAATGTCAAGTACTGTAATGCTCCAATGGTGCTACGATAAAGATTGGGCTCCTTAAATAATTCACTATCACCAACAAAAAGTTTTGTCCCAACAGCCATGAGAGTAGGGCAATAACGAGCATCTTGCATCTTAGTCTTAATAAGCAAATCAATGACATATTTGGACCGCCTTAAATGAATTCCTTCATTTGTTCTTGTCGTTCCAACCCTAAGAAATATGTGACTGATCCCAAGGTTTTTAGTGCAAATTGATCATTCAAATCAAGAACCAACTTGCTAATGGAAGAATTGCTGGATCCGGTTATCAAAATATCATCAACATAGATGAGCACATAAAGAACTTGACCTGGTTCTTTGAGGATAAACAAACTAGAGTCAGAAACTGAATTGTGGAAACCTTTTTCCAGTAATGCTTGCTTTAATCTGTTAAACCAGGCCCTTGAAGCTTGTTTCAGGCCATACAATGCTTTATTGAGCTTACAAACATGCAAAGGGGAGGTAGAACTCTCAAACCCAGCAGGTTGTTGCATGTAAACAATTTCACTCAACATCCCATTCAAAAAAGCATTGTTTACATCAATCTGATGTATGTCCCAGCAATAGGAAACAGCAAGTGTAAAAATAATATGAATAGTACATGGTTTAATGACTGGACTAAAGGTTTTAAAATAATATAACCAAGGAGTTTGCTGAAACCCTTTTGCTACCAACCTAGCTTTATATTTTTGTAAAGTCCCATCAGCATGAAATTTGCTTCTAAACACCCACTTATTTCCAACAACATTCATATCAGGAGTTTTAGGAACAAGAGTCCAAGTATTGTGTAACGCCCCACTTGGGATACGTAGCCATTGTTTATGGTATGGCCTAAAGGGTTACTGAATTGTTCCTAAATGAGTTTGTATATTGTTCATGTTGTTTGGTTGGCCCTTGGTTGAGTTTATGTTTTGGGTTTGGTTGAGTGTTTACCATGGAATTGATCAAGACTTGGCAGATTTTGGAGTTGCAGCCTTCGCCGGGGCGAGGAAGAAGCTTCGCCGTGGCAATATTGGCTTTGTGTTTGGCGGTGTTGGTTCTGGAATATTTCGCCGCGGTGACGAGACGGTAGAAAAGTTTCTTGAGGTTTCTAGAGAATTCTCCATAGGGGTAAAATGACCTTTCTACCCCTAATTAGCAGGAAAAGTGGGGAGTAAAATGTAAGGAAATTTCATGGAGAATAGTGTAAAATGGGGGTGAGTTTGTAAAGAATTAAAGGATAAAGGTAGAATTTTCAAGAAAGAGTAAGGGCAAAATGGGAAAGAGTGTATATTATATGAGTTAATAAGGGTTGAGTTCTCTAAACCCCTTCATTTCACCCATTTCCACCGCCTCTTCATCCCTCATTTTCTCTCAATTTCTCACTCAATTTTCCAATGGATTTTTGAGAGGTTTGAGTTGGAATTTGTCAAAGAAGTAATCCTAAGCAAGAAGAGGTAAGAATCGCTACTCTAGATATGAGTTTTATTTATGTAAAGGTTAAGTTCTTACTAAGTTTATGCTTAGGAAATAAGGGAAAGCTATAGTCCAACAAGAGTAGAGAGCTTTAGTGGAGACTACTCAAGTATGAGGTAAGTAAATCCAACTCAAGTTGAGATTTAAGGAATCTAATGAGTAGAGATTTCTTTATGCATGTTTATATTATGCTTGTGTAGAGATTGAGATGATATGAGTAGTTATTTATGTTGATTGTGAATATATTTGAGTTATGAGAAGTGTTCTACTTGCATGATGATGAGTTGAGTTTGATTGAGATTGGAAGAGGTTGGAGTAGATGTTTGGGAGTGTGTTTCCTTGACAGGGAATGAGATCATGCAAGAGAATTTCCTCCCATTTTGGGATGGCCTAAGAGAGAAATAGAGTTCTCAATAAAGTAGAGTTTTTGTATGCACATGAGTTGTTTGATGAAATGCCTAAGAGAAGCATGAGTATGAGTAGAGAACCATAATTCTTGCAACATTGCATGTTGGCATTTCTTGAGTGCACTAATGAGCATGAGCCATCCATATGCATTGGTTATGCATTGAGAAATAGCTTGAGCAAGAATAGAGATCTTTGTGAATAAACTACTCTAAGAGTTAAGCTATACTATGAGCTATACTATGAGTACTAGCTTGAGAAAGAGATGAGTATTAGCTTGAGCAAGAGTAGAGATCTTTGTGAATAAACTACTCTAAGAGTAAAAGAAGAGAATAAAGTAGGTTGTGCGATGGGGAACCCGTGAGTGATGAGTGAAGTCACGAGAGTGGGTGCTTTGTGATCCCCAACTGTGCCTCCAATCAGATGAGGCCATAACCATCACGAAGAGTGGAACATGAGGTTCCAGCAGTGCCTCCGGTAAGATAGGGTCGTGACATTCAGAGAGAGAGAATACACTCACTTGGCCAAGGGTTCCGAATCTATGCATGACCAAATCCGATCGATAGAGAAATGAGTAGAAGTCACTTAGAGTGGTAGCACCCAGCTGTGCCTCTGGTCAGATGAGATCGTGATATTCCAATGAGTAAGAATGAGAAACAAAGGAATAGAAAGAACGGAAAGAGGATAGAGTAGGTTGGGCGATGGGGAACCCATGAGTAATGGGTAGAGTATTCCCACATGTACGCCGCATTGAGAGAGCGGCACGAGTATGAGAAAGAAAAGTGGTATAGCCTGTGAGAGTGCATGCGGATGAGGGCTATACCCGAGAGTACTCGAGAGAGAGATTATACACTCACATGGCCAAGGGTTCCGAATCCATGCATAACTGAGTCTGATCGGTTGAGGATGAGTAGAAGTAAGGGAGAGTGGGAGTGAGCCCCGGCCGTGCCCCCGATAAGATGGGGCCGTGACTTACTAAAGAGAGTTAATAGAAAAGAGTTATAAGAAAGAGAGACAGAAAGAGAATCAGTAGAAGTCATGTAGAGTGGGAGAAGTCCCGGCCGTGCCTCCGGTAAGATGAGGCTGTGACATTCAAAGAGCGAGTTAGTAGAAATGAATTATGAGAAATAAGAAAGAGAGAATTAAAGAATGAGAAAGCTTGAGAAAGCTTGAGAAGGAGTGAGATAGAAAGAGAGAGTATGAGAAAGAATGAGAGAGTTTGAGCTAGTAAGAATCGAGAGTAGAAGAAAGAAACATGCAGTTCTTTTGTATTAATTGCATGTATAGCTCATACAGTCATGCACCATGATTTTCCTTCATGGTGAGTATGATGAGAATAGAGAGAACCATGTTTTCTTCATGGGAGTATGATGAGAATAAGAGAGAACCATGATTTCCTTATGGTGAGTATGATGAGAATAAGAGAGAACCATGATTTTCCCTTATAATGAGTAAGAATAAGAGAAGGAGAAAAGAGAATAAGAATAGAGAGAAAGAAAGAATAAAAAGAGCAGAACAGAGTTAAAGGAGAATAAAAGTATTAGAAAGAGAGAGAAAAACAGTGAGAATTAGAAATAGAAGAACGGTAAATTCAGGAAAGAACCAAAGGGTGAGTTGCGGGGACAAGTAGTAGAGGATTTACTTACTGAGCATTGTTGTGCTCACCCTGTTGTTCTTCTCTGTTTTGCAGAAAATAGAAGCAGCGGTTGGATGGATGTCGAGGAGCGGAGAGTATTGGCACCACTGTCCACCAGCTATGCTGTTTTGTATTAAGTAGAAAGTTTTTAATACATTGTATTTTGTATTTTTTATGAGTAAAGAAAAAATTTGAGCCCACTATCTTTCATACGCTATGTATATCTATAATTTACATAGTATGTATTATAAAAATAGTCATAGAGAGCAGGTGTTACATTTTTTGTATCAGAGCAAAGATTTTGGGATTTGACAGTGTGCCATTCTCGCCGCCATGATGTTCCGTAGTCGACTGTTGTCAGTTAAGTCTTTCCTTGCTTAAAGTGTTATTTGAGTTGTTTAATGTGGTTGTCTTGTAAATGAGATACAGGACCCGAGTATGAGGTAAGAAAGCAGAGTGTACAGAGAAATTTACTTTCCCAAGTTGAATTAGAAGGAATTGAAACCCCGTCCAAGTGCGGCCTACTAGAAGAAAAAGAGAAAGGTCGATACCTTAGACGGTATAGAATTGGATTGAGTCGATTCATGGGTTTCCAATTTATTATCAGCCGGTAGAGTTTCAAAGTATAACGGACCCTTTTGTAGTAAAAGAATGGTTTAGCCGTTGAGTGTATATTAGATCAGAAGACCAGTCTCTTGTCTTAGAGGGATGCCCGAGTTTTGTAGGAAGTCATGGAAGATACCCACGATGGTTTGGTCAGGATTTGAGAAGAGTTTAGAAGATGGTTGAAGTTGAGAACAGTTAGCAAGGTTCATAAGACGGTACAAGAGTTTATCAGTTTTAGTAAGGATTGGGTATCCCTTGTAAGGTTTGTATCTGGAATAGTGAGTACTCCGGAGTTGAGAAAAGACAAGTGGTCCATGGGCTAAAATCAGAGGGAATAGAACCCCTTTGAGCTTAGAGTGAAGTTTGAGAGAAGGGAAAATTTATTTAGGAAAGTTTGTAGTGATCCATGAAAGAGAGTTAACAATTGATTAGCTAGTATCCTTTGCCCTACTTGGATGTTTTTGGAGTTATGGAGTAGAGGCGAGGGAAGAGTGAGATTCAATCATAATATCATTTCCAGAATATAGCAGGCCATTAGTTCAGTATGTTGAGCAGTAGTGTGAAAGCTAGAGAGACATTAAGAAAAGGGTGTTCTGAACAGATAGTTCATGTGGTGCTAAGTAGTGATGTCCCATAACCAGAGATTCAGAGTGTGCCAATAGTCTGAGAAATTTTAGAGGTATTTCTGAAAGAGTTATCGAGCTTATCTCCAAAAAGAGCAGTTGAGTTAGTGTTGAACTGGCACCGGGGACAGCACCGATTACTAAACTCCCTTATCTAGTGGCCCCAACCAAGCTTCAAGAATTAAAGAAGCATCTTCAAGAGTTCTTAAATAAAGGTCTTATCAAGCTTCAAGAATTAAAGAAGCATCTTCAAGAGTTCTTAGATAAAGGTCTTATCCGATTGAGTCATTCTCCCTAGGGAGCTCCGATCTTGTTTGTAAAGAAGAAAGAAGGGTCATTACGGATGTGTAGTGATGACAGAGAAATAAATAACCGATAGTGAAGAATAAATGCCTGTTACCATGGACGGATGATCTTTAGACCAGTTAAGGAGTACAATAGTATTTTCCAAGAATGATTGAGGACAGGTTATAATCAGGGTGTTTCTTAATTGCCTTGCTCAGTTTATAGTAGTCTTTACCCTGAAGTTCAGAGGTATTACTTTTATGGTGCCTAGAGTAAGATCTACACCAACCCTAAGAGTTTAATGTATCTCCTTACTTAGAGGGAGTTGAGTATGAGGCATAAGAGATGGTTAGAGCTAGATCAAAAGTATGAAGATTGAAATAATTTCAGCAAGGATTGCCATGTTAAGAATTCAGCCGATGTGTAGGCAAGAAAGATGAGTAAATTACAGTTCTTGGGCTAGAAATGACTCAGGAATTGTTTGAAGAGATAAAGTTAATCAGAAATAGAATAAATCAAGCCCAAGCATAATAGAAAATTTGGCAGATTTGAAGAGAAAAGTTATCGAATTCGGAGTGGGTGTTAGAGTCTTTTTAAGATTTTTCCCCCTACAACCGGGTAACGTGTTTAATAGCAGCGGAAAGTTAGCATCGAGGTACAGAAGTCCATTTGAGATATTATAATGAGTGGGAAAGGTGCTGGACACTACCCCCTAGTATGGACGAGAGTATATAATGTGTTTTATATTTCGATGCTTCGAAAGTATACAAGTGATCCCTCCCATGTTTTGACTATTGCGTATAAAGATTGGGAATCCTAAGTTTGAGGGGCATCCAGTTTAAATATTGGATAGAGAGATCAAGGAACTCCAAAACAAGAATTTCCCTCTAGTGAAAGTATGGGAGGTAAAGCAAGGTATGCAGAACCATTACTCGGAGTGTTCATTTGAATTTTGGGGACGAAATTCTTTTAAGGGGGGGAGAATTTAACGCCCCACTTGAGATACGTAGCCATTGTTTATGGTATGGCCTAAAGGGTTACTGAATTGCTCCTAAATGAGTTTGTATATTGTTCATGTTGTTTGGTTGGCCCTTGGTTGAGTTTATGTTTTGGGTTTAGTTGAGTGTTTACCATGGAATTGATCAAGACTTGGCAGATTTTGGAGTTGCAGCCTTTGCCGAGGCGAGGAAGAAGCTTTGCCGCGGCAACATTGGCTTTGTGTTTGGCGGTGTTGGTTCTGGAATGTTTCGCTAGGGCGACAGAAAGTTCTTCGCCGTGGCAACGAGATGGGAGAAAAGTTTCTTGAGGTTTATAGAGAATTCTCCATAGGGGTAAAATGACCTTTCTACCCCTAATTAGCAAGAAAAGTGGGGAGTAAAATGTAAGGAAATTTCATGGAGAATAGTGTAAAATGGGGGTGAGTTTGTAAAGAATTAAAGGATAAAGGTGGAATTTTCAAGAAAGAGTAANTTATTATATTTTAATTAAATTAGTTCTTTTACGGCTATATTAAACATATATGGTGTAGAATGTTTACGTCTATATTAAACATATCAGGTGTACGATTCGTTCAGTGGACCATGACCGTTATTATATTTTAATTAAATTAGTTCTTTTACGGCTATATTAAACATATATGGTGTAGAATGTTTACGTCTATATTAAACATATCAGGTGTACGATTCGTTCAGTGGACCATAAACGTTATTATATTTTAATTAAATTAGTTCTTTTACGGCTATATTAAACACATATGGCGTAGAATGTTTATGTCTATATTAAACATATCAGGTGTACGATTCGTTCAGTGGACCATGACTGTTATTATATTTTAATTAAATTAGTTCTTTTATGTTTATATTAAATATATATGGTGTAGAATGTTTAGGTCTATATTAAATATATCAGGTGTACGGTTCGTTCAGTGGACCATGACTGTTATTATATTTTAATTAAATTAGTTCTTTTACGACTATATTAAACATATATGGTGTAGAATGTTTACGTCTATATTAAACATATCAGGTATACGATTCGTTCAGTGGACCACGACTGTTATTATATTTTAAATAAATTAGCTCTTTTACAGCTATATTAAACATATATGGTGTAGAATGTTTACGTCTATATTAAACATATCAGGTGTACGGTTCGTTTAGTGGACCATGACCGTTATTACATTTTAATTAAATTAGTTCTTTTACGTCTATATTAAACATATGTCCATAAACATGGAAAAAAAAATATTGAAGTAAATTACCCTTAATCGCCTAAGCGATCCTGTCTATTTAGCCTTAGTCTACAGAGTGCAGAGCAGATGGTTGCAGAGTTCAATTTTATATCAATATTATATTTTTTTTATATTACTTTCTTGCGAAGAACTAACAAAAATAATAGAATAACAATAGATCTTTCAATTTTATGTACGGTGCTAATTGACAAAGACCGAATTGTTCTTTTCACATTTTATTGAAATG
The DNA here is from genome assembly GCF_008641045.1 of Pistacia vera. NCBI lineage: Eukaryota > Viridiplantae > Streptophyta > Magnoliopsida > Sapindales > Anacardiaceae > Pistacia > Pistacia vera. The sequence goes on along the minus strand of NW_022195423.1, from coordinate 1,202,444 downwards.
AAAAAAATAATTAATAATAATAAATAATTAATAGGAAAAGACTAAATATTAAATAAACATTATGGAATATAATTTCTCACCGAAGTATATCGCTTACTGCATCGCTTAAGCGATCCAGTATATCGCTTAAGCGATCTAGTACAAATAAGCCTGATTGCTTAAGTGATCTGCTACCATATACCAGACTTATACCAAATTGCTTAAGCGATCTTCTGTCATATACCAGATCGCTTAAGCGATCTGCTACCATATACCAAACTTATACCAGACCGCTTAAGCAATTCATCAGATCCAAAACACATTTTCAGCCATCTCCTCATACAATCGGTGCTATCACCCCTAGCTACCCACAATGCAAGAAAATATTTAACAAATTTCACTCATTTCAACTTGCATTACATCAAACACAACCCAACAACCTAAATAAATAAATCAAAATCATAACCCAAACCCCATCCATTATTAAGTCTTTTTAAATCTAAATATAAAATGTAAAGATAAAATACACATACTTAGACGAAATGTCAGGAGGAGGAGGAGGCGGATCTTTGGCGGAGAATGGAGGAACAAGAAGATATAGAGGAAGGAGGAAGAAGAAGATGTAGACGAAGCTAAGAAGATTCAGAGGAAGAAGAAGATGTAGACGAAGCTAAGAAGAAACAGCAACCAAGATAGAGATGCGTTAATGGCGGGAGGAAGAAGAATGTGTCTGGATTTGTTTGCAAGAATTTCGGGTTTTTTGAAATATAGTATAATTTTTAAAAGATTACACAATACTTTATTAATCCTTATTAAGCACTAATCAAGTTTAATTACCTTTAATCAATAATAAAACTATTTAGTTAACACTTTAAAATTTTATAATCTTTTAATTAAATTTAAACTTGATATGGTCTTTTAATAAAATGTCCCGTTAATAAGTGTGTCAAGTGAATATTCGATGGAAGAAACATATTACGTTCATGTTAACGCTTGTTTGTTTATTTTTGTTGGTATCAAAGCTCTATCTTCGTACCCACGTCCGCTTTTTCATTCGATCCAAGCCCACGGTTTGAGATACTACATTCTAGCCTAATCACAATTGATTAAAACCAAAAACCAAGTTAACAAATACCATATAAGTTATTAATGTATGTAAGATTCATTATATCTCCCTAAGTAGGTGTTATAAAAAATATTATCTCAGACTATTGAGAATCGGTAAAAAAAAAAAAAAAAAAAATGTTATAGAAATTATCAGTGATTGAAAACCATCTAAATAATAATAGGATTGTTATAGGATCTTATTTGTGTCGGCTATTAGGTCTTAAATCCCTTGATAACTTTTAGAAAACAGCCAAAAACATAAAATATCATCTTTATACCAATAAGTGTGAATAAAACATTCTAATTATAATCCCAAGGGGTTGGTCTAGTTCATTGATTTTCTGTATTCGAATCATCTTAGGGTCACTTATCACATTTATGACTTACCTAAAATATTATCTTTGTAAAGTGTTTAATAGGCACTGAAGATTAGTGGAGGTAAGCGGAAGCTAGTCTAGACATTCTGATCATTAAAAAATAATAATAATTCAAATAATAAACATATTTTTGGAACATTTATATGTAGATATTCACAATTTCATATCCCATCTTTCATAAAACTATATATACAACCTTGGAAATCTTTCCATTAAAGTTTTCCTTATTACTTACTATTTGTTTTTAATAGATATTACTTACAAATTTTTAATTCATTTGTATGAAATGTTAATTGTTTAGTTGTCAATGAATCATTGACTTTTACTCATGAAGGACTAAAATTGTTCCATCTAACCAAGGCCTAATATCAGCCCTCATGTTAAACAATCGGGCCAAAAACTAAAATTACCCTAGGCCCATCATCAGCCCAACTTTGCATCATTCAAATAACTAAATACCTAAAACACCCTCAAAACTCCTTCAAACCACCATATTGCCACTGATCCCCACCTCTACCTCAAAGTGCATAAACTCGAAGCACGAAAAAAGAAACTGTCTTCTTTGTAAACCGCCGTCCTCGCTTCCCTTCACTTCGACTCGAACTACGCTTATTTCTCTCTTTCTCTGTACATACAAAATCTATACAAATATTTAATTTACACAGAAACTAACATATAATATTTCTTAAGCGTTCCTTGGCTTTCTTTTTGGTGTAAAGATGACAAAAGGCGACGATTCAGTGATGAGGAAGAAGAACAAAGCCAGGAGGAAGAAACTCAATAAGAAAGAATCTTCTTCTAAAGTTTCCGCTCGTGTCGCCGCCGTTATCGCCGCCAAGAAGCGCCGGAAGTCCGGTACACGTCGCCAGTGCCAGGTACTGTTTTTTCTACTTCTAATTTGATTATGATGCGGCAGCTTTATAAATTTAATTTATTGTTGAAGTTGTGATGCAATGTTACAGTGTAACTTTATTCTTACTTTTTAATTTAGTGAGATTGTATGATCCTGTAGTGTTTTATAGTTTACAGAGTTGATTGGTGGATAATGTTAAATTGTTAATGCATTTGATTTTTGAGACTATTGCTTATTGAAAGAGCTTGCTAGACTTGATAGTTGATAGTGTAATTAAGAGTGAAAGAAAATTAATGAGTGGCGATTTCCGATTGGATTGGTTATTTTGTACTTTTTGATGATTAGTATTGTTTTATAATGATAACATTTGTACTTGGATTCTTGAATTATTGCTATGAGAATATACAGTTCAGTACTTCAGTTGATTGTGGTATTTATTTATTTATTTATTTATTTATTTTTGTTTTTTAGTATTGTTGCTAGCAAATACAGATTTATTGAATCAAAGGGAAAATATGAAAGGTCCTTGAGGAACATAGTATATGTGACTTTGTCGTTATATTGCAGGGGATGTGTTTTAGCCTTCCTACCCCTGATGATCCCTTCAATGATAGGCATGGTAAGAAGGAATTTCAAACAAAGGAAACCAAGAAGAAAATGCCTTTGCAAGCGGATAAGAAGGCATTTGTTAAGGGCAAGAGTGATATTTTGAAGAAAGGAACTAATGGCAAGAACAATGGAATGGTAGATTGTGTAGAACGAATAAACAAGAAGGTTATAAATTTGAAGAATGAGCAGTCAAAGTCAATTACATCTATAGATAATATGGGGCTGAGAAGCCCTATTAACTTTGGAAGAACAGAGATTCAGCTGAATGGGAAGGGTTTTGCCAATGGTCATCAAGTACAAGCCTCTGAAAACTCTGACTGTCCATCAAAGTTTCTTATATTGTGCTTGAATGCCATACAGAATGCATTGCATCATGAGGGTACCTACAGTGTTGAGGAGGGAAAGCCTTTGTTTGTCAACTCTTGGGGAATTGATTTCTGGAGATGTTATTCTTCTGAAACGGATATATTGGAGACAAGTGGGTCTTCTTCTACCACTGAGCAAATTGCATGGATGGTTTCTACAGCTGCTGATAATATTGCAAGAAAGGAGAAAGAAGGTTTTTCATTCAGCAGCCCCTTCCTTTTATTCCTTGTACCATCTCAAGAAAAAGCTGCTAAGGTTGGTGTGCTACTTAGTTTGTTGACATGTTTTTTTGGTAGCATTTTATGCTATCGTTGGCTTTGTTTTCTTTAAACTTAAAATATGTACTTTGGCAATGCTTTTAATATGTCATAATTTGATACAGATTCATTTCAAATACAATAAAGGGAAGACCTGTGACTTTTTTTTTTTTTTTTTTTTTCATTTTCAAATTTGTGAAAAATAAATTGAATTTGGTATGATTTTATTTCCATGTAATAACAAACTCACTTTTTCTGACTTCAAATTTATTCATGAATTGATTAAACTGAATTTTGACTTTGGTGCTTTGGTATAGGGGAACTTATTCTCCATCTTTTTTATTGCTTAATGATTCTTCCTTGATCATTCTCAGGTACGCTCAGTTTGCAAGCCTTTGAAACCATTGGGAATTCATACAGTGAGTCTGCATCCTGGTGCTGCCTTAGATCACCAGATTAATGGGTAATTTTATACTAAAAACCCACACTTTTTGTTCTAGTACTTTTAATGTCACTGATAAGATATAGCTAATTTTAATGTTAGACAATCTTGTCTATGCGTCATGTCAGTTGCTGCTGTGTCACACATGAGACCCACTTTTATGTTAAATTCCCTCCTTTCATTTCATTCAGCCTTATGCCAAATATTCTGGTGATAGAATCACAATTCTTGTTTTGGAAATTCTTGCTTCTAACTGCTGAATACAACTTGGATTTGCTGCAATTTACTATTTTAGTGCTGCTGCTGTAAAGTAAATTGACCATGATGCATGATTTGGCTTTTTATTAATAGTGTGTATAATGGCTAAGGGAGGGGATGTTGCGTAATTCCTTATCCATGGCATAGGAGTTCTCACTCTTTCTCTTTGTTAGTGTGTTTATTTGCACTGTGTGCATATTTTCCTGGGGTTTACTTTTTTTTATTACCTTATTTGCATGCTCTCTTGTGAACATATGTATGAATATAGCTGTCAATAGCCCACACCTTCATTGTTGATGCTTTTTTTTATTGCTTGAAATGATTTGAACTGATTTTTTTCCTCTTTCCGTTTCTCATTGATTTTTTTTCTTTTCTGTGTAGTTTGAAGAGTTGTGAGCCTGAGTTCCTTGTTTCCACTCCTGAGAGACTTCTTGAGCTTGTTTCCTTGAAGGCCATAGATATTTCTGGGGTCTCTATGCTGGTACTGTTTTATCTTATATGTTCTGGAAAATCAAATACAAACTGGTCATGAATTTTTCCCATTAATGATGAAATTATTGATTAATTTATATTAAATTTGAATCTGTTATTTTACCTAATTTTGTAATTAATCATCCGACTGTTTTTTTCTTTGTTGAGAAAGAACAGTTTGGTTGGTGTTCTCTCCTGCTGCATTCTATTGTCTATAAATTTTTCTGTGCGTTGTTTTATGTAGTTATATATTAAAAGTTATCTGTATGTATATCAGAGTGTATAATGTACTTGCTAAAACCCGTGAATACATCTATCTACCTCTTTCTCTCACACACATAACAGAGATCCTGATTTAAGTTTTCTTTGTTATTCATTAGACAGCAAGATTCTTTTTAGACGACTTTGCAGGGAATGTATCGGCATTGTGCTATGATTAATGCACTCTGTTACGAAGCATGCCCTGCAAAATCAATGCTAGGAAGATGAGTAGTTGTGTTTTAATTTCGGCAATTAAAATTGTCAAAATCATCTTCCCAGCAACACGGTTTTTAATTTGTATATATGCTTAGGCAGGGGATGTATCGGCATTGTGCTATGACTAACACACTGTGTTTTGAAGCGTGCCCTGCAATATCAATGCAGGGGATATGAGCAGTTATGTTATAATTTCGGCAATTAAATTGTCAACACTCATCTTCCCAGCAACACTATCTTTTAATATTTTTATAATATGTATATATGCTTGGGCAGGGAATGTATCGGCATTGTGCTATGACTAATGCACTATGTTTCGAAGCGCGCCCTGCAAAACCAATGCTAGGAAGATGGACAGTTCCATTTTAATTTTGACTATTAAAGTCCATAATCATCTTCCTGACAACACAGTTTTTAATATAAATGCTTGGTGAAAGTCCATAAGTTATTGGCCATTGAAAAGAAAGAAAGTATATCTAATTGTAATTTTTCAATCATCTGTGTCTTATCTGTTGTTTTGACAATTGGAAATGTTGTTCTTGGACTGCAATCTCTTGGTAATGGTGGTCATCTTGGTACTGTGAACTCCGTTAGGCAGTCGATTTCTACAAAACCCCACACTGTGGTTTTCAGTTTTTTACATTCTTATTATATGTATATATGCTTGGGCAGGGAATATATCGGCATTGTGCTATGATTAATGCACTATGTTTCGAAGAGTGCTCTGCAAAAGCAATGCTAGAAAGATATGCAGTTCTGTTTTAATTTTGAGTATTAAACCTGTCCATAATCATCATCCCGACAACATGGTTTTTATATGAATATATATTGCTTGGTGAAAGTCCATAAATTATTTGCCATGGAAAAGAAAGTATATCTAATTGTAATATTTCTGTTCTATCATCTCTGTCTTATCTGTTGTTTCGATACTTGGATAGGTTGTTGATGGACTGCAATCTCTTGGTAATGGTGGTCATCTTAGTACTGTGAACTCCATCAGGCAGTCTATTTCCGGAAAACCCCACACTGTGCTTTTCAGTGATTGCCTTGGTTATGCCTCTGTTCCAGCAGTGCAAAATCTTCTGACTGGATCAGTTTATAGATTATCTCTTAATGATTCAATTTCCAGTCAAAGCTCTTGCATCATCCAATCCATTAGTGTGTTTGCCTCAGAGGAAGAAAAATTATTGAAGGTATGTGCGTTAAAATGTCTAAATACTTTCCATGCCTTTTGCTGGAGTCTGAAGCAAATTTATCTAGTGCCATTCAGTTTTTGTTTTTATGGCTGGGAATGTTTCTTTTCTTTTTATGATTTACCTCTTTCCAGTATTGTATTTGAAAGAAAAGTGATATTAAGTGCAGAAGAGGCTCTTGTAGGTAAAACTAGAGAGAGAGAGAGGCATAGGCCTTGATTTAGGTTTTGAAGTTCTTTTTTGCTTCTATTGAGTAAGTATAAAAATAATAGAGATTAAGAAAGTAAATCGTACATAGAAAACAACACATAAAGTTTCACACTGGATTTGTAGACAAGTGCTTTTTACTTTCTTTGTTTAGAGTTTTTGTTGGTTTAGAGTTTTTGGTGACGTAGTGTTCTATTGGTTTGTTGATCCCCTTCTGTAATTTTATCTCACTTTCATTATTAATACAATTTCTATAGTTTCTTATCAATGGATTTATTCATGATTAAGTACATGTCTTCCCATTCGATGCTCATGTGTTAATTCATGTGCTAGTTTCGATCCTGAAGGATTGGAGTCTTACCTTTTCTGTTGTTTGTTGCAATTTGGTGGCTAGTGCTCTGTTTATAACTATGCCGATTGTTAGCTTGGCCCCTCTCAGGTGAATGTTTGCTATTTTGTGACCTAAGTGTTTGAATGCACTCCCATCCAATGACTTAAAAAGTTAAGGTACTTGCAAAATAGTAAAATGGTAGAATATTATTGCTGCTCTCCAAGTATTGGTGTTGCTGGTCTTGACTATGGTACGTTCAACTACAGTACAAAAAAACACCTAATCATGGTCTCTAGCTGGGTCTGGCAATCATCATCTGCTTGGATTCTCGTCTGTCATCCAAAATTTAGTATAATTTTATCAAAAGTTTCTCTTCCTTTTGAACATAGGGACTATTCCTGTAGTGACAGATTTCAGGAAATAATCCAAAATGCACAAGTTGTATAATATACTTTAGGCAATCTGGCAAATGTCTGTTTATAATGAGGGTAGCTTTTTCATTTCCTTGTTTTTCTGTTTATATATTTATATGATGTTCTCAATTAACTTTATAGTGTTTGGTGGTGATTCTTTAACTTGCATTTTCCTTAATGCTTATGATAGACCACTCATCACTAAACAGTATACCAAGCAGGGGAGAAGGTCCACTTGGGGAAATAAAGGCAGTGAGAACTAGTGAGATTAGTAGGCACTCGTGTCCTGTTATTAAAGAATGTTAGTGGGGTGCCGAGAGTGCTTATAAGGGAGACTATTTTTCATGATTCATTCAGCTTGTTTTTTAAGGAAATATTGTTGGGAGGTTGCTGGCTCCTCGAACTGCTAGTGGGCATTTTTCTTTCCATTATTGTTTTCTCATATTTCAATTCCTTGTTTTATTTTTCACAATCTATATCAATATAATTCAAATCCTTTGTTTCTTATTAATTCTGGTTGTTGAGATTACTGATTTGTGAGTGTTTGAGCGGCTGGAATTGTTGTTTTGATTGAGGTCTGTATCAGATTATCATTGATGATTTTGTGCAGGGCATCCAATTGTTGGATCATGCGTATGCCAACCATCTCTCTTCTCAGCCTTTAAAGGTGCTGTATGTTGCTGGGAAAGACAGTAGGTTTCAAAAGTTAGTGTCCTCCCTTAACTTAAAGGGTTACTCCATCTCAGTGGGTTCAAATTCTATCGTTTCAAAAGCAAATATCAGGTGATTTGGCAACCCCTAATTGTGTACTGCTGCTTTATTCATAACCTTTTACATTATAGATTGGAATTGGTAGTTACTACTGCTGATTCTAAACCTTAACAATTCTTGCTATGCTAGTTATCCAAATGGAAGTACTATGCTTTTCGTTGCTTTAGAACTAACCCTTCTCCTCTAATCATAAACGCTTTCACTCTTACTTTGATTTTCATGGCGTCAATTTTGATGACTTGGAGTCTTGGAACTAGAAGCAACAAATTTGCTTTACATGAGACTAGAAGGTCGAATAACACTATGGGGGCGTTTGGTTGGGGGTTATGTGAGATTGCTAGGGTTAAGTCATCTTATATTACTTGATTATCATGTTTGGTTGTTAAGTAATATAAGATACCGGTAATTTTCAAATACCAATAGTGGTTACTATTAGTAATATTGGAGGTAATCTGATTACCTCCATTCTCTTAGGTATGCTAAGATTATCAGGATTATCTTTTTTTGTTACAATTCTATCTCTTATTAATAAAATTTTAGGACAATAATGCCCTTATTTTTAAATTTATTTACATGAATATGACTTTCACTATTTCACCCTAATTAATTAACTTTTTGGACAAAATTATCTTTAAATTCAAAACAAATTGCAGCCCACCTAAGCCACCACCCCCACCCACTTGCCGTTGGCAACCACAATTGCAACCAGTCGTCGCTGTCGGTGGAACGGCGCAGGGAAGGCAGAAAATGGCCTCCATGCGCCGATATGGCCATTTTCGGCCAGATATCTGGTCGGAAATGGCCAAATGATGCCATTTCGGCCAGATTAATGGCCGTACGGCGCACGGAGGTCATTTCCTGCCTTCCGTATGTCGTTAGGTTGCCGGTGGTCGGCAGTGGCTAGGTTGGTGGGGGTGCTTTGTTGACTTTTCAAACTTTTATTATGGGGTTATTTTTGTTAAGTTTTTAAATACAGGGGGGTTATAAGAATCAATATTAAAAAATAATATAATAATAATATTTAATTAGAGGATAATTTAGTAATTTAAATAATATACCCATCAATTTATTCTTCCCAACCAAACAGATTAATATAACATACCCATCAATTAACCAAACACATTTTCTTAAAGATTCCCAGTAATCTTCAAGGTAATCTAACTTTCCAGTAATCTTCAAGGTAATCTAACTTTCCAGTAATCCAACATTTTCTGAACCAAATGCCCTTTATATATTTTGGTTAAGGAGAATCACTATGATGTTTCACAAAATCGATAATGTTATTGCATCATGTGGTTGTATCATGCTATAGTAGCTAAATCAATATATAGTTTGCCATAGAATTTGCAAATATATTGTACATACTATATGCTCTAATACTATTTGGTACATAATTTTTTTTTTTTAACCTCTTCTCTCACACACATAAGAGATCCTGATTTAAGTTTTCTTTGTTATTCATTAGACAGCAAGATTCTTTTTAGACGACTTTGCAGGGAATGTATCGGCTTGTGCTATGATTAATGCACTCTGTTACGAAGCTGCCCTGCAAAATCAATGCTAGGAAGATGTAGTTTGTGTTTTAATTTCGGTAATTAAAATTGTCAAAACATCTTCCCAGCAACACGTTTTTAATTTGTATATATGCTTAGGCAGGGATGTATCGGCATTGGGCTATGACTAACACACTGTGTTTTGAAGCGTGCCCTGCAATATCATGCAGGGGATATGAGCAGTTATGTTATAATTTCGGCAATTAAATTGTCAACACTCATCTTCCCAGCAACACTACTTTTAATATTTTTATAATATGTATATATGCTTGGGCAGGGAATGTATCGGCATTGTGCTATGACTAATGCACTATGTTTCGAAGCGCGCCCTGCAAAACCAATGCTAGAAGATGGACAGTTCCATTTTAATTTTGACTATTAAAGTCCATAATCATCTTCCTGACAACACGTTTCTAATATATGTCTTTATATGCTGGTGAAAGTCCTAAGTTATTGGCCATGAAAAGAAAGAAAGTATATCTAATTGTAATTTTTCAATCATCTGTGTCTATCTGTTGTTTTGATAATTGGAAATGTTGTTCTTGCCTGCATCTCTTGGTAATGGTGGTCATCTTGGTCCTGTGAACTCCGTTAGGCAGTCGATTTCTACAAAACCCCACACTGTGGTTTTCAGTTTTTTACATTCTTATTATATGTATATATGCTTGGGCAGGGAATTTATCGGCATTGTGCTATGATTAATGCACTATGTTTCGAAGTGTGCTCTGCAAAAGCAATGCTAGAAAGATATGCAGTTCTGTTTTAATTTTGAGTATTAAACCTGTCCATAATCATCATCCCGACAACATGGTTTTTATATGAATATATTGCTTGGTAAGTCCATAAATTATTTGCCATGGAAAAAAAGTATATCTAATTGTAAATTTCTGTTCTATCATCTCTGTCTATCTGTTGTTTCGATACTTGGATAGGTTGTTGATGGACTGCAATCTCTTGGTGGTGGTCATCTTAGTACTGTGAACTCCATCAGGCAGTCATTTCCGAAAACCCCACACTGTGCTTTTCAGTGATTGCCTTGGTTATGCCTCTGTTCCAGCAGTGCAAAATCTCTGACTGGATCAGTTTATAGATTATCTCTAATGATTCAATTTCCAGTCAAAGCTCTTGCATCATCCAACCCTTAGTGTGTTTGCCTCAGAGGAAGAAAAATTATTGAAGGTATGTGCGTTAAAATGTCTAAATACTTTCCATGCCTTTTGCTGGAGTCTGAAGAAATTTATCTAGTGCCATTCAGTTTTTGTTTTTATGGCTGGGAATGTTTCTTTCTTTTTATGATTTACCTCTTTCCAGTATTGTATTTGAAAGAAAAGTGATATTAAGTGCAGAAGAGCCTTGTAGGTAAACTAGAGAGAGACAGAGAGGCATAGGCCTTGATTTAGGTTTTGAAGTTCTTTTTTGCTTCTATTGAGTAAGTATAAAAATAATGAGATTAAGAAATAATCGTACATAGAAAACAACACATAAAGTTTCATCACTGGTTTGTAGACAAGTGCTTTTTACTTTCTTTGTTTAGAGTTTTTGTTGGTTTAGAGTTTTTGGTGACTAGTGGTCTATTGGTTTGTTGATCCCCTTCTGTAATTTTATCTCACTTTCATTATTAATACAATTTCTATAGTTTCTTATCAATGGATTTATTCATGATTAGTACATGTCTTCCCATTCGATGCTCTGTGTTAATTCATGTGCTATTTTCGATCCTGAAGGTTGGAGTCTTACCTTTTCTGTTGTTTGTTGCAATTTGGTGGCTAGTGCTCTGTTTATAACTATGCCGATTGTTAGCTTTTGATAGTGTAATTAAGAGTGAAAGAAAATTAATGAGTGGCGATTTCCGATTGGATTGGTTATTTTGTACTTTTTGATGATTAGTATTGTTTTATAATGATAACATTTGTACTTGGATTCTTGAATTATTGCTATGAGAATATACAGTTCAGTACTTCAGTTGATTGTGGTATTTATTTATTTATTTATTTATTTATTTTTGTTTTTTAGTATTGTTGCTAGCAAATACAGATTTATTGAATCAAAGGGAAAATATGAAAGGTCCTTGAGGAACATAGTATATGTGACTTTGTCGTTATATTGCAGGGGATGTGTTTTAGCCTTCCTACCCCTGATGATCCCTTCAATGATAGGCATGGTAAGAAGGAATTTCAAACAAAGGAAACCAAGAAGAAAATGCCTTTGCAAGCGGATAAGAAGGCATTTGTTAAGGGCAAGAGTGATATTTTGAAGAAAGGAACTAATGGCAAGAACAATGGAATGGTAGATTGTGTAGAACGAATAAACAAGAAGGTTATAAATTTGAAGAATGAGCAGTCAAAGTCAATTACATCTATAGATAATATGGGGCTGAGAAGCCCTATTAACTTTGGAAGAACAGAGATTCAGCTGAATGGGAAGGGTTTTGCCAATGGTCATCAAGTACAAGCCTCTGAAAACTCTGACTGTCCATCAAAGTTTCTTATATTGTGCTTGAATGCCATACAGAATGCATTGCATCATGAGGGTACCTACAGTGTTGAGGAGGGAAAGCCTTTGTTTGTCAACTCTTGGGGAATTGATTTCTGGAGATGTTATTCTTCTGAAACGGATATATTGGAGACAAGTGGGTCTTCTTCTACCACTGAGCAAATTGCATGGATGGTTTCTACAGCTGCTGATAATATTGCAAGAAAGGAGAAAGAAGGTTTTTCATTCAGCAGCCCCTTCCTTTTATTCCTTGTACCATCTCAAGAAAAAGCTGCTAAGGTTGGTGTGCTACTTAGTTTGTTGACATGTTTTTTTGGTAGCATTTTATGCTATCGTTGGCTTTGTTTTCTTTAAACTTAAAATATGTACTTTGGCAATGCTTTTAATATGTCATAATTTGATACAGATTCATTTCAAATACAATAAAGGGAAGACCTGTGACTTTTTTTTTTTTTTTTTTTTTCATTTTCAAATTTGTGAAAAATAAATTGAATTTGGTATGATTTTATTTCCATGTAATAACAAACTCACTTTTTCTGACTTCAAATTTATTCATGAATTGATTAAACTGAATTTTGACTTTGGTGCTTTGGTATAGGGGAACTTATTCTCCATCTTTTTTATTGCTTAATGATTCTTCCTTGATCATTCTCAGGTACGCTCAGTTTGCAAGCCTTTGAAACCATTGGGAATTCATACAGTGAGTCTGCATCCTGGTGCTGCCTTAGATCACCAGATTAATGGGTAATTTTATACTAAAAACCCACACTTTTTGTTCTAGTACTTTTAATGTCACTGATAAGATATAGCTAATTTTAATGTTAGACAATCTTGTCTATGCGTCATGTCAGTTGCTGCTGTGTCACACATGAGACCCACTTTTATGTTAAATTCCCTCCTTTCATTTCATTCAGCCTTATGCCAAATATTCTGGTGATAGAATCACAATTCTTGTTTTGGAAATTCTTGCTTCTAACTGCTGAATACAACTTGGATTTGCTGCAATTTACTATTTTAGTGCTGCTGCTGTAAAGTAAATTGACCATGATGCATGATTTGGCTTTTTATTAATAGTGTGTATAATGGCTAAGGGAGGGGATGTTGCGTAATTCCTTATCCATGGCATAGGAGTTCTCACTCTTTCTCTTTGTTAGTGTGTTTATTTGCACTGTGTGCATATTTTCCTGGGGTTTACTTTTTTTTATTACCTTATTTGCATGCTCTCTTGTGAACATATGTATGAATATAGCTGTCAATAGCCCACACCTTCATTGTTGATGCTTTTTTTTATTGCTTGAAATGATTTGAACTGATTTTTTTCCTCTTTCCGTTTCTCATTGATTTTTTTTCTTTTCTGTGTAGTTTGAAGAGTTGTGAGCCTGAGTTCCTTGTTTCCACTCCTGAGAGACTTCTTGAGCTTGTTTCCTTGAAGGCCATAGATATTTCTGGGGTCTCTATGCTGGTACTGTTTTATCTTATATGTTCTGGAAAATCAAATACAAACTGGTCATGAATTTTTCCCATTAATGATGAAATTATTGATTAATTTATATTAAATTTGAATCTGTTATTTTACCTAATTTTGTAATTAATCATCCGACTGTTTTTTTCTTTGTTGAGAAAGAACAGTTTGGTTGGTGTTCTCTCCTGCTGCATTCTATTGTCTATAAATTTTTCTGTGCGTTGTTTTATGTAGTTATATATTAAAAGTTATCTGTATGTATATCAGAGTGTATAATGTACTTGCTAAAACCCGTGAATACATCTATCTACCTCTTTCTCTCACACACATAACAGAGATCCTGATTTAAGTTTTCTTTGTTATTCATTAGACAGCAAGATTCTTTTTAGACGACTTTGCAGGGAATGTATCGGCATTGTGCTATGATTAATGCACTCTGTTACGAAGCATGCCCTGCAAAATCAATGCTAGGAAGATGAGTAGTTGTGTTTTAATTTCGGCAATTAAAATTGTCAAAATCATCTTCCCAGCAACACGGTTTTTAATTTGTATATATGCTTAGGCAGGGGATGTATCGGCATTGTGCTATGACTAACACACTGTGTTTTGAAGCGTGCCCTGCAATATCAATGCAGGGGATATGAGCAGTTATGTTATAATTTCGGCAATTAAATTGTCAACACTCATCTTCCCAGCAACACTATCTTTTAATATTTTTATAATATGTATATATGCTTGGGCAGGGAATGTATCGGCATTGTGCTATGACTAATGCACTATGTTTCGAAGCGCGCCCTGCAAAACCAATGCTAGGAAGATGGACAGTTCCATTTTAATTTTGACTATTAAAGTCCATAATCATCTTCCTGACAACACAGTTTTTAATATAAATGCTTGGTGAAAGTCCATAAGTTATTGGCCATTGAAAAGAAAGAAAGTATATCTAATTGTAATTTTTCAATCATCTGTGTCTTATCTGTTGTTTTGACAATTGGAAATGTTGTTCTTGGACTGCAATCTCTTGGTAATGGTGGTCATCTTGGTACTGTGAACTCCGTTAGGCAGTCGATTTCTACAAAACCCCACACTGTGGTTTTCAGTTTTTTACATTCTTATTATATGTATATATGCTTGGGCAGGGAATATATCGGCATTGTGCTATGATTAATGCACTATGTTTCGAAGAGTGCTCTGCAAAAGCAATGCTAGAAAGATATGCAGTTCTGTTTTAATTTTGAGTATTAAACCTGTCCATAATCATCATCCCGACAACATGGTTTTTATATGAATATATATTGCTTGGTGAAAGTCCATAAATTATTTGCCATGGAAAAGAAAGTATATCTAATTGTAATATTTCTGTTCTATCATCTCTGTCTTATCTGTTGTTTCGATACTTGGATAGGTTGTTGATGGACTGCAATCTCTTGGTAATGGTGGTCATCTTAGTACTGTGAACTCCATCAGGCAGTCTATTTCCGGAAAACCCCACACTGTGCTTTTCAGTGATTGCCTTGGTTATGCCTCTGTTCCAGCAGTGCAAAATCTTCTGACTGGATCAGTTTATAGATTATCTCTTAATGATTCAATTTCCAGTCAAAGCTCTTGCATCATCCAATCCATTAGTGTGTTTGCCTCAGAGGAAGAAAAATTATTGAAGGTATGTGCGTTAAAATGTCTAAATACTTTCCATGCCTTTTGCTGGAGTCTGAAGCAAATTTATCTAGTGCCATTCAGTTTTTGTTTTTATGGCTGGGAATGTTTCTTTTCTTTTTATGATTTACCTCTTTCCAGTATTGTATTTGAAAGAAAAGTGATATTAAGTGCAGAAGAGGCTCTTGTAGGTAAAACTAGAGAGAGAGAGAGGCATAGGCCTTGATTTAGGTTTTGAAGTTCTTTTTTGCTTCTATTGAGTAAGTATAAAAATAATAGAGATTAAGAAAGTAAATCGTACATAGAAAACAACACATAAAGTTTCACACTGGATTTGTAGACAAGTGCTTTTTACTTTCTTTGTTTAGAGTTTTTGTTGGTTTAGAGTTTTTGGTGACGTAGTGTTCTATTGGTTTGTTGATCCCCTTCTGTAATTTTATCTCACTTTCATTATTAATACAATTTCTATAGTTTCTTATCAATGGATTTATTCATGATTAAGTACATGTCTTCCCATTCGATGCTCATGTGTTAATTCATGTGCTAGTTTCGATCCTGAAGGATTGGAGTCTTACCTTTTCTGTTGTTTGTTGCAATTTGGTGGCTAGTGCTCTGTTTATAACTATGCCGATTGTTAGCTTGGCCCCTCTCAGGTGAATGTTTGCTATTTTGTGACCTAAGTGTTTGAATGCACTCCCATCCAATGACTTAAAAAGTTAAGGTACTTGCAAAATAGTAAAATGGTAGAATATTATTGCTGCTCTCCAAGTATTGGTGTTGCTGGTCTTGACTATGGTACGTTCAACTACAGTACAAAAAAACACCTAATCATGGTCTCTAGCTGGGTCTGGCAATCATCATCTGCTTGGATTCTCGTCTGTCATCCAAAATTTAGTATAATTTTATCAAAAGTTTCTCTTCCTTTTGAACATAGGGACTATTCCTGTAGTGACAGATTTCAGGAAATAATCCAAAATGCACAAGTTGTATAATATACTTTAGGCAATCTGGCAAATGTCTGTTTATAATGAGGGTAGCTTTTTCATTTCCTTGTTTTTCTGTTTATATATTTATATGATGTTCTCAATTAACTTTATAGTGTTTGGTGGTGATTCTTTAACTTGCATTTTCCTTAATGCTTATGATAGACCACTCATCACTAAACAGTATACCAAGCAGGGGAGAAGGTCCACTTGGGGAAATAAAGGCAGTGAGAACTAGTGAGATTAGTAGGCACTCGTGTCCTGTTATTAAAGAATGTTAGTGGGGTGCCGAGAGTGCTTATAAGGGAGACTATTTTTCATGATTCATTCAGCTTGTTTTTTAAGGAAATATTGTTGGGAGGTTGCTGGCTCCTCGAACTGCTAGTGGGCATTTTTCTTTCCATTATTGTTTTCTCATATTTCAATTCCTTGTTTTATTTTTCACAATCTATATCAATATAATTCAAATCCTTTGTTTCTTATTAATTCTGGTTGTTGAGATTACTGATTTGTGAGTGTTTGAGCGGCTGGAATTGTTGTTTTGATTGAGGTCTGTATCAGATTATCATTGATGATTTTGTGCAGGGCATCCAATTGTTGGATCATGCGTATGCCAACCATCTCTCTTCTCAGCCTTTAAAGGTGCTGTATGTTGCTGGGAAAGACAGTAGGTTTCAAAAGTTAGTGTCCTCCCTTAACTTAAAGGGTTACTCCATCTCAGTGGGTTCAAATTCTATCGTTTCAAAAGCAAATATCAGGTGAGTTGGCAACCCCTAATTGTGTACTGCTGCTTTATTCATAACCTTTTACATTATAGATTGGAATTGGTAGTTACTACTGCTGATTCTAAACCTTAAAAATTCTTGCTATACTGGCCATTAGTTATCCAAATGGAAGTACTATGCCTTTCGTTGCTTTAGAACTAACCCTTCTCCTCTAATCATAAACGCTTTCACTCTTACTTAGATTTTCTTGGCGTCAATTTTGATGACTTGGAGTCTTGGATCTAGAAGCAACAAATTTGCTTTACATGAGACTAGAAGGTCGAATAACACTATGAGGGGGTTTGGTTGGGTGTTATGTGAGATTACTGGGGTTAAGTCATCTTATATTACTTGAGTACCATGTTTGGTTTTCAAAGAATATAAGATACCGGTGATCTTTAAATACTAATAGTGGTTACTATTGGTAATATTGGAGGTAATTTGATTACCTTCATTTTCTTAGGTATTCTAAGATTATTAGGGTTATCTTTTTTTGTTACAATTCTATCTCTTATTAATAAAGTTTTAGGACAATAATGCTTTTATTTTTAAATTTATTTACATGAATATGGTTTTTACTATTTCACCTCAATTAATTAACTTTTTGGACAAAATTACCCGTAAATTCAAAACAAATTACAGTCCATTCAAGCCACCACCCTCACCCACCTATCGCCGGCAACCGCCGCCGCCGGCGGAACGGTGCATAGAAGGCCGAAAATGGCTGTCGTGCGTCGATATGGCCATTTTCGAGCAGATATCTAGTCGGAAATAACCATACAGTGCACGGAGGCCATTTCCTGCCTTCCGTGCGCCGTTAGGTTGCCGGAGGCCAATAGTGGCTAGGTTGGTGGGGGTGCTTTGTTGATTTTTCAAACTTTTATTATGGGGTTGTTTTTGCTAAGTTTTTAAATACAGGGAGGTTATGATAATCCAAATAATAATTTATATTAAAAAATAATAATATTTAATTAGAGGACAATTTAGTAATTTAAATAACATACCCACCAATTTATTCCTCCCAATCAAACATATTAATATAACATACCCAGCAATTAATCAAATACATTTTCTTAAAAATTTCCAGTAATCTTCAAAGTAATCTAACTTTTCAGTAATCCAACATTCCCAGTAATTCAACATTCATTGGATCAAACGCCCTCTATATATTTTGGTTAAGGAGAATCACTATGATGTTTCACAAAATCGATAATGGTATTGCATCATGAGGTTGTATCATGCTATAGTAGCTAAATCAATATATAGTTTGGCATAGAATTTGCAAATATATTGTACATACTATATGCTATAATACTATGTGGTACATAATTTTTTTTTTTTTTAATTTCCAGTCTGGATGCTGACAACAGAATTAGACCCGATATCTCAATAATTGACGAGGAACAGATTAGCAGGGCTGAGTTATCTGAATATGAAGTTGTAATAATCCCAGATTTTGTTACATCAATCACAAATTATGTTCGAATTCTGACAAGCATGGCCCGCCACACTGTCAGGGGCGTATTGCATAGCTTTCTTACTAAAGATGATGCACCGCATGTGGGAGAATTGATTGAGATCTTGGAAAACTGTGGGCAGACTGTGCCTGAAGCTCTAAGAGACTTATGCCTTACATCACCCATGGTGGAATCATGAAATTTTGCTGGAAATATAACTTTATTGAGCCGTACCAATTATTGTACAAAGAGAAAACTTTAAATGTGTAGCATCATGATGATTTGCTTGAGAATTTCAGGTAAAAGAAGGAATTAGAGGCTGAATTTAGAGCGGCTCGTACAAGAAAATCAGGTTAGTCAGATTTCATTTGATGATCCGTTCTGGGGACATTTCAATTTGTTGTTAATTTCCAAGTATGAAAGTTTTGGCACTATTTTTGTTGTGTAAACCGTAGATAAGATTTTCGATTTCACATTCATATTTTTAGAATGCAATTTTGGTATCATAATGTTCAATCGATTATTATGAAAACAAATTTTTAATTTAAAATACAATTATATTAGCTGATGAATCATTGATACGGGTGATTAAATTAAGTCCATAATAGAATCTGAAGAATCAGATCGGATCATTTGGAAGTTGGCGTATCATATAATCATTTTATAAGGGCATATAATATAATTTATTATTTATTATTGTAATGCTAAGATTCACATCTCATTCTTTCCAAGATGGTCCAATATCACTGTTCACACTACTGGACCAGAAAGTGATAGCATTAATTTATTCGTTTTCTTTCGACTACCCAATTGGGTGATTTAGCTTATCGTTTTCCTATTTGTAGCTTTTTCATCAATCCATCCATCTAGTTTTCTGAATAATGCAACTGCAGGCTGCAGCCCTTAATTAACTAAATATTAATATACATCTCTGATTCACATAATTCTATTCAGTTCTCCTTTATTGTTACAACGCTAAAGAATATTAAAAAGAAAATGAAAATACTTATGCACGATAATTCCTAGAATCATCCCCATACATTATTCATTCGTTGTTCTTTCTAAATTATTAGAATAAAAAAGTAGTAGAAATTATTTACTAGTCCTCCAGAAAATAAAAAATGAAATGACAAATATAGACCGCACACATGTGCAACAACTGAACTATCACTAATATCACAAAAAATTAAATAAAATAATAAATAATGTAAAAAGATCCATATATAAATAAATAAATATCACAAAGTTGAAACCCAATGATGCATAATTTGAGACAACTGAAACTGGGTGTCTATGTATATTTAGAATGTGTAGTTTGTGACTTTTTGAATAATTTCGACCTAATATTTTGGTTGGTCGCTAAAGGAATAACTGGTTGCTTGTATTCTACACAACCAAAATTATACCAAAATTGATGTGCCATCAACCATGACTAAACCATCCTAAATATACAATCAACAAAAAAGACCAATTGAATGAGATTGTTGCTTTTCAATTTTTCTTTTCTTTATATCTAGTAGAAAACTAGAACTCCTATGACTCAACCATTCATCTAGTGTAATATCTTCAGTTAAATCTCATATATGTATTGTTGATGCAGTCATTTGTACCAACGAGAAGTATGTAAGATCTGTGGTGGAATCTACGTAAAAGTTTTTATAAAACTTGTGATTTCAATACTGGATTAATGGATAGATAATAAATCAAACAATAGCATAAAGAAAAGATTTTTAAAGTGGTTCGAATACTCAATGCAAATCCTACTTCCACTGTTCTTGTATTGTTTTCTGTGTTTTTGCTATGTGCAAGTACGGCTTACAAAATATGAATAAAATCAGATCCCTAATTTGAGTAAAAAGCATATTTATATACTGTTACAGTGACAAACTTATAAATAAAATTAATCTACAAAGAATGACACGTGGCGTGAATCCATGCTTCAGGGATTTACCGCACAACATGTATAATCATCCATAAACTATGTATATACTCTCTTATCAACATCTTGTTTTCGAAACATAAAGAACTTTTACAATGCAAGAAAATTATAGAAATCCAAATAATTAAGACTGGAATTTAGAAGTAGGACTCTACACAAGGGACGGACCTATTAAGGGACCAATGGGGGGTGGTGATCCCACCAAAAAAAGTTCATTAATTTTGCTTAGTTATTTGTTTTAACCGGACAGTATTTGTGTTAATGTTCTTAGATTTGACCACATTCACTTACTTTTTTCGTATGTATATTAATTTAGTTATAGTTTGCCCTCGTAAAATGAATTCATAAGTTTGTCTCTGTTTCGCACCTGAAAATTTACTGTTCAAAACCTGTCTGAATTTACGGGTACATCATCTATTCTTCATTTACCACTCAACCATTTACTATTTGGGATATGATTTTTATGATCCAAACTAGTCATGATGTTTCCTTTACTTCTCCTTGTAAAATTCTTTCAGAAATCATCTTTTGTTGCTTTGAGATGGACACAACACCTCTCTCCCATCTAACACTCTTCTTCTCTTTATAAACTTAACTCTCAAGGTTGACCAAAAAAGTTTCCCCACATTCTCTCTATCTAATAATTAAAAGTTTTAAACAGTATCTTCATCTTTATACGTAGAATAAGGACAATGTGCCCCTTCATTTTTCAAAAACTTGGCTTACATGATCCTTTGAGTTTATAAGATGTTCAATAGACTTCGGAAATTAGTTAAAGTGTATATAAATTGGCCTAAACACCCCAATTACCAACAGAAATAAAAAAAAAAAAAATTATCAAAAACTAGTCAAAATTATAATGTTTCTAGCAAAAATTAGGTGCCCAATGTAACAGACCAGCAGCCATGCCACTTTATATAGACTGTTGACTTACTTTCTAATAATCATATCATTCATTCATTTGGGTTCTTCTAATTTTTGCTTATTTAATTAAAAAAGAATTTGCATGAATTGATCATTCAATGTTCCAAGTAATTTCTCTTTATATAAAATATGTTATGTGATCTTTTTCATAATTGACCCATTATGATTCTCTAGCTTTTTTGATCCATTTTAAATAAGTGCACTTGTTTTTCTTGGTCTAAAAATGCAAATGGAATTATAATATATGATAATTATGAAGCTATCTTTTATTATTATATGTTATATCATTAAGAATAAAGTTGTGAGATCTCATTGGTACCGCACCAAACTTTAGCATCCGATACGCTTTCGAGGAGACATCACAAACAACGTATACAATTTTATATACATCATCCATTTGGTGATTCTATAAACCCTAGTTTAAATTATTAATATATTGAATCAAAAGCATTATCTTCTAATTTTAAGCTGTAATTAGGGTTAATTTCTTTCTCCCTGTTAGAGACAATTAAATCTCGAACATCTAATGATTTTTGAAAATTATTAAATACCCGGCTAGAATTATAACCCTTCAAGTATTCAAAAAATTCTTGAACAAAAGAAATATTTCAATACTTTCCGAAAATCGCTTAGACTTAACTATTTATCAAATGATTGTAAATGACACATATATTTTTGTATACATATAATTAATATTTATTCTTTTATGGTGTTTTATTTAAGAGGGTTTCCTTTTTCTAAAACCATACCTTAAAAAAAAAATAATAATAAATAAATAAAAGAACACATCAAACTTGAATTCTATGTGAATTGGAAGAGTCATAATGGAAATGTGTAGAGTTTTTGATTTTTGGGCATGTTTCTGTCGGCATAATAATAAATAATAAAATGTGTTGGTTGTTAACTTCGTCTTTTGCATGCTTCTAATAAATAAATAGTTTATAATTTAATTTCCATGGAAGAAGGCTGTACCAAATTAAAAATATTTGGAGAATTAGAAGAGGATATTCTGTCTTCATACTTGTTATAATTATATATAATGTTGGCATGGTTGGGCTGTCAATCTTGGAAGGTGATCTAGCTACTTCTACCTAATAAATATCACTTTATTTTACATCAGATTTCAAATTTTAAACAGTTCTTTTGAATACTCTTTTCAAGTTATTATCATACAAAAAGCTCTTATACATTTTTTTAGGCATAAATTCTACTAAAAGAAAGAAAACGTGTATAATTGTGAAATTAATCTATATAGTAAAGACACATTGTGTAAACAAAAGTCTAAATGGTTAGACATCCTAATTAAAATTCTACAACGGAGACAATGAGGAAAATATAAGTAAAATTCTTTAATTAATTAATATATGATTTGAGCAAGTAATACAAGGGAAAATGGTTTTCCAACTACCATTTTTGTGAATTATTAATTAATTTGGTGCTTGGCGACTTATGTATTGTTGTCGGTGTCTGTCACAAAGCTTTCATCTATCTGTTATTGAATGTATGTCATTGTTGTGTCACGTGGGGCCCCACTTCAAATTCATCAACTCATTAATTAGACAAGACTATACATTAAGAAAATGACTCGTCACTGAGGTAAAATTGCTTAATCATTGACTCATTTAATCATCTCATCTTTTCCTTTTATTTTTTAAAACTAAAATAATATTTTAAATTTTGAGTTATATCTAAATATTTTTCATATTTGAAATAATATTCAAAGTCTCTGCTTTTGAATTAAAAGTTAGGATATTAAAAAAATATGGGAACATTACATTAGAGATTGACTAATTAAATTAATTCAACAATATTTTGAGGGAGTTTTGGACTGTATTCAGACAGGTCTAATCAAAATACAATCCCATGAACTCAGTAATTCAGACACGTCTAATCTAAACAGATATTATTAAGCAAAGTCTTAGATTAATGTGGAAATTAATGAAATCTTTAATTACATGGCATGATTTGAGATAACATCTAAAATCTGCTTTTGGTGGTAGAAATACTAACTTCTCAGATTGAGTGTTACTACGATCATTATAATTTGATTTCATATCGTCGTAATAATTTCTGATTAGATTGATTTTTTTCAATTAAATTATTATAAATAGGGCTGATTATTAAAGACGTCAATATTAGAAAATATGATATAACGTCAATTAAAGACTTTGGTGGTAGAAATGCTATACCTTTATGAAAATTTATCTTTTAATGTTAGTTATCGAAGATAAATAACTTTTAAAATATATTTTCTATTACTCGTTTCAATGGTAGAAATTATGTTTGATATAATATCTAAAATCTGCTTTTGAATTAAAAGTTGTAGAAAATCAAGAAAACGATTTTTTATTTTATTTGATTTTACACTAGTTCTTATTATTGTATCCAAAAATAATCAATATTATCGTAACTAATTACAATGGATATAAAGCTTATTTAATTGATAATTTAAAATAAGTTTTCTTGATATTATTATTACATGGGCATAATTTGATTTGTGGCTTTTGATGTTGATGACCAAAAAATAAATAATAACAACTTCGTCTTCAGACTTTGGTGGTAGAAAAACTAAGTTATCAATGACTAGGATGATTATAAATTATAATTTTATTTGATACCTTAGTAATAATTTGTAATTAGTATATTGATTATTGTCTATTAACTTGTTATTAATTATTGAAGACGATATTATATCCATTCTTTTATAAAGAAGAGGGATAAAGATGTTGTTAAGGTATATTGATATTGATGTTGATATCTTAGTAATAATTTGTAATTAGTTTGACGATTCACTCGAGACTCTTGTGTGTATTACTCAAAAAGTTTTCAGTTTGATTTTTTATGAAAACCTTTTTATAGTGATATTCTATATAGGAATAAACTCTACATAGTCATAAAAAACTCTAGTCCAGTTTAGAATAGTTATAAATAAGAATAAACTCCACATTGTAATAAGTTATAATTTTTTAAATTTTCGTCCTAAGGAAAGTTGCCTCCACATAGTAATAATTATCTGTATATTACCAAAAAATATATATTATATTACATTATAGGTTTAAGATGAAATAAAATATTTATCTAAAGTTGTTTGGGACAATAATTTATATTTTTAGAGTTGTTACCACGTCTTTTACCTTGCTAGCATGTATACCTTCTTGTTAAAGCCAAAATATTTTTAGCTTCTCAAGCATGTTTAGAGCTTTATGGCACGAAACTTTTTGTATTTCTGTACTATCATCCTTATGATTATTTCCTCTATCTCCTTGTCTAATTGTAGCAATGATTTCTTCTTCGGTTAAAGCATACACGATTTGTTGCTCATTTGGATGATCAAGGAAGACATTAATATCTATTCGATTAGTGTGGTGAAATTGTCGAATCTGATCACTCAATTTTGCAATGACTCTTTTATTTTTCTCGTTCACTTCATTTGTAACTTGTAATTCATCAAAATCGAGGGTCCTAATTTTGCAATGCTTAAAACCATTGGCAATTGTCTATAGCTTCATATCAATTGACCATATATCAACTGTATTTATAATTCCATCAATGACACTTATCGTTGCTGATTCCAAGACACAGTTTTCAATCAATTTCAAAAGTAGGCAATTGAAGCGCTGAATTGAAATCATAATACTACTAAAATATGAATTAAAATCTTAATATTATACTATTAAAATATGAATTAAAAAATAAGAAATCAAAACTATAATTTTTGTAATTACACCTCCATTAAGTTATAACCTTCTTATAGTAGTAAAATTAGTTAGTCCTACTATTATAACTATAGATAGGTTTTACTGTATATAATTGTTGAACACATTGTCGGATAATGAAAGCACAAAATTAATTTTCTTGTTTTTAGTTTAACAAATATAATTTCGTGTAGAATAACAATACTAAGAAAATAATCCTTAAATTAGCTCATGAATTCCACAACCAAACATAATTAATTTCTCATAAATGATTATACCATAATTCTTCTCACACTTTAGACATGAAAAATACAGTGCTTGACGTAATTCATTTCTTTCACAATTTGGTGTCTCAAATTTCTTTTTCCTGAATTATTGGCAATTTGTCTACTGCTTATATACATATAATACCCCCATTTGTTGTTAAAACCTTTTTGATGCTGGAGGCGTCCGAGTAATCTCCCAAAACTCTGAAACTACTGGTCAGATAAGTTCCAGTAACTATCTTTTATCAATTAAGGAATTGAACTCAAAACCTCTTGAATACCACCTAAAAGTCTCTATCGAACCATTTGACCACCCAGAGGTAGTTAAAAAATTGGAATCAATCAAAACTTTTAAACTAAGGGTACTCAATTTAGAGCCCTATTAAGAGAGGTGTAATGGAAATACTATTGAACCTATTTGTACTTATCAGCCAATTAATTAGGACTTTGGAATTACAAAAAAAATCCATTACTCCAACTAGTGTTTTCTTCATTTAATAAGTAGTTATGAATTATTCAAAGTTTGGTATTATAGGATGCTACAGTCAATGTATTTGAAAAAAAATAAGAAAGAAAATTAAGCAAATTTGAAAGTTAAAACAGTATGAAGTAGTCACTTTCTGTCATGAATGTCTATCTTTTTCTTTTAAATTCCGGCAATTTTTCCATTTCATGCAATTAATATTTTCTTCGTTAGATAATAGTTTATGAATTATTCAAACTTGATATTAAATGATGGATGCAAGAAAAATGTATTAAAAGACAAAATAAAAAAAGAAATTAATATAATATATTTTTTAATATCAGAGGTGTTCGATCAGTTTACACGCATCTCAACTAATCCCTCAGACCCTAGAACTATTGGTTGGGTAAGAACTTCAGTAGCTCCCCCTATTAATAACCGAGAGGGACTCGAACTCAAGACCTCTTGATTAACAACCAAAGTCTCTATCCAACTACTCAACCACCCGAAGATAATTGAAAAATTATAATCATTCTCTTTTATGAACGTCTTAATCTTTTTAATATTCATATAAATTTTCAACGCGGGGAATTATTATAAAACTAGTTCAAAATTTGTGACATTGAAATGGAAACTATACCAATTACTAGGATGGTTCTATTATCACTGTAAGTCTTCAACTAAATTATATATTATAAGGTTGTTGTTATTATAATATTGTTCTTTTAAGGTTGAATAATTATTTTTACAAAGGAACCTTATTGGACCTCTTTGATTATGCCATGAAAGAAGTTGATGTCATCAACCACCGTGTGCTCCTTTTTACCTATTAATATGAAAAAAAAAAAATTAAATTAATAAATAATTAAGCTTCCAGAACAATCCAAAACCATTGTACTTAGAAAAATACCCATTGCCTAAAACATTTTGCTCATTCTTTTTATTGTTTTAAGGCCGAATCACGTTTTGTCCCCCAATCTATTGTAAAAGTCCATTCCCACCCTTGGCTTCAGAAACACCCAATATTACCCTTGGTTTCGAAAACACCTATATCACATTTAGTCAATTCACCTAAAATATATAACATTATGAATGAAGACAGAAACATATCTTACTTATGAATTGACAAGTTGCCCTTTTATAGTTAAGTTTTAATGTCTAATTCGAAAATGGTGTAAGATTATGCATTTCCGAAACCAAAGCGTTTGTCACAATTGGGGTAAAAATGTTTCAGCTCGATTTAGTATATGCACCGCACCATTGACTTGGTAAAATTAAAAAAAAAAAATCTCAACATCTTAATAGTTTCATTAAACTTCATTTTAGAAAACATATTAATTAATGGCAAGAAATTCAAATTTTAATGGCATAAATTTACAGAAGCAATCAATTTATTGCCAGCTCTTCATTAATTCCCCACTTTGTAAAAAGACTGAAAGTGATGGTTAACTAGTCTGAGTTAGTTGCACATATAGAAATATGAACACAAACACTAAACAGACTTATAATTTAAATTATTCTTATACCTTTACCCCAAAGAGTTTGTAAATCAAAAGCTTAACTTAAAACGCAGCTCGATTCTGACATTTAATTGTCTGCTTCGGATCCCCAATCCTTGTCAATTTGACCATTATTTTTCTTCTGTTTTTATTAGAGGCACACAAAGAACTCCCCACCATTTATATATATATATATATTCCACAATTCAATCTGGTCAATTTAGCTCTCATGCTTTGCCTTAATTCTCTTCTGTTTAAATAAACAACAAAGAGAAGAGAGAAACAAACACATTTTGATCAAAGTTTTTTTTTTTTTTTTTTTCTCTCTCTTTGTGTAATCATTTCTGAGTTAATTTCTTGAGCTCAACTTCTCTTTTAATTATTGAGATTTTGCAAGTGGGTCTGTTTCTGAAATAGAGATCAAGTGAGCCATGATCGTCCAGCTCTAAGTTCACATTGCCTAAACGTAACTCACAAGCAAAAATCACAGCCAAAAGTGAGAGCCATTTCGTTTCGGACCCAAAAATAAACAAAGACCCGTGTGCTTTTCGCAAACCCTTTACCTCTTTATAACCAAAACTACATTTTCTAAAACTCATTGGCTAGCTCCAAACGGAATAGCATAAACTATCCCAACTAGGACAAACTGTCAGCCACCGTTGTTCTTCCTGAGCGATTCCAGGGCGCCCGGGATGATATTACGGCAAGTTGGAATAATTTGGCAGCAAACGAAAGCGCCATTGATCGTTCCACTCCTGAAAGTTTTAACGTATTTATGTTTGGCTATGTCCCTAATGCTCTTCATTGAGAGAGTTTACATGGGCATTGTTATAGTTCTGTTGAGATGTTTGGAAGAAAACCTGAAAGAAATACAATGGGAGCCCATGAAGGACGATGTTGAGCTTGGAAACTCATTTTACCAATGGTCCTCGTGCAATTCCAATGTATAATGAAAAAGAGGTACGTATAACGTTTAAGTAAAGCCATTTAGGTTCACATTCTATATATATTAAATCTGCTTAACTAAGTTAGATATTGGTTCTGTTCCATTCGTCTTCAGGTTTATCAGCTTTCCATTGGCGCCGCCTGTGGCCTTTCTTGGCCTTCTGATAGGATTATAATTCAAGTTCTCGATGACTCGACAGACCCACCCATAAAGGTTTGGCATCAAATTCAGATTCTTTAACAAGTTTTTGATGTGTTATGTGACAATTTTCCGGGGATAAAAATGAACGGATTTGGTTCAGCTAGAATGCCAGATGGGCGAGCAAAGGCATAAATATAAGTACGAGGTAGAGACAACAGAAATGGATACAAGCAGGGGCTCTGAAAGAAGGAATGAAGCATGGTTATGTTAACACATTGTGATTATGTCGCCATTTTTGATGCTGATTTTCAACCTGAACCTGATTTTCTATGGCGCACAATTCCATTTCTAGCTCACAACCCAGAAATTGCTCTTGTTCAAGCTCGCTGAAATTTGGAAAATTCTCTTTTCATTAACTTAATTAATCACATTTATTGGTTATAGTTTATTGTTGAATTAAACTTGTGTCGGTGGTCATTTTAATATTTTTTTCCTGTGCTTTTGGACACCATATTCTAAAAGCATATCCATATATGGGTCAAATTTGCTTTCTTTTTCATTCTCGCAACTTTTTAGGAAAAATAGAAAACCCTTGAGATCTGGGATATCAATTACACCCCTAATAACTTTAGAACCGATCAGTTTTTTGTTTTTTTGAAATGCTAACTTGTTTTGACCGATAATTACAGAAAAAATTATCATCTTTTCTGTACAAATAATCTCCAGAAGGTAGAAATTTTTCAATGTTTTTATTGGTCAAACCAAGTCAAAGTTTAAAATTAGTAGGATACTTAATTGGAAGGTCTTACTATTAATCAAACGAAAACTTCAGGGGCATTTGATAGTTTCTCCCTAATTTTACAATACTTTTAATATTTACTTAAACTGTGGATGTTATCGTCAGGTAGAAACAAAAGGCGGTAGTTGACCTCATTATTATATTCTTGATTTTTCCAATTTTGAACAAACTAAAATGTGACACATCAACACATCATTTTTGGGACCCAAAATTAGTGGCTCAAATTTTTATGCATGCCCCATAGAATAATATCTATCATCATAACCACCTCAATTAATTTTTTGTCCTGAAATTAACACCAAATAAACCCTTAAGTTAGTCACCCCTCCTCAATTAATTTTTTAGGTCCTGAACTTGACACCAAATAAACCCTTCAGTTATCACCCCACCTCAATTAATTTTTTTTAAGGTCCTGAATGACACCAAATACCCTTCAGTTAGTCACCCCTCAATTAGTCACCCCTATTAAGGTATATGGAAATTTAAGAACATTTTGTACTCTTTTAGGTGGTTAAATTTTTCAAAATTAAATTGTTTCATCTTTGTCTAGATTTGGCCAAATCAATTAAGTCTCCGGTTCATTGAAACTGATAGTGTACACTTATCAGCCATACAGCCACCGAAGGACAGTGACAGTTTCTCTGAATTGTCATTTAGACCAAAGATTATTTGGTTGGTCCAAAGTCCAAACCACCAGTTTTAATTAATTTAGATCAATAATAAAAAAAACCCGTTGTGTTCATAATTAGATATATTTTATTATTAATTTGATAGTGATACTTCAACTTTCAGTTTATTTAGATTAATAGTAATCGCATGAGATAAATATGTTATTATTCGAGAAGACCCAAAATTTATAAATTATCTTGATTTAAGAGAATTTTTTTTTACTCAATTTATGTTAATGGAATAGAAATTGGAAAGTGAAGATGGATTTTGGATGGAATTGCAGTTAATGCAGATGAATGTTTGATGACAAGAATGCAAGAGATGTCATTGGATACCATTTCACTGTGGAACAGAAGTTGGCTCTTCAACTTATGCCTTCTTTGGTTTCATGGTAAACACAATTTTATTACCAAGTAAATGTAAAAGTTCAAATTATTCAATGTAACATAATGCTAACTTTGAGAGATGATTATTTTCAATGAATGAGCAGGGACCGCCGGTGTATGGAGAATCGCAGCTCTCAAGAAGCCGGTGGATGGAAAGACCGTACTACTGTGGGGATTGGACTTGGCCGTTCGTGCTAGTCTAAAAGGCTGGAAATTTGTTATGTTGGTGACCTCAAGGTACAAAAAATCTGTGTGCAATTTTTTAGATAAGTGTTTGTTGAAAGTCCTCGGTGGATTTTTCTTTTGTGGCCTTTTAAATCCATTCCTAATTGATTAGTATTTGTTTTATAGGTGAAAATGAACTTCCAAGCACCTTCAAAGCTTACAGATACCAGCAGCACAGATGGTCTTGTGGCCCAGCTAATCTCTTTAAGAAAATGGCGGTGGAAATTTTTAGAACTAAGGTTTTCTTTCTGTCTTAATTTCGACTACAAAGCTAGAGAAGCGAACTTTCACTTTCTTATATCTTCCTTTTCTGACTATATATCCTTTGTTTATTGCAGAAAGTTAATCTCTGGAAGAAGCTCTATGTGATTTACAGTTTCTTCTTCGTTCGAAAGATTGTAGCACATATTGTCACATTGTGTTTTACTGCATTGTTATGCCTGCAACTGTTTTGGTTCCTGAAGTGGAAGTTCCAAAGTGGGGAGCTGTCTATATTCCTTCTATCACACTCTTCTTAATGCTGTCGGCACCCCAAGGTCTCTACACTATAAACTAGTTGTGTGAAATCTTGATTCTATTAATTAGTAGTTTCTAACATTTGTTTTATATAATCCTGTAGATCAATCCACTTATTGATTTCTGGATCCTCTTCGAAAATGTCATGTCGCTGCACCGACTAAGGCACACTTCATAGGCTTGCTGGAGGCAGGGAGAGTAAATGAATGGGTTGTTACTGAGAAGTTGGGAGATGCTCCAAGTCAAAATTAGGCCCCAAAGCTCACAAGAAACCTCGTATCAGGATTGGCGAAAGGTATACTTTTGTATAGACAATTTAACCAAAGCATTACTAATTACAGTGTTTGACATGTATTTCACACATTTTTTTTCCGTTTTACTAAACAAGGCTGCACTTGCTGGAGCTTGGAGTAGGAGCTTACCTCTTCTTCGTCGGCTGCTATGATCTTGCATTCGGAAAGAACCACTACTTCATTTTCCTCTTTCTCCAATCCATTGCCTTCTTCATCGCAGGGATCGGTTATGTTGCACATTCGTTCCAACTCTTAGAAACTCTGTCAGAAAATTTATCACTCCAGAATACATCATTCAGTAAATCTCAAGTTCTCCAACTAATGATGTGATTAAATTTGTTTGAAAGTTTCTCCATTCACATTGTTACATTTTTAGAATACTACACTAGGGTTGGTTATTCTTTCAATTTATTTTGAATTTGGGAAAATGTTGGTTACAAACATTTCACATGTATAGATATGGAAAATATTGGAAGGGAAGTGAAGCAATTATTTTACATTGGAATGTGGTAGAAGCAACAGCTGGTTTTGAATATGAGTAGATTGTTTGTAAAGTAGTGAGTTGAGATTTTTTTCATGAAAAATAAAGTTGGTAAAAAAATTGTTAAAATTTGATATCCTGAGTTTACTTCTCATTGTTAGTTCTCTAGTTATATTTCTTTTTTTTCTATTAGATTACTGCTTAAAAACTTTAAATTTATGGTGAAATTTTCAGATTAAAATACTTGTTCGCACAGTATCCAGAAATATGGCCATTGAATTAATCTCCATAGATGATATTTGGGGGTTTTCGTAGATTTAGTACCAGATTCCAGTAACTCATCCCTCCTTATAATTTCTATATATCCCCAGATTTTAAGCCAACCTAAGTGAAATAATAGATTTAAGTACTCTCAAACTTTTGATCCCAACTATAAGAAATGTATTTAAGATTTCACCCAATATTAATCTATATAACTTTTGTGTCAAACTCGGATCTAACCAGTTGATATTGTCCGTCCAAAAGCAAAACCTCGTAACACTTTCCCTTTTGACCCAAGTTGCACAAATTTTCTCTGGGCTTTCTGAGCCACGTCAATGCCGTGGGTGTGACATTTGATTATGAATCAAATATGTCAATAGCTATTCCATCCTGAATTCAAAAGATAACAAGAGGCTGATAACAGGAGCTTTGCTCCGCTTTATTAGCTCCTCGTGAAGATATATGATACACTAATTCGGAAGCCCGGAAAGCTTCGTTCGAAACTTCAGAAACAAGGAATCACAGGTCCTCCACCTTCATTTTTGCTCGAAATATTGGCGATTTGAGGAAGAATCAATCAAAAGTTTCCAAGGACTCAGTAGCAACTTAATAACATAATTGTTCTTCCATTCTCTTCTCATCCTTCGATCAATGGCGAAAGAGTACGGTAAAATATTTAGATAATTAATGAAAAGATTTAATTACATCCATCAATTTACTGTTTAATTACATAATAATACGGTAAAAATTTGTGTTTGCTCTCAGAAACAAGCAAATCATGTACATGAATGAGCCTGAAATGATGAAAGAAATAAGCATGTGCACTTCTTGGGATTTGGGAAGCCTTCTTATGAATTCAATACGGCTCTCCCTGTTGCTCGGCAATGGCTTTCTCTCATCCAATGGTGCAATTTGGGCTCATCAAAGACGAATTCTCTGCTCCTGAGAAGGTTAAAGTACGAAATTGCGTAATAGTTTTCGACTGATATCTTTTAAATCCGGAATAGGAAAGAATACAAAATTTTCTAATGGGATGTTTTGAACTTAATGGTGGAATTTTTTGATGATACTAATGAATTCGTGGAGTAATGAGATTGAATGTGGTGGAGGAATGGCTGGTTTGAATATTGATGAATACATAAGAAGATTCTAGGAGATGTTATCTCAAGAGCTGCTTTTGGGCAATTACTCCAAAGAAAGGAGATTTTCAAAACGCTTACATCTCTACAAGAGGCCTGTGTCTAAGAGTTACTTTTCCGAGATTGGTTTCCTGAAACAAGTTCATAACTACAGCAATTTATATATTTGAACTTGAAAATTAAGGTACTTTCCAACCAAGACCAACAGGTAAATATGGAGATTAGAGAAAAGTCCATGAATAGTTTTGAAAGTGGGGGAGAAAAAAGAAACAAAACCAGAGAAGGTTTTAGCAAGCATCCTTGAAGATGCTGAAGGAAATAGATGTTTCAATGGGAAAATTCATTGTTAATAACTGCAAAAACATCTATTTAGCTGGGTATGAAACTATTGTAACACAATGTGGGTTCTGATGCTCTTGGCCAAAATCCAGACTGGCAAACAAGAGTTCGGAAAGAGGTTGACAATCGTGGTGGCCGATTGCCTAATGCTCAGATGCTTCGCCTCATGAAAACAATATGTTTATGCAACGAAAACTCAAACTCTTACGACGCTATTGAGATATAATAATAATACACTAAAAGTGAAATAAATTGTCAAAACAAATGCAAATATAAAAAATACCAAATCCGTGGGCACTGCAAAAGAAACTATACTATCTTCTAAAGATATTACAAATTTTGGGTAATATATAAAAAACCAAACTATATGGGCACAAAAACAATTACCCAAAACAAATCCCCATAAGGGTATAATAGAAATACTATTTGGGATGCATATTGAATCATTTTTAGCACTTACTACTACTTAGACTATTGTTAATATTTGATTAGCTATTATATAATCAATTGAGTAAGACACATGGCATCATCGTCCATCAGTAAAAAAAAGACGGTTACTAATGCAAATATTGATGTTAAAAAATTTGATGGTCAAAATAACTTTGGCCTATGGCAGTGTGAGGTAATAGATAACTTATGTCAACAAGTCTAGATATAGTTCTAGAGGAGGAAAAACTAGAAGATCGATGAAAAGACATGTGAAAGTGAATGTAAAAGCTTGTGGGATGATTCGCTCATGTCTTATAGAGAGTAGAAGTACCCATTCATGAAAGAGAA
The DNA here is from genome assembly GCF_008641045.1 of Pistacia vera. Lineage (NCBI taxonomy): Eukaryota > Viridiplantae > Streptophyta > Magnoliopsida > Sapindales > Anacardiaceae > Pistacia > Pistacia vera. The sequence continues at coordinate 1,168,210 of NW_022195423.1, read as the reverse complement.
TTCTACCAGTAAGTTGGAAGGCACTAAAAACAAATACTGAAGAAAAGCAATGAGAATCGACCCTATTTGATGAAAGATTGTTTCGTCTCTGTTGCAACCAGATAAGTATCAGTAGCCATATTGATACATTTAATAGATTGATTGTTGATTTGTTAAATTTGGATGAAACGACTTCAAATCCAACATTTTTTTACCACAGCTTTACTCCCTCTCTCTCTTTCCTCATAAATGGATCTCTTCTGGGTGAATTTGATAACCTTAGTATTACACTTCTTCATGAGAAAGAAAAATTGTCTTCTGAAAAAGTCTGTTCTGCTTTATCTAATCATGAAATTCAGAAAAAATGACTAGAAGGACCAGAAGGAGAATAGAGATGAATCAGCAGAGGCACTTACAAAAAAGGGGCGTAATCAGAGTCGTAAGAAGGAGAAAAAAGGAAGATCTCGTTTGAATGGAAAAACTTAACAAGGATGAATGTGTCTTTTGTCATGAAAAAGAGCATTAGAATAAAGATTGTCCGAAGCTGCAAAAGAAACTCCACTATCTTCTAAAGAATATTACAAACTTTTAGGGAATATTACAAATGCCCAAACTATATAGGCATAAAAACAATTATCCAAAATAAAGGGGAAATACAACAAAAATTTTAAACTAAGGGTCAATAAAAGAACCCTATATAAGAGGGGTGTAATGAAAATACTATTTGGGATGTATAAAACCATGGCTTGACTTCTTTTATATAGGCCTCAAAACTTTCTCCATTTTCATTCCCAACCACTATGGCTGGGAAAGAGAGAAGGAATAAGCTACAGTAAATAAATGTTGGATTTGAAATCGTTTCATCCAAATTTAACAAATCAGCAATCAATTTGTTAAATGTATCAATATGGCTACTAATACTCGTACATGGTTGCAACGAAAGACGAAACAACATTTTTATCAAATAGAGTCGATTCTCATTACTTTTCTTCATGTATTTGTTTTTCAGTGCCTTCCATAACTTATTAGCAGACTTCTCTTTCATGAATGGATACGTCTGTTCTCTACAAAGACATGAGCAAATCATCCTACAAGCTATTACATTCCAACTCACACAATCTTTCTCATCAATATCTTCTAGTTTTTTCTCCTCTAGAACTATATCTAGATCTTGTTGACACAAGATATCCATTACCTCACATTGTCATAAGCCAAAGTTATTTTGACCATCAAATTCTTCAACATCAATATTTGCATTTGTAACTGTCATTGTTTTTACTTATGTAAACGATGGTGTCATTTGTGTCTTACTCAATTGATTATATTCAATAGCTAACCAAATATTAACAGTAGCATAAGATAATAGTTAGTGCTAAAAATGATTCAATATGCACCAGAAAAATTCTCAGGAAACATTGGAGGGGTCACAAACGATCCCACTTAAAATCCAGCCTCCTTAGACATTTATCGTCTTATTGACAGAATTTCCCTAGACATGCATATAATCACATAAATAACTATTCATTGCCCTAAACCTGGCTCTGATACCACCTGTTATGTTACAAAAACTCAAACTTTAACACTAGCTACTGAAATATAATAATAACAACTACTAAAACAGAAATAAATGACCAAAATAAATGCAAAAATAAATAATCCCAGAAATTAACAAGATTCAATATTGTTACTTACATACTCAGGCACTGCAAAAGAAACTCCACTATCTTTTGAAGAAGATTACAAACTTTTGGGTAATACTACAAATACCCAAACTATATGGGCACAAAAATAATTACTCAAAACAAAAAAGAAATACAACAAAACTTTTAAACCAATGGTCCTCAATAGAAGAACCATATATAAGAGGGGTGTAATGGAAATAATGTTCGAGATGCATCATGGTTTGGCTTCTTTTATATAGGCCTCAAAACTTTCTGCATTTTCATTCCCAACCAATGTGGGATTTGCTAATCTTTTGGCTGCCTTTTATGGGCCCCCAAACCTTTCTTCATTTTCCATTCCCACCCAAGGGGGATTGCTAATGAGCCATTTTCTTTTCAAGACAGTAAACTTTTAAAATGTTTGATGATACTAATGAATTCGTGGATTAATGAGATTGAATGTGGTGGAGGAATGGCTGGTTTGAATATGTAAACTATACCAAATTACTAGGAGGTTCTATTATCACTATAAGTCTTCAACTAAATTATATATTATAAGGTTTGTGTGTTTATAATATTGTTCTTTTAAGGTGAATAATTTTTTACAAAGGAACCTTATTGGACCTCTTTGATTATGCCATGAAAGAAAGTTGATATCATCAACCACCGTGTGCTCCTTTTTCCTATTAAATATGAAAAAAAAAAATTAAAATTAATAAAAAATTAAAGCTTCCAAGAACAATCCAAAACCATTGTACGTAGAAAATACCATTACAAATATTCACCCATTCATACTAAAAACATTTTGCTCATTTTTATTGTTTTAAGGCCGAATCACGTTTTGTCCCCAATCTATGAAAATTATTCCACCCTTGGCTTCAGAAAACCCAATATTACCCCTTGGTTCGAAAAACACTACATATCACATTTAGTCAATTCAACTCAAATATTAACATTATGAAGACAGACAAAACATAATCTTACATTATGAATTGACAGGTTGCCCTTTTATAGTTAAGTTTTAATGTCTAAAGGGGAGTTGCTTTTGTCACAAATTGGGGTAAAAATGTAATTCAGCTCGATTAGTATATGCAACCACCATTGACTTGGTAAAAAAAAAAAAAAAAATCTCAACTCTTAATAGTTTCATTAAACATTCAGTTAGAAAACAAATTAATTAATGGCAACAAATTCAAATTAATGGCATAAATTTACAGAAGCAATCAATTATTGCCAGCTCTTCATTAATTTCCCACTTGTGAAAAAGACTGAAAGTGATGGTTAAACTAGTCTGAGTTAGTGCACATATAGAAATATGAACACAAAACTATAAACAGATTATAATTTAAATTCTTTTTTATACCTTACCCCAAAAGAGTTGTAAATCAAAAGCTTAAACTTAAAACGCAGCTCGATTTGACATTTACATGCTGCTTCGGATCCCAATCCTTGTCAATTGACCATTATTTTTCTTCTGTATTTATAGAGGCACACACAAGGAAACTCCCCACCATTATATATATATATATATTTCCACAATTCAATCTTGTTAATTAGTCTATTCTTTGCCTTAATTCTTTCCGTTTAAATAAACAACAAAGAGAAGAGAGAAACAAAACAGTTTATCAAAGTTTTTTTTTTTTTCTCTCTCTCTTTGTGTAATCATTTCTGAGGTAATTTCTTGAGCTCAACTTCTCTTTTATTGATGATTTTGCAAGTGGGTCTGTTTCTGAAATAGAGATCAAGTGAGCCATGATCGTCCAGCTCTAATTCACATTGCCAAACGAACTCACAAGCAAAATCACAGCCAAAAGTGAGAGCCATTTCGTTTCGCCAAAAAATAAACAAAGACCCGTGTGCTTTCGCAAACCCTTAACTCTTATAACCAAAACTACATTTTCTCAAACTCATTGACTAGCTCCAAACGGAATAGCAAAACTATCCCAACTATGGACAAACTGTCAGCCACCGTTGTTCTTCCTGAGCGATTCCAGGGCGCCCGGGATGAATTACAGGCCAAGTTGGAATAATTTGGCAGCAAACGAAAGCGCCTGATCGTTCCACTCCTGAAAGTTTTAAGTATTTATGTTTGGCTATGTCCCTAATGCTCTTCATTGAGAGAGTTTACATGGGCATTGTTATAGTTCTGTTGAAGATGTTGGAAGAAAACCTGAAAAGAAATACAAATGGGAGCCCATGAAGGACGATGTTGAGCTTGGAAACTCAGTTTATCCAATGGTCCTCGTGCAAATTCCAATGTATAATGAAAAAGAGGTACGAAACGTTTAAGTTAAAGCCATTTAGGTTCACATTCTATATATATATATAAATCTGCTAACTAAGTTAGATATATGGTTACTGTTCCATTCGTCTTGGTTTATCAGCTTTCCATTGGCGCCGCCTGTGGCCTTTCTTGGCCTTCTGATAGGATTATAATTCAAGTTCTCGATGACTCGACAGACCCAACCAAGGTTTGGCATCAAATTCAGATTTTTAACAAGTTTTTGATGTGTATGTGACAATTTCGGGGATAAAAATGAACAGGATTTTGTTAGCTGGAATGCCAAAGATGGGCGAGCAAAGGCATAAATATAAAGTACGAGATAGAGACAACAGAAGGATACAAAGCAGGGCTCTGAAAGAAGGAAGAGAGCATGTTATGTTAAACATTGTGATTATGTCGCCATTTTTGATGCTGATTTTCAACCTGAACCTGATTTTCTATGGCGCACAATTCCATTTCTAGCTCACAACCAGAAATTGCTCTTGTTCAAGCTCGCTGGAAATTTGGTAAAATTCTCTTTTCATTAACTTTAATTAATCACTATTGGTTATAGTTATTGTTGAATTAAACTTGTGTCGGTGGTCATTTATAATATTTTTTCCTGTGCTTTTGGACACCATATTCTAAAAGCATATCATATGGGTCAAATTTGCTTTCTTTTTCATTCTCGCAACTTTTAGGAAAATATGAAAAGCCCTTGAGATCTGGAGATATCAATTACAACCCTATAACTTTAGAACCGGTCAGTTTTTTTTTTTTTTAAATGCTAACTTGTTTTGACCGATAATTTCAGAAAAAATTATCATCTTTTCTGTACAAATAATCTTCCAGAAGGTAAGAAATTTTTCAAAGTTTTTATGGTCAAACCAAGTCAAAGTTTAAAATAGTAGGATTCTTAATGAAAAGGTCTTACTATTAATCAAAACGAAAACTTCAGGGGTCATTGATATTTTCCCTAATTTTACATACATTTTAATATTTACTTAAAGTGTGGATGTTGTATCAGATAGAAACAAAAAGGCGGTGGTGAACTCATATTATATTTGATTTTTCCAATTTTGAACAAACTAAAATGTGACACATCAACACATCAAATTTTGGGACCCAAAATTAGTGGGTCAATTTTTATGCATCCCAATAGAATAATATTTATCATCATAAGCAGCAACAAGGCCACCTTTCAATATTAAAAAATAAAAAGGTTAAAAAAAACAAAATTTAATTTTTCTGCTTACAGCACCTCGGTTAATTCTCTAGAGTCTATAGGATATGTGAGAATTTATAGAACCTCCTATACTTTTTTATCGGTGGTTAAATTTTTATAAATTAAATTGTTTCATTTTGTCAGATTTGGCCTGAATGCAAATCAATAAAGTCATCCGTTTATTGAAACTGATAGTGTATATTACACTATAAGGCCACCAGAAAGGACAGTGACAGTTTCTCTGAATTGTATTTAGACCAAAAGATTATTTGGTTGGTCCAAAGTCCAAACCACCAGTTTTAATTAATTTAGATCAATAATAAAAAAACCCAGTTGTTTTATAATTAGATAATATTTTTATTATTAATTTGATAGTGATACTTCAACTTTCAGTTTATTTAGATTAATATATCGCATGAGATAAATATGTTACTATTCGAGAGACCCAAAATTTATAAATTAGTCTTGATTTAAGACGAATTTTTTTTACACAATTTATGTTAATGGAATAGAAATTGGAAGTGAAGATGGGTTTGGATGGAATTGCAGTTAATGCAGATGAATGTTTGATGACAAGAAGCAAGAGATGTCATTGGATTACCATTTCACTGTGGAACAAAAGTTGGCTCTTCAAATATGCTCTTGGTTTCAATGGTAAAACAATTATTAACAAAAGTAAATGTAAAATTTAAATTTCAATGTAACATAATGGTAACTTTGAGAGGGATTTTTTCAATGAATGAGCAGGGACCGCGGTGTATGGAGAATCAGCTCTCAATGAAGCCGGTGGATGGAAAGACCGTACTACTGTGGAGGATATGGACTTGGCTGTTCGTGCTAGTCTCAAAGGCTGGAAATTTGTTTATGTTGGTGAACTCAAGGTACTAAAAACTTGTGGGCAAATTTTTAGTAAGTGTTTGTTGAAATGCCTCCGTGGATTTTTCTTTGTGGCCTTTTAAATCCATTCCTGAATTGATTAGTATTGTTTATAGGTGAAAAATGAACTTCCAAGCACCTTCAAAGCTTACAGATACCAGCAGCACAGATGGTCTGTGGCCCAGCTAATCTCTTAAGAAAATGGCGGTGGAAATTTTTAGAACTAAGGTTTTTCTTCGTCTAATTCGACTACAAAGCTAGAGAAGCGACCTTTCACTTTCTATCTCCTTTTCTGACTATATATCGTTGTTTATTGCAGAAAGTTAATCTCGGAAGAAGCTCTATGTGATTTACAGTTTCTTCTTCGTTCGAAAGTTGTAGACATATTGTCACATTCGTTTTACTGCATTGTTATGCCTGCACTGTTTTGGTTCCTGAAGTGGAAGTTCCCAAGTGGGGAGCTGTCTATATTCCTTCTATCATCACTCTTCTTAAGCTGTCGGCACCCCAAGGTCTCTACTATAAACTAGTTGTGGAAATCTGATCTGATATGAAATAGTTTTTCTGTTATTAATTAGTAGTTTCTAACATTTGTTTTATGTAAAATCCTGTAGATCAATCCACCTATTGATGTTCTGGATCCTCTTCGAAAATGTCATGTCACGCTGCACCGGACTAAGGCAACATTCATAGGCTTGCTGGAGGCAGGGAGAGTAAATGAATGGGTTGTTACTGAGAAGTTGGGAGATGCTCTCAGTCAAAATTAGGCCCCAAAGCTCAAAAGAAACCTCGTATCAGGATGGCGAAAGGTATAGTTTTGTATAGACAATTTAACCAAAGCATTACAATTACAGTGTTTGAATGTATTTCACACATTTTTCCGTTTACATAAACAGGCTGCACTTGTGGAGCTTGGAGTAGGAGCATACCTCTTCTTCGTCGGCTGCTATGATCTTGCATTCGGAAAGAACCACTACTTCATTTTCCCTTTTCCAATCCATGCGCTTCTTCAACGCAGGGATCGTTATGTTGGCACATTCGTTCCAAACTCTTAGGAAACTCGTCTGTCAGAAAAATTATCATCTCCAGAATACATCATTCAGTGATCTCAAGTTCTCCAAATAATGATTGATTAAATTTTTTGAAAATTCTCTATTCACATTGTTACTTTTTAGAAACTACACAGGGTTGTTTATTCTTTCAAGTTATTTTGAATTTGGGAAAATTTGGTTACAAACATTCCAATGTATAGATATGGGAAAAATATTGAAGGAAAGTGAAGCAAATTATTTTTATTGGAAATGTGTAGAAGCAACAGCTGGTTTTGAATATGAGTAGATTGTTGTAAAGTAGTGAGTTGAGATTTTTTTCATGAGAAAATAAAGTTGGTCAAAACAATGTTAAAAATTGATATCCTGAGTTTACTTCTCATTGTTAGTTCTCTAGTTATATTTCTTGTTTTCTATTAGATTTACTGCTTAAAGAAACCTTAAATTTATGGTGAAATTTTCAGATTAAAATACTTGTTACAGATCAAGATCCGAAATATGGCTCCGATATGAATTAATCTCATATGATGATATTTTGGGGTTTTTTTGTAGATTTAGTACCAGATTCCAGTAACTCATCCCTCCTTATGTTCTATATATCCCCAGAATTTTAAGCCAACCTAGTGAAAGTGATAGATTTAAGTACTCTCAAACTTAATGATCCCAAACTATAAGAAAAGTATGAAGATTTCACACAATATTAATCATATAACTTTTGTGTCAAAACTCGGATCTAACCAAGTTGATATTGTCCGTTCAAAAGCTAAAACCTCGAAACTTCCCTTTTGACCCAAGTTGCACAAATTTGCTCTTGGCTTCTGAGCCAGCGTCAATGCGTGGGATGTGACATTGATTATGAATCAAATATGTCAATGGATTCCATCGTGAATTCTAAAAGATAACAAGAGGTGATAACAGGGCTTTGCTCCGCTTAATCTCGGAACCAGCCCGGAAAGCTTCGTTCGAAACTTCAGAAACAAGGAATCAGGTCCTCCACCTTCATTTTTGCTCAGAAATATTGGCGATTTGAGGAAGAATCAATCAAAAGTTTCCAAGGACTCTCAGTAGCAACATTAATACACATAATTGTTCTTCCATTCTCTTCTCATCTTCGATCAATGGCGAAAAGAGCGGTAAATATTTGATAATTAATGAAAAGATTTAATTACATCCATCAATTTACTGTTTAATTACATTAATATATACAGGTAAAAATTTGTGTTTGCTCTCAGAAACAAGCAAATCATGTAATGAATGAGCCTGAAATGTGAAAGAAAAATAAGCATGTGCACTTCTTGGGATTAGGGAAGCCTTCTTATAAAATCAATACGGCTCCTGTTGCTCGGCAATGGCTTCTCTATCCAATGGTGCAATTTGGGCTATCAAAGACGAATTCTTGCTCCTGAGAAGGTAGTACACGAAAATTGCGTAATAGTTTCGACTGATATCTTTTAAATCCGGAATAGGAAAGAATACAAAATTTTCTTATGGGATGTTTTGAACTTAATGGTGGAATGTTTGATGATACTAAGAATTCGTGGAGTAATGAGATTGATGTGGTGGAGGAATGGCTGGTTTGAATATTGATGAATACATAAGAAGATTCTAGGAGATGTATCTCAAGAGCTGCTTTGGGAGCAATTACTCCAAAGAAGGGAGATTTTCAAAAAGCTTACATCTTTAAGAGGCCTTGTCTAGAGTTCTTTTCCGAGATTGGGGTTCCTGAAAAAAGTTCATAACTTCAGCAATTATATATTGAACTTGAAAATTAAGGTACTTTCAACCAAGACCAACAGGTAAATATGGAGATTAGAGAAAAAAGTCCATGAATATTTTTGAAAGTGGTGGAAAAAAGAAACAAAACCAGAGAAGGTTTTAGCAAGCAATCCTTGAAGATGCTGAAGAAATAGATGTTTCAATGGGGAAATTCATGTTAAAACTGCACAAAACATCCATTTAGCTGGGTTAGAAACTATGTCGTAACAACAATGTGGGTTCTGATGCTCTTGGCCATACCAGACTGGCAAACAAGAGTTCGGAAAAAAGGTTGACAATTGTGGTGGCCGATTGCCTAATGCTCAGGTGCTTCGCCTTATAATAACTACTAAAATTGAAATAAATTGCAAAAAAATGCAAATATAAAAAATACCAAAAAATGATGTACTCCTTGGGCATGCAAAAGAAACTACACTATATTTCTAAAGATATTACAAATTTGGGTAATACTACAAAAAACAAACTATTGGGCACAAAAACAATTACCACAAAAAACAAAATAAACAAATCCCAATAAAGCCTATAAAAGGTGTAATGGATACTATTGGATGCATATTGAATCATTTTTAGCACTTACTACTATCCTAGACTATTGTTAATATTGATTAGCTATTATATAATCAATTGAGTAAGACACAAATGGCATCATGTCTACATCAGTAAAAAAAAGACGGTTACAAATGCAAATATTGATGTAAAAAATTTGATGGTCAAAATAACTTTGGCCTATGGCAGTGTGAGGTAATGATAATTTATGCCAAGATCTAGATATAGTTCTAGAGGAGGAAAAACTAAAAGATATCGATGAGAAAGACTTGTGAGGGAATGTAAAAGCTTGTGGGATGATTCGCTCATGTCTTTATAGAGAGAGAAGTACCATTATGAAAGAGAAGTCACCAGTAAGTTAGGAAGGCATAGAAAACAAATACGTGAAGAAAAGAATGAGAATCGACTCTATTTGATGAAAAGATTGTTTCGTCTTCAGTTGCAACCAGATAGAGTATCAGTAGCCATATTGATACATTTAAAGATTGATTGTTGATTTTAAATTTGGATGAAACGATTCAAATCCAACATTTATTTACCACGTTATGGTAGAAAAACTAAGTTATCAATGACTAGGATGATTATAAATTATAATTTTATTTGATACCTTAGTAATAATTTGTAATTAGTATATTGATTATTGTCTATTAACTTGTTATTAATTATTGAAGACGATATTATATCCATTCTTTTATAAAGAAGAGGGATAAAGATGTTGTTAAGGTATATTGATATTGATGTTGATATCTTAGTAATAATTTGTAATTAGTTCGGCTGTTCATTTGAGACTCTTATGTATATTACTCAATAAGTTTTGAGTTTGACTTTTTACGACTACTAATAAGGGATGGTTATTAGAGACTTACTTTACTGTTAATTTCAAGTCTGAGGAACTAGTTGACCTTGCATACAAGCTGGCTTTGACATCTCCGGATATAAAAAATCTAAAATCTAAAATAATTTGAATGTTAGTTACCGAAGGTGAATAACTTTAAAAAAATATATAATAGTTTTTTATTTGTTTCTTTCCAATTTTTTCAAAGAGTTGTTGATATGTCATGGTTTGTTGGTGGAATATGTTATGAGGGTTGACGTAGAACCATATCAACGCAAGTGATCAGAGCTTAGGTAAGTCCAGGTGCTATTCAGGTGCAGTCACGTCGCGCACTGATGCAAAAGGCGTGCTCCTGCTAATGCAGAAGATGCGCGTCAGGCTAGTAAAAGACTGGAGGTGATCCACATGTCCAATCCCTGCTAGACTCGAGTAAATCACTCGGGCAGGTGAATAACGGGGCGCAAGGAAGGATTTGGACAGCAATCTAACACATTTCCTGATTTAGTAATTATTACCTCAATCCATCTCACTATAAATAGAGGGCTCCTCTCCAATTTGTGGGATTAGCTAATTTCTCTTTGTAATAGCATACTTATTTTCTCTTTGTAATCACTTATAAATCAGCTCGCTAAACGCGACCTGACCTCAGTATATTAATACAATATCAATGGACGTAAGAGTCGCTTGTTTAAGCATCCGAACCACTTTGAACATCGTTTCCCATCTTTTATCCACTCTCATATGCTTATTCGCGTGTGTTCTCTGAGTCAGCTCAACATTTCACATGTGTGTTTAGTTGGTGACAAAATCTCGCATCAACAGAATATATAATTGTTGAACACATTGCCGGATAATGAAAACACAAAATTAATTTCTTGTTTTTCAGTTTAACAAATATAATTTTCGTGTAGAATAACAATACTAAGAAAATAATCCTTAAATCAAGCTCATGAATTCCAACAACCAAACATAATTAATTTCTCATAAATGATTATACCATAATTCTTCTCACACTTTAGACATGAAAAATACAAGTGCTTGACGTAATTCATTTCTTTTCACAATTTTGGTGTCTCAATTTTCTTTTTCCTGAATTATTGGCAATTTGTCTACTGCTTATATAATCAATATAATACTCCCATTTGTTGTTAAAATCTTTTTGATGACCAGAAGCGTCCGAGTAATCCCCCGAAACTCTAAAACTACTGGTCGGATAAGAGCTCCAGTAGCTATCCCTATTAGCAATCGAGAAGAGACTCGAACTCAAACCTCTTGAGTAATACACTTAAAAGTCTCTATCGAACCACTCGACCACCCAAAGACAGTTAAAAAATTGGGAATCAATCAAAACTTTTAAACTAAGGGTACTCAATTAAAGAACCCTATATAAGAGGGGTGTAATAGAAATACTATTAAAACCTATTTGTACTTATCAGCCAATTAATTAGGACTTTGGAGATTACAAAAAAAATCCAATTACTCCAACTAGTGTTTTCTTCATTTAATAAGTAGTTATGAATTATTCAAAGTTTGGTATTATATGATGCTACAGTCAATGTATTTGGAAAAAAAAATAAGAAAGAAAAATTAAGCAAATTTGAAAGTTAAAACAGTATGAAGTAGTCACTTTCTGTCATGAATGTCTATCTTTTTCTTTTAAATTCCGGCAATTTTTTTCCATTTCATGCAATTAATATTTTCTTCGTTAGATAAGTAGTTTATGAATTATTCAAACTTGATATTAAATGATGGATGCAAGAAAAATGTATTAAAAGACAAAATAAGAAAAAGAAAATTATATATATATATATTTTTTAATAATCAGAGGTGTTCGGATCAGTTTACACGCATCTCAACTAATCCCTCGAGACCCTAGAACTATTGGTTGGGTAAGAACTTCAGTAGCTACCCCTATTAATAACCGAAGAGGGACTCGAACTCAAGACCTCTTGAGTAACAAACCTAAGAGTCTCTATCCAACTACTCAACCACCCGAAGATAATTGAAAAATTATAATCATTCTCTTTTATGAACGTCTTAATCTTTTTAATATTCATATAAATTTTCGACGCGGGGAATTTATTATAAAACTAGTTCAAAATTTGTGACATTGAACGGGTAAACTATACCAAATTACTAGGAAGGTTCTATTATCACTATAAGTCTTCAACTAAATTATATATTATAAGGTTGTTGTTGTTATAATATTGTTCTTTTAAGGCTGAATAATTCTTTTTACAAAGGAACCTTATTGGACCTCTTTGATTATGCCATGAAAGAAAGTTGATATCATCAACCACCGTGTGCTCCTTTTTCCCTATTAAATATGAAAAAAAAAATTAAAATTAATAAAAAATTAAAGCTTCCAAGAACAATCCAAAACCATTGTACGTAGAAAAATACCCATTACCTATAAATTAATTCCACCCAATTTCAAAATACTAAAAACATTTTGCTCATTCTTTTTATTGTTTTAAGGCCGAATCACGTTTTGTCCCCCAATCTATGGTAAAAATCTATTCCCACCCTTGGCTTCAGAAATACCCAATATTACCCCTTGGTCTCGAAAACACCTAATACAGTATCACATTTAGTCAATTCACCTCAAATATGTAACATTATGAAGACAGAAAACATAATCTTACATTATGAATTGACAAGGTTGCCCTTTTATAGTTAAGTTTTAATGTCTAAAGGGGAGTCTTTTTGTCACAAATTGGGGGTAAAAATGTAATTCAGCCTCGATTTAGTATATGCAACTCACCATTGACTTGGTAAAAAAAAAAAAAAAAAAAACTCAACGTCTTAATAGTTTCATTAAACATTCAGTTTAGAAAACAAATTAATTAATGGCAACAAAATTCAAATTTTAATGGCATAAATTTACAGAAGCAATCAATTTATTGCCAGCTCTTCATTAATTTCCCACTTGTGAAAAAGACTGAAAGTGATGGTTAAACTAGTCTGAGTTAGCTGCACATATAGAAATATGAACACAAAACTTGATAAACAGACTTATAATTTAAATTCTTTTTTATACCTTTACCCCAAAAGAGTTTGTAAATCAAAAGCTTAAACTTAAAACGCAGCTCGATTCTGACATTTACTTGCCTGCTTCGGATCCCCAATCCTTGTCAATTTGACCATTATTTTTCTTCTGTATTTTATTAGAGGCCAACACAAAGGAACTCCCCCACCATTTATATATATATATATTTCCACAATTCAATCTTGTTAATTTAGCTCTCATTCTTTGCCTTAATTCTCTTCCGTTTAAATAAACAACAAAGAGAAGAGAGAAACAAATACAGTTTCATCAAAGTTTTTTTTTTTTTCTCTCTCTCTCTTTGTGTAATCATTTCTGAGTTAATTTCTTGAGCTCAACTTCTCTTTTATTGATGATTTTGCAAGTGGGTCTGTTTCTGAAATAGAGATCAAGTGAGCCATGATCGTCCAGCTCTAACTTCACATTGCCTAAACGTAACTCACAAGCAAAAATCACAGCCAAAAGTGAGAGCCATTTCGTTTCAGACCCAAAAAATAAACAAAGACCCGTGTGCTTTTCGCAAACCCTTTACCTCTTTATAACCAAAACTACATTTTCTCAAACTCATTGACCTAGCTCCAAACGGAATAGCATAAACTATCCCAACTATGGACAAACTGTCAGCCACCGTTGTTCTTCCTGAGCGATTCCAGGGCGCCCGGGATGATATTACAGGCCAAGTTGGAATAATTTGGCAGCAAACGAAAGCGCCATTGATCGTTCCACTCCTGAAAGTTTTAACGTATTTATGTTTGGCTATGTCCCTAATGCTCTTCATTGAGAGAGTTTACATGGGCATTGTTATAGTTCTGTTGAAGATGTTTGGAAGAAAACCTGAAAAGAAATACAAATGGGAGCCCATGAAGGACGATGTTGAGCTTGGAAACTCAGTTTATCCAATGGTCCTCGTGCAAATTCCAATGTATAATGAAAAAGAGGTACGCATAACGTTTAAGTTAAAGCCATTTAGGTTCACATTCTATATATATATAAATCTGCTTAACTAAGTTAGATATATGGTTACTGTTCCATTCGTCTTCAGGTTTATCAGCTTTCCATTGGCGCCGCCTGTGGCCTTTCTTGGCCTTCTGATAGGATTATAATTCAAGTTCTCGATGACTCGACAGACCCAACCATAAAGGTTTGGCATCAAATTCAGATTATTTAACAAGTTTTTGATGTGTCATGTGACAATTTTCCGGGGATAAAAATGAACAGGATTTTGTTAAGCTGGAATGCCAAAGATGGGCGAGCAAAGGCATAAATATAAAGTACGAGATAAGAGACAACAGAAATGGATACAAAGCAGGGGCTCTGAAAGAAGGAATGAAGCATAGTTATGTTAAACATTGTGATTATGTCGCCATTTTTGATGCTGATTTTCAACCTGAACCTGATTTTCTATGGCGCACAATTCCATTTCTAGCTCACAACCCAGAAATTGCTCTTGTTCAAGCTCGCTGGAAATTTGGTAAAATTCTCTTTTCATTAACTTTAATTAATCACATTTATTGGTTATAGTTATTGTTGAATTAAACTTGTGTCGGTGGTCATTTTATAATATTTTTTTCCTGTGCTTTTGGACACCATATTCTAAAAGCATATCCATATATGGGTCAAATTTGCTTTCTTTTTCATTCTCGCAACTTTTTAGGAAAATATGAAAAGCCCTTGAGATCTGGATGATATCAATTACACCCCTAATAACTTTAGAACCGATCAGTTTTTTTTGTTATTTTTGAAATGCTAACTTGTTTTGACCGATAATTACAGAAAAAATTATCATCTTTTCTGTACAAATAATCTTCCAGAAGGTAAGAAATTTTTCAAAGTTTTTATTGGTCAAACCAAGTCAAAGTTTAAAATTAGTAGGATACTTAATTGGAAAAGGTCTTACTATTAATCAAAACGAAAACTTCAGGGGTCACTTTAATATTTATCCCTAATTTTACTATACATTTTAATATTTACTTAAACTGTGGATGTTATCGTCAGGTAGAAACAAAAAGGCGGTAGTTGAACTCATTATTATATTCTTGATTTTTCCAATTTTGAACAAACTAAAATGTGACACATCAACACATCAAATTTTGGGACCCAAAATTAGTGGCTCAAATTTTTATGCATGCCCCAATAGAATAATATTTATCATCATAAGCAGCAGCCAAGGCCACCTTTCAACTATTAAAAAATAAAAAGGTAAAAAAACAAAATTTAATTTTTTCTGCTTACATGCACCTCGGTTAATTCTCTAGAGTCTATTAGGATATGTGAGAATTTATAGAACCTCCTTATACTTTTTTATAATCGGTGGTTAAATTTTTCTAAATTAAATTGTTTCATTTTTGTCAGATTTGGCCATGAATGACCAAATCAATAAAGTCATCCAGTTTATTGAAACTGATAGTGTACACTATACAGCCATACAGGCCACCAGAAAGGACAGTGACAGTTTCTCTGAATTGTCATTTAGACCAAAAGATTATTTGGTTGGTCCAAAGTCCAAACCACCAGTTTTAATTAATTTAGATCAATAATAAAAAAAAACCCAGTTGTGTTCATAATTAGATAATATTTTTATTATTAATTTGATAGTGATACTTCAACTTTCAGTTTATTTAGATTAATAGTATATCGCATGAGATAAATATGTTAACTTATTCGAGAAGACCCAAAATTTATAAATTAGTCTTGATTTAAGACGAATTTTTTTTTACTCAATTTATGTTAATGGAATAGAAATTGGTAAGTGAAGATGGGTTTTGGATGGAATTGCAGTTAATGCAGATGAATGTTTGATGACAAGAATGCAAGAGATGTCATTGGATTACCATTTCACTGTGGAACAAGAAGTTGGCTCTTCAACTTATGCCTTCTTTGGTTTCAATGGTAAAACAATTATTATTACCAAAAGTAAATGTAAAAGTTCAAATTATTCAATGTAACATAAATGCTAACTTTGAGAGATGGATTATTTTCAATGAATGATGCAGGGACCGCCGGTGTATGGAGAATCACAGCTCTCAATGAAGCCGGTGGATGGAAAGACCGTACTACTGTGGAGGATATGGACTTGGCCGTTCGTGCTAGTCTCAAAGGCTGGAAATTTGTTTATGTTGGTGACCTCAAGGTACTAAAAATCTTGTGGGCAAATTTTTAGATAAGTGTTTGTTGAAATGCCTCAGTGGATTTTTCTTTTGTGGCCTTTTAAATCCATTCCTGAATTGATTAGTATTTGTTTTATAGGTGAAAAATGAACTTCCAAGCACCTTCAAAGCTTACAGATACCAGCAGCACAGATGGTCTTGTGGCCCAGCTAATCTCTTTAAGAAAATGGCGGTGGAAATTTTTAGAACTAAGGTTTTCTTTCTGTCTTAATTTCGACTACAAAGCTAGAGAAGCGAACTTTCACTTTCTTATATCTTCCTTTTCTGACTATATATCCTGTTGTTTATTGCAGAAAGTTAATCTCTGGAAGAAGCTCTATGTGATTTACAGTTTCTTCTTCGTTCGAAAGATTGTAGCACATATTGTCACATTCGTGTTTTACTGCATTGTTATGCCTGCAACTGTTTTGGTTCCTGAAGTGGAAGTTCCCAAGTGGGGAGCTGTCTATATTCCTTCTATCATCACTCTTCTTAATGCTGTCGGCACCCCAAGGTCTCTATACTATAAACTAGTTGTGTGAAATCTTGATTCTAGATTATGCAAATAAGTTTTTTTTCTTGTTTATTAATTAGTAGTTTCTAACATTTGTTTTATGTAAAATCCTGTAGATCAATCCACCTATTGATGTTCTGGATCCTCTTCGAAAATGTCATGTCACTGCACCGGACTAAGGCAACATTCATAGGCTTGCTGGAGGCAGGGAGAGTAAATGAATGGGTTGTTACTGAGAAGTTGGGAGATGCTCTCAAGTCAAAATTAGGCCCCAAAGCTCAAAAGAAACCTCGTATCAGGATTGGCGAAAGGTATAGTTTTGTATAGACAATTTAACCAAAGCATTACCAATTACAAGTGTTTGATATGTATTTCACACATTTTTCCGTTTTACATAAACAGGCTGCACTTGCTGGAGCTTGGAGTAGGAGCATACCTCTTCTTCGTCGGCTGCTATGATCTTGCATTCGGAAAGAACCACTACTTCATTTTCCTCTTTCTCCAATCCATTGCCTTCTTCATCGCAGGGATCAGTTATGTTGGCACATTCGTTCCAAACTCTTAGCGAAACTCTGTGTCAGAAAATTTATCATCTCCAGAATACATCATTCAGTAAATCTCAAGTTCTCCAACTAATGATCTGATTAAATTTATTTGAAAATTTCTCTATTCACATTGTTACATTTTTAGAATACTACACAAGGGTTGGTTTATTCTTTCAAGTTTATTTTGAATTTGGGAAAATGTTGGTTACAAACATTTCACATGTATAGATATGGGAAAAATATTGGAAGGGAAAGTGAAGCAAATTATTTTTAATTGGAAATGTAGTAGAAGCAACAGCTGGGTTTTGAATATGAGTAGATTGTTTGTAAAGTAGTGAGTTGAGATTTTTTTCATGAGAAAATAAAGTTGGTCAAAACAATTGTTAAAAATTGATATCCTGAGTTTACTTCTCATTGTTAGTTCTCTAGTTATATTTCTTGTTTTTCTATTAGATTTACTGCTTAAAGAAACTTTAAATTTATGGTGAAATTTTCAGATTAAAATACTTGTTCGCACAGTATCCAGAAATATGGCCATTGAATTAATCTCCATATGATGATATTTGGGGGGTTTTCGTAGATTTAGTACCAGATTCCAGTAACTCATCCCTCCTTATAATTTCTATATATCCCCAGAATTTTAAGCCAACCTAAGTGAAAGTAATAGATTTAAGTACTCTCAAACTTATTGATCCCAAACTATAAGAAATGTATGAAAGATTTCACCAATATTAATCTATATAACTTTTGTGTCAAAACTCGGATCTAACCAAGTTGATATTGTCCGTTCCAAAAGCTAAAACCTCGTAAACTTTCCCTTTTGACCCAAGTTGCACAAATTTTCTCTTGGGCTTTCTGAGCCAGCGTCAATGCCGTGGGATGTGACATTTGATTATGAATCAAATATGTCAATAGCTATTCCATCCTGAATTCTAAAAGATAACAAGAGGCTGATAACAGGAGCTTTGCTCCGCTTTATTAGCATCCTCGTGAAGATATATGATACACTAATTCGGAAGCCCGGAAAGCTTCGTTCGAAACTTCAGAAACAAGGAATCACAGGTCCTCCACCTTCATTTTTGCTCAGAAATATTGGCGATTTGAGGAAGAATCAATCAAAAGTTTCCAAGGACTCTCAAGTAGCAACATTAATAACATATAATTGTTCTTCCATTCTCTTTTCATCTTTCGATCAATGGCGAAAAGAGTACGGTAAAATATTTAGATAATTAATGAAAAGATTTAATTACATCCATCAATTTACTGTTTAATTACATTAATATATACAGGTAAAAAATTTGTGTTTGCTCTCAGAAACAAGCAAATCATGTACATGAATGAGCCTGAAATGATGAAAGAAATAAGCATGTGCACTTCTTGGGACTTAGGGAAGCCTTCTTATAAAATCAATACGGCTCGGCCTGTTGCTCGGCAATGGCATTCTCTCATCCAATGGTGCAATTTGGGCTCATCAAAGACGAATTCTTGCTCCTGAGAAGGTTAAAGTACACGAAAATTGCGTAATAGTTTTCGACTGATATCTTTTAAATCCGGAATAGGAAAGAATACAAAATTTTCTAATGGGATGTTTTGAACTTAATGGTGGAATGTTTGATGATACTAATGAATTCGTGGAGTAATGAGATTGAATGTGGTGGAGGAATGGCTGGTTTGAATATTGATGAATACATAAGAAGATTCTTAGGAGATGTTATCTCAAGAGCTGCTTTTGGGAGCAATTACTCCAAAGAAGAGGAGATTTTCAAAACGCTTACATCTGTACAAGAGGCCTTGTCTAAGAGTTACTTTTCCGAGATTGGGGTTCCTGAAACAAAGTTCATAACTACAGCAATTTATATATTTGAACTTGAAAATTAAGGTACTTTCCAACCAAGACCAACAGGTAAATATGGAGATTAGAGAAAAAAGTCCATGAATTAGTTTTGAAAGTGGTGGAGAAAAAAGAAACAAAACCAGAGAAGGTTTTAGCAAGCAATCCTTGAAGATGCTGAAGGAAAATAGATGTTTCAATGGGAAAATTCATTGTTAATAACTGCAAAAACATCTATTTAGCTGGGTATGAAACTATTGTCGTAACAACAATGTGGGTTCTGATGCTCTTGGCCAAATATCCAGACTGGCAAACAAGAGTTCGGAAAGAGGTTGACAATCGTGGTGGCCGATTGCCTAATGCTCAGATGCTTCGCCTCATGAAAACAATATGTTATGCAACGAAAACTCAAACTCTTAACGACAGCTATTGAGATATAATAATAATAACTACTAAAAGTGAAATAAATTGTCAAAACAAATGCAAATATAAAAAATACCAAAATCCTTGGGCACTGCAAAAGAAACTATACTATCTTCTAAAGATATTACAAATTTTTGGGTAATACTATAAAAAACCAAACTATATGGGCACAAAAACAATTACCCAAAACAAATCCCCAATAAGGGTATAATAGAAATACTATTTGGGATGCATATTGAATCATTTTTAGCACTTACTACTATCTTAGACTATTGTTAATATTTGATTAGCTATTATATAATCAATTGAGTAAGACACAAATGGCATCATCGTCTACATCAGTAAAAAAAAGACGGTTACTAATGCAAATATTGATGTTAAAAAATTTGATGGTCAAAATAACTTTGGCCTATGGCAGTGTGAGGTAATGGATAATTTATGCCAACAAGATCTAGATATAGTTCTAGAGGAGGAAAAACTAGAAGATATCGATGAGAAAGACTGTGTGAGGGTGAATGTAAAAGCTTGTGGGATGATTCGCTCATGTCTTTATAGAGAGTAGAAGTACCCATTCATGAAAGAGAAGTCTACCAGTAAGTTATGGAAGGCACTAGAAAACAAATACGTGAAGAAAAGTAATGAGAATCGACTCTATTTGATGAAAAGATTGTTTCGTCTTCAGTTGCAACCAGATACGAGTATCAGTAGCCATATTGATACATTTAATAGATTGATTGTTGATTTGTTAAATTTGGATGAAACGACTTCAAATCCAACATTTATTTACCACAGCTTTATCCCTCTCTCTTTCCTCATAAATGGATCTCTTCTGGGTGAATTTGATAATCTTAGTATTACACTTCTTCATGAGAAAGAAAAACTGTCTTTTGAAAAAGTATGTTCTGCTTTATCTAATCATGAAATTCGAAAAAATGATCAGAAGGAGAATAGAGATAAGTCAGCAGAGGCACTTACAAAAAGGGGGCGTAATTAGAGTCGTAAGAAGGAGAAAGGGGAAGATCTCGTTTGAATGGAAAAACTTAACAAGGATGAATGTGTTTTTTGTCATGAAAAAGAGTACTAGAAGAAAGATTGTCCGAAGCGGCAAAAGAAACTTCACTATCTTCTAAAGAATATTACAAACTTTTAGGCAACATTACAAATGCCCAAACTATATAGGCATAAAAACAATTATCCAAAATAAAGGGGAAATACAACAAAAATTTTAAACTAAGGGTCAATAAAAGAACCCTATATAAGAGGGGTGTAATGAAAATACTATTTGGGATGTATAAAACCATGGCTTGACTTCTTTTACATAGGCCTCAAAACTTTCTCCATTTTCATTCCCAACCACTGTGGGATTTGCTATTTTTGGCTTCTTTTATATAAGCCCCAGACCTTTCTCCATTTTCCATTCCCACTCGTGAGATTGCTAATGAGTCATTTTTTTTTCCAACAAATCTCCACCTTAACGAATTAGTAACACCTTCAAATGCACCAAATTGTCCAATCAAACTCGCACGATGTTGATCAAGCTCAAACAATGATTGAACTTGATCAATGTCACTACTTTCGTTAACATATCTACAGATTTGACTATGCCATTTGGCACATTTAAAAGTGTTGCAAACTTTGTTAGAAGAATAAAAGAATTTTGAAGGTTTGCTAATTCGCTAAGGTGGAGATTTGTTGGAAAAAAATCTCTCGTCAGTAATCCCACATTGGGTGTGAATGAAAAATGGAGAAAGGTTTATGGCCTATATAAAAGAAGTCAAGATTAGCAAATCCCACATTGGTTCAGAACAAAAATGGAGAAAGTTTTGAGGCCTATATAAAAGAAGGCAAACCATAATTTTATGCATCACAAACAGTATTTCCATTACCCCCCTTCCCTCTCTCTTATATAAGGTTCTCTACTTAAGGACCCTTAATTTAAAAGTTTTGTTGTATTTCTCATTTATTTTGGGTAATTGTTTCTGTGCCCATTGGGTATTTGCAGCGTCGAAAAGTTTGTAATATTCTTTAGAAGATAGTGAAGTTTCTTTTGCAACTTCAGACAATCTTTCTTCCAATGTCTTTTTTCATGACAAAAGGCATATTCATCCCTATGAAGTTTTCCCTTCAAACAAGATCTTCCCCTTTTCTCCTTCTTACGACTCTAACTACGCCCTCTTTTTGTAATTGCCTCTACTGACTCATTTCTATTCTCATTCTAATCCTTTTTCCGAATTTCATGATATGACAAAGCAAAACAGACTTTTTCAAAAGACAATTTTTCTTTCCCATAAAGAAGTGTAATACTAAGATTATCCAATTCATCTGGAAGAGATCCAATCAACAACGTAGTTTTATGAGGAAAGAGAGAAGGAATAAGCTGCGGTAAATAAATGTTGGATTTGAAGTCATTTCATCCAAATTTAACAAATCAGCAATCAGTTTGTTAAATGTATCAATAATATCAATATGGATACTCGTACATGGTTGCAACTAAAGACAAAACAATATTTTTATCAAATAGAGTCGATTCTCGTTACTTTTCTTCATGTATTTGTTTTTCAGTGCCTTCCATAACTTATTAGTAGACTTCTCTTTCATGAATGGATACGTCTGCTCTCTACAAAAACATGAGCAAATCATCCCATAAGCTATTACATTCAACCTCACACAGTATTTCTCATTGATATCTTCTAGTTTTTCCTCCTCTAGAACTATATCTAGATCTTGTTGACACAAGATATCCATTACCTCACATTGCCATAAGCCAAAGTTATTTTGACCATCAAATTCTTCAACATCAATATTTGCATTTGTAACTGTCATTGTTTTTACTTATGTAAACGATGATGTCATTTGTGTCTTACTCAATTGATTATATTCAAAAGCTAACCAAATATTAACAATAGCCTAAGATAATAGTTAGTGCTAAAAATGATTCAATATACACCAGAAAAATTCCCAAGAAACATTGGAGGGGTCACAAATGGTCCCACTTAAAACCCAGCCTCCTTAGACATTTATCGTCTTATTGACAGAATTTTCCTAAACATGTATATAATCATATAAATAACTACTCATTGCCCTAAACCTGGCTCTGATACCACCTATTATGTTACAAAAACTCAAACTTTAACACTAGCTACTGAAATATAATAACAACTCCTAAAATAGAAATAAATGACCAAAATAAATGCAAAAATAAATAATCTTAGAAATTAAAAAGATTTAGTATTGTTACCTACGTCCTCAGGCACTGCAAAAGAAACTCCACTATCTTTTGAAGAATATTACAAACTTTTAGGTAATGCTACAAATACCCAAACTATGTGGGCACAAAAACAATTACCCAAAACAAAAAAAAAAAATACAACAAAACTTTTAAACCAAGGGTCCTCAATAGAAGAACCATATATAAGAGGGGTGTAATAGAAATAATGTTCGAGATGCATAAATCCATGGTTGGGCTTCTTTTATATAGGCCTCAAAACTTTCTCCATTTTCATTCCCCAATAATACTATACTTACAAAGATTTCCATACAAAGTGAGGTGACAAAAAATAAATGGAAGAGTGAAACAAAAAGTCAAACTTATTAAATTCACTCTTCCATTCATTTTTTGCCACATCACTTTGTATATAGATCTTTGTAAAATTTCTTTGTAAGTGTAGTATTACTCTTGATTTCCAACCAATGTGGGATTTGCTAATCTTTTGGCTTCTTTTTATGGGCCCCCAAACCTTTCTTCATTTTCCATTCCCAACCAAGGGGGATTACTAATGAGCCATTTTCTTTTCAACACAGTAAACTTAAAATGTTTTCTGTGTTAATTATACCAAAGAAAATTTTGTTTTCGGACCAACTTTCTTTCGATGTAAAGATAGGCTTAGAATAAGGTACCTCTCCCGACACAATACCATTTCACTTATTCTAATCCTACTATTTAAATATGCAGCTGACAATGGTTATATAATAATACCAGTCTGACAAACGTCTCTCACTAATTTCTCTCACAAACCGCACACCTGGCACTTAGTTGGCAACTCCCACTAGAACGGTCGCAAAATGATTTTGACTACACCTAAAAAACGATTGTTCCTCCATAAGGAACGACCGTTATGAAATAGGAACGGTTGTTCCTTGGATGAGGAATGGTCGTTCTTGCTTGAGGAACGGCCATTCCAAATGGGCTTATGGAACCCCTATTCCTTCTTATGGAATGGGGGTTCCACATGGAACACTCGTTCCATCTCATGGAACAATCATTCCTTATGGGAACGACCGTTCTTTATGAATGGAACGATCGTTCCTCCTTAACTAATGGTTGTTCATATTTAGTCAAAGTTCGTGATTTGACGTATAAAGTCAACTTAATGTCACATCAAGTGTTTGTGAGAGAAAGTAGTGAGAGATGTTTGTCAGCATAGTGTTACTCATGGTTATAATTGAGACATTAAGTTTGTATCCTCCTGTTGCGATTATATCAAGGGAGGCATTGAAGGATATAAGATTCGACGAAATTGATATGGCTAAAGAGGTTTATGTTTGGACCTTAATATAATCACTGCATCAAGGCCCTGAAAATTGGGCGTCAAATGCCAATGAATTTAATCCTGAAAGGTTTGCCAACGAAGAGAGTGGTGCCTGCAAGTTTCCTCATTTATACATGCTGTTTGGATTTGGTCCTCGGACGTGTTTGGGACACTATTTTAAAAACCGGACCGGATTGAGCCGCTTTAAACCATTTGAAAATCGGATAAGATCAGTGAATCGCCGTCCAATCGAACCGGCAGATAAACCGATCCAAATATTAAAAATCTCTAATGCGCGACGCGACGCAGCCCCTTCTCATCTTCTTCTCTTTCAGTCTTTCTCAATTTTTCTTACGAAAATTTCTCAGCAAACACTCTATTCTCTGTGAAAATTTATCAACTTTGTCTTTGTTGTCTATTCTCTGCGAAAATTATCACGGTTTCGGCTCTGTCTTCTGTTCTCTCTGAAATCCCACCCAAATCGCATCTGAACTATCTGAAATCAACGACGACGTCTTCCTCCCTCGCCGAAAGTTGACGACGTCTTCCTCCCTCGCCAGAAATCGACGACGACAGCTCCATTCCTTGATCCAGATAATAAACATGTCATTCCTCGATCCCTTTACATTTAAGTTAACACCCTTTACATTTTTCAATCTGTTGCACTATCCAAATTTGTTGAGTCATGGAAATCAAAATGGGTTGAGTTGAGTCTCACCAAGTTCACAACTCGTATTGTAATGTTGGGTTTTTATTATCAATCTTACCATTTTGTTCAATTATTTTCGGTAATTAGTAACAAAAATTTTAAGTAAAACTGACAATCTATCATGGTAGATTTTTTTATTTTTTATGATCAGGTTGTTCAATCAAATTAGACGCATGTCAATTAATGTGAATGTGTGTTTGAATGTCAAGTTTAACAATTAATGTATTCAAAAGAGAGGAATGAAGGAGATGATCTGTTGAATATCAGCTAGATGTTATGACAGTTGATGAAGATCTTCTTCATAATCAAATACTTAGTTAGACTAATGGGTGTTTAAGATTGAAAGATTCATTAACGTCTCGGCTACAATGGAACTCTGGTGAGCGTACGTAGATATGATTTTGTTATATAAGGATGAGTTTGAGGGTGAATAGATAAGTAATAAGTTTTGCAGTTCACGAGATGCGTAAAGATGTTTTGTGATTATACATGTGCTTCCTTAAACGTTAATTACATCAAATTTTGTGGATGAAATGATTTCTTTTAGTGGTAAAAGAGGGAAAAAATTGAAACAAGTGATATTATATTATTATAAGGGTTTTATCTAATGAGTATGTATTAGTTATTACTTCATATGATTATGGATCAAAATTTAATATTGAAAGTTTAGCTAACATTTTAATAAATTAACTTTGAATCATGTTGGACAATAATTAAATTGTTATTGTCTTATTACAAAATAAAAATCTAAAAAAAAAAAAAAAAAAAGTATTTTTAAAAATATGCTGACATCATCATGATGTCGGTCTAACCGGTCAGTGGCGAATCTAGGATTTTTGTCGAGGGGGGCCTCCGTGGTTCCGTCATTGTTTGCTAAACAATTAGTAAAAACTTTAAAAAATCATGAAATCTTAAGCAAATAAAATAATACAATATTAAGAACCTGAGAAAAAAAAATGCAATAACGTAATACTTTCCTATTTGAATAAATTCATAAGAAGCAAAATTTTGAGTAAATGTGTTAAATAAACCTTGAGCAAAACCTTCTTTTAATTTTTAATTTTTAATTTTTTTTTTACTTCTAAATATTATAATATAAATTTTCATAACTTTGACCAGACCTAACCTAAATTAAAGTCAACCAAAATTTAAATCAAGTCAATATTGTGTTGACTTTATATATGAATTAATAAAAAAAAAAAAAAAAAATTTTCTTGATATAAATATAGATAGTAACTTAAATTTCTTTATTTATTTTGAGTAGCAGAGCGGTCACATTTGAAATATAGGAAAATAGTAGGTGAAGGGTGAAGAATAACGTATTTTTAAATATAGTTAAAGTTTTAATTTGGGAAAATAAGTTCATTCTTAGACACAAAATAAACTCACAAGATCCATGTCTTTTCCTCTCAAATTAGAATAAAAAACCTCAAAAAAAAAAAAAAATATATATCATTCGACCTTAAAATAAACTAAATTAAAATGAGCAATATATATACTTAAAACTGATATTACAGAAAACAAGTTAATTGTGACATCTTGAGTAGTGAAAGCTTCAATAATTTTAGTCTTATAAGTTTAAGATTAAATAGCATGAGGAAGAGAATGAGAGAATGAGAAAGTAAAGAATTTTGAAGATAAAATCATAAAAAAGAGCCAGAAGAAGAGTGGAGAGAGTTTTAAATTCTTAATATGATGTGGACTTAGAATATATATATTAATAATAAGTTCTTTGTAGGCCTAGATATATGTATAACAATTCTTATTTTTTTTAAATTTGAGTATGGGCCTGGATATATATATGTTAATAGCAATTTTTGTGAGTCTATATATTAATAATTTTTTTTTTAAAACTTGAGGTTAGGCCCTCAAAGGGGCTAAATCCGCCCTTGCAACCGGTTGGACCGATTGAACCGTGAACCGGCCATCAGAGCAGGTTGCTCTCCGGTCCGGTTTTTAAAACAATGGTTTGGGACAGAATTTTGCCATGGCAGAACTCAGAATTCTTATGGCTCTTATTTTGTCAAATTTCTCATTCACACTATGACCTAAATGGGATTAATGGGATAGAACTGTAGAAATGAAGAAGAATGGGAGACAAATGAAGAAGATTGCGAAAGCATTTGGTAACAAGATACTCGTAAATTTTGAGAAATATTTATTATGGAAAGTAAGAAATTTCAGATTTACCAATATGAACTCTTTCGTCATCTAGTATTCAATCAGTTATGAAAATTTAAAAAATCTTAATCAAACCACTTCTAAATCTTAGCTTCAAATAAAACCAGAAAATATGAGGAAAGAAAAGAAAATTCATTATAAAATATAAATCCCTCCCATGAAAGAAACAAAAGAAAGAAATAATACAAAAAATTAACAAGCATATTGCTTGAATTGACATTGCTGGAACCAGACTTATTGATGCTACCAAAGATTCTAGTTTGGCGGGAAAGCATCCATTATTAAAATACAAGCTGCCTTTTAGGTAATGATAAACTCATATAAATTTTCTACAAANTTTTGAGTTTGTAAGATGTTTAATGGATCTCAAATATTAGTTGAGGTACATGTAAGCTGACCCAAACACTCCGAATACCGAGAGAAAAAAAAAAAAAAAAAGGTGAATGGTAGCTAAGTCTTAAAAGAAGATAATAAATTATAATTAGGGTAGCATGAGATAATTGACTTAGAATCAATTTTTATCTCCTAATTAAATTAACAATATCTGAGAAATAAAATTTTGGGTCCCGGCCATCACTGCAAATGCAGTTAGTTCCCAGGAAGCTTTAAGCTTTCTACACCACAAAAAGGGCTGTTAGCATTCCATATCCGTATAACAGGCCCCCCTCTACCTGAGTTCCAGCCACGTGCAATTGAATGATCAAAACTTAATATTAATTTGGTACACATAAAATAAAATAAAAGCTAGATATATAGTTTTTCACAAATATACACAGATTATAAAGTACTGTTTAGTTTAATGAAGTTAGGATTTTAAACATGACTTCTTTATAGAGGGGGGCTTCATGATGAATTTCTGATATATTTCAACGACTCTTTTTGACAGAATTTGCTAGCCTAGAAGACTTATTGTGAAGAAAATAAGTGTTCATGTTATTATTCATGGCGCGATTCACTAGTTTAATTTTCTCTACTTTCCAAGAAATTAAGTTCTATAAGATTTTCTGTTAACTGTCATCATATTTTAAGAGATAAATCCTGAATTATGCCATTTGGCTAACAAGGACTGAAGGGATTTCATGTCTTAACTTGATTTATTTATTTTTTAAAATAAGCAATGATATAAGATAGTATCAATTCTAGAACGATTTAAAATTTTTTGGGGAGCATGAAAATATTCATGGGGATTTCTTATCCGATTGATAATTTTAAAGTCGCAAAGGAATTAATTGAGATATATGTAAGCTGGTTCGGATATCTTCTGTTATTAAAAAAAAAAAATTACATCAATATCAATGTATTCATCTTTCAATAAATGAAAATAACAAGGTTTTCATTAGCTTTTAGGGATAACAAGCATCTCGTGGTCCAATATATCAGTTAAAATTATCCTCTGGGTAGGTGCTTTCTTCCAGCTGAATTCCTATCTAGTAAAGTATAAACAGAAGATTTAGGAGTAATCACAAACCGAAACTGATTAAACTGATTTTGCTTACAAAGAAGAGAGAGAGAGAGAGAAGAAAAGAACATTTTATTATAAATATGTATAAAAATTGTGTAATTTAATTGTCTTTAAAGATAATTTTAGTGAAAAAACAATTGTCGAAAATAGGTATCGCTAAGTACTTNGGAACCGCACAATATCGGTTCTAATTTTTTGGAACCGAAACTTACCCTATTACGGTCGGTTCCAGGTAGGAATCGAAACCGACACCTAAGTACCTGTCGGTTCTGGTTCTACCCTAAAAAATTTTCCACCCCTACATATGAATATTTGAGTGTATATATAAACTATTATCAGCTAATTTATATTTTCAATAAAATGAATAGTTGTTAAATACCATCAAAATTTTAATTTAAAAAAATCACAATTTATTGATACTATGTATATATAACTAGGGGTGTGCAGGTTTGGGTACCCGCCCAAAATCAAAGGAACCAGAACCGGCCGGTTCCTTTGATTTGAAACCAGAACCGAAACTTGTGTTACAGGTTTCGGTTCCGATTTCGGTTCCGGTTCCGGTTTCGGGTACCCTGAAAAATATCAATTACCCCCATTTTTAAAAAATGACAAATAAACCCTTATAAAATTACAATTACACGCCTAACAATTAAGTGCAAAACATTAAATAATATATTTGTTTATATTTACTTGATGTTTGATACTTGATTATAAGTATTTAATTGTTTGTTTTCACCGATAATAAATATTTAAAAGCTATTATTTAAAGTAAATATCTTAATATATATTAATTTGTTAATCAAGTAATAAGTGAAACTTAAATATTAATAAAAATATTTTTTAAAATTGATCTTTTAATGAAAATTAATAAGACTTTTGATGCTAAGATAAAAAAAACCAAAATTTTCTTATATACTTATATGATATGTAAAATATAAAAAAAAAACCCAAAAACCCATATTCTTTAATATTATATCAATTTAGTCCTGATTTCTGGTTCTGGTTCTGGTTTCTTTGATTTGGAACCGGAACCAGAATCGCACAGTATCGGTTCCAATTTTTTGGAACAGGAACCTACCCTATTACGACCGATTTGAGTAGGAACCGGAATCGACACTTGGGTACTTGTCAGTTCTGGTTCTACCCTAAAATTTTGCCCACCCCTATATATAACTAGTAAACAAGATCATATTTAATTACAAATTATCATTTAAAAACTACCACTTCAATGTTATAATTGACTCGTGAAATCATCTAATCAAATACCACAAGTTTCTCAATTAAACCAATTATGTGTAATATAATTAAATCCTATATTGAGATAATTATTGATTACGATCACGACCAGTATTATATGTTAACATTTCTCATATATAAGAATGAGTAATCATCTCAAATATTTATCCCAAAGTTCATATTCTAAAGATAGAGTAAATGACATATTCCCACCCAAGGTTTGACGAAATCCAAAGTTGATACCCCTGGTTACATTTATTCCAGATTCTCACCCTTAAAGTGGCGAAAAAGTGTTTGATGTAGTGGTAAAGGGGTAAATTGGTCATTTTGCATGGACGGCGCATGTTAGCAGATCGCCGCCTCTAACAATTCTCCGATGCACGTTAGCAAACGTCGTCCCCGATGTTTTTCGCCATTTTTCTGGCGATTCTTCCACCCAAAATCACCCTTGTCATCACCATTTGAACCCCCATCCTCCTCTCTACAAAACCTTACCCTTCACAACCCCTCACCACTCGCCGATCGTTGACCACAAAAGCTGTAACATGCGATTGGTTTTTGCCAGTTTCCAGCCG
Source organism: Pistacia vera (assembly GCF_008641045.1). Taxonomy (NCBI): domain Eukaryota; kingdom Viridiplantae; phylum Streptophyta; class Magnoliopsida; order Sapindales; family Anacardiaceae; genus Pistacia; species Pistacia vera. The sequence goes on along the minus strand of NW_022195423.1, from coordinate 1,137,803 downwards.
TTTTGAACAGCAACAACCCCAAACACCACCACCATTTGACTCCTCGTATCCTCCCTTACAAAACCCCTAACCTTCCCAGCCACGACAGCTCATCGTTTGCCGTCCATCACTTCACCAAAAAAGGGCCGATGAACACGAACTCTCGGCCCACGAACGGCAAATAAACGGTTGCTAGGGACATAGGGGTTTTATAGAGTTGGAGACGCTGGTTGCAGTGGTGGTGTCCAATTAGATTTTCCCCATCGGAATCTGGCTAGGAACAGTGAAACCCTAAGCCTAACAACACCGACGATTTGAAGGGCCAATGAGTTGGGAACCAAAGGAGTTTTGGACGAAAAACTACGGGGAAGGTGATGGAGGTGACTAGGGGGGTTGACGCGTCGAAAACAGCCCAAATCGGGCAAAAATCGAGAGGATGTACGGTGACCGAGGGTGTTATTGAGATAATTTAAAAATAAAATGGTAAGTTATAATTCTGCTAATTTAGGGGTTAAAATGTAATTTATTTATTTGAGGTTAAGGGCATTATGGTAATTGCACTCTCTATGCCCTAAAAATTGCTAACAATGTTATTTTAAGGGTGAGATTCTAGAATAAATGTAACTAAGGGTATCAATTTGGGATTTCGTCAAAGCTTGGGTGGGAATATGTGATTTACTCTCTAAAGATATATAACTGTAAGGGGACGATTGGTTGGGGATAACGTGGGATTAGTGGAGTTACGTCATCTTATATTACTTGATTACCATGTTTGGTTGTCAAGTAACATGGTAATCAAATAATATAAGATTCTGGTACTCTTCAAATACTAATAGTAGTTACTGTTGGTAATATTAGAGGTAATCTGATTACCTCCATTTTCTTAGGGTCTGCTTGGGAGTTTTATGGTAGCAGTTATGAGGGTAAACCATCATAACGGTTTTGAGGGTAAACCACCATAGCAGTTTTGAGGGGTTTCTTGTAGCGGTTTTTAAAGCACCCAACTTGTGCTTGGGAGTTTATTTTCCAGCAATTCTGACAGTTTTTTAAAATGATAAATTTACATATATGCCCATAAAAATACCCCAACTTCAACTAGTACTTGGGAGTTTTTTTTTTCAATTAAAAACACTTAGTATCAAAGTTCCTTCCAAGTTTACTTTATTTGTAAGTTCTTTCATGTATATTATTTAATTTATTTGTATGTTCTCATTCTCACTAAAATATGTAATTTAGTTGATGACATTAGTTACGCTAGCACTATTAGCATACTTGGTAATTTGACTTCCACTCAACAACTAGATTTGCTGAAAATATATGCAAAAAAAGACAAATTAAGCTTCCCACATTACCAATGAGTTTGGGTTTTCCATTGAGTAACCCAATTCATATCCAAGAATAACAAACTCTGAAAGAGAACTGTTCAGAAAAATAAATAGTTTGAATATAAGGAACCAAAATTGAAGCATCCATGCACTCTAATTTTCAAAATCAACCAATTAAAGAAACATTGAAGATTTAACACGTATTAATATTCCAGATCATGCACCTTTGGGAATAATTTAGCATGATGAAAAAGAGTGGCATGAAAATAACAAGTAGAACATAGCTTTTCGAGCACCAATTTTTGCCAAGGAGCAGAACATGCAGACAAAAAAGAGTAACTCCTAAAAATGTATTTGGACATGCACATAAATGTGCAATCTGGGATCCCCTCGTGAATATGTATGGTTAGTGTAGATGCAAAAAATCTACCGTCATGAAAATAGGGTGTGATCTCGTGAGGTTGAGGTCACTGACAATCTGTTAGACCTGCACACATGAAAGGGCAAGCGTGAAGCTTCCGAAAAACACCGAGGTGGTGTTTGCCGTAGGCACTCCGACGCTTAAGTCAGCAAGGCTGAAAGAGATTTAATAAGAATTAAGGAGAAGAAGAATTACCAGGAGTCTTGTCAGAGGCTAGGACTACGGCGGAGGCGTTGGGTTCTTGGGAGCAAGAACTTAGGAGCAAATAGATGGTTTTGAGTAGTGTAGATTGACTGTGGGAGATTGCATGCTTAATGAGAGGGCAAGCCTCTGTTTTTATAGTGAACCCAAGGGGTTGGAATCCTAGTAGGACATTGAGTCCTCTTTTGGGAGATAATCCCTATCATAAAAGAGATATGATTTCTTAACCTTATCAGATTAAGTTTAATAGTTTAAATAAGAGTTGGAATCTTAGTAGGACACTAAGTCCTATTTTGGGAGATAATCCCTATCATGAAAGAGATATGATTTCTTGACCTTATCAGATCAAGTTTAATAGTTTGAGTGAGATTTGAAATCTTAGTAGAAGAGGAAATAGAATGAGATTCTGATTTCCTATTTATACTCTGTTGCAGGCTAATGGGCTGAAACCCAGTTTAGCTTAACTTATAGGATAGCCCAACTCATGGAGTGGGTAGGTCGCAAGGTGATTTTAAGCATGGGCCCAATCGAGATTAGGTTGAGGCCTTGGGCCATGACATGTTTATTTCGTTATTGGGCCCTGTCAAGCCCAAGACGATTTTTGGCCCTAACAGTTAGATCCAACACTTGTTAACTCTACATTCTTTTAAGTGTTCATAGCATATGTACTACGTTAGAGAACAGTATGATAATTGTTAGTTGTACTCAGAAATCGACCAAAATAACGACATTAGAGCTTGTCTGCTATTGTCACCATAAGAAACCATTTTAACTCAGAAGTGAAATGGAACATGTCCAAACTTGACAAAAATATCTACTTTGCAGTAACAACAAGGGCGGATCTAGCTTTTGTAAAAGTAGAAATGAGAGATCCAAGCTGTAGCTTGTCATTCCATCCAAAACTCAATCTATACCTGCAAATTGTATGGATCATAAAATTAATGAAAAAGCCGTTACAAGTTCCAACTACCGTCAGATTTTTTTGTTGAAAATTAGAGTATATCACAGAATAATAGTGGAAATGAGTTTTTTTAGGATAAAATTTTTAAACCAGCCAAAACACCTCAATTTGGGGTGTTTTATAAACCCCTCAAAAATACATTACACTGGTTTTGGGAGGTTTTTAAACCAGTCAAAACCAGTTCATAAAAAATCTGGCAAGTAATGACTTTTAAACACCTCAAAACCAGTCTAATTAAAAACTTCCCAAAACCAGTGAAAAAAAACTCCTAAGCAGACCCTTAGGTATTCTAAGATTACTAAGGTAATCTTTTTTTGTTACAATTCTATCTCTTATAAATAAAATTTTAGGACAATAATAACCTTATTTTTAAATTTATTTACATAAATATGACTTTTACTGTTTCACCCCAATTAATTAACTTTTTGGACAAAATTACCTTTGAATTCAAAACAAATTGTAGCCCACTCAAGCTACCACCCCCACCTACCTACCGCCGGCAACCACCACCGCCGCAGTTAGCTACCGCAGCAGTCGGAACGGCGCATGAAGGCCGAAATGACCATTTTCGGCCAGATCTTTGGCCATACGGGGCACTGAGGCCATTTCCTACCTTCCGTGCGCCATTAGGTTGTCGGCTGCCGGCGACCTGTGGTGGTTGCCGACGGCCAACAGCGGCTGGGTTGGTGGGAGTGCTTTGTTGACTTTCCAAATTTTTATTATGGAGTTGTTTTTGCTAAGTTTTTAAATACAGGGGGTTTACAATAATCAATATTAAAAAATAATATAATAATAATATTTAATTAGAGGACAATTCAATAATTTAAATAACATATCCACCAATTTATTCCTCCCAACCAAACATATTAATATAACATACCTATCAATTAACCAAACATATTTTTCTAAAGATTCTCAGTAATCTTTCAGGTAATCTAATATTTTTTAAACCAAACGCCCCCTAATGTGTCAATGCGACATTTGAGGTATGAAATTTAAGATAAGTTTTCATAAGTGAATTATTATTGATATAAAAAACTATATTTAATCTAATTAAATAATAAATAAGATAATATTATCTCGCTGTTCAAACCAATCATTGTCTACCGGTTGATTAATATTAATCGGACCATTAAATGGTCGAGTTAAAAGTAGGGTAACGTTACACCTCAAGCAATTCCACTGAATTTGGGGTTTAGCATATTTACGTGGAATATTTAAGGGGAGCAGCACTTCTTAGAACGCTGTTGTGTTTGAGTGTCTGTTGGTGGTTGGTGATTATATTAACGTGGAGGTCCCGGTACGACTCGTTCTTTAGTAGACTTGGAGAAGCGTCCAACATGGGCGGATCTGTCAAATGTTACGTGGCAATATTATATGCTTTGTCTGTCACGTGGTTCACTTGTCTTGTGAGTTTCTTCCTTCTCTGTTTCTTTTACTTGTTTCTTCCACGACTCTTTTTTCTGGTTGAGTAAAGAATTCATATGTATAGCTTCATAAATATATAATTTTGATAATTTATATTATATGATTTTTTATGTTATTAATTTTTTTAAATAATCTTTTGTGTCAGAAGCTTTTGTAAAAGTTCCTTGGTAGCTGGCCCCAGCCCCCAGGCCCAACGTTACAGCAGTCCATTTATTCTTAAAAGGAACCCCAAGTACCCGACAAATCAACTTAAGATATATTGATCCAATAATGCTATTAAATCGATGGGTGTACTATTTCGACCCTACAATAACTTTTTGTAAACACTAAATTAAATAAAAAAAATTCATTATATTTTAAATGATCCTTTTATATACCCTCCTACATTCTCTATTTCTATATTACAAACTCGTCTTTATCATCGTACCTTGAATTTTATCAAACTCATCTTCATATTTGTAACTAAAATTTTATCAACCATGAAAAGATAAAAGTTAAAAGGAAGCAAATATATGTTCAAAGCAGTATATTTTTGTCAATATAATTTATTTTTTTATTTTTTTAAAATCTCAATATTTAAATTCGTTATCTGAAGGTTGAAGCAAGAACATTATCAACATCGTATTGTATCATTATTATAAAAAATTTCAATGTCAAGAATGTATCAAACATATATTCTAAAGACATACTATAATGATTCATTTTACTATAACATACAAATTGTTTTATATGATAAATGCAAAAATATAGGTGCATTGCATAACATTATTCTTTTATCTTTTATTTCCTTAAAAATGGTATAAAATGGTTTTAGAGAAAAATCAAATTTATTATTCATGATTCTTTTTTTATTGATTCTAATTTATGAACATCAATTTTCTAAATCACTTTAATTTTTTTTCTTTATTTCAAATATTTTACCAAGCATATTTTTATTATACTTCACATGCGCTTTGAAGAAATGTCTTATTGTTTGTCCTATTTTTGTTGGATTGTTCTCTACAAATACTATGTGAAATATAGTATAGTTACAACATTGTATTTTATTTATAAGATAACCTAATTATAGAAATAGTATTTAAATTTTGATCATTTTCACACCTTATTTATATCAGAAAGTAACATAAAATCAATAATCCAATGCTTTTCTTAATGATTCACCATTTCCTTCTTTTCAGATAGCACTTGGGTACTGAGATTTTTAGATAAGGTTTATTGGTTGATCACAAACAATCTATCTTCAACACAAATTTGAAATTACCGTTTTATCCTCTACGGATTGGGCTTACTTAGGGAAAAGATGGGCTCTTTATTACCAATCTAAATACATGTGAGTGCACTCCCAAAATGTTAAGGTGCATTTAGTAGTAATTCATTCCATCCATCGAAAGAGAGAAATTAGCCCACAACCAGAAACTAATTAAATAATGTTTAAGCTTTCGAGAATATCGCTATCCTATTTATTTTATATAGGGTATTTTTGATACGTGAAACACCATAGTATTAAACAAATTGTATAGGATAACATAACATAGTAATGCGTTGCATTATATAATGCTATGCTATATGTTGTATGATATTTGGTAAAACATTGCATTATATTATTTTTACACTATGGTATATTTGGTGTATGAATTACATTGCATGATAATGTTTTTTCCTCTAACAAAAATTCATTTATTAAAACTAATATGTTTTATATTATTTTCTAACTAATAAATTAAAAAAGTCAAAATTTGAACGAGTTGGTGGTCAATGCTGATCAATGGAAGTCAAAACATCATTGATCGACATTGACCATAGGTTGATCGGTCATTGCATATTTAATTTTATAAATATTAAATTAATTGATAATATTTATTTGTTTAAAATTAATCAACTAAGGCAATGGTTTTACTTGACATTATTTAATGTAGAGTATATTGCATTATTTGACATTATTTAGTGCTATGATGTTTCATCACTAAACACAGTAATGCATTATTTAATGTTATATCATATCTCTAATACTATGTTATGTTGCGTGTTAAATATGCTCGTATTGTGTAATATTATAGAAGGACGGGAGGCTCGTAAAATAAAAAAGATTGTGTGCATTACTTTCCTAACTCCGTTTATTATTATTTTTTTCTCCAAGTCATCTACCAACATGATTCAAATACCAACTACATTCCACCGGCATAAAATCAAGACACATGCTATGTCTTGATTTGTCAATAGAATCATGTATTTTTTTTCAATAGAATCATGAATTGATTATAAGAAGTTAATTTTAGAATTGCAAAGGTTCAATGAGTAAATCATCTAAATTTTAAATGATGGAGATGGACAAAGGCATAGGTAGGGGTGGAAAGTGGAAACAAAGTCGAGCTACAGCCAGGGTAAGATTTTGAAAAAAAAAATAAAAAATTAATTAATCTATTTTTATAATATATTACATACTATTCAAGAAGATTGATTTCTAGTTCCACATTTGACGTGTTGAATTCCACACTTGATGTGTTGAGTATCGAGACTTATGACCTTTAGATAGTGTTTTAATAACTATCCATGAAATCAGATAAAGTGATCAAGTCCCGAGTTGACCGTTTAAATCGATTTAACTAGTGAGTCAAACCGATGATGTCAGAATGTCCAGAAAGATTAAACCGGTTTGACCGACAGGTCAAATATGGTATGTTTCTGATGTCAACAACAATCCTCATTGTCACAAAAATACTCCCCTTAACGGCATAACCAAAACCCATCTCCCCCCTGCCAATCGCCGACAACAACTCGCTATAGTAGCCAAACAACTTTGGCCTTTTTTAGTCATTTCACTCACCGAAAATCATCTCCATCGCCATCTTTCAACTCACCAACACTTCTTCTCCAAAACCCCCAATAGCCCTGCCCCCGTCTCCTCATTGATTGTCACCCTCTTCTCTAGGGTTTGAGATTGAAATTAATGAACAGTAGAAATGGTGACCCAGCCAGGCAAAGGCCCTAAGTCCCAATTAAACCGGTTGAGCCGTGCTAGATTTTAAAACATAGCCTTTGGACATGAAAAAAAAGAGGAAAAAAAAAAAAAAAAACCCTAATCATAGCCTTTGTATTGCCAATCCTACCCTAAAAAATGCAATCAAATTGGTTCCCCATCTACTAGTTAAAGGCTATGAAACTTATAATTACTCTTTGCGTAAGTTTCTAAGGAGAGGGTAACCTAAACACAATTAGCTGTTAAACATAAATAGGTATTGCTTTGGAACAAGGTAACCATCCATTTCATGACTTCGGCTTCTTAATTTTGTGCTTTAATGAACATTTAAAGCACTTAATACTAACCCCGAAACTAAATTTAGTGTACAATTGTTGACACATATCTTTATAGAATAGATCAGGGTCTAGTTGTCAAAATGAGTTAAATAGATAAGGCGAACATAAATGAGTAAAAAATAAATTTAATGCCATTAGTCCGAAAGTTTGAGTAAATAACAAAACACTCTAGATAAAGTTTTTAAAATAATATAAATTTTCCTACCATTAAGTTTTAGTGTTAAAATAAATGACAGAATGGTAACATGATAAGTATTTATTAACTCATAATAATATACATTTTAACAGTTCATTAACAGGATAAGGTTTTTTGTTATTTCAAAAATATTAGGAGAGATTTTTGTTATTACACCAAACCTCAAAGTGTCGATGTCTGCAACTTTAAAGAAAGTTAAAAACTTCTCATCCTAAATCATGAGTAATCATATATGACTTTATAATGTTATATCAATCAACATTTACATAAAACAATATATTATTTGTAACGATAAAATTGATATATCTTTTGAAACTTGTAATACTTTTTTTTTTCTTTTTGATGATGTAACCATGAAAAAATCAGGGTACAATGAGTATCACACCATTTCTACGAAAGTCAATGTATAGAATTAACTAGCGTTGGTAGAACAAGTTAGCATGTCAAATTTGTGTTTTGTCACTAGAGAAGTAATAAAATTTTAGTCAATTTGGCAATGACCCGTTAAATTATTGTGTTTGAGGTTGCAACACATACACGACACAATTATTAAATGGATAATATAACTATTTGTGTCGCAACACGACTCGACCTATTTAACTAGTTTATAATTCGATTAACTTATTTATGGCACGTTTAACTCATTTAACATAAATATTTTTAACTTGTTCAACCCATTTATTAATCGTGTCTTAACTGTATCATAAACGGTTTATCGCGTTATAAACTAATATTTATGTCATAATTGGTTTATCATACCATAAACAAATAATTATGTCATAAATAGATAAAAAAATATTTAAATAGATTCGTGGGTATTGAAAACCCTCAACTTGAACACAATACCAAAAAAATAAACGATTTGAGTTTATCAACACAAATAAGATTAAGATCTAACTCACTTAAACCATGTTGGATTCTTGTTATGTTGGTGATTCTTGTAAAAATTGTCACCCCTAGTATATATGGGTGGTTTGTGGTTTAAAATGTACTCTTAAGCTACTAAAGGACAAAAATTATACTTTTAATCATGTATTTATTTACAAAATAAATGCGATGAAATGTATTTTCTTATGCGGTGGGTATCATCAAAATTTTTATTCATGTAGCTTTAACGTATGTTTTTAGGGCATAAATTAAACTTATTTTGTAAAACTAAAATAATAAGGAATTATTAAAAGGGCCCAAAGTTAATAAACACTAAAATAAAAAATAATATTTATGTTGCAAATAAAATGTGGCCATCCACCAACTCTGTAGCTTGAGGCGGTGAAAGTAGGCCCCCCCGCGCCCCCCCATCCCTTTCATTCTGATCTATCCCTTTTCATTTAAAATCAATCCAAAAGTTTAAGAAACCTTTCAATTCTTTCATTTTGGTCCCTATTATTTACTTTACCTTTCTTGAGTTATTATTAAAGAGCACCACTAAAATTACAATACGTTATCAACACGAAGAGCTTAATAAGTGTAACATTGTACCTCTATTGAAAGATAAACTTCGAAACTGAGACATTGATATCCAGTAATGGTGGAGACATTTGTGTAGTAAATAGTTCAACAACGCACACCATCCTTCGAGATAGAAAATATTTCTCAGGTTTGACCTTTACTAAGGCTAAAATAAATTCCATATCAGGATCTGCAAACATAATTAAGGGCTCTGGAAGAGCAATACTCGTGTTACCAAGCAGAATTAAATTAAGTATCCATGATGCTTTATATTCTAGCAAATCCATAAGAAATTTACTTAGTTTCAAAGATATACGACTCAATGGATACCACATTGAAACTTTAAGTGAAAAGGATGGAGAGTTTCTATGCATCACTACTAATATTTCATATCAGAAGCATGTACTGGAGAAATTCCTTGCTTTCTCATCAGGGTTATAATGCACATTCCTGAAGAATGTTGAAATCTATGTAGTTATGAACCAAAAGTTTACTGATCTTGAACTTTTTAAAATTTGGTATGATTGTCTTGGTCAACCAGGATTTACTATGATACGTAGGATCATAGAAACTCACATGGGGACCCATTAAAGAATCTGAAGATTCTATCACCTAATGAGAGTGCTTGTATTGTTTGCTCACAAGGCAAATTAGCACTTAAGTCATCCATCACTAAAGTTGGTGTAGCTCCTCATCATTTTTACAAAGAATTCAAGGGGATGTATGTGGACCTATTCTTCCACCAAGTGGACCTTTCCGCTACTTTATAGTATTGATTGACGCATCGGCATGATGATCACATGTTTATCTACTATCTACCCGTAATGTTGCCTTTGCTAAATTGCTGGCACAAATGATTAAATTAGGGGCACACTTTTCGTATTACCCAATTAAAGCAATTTGTTTGGACAATGCTGGTGAGTTTACCTCAAAAATATTTGATGACTATTGTACAATAATGGAAATTGATGGTGAGCACCCAGCACCATATGTACATACCCAAAATGGTATGGCGGGGTCATTTATAAAGTGTATCCAATTAATTGCAAGAACTTTGCTATTATGTATGCAATTATCGACTTTTGCCTGAGCTCATGCTGTTTTACATGTTGCGGCATTAATTCGCCTAAGGCCCACTGCATATCATCAATATTCTCCAATACAGCTTGTATTTGGACTTCAGCCTAATATATCCCATTTAAGAACTTTCGGTTGTGCTATGTTGTGTAAGTTCCAATTGCACCCCCTCAACGCACCAAAATGGGACCCCCTATATCGTTTGGGAATATATGTTGGCTATGACTCACCATCCATCACTAGATATCTTGAGCCCCTAACGGGTGATCTATTTACTACACGTTTTGCGGATTGCCATTTTGATGAGACAACATTCACATCTTTAGGGAAAAAGGTAAAACCTCTTGGAGTAAGACCTGAACTTTCCTAAAAACTGAATTCTATGTCTCATTTAGATCTTCGCACATCTCAATCTAAAATTGAAGTGCAAAGAATAACACATTTGCAAAATGTTGCCACTTGCCAATCAAATGCCTAATGCATTTACAAATGTAGCAAAAATAACGAGATCATACATTTATGTTGTCAATACATCAACAAGGATTGATGTTACTAATGAATAATTCATGCGGGTAGCAATCGATTCATCTGTTACACACCAGAAGCGTGGTAGGCCTATTGGAGCCAAGGATACTGTTCCTAGGAAACGAAAGGCACAGAACCAAATAAGTGCCAATATTGATAATACTAGAATAATAGATAATTTCACATCTTCTAAACTAACTCCAGAAGAGTTAATAGTCCCTGAAAGGATACAAGCCCCTGAAGATGAACAAATCCCTAAAGGAATACAAGAACATAAAAATGAAGAAATCTCTATAAACTATGCTCATAGTAAAGAAATGTGGAATCGTGAAACTACTATTGTCGATAACATATTCTCATACGCAGTAGCTACTGAAATTATGAATGATGAGTTTGAGCCACGTTTTGTTGATGAATGTCAAAGAAGACATGATTGGCCAAAATGGGAAGAGACAATGCAAGCATAATTAACCTCCTTAGCAAAATGTAATGTATTTGGGCCTATAGTCCAAACGCCTAAAAACGTGAAACCCGTAAGATACAAGTGGGTATTCACAAGAAAAAGGAATGAGAAAAATGAGATTGCTAGGTATAAAGCCAAATTAATGGCCCAAGGTTTCCTGCAAAGACCTAGAATTGATTTCGATGAGACGTATTCACTAGTGATGGATGTGGTCACATTTCGATACTTGATTAGTTTATCAGTCTCAGAAAGATTTGATATGCGTCTCATGGACATTGTCACTGCGTATTTGTATGGTACACTAAATACTGATATCTATATGAAAATCTCTAAAGGATTCAATGTGGTAGAAGCAAATAAAAGGAACATGTATTCAATAAAAATACAAAGATCGTTATATGGGTTGAAACAACCAGGACGAACAAGGTATAATCGTCTCAGTGAATATCTAATGAAAGAAGGATATATCAATGATCCTGTATGCCTGTGTATCTTTATAAAAAGGTTAGAATCAAGATTTGCAATCGTGGCAGTATATGTCGATGACATGAGCTTAATAGGAACTCCTAAAGAGCTCATAAAAACTGCTGATTACTTAAAAAGAGAATTTGAAATGAAATATCTCGGGAAAATAAAATATTATCTTGGCCTATAAATTGAGCATTGTTCAAATGGAGTTTTGCTCCATCAATCGAATTATACTGAAAAGATCCTAAAGTGATTTAATATAAATAAATCTCACCCCTTGAGTACCCCAATGGTAGTTTGGTCTCTTGATCCTAAAAATGATCAATTTCGTCCTAAAGAAGACGACGAAAAGATACTTGGTCCTAAAGTATTGTACCTAAATGCAATAGGTGCATTATTATATTTGGCATAATGTAAGAGACCAAACACAGCATTTGTAGTGAATCTGTTGGCAAGATTTAGCTCTGCACCAACTCGCCTACATTAGAATGGGATCAAACATGTCTTTCATTACCTCAGTGGAACAAAAAGCTTGGGATTATTTTATCTAAAGAAATTTGTTAACGATCCTAAATTAGTTGGCTATACAGATGTTGGATACCTTTCTGATCCTCACAAAGTCCGCTCGCAGATGAGATATGTTTTCACTTACAATGGTACTGCAATATCATGGCACTCCACAAAACATACATTGGTTGCCACTTCCTTCAATCACTTTGAGATTCTTGCGCTTCATGAAGCCAGTCAAAGCGTATGGTTGAGATTTGTCATCCATCATATTGAAAGTATATGCAAATTGCCACATACCTTAGATGCTCCTACAATTATAAATGAAGACAATGCAGCATGTATTACTCAAGTCAGGGGAGAATATATCAAAGGAGACATAACTAAGCATCTTTCACCGAAGTTCTTTTACACTCACGAACTCCAGCAAAATCGTGAGATTAATGTCAAACAAATACACTCTAGTGATAATCTTGCAGATTTATTCACTAAGGCCTTACCAACATCAACATTTGAAAAGTTGGTGTATAACATCGGTATGCGGCGGCTCAATAAGTTACTAAATTAATTCTGCCATTATGAGGGAGACCATTGATCAAGAGGAGCATCGATTAGGGGGAGTTTTTTAGACAAGTATATTGTACTGTTAATTGTACTGACCATATGTGCACTATACTCTTTTTTCCTTGATCATGTTTTGTCTCTCTGGGTTTTCTTGACAAGGTTTTTAATGAGGCAGTATGAAGCACGTCCAACTATACGTTACAGTTTCATTGTATACTTGTATTTCTTTACTTAATCTTTTTCCCACTATGTTTTTTCTTGAGTAAGGTTAAATACACTTATCTATAATCGGTGGATATCCAAGGGGGAGTGCTGTAAATAAAATGTGGTCATCCACCGCCTCTGTAGCTTAAGGCAGTGAAAGTGTGGGGTTGTGAAGGAACCTTTCAGTTCTTTCATTTTGGTCTTTATTATTTACTTTACCTTTCTTGAGTTATTATTAAAGAGCAACACTAAAATTACAACAATTTACAAGAAGACACTGAAACACTAATTTTTTATATCAAAATTTTGTTTTTTTTGGGTTTTAACACACACACACATTAAGATTATTCATTAATATTTATGTAGTAGAATTTTATTTACTTAATATATGAATGACGAAACATAGTCATATATTCTAAACTCTATAAATATGACTTTCGAGGTATTTATTATATTAAGATGCTTTATTTATATTTTTTTAACAATAATACATTATAGATTGAGAGATTTTAAGATATAATACATGTACCATAATATCTATACACTAGGCTAAACTTTAGTTAATAACTCAACTATGATTTTAAAATCCAGACCGAATCAGTCGGTTCGGCTGGTCCAATTCAGAACCCCTTCTCCAGTATAGGGACACTCTAAACCCGGTTTCAGCTATTAGCTAAGATTGACCCACGGTTGAATTTGCAGGAACAGTGTAGAACCATGGTTTAACTGTCGAGTCAAAGAACCAATGGCCAAATCGGGTTAATGCAAATTTTCAATTTTCAAATGAAATCCCTAATTCACTCTTCACTCCGCGACTTTGCGACAACCTAGTTTGCGACTCCAAACCGAATGACACCACTGCAACCGCACTTCACTCTTCACTCCGCGAAACTACCACTGTTTCATCTCCCGGTCAACCTTCATCTCCTTTTCACAACGACTCCCTTGGTTTGTGGTGGGTTTTGTTGTGGCGAATGGTAGTGTTTTGTGGTGGATTAGGGTTTTTGTGGTGGCCTGGTGGTGGTTGTCCGACGTTGGGTTGATCTTGGGGTGGATTGCAGTTGCAGCAGCTAGGGTTCCCGACGAATGTTCTGAAACCCGGACCGGACCGGGTTTCGGTGAAATTTTCGGGTTGTAAAAGATAAAAAACTGGGATTTTGAGTTAGATCGTTTTGAACCGCGGTTGGACTGTCTCACTGTAGCAAACCGACGGTCCAACCGGTATAACATCCAAAACCGGTCCAACCTCCCATCCGGTCCACTAACAAATTGAAAACTATTTTAAAATTAAAATTTAGTTTTTTTAATGAAAAGCAAACCCTAAAGTCAAAGTTTCAAACAACTCAAACCCATTTTTATTTTTGCATTTTGCTTTTGCGGTTCAACACTTCAGTTGCGGCGCTACTACTTTGCTCTGCCGTTTGCGTACGATCTCCTTCAGCTTGGCCCTCCTCCAGTTTGCTTTTTCTTTTTCAGTTTGGCCCTCCTCCAGTTCAGTTTAGTCCTCCTCCTCCATTCGCGATCTCCTTCAGCAGTTCAGCTTCAGCCTTCAAGTGTGAATCAGCCTGATTCTTCGGTTTGCTTCCTCCAGTTCAATTCGCGATCTCCTTGCTGCGCTACTACTTTACTCTGCCGTCTGCGTGCGATCTCCTTCAGCTTGGCCCTCCTCCAGTTTGCTTTTTCTTTTTCAGTTTGGCCCTCCTCCAGTTCAGTTCAGTCCTCTTCCTCCATTCGCGATTTCCTTCAGCAGTTTAGCTTCAGCCTTCAAGTGTGAATCAGCCTGGTTGATGGATCATGGATTCATATTTGATATTACTTTGTATTTCACTATTTTGTAATTTGTAATGCCTTTAATGATGTTTGAAAATTGAAACTTTAGAGTTTAGACTTGAGTTGAGGATTGAATTTCAGACGGAATTTGTAAACATTAAGTCATTAACTATCAAATTTTGATGGTTTTAATGTTTTGCAGGGTCTGTTTAATTGTTTTTAGATTTCAATTACATACAAAATCTAAAATTTTTCAATTTTTTTTGTTTTTGCGACGTACCGCGTCCGACCGACCGGTCAGATCGGTCCAACGTGCAAACCGAGAATCGGATATTTGGCGGGTCGATTCCCGGTCTGGTTTTCAGAACATTGTTCCCGACTAGATTCGCAAGGGTGTTTTTGTGTGATTTCAAACCTGTAGGGACTGATGCATAATTTCTCAAGAGATGTCTATTAAGTTTATTACAGAGTTTCGTGTTAACGTCGCCAGTTCAACCCGCCGGTAGAAACCGCCAACACAAGGACCGGCCCCTTGACCGAGTCAAGGCTTGATCTAGCTACAAAAACATTGAGCTCATCCAACAAATAGGTTTACATGACACCTTGAATTAAAGAATTATGCTCTAAGTACTATTTCGCGTGATGAGACGCTGTGAAATTACGCATAAGATATAAAGGGTGTTGTCTAAGCTTATAAGCTGGTCAAACTAGCTATAAGCTTAAAATTAAGATGACTTGTTTGTTATTAACTTTTTTAAACTTATAAGCGAAAAAAAAAAAAAAAACTTTTTTTTTTTTTTTTTGCTTATAGTACTCTACTTACAAGTTAGTTTGACCAAGTATATTACCACATATCTGTTTAATTTTAAAATTCCATAGTATACCTTATTTAATGTAGTACATTTTTTAGTCATTTTATAATAAAATATACTTATAAGCCACATTTTACCAAACACGTCAACTACTTATTAGTCACTTATAAGTACTTTAACCAAACATGTAATGCTTAAAATTTAAATGCTATTACTTATAAGCTAATTTTCATAAGCTCAGACAACCACCCTATAGTGAACCCTAAAAGAGAAATATGCTCCCACATAAATGTAAAAGCAATCGAGCATGGTGGTAAATGAACAGTACCTTGGGTCATAAGAGTAAAACTCAATTATTATTACTATTTATAATAAAAATATAATGATGTAAGACAGCTCTTGAAAGTGTTGTAATGATTCCGAGGGTTTACTGAATGTCGATAGATTATAGCAAATCCATGAAGTTTCATACATCTTAATAAACTATGATGGGATACCTTTCATCTTTATTTCATCAACCTTTAATTTTTCAACACTTTATCATATAAACTATGACATTCATAAACTACTACATATCAAGATATTCTTATATTATGATCAGGATAATTTATATATTTTATAAATTAATAAACTATTGTTTGATGAATCATAAGATACAATGTAGTTCAAATTGTGAACGGATTGTTTTTTTTTTTTTTGAAAAAAAATCATTTATTTATTTTTTTGTAAATTTTGTTCGCTTTTTATAATAATATGATTAAATACTTTATATATTTTAAGCAAAGAGAAACAATTTTATTTTAAAATTTTGACTTAAAAGTTGGTGAATACTTTTGAAGATTAAAATTTGTTAATAAATTTACACGTGTTTGCTATGGAAGGCCAATCAACTAGCTTCCATGAAATACGAAGTTAATTTTTTTTAATGTTTATTGTTAAATTTTATTTTTTTTAACAAATACAAAGTTAAATTTTTTTTAATGTTTATTGTTATAATTTAATTTTTTAACAAATAAAAAGTACAAATAAAAGATGGAAAACCAAATCAAGGCTAGATTTATTTCTTCACATGGCTAACAACATCATGCTAGAACCTAAAACAGTAATTATTGACCCCACTGAGTTGAGTCTAGGTGAGAATCCAACCCCGAAGAGGTTGATTTTCCAAAATTGGAAGAGAGATAAACTATATATGACTTGCGTGTTATCACATTCTTTTTTAAGTAATGATTAAAATTTAAAAAGTATTTTAATTAAAGCTTGTTGATTCTAAATTGTATCAATAAGTTACATTTAAAATTATTTGTTGTTTTCCGATTTTTTTATTAATACAAAGTTATTAATTTTTTTAATGTTTATTGTTATTAAATTCTTTTTAATTTTTTAACAAATGCAAAGTTAATTTTTTTTAATGTTTATTGTTATAAATTGATTTTTTAACAAATAAAAAGTACAAGTAAAAGATGGAAAACTAAGTCCAAGCTAGATTTAATTCCTCTCAAGGCTAACAAAAATACATCATGCTAAAACCTAAAACACGACCAACCCTAAGCCAAGTAATTGTTGACCCCACCGAGTTGAGTGTAGGTGAGTGTCCAACCTCAATGAGGTCGATTTTCCAAAATTGGAAGAGAGAGAAATTATATATAACTTGCATCGCTATCCCATTATTTCTTAAGCAAAGATTAAAAAATATTTTAATTAAAGCTTACTAGTTCTAAATTGTATGAATAATTTTCATTTAAAATTATTTGTTGTTTTTCAGTTTTTTTTATTAATGTTATTTGTTATTCTACATTAAATTTTTTTGTTAAATTTTTTTTTTTTTTGTTTTAAATTTTTAACAAATACAAAGTTAATTTTTTTAATGTTTATTGTTATAAATTATTTTTTTAACAAATAAAAAGTACAAGTAAAAGATGGAAAACCAAGTTGAGGCTAGATTTAATTCCTCCCAAGGCTAACAATACAACATGCTAGAACTTGAAATAGGACCAACCCTAAGCCAAGTAACTGTTGACCCCACCGAGTTGAGTCCAAGTGAGTGGCCAACCTCGGTGAGGTCGATTTTTCAAAATTGGAAGAGAGAGAAACTATATGTGACAGCAACGCAAGTCACATTCTTTCTTAAGCAAAGATTAAAAGGTATTTTAATTAAAGCTTACTAATTCTAAATTGTATGAATAATTAACATTTAAAATTATTTGTTGTTTTTCAATTTTTTTATTAATGTTATTTGTTATTCTACATTAACTTTTTTAACGTTTATTGTTTTTTTTTTTTTTTAACAAATACAAAGTTAATTTTTTTATAATATTTATTGTTATAAATTAATTTTTAACGAATAAAAAGTACAAGTAAAAGATGGAAAACCAAGCCAAAGGCGGATTTGATTCCTCTTAGGGCTAACAACATCATGCTAGAACCTGACCTAAGCCAAGTAACTGTTGACCCCACCAAGTTGAGTCTACGTGAATGTCAAACCTTGATAAGGCCGATTTTCCAAAATTGAAAGAGAGAGAAACTATATATGACTTGCGTCGCTGTCACATTCTTTCTTAAGCAACGATTAAAATGTATTTTAATTAAATATTACTAATTCTAAATTGTATCAATAATTTACATTTAAAATTATTTGTTGTTTTCTGATTTTTTTTATTAATGTTATTTTTTATTCTACATTAATATTTTTTTGTTTATTGTTAATTTTTTTTTTATTTTTTTAACAAATACAAAGTCAATTTTTTTTAATGTTTATTGTTATCATGATTTCTTTTAACAAATAAAAAGTACAAGTAAAAGATGGAAAACCAAGTCAAGGCTAAATTTAATTCCTCTCAAGGCTAAAAACATCATTGTAGAACCTGAAACATGACCAACCCTAAGTCAAGTAACTATTGGCCCCACCGAGTTGAGTCTAAGTGAGTGTTCAACCTTGATGAGGTCGATTTTCCAAAATTGGAAGAGAGAGAAACTATATATGACTTGCGTCACTGTCACATTCTTTCTTAAGCAATCATTAAAAGGTATTTTAATTAAAGATTACTAATTCTAAATTGTATCAATAATTTACATTTAAAATTATTTGTTGTTTTCCGATTTTTTTTTTTATTAATGTTATTTGTTATTCTACAAGTTAAAGATGGAAAACCAAGTCAAGACTAGATTTAATTCCTCTCAAGGCTAAAAACATCATTCTAGAACCTGAAACATGATCAACCCTAAGTCAAGTAACTATTGGCCCCATCGAGTTGAGTCTAGGTGAGTGTTCAACCTTGATGAGGTCGATTTTTCAAAATTGGAAGAGAGAGAAACTATATATGACTTGCGTCGCTGTCACATTCTTTCTTAAGGAATGATTAAAAGGTATTTTAATTAAAGATTACTAATTCTAAATTGTATCAATAATTTACATGTAAAATTATTTGTTGTTTACCGATTTTTTTTTTTTTTATTAATGTTATTTGCTATTCTATAAGTAAAAGATGGAAAACCAAGTCAAGGCTAGATTTAATTCCTCTCAAGGCTAAAAACATCATTCTAGAACCTGAAACACAACCAACCCTAAGTCAAGTAAGTATTGGCCCCACCGAGTTGAGTCTAGGTGAGTGTCCAACCTTGATGAGGCCGATTTTCCAAAATTTGAAGAGAGAGAAACTATAAATGACTTGCGTCACTGTCACATTCTTTCTTAAGCAACGATTAAAAGATATTTTAATTAAAGATTACTAATCTAAATTGTATCAATAATTTACATTTAAAATTATTTATTGTTTTCTGATTTTTTTTATTAACGTCATTTGTTATTCTACATTCATTTTTTTTTAAATTTTTTAACAAATACAAAGTTAATTTTTTTTAATGTTTATTGTTATAAATTGTTTCTTTTAACAAATAAAAAGTACAAGTAAAAGAAGGAAAACCAAGTCAAGGCTAGATTTAATTCCTCTCAGGGCTAACAACATCATCCTAGAACCTGAAACCCAACCCTAAGCCAAGTAACTATTGACCCCACTGCGTTGAGTCTAGGTGAGTGTCCAACCTCGGTGATGTCAATTTTCCAAAATTGGAAGAGAGAGAGAGAGAAACTATATATGACTTGTGTCGCTGTTACATTCTTTCTTAAGCAAAGATTAAAAGGTATTTTAATTAAAACTTACTAATACATTTAAAATTATTTGTTATTTTTCGGTTTTTTTATTTTTTATTTTTCTTTTGCAGATTCTCTAATTTATAAAAATTAAAAACTTACCATCTCTTTCTCTCATCCTCTTTCTTTTTATTTCTCAAATTTTCATTTGCAAAATATAATTTATATTCCATTTCACCCCACTCTCTCTCTCTCTCTCTCTCTAGAGTGGCTTACTCTATCAAATCTATAATACTTTCAAGAAAACAAAAACAACAATATTTTTATTTATCAAAATAAAGAAGAAAAATTAGGTATGAGTCCATTCATTTTATTCTTAAATTTTATATTCTTTATACTATTTCCATTGCAAACTCTTTAATCTCATTTTATTTTTCTTCTCTATAGCAAAATTACTTCAAGGTTAGTGGACAATTTATTACACAAAGAAGGGCTATTTCAGGTATGGATCTTTTCGATTTCAAAGTTTTATATTTTTTGTTTTAATAGAAATGATTGACCTTTGTGTGATAATGTTTCATGGTTTAGAAGTTATAGTTAAACATATTAAGCATAAAAATATCAATTAATCTTTTAGCGAAAATAAAAAATAAAAAACATAGATCTAGGTCTAATTGTTGATTAAGATCTCATAAACTTAGATCCAAGAGTTTAAAAAAGGGTTTGATTTAATATGCTTTCTTATATTATAGTTCCTTAGATATATAATGTTTAACAAAATAACAATATGTGAAAATATTTATCTATACGTAAAACTAAAATTTCGGTAAAATACTATTAACACAAAATCTATAAATTATATAGCAAAAAAAAAAAAAAAAAAAATCTCTAAATTAGATCCTGGGATTTGGAACTAGAACTGGAACCAGAACTGAAACCAGTTGTTTCGGTTCTGATTCCTATAAGCTTGGAACCGGAACATGAAACGTAGGCTCTAGTTTCGATTTTAGGTACTCGGGTTAATTATAGTTAGCCCTATTCTAAAAAATGACAAATACACCCCTAATATTTTACAAACATTACAATTCAATCTCGGTCCCTATCCGGATACCTGGACCTCGGTTCCGGTTCCCGTTCCAGCACTGTAGGAACAAGAATCGAACTTAGGAATTCCCGATTCCAATTTTTCAAAACCGAAACTGGCGGGTGGGTACCCACCATTTCCGGTTTTACCCTTTACTCATGTCCCCACCCCTAATTTTGACTATCAATAACCATAAATTAAAAAAATCATAAAAACATTTATTAAATTACATAAAGATGACACGTGTCCAAAATTATAATTAAATAAGTAACCAATTAAAAGTGAAGCAATTGTAGCGGCTACTGGCCAGCCAACCACACCAAACAAACAGAGCTTAACGTTAACGGACCCACAAAAAGACAATTTGTACGACCACGAATTAAATTATTAAAAAGCTTTAATTAATCCACTGATTTTTCATGCCAAATTATTGTTAATGGCACGTATAAATCACGTTAGGTGACAATTCAATTTTCCTGATGTTGACTTTGATAATTAAGCTCAACGACTTCTCCACGCGCCTTGGTATTTGTGTACTTAACCATCATCAACCTCTCCGAACATTATCCCCCTAATTAAAACAAGTAAATTATTAATATTTATTTATTTTTAATTCTAAAATTAAGAATTTCATTTATTAATATTTCTATTTGATTTTTATTTATATAATATTTAATCTTTAAGTTTTATGTTACTTATTATTTTGTAATGAATTTCACAAATTTAAATGTCAATTTTCTTTTTATAATTGACTCATATTTGTATTTTCCCATGTGACATTTCTCTTTTTGACATTTTATGATTTATTTCACATCATATAATATGATTTTCAGTTACGATTTCAATCTTATTATTTTTATAATTATATATGTTTGGTTTCAATCTTATTATTTTTGTATAGGAATCCAAACCCAATAAATTCATTTCACACCTATTTTTTAAGTGTAAAATTGATGTAGAAAATAAAATTGAAAACAAAATTTTGATCTTGATAAGAAAAATAATTTAAAAATAAAATAATTTTAATCCAGTAAATATGCTGGAGATTTTACTATAGCATATAATTCATTTTGTTCTTATAGCATATGGTTAATTGATTAAACATTTTATAAAAAATAAAAAGTGGTTTTAACTATAATAAAATAGGGTACTTTACTTACGTGACTCTGACTCCTAGATAGAAAAGTATTGGACACGTCATCACTCAACCTAACTATACAATTAAAAAATGTATTGTTCCGCCGACTGCCAGTTGTTTCAAAACTCGTTTTAAAGACCCTGAAATCTTGGAGCCCTAACAGTAAGGTGAACTGGAAAAGTGTATGGATGGCTTCAACCTACAGTCTGATAAGTAATACTAGTTTTATAAAGAGTCATATAAAGAGATATATAAAGAGACAAATCTAACCTTTAAAATTTATTATTGTTTTTCTCTCTCTCTATTTTTCCCTTCTTTTAAAGGTTAGATTTGTCTCTTTGTATGCCTCTTTGTAAGGCTACTATTACTCTAAATAATATTACGAAATATATTTTATTAATTTCTTAAATTTATCTTTAATTTAAAATCATTTATTTATCTTAAACCCAAGGAAGTCATGTAATTCATTGATGCACAATTTAACTCTCTCAAACCGATTAAAGTTAAACATGATATTAAAAAAATATATTTATGGTGTATTTAGAAATGATAATGGGTTGAGTATTTAGTTTTTAGTATCTTTAGAGACGATAATGAGTCGGGTATTTAGAGACGATAATAGGTTGGGGTTGTGACAAGTCTATTTATACCCAAACTCAAAACCCTAGTACAACACCCTTTATTTCAATTATCTCTTCACCCATCAAAATAATATTTACATTTATTTTCCCTATCAAAGATAGATACCCCATAATAAATGGATCTAGAAGTCTAGAAACAACAATTTTTAATTGTGTTGAGAGTTTGATCTTTATATTAAATATTTAATTAGATGCTTAGCCTTTTGTTATTAAACCTCTACACTAAGACTTCAATGTTAACATATTTAAGGACAACAATTTTTTTTTTAATTTTTTTATTATATATATGTTTTACATTTATTTATTTTATATATATATGTGTGTGTGTGTGTGTGTGTGTGTGTGTGTGTGTGTGGATAAAATAAAAATAAAATAAATCACCTTTAACTAAAGGTATAGTTGAGAATCTTGAAATTTATCTTTTAAATAGGAAAAAGACAATTATCTTTTTTATTTATTTATATAATGGTTTAATTAAAATAGACAAATTTAGTATTAAAGAGAACCTAATCCAAACTCTCTATTTATGTAAAGTTAAATCCTTGCTTGTCGTTAGGGGGTCAAAGAATCAACAAAATAAAATATCTAATGGTGAGAACGATAAAACTTTTGCAATTTTTTTTTTATTTTAAATCCCATAACTAAGAAATCCATTAAAAATTTAAGATTTATGTAAACTTTTATACAAAAAATTTAATTATAACTAATTTGATTATAAGATAGAATATCATGAATTTATCTTGCTTCTTTACTAATCAAATATTGTTTTTCATTTTTTGTCGTGAATATTTTTTAGAAATTTAGCATATTGAAGAAGCTCAAAGTGATTCAGATTATTTTTATAATATTGATTAAGATTATTTTAAGTCGAATGAATGAAATTTTTAATTTTGTCTTGACTCTCAAAGATAATAAATCATTTTTCTCTGATCTAATTATAAAAAGAAATTATGGTTTTTCTACTATCATTTCGTTAAAATAGATAAAATTAAAATTAAAATAATAATAAAAAGAGTCTAATAAAATTATAGAAGGAAAACTATCACTTTACAATTTTTATTAAAATTATTAAAATTCTTAATTCATAACGCTTTCTATAAAAACACCTTCTATTACAACCCCGACGCTGCAGGAAGACACAACATGTTTAAAAGTAGTACGTAATCTTATTCTCATGCAAACTTTATTTTTCTTTAACAACTTTTGTTCCATTCACAGTTTTTTATTTTTATTTTTGTTTTTATTTTTTCTCTTTGCGGGCGCCTCTTTTTCAGTCATTGCTCAAACTTCAAGGTCAAGGTCACAAAGTTGGCTTGTGTTTTTGCCGAATCACGTGTTCAGCTCATCCAAACACGCCCTTAACACACACACCCTTTAGGCAATTGTTTGAGCCTGTGAATTTCCCAAAATGGCCCTGCCCAACCCACCTAATTTATATCTAGCTTGGGTTTATCCTATTTCTATTAAGAACTTAAATAGTGAAATATAATTAATTACTTTGACAGTTTTTTACACCACATTTACTTAATTTAAGTCAAAGTGGTTAATTGCACATTTCTTATATGACATTGTTAGCAAAAACAAAGATTGTTATTCCGAGAATATTTTCTATATATAATTTGTTTTAATACTGAGTGAAACACATTTACTTTATGTCTTTATCATTAACGGATTTTATTGCATATACTTATTGTGCTTTAAAACACTTATAATTATAGAAAAAAGCACCCAAATATATTTTTTAGCTTGTAGGTGAAGATTTTGGAAGTAATAAAATTCTCTACAAATGCAAAAAAAAAAAAAATAAATAAATAACAATAATAATATTATTTCTAAAAAAAGGCATATAAAATAAATAACAATTTTCAAGTGCTTTTAACATAAAAATGCTTTTCAAAGAAGTGATGCAAGTCTGAAAAAAAGTTATATATATATTGGTGTCTATTTTAGTTAAATAATATGAAGAAAATCTTTTGAATAATAATTAACAATTTTTTGAAAAAAAAAAATTAAAAAAACACCCGAGATACAACCTTACCCAATGTTAAAACCTTACCAAAAAAGACAAAGTTAAATTTAGTAATGAAATTATAATTATAATTTTTTATTTTATTTTAGTTTAATTTCACATTAATTTTATGAAGCATAAGAACCATGTGACAACAAAATGCGAAAGGGTGTGTTTGGCAAATTATAAAAACACAAAGGAGTGCCCAAACAAGTAAATTCATGTATTTATTTATTATTATTTTTATATTTAAAATAAAAAATAAATTTACACTGTGTGTTTGGTTTCCTTTTTCTCTCTCTATTTTTTATTTTCTCTCTTTTCTTTCTAATTCTTGAGTTTGAAGACTGACTCAAAGTTTCTCCGGCATTTCCAACACGATGACTCAGTAGCAGATCGGTGAGTTGAGTCGAGTTGCATGTGATTACATTTTTAATATTTATTTCTAATTTAGCTTGAATTATACTTATTGACTAATTTTAATTACATTTCTTGTGGTATCAGAAAGATTCGCTCCAGATTTTGATATATATTTTTATTTATTAAGCTATTAATCTGTAATAATGAAGAAATGAATTCAATTAACATAATCTGATTGAGTTATGATTTTGCTAAATTGCTTTTGCTTTTATTTTGTTTCCATTGCTGTTCATGTTTTCCATGTTTCTGCTGAGAGTTAAAGATAGAGATAAGAATCATAGCTGTATTGAGTTGTTGAGAAATAACTTGGCAGCATTTATGTTAAAGATTGTATTTTGTTTTGTTACCTGAGAGGATCTTTTTTTTTCTTTCTATTTTTGGTTGTGTGTTTATTTCTGTTTTTAATTGTTGGATTATGATTGTTTGTTTGAGTGAGAAATGTGTTTCGGGAGTTTTTGCAGGATGAATTGAGGCAATGGGGAGGAATAGCAGGAAGGGGATTGTTGTAAAATTAGAATTGTGATGATTTCGCTGCTTAATTTAGTGAGTTGAGGAGAATTAGAGGTTGGAAGAGAGGGAGATTTTGGGAGATTTATTAGTTTATTTTTGTAATTTATGTTGGTTGAATGAGTCCAAGAAGTAAGTTTGGGGAGGGGGTTTCAGTTCCAAGAGAAAAAGAAATCCAGATCATGGGTACTTGGATGCCTGTGACATCGGAAAAACCAATTCCGGTGAGAACTAGTCCGGTGGCCTTGGACAGATATGGGAGACCACTGGCAAGAGAAAACTGGCAAGAACTGGCTGGGTTACCTGTTGGACATATGCAAGAGATGCTGAGTTACAATAGAGGCATTAATAATATACAAGATCTGCCAAATTACAGTAGAGGCATTAATCATATACAAGAGCTGCCGAATAACAGTAGAGGTGTTAATCATATACAAGAGCTGCCAAATTACAGTAGAGTCATTAATCATACACAAGAGCTGCCAAACTACAGTAGAGTTGTTAATCATACACAAGAGCTGCCGAACTACAGTAGAGGTGTTAATCATATACAAGAGCTGCCGAATTTGAATAGAGGCATTAATCATGTGCTAGAGCTGCCAAGTTACAATGGAGGTGTTAATAATTTGAATCTGATTGGAGAAGTAGCTCGAACTGAAGGGTATTATGGTAGTAATGATGCTGGTGTGGCTGAGAGAAGCGGAATGATCAACCAAATTGCAGCCTCCTACAGACAAGCCTTGTATAATGAAAGCGCAGGCTGGAACAATAATGCCGTAGCTGAACTTTTGGCAAACAAGAATGCAGCTGCATTTGCCTCTGTAAACAGAATTCAAGGCAGAAGTACAAGCATGGCAAATGCACCTCTAACTCCAAATTTGCAATCTCAAGTCAGCAACTGGGGAGACACCAACTCAAGTAATTTGATTCACAATCAAATTTACTTTGGTTCAAACCCCTTGAGTAACAGTAGCAGCTTTCAGCAGATATCCCAAGGTAAGTGATTAAGTTTGTCATCCATTTTTGCTTATTTATGCAACATAGTTTATTAGGCTAGACGCCGCCCACATTTCTTTCAATGAAAAACCAATGTAGAGGTAGAAAAAAGATCTATCCACATTTGATACTCGTTTGGTTTAATCTGATAGCACTTAATCACTCAAAACCCTACATGTGTTGAGTAATAATCACTATAAAAGATTTCTCAGAGTTGTGATTGTTTCTTCATGCTGAATTTTGATAGGCCATGGAGATTGAACCATTTGCTGAACAACGAGCAAATTACCAGTGTAACATTTTCTTAAAACTTTATAAAAATCATTTCAGTGTTATATGAATACAATTAGTTATTCCTTTTCAACCCCTCAAATCAAACCAGACCAAAGGTCCTAGGGCATAGAAACTTTTAGGCAAATATTGCTTACCTTCTCTATAGTATGGTCTCAATTTAAACAACCATGGTCTTAAAAATATCTGTAACCTGCCTTGCAATGAAAACAAATTTCAACAATTAAGAGAAAGATTCGCTTTAGATCTCATGAAAACACAAAATGTCCACAATCCCCACCTGGATTGGATGGGATATTCAATTTAGTTCTTTTCTCTAGATATGCAGAAAAGTAAGGTGAAACTGTTTTTTTCATGTGCATGGAAGGTAATGTATCATAAATGTGTTCCGCTAAAATAACTATTACAATGTTATTAATAAAAAATTACTAGTAAAAAAGAGGAAAAGATTACAACTTCTTGTCACTCCCTCATGATTTTAATCTCCTATGAGTTCACTAAAATATCTGCTTTCTGTACAGATGGATTCCCTGTTACTTACCAATCCAACTACAAACTGAATTCACCAAGTACTGCTGCCAGTGCAGGACCAAGCATCACCTCCTCACTGCCAATCTCACCGGTAACACCAGATCATCAGTTGAAGAAGTTGGCAAACAATCAGCTTTCTATGACAGTAAATTTCTCAATGGGTGAAAACTCGACTCAGGGAAAAGACAAGCAACAAACTTCAGTCATGCCCATTGGAAATGAAGCTACTCAGCACAACTCTGATGGATTATTTCCAAAAGATGTGTCGCCATTGGTCATTTCAACAGCTCTTGAGGAAAAGAAGGATTTGGATAATGGAGGTGACCAGGGAATTGACCTTAACAAGACACCCCAACAGAAACCACCCAAAAGAAAAAAGATCAGGCCAAAAGTATTTGTAGAAAAACCCAAAAAGACTGAAAAAAAGACCCCTGGTCAGAAGAGAAAGTATGTACGGAAGAAAGGCCTGAAAGAATCAGCAGAACAACCGGAAGATGTTTTGAGGGAGGCTACTGATCCTAGTGCTGGACCTCCTGCAAAATCATGCAGAAGATCATTGAATTTTGATTTTGAGAAGACTAGAGATGGAAGTCAAATCAAAGTAATTAGTCAGCAGGAAGAAATGCAACAAAGGCATCTGATGACTTTTAATTTAAACTTGGATTCTCAAGCCACAGAATTAGCCAACAGAACTAGTGGAACAAAGTCAACTATGCTGATTGGCAATCAGAATGGTTTTCCCACAGTAAACCAGCAACCAGGAACTGTTAGTACCGATACCCTTTCCATGAATCAAATTCTGGCTGATAACAAATCAATTCAAGAAAGGCATGCAGTTGCACCTTCACCACTTCCAAGAAAAGATCCACGCATGGAAAATTTAAATGTCATATCCAGTAATGTAGATACTAGAACTGCTGAAACATGCCAAAAGAATAGCACAAATGGATACACTCCTATCCAGCAACATATAAATGCAAAAGGAATTGGACAGACTGTGTCTCGAGCACAAACCAATTTTGAAAACTTTGAGAAAGCAAGAGTGATCTTTTCAACTTTCCCTCAATCAGAGGTTTTGTCCAGTTTGAAAGAAGCAAGGGGATCCAAGAGAGGATATTGCCATACAATTGAGCAGACACACCCACATACTGTAAATTCAATGGGTTCTTCATCGTGGTACCAAGATATATTTCACATGGATGGATGTCACCAAAACAGCAACACTGTGGGTGTAGATTCAAAGAAACGCAGGAAAAGGAAAATTGAGAGTGGACTACATACAAACACAGATGGCAACCTTTGTGGTACAGATGCAATCAAAGGTTGCTCAATTCAAGCTCAAACAAAACGTGCCAATGGCATCAATGGGAGTGTATATCAGATAGGAGATAGTGAAGTGGTCAAGAGACTTAGTGACTGGCACGCTCAATCTGTAGCTTCTGGGAGTAACTTTACAAACCAGATTCATTCTAAGCAGCATTTGAGCACAGAAAAATTGAGAGAGACTATCGGATTGACTTCAGTCCCTGACTCTGCATCCTTAGCTGCAAGTGAGATATTTAACCTGCTCCCACCTACTCCCCCTGGCAAAGCCCGAGCACCTGGAGACAGGGTAGCAAGGAAAACTTGCCACACTAATGATTCAGCAAAGCAAAATGTGAAGCGCAATCGAGGCAAATCAGCTTCATCTGGAACGGATCAGTTGCTACCAGAACATAGGGAAGCCATGCATGATCGTCCACAATATTCTGCAAAAACAAAAGGTACTGTCAATGATTAGTGAATTTTATGAACTAAAGCGTCTCAAGAGGCTAAGGTAGTTTCCCAGCTTATTTGAGTAACATCACTATATCAAACTATTTTGCTATTTTATGCAGGACTTCCAAATGAACAGATTTATCCTATTAAAATGGATGAGATTATACATAAATTCAAAGGTCTCAGTCTCAATGGAGCGTCCAGCCATGTACCGGAGCAAGTGCAGAATGCAATTGTTCCTTACAAGCAAGATGGTACAATTGTTCCATACAAGCAAGATGGTACAATTGTTCCATACAAGCAAGATGGTACAATTGTTCCATATGAAGGTTTTGACTTCATGAAGAAACGTAAACCAAGGCCTAAAGTGGACCTTGACCCGGAGACAAATAGAATCTGGAATCTATTGATGGGCAAGGAAGGAAGTGAAGGCCTTGAAGGGATGGATAAGGAAAAGGAAAAATGGTGGGAAGAGGAGAGAAAAGTTTTCCAAGGACGAGCTGAATCTTTCATTGCAAGAATGCATCTTGTACAAGGTAGAATTCATTACATTTATAGCCCTTAAATTCCAATCATTATATTGTATTCTACTATGTTCAAATTGTGCAGCCTCAATTTAGCCATCTGTACTTTAAGTCCTCCAAAAATGTAGTATGACCTATAAGCACATAATTGCATAACTAATTAAGAACGATCAACAATAGGGAAGAGAGAATAACTAGAGCATGAAAACACAGTAAGAACTTTATTTTGATATGGAAGTTGTATTTAGCAAAAGAAAAACAAAACCTTAAATTCTCAAACTCTTGCAAGCCAATGTCTTTTAGCATACCAGAAAAGTGTACACTACAGCAATTATTTGATTCACATAAAATGCTAATAAAACAGAATTCATATACTTTTAACAATGAAGTCTATACATTTTTCTATTGTCCCAACATGCATCTTTCACATAGAAATAGATTTTATCACTTAATATATACCAAGAATTAACATAAACTGAGTCTGGAATTTCTTTAATCAATGCTAAAGTTACCTGCAAGTTTGTTAACAAAGGAACAATTTTCTTACAGGAGATAGACGCTTCTCAAAATGGAAGGGGTCTGTTGTTGACTCAGTGATAGGAGTTTTCCTTACACAGAATGTTTCAGACCATCTCTCAAGGTAATGCAAGGTTTCAGTATACTTCTTATAACAAACTGAACAAAAGGATAAACACAAAACACAACTAAACAATTTCTTTGTCTTTTTCGCCATTATGCAGCTCGGCCTTCATGTCTTTGGCAGCACGATTTCCTCTTAAGTCAAACGACAGGGATGGTACAAACATATTGGTTGAAGAACCAGAAGTATGTGTGGTGAGCCCAAATGATGCCATCCAATGGAATGAACAGGTATTAAGAAATCCACTCTACAGTCAAAGCTCTATAACCCCACATGAATTAACAGAACGTCAGAGGGAAAGCGATATCTCAGGGATAGAAAAAACAAGCTTATTGGAGGCTCATAGTCATAGCTTGGAGGAAGAAGTCATATCATCACAAGATTCTTTTAGTTCTTCAATCCTTCAAGGCAGTGGAGGAATCAAATCCTCTTCAGGCTCCAACTCTGAAGCAGAAGATCCTACTTCTGGGTGCAAACCTAAAAAGGGTCATGGTTCAACAAATTTTCTACAACCGGGAAATGCCACTTTGTTTCAGGATTTCTACAGTTGCATAAATGAGAACTCACTATTTCAAGAGGGTTATGTGAATGGGCATAAGTCGTCAAACTATTGCCAACAAGACTCAGGACTGGGCAGCATTGAGAACTTTGGCAGCTCTTTAACTTTTACTCAATTACTCAATTTTGACAGTTCACAGAATCAGGTGCCGATAGTCCCTTCCAACAACTATCAGCCATGCATGACTTCGTACTCAGAACTATTAGAAGGTTCTGAGATCTACAGTGGAGAGTGCATATCTTCCTGGCATTCAACTGCTTTTGCGTATCCAAAGGGAAAAGATGCAGATCATACAAGCAGAAGGAATGGACAGCTGGCAGAAGATGTAGGTGAAACAACAGTCCAACAGAATGGATTAACAATTCCAGAAGAAATGCCATCAGTGTGCACACATGCAAAATTAAGCAAGCAATCAATGCCACAACAAAGTATTTGTCAGCCAGGATCTCAGGAAAAATATAATCAACAATACAGTGAAACCATGTCACTTAGAGAGCCTGTAAATCTTGTAGAAACACTGGCTGAGGGGCAGAATGTACTGAGTTATAGGGAGGTTGCGGAAAAAACTTTTGATATTGAGGAAAGAATCTCTGCAGTGAATAAGGTCTCAGAAAATAAACCAGTCAAACCAAATTCAAAGGAGCAAGTACTTTCCAATGCATATGGTGAGGCAAATCCCAGTATTTCGAAATCGAAAAAAGCGAAGGTTGATGCTGCTAAAAAGACTGCAATTGACTGGGACATGTTAAGAAACCAGGTTCAGAGCAATGGTAAGAAAAAGGAAAGAAGTAAAGACACAATGGACTCACTGGACTATGAAGCAGTGAGATGTGCCAATGTTGATGACATTTCTAACGCTATCAAAGAAAGAGGGATGAACAACATGCTAGCACAGAGAATACAGGCATGTGTATTAAATTCTTTCTTAAAATCCTGAAAATTTGCTAAGATCAGCTTCAAATGACCCTATATTCTTGAGACAGATTAATAATTGGTTTAAGCATTGCAGGCTTTCTTGAACAGAATTGTCGGAGAACATGGAAGCATTGATCTTGAATGGTTAAGAGATGTTCCCCCTGACAAAGCGAAGTACTTTCTCAAACTTTCAACCAAAATCTTCCACTTCCTCTGCAGAATTAATAACTTTCAATTTTATAAATATGTTTGTGCTGCAGGGATTATCTCTTAAGCATACGTGGATTGGGGTTAAAAAGTGTAGAATGTGTGCGGCTTTTAACTCTTCATCATCTTGCTTTTCCGGTAATGTTAAACTGAAACTACCAAAATGAAACACTCATAAGAGATGATCATCTTAGAATCATAATCTTACATTTATGTTATAATAAAGGTCGACACAAATGTCGGACGCATAGCAGTTAGATTGGGATGGGTCCCTCTGCAACCACTGCCCGAATCTCTTCAGTTACACCTCCTGGAACTGTAAGTACCATTTTTTAACTAAGCAATCAACCACCAATTTTCCATCTGCTCGAAAACACTAATCAGAATCCTCTTGTAGATACCCAATATTGGAGTCAATACAGAAATATCTCTGGCCAAGATTGTGCAAACTAGATCAATGTACACTGTAAGACCAATAACTTCTCATCAAAGCAGTGTTTTCTCTAGTAAATTAACTCCATAAGAATTGCTCTCTCGTTCTACCAAAGGCCTTACTGATTGCTTTACTATCATGATACAGATATGAGCTACATTACCAGCTGATTACATTTGGAAAGGTACTTTATCTGTTCACTTTGAACTTTCACAGAGCACCAACTGAGAGAGCAAATCGCAAAACCATTTAAAAGGTTTCTAAATGTTTTGTGCTTCAACATTTATGCAGGTCTTCTGTACAAAGAGCAAACCAAATTGCAATGCATGTCCAATGAGAGGAGAGTGCCGACACTTTGCAAGTGCTTTCACAAGGTTTGCATTCCAAACCTTAATTAATATTTCTATTCCCACTTTTCATCCAGGCAAAAAAACTTATCTAATATAACATGAAGTTTGATGGAATGACTTTACTTTCTCGTCAAAGACACCCATTTCATTTCCCATCCAGTTTGATTTTGCATGTAATCTTGATAAAACTGAATGCTATTCCTGTTTGGATCAGTGCAAGGCTTGCATTGCCAGGGCCTGAGGAAAGGAGTATGGTGAGTTCAACTGTGCCTACTACAGCTGAACGAAACCCTGCCCCAGTTATCAATCATGTGCTATTACCTCCACCTGAAGAAAGGTCAATCAGAGAAGCAAGGCGTGATATTGGCAACTGTGAACCCATAGTTGAAGAACCAGCTACGCCAGAACCAGCAACAGAAATATCAGGAAGCGACATTGAGGACACATTTTATGAGGATCCTGATGAAATCCCAACAATAAAACTCAATATTGAAGAGTTCACAGTGAATCTACAGAATTATATGCAGAAGAACATGGAACTCCAAGAAGGTGACATGTCCAAGGCTCTAGTTGCTTTAAACCCAGACGCTGCTTCTATTCCTGTACCCAAACTCAAGAACGTGAGTCGCCTGCGAACAGAGCACCAAGTGTAAGTGGATATCTTCTATAGTCATATTAGCAGTAAATTTTGAATAAGAAAATAGAAGAATTATACATCAACTAAGCTAGGCCAAGTTAGATCAAATAGGATCCATATAAGTCCATGTCGACATCCCAAGCTAAATCAATTAGACCATTACTGCATGATGCAGCAAGTTCAATTTAGCACAAACAATCTCAATGTTGTAACTACTTAAACTTATCATTGCTATAAACATATTAACTAGCACTTGGAAATAACATGGAAAACATTGCACTTGCTAATAGAAAAAAAAAGTCCAACTCAAATTCTATTTGCTATAAATAATTGGCAAAAACTATTTTCTTTTTTCCTTTTTGATACCCAAAAATCCCTCTGACCTTTCCAGTGGAGGTTACTTCCACATACCCCACAACCTTGGTGGCCCAAAGGGAATTTTGAACCCTTGACCTCTTGATTAAGACCAAAGATATTTACAACCTCAAGTTAACAGACAATTTGTTTAAAGCAACAAAGATATTGAACGTCAATAAAATCTCATATTATTTGCTCTAACAACTCTCTGCTATAATACAGGTATGAACTTCCAGATTCTCATCCTCTGCTAGAAGGGGTTAGTTTTTTTTTTCATTTCTCTAATTTAAATTTTTCAATATCTTCACATGATATAAGTTGTTTGACCATTAGTTACTGAATTTATAGATGAATAGGCGGGAACCTGACGATCCCAGCCCATATCTTCTCGCTATATGGACACCAGGTAAGCACAAAAAATGATATCCAAGATTTTGTTTAGAATAAAGTGGTCTCCACAATATTGACTATTGAGAATGAAATTATTCACCAAACAGCTGTGTTTAAAGAGATGTAAATACACTGTAAGAACCCTATCTTTGGTTCCATGACATGTTGATATGCAGTCAATACAGTAAAAATGCAAAATTGTGAGGGCTGGTAATTCTTAACAACTTGCTTCTAAATGCTACTATATTGCATGATCTTTAATTACCTTCACTGTTGCTACATGTATTAATAGGTGAAACCGCCAATTCTATTCAACCTCTTGAAAAAAGCTGCGGGTCACAAGAATCAGGAAAGTTGTGCAATGAGAAGACATGTTTTTCATGTAATAGTATAAGAGAAGCCAATTCACAAACAGTCAGAGGAACTCTTCTGGTGAGAAATTGCATTTTGATTTAATGGTACATGAAATATCATAACAGAAACCAAAACTAGCATGATTAACAACCTTGACCTTGGTTCTTATGTTCAGATACCTTGTAGAACAGCAATGAGAGGAAGCTTCCCACTCAATGGCACATACTTTCAAGTTAACGAGGTAAATACAAAAAGGCCATCTACTAACTCTTAATTTCTTTGAAGAATATAAATAAAGTTTCTACCACCACCCAAACCTTGCACCATACCTCACCCATGCACTTTGAAATAGTGTGTTTTACTGATTTGAACTAAAACTCAATGTTACATTCATTGTAACACATTATTTTTATGCAGTAACCACTAACATCACTGATTTATTTCTTTTATGAATGCACACATGATATTATTTTATTTTATCACTGTATGGTAATGTAGCACAACCACATCCTAGATTCTCCTTTTTGAATCAATCCATTCAACTATTACTCCACTATAGAGCCATTTAACTAACTAAGTGGTTATATCATGCAGATGTTTGCAGATCATGAGTCTAGCCTCAATCCAATCGATGTTCCAAGAGAATTGATATGGAATCTGCCAAGACGTACTGTATACTTTGGAACATCTGTATCAACAATATTCAAAGGTGAGAGAAAACATATAAGCTCTATGCATATACTTGTTCAATCTAATTATGAAATTGAAAAAACCATAGCTTACAAAATTATTTTGTCTTCTAGGCCTTACAACAGAGGGGATACAGTACTGCTTTTGGAGAGGTATGTATTATAACATCTTTAATTTTTCATGCTATCTTATCGGCTTTGGTTGATAAATATATACTGAGTTATATTCTATATTACCTTACCTACTTCAGGTGAAAATGATAGATTACTTCCACTTAACACACATACCACATACAAACAAAATTAATAAAAGACAAACTGTTAGTTATGCATTCATATGAGAATTACACTGACCTATGCCTAATCTTGTTTTTGAGAAGAATAAGGTTCTCTTAAAGACAACTTTTGAACTTGTTGATATTTAGAAAACTCATAGACTCATAAGACTGAAACCTTGCTGGACACATGAAATGCTTCACCTCTAAAAATTTTAAATGTGCTGACCAAACAAATATATGTTCTATAATTTTGATAAAAAGAACCAATATATCCTAGCAATCTAATTACGTAATTTAACCACAATATAAACTCCTTCAAATTTGAACAATATACTTGTCTCATCCACTCTCCTATTCCTTAATCACCTCCTCCTTCACATGACCAGAACACAATTTCTAAGTGCACATTTAGTTGTCAGTTTGTCTTATTCCCACCTACTAGAACATATGCACTGTACTGAATTACCAAAATAATAATCCATAACTTACTTCCTTATTGAAAACATTCATCATAGTAGCAAAATTGTATCCACCTTCATAAACAATCATGAAATTGATGAGGACCTATAATATAAATTATTTACGCCTGCAAGCTAAAAACTTAAATACTTTTCCAAATTTTGAAAGTTATGCCACAAATAAGACACCAGAAACTTAACTACCACACACAAAACCTGACTCCCATAACAGAAAAGAAAAAGATAACATCTTTCATCTTTTGACATTGCATACACAATAAGCTATAAATTGTTTAAATCTTAATACCTATGAAAATGAGAATATAATCCTCATCAAGCCATTAATTATATTTAGAATTCAAAAGTAAATCCCAAAATTTGGCAAGTTGTTGAATATTATTCCTAAAGGTTTCTCTTGGCATGTGTTCAACTTGTGATTGGCTACATTACTGCATCTAGAAGTTACTATAATTCAGACATGCTTTACTTGCTAACTGTTTGAAAATTGATTGGCAGGTTTTGTTTGTGTGAGAGGTTTTGACCAAAAAACGCGAGCACCCCGGCCTCTTATGGCCAGATTGCACTTTCCAGCAAGTAAGTTAGCCAAAACAAAAACTGAAAACAAAAGATAAGCAGCCTCTGGTGCAGAGAAGATTACCAGCATAAGTACTAATAATGATCCAGATATGAGGGAAGATTACCAGCAAAAGTACCAAGAATGATCTGAAATAAAAGGGAAGAAAAAATTGCTGACTTCAGGAAGAAAAATGAATTTTGACTAACATAATGTTGTACATTCAATTGTTCTTTCTCTAACATGAGATGCATTCACCTCATGTTAGCCCAGGAAAAGAAAGTTTTAAATTAGATTGTAAGATCCCATGGAAATGGGATGTCATTTGTACATGATTGAAATTACAATTATAGTCTCAATTCATGCTCAAATGAGCAATTTTTTAAGACTAGCAAATGGATTGGTATGGCATGAATTATATAAAAGAAATGCTGCGTTCATATAAGAATGTAATAGGATTGCAGATTGAACTTACCAACACCCATACTGAATCGCTCATTAGATATAAATATATATAACAAGCTACATGTGGGAGAGTCTACTAAGAAATGGGTCCAGCAGTTTTCAACACCAAGCTTTGGCATATGGCACATGGCCAATGAAGTCTACACATCCTGCACAAATTAAGTAAATGAGAATTTCA
Organism: Pistacia vera; assembly: GCF_008641045.1. Taxonomy (NCBI): domain Eukaryota; kingdom Viridiplantae; phylum Streptophyta; class Magnoliopsida; order Sapindales; family Anacardiaceae; genus Pistacia; species Pistacia vera. The sequence goes on along the minus strand of NW_022195423.1, from coordinate 1,100,666 downwards.
ATTAAACCAGTATCCCAGCAAGCTGTGTATGAATTTCAATTAAAGCAGTTACCCAGAAAGATGTTATATAAATCCAGGACGAGAACTAAAACCATGAAAAAAAATTGAATTGCAAACTTGCCCCTGAAAATAAACTTTTCTATCATCACCACAACGATGAGCTTGCAACTGAAATTTTTTATATTAGAATACAAAAGAATAGTATATCATCCACTTGTCGCCTTCTTTGTCTCCTGTACACATGTAAAAAGGATGCAAGAGATTTAAGAAAGAGAATGTTCTATAATTCCTCAACTATCAGCAAAATCTAGCGAGAGTTAGACATAATGGTAAAGAAAATTGACCTCCAATGAACCACGATCAACAATAATTACCACTTAATTAGCACCTGAAAGGCATTAAGAAATAGTTATTCCATAAAAATTAAACAAATTTAATGATACAACACAAGCAAAAAGAACTGGAATAAGGTTCATTCCAAGATTCTAGAATTCACCGGTGAAGAGTTGGAAAGTACGATAGTATTTGAAGCAATATGAATTAGAAATGAAGAAACATTTCAAACAAGTTTGGCTCACAGTTGCAATACAAAACAGCATAAGAGAACAGTGGACGACTGTCTTAAATAGATGATCATTTACACAAGCCCAAGACTCATTAAAACATGAGTGTGATACAATGATGAATTATTCTCATCTACTAAAACTGTGAGAAAATCCTTAAATGCAATATTCGGCCACTCAGTATCAGTAGTCTTCTTAGGTAGATCTCCTACCTAAACTCTGCTGCTTTATTTATTCTTGGAAGCTTTTAAAGTTCATTAATAATTAGTTATATAAGAATAATTTTATAAATGCAACTTCAAAATTTTTAAAATGTTCGAGAGATCAAAAACTTCAACAGATGTATACAATTGCATCCCAACCATAGGAGCTCTGAGAAAATCTAGAACTAAAACCTATCAGTTCCACTGCATGTGTAGGCATTGGTTACTAGACATGCAAAGTAACATAGACCATTAATTCATCAAGAAAAGTTATAGAGTTTAATAAACCTACAAAAATCTCAACACTTCAAATTCGCAATTTCAGCACTTAGTATTTTAAGAGCATCATAAAAATAAACAAAAGAAATTAGCAACAGATAAAACACTGATGAGATTCAGTAACCACCACAACTGTCACACCAAACAGCCATAAAATTTCCCTAACACATGAACCATATCCATCATAACCAATATATCCTCATTTACTATCATAATTACTAAAAGATCATATTGCTTAATTAACAATCCGAAACTAAGGATTGAAATACATCCGAAACTAAGGATTGGAATACAAGCATAAAGATCTGCAACTTAGCAGCAATCCTAGCAAGCAAAATTGCCACAAAAAAAGTTTGCAATCCCCTACAAACCAAATTGCCTCAACAAGTCCTTTTAAATCTATCATCATTTCCTCCAACTCCTCATTTACACAGCCTATAATCATTAAAACTCAAAGCGTTTTACTTATTAAAAGAAAAATGAATTGAAACACTATTAATATCAAATTGCATGGATAGATTTTGATCCAAGGTTATTAGAGTGTAGCTACATAATCAAATTTTAGATATAATATGATTCAAGCAAACAACAATAATGTACTTAAATCTTTATCTTTACTACAACTGAAATCTACTTTGTTTAAAAGCCTGGTCAGGAATGCACAATCAACAGGATGAATTTCACTTTTCACTCTTCCTAACGTTATTTTAATTTTCTCGTCCGCTTTTTCTTTTTCGATTGTTTTCTCGGCAACCAAACACGGCAAACAAGCAGCAGAAACAACCAAATGATACACCAAAGCGAGGTTTGAGATTGTCGACTCAATCGAAATCCGAAATTAAAATTAAAAAAAAAAAAAAGAGAGAGAGAGAGAGAGAGTGTGTGTGTGTAAATTAAAGATTTGAAAAACATACCTGAAAATTTGATTGAACCGACAGCGTTCAGAGAGAGAAAATAAGAGAACTAGAAAGAGAAACTTTTATTTTGGAGAGTAGAATTGATTTGCCGCCTTTTGCTCTTCCCTCCATTTTTCTTTTTTTCCCTTCGCTTTCCCTCCCTCTCTCTGTCTCTTATGTTTTGGTTTTAATTTGAGTGATTAGTGTTAAAAAAATGTCATCCGGATTCTTCCAGATGAAAGAGAGTATGGCAAAGGTGCATTCTTTTATTGATTTTATGTATTTGTTTTTGTATTTTCTAAAAGATTAAAAAAATTAAAAATGAAAAACGTTTATAAGTTCGACTTATTTATCTAAAACCGTGTATTTGACCTTTTAGTGTGAACATTCTTTTTGTCATCTGTACTTAGCAGATGTTAGTTTTAGAAATATGATCCTATTGGTATTTGGTAAAGGTGCATGCATTTATTTATTAAAAATCAAAATGATTGTAAAGTCTAATGTTAAGTTTTTACTTTTGGACAATATGAATGGAACGTTATACTTTTCGGATTAAAAAATGCACCATCAGAATTTCAAAATATTATGAATGATATCTTTAATCCCTATATATACTTTACAATAGTATATATTGACGATGTCTTAGTTTATTCAGAATCGATAGATTAACATTTAAAACGTTTAAAAATATTTGAAGAAATTATTAAAAGAAATGGATTAGTTGTTTCAGCCACAAAAATGAAATTATTTCAAGCAAAAATCAGATTTTTAGGTCATGAAATTTATAAAGGAACTATTAAACCAATTAATAGGACAATAGAATTCGCAAATAATTTCCCTGATAAATTAAGAGATAAAACACAATTACAAAGATTTTTAGAATGTCTTAATTATGTAGCAGAGTTTTTCCAAGACCTTAGAAAATTATGTGAACCATTATACCAAATACTTAGAAAAAATCCTCCTGCATGGACTGAAACCCATACCCAAATAGTTAGAGAAATCAAATCCAAAATTAAATTCCTTCCTTGTCTTAGTATATTGGATCCATCAGCCTATCCTATTATAGAGACTGATGCCTCTGATATAGGTTATGGTGGAATATTAAAACAAAAATTAGATAATAAAGAAAGTCTAGTTAGGTTCCATTCTGGAGTCTGGCTCGGTGCTCAAAAAAATTATTCAACCATCAAAAAGGAAGTTTTATCATTGTTTTCATGCATTACAAAATTCAAGATTATTTGATTAATAAAATATTTGTGATTCTAACACACGCACCGTCGCGCACCCGATCGGGCCGACCCGTCACGGTTCGCCCTGTCCCGCGGAAGTGGCGGCGCCGCTGCAAGATGTATGGCTTTTGAAAAATAGATGGTAAAAAAATTTGAGCGCTGCATCAATTTTTTAAAAAGATGTAAATATTAGTTTCAAACATTTCTCAGATGGCAGCAATACTGTCTTGTTTTGACTTTGAAATGAACACATCAAAGGACACAATAATTCTTTACTGATTTTCTTTCCCGTGAATTCTTACAGGGAAAGAAAAAGTTGAGTGATAAAGAGGTGAGTGACAGAAAGTAATTGAGTGAAGATGGGCACTCCCATCAAAGTCAATAATTCTCAAGAGAAAAACCCTTAAACAATTTTCAAAAATCAAAAAATGTTTTTACTATGTCCAAAATCGTCATCTTTCTCAAAGAAAACAATCACAGAAAATTTCAAGATATGTTTTCAAATGATATTTGGCAAAGAATTCTCATCTGACCCATATTGATGATTTTTTGGCATTTCTCAGTATCTTAAAAATCCAACACCAATTCATTAGCCGAAGCCTTACCCATTTCTTCAAAAGCCTTGACAAAATAATTCTTGAAACCGAAATTCGTGCCAAAAAGTCCTCATGAAATATAAGGACGCACATCCACAAGAATCATTTAGTTTTGGGCTTCTTCTCTTTTTAATAAACCTTCAACATCAACTCAGAAACATAATTATATTCAACAATTAATCACAGCTAAGAGGCAGCTGAATTAGTCGAGGCCGTGATTACGAAGGAGAGAATGATTTATTAAGTTCTCAAGTTCGGAACAATTCCACCACTTTGAAGACAGTGATTCGAGATATTTTCTTTCGGGCAATTCTCAAGAGTCTCAATTTGAAGATTCTCAATTTGAGATGATTAAGAGGCAGTGACCAGCATCATTTTTAACACTTTTAGCGGTTCTTAAGAATTTTCTTGATTCTCTACAACACATTTCAAGAAAGAGTTACTTCTTTTCAACAAGAATTTTATCACATGCTTCATCACCTTCCTGCAACAATAAATGTTCTTCAAGATAATCCTCTCACGTGGCTTCTGCAATATGTATCAAATCTCAAGATTCAACAGTTTCGATGCTGCAAGATTCTTCCCCCCAGTCGACTTTTTCTCTGTGCCAAGAAGTAAATTGTCAAGATTCTATGCAAAATATCAAGACTTCAAGACTTTTACTTGTCAGAACCAAAAACCAATTTGTCAAATTTATCTCTTCCAACATTAAAGCATCCATCAGACTATCTTTTCCCAAAGTTTACAATTGTCAAGCCCCCCTGACACAAGCAAGTTTCTCAAGATTTACTTTATGAAGATTTCCTCTTTCTGCCATTTCAGAGTAGGTCATCAATAATTCAAGACATGTATCCAAGACAGCTCATCACTTATCAACAACTTTATCTTTTTCCTGTGTTTCATTAATGTAACGGATTCAATATTTTTGAAATCCGATCGTTGTGTATAAATATGGATCACTTCGTTGTAGCGTCAAGTTTTTTTTAGGAAGTCACAAAAAAGTCATTAAGTTTTAGAAGTTTTCAAACGCTTTGAGAGAAAGTTTCCTCTCGTGTACAAACTATCAAAGCAATAAAGTTGTAAGTTTCTTCAACACATTCATTATTTTACTTGCTTATTTTTCTTTGCATTTATTTACAATAGTCTTTGCATTTACTTGTTTTTATTATTGACTTCAATTCTTTTACTTCTTTTCTTACTTATTTTGTTTCAATTACTTTGCTTTTTAAAATCCTACTTTATTGGTATCAGAGCCAAGTAGCGTCAATAGAAGTTATGCTTAGAATTAAAAACCGCACAAAACCACATCCATACGTAGTACTGTAGCATATCACTATTCACAGGATATCACGTTCATCACTATTCACTATTACTGTTCATGCACTGTAGCATTCTCTGTAGATTACTGTTCATCCTCCACTGTTCACAGCTTGATTAATTAAGGTTAGATTAATCTAGAAAGTTTTAATCTAGGAGAACTCTAGAATTGATTCTAGTTATGCTTGGTCAGCCTGGAGGGTGCCTGTTTAACCATTTGGTCAGTCGCCTTGTTAGGTGTCCCAGAGGTGGTCCCGTACCTTGGTGGTCCCGTGATCTGGAAAGAAACTGGAACTTTTAGTTAGAATTATTTTAGAGATGTCATTTCTTAAGGAGATTAGGAAGTAGCAGTAACGAGATGATAGTAGTGCAGTAATGCATTAGAATTAATAATCAACAACAAAACACTAATAATCAAGAATTAATGAATCTATTCAACTCAAGAGATTAATATGCAAAAATAGATCAACACTTACATAACTGGAACATACCACCAGTAAAAAAGACACAATTATCAAATAGGTAGTTTTGAATTTATGTCAGATTACTCTTTAAAACAACAAAAGACATAATGATAACCGAGAAAGGGTTGAAGAAATTCAACTTCTTCTAGAAGCAATACACAGACATAGACAAACCACATAAATTTTACACATAGATTAGTACAAGTAGCAGTAAAACCATTATTAGTTAGGACAAACATTCCAATATTGTGATATTAAGAGACAGAGAAATTTAAACTTCAATAACTCTTTATTAGCAGTATTAAATTCTTTTAGAAAGTGGTCCCGTTTATTTTGATGTTATCCAAACTTACTTAGGTTTACATGATCCCACAATATTGTCTGCATTAACTATTAATTTAAAAGCTTCTAATCTTACTATCAAGATAAAGCCCAACCAGTAGCATAATATATAGATTATACAAGTTATGAAACCACAATAAGTCCAAGAGCCATTAGGATGTCCCCACCAGGACACACAGTTATAATAGAGCCGATAAAACAAACATAAAACTTTTACACCAAAAAAGATTACTTGGGATGAAATTATTAAACAAACAGATTGGAAATAGAAAATTTATGCCCTCCAAACTTTACAGATCAAAATGATCTGAAATACAACAAATAATACAAGAACCAGACGGTACAATAAAATTAAATTTAGAAACATCCTTAGACAAAATCACCCATAGTTACTAACAAAAATCACCCACACCCTAGGATTGAAGAAATTCAAACCTAGCCTTTCGTCAACACTTCAACAAGTAAATTAGTAAGTAATTATTCCCCTCCTTACCAAAACCTGCATACAAAACACATCAAGTCCACCTAGTTCACCAACACAACAGAAGTATTAGGAAACTATAATCAATAACACATAACAAACTTTTGAAATTAACAAAGATATTAAAACGAATTTTACAAATTATAATAAAGAAAAAGACAAATATTCTTACAAATTTAGTCAGAAGAACAAATACCCTTAGTTCTGAATGTTACATACACAAAAATTAAAACAAAATATTTATTTTTTATTGGTTAGAAATAGAAAATGTTATCAAGATTTAAGTGAAAAAAAACTTTTTTTGTTACCACTAATGCAACAAAATTGGCAAACACAACAAATAAAACATTACATCTGTCCATCCCCCTTTAAGAAATTAAAATAAAACATCAACAGCAAATATAGCATCACCATTTAAAAAAATATAGAATTGATGATGATCAAAGCAACCAACTTTAAGAGACTTTAAAAATATTCAACATCAAACAATTACTCTAATCAAATTCTTCACACCATTAGTCACAAATAAATAGAATAGAAGATATACAACCCACATAATACAAAATTTTCAAAACCCCCGGAAGGAGAATAATAGATCTTTCACACATTCACCAACTTTAGGACATTCAACATCAACTTTAACACTCAACTTCAACACCCCTTTTATTTCCCAAAAATAATTTATAGTTACACATCCTTTTTTTGAACCCTTGCCATTCCAAAAGAGAAATTATTAAATTTAATACACAATACAAGTTTTAGAAAAGTATCGTAAAAGGCGGAGTGAGTCTCTTAGCTTTCAACCATTGGATCTCTCGCTAATTATCAACTTCATATGTCTACGAGATCCCGCTCAATAGAACAGAATAATATCAAAGATTCGTTCAAACCTTTATCGTATACTCAACAATGATGAAATGTTATATGAATATCCTATAAACTCCAAAATTAGCTTCTCCTAGGACCTTCCTTTTCCGAGATATGCAATTTTGAAGATGTAAGCACACTAAGTGCAAGATTCTTTTCCTACCTGTGCTACAGATCAGATGATGGAATTATAGACAGACGTATTGACCATACAAATCTAAATATTTTACAAGAATGACTTTAGGCCGCATTACTCATACCACATCACTTCCATAAATACAAAACAGGATTTTAACTGCGAATGTTAAACAAATTGTGGGATAATATTTACCAGAAGAACCATAACATCACATATTACAGTGCACAAAAAATACTATGGGAAAGGTCTCTCCAATGTGTCTTAACTTACAAGTACTCAATGGGCCCTCCGCCCCTTATCATGGCAGGTAGACTTGCGTCGTCATGAACCCCTGCAGATAATGATATGCTCGTATTATCACCTTACATGATATTCTTGTCATTAGACCACAGGCAAACTTGGGTAGGACCCGAACACATTTCAGAAAAAATCACTGAGACAATATTTATCAACTTCATAATGATGGTCCTACACCATCGTTGCTGATTTAGATGGTATACCGGATACTGTATTTTACCCAAAGTATTCACCCTAAACAGACTGTAGGTTAAACACCTACTCTCTGGCTATAGTCACTTGCGTGGCTCGTCCCGCTAGACGATCTAGACCCGTCCACTCTATTATTTTAGTCCAACTGTCAATCATGAATTATCACCCAAATATGATGGAATATAGCCTTACTCAAGATACTTACACAGCCATATGGAATATTAGATTGAGCGTTTTTACCTTAAATAACGAACACGAAGCTTTCAATAATGTCTGTGTTGCACCACTATTTAAACATCTTCCAGACTAAAGTGTCAACAAATGACACGTAAATACATTAAGAACACGAAATTAAAGTTATTGTGATTTTGTATCCAAATACATAATGTGTGCTTATGAAAAACATGCATTACCCGGACTATGCTAGTTTTTCACCTCCTCTATTATCTAAACATAAGATAATAACCACAAAACAAATAGAATCCGCACTCCTTCGTATCAAATCTCTTATTGAACCACCTTATAACAAAGCACGAAAGCGATCCTTCATATACAAAAATACGCACCAAGTAATCCTATGATTCGAGTATTCCCCCAAGTTCAACAACGACCTCTAGAAACTTTAGCGCTCTGAAGAAGTAGATGCTCTAGTTTTACACGTCCACCTCAATCTCTAAGAAAGTTCCTGCATAATCAATGAGTGAGTCGGCACAAGACCCTGATGATGTGGATTGCATACTGGGGCCTAGGCTTACTGGAGTGCTCAAGTGACTCAATATAATTGGATAATGTACAACAGCCTTACAGATCTTTAGATGCACCCCCCGCTCAAACATCAAAATGCTTCTTTCTCACCAAATTCAAAAGTGAATTGTGTTTGTACATTTAGATATTCGAGGTTCGCCGCAAAAGCTGTCGCGGACTCGAAAACACAAAGATAGATCTCTTATATCGTCAAGAGAACAATATTAAAGATATTCTGTATTTCTTTGAGCTAAACCCCACACAATAGTTTACTTTAAGTTCATCTTTCACGGTGTATTACAAGAAGAAAAGATCAATATTTGCCAAACACACAGTCTAAAGAATTACAAATGACGATAATCCAATCAACTTCCCTCACAACCGCCAAAGTGATTGACAGATTACACAGAAAAGCACGAAGAACGGGCACCATAATTGATTAATCGAAAATTTCGGAGACATTCCATTTCAAAAATGGCATGTTTATTAGGCTCTAATAATGTAATATCAGGAGTTATGATATTATTACACCAAGTGCCCTAGCATAAGCACACTTGGCGTGAGCAGATCAACAACTGTATACGATAAGTCGCATAATTTTCTCAACGCCGAAATAGTATATGAACCAAACACAATAGATTAGTATATAGATGCACATTTGGTTCACCATTATCACATGGTATATTATATTATCTAATTGCTGATCACGATTATGTATATGTCAAACAGCTGTTTTGTCACATTAACACATCGTGCCCCCTTATTTTTTAGCTACAATGCTTTAGATCCAGACGTTTATATTACGGGTCCAAGATATTGACCCTTTTAGTGTCAACCAATAATGGGTATGCGATACTACAAAAAGTTTTAAGACAAGAAGTAACATTTGAATTGTGTATCCCCGCCGCTCTACTAACTAAAAGATCTTAGTACAAATTAAAACAATACTTGTCTTCTTGAAATGGTCCCCCTATCAACATCTGCTGGCTACCGACGCCCTTTTAGCCACATAAGATTTTGGATGCTTAGCATTACAAAACTGGTCGTTTTCACTCTTTTTGCTTCTGTAGATTGTCAAAGGTTTCAAAATAGATTTTCGCATAAAATGCCAAAAATCAAAACGGTTTTTTCTTATAGTTCTCACCCACGGTCATCCTCACAAACGATTCTTTCGCGGTACCCAGATTTATTAGCTCCGAAAAAGTGATAGCTGTAGGAAAGAATGGCACTATCCCATCAAACCCAAAAACAATCCAAATCAAAAGCATCGTAGCGATGGCTACCTACCTCTGGTCGGTGCTATCAACAACTATTACCCCTCAGGGCCTTCCCCACACCAACCTTCACATCCAACGACTGCCTCAAACATATCCTGACGAATCTTTTCTCTGCATCGCCATCCAAGCAACCTATACCACCTCTCTGGTTCCCCACTCAACCTCGACTCGTCGATCATCTAATCCCACCTGTTCAGTACCAGTGTGAGAAAGTGACTATTCAAGCTCACTGCCCAATTGGTGCATTGTTGAACCCCGATAGTGTGGCGTAAAAACTATGTGCTAGCAACGTTATCAAAAGACACATTTCTCCCTCCGCTCGGTGCTCTTTCGGTCCTTAATTATAATAGCTGATGGGGCCGCTATTGCCGTGCATGACTTCACCTGACAAAGCAAGCACAATTTTAATGATTTATTTTTAGTGACTACTTGATATGCCACTTAGAATCTACTCATAACTCCTGATCCCAGCACAGCGATCCCCATAGGCGGATTGCCTTTTTCCCAGAAATGGCACTAATTAAAAAGGCTTGATAACAGACCTCCTAAGCACTGCGTACTGGAGATTTTAAGCATAAACACCCATTTTGCGGCCTTCTCATTCCTTCATCTCCCCCAAGACGTTCTTAGAGAAGATTAGCAAAAAGCTTGGTGGCATACTTTTCTGGTTTACTCATACAACACACTCTCCCCGGTCGTCGCCCTGTTCATACTGTCGATCCTTGATCTGAGACAAACACGTGGCCCACAATAAAACATGTCCAAAATTGTTTCAACCAGGCTTAATTGTTTTGGTTTGTAAAAATGAAGAATTCTTTTTCGCCTACACCTCGCGTTTTCGTGGTTCTTCTGGGCAAAATAGATTCACTTGTTCTTACAAAAAATGATCATCAACAACGTACGAAGGAGTCTGTGCAGCTTTCTTAGCTGTTAGCTTTTCCTAGCATTTTCTTTCATTATAAATGGTGCAGCTGTCTATGCCCGGTTTTGTTCTTTCTCCTGCCTTTGTTCTCATCTCCAAGTAATAGTTCAACCCTTCCGGCCCACGCATGGTATGTGTAAATGTGATCGGCTTGCGGCGACGGTTTCAAAGTTCAAAACTCAAACCCTTGCGGTCTTCCCGGAAGAGGAGCGTGTTCTACACGCGGCGGCCTCCGCTCTCCGACACGACCTCCTCTGCTCAAGATGCGTATACTGGGAGCACATGAATTCGTTCGCGTGTATGGGGCGTCCAGGGCCGGGCGTCGCACACGTCCCGCCGCCGTGGGAGGAACTCTCTATGTGCAGCCTAGGTCACCAAAAACCACTCCGCGCAGACTGGTATCTCGGCGCAGTGATGATTCCTTCGGTCGCGGCCATGGTTGCACATACAGAGGAGTGAACAAAAGGCAATTGGGTTGCAAGCACAATTATGGAGAAAGGGCTTTGGGTCCAGAGAAGGCGGCAGTATGCAAGGACGAAGATAGAATGGCGTGAAGCAACAATCAGAGAGTCACAATGAAAGTAAGCCATAGCTAGTGAGATCAATGCTGGGGAGGGAGGAAGGAGGGAAAGTGGCCTCACGCACCACAATGGCAGATAGGCTATAGGCGAGGATGCGCGGTCGAATGGAGAGAAGTGGATTAGTCCGGAGCCTTAGGGGCCGAGATACACAGATATATCTATCCGCAAAGTACGGTGTAGGACTGGATGGAGCGTGAACAGAGGTTGAAACTGCGTACCGGGGCTAGATGCGGTACCGGCATGAGACGCGGGACGATAATGGGAATTAGAATGGCGAGAACTATGTCGCTAGGGTATGACAATTAAAGAAAGAAAGAAACTGATCGTGTGTCCCATGGCGTGGTCGAACCGGGTGTCACGAGCAGGACAAGAAGACAACCGAGTTCGAAAGATTGACGGGTAGGAATATAGGAGCACGGGTCGGAAAAGTTCGAGCGTACATAATAAGGCAAGACACGTATCAAGACCGCTCATCACTTTCAACACCTTTAATCTTTTTCCTGTGTTTAGTATTGTAACGGATTCAAATGGTTGAAACCGATCGTTTGTAGTATAAATATGGTCACTTCCGTTGTAAGCGTCAAGTTTAGGAAGCCACAAAAAAATCATTAAGTTTTAGAAGTTTTCAAACACTTTGAGGAGAAGTTTCCTCTCGTGACAAACTATCAAAGCAATAAAGTTGTAAGTTTCTTTACCACTTCATTAAAGCAATAAATATTGATTAAGAGTCGGTCTTTACAAGTACAATAATAGTATCTGTATTTTTTTTTTGTATTTTCTAAAAGATTAAAAAAATTAAAAATGAAAACGATTATAATTCTTTTATCTAAAACCGTGTATTTGACCTTTTATGTGGAAATCTTTTTGTCATGTACTTAGCAGATGTTAGTTTTAGAAATATGACCTATTGAGTAAGGTGTTTTCTTTTATTGATTTTATTATTTATTTTGTATTAATGAAATTTAAAAAAAAAAGTGAAAAGCAATAATGTCGACTTATTTTTTAAAACCCTTTATTTGACCTTTAGTGTAACATTCGTTTGTTTCATTTGTACTTAACAGATTTAGTTTTAGATATAAATCCTAACGTCATATTTACAAAAGATTAGTTATTATAAAAAATGACTGTTTTTATTTATTTATCTAATCTAATTAATTTAATATCTAAATTTGTAATAATGTTGAAAGATTAATATTTTTTTTTAAATTAAATTATAAATTGTTGATAATTTAAAGGTTGAATTAATGATATTTTTTAAACCAATAATATTCTCTAAAAAAGGTAAACACATGGGATTAAGTACATTTTCAAAATCAACGAGTATCTCAAAACCAAAATATTATATATATATAATATTACAAGAATTACAAGATATTTCTCAAACGAGGTGAGGTCGCATTAAAAATAAAAGTAAACACAATGTACTAAAATGGATTTAACTATTAAAACCCTACTTGACTTAATTTTTTTAAATAACATATTACATTTAAATCCCATATCTGGGATTAAATTACTGTAAGCACCATTATTTCTAGAAGTACAATAGAAAAATGAAAGGCCAACCGCCAAAACAAAGACCCAAAAATGGCCTGGACGCGGCCATGTTCGATCCATACTCCCTTCACGCTTCATCACCTTCACAATTCCCACCCCCTTCTCTCTCATCACCACCACCCTCCTCCGAGTCGCCGTTCTGACTCCCCGTTCAACCCATGACTCACCCCGAGTTGCACCATGTTCGTTCCCAAACCGCCACCACGATGGATTTTCTCCACGAGTCAGGTCACCTCCAGCTTCTCCTCACTCCCACAAAATCTCACGTCTCATATTGATCGGAGAGCAGCCAACGGATGGCCCTGATTCGCCCACCATTTACCACCGCCAGAACCAAAACGACAACGTTTACAAAAAGAGACTGGAAGAAAATGTCATGCCTCTGGTAATTGCTTTGTCTAGAAACTTTTGTGTTAAAGATGGAATTCTTGATCTACCCATTTTGAATTATGAAGATGATGTGATTTCTAGTGTTGTTTTAGATAGATTTGTTGGTGCTTTTGTTGGTGCTATGCTTGTTGAAGATGTTGAGATAGAGAATGAGTGTGAAAAGAGAGAGTTTAGGAGAAGATTGAGGTTTAAAAGATTGCCAAATTTAGTACAAACTGAGGTTAGAATCGTGCCCGAGACGGAACTCTCTTTGGATTTGATTAAGATTGGAGGAAGAGTTAGGTTTAGACCTGATATTGGGGTTTTGGTGCATGTGTATTTGGTGCCAATGGTTGCAAGTTGTACTTTGATTGGTTCATATCTTGGTGAGCGAATTCAAAGTGGGTTTAGGCCTAAAGCTTTGTGTGTTGGGGTTGGAGGCGGGGCTTTGGTTAGTTTCTTGAGAACCCAGTTGTGTTTTGAAGTTGTTGGAGTTGAAAAGGATGAAGAAGTTTTGAGTGTCGCAAGGAGGTATTTTGGATTAGAAGATGGTGAGGATGTTTGGTTTCATGTTGGAGATGCTATAGAGTTCATAGAGAAGCTTGCGTGTCGAGCTAATGGGCAGAATTCGGATTCATCTGGTGCTCATGGGGTAAATGATGGTGATTTGGATACTAAATTTGATGTTATTATGGTTGATTTAGATTCTGGTGATGCTAAGAGTGGTATTAGTGCCCCGCCTTTGGAATTTGTTACAAGAAATGTTCTTTTGGCTGCTAGATTAGTACTTAGTGATTTTGGGATTTTTGTCATAAATGTGATTCCTCCAAACAGGTCATTTTATGAGACATTGATACGTGAATTTCGGGAGGTTTTTAGTGAGTTGTATGAAATTGATGTTGGAAATAGAGAGAATTTCATTCTTATTGCCACGGTGTTGCCCATCGTGTCTTCAGCTAGTGATTGTGAGAATCCTTTTCTTAAGAAACTGAGATTGGTGATTTCAGGTGCATACATGGATTCCATCAATAAAATTTGAGGTGTGAAGCTGGTAGAGATCAGGAATATGATTATAAAGAAAAAATGTGCTTCAAAAGATGATTTGCACATACATAGAAAACCTTTTTAATAAGAGGCTCTAACTCAAGAAAGATGATTTGTAGTACATGCTTCTCAAATAATTTGCAGTTACAGGGCACAGAAATAGAAAAAGCCTGGTTGAAATTATTCCAGTAGTATCCTGCATGATTTTTTTATTTCCAGATTCATAGGTTGTTAACAAGGATGCACCACTTATTTTGTGATGATTGATTGATTGGATATGATAATGATAGAATGCTTGAAGATGTAACCATGAAAGCAAGCGAAGACTAAGGAAACCACTTTTCAAGATCAGAGGCAATTCCCTCATCTGGTTGAGGGACCAGTGATTCTTAGTTTGGTCGGAACATGATCTTCCAAAGCTCTGGCAGATAACAAGGTTCTTGTTAATCTTCTTTCGAATTTCCTATTAGCTCTGGTTAAAATACATTCTTGAGCTTAGTTATGCGTCATTAAAGTTTATTAACAATTATAATTGCTATAGCTTAGGGCATCTCCAATCCAACACCATTTTGGTGTAAAAACACTAAAATGGCATGAAAGATAGCCTCCAACCCAGCGCCAAGCATTACACCAATTTGGTGTAACACCATCTCCAACCACAAACACCAAATTTGTGTGGATTTGTGGTGTTGAAACACTATTAAATCTCCAAACCTTGCACCAAACATACATCAAACAGAATATCTTTAGAATATTCTTTTTCTATTAATAACAGCAATTAATCTATTTCACTAATTATTTTATATATATTAATTAAATATTAGGAAGATATTTTTATTAAATAATAATTACTTTGAAAATATACTAATTTAATTAAATTAAACATATTTAATTAAATAAACATTACAGTAAAAATACATTTATCAATATAAAATGCTACAAAAATAAAAATATTTTTACTATTGTCCAAAATCGTCATCTTTTCAAAAGAAAAACAATCACAGAAATTCAAAGACATGTTTTCAAATGATATTTGGCAAAGAATTCTTCATGATTCCATATTGATGATTTTTTGGCATTATCTCAATATCTTAAAAATCCAACACCAATTCAATTAGCTGAGCCTTACCCATTTTTCGAAAGTCATTGACAAATAATTCTTGAAACCGAAATTCGTGCCAAAAAGGTTCTCATGAAATATAAGGACGCCCATCCAAAAGAATCATTTAGTTTTTGGGCGCTTCTCTTTTTAATAACCTTCAACATCAACATCAGAAACCAATAATTATATTCAACAATTAATCACAAATGAAGAGGCAGTTGAATTAGTCGAGGTCGATGATTACGAAGGAGAAAATGATTTATTAAGCTCTCAAGTTCGAGACAATTCTCAACACTCCGAAGAAGTGATTCAGATAATTTTCTTTCGGGCAATTCTCAAGACTCTCAATTTGAGGATTCTCACATTTGAAGATGATTAAGCGGCAGTGACTCAGCATCGCTTTGTTCAATTTTCAACATTTGCAAGACTTTTTTAAGACTATCTTTATGAAGATGTTCAAAGCTTTATCACGTAGCTTCTGCAATAATTTCAAGTCTCAAAATTCAAAAATTTCGACGCTGACAAGATTCTTCTCCAGTCGACTTATCTCTTGCCCAGAAGAAATTGTTAAGATTTTCGCAAACATTTAAAGACATCAAGACTTCTTCAAAACAATCCTTTCACGTGGCTTCTGTAAAGCTTTTAACAATTTCAAGACTTACTTTGTCAAGCTCCCCTGCAACAAGCAAGACTTTTAAGATATTTTTATTGAGCCTTATCGGTTTGTTGTCATTTCAGAACAGATCAATAATTTAAGACACGTATCCAAGACAGCTCATCACTTATCAAAACTTTATCTTTTCCTGTATTGCATTAATGTAACGTTCAAATGTTTTTGAAATCCGGTCTGTTGTAGTATAAATAGAAATCACTTCCGATTGTAAGCATCAAGTTTTTAGAAAAAGTTTTTAGAACAGTTTTAGAGAAAGTTTTAGAAAGCTCAGAAAGATCACAAAATTTTAAGTTTAGTTTTCAAATACTGAGAGAGAGAAAGTTTCCTCTCGTGTACAAATTATCAAAGAATAAAGTTGTAAGTTTCTTAACACATTCATTATTTACTTGACTTATTTACTTTGCATTATTTACAATGGTCTTTGCATTTACTTTATTTTATTAACTTGACTTCAAGTCTTTTAATACTTTAATTCATTCATTTACTTTTGCTTCAATCACTTTGTTTTAAAGATCCTGCTATAAATGGTATCAGAGCAATCAGTTTCTAAATAGGATAGGCTGATGGATCCAATATACTAAGACAGGAAGGAATTTAATTTTGATTTGATTTCTCTAACTATTCGGGTATGGCTTTCAGGCCATGCAGGAGGATTTTTTCTAAGTCTTGGTATAAGGTTCAAATAATTTCTAAGGTCTTGGAAAAACTATGTACATAATTAAGACATCTAAAAATCTTTGTAATTGTGTTTATCTCTTAATTCATCAGAGAAATTATTTGCGAAATCTATTGTTCTATCAATTGTGTTAATAGTTCCTTTATAATTTCATGACCTAAAAATCTGATTTGCTTGAAATAATTTCATTTTGTGGCTGAAACAACTAATCCATTTCTTTTAATAATTTCTTCAAATATTTTTAAATGTTTTAAATGTTGATCTATTGATTCTGAATAAACTAAGAATCGTCAATATATACTATTGTAAAGGTATATATGGGATTAAAAGATATCATCATAATGTTTGAAATTTGATGGTGCATTTTTTAATCCGAAAGGCATAACGTTCCATCATATTGACCAAAAGGAATTAAATGCTGTTTTGTATCTATTAATTCATCATTTGAACTTGCCAAAATCCTGATTCATATCAATTTTGAAAATATTGTTTCATTATATAGTCTATTAATTAATCTTTTTGTTGGGAATGGGATATCTAATCCATGTAATAATTTGTTAATGGTTTATATTAATGACTAATCTTGGAACTCCTCTTTCTTTTCTGCGCATTATTGACTAGAGGCAGAGCAACTCCATGGAGATTTACTTGTGTCTAATTAATTTTTTGTCTTGTAAATCTTTGATTCTTTATGACAGTGTTCGAGTAATTTTATCATCTATATGGTCTAGCTTTTGTTGATATTTTTCTCATCAAAGTTTTTAATATAGGGAAGACAGCTACATGTTGTTTTCTATCCCAAAAAGCGTTTGGAATTGTTGAGCATATGTCTTGTGAAAATCGCTTTTCTAATTTTAATAATTTTGAATTTTTGGAGTTTCTAATTGTTGTTTTATCCTTTCAGTTTCAATTCTTCTTTTAAGAAATGAATTTGCTTTTTCTTATAATTAATGAGATTTATTTTTGATATTGTTAAGTCCTTTAAATTATTAATATCTTTATTAGGGGAGATTAACAAATTCAAATGTTACTTCTTGTCCTAAAAATTTGTTGTAATTTCCTTATTGGTTACACTAAAAGGTAAATTTGAGTGATAAAAGGTGTACCTAATATAACATCTTGATCAAGATCTTTGCTAAAATAAAAGTACTTTTAATACAAAAATTTTGTATACAAATAGAGCATTAGATAATTTGTAATTAATGTTTAATTGACCATTTGCTCCATATATCTCTCTTTTGTTTTTTCATATATTTTTGTGGAATTAATCCTTCCTTATACAGTTTTGATCTGCTCAGTGTCTACTAAGCTTGTGTATAATATCTAATTCATGATAATATTGATCTAATGTAAATGCCATTTTTTAAGTTGAATTCTAGAAATTTCATATAATGCTCTCTCAGTTTCTTTAATCTGTAACCGATTTTGAGGTTGATGGTGTACTACAGTTTCTTTGGAGGCTTTTACATATAAATTGTCTTGATTTCAATATTATGTTTTGTAATTCTTTAACTTGATTTTTCAGAATATTGTTTCTTCTTGTAAATCACTTAGAGTAACTTGTGTGGGTTTGTCAAATATTTTAATATGTCTTTAATTATAAGAATCTACATCTTTTTGTTTTTCTTCGGATAAAATTAATTCTTTGAGTTTTAATAAATATTCTCTTTTAATGTCTTCGTCCTGTATTTGTCAAATATCTAATAAAAATTCTTTTGATTTGGTAATAACATTTATTGACTTAGGTCTAGATGTTGATATCATATTAATTGATTTCATTGGGTTACTATTATTGTAATTTTGTGGAAATTGGCTCTTAATATTTAGAGGGTTCCTTCTAAAGAATTATTGAAGTTTTTGTCAAAGTTATTATCAGAATCGTCTTGACTTAGGCTTATTAATTGAGGGGTAAAATGTCGTTGAGGTGGTAGTATTTCAAAAGATACGTTTGTTAGATTATGTTGGGATTAATGTTAAGTTTTTATTTGTGTTTTAGTGGGATAATAGAACGCATCGTGTCCTTTGTACATTTCCAACATTTTTTTATTCTTTATTTTTATTATTATAATAAGAAAGTTTTCTTTCCATACTTTTGTTCTTTGATTGGGGATTTGGAAAGGACATTAATGTTGATTTGGAGGATGATAATTCACTAAGTTTTTTACTAATATTTTCTAAAATAGTATTGTGATTATTGAGTTTAATAATTTCCTTTTTGGGAATGTCAAAGGGTTCAAAAATGGTTTAACATATTTTTGTGAATAAAGGGGTGTTGAATTGATGTTAAAGTTGATGTTGAATTTCCTAAAGTTGGTGAATTTGTTGAATTTTCATTATCTCCTTCTGGGGGTTTTTGAAAATTTGTAATATGTGGTAGTTAGTATCTTCTATCCTATTCATTGTTGATAATGGTGTGAAGAATTTGATTAGAGTAATTGTTTTGATGTTGAATATTTTAATGTCTCTTAAAGTTGGTTGCTTTTGATCATCATCAATTCTATTAATTTTCTTAAATGGGTGATGCTATTATTTCTGCTTGTTGATGTTCTATTTTAATTTCTTCTAAAAGTGGATGGACAGATGTAATAGTTTATTGTTGTGTGTTTGCCAATTTTTTGTCGCATAGTGGTAACAAATATAGTTTTTTTTCACTTAAATTTGATAACATTTATTTTCTAACCAATTAAAGAAATAAAATTTTGTTTAATTTTTCTGTGTATTGTACCATTAGATCTAAGGGTATTTTGTTCTTCTAGACTAAATTTGTAAAGAATATTTGTCTTTTTTCTTTATTATAATTTTGTAAAAATTCTTGTTTTAATAACTCTTTGTTAATCAAAAGGTTTGTTATGTGTTGATTTGACTATAGTTTCCTAATACTTCTGATTGTGTGGTGAACTAGGTGGACTTGATGTATTTTCATAAGCAGGTTTGGTATAGGAGGGGAATAATTTACTTCTACTATTACTTGTTGAAGTTGTTGACGAAAGGCTAGGTGTTGTAATTTCTTCAATCCTAGGGTTGTGGTGAGTTTTGTTAGTAACTATGGGTGATTTGTTCTAAGGATGTTTCTCTAAATTTAATTTTATTGTGCCGTCTGGTTGTATTATTTGTTGTATCTCAGAATCATTTTGATTTGTAAGATTTTGGGGGCATAATTTTTCTAATTTCCAATCTGTTTGTTTAATAATTTCATCCCAAGCTAATCTTTTTGGTGTAAAAGTTTTATGTTTTGTTTTATCGGCTTCCATTATAACTGTGTGTCCTGGTGGGGCATCTAATGGCTCTTGGACTTATTGTGGTGTTCAAACTTTGTAATAAATCCTAATATTAATGCTAATGGTTAGGCTTTATCTTGAAAGTAAGATTAGAAGCTTTAAATTAATAGTTAATGCAGACAGTATTGTGGGATCATGTAATCCTACTGTAAAATTTGGATAACAATCAAAATAAACGGGACCACTTTCTAAATTAGAATTTTATACTGCTAATAAAGAGTTATTGAAGTTTAAATTTCTTGCGTCTCTTAATATTACCAATATTGGAATGTTTTCCCACCTAAATAAGGTTTTACTGCTACTTGTACTAATCCTATGTGTAAAAATTTATGGTTGTTTGTCTATGCTGTGTATTGCTTCTTCAGAAAGAAGTTGAATTTCTCACACCTTTTCTTCGGTTATCATTATTGTATCTTCTGTTGTTTTAATAGAGTAATGACATAAATCAAAACTACATATTGAATATTGTGGTCTTTTTTGACTGGTGTATGTTCCAGTTATGTAAGTGATCTATTTTTGCATATTAATCTCTTGAGTGTTAATAGATTCATTAATTCTTGATTATTATTGTGTTTTGTTGTTGATTATTAAGTCTAATAGCATACTGCTACTACTATCATCTCGTTTACTGCTACTTCCTAATTTCCTTAAGAAATTAGACATCTCTAAAATAATTCTAACCTAAAAGTTCTAGTTTCTCTCCTAGATCACGGGACCACCAAGGTACGGGACCACCTCGGGACCACCTAACACGGCTGACAATGGTTAACCGGTGACCAACGCACCCTCCAGGCTGACCAAACGTAACCTAGAATCAATTCTAGAGTTCTCCTAGATTAAAACTTTCTAGATTAATCTAAGCCTTAATTTAATCAAGCTGTGAACAGTGCAGGATGAACAGTAATATAAAGCAGACTGCTACAGTGCATGAACAGTTAGTAAACAGTGATGAACAGTAATATCCTGTGAACAGTGATCTGCTACAGTAACTACGTTATGGGTGTGTTTGTGCGGTTTTTAATTCCTAAGCATAACTTCTATTGACACTGCTTGGCTCAACTTGGCTCTGATACCATTATAACAGGATCTTTAAAACAAAGTGATTGAAGCAAAAGTAAATGAATGAATTAAAGTAATTGAAAGACTTGAAGTCAAGTTAATAAAATAAAGTAAATGCAAAAGCTATTAAATAAATGCAAAGTAAAAAGTCAAGTAAAATAATGAATGTGTTAAAGGAAATTACAATTTATACTTTGATAATTTGTACACGGAGGAAACTTCTCTCTCTCAAAGTGTTTGAAAACTTAAAACTTAAAACTTTTGTGATCTTTCTAAGCTTTCTAAAACTTTCTCTAAAACTTGTTCTAAAAACTTTTTACTTAACGTTACAACGGAAGTGATCCTATTTATACTACAAACGATCGGATTTCAAAACATTTGAATCCGTTACATAATACAATACAGGAAAAATAAAGTGTTGATAAGTGGATGAGCTGTCTTGGATACGTGTCTTGAATATTGATGATCTGCTCTGGAAAGGCAGAACAGCTGATAAGGTTCATAAAAGTTATCTTGAAAAGTCTTGCTTGGTCAGGGGAGCTTGACAAAGTGAGTCTTGAAATTGTTGAAAAGCTTTGCAAAAGCCACGTGAAAGGATTGCTTTGAGAAGTCTTGAAGTCTTTAAATTGCAGAAAATCTTGACAAATTTGCTTCTGGGCAAGAGATAAAGTCGACTGGAGAAGAATCTGTCAGCGCCGATATTTTGAATTTTGAGAATGAAATTTTTGCAGAAGCTGAGTCATCAACCTTTATTGATTCATAATTGATCTGGTTTGGAACATGACAAAATAGTCATCTTCACTTGATCGCTTGGTGATTTTGTAGTCGAGTCTGCTTTTGTGATGTTGAAAATCCAATGGCCATAATAATTTTGTCCATATCTGGGGTTTTGACATTGAGCCAACTCAGCAAGGAGTCTGGATTTTTGAGTCAAAATGTTGATTGTTGTTGAGGCTGACATAACTGTGGGTGTTGAGAGAGCCACACTGCACAGCTGGTGGACTAATATTTTGGATGGAAAAACTAGGCCACCATTTAATAAGAAATTTTCTTTGTAATTCTCGGAATTTTGGAGGAGGAGAGTAGTGATGTGAAATTGCAATCATATACCAGGCAATTAAGAAATTGCTGGAAAAAGCTAGCAAAGGGTCTTCACTATTGTTGAAATTTTTTGTAAACAAGTGATATCTTCCAAGACCGAAGGTGGAAAGATTTTTTCATTTAAACCAAAAAATTAAACCATTGTTGAAACCATTTTGAAATGTTTTTGGACAAGTTGTGTCAAAAATGAAAAACCAGGAGTGTGTTGTATGAGTTAAACAGAAAGTATGAAACCAAGCTTTTGATAATCTTATTAAGAAAATTCTTGGGGAATGAAGGATTGAGAAAATGGGCGTCTTTGATAAATCCAGTACGCCAATCTTGAGGTCTTAAAACCTTTTTAATTTTGCATTTTGAAAAAACATCTATGGGATCATTTCTATCAGGATTATGAGTAATTTCTATTGAATCAGTATCAACTAAAATAAATTCATAAAATGTTCTTGTTTTAATAAATCATCAGGAATAAAATAAAAATCTGGAGGGAAAATTTTGATAAAGTTTTTGCATAGTTTGTCCCCAATATCGGGTTCAACAATGCAAATTGATTGAGTATATCTTTCTCAATGATTGAAAAGTGGGATTAATGTCGACAGGTTTTGATGGGGAAGGTTTATAGTTGGTGGTGTATGGTAAGGGCTTGTTGGTAATTTCTTGGTGGAGATGAAGAAACAGATTCTTCATCAAGAAGAGTAAACCGGTTGGTTGGGTGATAATGTTTTTCTGTTTATTGGGTTTTGAGGATCTGATTGTGAAGGTTTTGTTTGTGGGGTAATAGGTATTTGTAGGTGGTAGCATCGATACGATGCCTTTGATTTTGGATCGTTTTTGGGTTTGATGGGAGTGCCCACTTTTCCTCACTCTCACTCTTTCCTAATAAATCTATGTCCTGAAAGTTTTTGTGATGAGAGAGACTATTAGAAAAACTTTTTGATTTTGCATTTTATGGAAAATTAATTTTGAAACTTTGAATCTAATGCAAAAAGTGAAAACAAGTTTTTGAATGCAAGCATCCAAATTTTGTGATAATCGAGCCATTCTTGGTAGGGACAATTTCTAGACTCTTTAATTTGGTAATAGTGTTTATCTTAGATATTGAATATTTTTTAATTTACTAATATCCTTTATTAATGGTGGATTGACAAATTCAAATGTTACTCTTGTCCTAAAATATTGGTGTAATTCCTTTATTGGTTACACTAAAAGGATAAATTTGAGTGTAAAAGGTGTACCTAATATAACGTCTTGTCTAAATCTTTTGCTAAAATAAGGTGTTTTAATACAAAAGTTTTGTATAACAATATGAGCATTAGATAATTTATAATTAATGTTTAATGTTTGACCATTTGCTCCATTAATCTTTCTTTTGTCTTTCATAATATTTGTTGGAATTAATCCTTCTCTTATACAGTTTTGATCTGCTCCAGTGTCTACTAGGGCTTGTGTAATAATATCTAACTCATGATTAATATTGTCCTAATGTAAACATGCCATTTTGAATTGAATTCTTGAGATTTCATTAATAAATGCTTCTTCGGTTTCTTTAATTTACTTTTGAGGTTGATGGTTGTCCTAAGTTTCTTTTGAGGCTTTTAAACATAATAAATCTGTTTGATTTCATATATCATTTTGCAATTCTTAACTGATTTTTCAGAATATTGATTCTTCTTGTAAATCATTTAGAGTAACTGTGTGGGTTTGTCAAATTTTTTAATATGTCTTTTAGATTATAAGAATCTACATCTTTTTGTTTTCTTCGGATAAAATTAATTCTTTGAGTTTTAATAAATATTCTCTTAATGTCATCCGAATTTTGTCAAAATCTATAAAAATTCTTTTGTTTGGTAATAACATTTATTGACTTAGGTCTAGATGTTGATATCATATTTATTGATTTCATTGCACAGTAGCATGGCCCCATGCACTACAATCATCAGAATTTGTGAGGACTCACTCATTGATTCGGAAGATTTTCTTGAATTTGATAAATCATGTCTTCATTATCTGTATTGTAACTAGATTCTTCTCAGAGTCTGTTTGAATAATTTTTAATAATTGTTGTTTCAATTCTGAATCTATTCTAATTTTTAATTTGATTTTTCATAGGACACTAGTTGCGTAATGACCTTGGGTGTGTTTGGTTTAGTATTTGGATAGGATTTTAGGGATAGTATTGGGTTGGATATGGGAGTATTACGAGGGAAATTTTAAAAATTTATAAAAAAGCCCTTAGGTTTACTAATTTACATAAAGACCCTAACATGTAAAATGACAAAACACCCCCACCATCTGCAGTGTCAGATTCCGGCCACCACCGCCGGAATCTGGCCGGAAAATTTCGTTACGGCACAGACTTGTCGGATCTGTGCCGTAACACGTCGTTATGGCCTTTTCCGGCTAGATCCATGGTGGATCTGGCCGGAAAAGGCCAGATTTACCGTTGTTTTGGCCGTCGACGGCCGGAAAATGCCAAACGACGGCCATCTTTGGCCGTCAGCGACGGCCAAAGATGTGGCGTCGTTTTCGGTCAACGACGGCCACATCTTTGGCGTCGCTGACGGCCAGATCTGGCCTTTCGGCCAGATCCGTGGGGGATCTGGCCGGAAAAGGCCACAGCGGTGAACTTCGGCCATTTCTGGTCGGAGTTTGGCCGTTGTACAGATTCCGGCTATCACCGACGGTGGTGGCCGGAATCTGACAAGTTGGGTTGATGGGGGTGTTTTTTTATTTTAAAATTTTTTTTAGGGGGTATTTAGTGAAATTAATAAACTATGGGGTTAAAAGTAATTAAAAAAAATAGGGTAATATTTTGAGAATATGTACCAAACGATATTGAAAATAGGATCCAGAATAGGGATAAAAATATTACACCAAACGCAGCCCTGTGTGTTACATTTCCAACAGGTGATAGGGTTTTTTGATATTTTCTTGTTAGAAGATTTTCTTTTATAAGGTTTGTCAAAGATTTTTGTTCATATTTGTAATCTCTTTATAATAAGGTTTTCTATATTGTTTTGTTTTTTATCTTTTTTGTACTTAATAGGGGGGGTAATATTTTTTCATAACATATGACTACAAAACCACTTAATTCTGGTTCTTATGTTTTTATTCATTTTTTAATTTAGCTTTTAATTTTAAATCAGTGCAAATATTAAAGCCTGTATTAATAAAACTAATTAAATCTCCGTAAGTTAAGTCTTCATAAGGTATATTGCCATCGTGTTTTTGTATAATGCATTTTTGACAGTTTGACTAAAAATCTGTAGACCATCTAGGAACCTTTCTTTCCAATAGGGTTTCCTACAGTCTGTTCTTGTGAATACTTTTTGTAAAAAAAAATATTTTATACCATCTAAAATTGCCATGGTTGGACATCTTAAGGTAGCTAATATTTCTTGTGATTTTTTCTGAAAGCTTGTTGGGTCTCCTACAAAGTTTGTGTATTGCATAAATTAATGTGGCTACAGCATCTCTTCTTCATGTTCATACTCTATTTGCTAGTACCTTCTACTTGACTTTCCTAGTCTTTTTTGTTGCGTGTAATATGTGAGTGTTATGTGATTCTGGTAAATCATACCACCAATTTTTAACATTCCTGTAAATCCTGAGACTAATATTTTTGCTATTGATGGTCAGTGTGTCATGTGATTTATGAGCTAATGCTGCCATAGTCATTTCGTTAAAATATTTAATATTTGATGTTCAGCTATACGTCTATATTCCATTCATCTATTCCTGTTCCCGTGTAGGAAGATCTGCTAGTGTGATATATCTTCAAATTGCATATCTGGCAAAGAAGGTCTGATTAAGTTTCGAGTTTTAGGATATCTCATATTATTCTCATTTATTAATAGATAAGTTTTGAAAATTTGATTTAATTCTTCATTGGGTCGGATTCTGTAAGGACATTATGTTGATTAGAGGATGATAATCACTAAGTTTTTTACTATATTTTCTAAAATAGTATTGTGATTATTGAGTTTAATAATTTCTTCTCTGGATGTCAAAGGGTTCAAAAAATGGTTTAACATATTTTTGTGAATAAAGGGTGTTAAAGTTGATGGTGAATTTCCTAAAGTTGGTGAATTTGTTGAATTCTATTATCTCCTTCCCGGGGGTTTTTGAAATTTTGTAATTATGTGGGTAGTATTATCTCTATCCTATTCATTTGTTGGCTAATGGTGTGGAGAATTTGATTAGAGTAATTGTTTTGATGTTGAATATTTTTAATGTCTCTTAAATTTGGTTGTTTTTGATCATCATCAATCCTATTGATTTTCTTAAATGGTGATGCTATTATTTCTGCGTGTTGATGTTCTATTAATTCTTCTAAAGGTGGATGGACAGATGTAATAGTTTTATTTGTTGTTGTTTGCCAATTTTGTCGCATTAGTGGTAACAAAAATAGTTTTCTTTCACTTAAATCTTGATAACATTTTCTATTTTCTAACCAATTAAAGAAATAAATATTTTGTTTAATTTTTCTTGTGTATTGTACCATTAGATCTAAGGGTATTTTGTTCTTCTAGACTAAATTTTGTAAAGAATATTTGTCTTTTTTCTTTATTATAATTTTGTAAAAATTTTGTTTAATAATTCTTTATTTATTTCGAAAGGTTTTGTTATTGTGTATTTGTTATAGGTTCCTAATACTTGATTATGTTGGTGAACTAGGTGGACTTGATGTGTTTTCGTATGCAGGTTTTGTATAGGAGGGGAATAGTTTACTCCTACTAATACTTGTTGAAGTTGTTGACGAAAGGCTAGGTGTTGTAATTTCTTCAATCCTAGGGTTGTGGTGAGTTTTGTGTAACTATGGGTTGATTTTGTTCTAAGGATGTTTCTCTAAATTTAATTTTATGTACCGTCTGGTTCTTGTATTATTTGTTGTATCTCAGAATTATTTTGCATGTAAAGATTTTGGAGGGCATAATTTTTCTAATTTCCAATCTGTTTGTTTAATAATTTCATCCCAAGCAATCTTTTTGGTGTAAAGGTTTATATTTTGTTTATCGGCTTCCTAAAAATGTGTGTCCTAGTGGGGACATCCTAATGGCTCTTGGACTATTGTGGTTTCATAACTTTGTAATAAATCTATATATTAATGCTAATGGTTGGGCTTTATCTTGATAAGTAAGATTAGAAGCTTTTAAATTAATGTTAATGCAGACAGTATTGTGGGATCATGTAATCCTACTGTAAAGTTTGGATAACAATCAAAATAAACGGGACCCTTTCTAAATTAGAATTTAATACTGCTAATAAAGAGTTATTGAAGTTTAAATTTCTTGGGTTTAATATCACTAATATTGGAATGTTTGTCCTAATCTAAATAATGGTTTTACTGCTACTTGTACTAATCCTATGTGTAAAAATTTATAGTTGTTTTGTCTGTGTCTATGTATTGCTCTTCAGAAAGAAGTTGAATTTCTTCAACTCTTTCTTCGGGTATTTATTGTATCTTTGTTGTTTTAATAGAGTAATCGACATAAATTCAAAACTACCTATTTGATATTTGTGTCTTTTTTGACTGGTGGTATGTTCCAGTTATGTAAGTGTTGATCTATTTTTCCATATTAATCTCTTGAGTGTTAATAGATTTCATAATTCTTGATTATTATTGTGTTTTGTTGTTGATTATTAATTCAATAGCGTTACTGCTACTAATATCTCTGTTTACTGCTATTCCTAATTCCTTAAGAAATTAGACATCTCTAAATAATTCTAACCCAAAAGTTCTAGTTTTTCCTAGATCACGGGACCACCAAGGTACGGGACCACCTCCGGGACCACCTAACACGGCTGACCAACGGTTAACAGGCTGACCAACGCACCCCTCCAGGCTGACCAAGCGTAACCTAGAATCAATTCTAGAGTTCTTCTAGATTAAAACTTTCTAGATTAATCTAACCTTTAATTTAATCAAGCTGTGAACAGTGCACGGATGAACAGTAATCTACAGCAGACTGCTACAGTGTATGAACAGTAATAGTAAACAGTGATGAACAGTATATCCTGTGAAAGTACTCTGCTACAGTAACTACGTTATGGGTGTTGTTTTGTGCGGTTTTTAATCCTAAGCATAACTGCTATTGACAACCACTTGGCTCTGATACCATTTATAGCAGGATCTTTAAAAAACAAAGTAATTGACAAAACAAAATCAATATATATATATATTTTAGTGATTCCGATAAATATAAAAAAAATATATTTTAAATCTATCAAATATTAAATTGTTATTTAGTTATATTGTATTTTCTTTTAATTTAGTATTTTTAAATTAGTGTTAATTTTTATTTGAGTTATTGTAGTTTAATATTTGCATGAGATAAAGTTTTGTTTTTAATTTTTCATATTTTTTGAATTATATATTATTATGAATTTATTATTATAAATATATATAAAATAACATAAATACAAATAACAAGAAAAAAAAAAAATTATAGTATTTGAACAGTGCCACGCCAAATTGGTGTGCATGAACAGTGCTACCCCAAATTTGGCATGGCACTGTACGTTTACACCAAATTGGTGTAATGCTTGACGTTGGGTTGGAGATCATCTGTCATGTCATTTTGGTGTTTTTACACTAAAATGGTGTTGGGTTGGAGATGTCCTAAATGATAGTACCACGCCAAATTGGTGTGGCACTGTTCAAATACTATGGCTCGTTTTGTTCACAATTTGTGTGTTTGGAAAAAAAATTTGAAAAAAATAAAAAAAAGTTGAATTTAGGCGGGTATTACGATGTAGGATTTACAATTAAAAAATAACTCTATGTTTATTTTTTACAAAATACCCCCTATAATAAAAGAAAAAGTTAACAAAAACACCTCCAACCCCACCTCAAAATCGGACAGCCGGCCACCACCGTCGGAGGGTGGTCGGAGTGTCGTATGGCGCATGACCGTTGGATCTTGTCGGTCGTGCGCCGATATGGCCTTTTCGGGGGTAAAGGGCAGATCTACGGCTAGATCTGGCCATTGACGGCCAGATCTGGCTTATTGCTATTCAAAGACGGCCAAAAAAAAAAGGTCGTCGTCGTTGGTCAACGACGACCGTTTGTTGGCCGTCGTTACCGACTGGTTACGGCCAAAGATTAGCCGTAACGACCAGATCTTTAGCCTTAGATCTGGCCTTTTCGGCTAGATCCACCGTGGATTGTGAAAAAGGCTAGATCGACGCACTACCGACCCGATTCAGTCGGTAGTGCGCCCTCTACCAGATTCTGGCCATTTCAGCAGTGGTGGCCAGAATCTGGTAAATGTGGATTGGTGGGGTGTTTTTATAATTTTTTAAAAATATTGGGGTATTTAATTAAATTACAAATTTAGGGGGTTTAAAAAAAATTGAATAATATGGGAGTTTTTGAGTATTTTACTGTTTAACTTTTTTGGGAATACTAAAAGTAGTATTCCAAAATGCAACCAAACAAAGCCTTAATTTTTTATTTATTTTTGTATTTGTATTTATGGTAATTTGATTATTATTTATATTAATATTAATAATAATTATAATTTAAAAAATATGAAAAATTAAAACAAAACTTTATTCAATGCAAATATTAAACTACAATAACTCAAAATAAAAATTAACATTATTTAAACACTAAAATTAAAGAAAATACAATAAAAATAACAATTTAGTATTCCGGTAGAATTAATTTTTTTTTTTTTTATAATCTATCGGAATGCTGTAAAATAATTATTTTTTGTGGCATTTTATAAGAGTATATTTCTATATAAATATAATGTTTATTTGATTAAATAAATGCTTAATTTTATAAATTAGTATAATTTTCAAAGTAATATATTTAATAAAAATATCAGTTCTAATATTTAATTAATATATATAAAAAATTAGTGATAGATTAATTGTGATTATTAATAAAAGGAAAAATAAAGAGAATATTCTAAAAATATTATTTTTGTGTAATATTAGTATAATGGGTTGAAGATATAATAGTATTTCACACCAATTTAATATTTAGATGGAGATGGTCTTAGTGATCTCTTAACGAAATGGAACTCAAAGGCATTAATAAATAGGCCCGACAAAGTTCTGTGCCATCTTTGTTTGATTTCATATTTGCAGGTGTTTTGCAGGGTTGTGTTATTGTTATAACTTGGAAGGGGTAATGTTACATGGCGATGCTTCAAAACTTGATTTTATCCTTGTTTCGTGCACCTTGTGCTGTTATCTTGATCAATACCAGCATGATAGAAGTGCTTTTCAACACTGAAATTGACATCTTGTTTGGTAGAAAGAAATGAATAGAATAAAAAAAAAAAAAAAAAGAGAAAGAAAAAGAGAAGGAATTGATCTTTTCTTTCTAAAATTGGAATTGATAGGTGTGGAGTCCTACACGACAGTTTAAGTTTTGAGTGAAGAAGTATTTTATCAGATTAGATATAAATTAGAGAAATGTTTGGTGGGAAAATGATGTTTTTAGTGTACTTCTCACTCTTGAAAAAGGGTTTATTACCAATTATAGAAAGGAAAAAGCTTCTACTGAAGAATGGAATAGTAGTTTAATCAGAGGATGAAATTTATTCCAAAAATTAAAAGTTCATTTATTATTATTATTTTTGGTAACAGGGGTGTTCGGGCTCGCTCGTACGCACCTTATTAATCTCAAGATTCATTGAATACTCTACAAACCTAAATGATCAGATAAGTTATAATGTTATTATAGTAAGTGATGATAGATGATTTTAAGTTTGAACTTAGGAACTAAAGGAAGAAAACGGACAAACACCTTGGAGTTTAAAACTTTAATTAAAAGTTTGTTGATGAGACAACACGTTGATATTAACCGTAGAAGTTTACTGATTTTGTAAAAATATGTTGGTGGTTAGAGAAGATTGTGACCATAGAAATATAATATCTACGCTAAGAAAATTCCTTCCCACACGATGTTGGAATACAACTTTATATCAGTTTCAACTTTCAACCAACTATAGGTCTATAATTGTCGACTTTTTGTTGGGCGAAAGGACAGGACTGAGACTAACCCAAACAAAAGCTTCTAAGTTTTCTTTATCATATTCCAATATTCTTTTTAAATGTTACCCACATTCGGAATTATCAATTCCCATTACTTTACTTAGATAATCAGTTATAATCTAATTATTATTATATAAATCTATTAAATATTAATACATAAACCGCTCAATTGATTCAAATCACGATATATATATATAGTCTTGATATATATAAGTTGAATGTAATTCTTTTTATTATTTGAAAATAATATATGCAAAAAATCTAATGAAAACCTAATGGAATTGAGCCGTAATATTTTCGGAAACAAGTTTGGATACAATCTTAAGAATAAGTGTCAAATCAAAATAAAATTAAAAGTCTAATTTGTAGTTTTCTATTTTTTAATTGGAAACAATTTTTAATTTCTATATAAACATGTTTCTAAATATTAAAAACATAATATACAATTAAAAAGTTGATTTGTATTTAATTTTGAAAAAAAAAAAAAGTTTTGGAAAAAATGGTGTGAACTCTTTTTCGATATATATTAATCAAATTATTTTTATATAAAACTCATTTCTCTCTAGCCAAGGTTTTTAGTCTTTTCTAATTCCTTTAAATCATTTTCTTAATCTAGGGGTATTATGATCTTTTCATAAATCTTATTCCTTGAACTCCTTTTTCTTAAACAAGGTAGTTTGTCTTCTTGATGGCCACATTTGTCTGCAGTTAGATCTAACGCGCGGGAAATGACCGCAGGGGAGGTGCTTGTGTGATTCTCCATAGTTTTGGATCAAAAGAATTTCAGTATTTCAGGGGAGGAAAAAAATCAAAGAGGAATCAATTTCAGTAGCAGATTTCTATAAGATATTCCAAAACAAAACTCTGCATCAACACCAACGGCTCAGATCGACATTATGGTATGAACGGGGTTGCATCATATAGAAAATTAGAAATATGCATAGTCAACGGCTCAGACAAATTTAAGAATGAGAGGAGAGATGCAGCAGATAAAATCCTCTCCCGATACACTGCACCGAGACAGACATGTATCTGGGCGGGTCCTGAGTGTCTGAGAGAATTGTTACAAACAGTCCAACTCGTTCAGAGTTGAAACTTGACTCGAATTCAACTCACCTAAAACGGAAACAAGACAAAGACAATACAATAGCTTCATTCATTTAATTTGATCTGAAACCCATGATAATGAAAGCTACGTTATTCAACCAAATTCTTCCCCTCTTTAAAATTATCGTCTCTACCAGTGACCAGAGCCACAATAATTAAGTTTCCATTTTTTGGTTTCAAAATCACTTTTTGTTTTTGTTTTTATTTTATTTTTATTCTTCTTTTTCATGGTTGCCTTGGGTTTTGTGAAGAATGAATGGGTCTTATTGCTGAATTGTGAGTTGTTGAGTGTTGATGGAGTCTCTGGGGGAGTTGGGAAGACGACTATGACGACGTCGTTTAAAAGCTGGCTCTGCAGACTGAAGAGAGTTACAGTTGCAGTTGGCTTGGCTCTTCGGCTTTCCTCTCAAGCTGCTTCTGCTGTTGATCTAATTTCTTAGTTTGATCTGCGAACATGCAAACGTTCTGTTGGACTCTCTCTCATCGCTTTGGGTATTTGCTTTTGGAGATTTTTGTCGTTTTTTTTATTTTTTTTTTATTTATATTATTATATTTTTTTTGCGTTAGTTTGGCCATTGGGGTAGCTGAGAAAATGTGGGATTTTCATTGTATAGGACTCAATAATCCATTTCACTTACTGGGTATGTTCAATGTTGAGAAAATTTGGACTCAATAATTTTTTTGGGTTAGTTTGCCATTTGGGTAACTGAGAAAAGTGTTTTTTAATTCTGAGAAAATGAGGGGATTGAGATTCCACTGTGTAGCAATTGGTGATCAATAATTTATTATTTTATTGCGTGTCTTTAGTTTTTGGTTTAAGTGCTCGGGTTGAAGAAAATGAGTTGTTCTGCAGAGTAGTTGTAAAAGGAAGAAACAGTAATTTAATGTAAAAGATGCATCAAATGAAAGATCACCATTTTGAATTTACAATTCTTAAAGTATCCAGAAAACCAGAACCTTAAGTCAGCGGAGCGATGACAAGAATTGTGTTTTGTCAAATTCTGGATAAGGGTATAGTTAATAGTTGACTGTTGGGTTGCTGATTTTGATCATGCAAGACAAAGAAGCATAAACTGTATAAATAGCACTAATTGATTTTCCCTATTGCCAGTTAGGGGTTGCTCGGCATATGATCATTATATTTAGTCTCTAAATTACTTAAGATGTTGTTATAGACACTATTTATTTTGTTCTGAAGATTTCTTTATGTTGTGTGGAAAAAAGTAGTAGCTGGATTTTCCTTAAAATGATTATGATTGGTTATCAATATTTACCATGATTTGGCAATTTGTCTGCTTCATGTATATGCTGCTAATTTTTTTGTGCATGTATCAGGTGAACGGCTGTCTGTCTTATTTTGACAGAATACCGGATGGGTTTTACCTGATACATGGAATGGATCCATATGCATGGACCATTAGTACCGATGAACATGACATCGGTCTCATCCCATCTTATGAATCGTTGAAGGCTATTCATCCTGGTAACGATTTGTCAATAAAAGTGGTTTTGATCAATAAATCTAGGGATACTGGTTTGAAGGAACTACATAACAGGGTGCTGTCTCTTTCGTGTAACTGGATCACTGCTGAAGATGTTGTTCGTCAGCTTGCAAATCTTGTTTGTAATCACCTGGGGTGAGTTGTCTACTTTCCTTTATAACTGACTTCATCTTGAATTCTTCATCCTACTTTTCTGCTGAACAAGCTTTCATTATTATCATAAGGGGTGCAGCTTCTAATGAAGAAGAATTGGGTAAAAGGTGGAAAGAGCATTCTGAAACTCTGGAGGACTGCCTCAGCTCTGTAATACTCCCGATTGGAAGCTTATCGGTTGGCCTCTGTGTCCATCGTGCACTGTTGTTTAAAGTAAATCTTTAACTTTGATTTAATGGCTCATGAGCATCAGCCTATGTTTCAATTCTTCTATGATTAAAATCTCAAGAAGAGGTCTTATAGGATGAAGCTTTCCAGTAATTTTAATTTTTTCAGGTGTTGGCGGAATTAGTTAACTTACCTTGCCGAATTGCTAAGGGCTGCAAATATTGTAGGAGGGATGATGCTTCCTCCTGCCTTGTGAAAATTGGTTGTGACAGGTATGTTGTGTTGCATTTCATCAATTTTTAATTATCTGAACTTTTCAGAGCAACAAGCTTGAGAAAGTGTAGGGAAATTGGTTAGTCAATGGAGACGCTTCAATAGAATAGAAGGAAGTTTAAAGAGATAGGAATGTCCAGGTAATTAGGATGAAAATCAGTAAATAACATATAAAAAACGGTTGAATAAACTGTGATGAGTTAAAAGGGTGCATAATATTTATAATAAAATGTATGACAGCGAAGGGTTTCAGCCGGGCAAGTGATTGGAAAATTCATAGGTTAGAAAAGATCTAAAGGAACTTTATAAAGGTGACAAAACATAGGCATTTACTTAACATTAGCATGTTCAGAGTTAGAGTGCTTTGGAGAAGTTAAGAACATGGATTATTTTTTTATTCAAGCCATAATATAAGATGATTTAGCTTAGTTTATTGACTTGTTTACTATATTGGAGGATAAAGGCTGATATTGAGGGGAAAGAAACACTTGTATCAAAAGTAATTGAAGATACACCATATTTGTGAAAAGAGACCTATCAGTTCAGAACTGTGTTAGCATGCTAACTACTATGAAGTAGTTAGACTTAGGAACTTGAGTTTGTCTCTTTGTGGAAGTATATTAATGTATATTCTTTCCAGGGAGTACTTGGTTGATTTGTTTAGGGAGCCTGGAGTCTTAAGTCACCCTGATTCCTCTCTCAACGGTTCTGCTTCTGTCTTAGTTTCTTCACCCTTATGTCATCCAAGGTTTAAAGCTGTAAAGACTGCTGGGAACTTCAGGACATTAGCCAAATTGTATTTCTCTGAGAACCAATCTCTCAACATTGCACAAGATGATGTTTTCTCAGGTGAATCCTTGGTTCCATTTGCATTTGCCATTACCCAACGTCTCCATGTTTTATGGCTTGAAGCAGTGACACTTGGCAGCCAAAGATTTTACTGACAAATGAACAATGACCTCTATAATTAACATGCTCCACTAGTGATTTATTTCTGTCCTTTCTTTTCATCATGACAGGTGCTGCTAATGATCAAGATGATAAAACTCATCCATGGTTTTCTAATACATTTGACTTGAAATTCTATGACAAGAATAACACTATTTCCACTTCAAGCAACAATCTTGTATCTTCAGTGTCATCACGGTTCCAAGGAGGTGCTTGTAAGGTTACCCCAAATAGAGATATGCAGATACAAAACTTATCTAATCTGAATGTCATCAAATCATCACAATTTGACAGAGGTTCTGTAACTGTTCCACCAAGTTCGGAAGCAACTCAGTCAGTCTTGACTACATCAAGTAGTGAACTTTATCTTGAAGAGGAAGGTTTGGACATCCCATGGAATGAACTTGTTTTAAAGAAGAAAATTGGGAAAGGTTTATGTTGTCTTTTGGACATCAACACTCCATGCTTTAGTAATTGTTGATGCATGCAAATTTCTTTTCATGCATGCTATACTTTATGACATAAATATTGTAAGAGACTTCCTATGGAGGATTCTGACTTTTTGAATGCTTTTCAGGTTCTTACGGAACTGTCCATCATGCTAAATGGCGTAATTCAGTAAGTATATATATATACATTTTTTTTTTTCCTTTTATTTGTAATGTCTAATATGAAGTTTGATGATTTGTATAGGCGGTGCTGGCACAACATGGCACACTTTCTATCTCTACTTGCATCCATGAATGCTTGCCTAGTTATTTTTATTTTTCCATCTTCGCTTGTTTGCTTAAATTATTTTTCTTTTAAAAACAGATGTTTTGTTTGTTTTGTTAATTCTGTAAGAGACATCAATTTTCTGATCTTATAAATTTCAGATTAAACACTGTAGTGAGCATAGTCTATTTGCTTGCATCGTCTGCATCCTTAGGGTAGTTTACAGGGTTCTGGACTTATCAAATGATTTTCTGTTTTACGTTCCTTCTTATACTGTAATTTGTTTACTGTAATAATGAACATTTATGTTTCGTCAATGCATTTCGATTTTTTGCAGCAGTGGAATAATATGGTTAAAATTTCTGTCCTGGTTCTAGTGCAGCATGCAATTCAATTGTTTAATTTTAAGTTTCTTGCTCTTAGGATGTTGCTGTCAAAATCCTTGTGGAGCAAGAATTCCACGCAGATCGCTTTGAGGAATTTTTGAGGGAGGTATGCTGAAGCTACTTTGTGCTTTCTGAAAATAAATGAGAAAATGGAAACAGCTTTGGAACGTGGAGATAACTCTAGCCCTTTTCTTCTTTGCAATATGTTCACATTATCTGGTTCTTTAATATCATTTTTTGGCTGTAATTATTTGTTAGGTTGCAATCATGAAACGTTTACGGCATCCTAATATTGTTCTCTTTATGGGTGCTGTTACCCAGCCCCCAAACCTGTCAATAGTTACAGAATATTTATCAAGGTATCAAAATTCTCTGTAATGATTTCTTCTATATTCTCTTTATTTATGCCATCAGAAATGAAGGCTATCACTTTTATGTATCAGTAATTGAAATTCATATTTTGGATTGCAGAGGCAGCTTGTTTAATCTATTGCAGATGCCTGATGCAAGAGAGGTACTGGATTTGAGGCTTCGCTTAAATATGGCTTATGACGTGGTATGTTATATTAGACATTTGATTCTGTTTCTAAGCAAGAATGCTGAATGGAAATGTGCTGGTGAAAAACTTGCATTGTTATCCTTGTTACACATTAGACATGAATTTGTACTTTCCTTTAGATTTAAGAGATGTTTATTGCTCTGTACAGGCAAAGGGGATGAATTATCTTCATCAGCGTAGACCTCCTATTGTTCATCGAGATTTAAAGTCTCCAAATCTTTTGGTTGACAGTAATTACACTGTTAAGGTGAGAGTTAGAAAATCATTCTGCTTTGAGTTCTTCAAACTTCAAGCTTCTATCTTTTCTTTTAAGTCAATATATGGTAGATAAGGTTTTGAAACAATACTTCCTTGTTAAGTTGATAATTCAACGTGGAAGCCAATCCTACCCATGTGGCCATGTCTACCTGTTTCTTAGTCAACCATTCATTTGATCAGTAGGATAAGGGTTTTTTTTGGAATGCAAAAACAATTGTCTGTTTATATATTATACAGAAAAAAATACTTAGAAAACGCATTTGGTTGGAAGAACAATCTTCTTTAAAATTTAAAAACAATAAAAAGTTGTTTTTGCTATTTTTTGTGTTATTGAATCACAATATGGGAAAATTGCTCTGTGCTGAATTTGAGAAGTTTAAAAGAGGGAGTGATCTATGTTAATGCTGAGTGGGAAAGTATTTTTCATGTAAAAATGCACTAAAAGCGGCCAACTGTTTCTATTAATTCAAAAGAAGATCTGTAGAAGTTTGCGAGGAAGTTACTAATATTTCATGAAGTAGAATTCAATTGTCAACTTCTCTTTTGGCCTCCGTCTCAACAGACTTTAGGATCTTTGAAGAATTTTTTGAGGAAGATACTTACATTTAATTCATGAATATTCTCTTTATGATCTTAGGAGATAGTCCATTAACCTCACTGCTGAAACTCAATTAGTGCTCACTATGCATCAACTAAGTAGTCTGTACTATTTCATCTGAACACAGAAAACTTCGAATGCATTGTAAATTGAATTTTGAATCATGATAATCATGTACATCTTACTTAACCTTTAAATATGGTGAATATGATCATCCAGGTCTGTGATTTTGGTCTTTCTCGTTCAAAGGCAAACACTTATCTCTCATCAAAAACTGCGGCAGGGACTGTAAGTTATATTTAAGCTTTTAAAATATGTTACCTATCAGATTTCTGTAATTGTTAGATAACGGAAGCATGGATGAGTTCAGATACTAAAACCTATCTGTTTTTTTATTTTTTAATAGCCGGAGTGGATGGCACCAGAAGTTCTACGTGAAGAGCGATCAAATGAGAAATCAGATGTCTTCAGCTTTGGTGTGGTCTTGTGGGAACTTATTACTCTGCAGCAACCTTGGAAAAACTTGACTCCTATGCAGGTCATTCATCTATTATGTGGCTTCAAAATAATAATTTCTTAATGAATTTATTGAGGAACAGTCAAAGAAAAAAAAAAAAAAAAGAAGAAGAAATTTGATCTCTGTTGATGACTTTAGATTTGTAAACCTGATAATCAGCTAAAATAAGCTCTTTGAATTTGATTGTAATTGAAATGTGGCTCTGTAAGAAACTTTATCTGTTGGAGGTAAAGGTGACAAGGTCACTAACTATTATTTTGGAGCAGTTGGAAGCTGATGCCAAAATGGATTCTGTTAAAAACAATTAGCTGTGATTTGTTTGAAGTATCTGAAAATAAATTAGAACGCCATTTCTGCTACTCACTAACAACTTTTGGCCCCAGTCTGAAATGGAAACATATAATTTCAATAGAGTCAATGGTGTAGCCTACTCTACATGCTGATAAAGTATGGCTTGTCAGTGGAGAGGAGTCAAGCTCTACATGCTTTAACTTATCAATTAGTAATTTATCTAGCTTTTCCGTTCTTCTAAGTACTGTTTTGTGACATTTAGGTGATACAGAAGAGTCAACCAGTTTCATCTTAAAAATGTAGCTCATTAAATATGGCATATCGTACTTGCAGGTTATTGGAGCCGTTGCCTTTAGCGGTAAAAGGCTTGAGATTCCAGACAATGTGAACCCTGCAGTGGCTACCTTGATGGAGAGCTGCTGGGCAGAGTATGTTTACAGCCACTTCAAATGATTGCCAGTATTATCTCGGATTTTTTTTTATTTTTTTTTTATTTTTTGGGTAAATGAGACTATTTCACATAATAATTTGTTGCTTTACCTCTCTGATAACATGCTTTAATCATGTTGCAGTGACCCTGACAGCCGTCCTTGTTTCTCCAATGTTATGGAAATTTTGCAGCAATTGCTCATGAGTTCCATTTTTCGGCCCAGTCAGCATACATTTAATAACTAATCTACAGGGCATTTGAATTCCATATGAATAGTTGTTCATGTGGCAGTAAGGCTCTCTTCTCTAATTATACAGGTGAACCGCCCTTGTGTTTATTTGAGTCTCAGATATATAGATTTTTTGATCGAGCGTGGCTTCACAACTCGCTCTTTCTTTCTTTATCGTCTTTCAAAATATAGCATTTTAGCAGAATCCAAGGTCTTAATGTGTGTTTTTGAAATTCCTTGGCAGGATATTTGCCATGCATATTTTGCGAGTTGAGCTAAAGTAACACAGCTAACATGGGATGTTCATTTTCAATATTCCTTCCCAGCTTAACACCAATGCACGATACATAGAGCTCATTAGTCTCATGTGCCATTATAAGAGCAGTCATCAGTCGCAGTCATACATCTTTGATCCAACTTACCTGAATTTTACATCATTATAAACTCAAAAATCGCGTGAAGTGGTTTCTGGGTTGTGCGGTTGTGTAAAGTTTAGTCATTTTCATATGATGTCGACTCATATTAAAGAGTCCGAGAGGGCAGCATATTTGACTGCAATGCCGCTTGTTCTAAGGTGCAGGAGATTAATTGTGACACATTTGGTGAGGCTTGCTAATCATGTATAAAATAAGACTGACTGTTTGTATGTTTCGCAAGTTCTGTGAGCATTTGATTGCGTTTGTAAAAGCCTGGTAAATGAGTGAAATTTGAACTTTGCTTTTCATTTTTACTAAGCTTTCAATATGAGCATGAGTTAATTAGATAAAAGAAAAATGATTTATCATTTTGGCTCCGTTTGGTTCATAATTTTGTGTTTTTGGGAAAAGTTTTTTTAAAAAAGTTAAAAAAAAAAAGTTGAATTGGGCGGGTATTACGATGTAGGATTGACAAATTGTAAAATTCCCCCTATGTTTGTTTTTTTACAAAACACCCCTTATAATAAAACATTAAAAGTTAATAAAAATACCCCCAATCCACTCTCAAATACGGACAGTCGGCCACCACTGCCGGAGGGTGGCCGGAGTCGTCGTAATAAAAATATTAAAATATTAAGGGGTATTTAATTGAATTAATAAATTTAGGGGGTTTAAAAAATGTTGAATAAAGTTGAATAATATTGTGAGTTTTGGGGTGTTTTATTGTTTAACTTTTTTGGGAATATTAAAAGTAGTATTCCCAAAATCCAACCAAACGAAGCCTTTAAAATTTTAAAAAATACTTGAGTTCTTTTGTATTTGTAGATCAATGTTTTAAAATTATTAAATTATTTATTAACAAGATATCAAGTATCTAAGTATGTAAAACATGTTTTAGGTAAGTATCCCTTGCCAGGCAAGATGCTTCTAATGCAGTTTGAACCCTTGACATTGTAGGTAAAGTTTGTTCCGCTTGGAGCTCAGTTACTAGTTGAAAATAGTAGTTCTAAGAATTCATATAATACATTAACTTAAATCTAAAAAATGTAAAGTTTGAATTCTTTTTTTCAATGGAAAGACAAAAATTCAATCAGACGTTCTTGACCTCAAAATGAATTTTAATGATTTTTTACCCTTTTCACAAAAAATAAATAAATAAAAGAGACAAATACCCTGTTACCTTTAATCAACTTATTAGGAAAATATAATACTGAATTTTGCAATTGCACAACTTGAAATTTTGAGAGAAAATCTTAGAAAAAGAAGTTGTATTGTAACCCTAAGGGGTTGGTTTAGCAATCGAAAACATTTACTTCCTTCATTGACTTTTTATGTTCGAATCATTTTGGGGTTACGTGTAAAATTTGTGACTTATAATATTAGGCTTATAGAGTGTTCAATCAGCTTTGGAGATTAATCGAAGTGCGTACAAGCTAGCTCGAACACTCCGATCATAAAAAAAAAAAAAAAAAAAAGACACAAAAAAGTTGTATTGTTTTTGCAGGACACAATTATGAGAAATTGTCTTGCAAAACCACTACTTGTGAAGTTGTGATATCATTAAGAGGGTATAATTGACATTTCAATGTAAGAAAGGAAGGAGTTGAAAAATAAAAATCAAATTAAGCAAAAAGGCTGTCTAAAATTGACAGCCCTTTGATCACGTTGGGTGCAATTAGAAATCAGGCTGGGGATATATAAGACCATAATTTAAGAATAAAAACCCAATCAGTTTAAGCCCAAAAATAAAACCCGCAAAAGGTTTATAATCTAAACCCTAGCCTCAGAGTCCGGCTCTCGACACTTTGTGCCTCTACTCTGTTTCATCTCTTCAGGTGAGCAAGATGAACAAATAAATTGTTTTTAAGATTGGGTTTTGTATTTGTTGTTTCGATGTCTATGATTTTACATGTTTTAGACTTATATGAATTAACACCAGGTAGACTTGGAATATTGAATAAGCTCTGTTTTAATTGGCATAATCGTTTTGTGAGAATAACATATTTCTGGGTCTGTTTTTGTTAGTGAAATGGGGGCCAAGCAAAAGAAAGCTTTGAAGAAGAACTTGAAGAAAGCTTCTTCACAGTTATCAATCCCGAGTGACAAGAAAGAAGCAGCTGATTTCTTGGTATGTTAATTTTGGTTTATGTTATAAGTTTTGTAGTTTCAATTAATCTGAAATGGAAGTGAATTTTGGGATAAAAAAAGCACTTTTTGAGAAGCACTTTTGGTTAAATAAAGTTCACCTTATTATGAGTTTTGGCTCTGTATAAGCTATTCCCAAGGGTGTAATAGATGAAAGTGATTTTTGGGATAATTAAAGCGCTTTTTGAGAAGCACTTGGTCTGTTATTTCTGAAATTTCGTATGCTTTGGAGAAAACTGTTTTTACGCAACTGTTTTTATACAGCACTCCCCTAGCACACCCAGTAGCGCAGGATTCAATTCAAGTTGATTTACCTTATGTATGTGATTTTTAGTGTTTCATTTTTTTTTTTTTTAAATTTATATATATATATATATATATATATTTTTTTTTTTTGTATGTATTAAAGCCGCTTGAAGGAGGGCCTGGGCGTAAGCTTCCTGTGG
The DNA here is from genome assembly GCF_008641045.1 of Pistacia vera. Taxonomy (NCBI): domain Eukaryota; kingdom Viridiplantae; phylum Streptophyta; class Magnoliopsida; order Sapindales; family Anacardiaceae; genus Pistacia; species Pistacia vera. The sequence continues at coordinate 1,058,269 of NW_022195423.1, read as the reverse complement.
AAAAACCACCTGTATGTAAGGCCACAGTTCTGTACATTGGTCGGATTCCACATGGGTTCTATGAGAAGGAAATGCAAGGTAAATGAGTTGTAAAGCTTCGATGGAGTGTCAAATATGTATTAGATAATGTTTATTGGGTTCACTGATTATTGCTAATTGGTTTGGTTGTCACAGCTTTCTTTGGCCAATTTGGTGTAATCAAGAGGCTAAGAATTGCAAGGAATAAAAAGGTTAGTGCATTAGGGTGTTATTTGAGTAGTGCATTTTACCAAGTTATTTTATTGTAGTTGACTTTAACTGGACGCAGTTGTTTTTCCATTTTTCATCTTAAGTTTTGACCTGAGGGAAAGCAGCTTGAGAATTCTGGGGAATTGAAAACCGTTTGATGATATGAATGTGGATAGTTAGTATTGGCCTTTCATTGGTAGCTGACTTTCATCTTGAAATTTCCTTCTCTGAGTTATGAATTGAAAATTCTTGTGTTCGGCTATATCCAACTCGATTGTTCATAATCTCTATCTCTTTTGTCCTCTCCTCCCCACTGTCTCTTTTATGTCAAACTCTATTTAAGATTATAGGAATTTTTAACAAATTGATGACTTGCATTTTATGTTTTCTTTGTGGTTTTATTACATTTGTCATCTTGTAGTTGGCATCAACTGACTCTACTTATCTGATGTTTGACAGAATGGAAAATCAAAGCATTTTGGCTTCCTCGAATTTAAAGATCCTGAGGTTGTTTTCATGGCACTGGGATTTAAAGTTGAAGTGCCTATGATATTTTGTTCCTCTGTTCTTAAATATATATTTTGAGTGCAGGTAGCAGAAGTTGTGGCTGATACTATGCATGGTTATCTCTTGTTTGAGCACCTTTTGCAAGTGCATCTTATTCCTCCAGAGCATGTTCATCCCAAATTGTAAGAATTTAATAATCTTGTATTTTTAAAGGTTTCTTAATTGGTGATTGTTAACAGTTTGTGAACTTGAGAAAGGTTGAAGGATTTTGGGTATCAAAAAATATAAGAAAACATATTGTTGTCTTGTACTAGAAATTGAATGGGAATACAGTGGAAATTTTAGAGAGAGAAGTGAAGTAATTTTTTTAATCTTTTATCCTTTTTAATTTTTTGGATTTCTTTTGGGTTAATGGGATGGTTTTGACAGGAGGATGGTGTTTGTTGGTGGTATGTATCATCTTCAAGGGATTGAAACAGTTTTAGTCCATCGTGAAGTGCTTATACCCTTTTGCCAAAATGACGCATACAACTAGAATTAATAAATTTCCCCATGAAATCTTTATAAATACCCAATTTGTTGAGGGCATTGTTTGCCCGCCTTTGATAATCTGGATTTGCATGTTACATGCTCTGGAATTTATGTATGGGCATTTCAATTTACCTAGGTGTATGCATGTTGAATTCCAAGCAATCTACTGTTTTATATCTTTTAGCTGCTTCCTTGTTATGGAAAACATTCACTTGAGTCCACTTTGTGTATGCCGTATCATACTTGACCCTGGTACTAGTGTCCATGGAAATTAGATCAGAGTAAATATGAAGATTTTAATATAACCAAACTGTCTTAAATCTCATCAGGTAGATGTTTGTTTCATTGTTAAAATTTCTTGCATTTATTGCTTATATATGATGGAATGGTACATGAAGAAGCATGTTTCATTCTTCATGTACATTTTACAAATGGGCTGCTGATGGTATATGCCTCTTTGCTTCCCCCCCTGGACATATAGGTGGAGAGGCTTTAATTACCGATACAAGCCAGTGGATAGGGTTCAAGTGGAACGGAGGCAACAAAACAAGGTAATTCATTTTGCATAAGTGAAATATTTTCCAATCATATTGTTATTGCAATATCTACGAATGGAAGTCAATAGAAACTCCTCTTTAAATTAGTGTCTCATTTTTTTCAATTATTGTTCAGGAAAGAACTTTGGAAGAGCACAGGAAGCTGGTAGAGAAAATTTTGAAGCGTGATCAGAAGCGGCGCAAGAGGATAGAAGATGCTGGTATTGAGTATGAGTGCCCAGAAATTGTAAGTAGCAAGTGTCTTTTATTTTCTTTAGTAAGGGTTGTGTGGCCGATTGCATTTATTAGTGCAATGACTGTAAAAATAAAAATAGAAGAAAAGCACACGAAGTCACTCTCTGGAAAATATCAAATAAGAGTCTTGATGCTTATTTCCATTAAGGTAGTATTATATGATTATAAGTCGTTTAAATTGTAATGTTCTAGTTGACATGATAATAAAGGGATGTGGGCCAGACTTAAGCATTAGATGAAAACAAACTAGGTTAGTAATGGCTTAATTAGAAGCTAAATACACTGTTGGTTAATTGACTTCAATTTGTGATATTCAGGCATCAAGTTTGTTTGTAACTTGTGTATTGCCTAGCGCTTGTTCAATATAAGAAAAATGTAAATTGCATAGTGTTAATATGACAAGGGTGTGCTAGTTGGTGATATGTTCTTTTCCAATAATTGTCATATAATACACACGTGCTCACATTGATAACAGCTCATGCCCTTTCAATTATTTGCCTTGTGGTGGTGTCTTGGTAAACGTTTATTGTCGTTATTCTTATCTCTTGGAATAGAGAAATAATTAAATCTTATGTCACAATTGCGGCATTACTGTCAGGAATTTGAGAATTTAGCCACTCATCATTTTTATGTTGCTCTACAGGTGGGTAGTGTACAGCCAGCTCCAAAGAAGATAAAGTTTGATGAAGAATAGATGTGCCATCTTGTTATACTTTGTGGGCAATATCAGCATTACATTCTGCCAGGTCGATTTGGTCATATGATAAAAGTTCTGAAATGATGTTCTTTTGAGATTGAACGATTTATATCATAGGTGGGCGCTCATCTAACCCAAACGGTGAAGTTAATTGGCTCGGCAGATGAAAGTAGGTGTTTATAGTCTTCCAGTTTTTTGGCTTTTAACAAACTTTATAGATTCCATCCTACTGTAGCATTTAGTATAGATGTTTTGCTTGATAATTTCTAGTATGCGAAAACGGCGGTGTGTTTCCTCAATGTATTATTGATAGTAACGAAATTTTGCTTCATAGCCATTCTCTTTTGGTAGTATCATCTGTCCCAATGTATTCTCTCTTGAATTTATCTTGACCGCAACAAAAGGATTATTGGAGATTATTAACAGTCTACAAGGAGCTGAGATAGAACATTAAGATCTGAAAACGGTGTTGTTGGAATCAGATGATTCCAGAACAATATAAAGTTCCTTTGATCTGGCCACAAAAGTTATAAGAGCATGTTTAATTGGGTTGACCTATTTATCAAAAGAGTTTATTTAAAGTAAAAGTGTTTTTTGGGTAAATGGTAATTTTATAAAAGAATAAAAAATACAACTAGGAAAGGGGATTCCTCTTCAAGAGAAGAGCAGAGTACCTTGGCCAGGACCAAGGCACCAACTACACAAAAAATTTACACGCTTTTGGAACAAAAGCACTAACCTCTGAAAGGCCTATACAAAAAGAACACCAGATGCCAACGGCAAAAACAGGCCTAGATTCAAAAGTGTAATCTGCACAGAAAAAAAACCAAATGGCCTATGTACCATGTATTTATTATTTAAAGTAAAGTTAGAAGTAGTTTCTTTAAATTTATAAATACTTTTTGAAAATTTTTCTTTATTTATTTTGTTATATATTTAAAGTAAGTTATTTTACATCTACTACAAAAATTCCTTATAAATTTTATATAAAAGCTTTATTCAAATGAGTTACACTAGAATAATTTTCTTATAAGTTCTTCGAAAAAACTGTATCAATCAGACCCTAAATCAACTTACTCAGCTAAAACTTTGGGAATGGGAATTTTAATTTCAGTTTTCAATTTATCAAATGGTTAGATTCTACATAATGTGACACTGAATTAGTACTGCAATATATAAATATCATTTATATAATAAACTCCTCAAAATTATATTCTTGCAAAGATATTTACAATCTTTATATCCACGAATTGAATTTTACCATAACCAAACATATCTTGAACTTGAATAATACTATGTATACATATAATTTTTCAAAATAAAAGAAAAATACATTGCCGGAATTGTTCGAATCAAAGAAGAGTAATGAGAATGAAGAGGAGAAGGGCTGCAATGAAAGAATATTTCAAAGAAGCAACAAGGATGGCCGACGAAATTACCAGCAATTGCCACAACACTTGAACACTCGCCCAAGTCAATACTCCCGTCAATCCAACGGCGAATATGTTATCCGGATCCGGCTCCAAAATCTAACCCCACTTTAAATTAAACAGGCTCCGTCGATCTTTCTTCAAATCGTCACCATTAACGGACCCATTTGCCTGCTGTTTCTCTGCGTCTTTCTCACTGGTTTCTAAGTCCTTTTTCTTGGGATTTTGCGCGAAAAGGACGAAACTTGAAGGAATTTTCTGGGATTTGATTTTGAGAAGCAGATCATAATTGTTATGGTGAAGAATTGGGACGAGTTTTGGAAATGGCGAAGATGTAAGAGATGTAAACCCTAACATTTTTTTTTCCTGTAAATTGTTGAAATGAACAGAAATCAAAAGAACAGCTTGCTGGACCGGGCTTGAGGTGGCCCAATGTTGTTTTTCGGCCCATTACGATTTTTTTTTTTTTTTTTCGTTCCAATTGTAAATTTCACCCAACAAACACAAACTAAAACCCTGGGAATATATTTAATTTGTAAATATTACAATATTATAGTTTATATTATTTTAAAAAATATATATTTGGGGTTCTTTGTGTATTGCTTGAATGCTTGATGTAAAATAAAGGTTTGATGTATAATTTGATAAGCCAATTTTTTGTTTTTTTTTGGGAGGTTGTTTCAGAATACGGTTAACATATGGATTTTGCAGTTTTTTTGTCTGTAAATTTTAGATGTATGCGATTGCTATGATTAACATAATTAAGCCACTTATCAGTACGATATTTTCATTAATCCATATTGATCATAACTTGAATATATATATATATATATTAAGACCATATATATTCACGTTAGATTCATTACATTAGATTAAAATAATATTTTATAACTTAGATCCACGGATGTAGTAAGGGTTTTTAGTCAATGGGGTTAAAAGATCTAAATTGATAAATTTACAATAAAATATATATTGAAATAATAAGCATTAAAAAAATGTAATCTAAAAATTTTATTTTAAAAGTTACACATACCCAATTTCAAATCTATTTATTAAATTCAACAAAAACTCATAGCTTATGATCTTTCATTAATTAAGAAAGCTAAAAGAAGATATTTTTAAGCAAAATAACAAAAAATGAGCATCATCTTATCTTGTGACCTCTGGAGGAGTAGTATTTCTTGATTAATCTAATTAAAAGAAGAAGAAAATATGAGAGAAGAGGAGAGGAAAGGAAGAAGAAAGAAAAAGTGAAAAATTATTAATTAATATAAATTTTTGTGGGGGTAAATATAAATTTAAGTGAGCTCTGTCAACTATTATAAAATATAAACATGTTATTTATTTTTGGCAAACTTTGAGTGGGTTCAAGTGAACCCATATCTAAAGCATTTATTTTTGGCAAACTTTGAGTGGGTTCAAGTGAACCCATATCTAAAGCATTTGCTACGTCACGTCGCTGCCTAGATTTAATGATGTATATGCATGATCTTAATAAATTTCTATCAGGATGTCTTGACTGGAGAATTATTCTCCTTTATATATAACTTATATTATAAAACATAGTTATTAATAATATTATAAGAAAATATTGTAAAAATATCAAAATCCAAATTTATTTTATGCCAATAATGGAACCAATGTTTTGAAAACCGAACCGAGCCTTGACCCGGTCAAGGACCCAGTTCACGGTTTGACTAATTAAACTGACGGCNAAGAAAGGGGTTAAACAAATAATCAATTCAACCAAGAGAATCAATAGCCAATTTTACAATTATGCGTAAATTTTAGATGTATGTGATTGCTATGATTAACATAATTAAACCACTTATCATTACGATATTTTCATTAATCCATATCGATCATAACTTGAATACATATATATATATATATATATATATATATTCCTTGATATAAATTTTGTTAAGACCATATATATTCACTGTTAGATTCATTACATTAGATTAAAATAATATTTTATAACTTAGATCCAAGGATGTAGTCAGGATTTTTAGTCAATAGGGGTTAAAAACATCTAAATTGATAAATTTACAATAAAATATATACTAAAGTAATAAGTATAAAAAATATGTAATCTAAAAATTTTATTTTAAAAATTATATATACCCAATTTCAAATCTATTTATTAAATTCAACAAAAGTTTATAGTTTACGATTTTTCATTAATTAAGAAAGTCAAAAGAAGAGATTTTTAAGCAAAATAACAAAAAATGAGCGCCATCTTAGTTTGTGACCTTTGGAGGAGGAGTATTTCTTGATTAATTTAATCAAAAGAAGAAGAAATATGACAAGAAGAGGAAAAAAAAAATGAAGAAGAGAGAAAAGGTGAAAAATTGTTAATTAATATAATTTTTTGTGGGTAAATATAAATTTAAGTGAGCTCAAAATTATCAACTATTATAAAATATAAACATATTTTTAATTTTTCGCAAACTTTGAGTGGGTTCAAGTGAACCCATATCTAAAGCACTTGCTACATCACGTCCCTGCCTAGATCTAATGATGTATATGCATGATCTTAATAAATTTATGTCAGGACTTCTTGATTTGAGAATCATTATCTTTTATATATAACTTATATTATAAAACATAGTTATTAATAATATTATAAGAAAATATTGTAAAAATACCAAAATCCAAATTTATTTTATGCCAATAATGGAACCAATGTTTTGAAAACAGGACTGGGCCTTGACCCGATCAAGGACTCAGCTCACGGTTTGACTAGTCAAACTGACGACATGTTGGTATCTAAAAAGTTTGAAATCTTGCAAAAATATCCCTGAAATATACTTGTCAGTCCTTGCAAGTTTAAAATCTAGCAGATACACTCATGTGATCTGTTTGAGTATTGACTTTTCTGGCCAAATTCAAGTTGATTTCGATGGCCAAAATTCAATCCGACATCACCACCCGAACCACAGTCCTCTACTCCACAAAACCCCTCTAACCCTGAAACTTGATAGTCCCCCGTTTGCCAATCGTGACTCGTGAACACCGTCGTAATTGGGTTGATTTTTCGGCCAAATTTTGACTTATTCCAGCGTCACAAATTCAATCCAACACCACCACTTGAACCATCGACCTCCACTTTACAAAACCCATCTAACCCTGACACTTGGTAGCCCCTTGTTCACCGACCGTGACTCGCATATTGAGTTGTTTTTTCCGGCCAAATTCCGGTTGATAACCTAATTCTGACGTCCACCACCCCTTGAACCTTTGGCCTCCACTCTACAAAACCCCTCTAACCTTGGCACTTAGTAGCCTTTTGTGCAGGGGCGGATTTAGCCCCTTTGAGGGTAGGCCTCATATTTAAAAAAAAAAAAAAAAAATTTATTAATGTACAAGCCACCAAAAATTGTCAATTAATATATATACCCAGATCCACCCTTATATTTTAAAAAAATGAGAACTATTATACATATATCTAGGTTCATAAAAAACTTACTATTAATATATATATTTCAAACCTACATCATATTAAAAGTTTAAAACTCTTTCCACTCTTTTTCTCCATGGCTCCACTTGTTTTTTATGATTTTATCCCCAAAATTATTTACTCTCTCATTCTCATTCTCTTTCTCATGTTATTCACTCTTAAAACTTTTAAAAATTGAAATTATTAAATTTTCGCTACTCAAGGTTTCATAATTAGCTCAATTTTCTAGTTTTATTAATTTTAGGTATGTGTATTGTTTATTTCAATTTAGTTTATTTTAGGATTTAATTTTTTTTTTTTTTTAGGTTTTTTATTATAATTTGAGGGAAAAAGACATTAATATTGTGAGTTTATTTTGTATTCTGTGTCTAAGAATGAACACGCTTTCTCAAATTAAAACATTGACTATATTTTAAAGGACATTATTCTTCATCTTTCACTCACCACTTTCCTATATTTCAAACGTCACCATTTAACTGCTCAATTATTAAAGAAATTTGAGTTATTGTCTATGTTTATACCAAGAAAATTCTTTATTTTTTTATTAATTCATATTAAAAGTCAACGCAACGTTGACTTGATTGAAGTTTTGGTTGACTTTAGCCTAATTAGACTATGTATGATCAAAGTCATAAAAATTTATATTATAATCTTTGAAAGCCAAAAATAAAAATATTAAAAGAAAGTTTTGTTCAATGTTTACTTAACACATTTACTTAAAATTTTGCTTCTCATAGATTTATTCAAATAGGAAAATATTGTGTTATTTCATATTATTTTCTCTTAAGTTCTTAATATTATATTATTATTATTTTTTATTAAGGTTTGGTGATTTTTTAAAGTTTTACTAGTTCTTTGGTAAATAATGGCGGAGTCGCAGAGGCCTCCTCTCGGCAAAAATCATGGATCTATCACTGTTGTTATGCGCTGGCAGTAAGATTAGAGATTTGGGTGAACAGTAAAATTGAAAAATTTAGATCAAAGAGGACGTCAATCATCGGTTAGACCAACCAGTCTTGTCCGGTTTTCAGAACATTGAATATGGAACATTATGAGGCATGGGATGGAATAATCCAAGCAACGAGAAACACACACTCACACTTCACGAGAAGGAAAGAAATCGCAAAATTGTTTATTTTCCAACATCTTTTTTGAACATTTAATTACTTTAAAAGATTAGTCATTAGATTACCTAATTATGTCTTAAACAGAAAGGCCTTTATCTTTTTCGTCTCTCAAAATCATGATCATCTCCATCAAATCAAAACCGTCCCTTAATCAATATCCCATATGGCCCCACCATAGACATGATATTGTGTGATTTACAGCTGTGATTGTAGGACCCCCCCCTCTTCGGCCCTCCTTCCCTTTTTGGCAAAGACATTAGAGATTCCCCACTAATCTTCCATCAACGTTAATAAATCGAATTCCTTTGTGATTAAAAAGATTTATTATTATTATTTAAATAATTTAATCGTTCACTAAGACAAAGTTTTCATAATTTCCACTGGGACCATAACACTACATTTCACCATATGTATATTCGGTTAACCATATAATTACGGTAAAATCATGTATTCTTTGTAAAGAGATTTGATTTGGAATTATTATATGTCCACATTCTAATTTTAGAGATTTCCCTGATTTTGTTCGTATTAAAAATACTTGAAAAGGGTTTGACTTTACTAGAATAGGTTCGAGTCAATGACTCAGAGTAATTGGTATTAGAAAATTAATTTTTTGAAAACATATTATAATTAAAGTTAGGTCAATTCCATTAATCAAAAATTAATTAATAGATTTATTTTCATGTATATACTATGCAAAAAAAAAAAAAAAACTTTTTTTTTTTTACCCAAATTGTGATATTTAGCCATGAGATAAAAAATACCCTCAAAAGAGATTTAATTCGAAAGTATTATATGTTTAAAAATTCAATATTAGATTAATCTGAAATATTACATTTAATGGTTTTTTTAAATAATTTTAGAGGGTTTTATAAATTTTTTGAAAGAGCTTTTGGTTATTTCAAGAAAGTATTCAATACTTTCCGAAAATCCGCAAGAGCGGATGAAATTAACCCTTTTTTTTTTTTAATTTTGTAATTATTTTTAGAGTAAACGACTTTTTCCCACCTAAAGTCAGCCTTAATGACATTTTTCCATCAAAAAAAGTTTCAAAATACCATTTTCTCACTCAGCATTTATATTCCGTTAATATTTAAAATACATTTTACTTTCTTAATTGGCACTCAGCGAGTTACTAGGAGATAGGGTAAGAAGATTTTTGTAGAGTGGAGATAAGTAGATTGAACGGTTGGTGGTGAGCGATTGAATATTCAATGTTGAAATCAGCTGAAAATAAGCTAAGAACAAAAAACTTTAACTTTGCAGTAATTGACAATAAATGAGAAATTAGATGTCAGAGTGAGAGAAAATTTATAGAGAAAGACCGAATGTTTAAATGATGGTGAAGAAAAAAAAATTTATCATCGAAATCGACTTTGATAGTAACAAGATATAAACCTTGAGTAGAAAAATAATAATTCGAAACTTTTTGTGGGGAAAAGTGTCATCAAGGCAAACCTTGTGTGGGAAAAAAAAGTCGTTTACTCTTATTTTTATGATTGAATATTGTATTATCTCTCAAGATAGATTAATGGTAAAATTTTAATTTAAGTTGTAATTTATTTTATTTTATTCTGACATGCTGGGATTTAGGTTCACGTCAGATAAGTGAGCAACTTTAGGAAGGAATATAATGGTCGGCAACGTCTGGGATAAGTAATCAGATCTGAGACTGAGATTCTTTCATGAAAATGAACGGTTAAGATTCTTTCTTATAAACACCTGGTGCAGTGATGTCAAGAATAGTTCCTTTCAATTCTATTTAATTTTCTTTCTTTTGTCAGAACAAGTAATCCAGAGCCTACTGAATTCACCCAAAGATTGTACTGTAGTTACACCCAATTAATTTTTAATTTCATAATATTGGTTCTAAAGCTGAGAAACTGACAGCATTAATTGATTACATCGATCAATGGAAGAGTTTTGAGAAAAGAGAAAGAATGGAAAAAAAAAAAAATTAACTTTCCTTCATTCAGAATTTCATCTTCTGTTTTTGGTGAGGCAAAATTTATGCAGTAATTTAGTCCTTATATTGATCCATTTAATTCTGATTTGTATGTGATCTCTTGTTAGATGAACATGATCCATTGGATGGCCGATTGGTAAAAGAATAAAAAAGAATTTAAGTTTACATGATCTTTCGAGTTTGAGTTTCTATAACCCCTAATATGGATAATCACTGAAGCTTTACTCGATTGGTAGTTTCAAAGTCTCGGAAGATTAGTTCAGGTGCATATAAATTGGTTCAAACACTCTAAATCATATATATTAATGAGTTAATTGCATTTTCTCTCTAGTTTCAACTAATTAATTATAAGCTACAAAATAAGTAGAATGTTAACATTACTCGTTAGAGGTACTTTTGTCATTTTAGTTTTAGTTAATACTTTTGACTAACGTTCGTTACAATCGGAGGAGACTTTCCAAGTATTTGAAGTTAATACATACCAACTCCAATAGGTTAATCAGACAGTCAAGAAAGTTTGCTTCCTTTATTGATTTTCTGAGTTCAAACCTTAGAGCCACTTACCGCATTTGTGACGTACCTTAGAACATTGAGTTTATAAGATATTCAATAGAGCCGATGATGCTCCCTTATATATACCATGAAACAATATTGAGTTTATAAGATATTCAATAGAGCCGATGATGCTCTCTTATATATACCATGAAACAAAACGTTTTAAACCCTATTCATGAAAAAGAAAATATCATTATCAATTTGATGTTGATAATGATAGTGATATATATCATTTTGGCTTTAATGGGATTATCCAAAATAGGATAAAATTTAATTAGTAGATAAAAACAATTAATTACCCATAGGCTGAAGATAAGAGAACGTTAAACTTTCTTTTTATCTCCTACTTTAGAGCATGTAGGGTAGAAAATTAGAGACTGCATGGCCCCTTTATTACAAGAAAAGACTATCAATGCATAAATTTTTTTTTTTTTTTTTTTTTTAACAATATAAGAACTTTTAATAATTTTCATGCATGTAAATATGATATGTCAGATTAATTTTTGAAAAAAAAATAAAAAATTGAAAAGGGTTTAAAATACAGAGAAGCAAAGAGTTGATTGTACAATGACATTAATTGATTCCAGAAATAATAAAACTTAAACATAAAATGATGTGAAATAATTGTCATCTTTTATAGTAATTCAATCCAACAGAACAGGGAAAACATGAGCTTCTGAAAAGTGAACAATGCCTTTGCCAGCCATTAATTAATGATAGAGTTATCAAGGTGAGGGGAAGAACAATAAGTTTCGACCTAAAAGGTCGAAAAAAAAAAAAAAAAAAAAGGACAGAAATGACGATTATATTGAGATAAAGAAATATAACTATTGTAATCTATGTATATCGTACTGAACATATACAAATTTATAACTCATTTTATGTTCTTTTTTCACACCGAATCACATATTTGGGTTTAAAATTAAGTTGGGATATTGAAAAAAAATAAAAAACCTTCGATATTATTTAAGATTTGTCATTAATTCAATTTTAATATTATCATATTATGGGATTAGAATGAATCTTTAATTTGGTTTACTAAATCATCATATTAATCAATTATAAAACTAGATTATCATTTGTGTTCATGTATACAAAAAAAATTAAATTTAGAAATGAGTAATACTATGCCCATAATCTAATCTCACATCCTTTTCTTATCATCTCAACGTGACAGTTGAGTTAACAATTGTCTCAATAGCTCTCATTATACGTCTACACTCAACACATTAAATGACTTTGACTAAATACGAAAGATGGTTTCTTAGGGACGAACGTTTATTTTTTAGGGATGAACAGTTATTTTTTTAGGGACAAAAGATCATTCTTTCATAAGTAATTGTTGTTCTTTATGTTGTTATTTATGAATGAACAGTAGGGATGATTGTTTGTTTTTAAAGAATGATCGTTTATGTTTAATCAAAGTCGTTAATTGATATGATTATACTAATTTTGCTATAATATTAAGATTATAAGCGATTGTTACAAGATTAGATTCTAATTATAATATTTTTGTTTAGAAATTTGGCATATTTTATGCTGCAGTAAAGGAAAGGTAATGAAGTGAAATAATAGATGATGGGTCAAAAAAGTTAAAAAGATGAAATCCTAAAACTGTACACGCGTCATCTAATCACTGCTTGCATTAGGTTATCATGCACCCTCGTGTAATGCTATGACATTTGTCATAATCCAATTGGGTAATCCTAAGAAATACTTAACAGAGAAAACACTCTCTCCTTTATTATTATTATTATTATTATTATCACACGAGAGAGAAAAATAAGACAGACAGAGAGAAATACAAAGAAAGAAGGGAGCAGTGATGAAAGTAGCGGTAGACTCGGATCCTGTCCCCTAAGAAAAAGGTTCAATTTGTACAGACAATAAGTCCATTAATGTCAAACATTATTTGACTATCTCTATCTCTCTCCATCTTTTTCTTTCTCTCTTTCTTAGTTTCTTTCTTCCTCAATCAAAATAATATTAATAATAATAAAAAAAAAAACCTAATAAAAAATGGCTGATGATATCAACAATCAGTACGGCCTCCCTGATCTCGGCCAACTGGTCTCTGGTAGAACCCACTTTCCGGCGAATCCACAAGCCGCGGAGTCATACTTGTTTCACAGGAATCATCAGCATGAGACAGTCATGTTGCCCGGTGGATTGGTTAGCTTTGGTCACGATCATCATCACAATAATTTTAGTGGCGCAAATATTTCTTGCAATACTTCTGTTTCTGGTGCTGCTGCTTCTGGTTCAGCTCATAGTTCCAGATATGGAGGAGTGGATATGGAGAGTGGTGGATGGAGTTTTGGAAATGAAGGTGGGAATTGCCGGTGGCCACGGCAAGAGACGCTTACGCTTCTTGAGATCAGATCTCGACTCGATTCTAAGTTCAAAGAGGCTAATCAGAAAAAACCGTTGTGGGATGAAGTCTCAAGGTATACAAAAACACACTTGTTATTTTATGTATTTGATAATTTTCTTTCCTTCAAATTTCTGATTTTTCATCCAAAATTTCCCATTTTGGTTTTTGTCTGCTCACCCTCTCTCCAACTTCAGTGGACAGTGATGATGACAAAGATTGATTTTTAATAAATTTTATGTTTTCTTTTACCTAGTTTTGTGATTGAAAATTGAAATATGACAAACCTTTCCTTCAACAGAGGGAGACCACTGACCAGGTCTTGTTTTATCTTAGTTTTATAAGTTTTCTAATCGATTTCTTGGAGGGTTTTCTCTAATCTTTTTTTCTTTTCTACCGGCAGATTATTTAATGCTATCAACATAATTTAATAATATTATCGATATTGTTTATAATGTTTTCAAAATCTTTAATTATGATTCAATTATTGGAAATGTTGATTAAAATAAATGAAGCTGAAGGCATTTTTGAGTTACTGTTTACTGAATTAATGCTTTTGAGTAACTAATTAGAGGTTAGAGAACGCCTATTAATCGAACTAGGGTTTGCTGATTTTTTTGTGTAATTATTTCATAAAGCGGGAATTGATTCTTTTTTGTACAGGATAATGGCGGAGGAACATGGTTATCACAGAAGTGATAAGAAATGCAGAGAGAAGTTTGAGAATTTGTACAAGTATTACAAGAAAACAAAGGAAGGTAAAGCTGGAAGACAAGATGGAAAAAACTACAGGTTCTTTCGCCAACTTGAAGCCCTCTACGGAGAAACAAGCAATAATAATAATAATAATAATCAAATTTCACTGTCGGAATCCCATCTTGATCATCATAATCATAACAATTCTAGTCTTCTTTACCAAACTCAAAACAACCAAGAGGCTTTCCCGGATCAGAGCCTGAGTTTCTCCAACACTTCCGAGTTCGAAACCGCGTCTTCAGAAAACAATGATAACGATGATCTTTCAGCCATTGCCTTTATGATGAACCAAAAATCCTTGGAGAATAATAAGCAGAAAGGGGCTAGTGATGGAAGGGTTAAGAAGACTTGGAAGGAGAAGGTTAAGGAGTATGTAGATTCACAAATGCGGAAGCTAATGGAGTCACAAGAGGCGTGGATGGAAAGAATGCTGAAGACTATTGAAGATAAAGAGCAAGAAAGATTGTGTAAAGAGGAAGAATGGAGGAATCAAGAGGTGGCTCGGTTTGATCAAGTGCATGAATTTTGGGCTAAAGAGAGAGCTTGGATTGAAGCGCGAGACGCCGTAGTAATGGAGGCATTGAAACAATACACAGGAAGAGGATTCGAAGTTTCATCATCATCAGCTGCGGCTAAGAAAATTCCCATCAATAAATGGAGTGAACCTGAGACTTCATGTTTGGTACAACTTGTAACAAAATTCCAAGAAAATGGATATTCGGATGAAAACCTTTGGGAGGAGATAGCGGCACAAATGGCGAGTTTGGGGTATTTCAGGAGTGCAACTGAGTATAAAGAGAAATGGGAGAAGATGAAGATGTACTTCAATTTGGCAACGGAGGGTAACAAGAAGCAAAGGCTTGAGAGCATGGATTTGTCTGCAAGTTCTTATGGAGGAACTCAAGTTTTTCACATGGTAGGAAATGAAGATGTGGAGAATTTGTGGGAGAAGGGAAAGAATCATCATCAAGAGAGAGAGAATTTAAGGTTTTCTCCATAGGAATTTTTTTTAGGCTTTAACTTGTTGATGAGAAGGTAAGAGTTATTATGGGTGTGTGACAATTGGGGTTTTGTTTATTTTCTGTGTAAGTAAGTAACTGACTCGGGAATTTTCTTCACGAATTACTCTCAATTCTTAAGTGCAAGAAAATTGAAACCTAGATGCCTCTAGCTTACTTAATGCTCATTAAAAGATTTCAGGTTTTTCATGAATTAACAGATGATTCCAGGGTTGTGGCATTCAATTTGGTATTGAAACAATAATAAATTGGTGGGTTTTTGTGCTTTAATTATCTGTTTTTTTTTTTAAANAGTTTTGTGATTGAAAATTGAAATATGACAAACCTTTCCTTCAACAGAGGGAGACCACTGACCAGGTCTTGTTTTATCTTAGTTTTATAAGTTTTCTAATCGATTTCTTGGAGGGTTTTCTCTAATCTTTTTTTCTTTTCTACCGGCAGATTATTTAATGCTATCAACATAATTTAATAATATTATCGATATTGTTTATAATGTTTTCAAAATCTTTAATTATGATTCAATTATTGGAAATGTTGATTAAAATAAATGAAGCTGAAGGCATTTTTGAGTTACTGTTTACTGAATTAATGCTTTTGAGTAACTAATTA
Source organism: Pistacia vera (assembly GCF_008641045.1). Lineage (NCBI taxonomy): Eukaryota > Viridiplantae > Streptophyta > Magnoliopsida > Sapindales > Anacardiaceae > Pistacia > Pistacia vera. Next base: position 1,042,219 of record NW_022195423.1, on the reverse strand, counting down.
GAGGTTAGAGAACGCCTATTAATCGAACTAGGGTTTGCTGATTTTTTTGTGTAATTATTTCATAAAGCGGGAATTGATTCTTTTTTGTACAGGATAATGGCGGAGGAACATGGTTATCACAGAAGTGATAAGAAATGCAGAGAGAAGTTTGAGAATTTGTACAAGTATTACAAGAAAACAAAGGAAGGTAAAGCTGGAAGACAAGATGGAAAAAACTACAGGTTCTTTCGCCAACTTGAAGCCCTCTACGGAGAAACAAGCAATAATAATAATAATAATAATCAAATTTCACTGTCGGAATCCCATCTTGATCATCATAATCATAACAATTCTAGTCTTCTTTACCAAACTCAAAACAACCAAGAGGCTTTCCCGGATCAGAGCCTGAGTTTCTCCAACACTTCCGAGTTCGAAACCGCGTCTTCAGAAAACAATGATAACGATGATCTTTCAGCCATTGCCTTTATGATGAACCAAAAATCCTTGGAGAATAATAAGCAGAAAGGGGCTAGTGATGGAAGGGTTAAGAAGACTTGGAAGGAGAAGGTTAAGGAGTATGTAGATTCACAAATGCGGAAGCTAATGGAGTCACAAGAGGCGTGGATGGAAAGAATGCTGAAGACTATTGAAGATAAAGAGCAAGAAAGATTGTGTAAAGAGGAAGAATGGAGGAATCAAGAGGTGGCTCGGTTTGATCAAGTGCATGAATTTTGGGCTAAAGAGAGAGCTTGGATTGAAGCGCGAGACGCCGTAGTAATGGAGGCATTGAAACAATACACAGGAAGAGGATTCGAAGTTTCATCATCATCAGCTGCGGCTAAGAAAATTCCCATCAATAAATGGAGTGAACCTGAGACTTCATGTTTGGTACAACTTGTAACAAAATTCCAAGAAAATGGATATTCGGATGAAAACCTTTGGGAGGAGATAGCGGCACAAATGGCGAGTTTGGGGTATTTCAGGAGTGCAACTGAGTATAAAGAGAAATGGGAGAAGATGAAGATGTACTTCAATTTGGCAACAGAGGGTAACAAGAAGCAAAGGCTTGAGAGCATGGATTTGTCTGCAAGTTCTTATGGAGGAACTCAAGTTTTTCACATGGTAGGAAATGAAGATGTGGAGAATTTGTGGGAGAAGGGAAAGAATCATCATCAAGAGAGAGAGAATTTAAGGTTTTCTCCATAGGAATTTTTTTTAGGCTTTAACTTGTTGATGAGAAGGTAAGAGTTATCATGGGTGTGTGACAATTGGGGTTTTGTTTATTTTCTGTGTAAGTAAGTAACTGACTCGGGAATTTTCTTCACGAATTACTCTCAATTCTTAAGTGCAAGAAAATTGAAACCTAGATGCCTCTAGCTTACTTCATGCTCATTAAAAGATTTCAGGTTTTTCATGAATTAACAGATGATTCCAGGGTTGTGTCATTCAATTTGGTATTGAAACAATAATAAATTGGTGGGTTTTTGTGCTTTAATTATCTGTTTTTTTTTTTAAATCTTTTTTCCTTGGCAGTTCTCTTAGTGTAAGAATTGTACATTGTTAGTCTACCAAATATTACAAAAGTTATAAATTCTCTAATATTCATGTGATACTATAAATATTCATTATAGGAAATTGTGTATATTCTAATGCTGGGAACTGAAATTGGCGTTTACACAAATCGTTGTTGACGCACAATGGCGTCGGCAATAAATTGAAGTACCGTAACACAGATTGTATCAAGTTAAGTCATATAGACGCTTGCATCGTGATAATCAACTGATTTACAGCACCCCCGACGCCATTTTCCCGGCACCGGTGCATGCCTAACTTCCGGTGGTGACTGTTAGTAATCGGTTTGCGCAAAATTTCTAGAAAATTATATTTTGGCAACGGGGCCGGGTAAGGGCCATACAGTCTCAAATTTTTTCTTCCAATCTGCTCTACTCGTGGTAAAAGGACAAAGGTAAAAAAATAGTTTTACATTTTACCTCTAATTAGGCTGTAGAGTAATTGCTATCATGTCTTAATTTTTTATGTAAAAATAGCTAACCTCTCAGAGATAATGATATTATTGTCAAACATCAATCAGGTATGAGATCTTTTTAATGCCCTCTAGGGATTAAATTGTTTCGTTTTTATGGAAAAACAAAGCTTGATTTGTAATCTATAGAGGTCCCCATATATATTTTTATAGTACCATGCATTGTCTGCACGAAATCTGTTTGATTTATGTAGAATTTCTGTTTCTTCTGAATTTCGTATTGCTTGTATTTTAATGCTCTCATTGTTTTAGGAGTTAAATTTGAGACATGGGAAACAACTAGAAAGTGGTAAAAAACTGGCACTCTTCCAAAATTATTTACTTGTACCTCTTATAAGATCTCTAATTTTCTCTTTACAATTTCAGGAGCATCTGCATTAATTTTAGGGTTTCATATATTTGGTGTGCGACAGTGCGAGGCACCTTTAAGTGGGTATAATATTCAAGTATCGTTTGCTGTCAGGGTTGAAGATGGTAATAATCTTTTCATGATCAGCCATTCTTATGTTTCAACTTGTTTGAGAGACGTATTAGCTAGCTTCAGTTTCGCACTCGAATTCGTAAAAGCAAGGTTAGAAGATTTCTGGCTAAAGAAAAAAAAAAAAAAAAGGATTATTCGAGGGAGTTCAGTCTTTTCATATTTACTTTGAGCTTTATAAATCTTAATTAATTTTCTTTCCACTCTAGGTCAGGAGATTTTATGTCTTCTTACTAGTTATTCTAGATATTATTCTAAGGCAATAGATGAAAGATTTCAATTTAATTAAATACAAGATTCTTCCCAGATTTGAGTTCTGAATATTATATTGAACAAATCGGAGATTCTGATTACCAGTTGATGAAACAGAATATATCAAAGGAATAAAATTTTGATCACATGAAAATATTAAAACAAGCATATGTGGCATAAAATTCTTTCAAAATTTAGACAAGTTCGATAACTGATTTGAACTTAAAAATATAATGCAGGAATATACAGTAGCCGGTCAAAGAGACAATGAACACTCTGAAAATGTACATTTTGTTTTGTTCTATGGCTTCTAGTTAGGCCTGAGTGACATACCCCATCACCAATAATTTTAGATTCAGAAAAATAAGATGAAAATTGGCAGCCATCATATGCCATAAGTTAGCTAAGTCTGGAGCACTTCTTAGAAATTTTTTAAAGCCACCAGTAGTCTCACTCTTAACAATAATCACTAATGAGTAGAACTAGTTCAAAGCTATTAATTCGTGACAATCCACCTCCTTAGAACCGACGTCCACGGCAGCTTGATAGACTCAGCTAGCAAGACTTCATACCTTCAGGTCATCCATCTGCAGTAAGGGCCGTCCCAGATGGGTGCCAATCCACAAGATTTCCTTGGAAGGTTGTCCTGCTCTAGTATTAATTGTAACAGCCACAAATGGCATTAAACCGGCTGGTAATGGTGTCCAAGTCAAATAATTCCTTAGCGATGTTGGACTATTAGAATCGTTAAACTCCCTTAGCAGAAGGAAACATCAGTACTTGATTACCTAGATCTCCAAAATTGTTTCGTTTTTATCAGAAAAGTTGCATTTAATTCTTCCGTTTTGCGTGGAGTACTGGAGAGTCACGATTACAATGGCAGAAGAAATCAGTTTTGCACAAGTTGAGAACGGATGTAAAGATGATCAACAGAAAGACAAAAACCTAATTGACTATGCTTTAATAATGTTATTATGTATTAAATTAAGAATGGCATAATCCATGAACTATCCAGCTAAGAAACCTTTAATTTCACTTGTGTCAGCTTAAAGATATAAAACGATTCTTGATGAGGATTAGAGAAAAAAAGTACTTCATTAGAAAAGAAATATCATCTACTAACTACTGATTTGTAAAGTGCTAAAACAAGAAGAAAATTAAATTGAAGTTCTTCAACAAAGTGGGGAGCACAATATGAAGAAGGATGAAAAGATCGTTTATATCATCTTAAATTCTTGGTGGAAGGTTAAATATTAAGCAAATATATATATATATATATATACACACACATACTAAAGGATATATTATTTTATTTATCAAACCCTAATTACGCATCTACATATTCATATTCATACTCTCAAAATACTTATATTCAGGATTTACTCAAATAGAAATAATGTTATAATCTAGAAAATGAGTTGTTTCAAATGGTGGTTTACAATTATTCAAACTTAATGAAAGTGAAAGTGAGAATTTCTCGTTAACCGAAAAATAAAAACCCGAGCATATTACATGATTTTAGAAAGTGAAATATAAATTATTTGTTAAATTTAAAATGAAACATGATTTTCAAATGGGCCTTGACTCGGCCTGTCGAGTTTTGTGGACTAGCTCTGAGACCAAAGCCCATTAGGCTTGGCCCAGTTAATATTTCCATGCTAAGTTCTATAATGGGATTGGGTACCAGCCTTGCAGTCCATGCAAGGCCGAGCAGCTCGGCTCGGCTCGGAAAAAGCTCGAGACGAAATCGAGCTTAAATAGCTCGACTAAGCTGGCTAGTCAAGTTCGAACAGCCAAAAGCTCAGCTGGCGAGCTTCAACAGGCTTGGCTTAGTGGGGGGAATATGTAATTCGTANTTATTTATCAAACCCTAATTACGCATCTACATATTCATATTCATACTCTCAAAATACTTATATTTAGGATTTACTCAAACAGAAATAATGTTATAATCAAGAAAATGAGTTGTTTTAAATGGTGGTTTACAATTATTCAAACTTAATGAAAGTGAAAGTGAGAATTTCTCGTTAACCGAAAAATAAAAACCCGAGCATATTACATGATTTTGGAAAGTGAAATATAAATTATTTGTTAAATTTAAAATGAAACATGATTTTCAAATGGGCCTTGACTCGGCCTGTCGAGTTTTGTGGACTAGCTCTGAGACCAAAGCCCATTAGGCTTGGCCCAGTTAATATTTCCATGCTAAGTTCTATAATGGGATTGGGTACCAGCTTGCAGTCCATGCAAGGCCGAGCAGCTCGGCTCGGCTCGGAAAAAGCTCGAGACGAAATCGAGCTTAAATAGCTCGACTAAGCTGGCTAGTCAAGTTCGAACAGCCAAAAGCTCAGCTGGCGAGCTTCAACAGGCTTGGCTTAGTGGGGGGAATATGTAATTCGTAATTTATTAGGGGAATCCACCAAAACTTTTCTCCAACCTGTCACTATATTCTCCATCAAAGCCATTCCGTTCTATCCTCTTCATCAAAGCCGTCCATTTCTATCTCTTCATCTTCCTTTTCTTCATCAAAGCCATCCCTTTCTATATATATTCTTCATCTTCGATTTCTTCATCAAAGCTGTCCCTTTCTATCTTCTGGTTTTGTTATTGTGAATTTATGGTTTGTGATCCTTAGTTACGGATTGGAAGTTTTTTGGGAGTTTTGTTCACGAGTTCTGATTCTTGCGAAGAGAGTTGTAGTGTTTTCTGGTTTGGTTTGGTCTGGTTTTGTTGTTGTGAATTTGTGATTTGTGATGTTGTTAATAGAGTTTCGACAGAGAAATCAAGAACATGGAGAGATCGAGGTCAATGGCTCGATTAGCTCGAATTTCAGCATCGAGCTCGAGTTCGATTTTTCACCCTCGTCAAGCTCGAGCTTGGTACTGTAGCAAACGAGTCGAGCCGACTCGTTTACAATATATCTTTTATAAGGTGAAGTTGGGATGACATTTTTTTTTTTTTAAATTTTATAATATATCAAGATTTTTTTCATTTTTTTTAAAAATTGAATGTGTTCAATTGAACCCAAAACTGTGATGTGGCCACGTGTCTAGGTTTTTAAGGACACTTCACGAAAGCATTTTTCATCCAAAATGCATATTCTTATCAAGGACCCGATTCCCAAAACTTATTTATTAAGTAATGTGACATGGCAGTTTCAAATTCCATAACCTGTAAAGTTAATTACCGGTGAATTGAAAAGAATGATCATGTGCCTAAATCTCAGCCATAATAATCCGCCGGCAACAGTGGATGAAGCAGTTTTCATAATGAGTTGGTGAAGAGATATTTAATCAGTCATTTTCAATAGAAATTAATTGTGTTTAAACATGAGAGTATCAATCACCATCAACTGGCCAGATTATTTCTTCTCATTAGACAATTTATCATTATATGCATGATAATGAAGTTGAAGCCACCTCCTTTTCTGTACTGGCCCCCCTTTGTGCATGTTTCTGGGAAAATCACTTTTACAGGAAGTGCTTATTTATTTCTTCTTCTTGGGCAGTTTCGGGAAGTGCTTCCAAATTCGGCTGCAACTGTAGCATATTTGCACATGGAACCTCTGTTTTAAAACCCGGACCGGACCAGCCGGTCGGACAAGTTTTACCGGGACTGGCAACTTCTTTGGTTTGATTCAGGGTTTAGGGGGGTATTTGTAATATTTCAAATTTATAGGAACTAATTATCATTTTTAGGGGTGTTTTGGAGATATATCAAAAGTTTAGGGATCAACAGTTTTTTGGTGCATTTTTTGAAATAAATAAAAATTTTAGGGACTAATTTGAAATTTTTTAGGGATATTTTGTAATATACTAAAATTTAAGGGATTAATATGTATTTTAAAAGAATTAAATTATTGCTGACGTCACCGGTCCAACCGGTTAGACCGGTTGTCCCATGACCTGGGCAGCAAAACGGGTTACTCTCTGATTCGGATTTTAAAACAATGCATGGAATTAAGGACCTTCACCGACATCGTTATGTGACAAAAGTACTTTTGGACTGTTTGGCTTATGCTCTTAACATTTTCCTCACTTGTTTCATCAAATTTGGAGGCGTTTGTTCATTGCAATCTTAAAAGCATTTTATGGTGAGGATGAATACTGTAAGCAAAACCAAAAAATTAGACAGTCTTTGATAAATCTAATTCAAATCACACTTTAGATTCACATCCAATAATTTTCTTATCTTAAACTCCTTTTTTTTTTTTAAACTTATTTAAAGTTGTGAAATGTATATATTATATTAGAAATCTTAGGGTTTTAAAAACTGTTATGCCTGAAAAATATAGGGCTGATGCAAGACCTATTCAGCATAAAAGGTCAGAGCTTGGGTAGGCTCGCAGCCAGTTAGAAGCAGCCACGTCGCGTGGTGACAGGAGCAGCACACTCTTGTCAGTAAAGTGGGTGCGCGCCAGACCAACCAGAAGCTGTAGTGATTCCACGTGTCCAACCTCTGCACCAAATCGCGTAAATCACTCTGGAAAGTGGGCAATGTGACATAAAGAAGGATTTGCATGGATAATCCTACCAACTCATAGATTTAGTAATGATAACCTTAACCAATCCCACTATAAATTAAGAGCTCTTCTCTCATTTGCGGGATTGGCGACTCTCTCTAAAAAAATATATAGCATTCTCTCTCTTGTACAATCATTTGTAGGTCAGTTCGCTAACGCGACCTGACCTCTATCATTAATACAAAAATTAGTGGACGTAGGATTCGCTTCTTTAGCATCCGAACCACTTTAAACGTTGTTTTCATTGCATTTACTCTTATTTTCACATTCACGTGTGTCTTTTGGGCCTGCTCAGCATTTCACACGTGCGTTTGGTTGGTGTCAAAATCGTGCATCAACAGTTTGGCGAAGGAAGGAGGGCCTGATTTAGTGTTCATCCTTCATCAAGAGAATCTCTTACTGGTCCTACAACATCAAATGGCCCGCCAACCTGAACTTGAGCGAACCAACCAGGGTGCTGAGGGGATACCCTAAATCCAGGAGGACACCTCTTCCGAGATACCTTCGATTCCGCAAAATGTCACGGGGGATATCCCATCAAGTTCACAACTTGACCCTGCCATTATGAGCTACCTGGAAAGGTTCAACAATACCCTTCAGATGGTCAACCGAATGTTGAACAGTTTGGACCAGGGCATGTCACCCAAATCAGCTAGGGCGGTGCAACCACCAAAAACGTCTGCAGGTCGCGTGAAAGCGCGACAAAGGGAGATAGCCCGTGCCACGAGCACTGTAGCACGTCGAAGAAAGGGTAAGTAAGTGGCAAAAAATGGGCCTGAGGGCTCCAAAGGGTCGGCAAACACTGACCACGTCCTGAATAGAATACCAGTGGCGTTAAGACTCGATAAAAGGACGCAGCCTGAGCCGTCCCATGCCACGTCGCATATACACCCCCATAAAAGTGCTGGGCGGGGCGATTCTTATCACCGCCAGCAAAACGATCCTGATTGTCATCGTGCGGGAGGTTCCCACATTTCCTGGGGCGGTTTGTATCACCGCGAAGCTTGTGAAAATTTCTCGCACCATTTATCGCCATCACACGACTCTAGCCAGTGTGTGTCGAGAGCGGCTGGAACTGCCGGCTGAGGCGAAGAGGAATCCGACCTCCGGACTTTCCTCAATCGCAATCGCGAGGGTCAAACTCGCATGGGCGAAAGCAATCCCCAAATGGCTCCACTGCCTCAGATTGAAGAGCTATAGTGAGCTCTAGACTGACTAAGAGCTCAGCAAAATGAGCAAGGGCAGGTCGCATCTGCATCCCCCTTCTCTCTAGAAGTGCTAGCCGCCCCGCTCCTATCAAGATTTAGAATGCCCGACATGCAGGCGTTCGATGAAAATTCTTATCCGTAGGATCATTTATATGAATTCAATGACCTGATAGAGCTTCACTAGGTCTCGGATCTAGTGAAGTGTCGTTGTTTGGCAATAACCCTAACCTCTCATGCCAAACGGTGGTTCAGGTCACTCCCAGCGGGATCGATTAGCTTGTGGCCTCAGATGAGCGTGACGTTCCTAAGACACTTCCAAGCGAACTGAAAGTTCTCAATGCCTTTGAGCTACCTTAGCAATATAAGGCAAGAAATGGATGAATCCCTCCAGTCTTACATCGATCAATTCCACAGAGAGCTCAATAAGGTAGCTCACACTCCCGAGGAGTCTGTTCGGACTCTCATCATAGTGGGAGTTTGCCCGCAGACCGACTTGTGGAAAGAGTTACAGGCTGAGGATGATGTTTCCCTCACCCATTTCTATAACCTTACGGAGAAGCACCTTCGTATTGAGAATTCCGTGGCGGCGCTCCACCACAGCGCCTCTGACGCTTCGGGTAGTGCGCCTGGTCGGGAGGAAAGTAGAAGAGTTGATCGCAGATGGGCTACTAACGATCAACGAAAAGGAAAGAAACCGCGCTATGAGCCCAAAAAGTCTTATGCTCTTGTTCCTCGTCGCGATCGTGACAAAAATTAGTATACGCATTTGAATACATCTGTATCGGCTATTCTTCACAAATCAAAAGAAGCCAGCCTGCTCGGAGAGCCTGAGCCCATGAAAAATCCCCTGTCAGCCAGAAATAGTAAAAAGTACTATTGCTTTCATCGAGATAATGGGCATCACACCGATGAGTGCCGAGCTCTTAAATAGGCAATCGAAGACCTCATTAAGCAAGGGCATTTCAAAGAATATATTGATGATTCCACTCCTGTGCAGGAGAAAAATCAAGGGGAACCGGGAAAAAAGCAACGTGATCGCAAAGGCGTATGCAGCGTCAATATGATCTTTGGGGGATCGCACCTCGCGGGAAACTCGCGAGGTGCCTAGGAAAGATATGCTCACGCAGTCCATCACGATCCGATTAGTGTGATGAGCATGACGCGACGACCCCAAAAGGTTCACAGGGAGGAGGAAATTACCTTATCCGAAAAGGATGCAGCTCATTTGCATCATCCCCACGATAACGCTCTTGTGATCACGCCACTGATCGGGAGCCATAACGTCCACAGAATGTTGGTGGATAACGGAAGTGCTGTGAACATCCTGTTCCAGACAGCTTTCAAAAGTATGAACTTGGACGAGGCCGACCTGAAGCCCGCCTCGATCCCCTTATATGGATTTACAGGGGACCACCTGATCCCCAAAGGAACGATCTTACTTCTAGTCACGCTGGGTGACTTTGACGAAGTGACAAAGGTAACTGAATTCTTGGTAGTGGATTGCCCGTCCACTTTTAATGGTATCCTAGAGCGATCTCTGCTGAGAAACCTCAAGGTAGTCACTTCGATATACCATCTGAAGATGAAGTTCCCCACCCCGCGGGGATAGGGGAAGTTAGCAGATCTCAGCGCGCAGCTCGCGACTGTTATGTAAAAGCAATACATATGGCATGCAAAGGGAAAGGTATCTGGCGTGATATTCCCTGACAGGCAATGTCGATCAGCCGGATTGAACCATAGCCTGGCCCAACCGAGGATAATATAGATCCTCGTATTCAGGAATGCCCTTCCAGTGGGCCAGTTAAGGATTTAACTGAAGTATCGGTCGACCAGAGCGAGCCGAGCAAAGTGTTAAGGATTGGGAGCAATCTCAACCCCCAGCTCGCTATCGAGCTAACCAGTTTCCTCAGAGAAAACATCGATGTGTTCGCATGGTCGCACGTAGATATGGTCGGGATTAGCCCGGATATTATTTGCCATGCATTAAACATCGACAGTGAAGCCAAGCCGGTTCACCAAAAAAGAAGAGCGATGGATCCAGAGCAATATGCCGCCTTAAAGCTAGAGGTGGATAACTTCCTTTGAAACGGATCCATCCGGGAAGAGTTCTATCCGACTTGGGTTGCTAACCTGGTCATAGTAAAGAAGTCTAACGGCAAATGGCGAACCTGCATCGACTTCACCGACCTCAACAAAGCATGCTCGAGAGATAGCTTCCCCCTACCTAGAATTGACCAGCTCGTGGATGCCACCTCGCGACACGAGCTGCTGAGTTTCATAGACGCGTACTCGGGATACAATCAAATTCTAATGTACCTACCAGACGAAGAGCATACATCCTTTGTTATAGATCGGGGACTGTACTGCTACAGAGCTATGCCCTTCGGCCTCAAGAGCGCTGGCACAACCTACCAGCGGTTGGTTAATCGAATGTTCTCCGAACAGATCGAAAAATCAATGGAGGTCTATGTAGATGACATGTTGGTCAAATCCCATGTCGCTTCGGATCACATAGCGCATCTCACTAAGATGTTCGATATCTTCCAACTATACATAATGAAGCTAAACCCCCTCAAGTGCTCGTTCGGAGTATCCTCGGGAAAATTCCTAGGATACATGGTTAACAAACGGGGAATAGAGATCAACCCCAAGAAAATCCAAGCTCTCCTCGATATGGAAAGCCCGACCAGCAAAAAGAAGGTCATGAGCCTTAATGGACGAATAACGGCGCTAAGTCGCTTCATATCGAGGTTAATAGATCGTTGCTTGCCGTTCTTCAATGTTCTAAGGGTCAATAAAAAGTTCGAGTGGACTCCCGAGTGCGAACAGGCATTCCAAAGTATTAAAGAACACCTCGGGAAGCCACCTCTCCTGTCTAAGCCTCTCCCGCAAGAGATCCTCCTCTTGTATCTGTCCATCTCTCAGTTCGCGGTTAGTGCAATCTTAGTTCGGGAAAAGGACAAGGTCCAATGGCCAGTGTATTATGCAAGCAAGCGTCTGTTGGATGCCGAGATACGGTATCCAGAAATGGAACGGTTAGCCTATGCCCTGCTGATCGCTTCCAGAAAGTTGCGACCTTACTTCCACGCCCATACAATCTATTTAATGACTAATTACCCGCTTAGGTAGGTCCTCCAGAAGCTGAAGGCATCAGGTAAATTGCTTAAATGGGCCATGGAATTAAGTCAGTTAGATCTAAAGTACAGACCAAGATCGACTATCAAAGGGCAGGCTGTTGCCGACTTCATATCAGAATTCTCAAATTTTCCAACAAGTGAGTTGGAGCAACAGCCCAGCAAAGCCATTCAGGAAACTGCTCAAAATCTGTCGACCTGGAGCCTTTACGTCGATGGATCGTCGAACAGAAAGAGGGTCGGTGCAGGCCTTCTCCTTTTGAGTCCCAAAGGGGCTTGTGTTCACAGCATTCTCTGGTTCGGGTTTAAGGCAACCAATAATGAGGCCGAGTATGAAGCTCTGCTCGTTGGATTGCGGTTGGCCAGAGATATGGGTGCAACACACAATTTTAAAAGCTGGACCGGATCGGCCAGTCTAATCGGTTGGACCGTGAACCGGTCACGTGTCTGGTTCGAGTCACACTCAAACCCGCTAATAAACATTAAGCCGCTTTAAACCAGTTGAAAATCAGATAATATGAGTGAACCGACGGTCCAACCGGACCGGCGGAAAAACCGGTCCACAATTTAAATCCCTAATACGCGACAATCTTCTTCCCTTTCACGCAGCCCTTTCTCATCTTCTTCTCTGTCACACAGCCCTTTCTCATCTTCTTCTCTTTCAGTCTTTCTCAGTTTTTTTGACAAAAATTTCTCAACAAACACTCTGATCTCTGCGAAAATTCTCACGGTTTCGGCTCTGTCTTCTGTTCTCTCTGAAATCCGACTCTTCTGTTTACTAACTCTTTATAAATATTAGTCAAAAGGGGCTAAGAAAAAGGTATCTAAAGAACTATAGCCTGCAGCTGCCGCCAGTTGTTTGTTTGTTTGCTGCTGAGAGGAGAAGCTTCAGCTAGCTTGAGTGATTATCGTTTAAACTGCCCAGCACTGTGAGGTACGTATGATTTTTCCTTTCTTTTTCTCTCTGTAGTCTGTAGTGATCTTATGCTTTGGTTGTTTGATTTGATCTCTTTGTTTGATCAGTAAGATCTCCTGGTTTTAGAGTAAAAAAGGGTTTTGAAATTGAATCCCACTTGGGATTTGGCGTTGAAACTGATGATGAGTAATGTTTTTGAATCTGAACTTTCTCTCTGCTCTTTGTTTTCTAAGTAACATTAGAACTTCGTTAAGAAATGAGAAAAAGGGTTGAATTTGTTCGGTCTTCTTTGTTTTCAGTCATGAATATGATTTCATGAAGAAATGGGAAAAAAGGGTTGAATTTGATGAGTTTGTGTTGGTGATTTTTTTTTTTTTTTTTAAATAAACATATATATTAGAAAATTGTTTTTGGATTTAACAATAAATACAGTAAAATTAGTTGGTGATATAGGCTTCTAAAATTTAGGTCTATATTTGCGCAAAAAAAGTGAAGGGAATTTATTCCAATTTATATATGGTAAAAAATGATGAGGTCTATGTAAGTTTTAAAACCTTTATGTATACTTTTGTAGTTTGACTACTACAACTTCAGATCTTTTAAACGTAAATGATGATCTTTTAAATGTAAATGATGGGAGTAATAGAATTAAGTGAAAATTAACAATGTTATTATAGGTGTTGGGATCTTTTAATTTCTGTAGAACCAGATATTGATTTTAAAAATCAGTCCTTGATTGATTTCACTACAGAAAGTTCAATGCTCTACCACTGATTGGATGTAGAGTTTGCAATATTTTTTTGAAAATGCTGATACATGACCAAGAGTTTAAACAAAGATGAAAATTGCTTTTGCTGAGAGACTATAGATGATTAAGTAATTGGATTAGCTAGTATAGATTTTCAGGTCATAAAAAGCTTCCCTTAGCTGATAGTTGTTATGATAGTTTTTTTGCATTCTGAGGCTTGGGCAGTTTGGGCAGTTTTTTTAGCTAGTATAGATTTTCAGGTCATAAAAAACCATTCATATATAGTTTTGCAAAACTTGGTTAAACAAGATAGGATATCTGCAGATTGGGCTGGCATACTCCATTTTAAGTCATTCTTTCGTGGCTGTGGTTGTGAGCATAACTTTATATCACATTCAAACCTAATAGTTGGTACTAGCACTGTAGTAATCATATTCTTTCGTGGCTGTGGTTGTGGCTGTGGTTATTTATGAGTGACGACAAGTTTTGTTTTATGTTACATTTATATGCCATATAAAAACAATTAACAATGTATTTTGTATTTGATTCTTTTGATTATACCAAAAAGTTTACTCACAGATGATCTTGAAAAAGATTAAAACTTAGTATCTATTTAAATTAAATTACAAGTTTTAACTTATGATTTCTATTTTTTTACTGAAATTTGCGTAGATGGTGGTGATGGTTTTGATGATGATGATGGTGATGATGGTGATGAATTTTGATGCTAGTGTGTGAAGCTCAATCAACATGGAGATGGATCAAAGAAAAAACACTTGCATCAAATGTTTTGTTATTAATTTTTAATTATTATGTATTTTGTCATTTGATATGTAAATACAACATCATGTTTGGATTTAGACTTTGAATTGTTGCTAAATACTTAAATTATGTTAGGATTGTTGTTGAATTTGAACTTTGAGTCATGTTGGACAGTAATTAAATTGTTATTGTCTTATTGAAAAATAGAAATCTAAAAAAAAAAATTGTTTTTTTTAAAAATGTGCTGACGTCATTATGATGTGTGATGATGTCACCGGTCCAACCGGTTGGACTGGTTGAAACGTGACCCAGCCATCAGAGCAGGTTGCCCTCCGGTCCAGTTTTTAAAACAATGGTGCAACGGCGATCAGTATCCACAGCGACTCCATGCTGGTCATTAACCAGATTCTGGGAGAATACCAAGCCAAGGAAGAAAATATGGTCAGCTATCTGAAGAAAGCTAAGGCCGCGCTCGAGCCGTTCAAGCACTTCACGATCACTCAAATTCCCAGAGATAACAACTCTATGGCAGATGCCTTGGCAAGGATAACCTCGTCATTGGACTCAGATGCACCGGATAGCATTCCTGTTTGATTCAAGAGACCCCCAGTATCAGCTCGATCGAACAGGCCGTGAATGTAACAGAATCAGATTCCTGGATGACCCTCATCATTCAGTACCTCAAGGATGGGACCTTATCTGACGATAAGGTCGAGGCAAGGACTTTGCGAACAAGATCTGCTCATTATACCCTCATCGGAGACCAGCTGTATAGGCAGGGGTTTAGCGCCCCCCTTCTCCGATGTGTAACCAGCGAAGAAGCAGATTACGTGATGAGGGAAATACATGAAGGGATCTGCGGTAATCACATCGCCGTACGTTCTCTCGCCAACAAAGTTGTTCGTCAGGGGTACTAATGGCCCCAAATCCAAGAAAACACCTACAACTTTGTCAAAAGGTGTGATAAGTGCCAGCGGTTCGCAAACATACCATGAGCTCCTTCCCACCAACTGATAACCATGACCAACCCCTGGCCATTCTCCATGTGGGGAATCGATTTCATTGGTCCCATGTCAGTCAGTAAGGGGGGAGTCAAGTATGTCGTGGTCACAGTAGATTACTTCACCAAATAGGTGAAAGCCGAGCCACTAGCCGCGATCACGACCAAAAAGCTCAAGGACTTCGTTTTCAAAAACATTGTGTGCCGCTACGAGATTCCTCATACCCTCATCTTAGATAATGGCAAGCAGTTCGACAACGAGGAGTTCAAGCAGTTTTGCGACGAGCTGGGTATTCATAAAAAATTCGCCTCAGTAGTGAGACTGCAAGCAAATGGTCAAGTTGAAGCTGTCAACAAAACCATCAAGCACACTTTGAAGGCCAAACTTGGCGCAGCCAAGGGGAATTGGGCCGACGACCTTCCCGAAGTCCTATGGGCATACAGGACAACTCCAAGGACCTCTACCTCAGAAACCCCTTTTTCGCAAACATATGGTTGCGAAGTGATGATCCCTGTGAAGGTAGGAACCGGTTCACTACGGAGGGACTTGTACAATGAAGGCGACAATGAAGCATTTACTAGAGCGAGTCTGGATCTTGTTGAAGAACATCACAGCAAGGCTCTACTAAGAATAGCAACCTATCAGCAACACACGAAAAGGTTTTTCGATTCTAAGGTCAGACGAAGAGACTTCCAAGTCGGGGACCTTGTATTGAAGGAAGTTCTTCTCGGTACTCGAGAACCAAGTGTGGGAGTTTTGGGATCGAACTGGGAGGGCCCATACCGCATCGCCAAAGTGATAAGACGGGGGACTTACACCTAAAAAGGCTAAATGGTTCCGTAGTACCGCGAGCTTGGAATGCTGAACACCTTTGACCTTACTATCAGTAATTCCGAACTCATTTTTTCCTTGTAAAGCTTTTATTTTATAACCTTTGTAAATAACGGATGTAATTCTGTTCTTTTGTAATCGCTTTACAAGTATAATTCTGTTCGCATAGAATGTGTAATTATGTTCGCATAGACTTATTCTAGTTATAAAGTTACTATGCGATCTCATATGTAATGGAGCGTACCAAAAGTTAAGTACTCATGAAAAATTACCAAAAATGATCTTTATTTATTTGTAATAAAAAGGAGTACATAATCAAGCAAGAACGAAAGCTGCGAAGGCGGATCACTGATCCTCGCCCCCAAGTCTCGGAAGGGCGACCTCGACATCCCTAGACTGATCGCCGATTTCCTTTTCGGGTACCACCTCTGGAACGTACTGCGGGTGTTCTTCCATTTTAGGTCCCCAAGCCATTTCCTTGGCCTTGGCCTCGGCCTCGACCTGCGCCAGAGTAGCCAGTTCGTCCAAGTACTTGCCAAGGAGATCGGACAAATCCATCTTAGGGTTCTTCGCTTGAAGAGCAAAGATGGACCTGATCGTCCAATCCGCAACCCTGTTCTCCATCTCTGCCTCCTGTTGTTGCATTTCCGTAGTTAGCGAGGCAATGCCACCCTGTGCAAAATGGAGCGCGACCTCAAGCTCGGTTCACTGCCTTTCAGTAGCCTCTCACAGATTGCTCCTTTCCTGCTTAGCTCGCATGGCTCGTTCGGAGGTATTCTACAGCTCTTGATCCTTCTCTCCAGCCTCCCTGGAAAGTCTGGCCACAGTCCGCTGGAGCTCCTTCACCTCCTTGTCGCGTTTGTCCAGCTCAACCTTCTGAAAGTCCACTGTGCGGCGAGTAGCGTCCCTTTTAGACATGTGCTGGTTTGCCTGAGCGATGGACGAGTCCCTGTCTGCTCGTGCGGTCTCCAACTCCTGCATAAGTCGCGCATTCTCCTCCCGCAGCTCGACTAATTTCTCGGCAGACCCCAGTTGGGCCTTTTGCTGGGACATGTGCAGGGAAAGCAAGGCCTGCACGATAAGAGTAAAAGAGTTAGTCTACTTCCCTCAAGAAAGCGAACAAAGGTCCTCGTCCGAGACAACTTGTTTACCTAGATAAAGAGTTGGATCGATGTGGATAGCAGTTTGGCAGGACTGGATGCCAAGAACTACTCGAACAACTCCGCGAGTCCACATTCCAACAATGTTAGGACCACCGGCTGCAAATGGTCCGGGAGCTGGGCTATTGAGTCTAGTACAAGCATTCCGACCCCCTCGGTAGGTAAAGCCTGTCCCGCGGGCTCTTTGCCCGGCCTTTTCCCAGGGACTACGACCGTAGGTCACGTCGACTGACCGATGGAAATGCCAGTTGCGCCTCTAAGCAGCCCTCCCGAGCTGAATGCTCGGTAAGGCTGTGACCTTTCGGGCTAAATGCCCAAGCCTTCCTCTTCGGACTCCATCTCCTCAGTCCGAATTTACTGCCTCTTCTTAGGCCTCGAGGTCGTAGTCTTCTGCTTCGGGCTAGCAGCCAAGGATAGAGGAACTTTCGCAGGTCAGGTCGAAGTACCCGCCTGTGTCTCTGCGACCGGAGGACCGCTGGGAGCAGCTCCAGCTGGTTCGGTGGTATGGCTTTGAGGAAAAGAGAATTGTCTTGATCGTGGCGACTTGGACATCCGAGGAGGCATGGTCGCTGCATGCGAACACCATTAGTAAAACAGTTCGCTCTAGAAAAAATTAGAAATGACAGTCTAGAAACTTACTCGAAGGGGGGGGGGGGGGGGGGGCTCTAAGGCTGCGTACTCGTTGAAGAAGCCGTACCTCCGTAAGTTCTTGGTTGTCACAAGCAACCCCGCATCACGACTTTCCTTGGGCAGAAAACCAAAGGAAACAATTTTTTCCGGGTCCACGAGCAAGTTCAGACTGGTCATTCTATTAACTGGAAAACAAATAGCTCGTTAGCGAAGAACGAAAATCGAGTGAGTTCAAAAGGAAAGAGAACCTACTCAGATCCTAAAAGCGGCTGATGCCGTCATAACGAAAAAAGAAAATTTTTGTGTTGTATGGTCCCACATTACTCGGATAGCTATGTATCCCCGCTTGTATTGAGTTTCGCCTGGACAAGTACCAAGAATCCTTGTCCTTGCTCTTTTTTAAGATGTACGAACAACCGAGCTCAACCGCGGTTAGCTCGCCCAGTCGATTCTCCTGACACGCAATGTACATGGCAATGGCGATCATGTACGCGTTCGGGGTGAGCTATATTGGCACGATCCCGAAGTGATTAAGGACCGACCTGGTGAAAGGGTGAAAAGGGATTAACCTCCCACCCTTGAAGATATCTTTCGAGATTGCGACCATCCCACGTGGCGGATCCCGGGCAGTATGCACCCTGTCACGGAAAACCTCTATGCTAACAGCGAGCTGCTTAACCACCCTTTGCAGCTCGTTGGCCGTAAGCGCCAAGTAAATTTCTCGAAGGGGGCCCGTAGGAGCATCCTCTATTGGTGAGCTGGCTCCTTCATGGGGGTCCATTTTGCAATATGCAAAAGCGACAAAATGTTACCATTCAGTCTTCGTACATTTTTGTACGATGACATGGAGGAAAGATTTTCCTCCCTAAACCCAGAAAAACCCTAATAAAATACTTAAAAGAGCCACCACCAATGGCTCCAACCCAACGAAGAGTATTTCGCCCCCGATGAGCTACTGACGGACAGTCATCACATGATGACTGTCAAAAGCTAAAAATATTGAAGATAAAAGAAGGGAATCATCTTTACCTCTAGGAATGAGAAAGATTGGCTCCTGCTCCGAATATCGAGCGAACACCACTCAGAAGGGCAAAGAATCAAGATTGGCAAAAGTCTCTTGCTCTCTGAAAATGAAAATATTGTGACTTTGCCTGAAGTGAGCTTGGGGTTTTTATAGTGAAGGAAATGGCGCTTTGGTTTCCCTAAGTCAAATGACGTTTGATCGGAAAACGCATCTGACCGTTGATCGCAACCACATGTCACGAATCAACGAGGAAGAGTGACCGTCACGCCTCAAGAAACCAGATTGTCATCCCCTTCTGTTGAAACGCTCAAGCAACGACACATTTTCCCTCCATATTTAATGCGCCCACAGCCGTGTTTAATGCTCTGATAAGGAATGTCGTTTCAACATGGCTTGCATTTAATGCGCATAGCTGGCACTTATTGCGCATATCATCTGCCAGAGCAAAGAACATTTCATTTAATGCACCCACTGCAAAAGGCGCAACGGATAATATCCGAAGAGATCGTTACTAGAAACACTCTTTATCGTTAGTCGCAAGGCGGCCTGACTCTTCGAACTTCTCATCAGTCGCGAAGCGACGTGATTGTTCAACCCCATCTCACGTCAATTGCGAAGCGATGTGACCGACTATGAAGTGGCATGGCCACTTGTCCTAAAAAGTTAAGAACAGGTCAGGAATTCCCTCAGGTCGGGATCATCACTAGTACTGGGTAACCGTGACCAAGTCGTTGATCCTGAGGTCGCAGATCATCCTGGGTCGCTTATGGGAAGATGTCCTTACGATCTCCTTTACAATCAGGTCGGATCGGCCAACATCTCTTCAAACACATCAGATCAAGGCCTTTGTATTTTCCAAGGTTCGATTCTCAAACCTTAAAAACTAGGAGACTTCTTTTATGCCTGAAAAATATAAGGCTGACGCAAGACCCAGTTAGCATAAAATGTCAGAGCTTGGGTAGGCCCGCAGCCAGTTAGAAGCAGCCACGTCGCGTGGCGACAGGAGCAGCACACTCCTGTCAGTAAAGTGGGTGCGCGCCAGACCAGCCAGAAGTTGTAGTGATTCCACGTGTCCAATCCTTGCACCAAATCGCGTAAATCACTCTGGAAGGTGGACAATGTGACATAAAGAAGGACTTGCACGGATAATCCCACCAACTCACAGATTTAGTAATGATAACTTTAATCCATCTCACTATAAATTGAGAGCTCTTCTCTCATTTGTGGGATTGGCGACTCTCTCTCAAAAATATATAGCATTCTCTCTCTTGTACAATCATTTGTAAGTCAGTCCGCTAATGCGACCTGACCTCTATCATTAATACAAAAATCAATGGACGTAGGATTCACTTCCTTAGCATCCAAACCACTTTAAACGCTGTTTTCATTGCATTTGCTCTTATTTTCACATTCACGTGTGTCTTTTGGGCTTGCTCAGCATTTTACAAGTGCGTTTGGTTGGTGTCAAAATCGTGCATCAACAAAAACTAAAACATGTTTTGATTTTTTAAGTTCTATCTTAACATTGAAAACGTGTTTGTTATGATAGTAAAGAATTCTATTCGGATTAAAAACAGGGTTTTACTTGATCCCCCGTGGTTTAATCAAATAACAAAGTTACTTTTAATATTTTAAAAATAACATAAATCCCTGACCGTTAGTATACCATGAGAATATATAATGTGATGGGTAAATAAATAACCACATAATTGCCCCTCTCCCATTTATTTTAAGATTTATGTTATTAATATAACTATATGCGGATTTTAATTATATAATCATACCTATGGTGGATTATTGTAATTAACTCTAAAAATAATAGAAAACTATATAAACAATTTTTAATTATTTTCTAATTTTACACTAGCTTCTAGGATTATATCTTAAAAACTGTTCTTTAACTCATTTCTAACTAAACGTATTTTCATAAAAAGTTTTTATATTCCTACTTTACAAATACAAAAAATCAATTTGAAATTCTATATCAAACAATCCTTTCATTTATATTACAACGTAGACACCGGAGGAGAAGAGGGATGGTGGGAAATATTAATTACTATTTAGTTTCCATCACAAGAAATTAAAGTTAGGGTTTTCAAAGTGGGGTTGAAGAAAAGGACGCTCATGATAATAATAATATCTTGCTTTTATACTTTTAATTCATCAATCCGCCACCAAATTAGGTGTTCATTTAGCTTTTTCCCAATATATCTCACTCATCAATATATTTTATTATTAATTTTACATTTATATTTTGAGTCGGGCCTATTTCTTTTTTAATATTTTAAGTCTAAATATAAATAATTTTAGTTAATTAAAATGGTTTAAATTTGTTTTTTTTACTTATACAGTATCTGTTTATCAGATATATGTAAAAAGCTAAAATAATTGACTTTTATCTTAATACAAAAATATCTTGATCAATAAAAGTTTCTGTAGT
The DNA here is from genome assembly GCF_008641045.1 of Pistacia vera. Taxonomy (NCBI): domain Eukaryota; kingdom Viridiplantae; phylum Streptophyta; class Magnoliopsida; order Sapindales; family Anacardiaceae; genus Pistacia; species Pistacia vera. The sequence goes on along the minus strand of NW_022195423.1, from coordinate 1,021,090 downwards.
TAACTATTCCCTTATTAATTTTATATATAGTTAAATCTCGATAAATTGATAACTTTGATCAAATAATATTTTTGATTGGTCCCGATTGTGATCAATAGGTGAATTAATACTTCACTAAATTTATAAGATAATACATTTAAAAAAAAAAACACGCGGATACCAATTGATATTTAAATTAATAATCTCCTTATACATTGAGATTATATATATACATGACTCAATTAAGAGACATTTGAGCTATTCCCTATGTCACATTAACTCCAAGCTATAAGCTACATTGATGATATTTTTCGAGGTTTAACTGTAATTTCAATTTTGACAAAACCTTTATGCATTATATATTTTTAGTATTAATTTTTGTAAAATAATTTTATAAATATTACATCAAACAATAAAATAACATAGTTATCTTTAGTTTATACACATTGGTTTTGTTTCAAATTCCATAAATTTGATAATTTAAATTTGTTTAAAACAGGAAAAATATAAAACTATATTATACTTAATAAGAGCATTTGCATCAAAACATTAATTTTAATATATTTATATTATATATAAAAAAAAAAACAATTCAATACTTATAATTAGACATTGAAAAATAAACAAACAAACTTGTGATTTGTATATTTAGACGTATTCAGATAACAAATGTATTCACGTTTCAGACAAAAAAGAACAAACACCATCTTCCGCACTTATTTTAAATATTGTATATCAATTAATTCATCTTAATTAATTCCATGATTTTTAATTAATAGTTAAAAAATTATATGTAATGCTGACAACTCATTAACTTTGAAGGTATTACGTTAAGATGATTATCATATCGTCAAAAATATTTTTTTGGTTTTTTTTTTTTTTTTGTTTATATATATATATATATATAAGTTCAGAAGGAACTAAACTTATTAAATGCCGGCATGGATCTTGTGATTATATGGTATGGGTATCTTTTGAATTTTCCATTTCATAAATATATTTTTTTTAAATTTCTATTTTCTTTAATTTTTCAATGGATCGCACTTACAACTGGCAGGTTGATTTGATTAATTATGTATGGTGAGATAAGAAGTTAATTACCGTTATAAGTATAACCACAATTATAGATCAAATAAATAATTAACTCTTTCACATTGATATTACAGAATTAAGTTTCCAATCATCCCATAAATGTAAATTATGTAATTGTATCAAAATTATATGATTAATAGAGAGGTTAGAGAAGGACAGTGATGTAATTAATAAATACAACAATTAATGCATTAAATTATCGATTAATTAGGGAGAAAAGTAACAGCTGTTTAAGAAAGTTCATTTCAGGTCGGTTGTAACCTTTGAGAATGACTTTTTTTTTTCTCTTATTAAGGTTATTTTATTAATGATTTATTTATTATTTATTAAGTATATGAACAAATTTGGTTGCTAAAGGGACTAGACTTAAATGCATTTATGGAATTGATTATCATCTAAATTTTGGGCTGTCTTTGTTAGCTTAGTATAAATTATATTTTCATTTTCTTCTTTATTTTATTGTTATTGGCAATACCATATTTGTCGTCGACATCTATGTGTCATCAGATTAGAAAATGTCATATACTTTTGTGTTTCATATTTTGTTTTATTAATGAATTGCATGCGAAAATTACATTAAAAATAGTGAAATTACTGAAAAAAAAAATATTTTTGATATACAAAACAAGGACAAAGACCTATAATTATAATTTTTGAGACTGACGTTATTAATTAAGGCCGCAAATACAAGCGGTTCTGTTCAAGACAAGACCCCAATAATCAGTAATTAGTAATTACATATCCAATTTCATCCGTAATATTATTTCTTGATTTGTGAACCACCTCATTTACTCCTTTCGTTGACTGTTTGATCTAGAAAAAGTTTACAGTAAGATCTTAATAAATTTTAAATATGAACAATTTCATATTTTAGTTTTGAATTGATGATTTAAAGAAATAAGGTTAAACTATCAGTGAACTATAGGTTTTAACCGGATGGTAGGCATCTAAATCCTGAGAATTTCATTTCACATGGTACTCTCTGGCTCATGAATCTGGGAAAAAAAGAATGATATCCCGAATAAATTTATACTCTTTCCTCGTGAATCTTTCTCTGCAAAACCTGTGCAAAATATTACTGTCATCACTAACCTATGTCTGTCTTTTGTTGTATGCATTCATGGCATCTAACTGTTAAGGATCCTTCATTCAACAACCCCACCACACCTCCACTTTACTTAGTTTTGTTTGCTCTGCATTATTCTAAGTACCAATTGTGTGCAGTTGATTTCAACTAGCCCATAGTTTAACCACACTTCTTCCATCTTCCTTCAGCATTTAAATCTTCCACCAGTACCACTCTTTATTAATCCTCCATTAAAGCTCACCAGTAATTTCATGCTTCTCCTTTTCTTATATATCTCTCCATCTTTTCTCTTACCTCATCAATCTCTCTCCACTTCTCTTCAAACAAAAAATGGTTCTCATTGATCTCTCTTCCTTTTCTTCTTATTCATCGTTCTCTTCTTACTATCATCTCTTCTTCACCGTCGTCGCCTTTCTCGTCTCAGGCTTAATTTTCTTGGTTTCCCGGAAAAAATCCAAATCGAAACGTGTGAATCTTCCTCCAGGGCCTCCCGGATGGCCGGTTGTTGGAAACCTCTTTCAATTTGCTCGCTCTGGAAAATCTTTTATTAAATACGTTGAGGATCTTCTCCCGAAATATGGCCCCATTTTCACTCTCAAAATGGGAACTAGAACGATGATCATTCTCAGCGACGCCAAGCTCATCCATGAAGCTCTCATCGAGAGGGGCGCTCTCTTCGCCTCCAGGCCGAGAGAAAATCCAACAAGAAACATCTTTAGCTGCAACAAGTTTACTGTAAACGCCGCCGTTTACGGGCCCGTTTGGCGGTCCCTGAGAAGAAACTTGGTTCAGAATATGTTGAGTTCAAGTCGGCTTAAAGAGTTTCGGTATGTGAGAGATAAAGCGATGGATACATTGATTAACAGATTGAAGGCGGAAGCAGAGGCAAATGATGGAGCCGTTTGGGTCCTGAAAAATGCTCGCTTTGCGGTGTTTTGTATTCTTTTAGCGATGTGTTTCGGGATCGACATGGATGATGAAACGAATGAGAAAATGGATCAAGTAATGAAGCTTGTTCTAATCACATTGGATCCAAGAATCGATGATTATTTACCCATTTTAAGTCCATTCTTCTCCAAGCAACGCAAGAGAGTACTCGAAGTGAGAAAAGAACAAGTCGATTTCATGGTGCCCTTCATCGAAAAGCGTCGGACAATGCTTCAGAATCCGGGATCTGATAAAACGGCCATCTCCTTCTCCTACCTCGACACCCTTTTCGATCTCAAAGTTGAGGGGAGAAAATCAGGGCCGTCCAACGAAGAGCTTGTCACTCTTTGCTCAGAGTTCCTCAATGGTGGGACAGACACGACAGCCACAGGAATCGAGTGGGGCATTGCACAGCTAATCACAAACCCGGATGTCCAATCCAAACTGTTTGATGAAATCAAACGGACAGTCGGTGATCGAACCGTGGACGAGAATGACGTTGACAGGATGCCATATTTACAGGCTGTGGTGAAAGAACTTTTGCGGAAACACCCGCCAACATATTTTTCTTTAACACACGCAGTGACTGAGCCGACGACTCTGGCGGGTTATGATATTCCGACGGATGTGAATGTGGAGATTTATTTACCAGCAATTGCGGAGGATCCGAAATTGTGGAGGAATCCAGAGAAATTCAATCCTGACAGGTTTATTTCAGGCGGGGAGGATGCGGATATAACTGGGGTTAAAGGAGTGAGGATGATGCCATTCGGGGTTGGGAGAAGAATCTGTCCCGGTCTGGGAATGGGAACGGTTCATATTCATCTGATGCTGGCGAGAATGGTTCAGGAATTTGAGTGGAGTGCTTATCCTCCGAACTCGAAGATTGATTTTACAGAAAAATTGGAGTTCACTGTGGTGATGAATAACAGTCTGAAAGCTATGGTGAAGCCGAGGTGTTAATTGATTAAAATCTCCAAGGTATGACATTCGGCAAGTTGGGATCATTGGATAAGAAATAGTTTTATTTATATGTTTAAGAATTTTCAGTACTCTTATCTAATGATTCTGACTATCTTTATATCATATAAATACTTATCTAGTTTTATAAAATAACCCAATATTTATGCTATGTGTTTACGGGATTTATGCTTTTTTTTTTTTGTGTGGTTATTTGTTCTGAATTGGGTTTCTTTTGTTGGTTCTTGTACTTCAATGGAATGTTTGATTTTGCCTGAGAAATTAATTCAAATTTCTTGAACATTTGCTTCCTGGAACTGGCATTGCTTCGGAAATGTACTGTAGAGTCAGAGTCAGATTGTATAATGAATGTTGGAAAGTGATCTGATTTTAATTGGGGGTTTGACAAATTTTTGAATGGGCGGTGGTGTTTTATATGTGTCAATTGTCATGTTGGTGACTGGCGAGGGCTCTGGAAGTGGTTGGAATTAGTAATTTTCGGATAGTAGTTGTGCTTACAAACCAGAAACCAAGTCACTTCAATTAATTAACATTTATGTTGTCTCAGGATCTCTTATTTTACTGTGTACACCTGGTTCAATAAATTTGTAACATCTATGAAATCCTGGGATGAATGATCTAATCAATTATATAGAAGAATAGAACTCATATATCCGTTCACAGTTGTAATTTATTATAAATCACTGAACTAAGTAGTATTATCTCTTATCTAGTGTTTTGAAACCCGACCCGGGGTGTCATCCAACCACGAGGTCTGGCCTTGGGTTGACCAATCTGACCGGTTAAACTGATAAATTTGAAATCATGCAAACACGCCTCAATAAATACGCATTAGTCTTTACAGGTTTGAAATCTAGCAAAGACACTCCTATGATCTAATCGCATAGTTAAGGTTTTGATTTTTTCGACAAAATTCTGGCGGTCAAAATTCAATCCGACACCACCACCTGAACCATCGGCCTTCACTCTATAAAACCCCTCTAACCCCGAAACTTGGTAGCCCCCCGTTCGTCAACCGTAACTTGCGTGTACCGTTGTGATTGGGTTGATTTCATCGTCCAAAATTCAATTTAACAGCACTCTTTGAACCACCAGCCTCTACTCTACAAAACCTCTCTAACCTCGACACTTAGTAGCTCCTTGTTCACTAATGGTCTGGTTATGGATTTTAAGAACAATTGAAAGCAGTAACCCGACCCAGAGAAGGCCCCAAGTTCTGGTCTGACTAGTTAAACTAGTCAGGCCGGGCCAGGTTTTAGAACAGTGCTCTTATCTTCCCTGAGATAAGAAAATATTATTAAGACCATAAAAAATATTAAAAGTTATTGTTGTCTCTCTTCATAATTTATTGAATCATCATTTACCTGTTCAAATTTTGTTTATTTATCCTTCATTTGAAAGGTAAATGCTGATTTTATCAAATTTGAAGAGAGATTATGATGATTTTTGATACTTTAGAAGTGTCGTTGATATTTTCCAAACCTCAAGGGAGGTCAAAGATTAATATAAGGTTCACAATTACGAGGGCCGAATAACCTCAATCTATTGCAAAAGAACATTTTCTCCCCTTGATTTCTAAAACACGTAATGCAACCCACATTTTTGAATTCAAGTATAAAAACTGAATTGTGAAAAGGTAATCTTGTCAATTCATAATGTTGTATTAGATTTTCTGTCTCCATAATTTTAAATATGTGAGATGAATTGACAAGATTACCCTTTCATGGTTTAGTTTTAACGCTTGAATTAATGAAACCAAGGAGGAAACTGTTTTTTCACAATAGATTGAGGGTTAAAATGTTATTTGGCCTAATTACAAGCAAAATTACAGAACCCATCTTATATTGTCTTTGAATCACTCGATGATGATTAAAGAATTAATTAGATTAATTCCTATACGTAAGTATATGCTCTTCTTTTATACATTGATTTATTCAAATGTTTGTAACCATTCTATGGAAAGTTGTTGGACCATTTATACACCTTAAAAATATTAATTAAAAGTTAATGGAGATTAATCAAATTATCCGCCCATATGTATATAATTTATTACATCCAAATTATAAGATCTTAATAAATTTTAAATATGAACAATTTCATATTTTAGTTTTGAATTGATGATTTAAAGAAATAAGGTTAAACTATCAGTGAACTATAGGTTTTAACCGGATGGTAGGCATCTAAATCCTGAGAATTTCATTTCACATGGTACTCTCTGGCTCATGAATCTGGGAAAAAAAGAATGATATCCCGTATAAATTTATACTCTTTCCTCATGAATCTTTCTCTGCAAAATATTAGTGTCGTCACTAACCTATGTCTGTCTTTTGTTGTATGCATTCATGGCATCTAACTGTTAAGGATCCTTCATTCAACAACCCCACCACATGACCTCCACTTTACTTGTTTTTGTTTGCTCTGCATTATTCTAAGTACCAATTGTGTGCAGTTGATTTCAACTAGCCCATAGTTTAACCACACTTCTTCCATCTTCCTTCAGCATTTAAATCTTCCACCAGTACCACTCTTTATTAATCCTCCATTAAAGCTCACCAGTAATTTCATGCTTCTCTTTTTCTTATATATCTCTCCATCTTTTCTCTTACCTCATCAATCTCTCTCCACTTCTCTTCAAACAAAAAATGGTTCTCATTGATCTCTCTTCCTTTTCTTCTTATTCATCGTTCTCTTCTTACTATCATCTCTTCTTCACCGTCGTCGCCTTTCTCGTCTCAGGCTTAATTTTCTTGGTTTCCCGGAAAAAATCCAAATCGAAACGTGTGAATCTTCCTCCAGGTCCTCCCGGATGGCCGGTTGTTGGAAACCTCTTTCAATTTGCTCGCTCTGGAAAATCTTTTATTAAATACGTTGAGGATCTTCTCCCGAAATATGGCCCCATTTTCACTCTCAAAATGGGAACTAGAACGATGATCATTCTCAGCGACGCCAAGCTCATCCATGAAGCTCTCATCGAGAGGGGCGCTCTCTTCGCCTCCAGGCCGAGAGAAAATCCAACAAGAAACATCTTTAGCTGCAACAAGTTTACTGTAAACGCCGCCGTTTACGGGCCCGTTTGGCGGTCCCTGAGAAGAAACTTGGTTCAGAATATGTTGAGTTCAAGTCGGCTTAAAGAGTTTCGGTATGTGAGAGATAAAGCGATGGATACATTGATTAACAGATTGAAGGCGGAAGCAGAGGCAAATGATGGAGCCGTTTGGGTCCTGAAAAATGCTCGCTTTGCGGTGTTTTGTATTCTTTTAGCGATGTGTTTCGGGATCGACATGGATGATGAAACGAATGAGAAAATGGATCAAGTAATGAAGCTTGTTCTAATCACATTGGATCCAAGAATCGATGATTATTTACCCATTTTAAGTCCATTCTTCTCCAAGCAACGCAAGAGAGTACTCGAAGTGAGAAAAGAACAAGTCGATTTCATGGTGCCCTTCATCGAAAAGCGTCGGACAATGCTTCAGAATCCGGGATCTGATAAAACGGCCATCTCCTTCTCCTACCTCGACACCCTTTTCGATCTCAAAGTTGAGGGGAGAAAATCAGGGCCGTCCAACGAAGAGCTTGTCACTCTTTGCTCAGAGTTCCTCAATGGTGGGACAGACACGACAGCCACAGGAATCGAGTGGGGCATTGCACAGCTAATCACAAACCCGGATGTCCAATCCAAACTGTTTGATGAAATCAAACGGACAGTCGGTGATCGAACCGTGGACGAGAATGACGTTGACAGGATGCCATATTTACAGGCTGTGGTGAAAGAACTTTTGCGGAAACACCCGCCAACATATTTTTCTTTAACACACGCAGTGACTGAGCCGACGACTCTGGCGGGTTATGATATTCCGACGGATGTGAATGTGGAGATTTATTTACCAGCAATTGCGGAGGATCCGAAATTGTGGAGGAATCCAGAGAAATTCAATCCTGACAGGTTTATTTCAGGCGGGGAGGATGCGGATATAACTGGGGTTAAAGGAGTGAGGATGATGCCATTCGGGGTTGGGAGAAGAATCTGTCCCGGTCTGGGAATGGGAACGGTTCATATTCATCTGATGCTGGCGAGAATGGTTCAGGAATTTGAGTGGAGTGCTTATCCTCCGAACTCGAAGATTGATTTTACAGAAAAATTGGAGTTCACTGTGGTGATGAATAACAGTCTGAAAGCTATGGTGAAGCCGAGGTGTTAATTGATTAAAATCTCCAAGGTATGACATTCGGCAAGTTGGGATCATTGGATAAGAAATAGTTTTATTTATATGTTTAAGAATTTTCAGTACTCTTATCTAATGATTCTGACTATCTTTATATCATATAAATACTTATCTAGTTTTATAAAATAACCCAATATTTATGCTATGTGTTTACGGGATTTATGCTTTTTTTTTTTTGTGTGGTTATTTGTTCTGAATTGGGTTTCTTTTGTTGGTTCTTGTACTTCAATGGAATGTTTGATTTTGCCTGAGAAATTAATTCAAATTTCTTGAACATTTGCTTCCTGGAACTGGCATTGCTTCGGAAATGTAATGTAGAGTCAGAGTCAGATTGTATAATGAATGTTGGAAAGTCATCTAATTTTAATTGGGGGTTTGACAAATTTTTGAATGGGCGGTGGTGTTTTATATGTGTCATTGTCATGTTGGTGACTGGCGAGGGCTCTGGAAGTGGTTGGAATTAGTAATTTTCGGATAGGAGTTGTGCTTACAAACCAGAAACCAAGTCACTTCAATTAATCAAACATTTATGTGGTCTCAGGATCTCTTATTTTACTGTGTGCACCTCGGTCAATAAATTTGTAACATCTATGAAATCCTGGGATGAATGATCTAATCAATTTTATAGAAGAGTAGAACTCATATATCCATTCACAGTTGTAATTTATTATAAATCACTTAACTAAGTAATATTATCTCTTATCTAGTGTTTTGAAACCTGACCCGGTAATATTATCTCTTATCTAGTGTTTTGAAACCTGACTCGGGATGTCATCCAGCCACAGGGTCTGGTCTCGGGTTTGACCAGTCTGATCGGTTAAATCGACAAATTTGAAATCATGCAAACACACCCCGATAAATACGCATTAGTCTTTACAGGTTTAAAATCCAGCAAACACCATCACCTGAACCACCGATCTCCACTCTACAAAACCCCTCTAACCCCGGAACTTGGTAGCCTCCGTTCGTCAGCCGTAACTTGCGTATATTGCTATGATTGAGTTGATTTTCTAGTTGATTTCGTCGTCCAAAATTTAATCTGACACCACCCTTTGAACCACCAGCCTCTACTCTACAAAACAGCTTTAACCTCAGCACTTAGTAGCCCCCCTCGTTCACCGGTGGTTTGGTTAGGGATATATAATTTATTACATCCAAATTAGACATTAATAAATAACTTTAGAGAAGTGAGATTCTTCTATTACTTCTCTTTATTTGTTTTGCCTTTGTGAAGGTTCAAGATTTTTGTTATATATATTTATGATATTTGAATTAATGAGCTATGAATAACCACTAAAAACATCTCTTAGGAGATATATAAAACTATAAAAAGTAAATAATAATCACATTCAAATTAAGTCACTCTCAAATACACGTATTCTTTTTGAGTTGTGCCTAAGCCTAATTAAAATGGAGAAGCTTCTCTTCACCTATCTATCCAACTACTTTTATTTATTGCTTCTCTTTGTTATATTCTACTTTTGTCATTGTTAAATGAATTCAATTCACTTTTCTCCATTAAGGGCTTTTATTTTAATAAGGCCTAGTGACTAGTTAGGAAAATTCAACATTATCAAAGTAAAACCATTATATATGAGATGGATTTGTTTAAATGGTTGAAATTGCATTTAAGTTTTGTCATTTTGAATGTAAGAATCGCATTAAATCTCAAACATTCAAAATGTATTGATATAATAGCCTAAAAAATGTGTTATAATTAATGTAAAAAATATAGGTATGCAATGCTCCAGAAATGTTTATTTATATTATTTAATCAAGGGCAGCTATCAGTAAATTTTACTTTTATTTATTTATTTTAATAGAAAAGTCAAATATGCATATAAAGTTTTAAAGAAAAATGTGAAATGGAAGACAGACAGTGTAAAGATAAAAAGGAGTTTGATTGCACATGAAATTTGGGCATGCCATTGTCTTTTGGCGGTGTTTAATTGTCAAACAAAATCATGCAAAATTCTCTCGAGGGTTAAAAAAAAAAAGTTACCAAAGTGAACTATAATTTATTAGATTGCTGGAAATCTTCTCAGCAATAAGGGCCAAACCCCACAGCCTATTTTTTAAACTCCTGGAAATAGCATAATTTATCTAATGTTGTTATTGAACTTGTTAGGATCCAATATCAAGATCTTACACACATCAAGTGTGGTACTTAAGTCTAGAGGCTCTCCCATTTATTGGGCCGGTCTTTTGGGTTGGATTCTCCTTTGGGCTTGAGTTTTAACTTTAGTGCTTTTATTGAGAGTTGGATTACAGAAAGGATTACCTATAGACTAGATTAATGAGCAGTGTGCTCTCCTTGGAAAAGGTGTTACATCAGATAACTAATAAGTGAGTGAAGCCATCCAAAGGGAAAAAGGGCTACCGTCAGATCAATGTCGATAGAGTGAAAACTGTCGTGGATGTCAATTCTTGAAGGAGGGGTGCAATGTTAGAATCCTACATCGAGATTTTACACCCACCAAGTATGATACTTAAGCCTAAGAGCTCTCTCACCTATCAAACGATCTTTTGGGTTGAGCTCTCATTTGGGCTTGAGCTCTAACAGAACTCCCAAAAGTCAGATCATCTATCTAATGTCATTAATCAAAGTAAGATAATTGAACAAATCAAAGTAAGATATATACACGTAATATTTCAGTTTAGAACTTGTGTAGTGATAAGAATACACGTAATATTTCAGTTTAGAACTTGTGTAGTGATAAGAAACCGAAACCAGACTGAAGTGTATTTAGATTTGCAGTTCACACCCTTGATTTCCAGGGCGAGAAAATCACATTGACTGCAATAAATTAAAACCTGGAGAGGAGCGAGTTTTTGACAGGGCCCGACACTGCCAAGGCCATTGGACCTGAATGATAACTGATTAATTTACTTTTCCAGGGGATAAAGAAACTGAGATATCATTTGCACTTTCTGCTGAAAAGGAATATGGAAAAGTGAAAAACAGAAACAGAAGTGCAGCCACATGCAGAACATCACCAAGATCTAAACCTGACCAATGTACAAAGAACTAAGATCCAAATGATACCGGTGAATAAATAAATTTTGGCAACATATGGGCACTCCCTTTTCTTTTATCAGATTCTAAAGCATATTATATAATTTACCTAAATCAGGATACTAGGTACAGAGAATCACAGTTATAAGGCCCATCAGCACCAAGAGTTGCATCATGTGGTGAATCCAACAAAGAATCCATGTATTTGGAGAAGACAAATTAGAAACAAAACTGCCAGAAACCAGCTACTATTGAAAAGAAAATGAGGGAAAAAAAAAAAAAAAAAATCAATTTCTGCAATATTTACAGTACCCCACATCGGAAATTAGTGTTTTCTGGAATCTGAATGTCGGTTTGATCGGTATTGCTGGACCCATTTTCAGATTCTAGCATAAGTCTCACTGAATGAAGCAGCTTAGATTCAAGAATTACCATGGAAATTCAAGGGTTTGATGGACTTTCGACTTGTTTGTTTACAGAGTCTTTTGTAGTCTGATGAGCCTCAGTTGTGGTGGAAATGTTGTCGCCAGCTTCTGCTCGATCACCTTCAGATGAAAATGAGTCCTCTTGAACAGGGTCCATCCTGTGGTTGCCAAGGGATCTTGAAGAAAACCCACGTCCAGTCAACAAGAAGTTATACGAATGTCTATCGAAAGCATGGCCATAATGAGATCGAACAGCTGAACTAAACAAGGGCTGCAGCAAGCGCTTTCTCTCAGGACACTCACGCAGTGATATTCGACAAACTGGACATGTGGAATGTTGTTGCAGCCATATGTCTATGCAAGTAACATGGAAGAAGTGACCACAATAGGGAAGAATTCGCAATGTATCTTCACAATGGTATTCTGAGAGGCAAACTGTGCATCTGCCAAGAGAGAAAAAAAATTTAAAAACAAAGAAACCATATTTCTGTTTACCAGGATATTGAGGTAATAAAAGCTCATATGTGATTCAAGTAAAAGGAAACAGAACCCCAGCGGAAAAGCACTCCACAAGTACAGTGCTAAAAAGAAACAACATTACAGAAACCCAGGTTGTAAGTTACTAATAATTTTAACTCATTCTTTAGAAGAAAAAACATTTAAGAACATTCAAAATCCAAAGTTCTAAGCCTCCAATTACACCAAGAAGATATAAAGAAATCATATTGTAACATAAAACCTAGAAGGGATCGCTAAGAAAGAACAAAGTGCCAAAAATGGGGACTCCGGAACCATTCCACAATATAGAGTTAATTTTACATAAACCGAATGTAAACACTTTAAACTTTAGCAGCAAAAACTGTAGCATCAAACAAGCTGATTCCAATCACCAATTAATACCCACAATTAATTCTCTGCCAGACACAATCCTTAAAAAAATTTCTTTAGTGTATAATGTTGATATAAGAAGAATATGCAGAAGTCTACCACAAGTGTCTAGTGCAAAATTTCAAGGAAAAATGGGGAGAAATGAAATTTATTTTCCTTGTTTAAACCCAGAACCTGGATGCTTAACTAAAGAAGATGAAGAGCAACCTGAGGTCAAAAATATTTTTTCTAGCAGGTAGATTTTATGGACTGTCATGCACATCCAATACCAAATGAATATGTATAGAAGTTCAGAACTGATAATACTTTGATATAATGGAGTAATCTTCGTTGCAACCCAGAATGTAATAGAGCCACAATTGTGCTGTAAAAAATATAAAACCTATCTGTTTCATTATTAGACCATGACTATACAAAGAACAGCATATTATAAACAGAACAATCCTAATCACTCTTCTATTCTCCAGACATATGCATTATCTTCCACATAAACTTCAAAGACATAACACCACTAGGCTCAAAAATCAAGTCGCACAATCCAAAATGAAGTAATTTCCCAGCATCCGCTTCCTAGGAAAGGAAGGTATGGGGTCTTTTTAAAAACTTGATGAAAGGAAAAAAATCTATTGTACGACATTGTTACAAATCTGAGTCGGGTTTAGTTACATTAGCTTTCAAGAGATCTGGCTTTTTATGATTAGAACTAAAAGATAATTTGCTGCCCCAAAAAACACTATTTGCTTAAGATGAGAAATCAATTAATCATAGTGTTGCAAGCGCCAACTCCCTTTATCTAATCCTAAGTGAAGAAATAAACAGTTTCACTTCACAAATGCATCTTGTAGATAAAATTTTATCAACACAGTAAGCTTAGAGAGGGGCAGCTAAATTTCACATGACAGCGTAAGCAAGTAAATGTTAGACAGCATATCAATGGAACATCCAAAGTCCAAACCGATGTTGAACACCATTAGACGGCTTATGTTGAGGTTTCAAGGTAAAACTTGCACAATTTCTGAACATTTTACTTATCAAAGTTATGAAACATTTGATTTATTTTCATTCAAACCAGAACTATTTAATGAAGATGAAAACCAGTTCATCCTCCTCCCTTATTGCAATCCCATAAAAGAACTATGTTGAAGAGAGCACTCAATTTGTCAAATATAATCAAAGACCACTTGTTTTATGGGCTGCAACTGGCTTCATTGGTTCTAAAGAATAACACTCAAATAAATATTTCAAACTGGGAAATAAAATTTCAGAGACTCCCAATAAATATAGGCCAAACCCAAAGGTTCTATATGCTCTACCATCATTCATAGTAGAGCTAAGGAGTATAGCTTCCACAGAATATGCTTCACAGTATACTTAATTTTAACACACCACTATGTCCTAGAAAAAAAAGTCAAAAATCACCGTTTCTTGAATACATCAAAATTCAAAAGGATAGTAGACAGAAGGACATTCTTTCAGCAATAAGTCAAAACAAAGATTTTTGCACATTGACATTGGTAAGACCAGCATGCCTGATGAAAAAATTAGTGTCACCAGTCATACATAGTTCATGTAAGGCATTTTGCACCTTGAAATATATGATGACATTTGGAACATTTTCCATTGTTAAAAACCAACCCTGATTTGGCCAACAAAAGCTTGAATAATCAAGCACATAATCCGGGAATGACTAAATGCCTAATTGAGGGGCACTTATTTAGCCAAGATGTTTCCTAGAAATCAAGAGAATCAACAAACAGAAAAAGGAGTAAGGAACACATGATTAGACAGACACAAGTTAAGGGGAAAAAATGAACTGAATGACTTACAGGTTCACTTCACTTGATACTCCATTGGATGAGTAAATCAACTGAATAAGTAACATAAAACCACTAAAACTATTCACTTAAACTTTTGGCCCCCTTCTTTTTCCATGGAAAGAGCTTAAAAACAGAGAGAACAAAAAGAATACCCTCAGCATTCTACAAGTGGTAGATATGCCTTATCAATATACTTTCATAATGATATATTGGCCATTGCATATCATCCAAACTTGATATAAGCCTCTAATAGGAAAACAAAAAGGAATGAGATTATAAATTAATGGCGCTGTAAATCCAAGAAAACTTGTATCTCAACATAAAGAGAGAGAGAGAGAGAGAGAGAGAGAGAGAGAGAGAGATACTTTGAAGGACAGAAAAAAATTCAAGAAACAAAAATGAACATTGTTGTAACTTGTAAGAATAAAGAAAGGCAACAACGAACATACTGAGCATCTTCTGCAGCTGCAAAAAACTCATCACTGTACTTCTTTGTCGGAAAGTTGGCTACAGTTACAGGCTCAAGACCATGAAACCCTCTTTCCAGCTGTACCACAAAACAAAGGAACGGTCAAATTCATTGCCAACCCTCCCCCTTAAATACCCCAGAGGAAATTTATCCTATAGGAAAGAGAACAAATGAAACAGACTCACTGTGAACCAAATGCACACACCAGCTGATGAAGTCACAAAAACAAACCATTTTCCAGAAGAAAATAAAAGTAAAAATTGACTACCAGTCACTACTAGTACAAGAACAAGCACCAAATAATCAAAATTACTAGAGACAAAGAAACAAAAGGTCATGCTCAACCAAAAGCTGCCATGGATCAGTAATTTCACCAGTACAGTACCAATTCCCAGAAGTCAAATTGAACAAAGAACAAAGGGTTAAGCAACAGTGATAGACTACAGATCATTTTTGTAACATTCAACAAGAAATTACCAGCAAAAACATGAAATCCAAAAAAAAAATCCATTTTAGCGTGATAAAGCTCAGAAATTTACCTTGTTACTAACTCAGAAATATTATTGATTAATAAATATTACCATTTTCACTTTCTAGCTCCTCTTTTCACTAAAGAGATTTAAAATTTATACAAAAATAGACCATTTTTTAAGCTGAAAATGAGCAAAAACTTGAAATTAAAAGAACCCAAAAACCTAATTTTCATTGAAATGCTTACCAAGCTGAAATCAGATCGAGAGGCAATGGGAAAAGATCGTCTAGATGCGTTCAACTGAATCCGAGCACAGATAAGGCGTGTAAAAACAAACACTATAAACATAATACTCACAGCGAATCCTATCACTGTCATGACCAAATTCATCCCTGAAGATATCATCTTTTCTTTAAATTTCTTCACTTTCCAATATCAAAAACTAAACTTGATTCTCAGAATCCAACCAAACCCAGAACTCAGCTCAACCCTCTGTGAGTTTCATTAACACTGGTTGAGTAGGTAGTTTATTTTCTTCATACATTACATGAACTCATTGTCCAGTACCTGAGACTGTTTCATAGGATGAAATGAGAAGAAGCAGGAGTGTGAAAATGGAAGGGATGGAGAGAATGGGCAGAGCCATGAAGTGAAACCCACATGGAAAATAAGATTTTGATGAGAGATTGAGTGAATATAAGGGAGACTTTGGCAGATCTAAAAACAGTAATAATCTTAAGAGCAAAACTGAAGCTGATCCCAACTGAACAGAACAGAACTGCTTTGCTTAGTTTTTACTTTTGTTTTTGGTTCTTTATTATTCCAATTCTTGCCTTGCTTGTTGGGTTGAAAAACTTTTATGTACTCCTTCGAGGGCCATTTCCAACCCATTTCACCGTATTGGTGTAAGTTTCACGCCAAATTTGCGTAATTTTTAATATAAAATATTATCGCATTTCTAACTTATTATACTAAATATTATATTAAAAAAATATTTCTTAAAATATTTTGTTTCTTTTTTTTATATAATAATCAATAATTAATATATTTTATTCATTATTTATATATATATATATTAATTAAATATTAAAAATAATATTTTTATTAAATAATAATTACTTTAAAAATTATACTAATTTAATAAAATTAAGTATTTATTTAATCAAATAAATATTACATTTAATATAGAAAAAATTATATTTAATATAAAATGATATATATAAAAAAAAAAACAACAACAACAACACAAAAGTAAAATTCTATATTAATAGTAATTTAATTTTCCGAATTAGTATATTCTTCCCACAAATGATCAATTAATGCATTTTGAAGAGTATGGTTAGCCTCTGTATCCTTGATTTGTCTATGTCGAGCAAGAAATTTTTGAAATCGAACATTTTCATCTACGACAATTTCAACTTGGGGAGTTGACGCTTCCATCTGATTCTCAATCGATGCATCAACATTATGATCATCATCCATTATCATGTTGTGCATAATAATATACGCAGTCATTATATCATGTAATATATTTTTTTCCCAAAAATGTGTCGGTCCTACCACAATTGCAAACTGCGATTGGAGAACTCCAAACTCCAATCGCACGTTCCACATCTTTTCTACATCCTTTTTGTTTCATTGTAAATAATTTTTTTTGGGACTACATGGATCGTGAATAGTTTGTAAGAGAGTAGACCGCTTTGGGTATAAACCATCAGCTAAATAATAACCCATATTATACTATTTTCCTTGAATGATATAATGAGCGGGAGGAGCAATACCTTGAGTTAGGTTGACAAACATATGAGATGCCTCCAACACATTAATGTCATTGTTGGAACCTGACAAACCAAAAAATGCATGCCATTTCCAAAGATCATAATCAACTACAGCCTCGAGAATAATAGTTGGGGATCCACTATGACCAGCATATTGTCTGGCCCAAGCTATAGGACAATTTTTCCACTTCTAGTGCATACAATCTAAACTACCCAACATTCCTGGAAAACCATGTTGTTCACCAATATGAAGTAGCCTTGCAACATCATTAGCATTAGGTGATTTTAGATATCGTTCTGCAAATACCTCAACAACAGCACGACAAAATCTCTTCAAACTTTCAATGGTTGTAGACTCGCCTAATTTAATATACTCATCAGTAGCATCTGCCGGTAGACATACGCCAACATCCGGAATACAACTGTTATTTTTTGAAAAGCAGACAATTCGAGCCTACCGAGCCCATCCCTTCGTTGTACAAAGTAGTTATCATGACATTTCACGCGATCAACAATAAGAATGAATAAATTTTGAGACATTCGAAATCTTCGGCGAAACATGAAATCATTATACCGTGGATTATTGGCAAAATAATTATTGAACAGATTGCGATCAACAGTTTCCCAGTTGCGATTGATGACTCTATGACCAGGAATTGATCCTCTATGGATCACCTGGTTGTTTTGTTGATTGAGATAGCGAAGGAGGAGGAGGTTGTTGTTAGCTCTCATGCGAATGATTGCTTCTTGCTCTGCATCAATCGCTTCAAGATCATTCATCAATTCCTCGTCATCAATTTCATTGTCAGAAAATGATGACGAATTAGAAGATGATAAATGAGATGGACCTCCAAAATTGAAATTCATCTTTGTACACATATTAGTTGAATGATTTGGAAGTTGATTTGGTGTGAGCTTTTATAGTTGAAGAAGATACTATTCTAGATAAAAAATAATAATTCAAAAAGATGTATTGTCCATTCAAGCTTTCAATTCAAACTTATGTTATAAAGGAGCATACAACACATTAGTTTTGAACACATCTCTTCTATTTCCTCTTAGAAAAAAAAAAAAAAAAAAAGAAGCTAATATCTTCTTCATTTGTGTTACAAAATGACTACACAATGAAGTTCTTCGTACACAAATGAAGAAGACATGCATCTATGTCATATTTATCTTGATGTTTCTCAAAACCCGATTTTAGGTATAAACCAATCTAGCGATCAATTCTGGTCTCGAGTTGAGCTTGACTACAACAGTTCCAAACCCGTGTTTCTCACTCAGGTCCAAAACAAAAGATCTTTGCATTGTCGAATGCAACTGATCTTTAAAGCTATTGGCAAATTGAGGGGATGCATATGTCAAATTGAAAATATGAATCCAAGTGGTGCTTTTGAGCAAGATATTGTGAGTATTTGTTACATTTAATTAATTTTTTTTATCTAATTGATTTTAACGTTATATTTATATTGTTTTGTAGATGATTCAAGCCAAGATGTTACTAGCACAATATAAAAGTTACAAGAAAGGTTTTAGATTTGATCATGCGTGGCCTATACTTAAGGATATTGAAAAATTTACAAATAATGTTAATGCCGCAGAAATATTTCAAAGGCAAACCGGTAGGTTTGTATCACAAGAATCAGAGACTCCCACTTTAAAGTCTCCCCAATCGGTGTCTTGTGATATGTCGTCATATTCTCTAAACATAAATGATGAAGATATTGGGAGCAGTTCAGCTCAACGACCCATTGGAGTGAAGAAAGCAAAATTAAAAAGGAAAAATGGTGAAGAAGTTTCAAACACTATTGAAACTATTCAAGAAGAAAATCGACAGGTCGCTGCTATTTTCAATCGGTGCAACTCAGCTAGGGCACAAAATTATGAAATCCAAATGAAAAAATTGGCTTTGGTAGAATATCGAGAAGATAACAAAATTTTATTCAAGGATTTGAATTCCATAACCGATCCAAGCCTACGTGAGTTTTTTCAAAATGAGCAATCAAGAATTATGCAAAAAATAGCTCAACAACTAGGTCAAGGATCTCAAAATAAATCTAGTTCTTTCCAATATTTTGATGATCTTAGAGGATCCAAAACTAATCTACCGGAATACTAAATTGTTATTTTAGTTTATGTTGTATTTTCTTTTAATTTTAGTGTTTTTAAATTAGTGTTAGTTTTTATTTGAGTTATTGTAGTTTAATATTTACATTGAATAAAGTTTTGTTTTTAATTTTTCATCATTTTTTGAATTATATAATTATTATGAATTTATTATTATAAATATTAATCAAATTAACTTAAATACAAATAACAAAAAATATATATATATTTTTTTTTATACTGTTTGAACAGTGCCACACCAAATTGGTGTGCATGAACAGGGCTACACCAAATTTGGCGTGGCACTGTACATGGACACCAAATTGGTGCAAAAGTTGGTGTTGGGTTGGAGGCGTCTTTCACGCCATTTTGGTGTTTTTACACCAAAATAGCCCTAGGTTGGAGATGTCTTAACTATTTTTTTAGGGATATTTCATAAACCCCTACATCTTTTGCCGATTTCTATACCACCTGCCATTATAGAAAATAGGAGGGTGACCCCCATTTTTGACATACTGTATAACTTTTCTGTTAAAAATTTGTCAGAACCATTTAATGACAATTATACCCCGCAATGATATAATTGTGTTTTAAGACTATTTTAACCTTATATTAATATATAATATCAACAATACCATCGTGCCTAAAGGTGGAAAATTAACCCGCCCGACTTGTGGAGGGTTAAGAAAAATTACAGGCCAAGCTGGGTTAGGCCCGCCCCTTTAGTCATAAGGGTTAGCCTAGCCCGGCTCGCCAACCCTATCCTGGTGGGTTTTTGTGATGGCCGGGTTGGGTCAGCCCGAATTTTTTTATTTTATTTGATTTTTTTCTCTTGTGTAATTTTTTTTAGCTAACTTTTCAAATATCAATAATTCAATTAAATTATTTTTTTTACTAACATTTTAAATATTAATTCAATTTTAATACAATTAAATTGTAATATAAGAAAAATTAGATTTATTCATTTCTCAAAAAATAAAATAAGAAATAAGAAATTACAACAATTATTGTTTCGTTAAAAACCTTACTAAGAAAAACCCATTGGGACAAAAACTTGGTAAGGAAAAAAGAGTGCAATAATTGATAGTTAATTTACAAATTACAAAGTTACAATTTATAAAACAACTAATTTGAGGGTTGACTAGGGCCTCTCTCATTTGTATCATCTAAATCACAAAAATGAAACGATTCTATTAACGTATCATTGATAACCTCGTATTGATCCTAATGGCACGATCGTTCCCAATCTCGAAGACATATGAGGTCTTCGATCAATTTTGGTGAAAGTTTAGTCCTCCTGTCATTTAAAATTATTCCACTTGCACTAAATGTTTGTTCGGATGAGACGGTTGAGACAAGAACAGAGAAAACATCCAGGGCAAGTCTTGATAATACCAGAAAAATATATTTTCTGATTTTCCAATATTGTAAGAAATCAAAGTTGGCTCTTTGTTGTGGATTTGCTGGTAGCACGTGGGGGGTTCCCAAATATTGGTGAAGCTTATTACTCTGTAGTTGCATGGAGGACAATATATTCGTTGTTGATGCTTCTGAAGAGGAGGCTATGCTTCAGGTTCGGGTCTTCTTCGGTTATTAAGTGCACTTCAGGAGTCGGAGTCTTCATTTGTATATTCTGATGCTACTTCCTCTGGTATTTTTCCTCTTCGTTGGTTCTCATACCTGCTTTCATATTTCAAATATACCTCTTCAAAACACTCTCTTAGCTCACCTAGTTGATTGGCATATGCTTCGTCTCATAAATTTTTACTTAATGTGTCTAAACCATTTTCTAAACCCGCTAATTTAATTCTAGAATCAAATATGACAGCTAAACAAAAAAGAAAAGGAATGCGTTTCCAATATTTTTTAAATTTTAATTTCATTGCCTCTATTGGTCCCGCTAAAATTTCATTGTTTCTATTTTTTTAAATAAATCTTAAATTTTTATAATTGTATGTATGACCAATAGACTAGTAGGATAATACACACCAGAAAGTTTTAAAGTGAATTGATAAAAAATTTGAAGAAAAGAATAAAATTTTTGAGCTATATGCCAATCGCTGTCTACCAAATAATGAAGACCTCTATTATTTGCTACAAAATAACTAATTAAATTTGTATAAGGTAAACATGAATCAAACATTAAATAAGTACTATTCCATCTAACAGACATGTCTAATGCAAAAGTTCTAGGAGACATATTTGATTTTATACAAACATCTTGAAATTCAACATTTCTTCTATTACTACTAGTAATCCAAGCTAAAGAATCCCTAATTCTATCAATATTATTTCCAATTTTTTCATACAATTTTTCACAATTATTTTAATAATGTGACATGCACAACGTTGGTGAAAAAAACTTCAAATTGTCATAAAAAAGAAAATTTGTTTTAAAAAAAATATATAGCTCTACTATTAGCACTTTCATTATTTAAAGTTAAACTTATCACTTTGTGAATAATATTATAATCTTCTAAAACTTCAACAATTTTATTATAAATTTGTTGACCACTATGATCAACATCCATTAATCTAAATCCTAATAAAAATTTATTTAATTTACATTCATTATCAAAATAATAACTAGTCACACAAATATAATCTTGTTTAGCTCTACCACTTCAAATATTGGCGGTTAGAGCCACATTAACACGACAACTATGCATTTTATTTCTTAATTCTAATTTTATTTTCCCAAATAATCTTATTAAATCATTTATAGTTGTAGTTTTAGAATAACTTTTAAATCCTAGAAAAAATGAATTTTTAATTAATATTTCAAAATATTTATCTTCAGCCATATTAATAGGTTGATCAGTTACAACAATATATAAAGCTAATTATTCCCTATATACATCAAAATTATAACACCAAGTAATACCCATATTAGTTATTTGAGTTTGATTGATTTCTCTATTTCTAAGTTGATTCATATGTTTAGTAGCATGTCTTTTTATAGTACTAGTACCATTACCTGTATCAACTTTATAAATATTTCCACAATACTTGCATCTTGCTTTCTTCACTTGAACTCCATTTTCTATCTCATAAAACTTTTTGAAATACACCCAAACGTCTGATGTGTGCATGTTGTCGGTTTCGACTACAGTTGATGAACCCGCTTTTGCTTGAGATGGAGTTGGACGAGGATGACGATTACGCGGACGACTTCTAGAACCACTAGGAGCTACAACAGCATGGGGAGGAAGGAGGGAATATTATGAGGTGTATTAGATTCTGAGAATGAGAAAGCGAGACTATTTGAATCTACTGCATTTACGTTAGTAAATTCAGGAGGACTAGGATAATTTTCTTCATCATCAAAATTGATGGGATGGAAATATCTATCCATTCTAGTTTTAAAAATAATGGATATAAAAGAAATAAAGAATTAAAAAAGGAGAATTGAAATTTAGAAATATGAATTGAAAATTACAAAAACTAATAAAAATTAAAATTAGAGCAAATAGACAACGAAGAGATTGAGAGATTTTAATAAAGAGAATGAGAGAATTTGGGATGTGAGGAAATATGGGAGTTTAGGCCTTATTTATAGAAAAAAAATGGAAAAATAAAATGACTAAAAAGACCCCTCCAACTGCTATAAACGGCTATATTTGAAGGGTAAAATAAGTCTTTGCAAAAAAAATTAATTAATTTAATTTTTATTTTTTTTTGTCCAACCAACGGGTCAACTCGACGGGTTGTCTGTTGGGCTACCAATGGCCAACCCGCCGAGTTGACAACCCCCAACTCGACAGGTTGGACTAGTTTGAAAAAAAAAAAAAACTCATCGGGTTGTCGGGTTGGCCTATGAAGGCCCAACCCGCTCGATGGGGTATACCCGTGTTGAAGCAGGCTGGGTTAGGGTTGACATGCCTAACCCGACCCATTTGTTCCACCTCTAATTGTGCCATGTTATGCCATCTGACAATTTATTTTTTCATCAATATCTTTTAATATCTTTCAACAAAACAAAAACTTATCCTTTAATTTTACATATAAAAGCAATTTTATAACTTTTTTATACCCAATAAACAATCTTATCACTTAATGTTACATATAAAAAAAATTGTAATTTGTTTTCACCCAATAAATATTCTCATCCCTTAATAAACATTTTTTATAAATTATAAAAAATAATTATAAATTTCCTTTTTAACCCAATAAACAATTTTTATATTTGTTTTTGCGGAGGGAAGCCATAAACAGCGGCCATGTGACGGCATCAATTAGATTTAGACCAAAACAAATAATTAACAATCACCAGAGAGAAAGAAGAGAAGGAGAAGAACAAGGAAAAGTGAGGAGGAAGATGAGAGGCGTAGAAGAGGAGAAAGAAACATGAAAGACAAAAATTGAAGAAAGATAAGAAAGAGAAGAAGATTATAGAAACTAATAAAATAATATTCAGGGTGCGTTTGGTTCAGGGAATGTTGGATTACCTTGAAGATTACTGGGAATCTTTAGGAAAATGTGTTTGGTTAGTTGGTGGGTATGTTATATTAATATGTTTGGTTGAGATAAATAAATTAGTGGGTATGTTATTTAAAATACTGAATTGTCCTCTAATTAAATATTATTATTATATTATTTTTTAATATCAATTATTATTTGGATTGTTATAACCCCCTTGCATTTAAAAACTTAGCAAAAACAATCCCATAATAAAAGTTTGAAAAATCAACAAAGCACCCCCACCAACCCAGCCACTGTCGGCCGTCGGCAATCACCGCAGGCCGCCACAGCCGATGACCTAACGGTGTACAGAAGGCAGGAAATGGCCTCTATGTGTCGTATGGTCATTTCCGGCCATCAATCTGGCCGTTGACGGCCAGATCCGTTGATCTATCATTGAACAGCCAGATCGATAACGGATCTAGCTTTTGACAGCCAGATTAGATTTGGCCGTCAACGGCCAGATCTGTCATGATCTGACCATTTTCGACCAGATATCTGGCAAAAAATGGTCATATCTGTACATGACTACCATTTTCGGCCTTTCGTGCGCCGTTCCGGCGGCAACGACAGGTGGGTGGGGGTGGTGGCTTGGGTGGGCTATAATTTGTTTTGAATTCAAGGGTAATTTTGTCCAAAAAGTTAATTAATTTGGGTGAAATAGTAAAAGCCATATTCATGTAAATAAATTTAAAAATAAAAACATTATTGTCCTAAAATTTTATTAATAAGGGATATAATTGTAACAAAAAAAAGATTAGCTTGGTAATCTTAGAATACCTAAGAAAATGGAGGTAATAAGATTATCTCCAATATTACCAACAATAACTACTATTGATATATGAAAATTACCAGAATCTTATATTACTTAACAACCAAACGTGGTAATCAAGTAATATAAGATGACATAACTCTAGTAATCTCACAATACCCCCAACCAAACGCCCCTTTAAGGTTTGTATAAAAGCCAAAAGTCAATAGTACCCTCTTTAAAAGTAAAGAATGTCAAACATGTCTTATTATCTGTTGAAGTTAATGGTCAAAGTTAACGGAATGGGGGTTACCTCTGTTTCCATTCTAGCAGGTGGCGGGTGGTATTGAAAATGGGAAAAGCTTTGGGGTTTACTAAAAGGTCCCATTTTTTTATTTCACTAGCTTTTAAATATTCAATTTTTAACTATAAGAAAAAAAAAATATATATATAGGTAATACTACTTTATGTATTCTAAACATGGGGAGTGCTAAGGATAACAGTAATAACCTATTTAATCTATTAAATTTAACTTCATCAAGCTTTTTTTTATATATAAAAATAATAAGTTTGTAATTTATAATTTTAAGAGCAATAGAAATTAAGCTAGGAAAATGATTTCTTAAAGATTGATTCTTTGACAATTATATCTATTTGTTGTTTGTCCGATAAATTAAAGGTTAAGTTAAAGATTCCCACAAATTTTGTACAATTTTTAAATAATATTTAGTCTTATGTTAATGCATTTGAATTATGGAAATTACCTCTAAAATATACCATTTTGAAGATGCTTTAATTATATAAATGGTTTAAATCTCAATTGTCTAAAATATTTTGCTCAAATAACTAAAAAATTATGTTATTAAAGATTTTTTTTCATTGTTTTATTTGATTGATAATTTTTTTTTTTTTTTGATAATCCGGTGTTCGTTGTCAGCTTGCGTGCACCTCAACTAATATCTGAGCTTTAGATTCATTGAACACCTTACAAGTCCAATGCGTTAAAATTAGTCACAAATGTGGTAGGTGACCTCAAGATGTTTAACCGAGGAAGTTAATAAAAAGAGCAAACCTTATTGATCGCCAAGCCAACCTCATAGGGTTGATAATTTATTATTTTATTAATGTAACACCGAATAACTTCATATGTTAATCATAGGATTTGTGAACATTTGAGTGACCTTATCATCTCTCCTTAGTGACAAGATAAATATTAGGTTTGTGGGTCATTGTTTAAGAGGTTAAGTCAACTTATGTGTTGCTCTTTTATTGTGGGACATTGATCACATTAGAGGCACACATTGGCAAAACTATTTAGAAATTCTTTTGCTGCAAATTTGGCGTAAATAATAACCCTTTTGCTTTCAAAATTGACACTGACCCCCCATTAATTGATTTATTATTGTCTCAAGTTGTCAATCATTTTCAAGATAGGCAGGAAAATCTAAAATCATGGTGCACCCACCAATTGGATCTTTGTTTAATATTATAAAGATAATCCTAGACATCATGATGTTTTTTTTATTTATTACTATTACTTTTTCAGTAATGACGCCAATCAATAAATAATTACAAAGATATTGACAATTTTATGCAAATTAAAATTAATAGATTAGAATTAGATGAGCTGATAATCAACTTGTTTAATTTGGTGAAAGTCAAGTCTGGGTGATTAAAACCAGGTCTTGATAGTTCTCCTTTTTAGGGTTTTTATTATTCATTTTATTGATTGTCGGATAAGAATGATAGAAATGTGTCAAGACTTTTTACCTTTATTCAACCAAGCACAAGGTTATTGGGGCAACCCTCAATTTTTTTTTTTTTTTTTTTTAATATCTCAAAGTGGATCTTATTATTACACTATAGTTTTAAGTAATATTTAGTGGCTTATTCAAGTTATTAAGGATTAAATCTTGTTCGAGGAAGGATCAATAAATCATCTTTTTCACATGATAATCTGAGATCAAAAGAATGAAAAAAAAAATCTCTCCATTCTCAATCATCTTGTAGCTAATCCTATGTCACGGTTATGAGTTTTCACTCAAAAGCCTACCCTGATGGTGGAGAGACTCCCCCATTAAAAACCCAAGACCCCTCATTCCCTTCTAACGTGGGATATGTGATATTCTGCCCCATCCAATCCTGTGATGAGGCGTTATAAGTGGGGCTCTCTTCCTACCCATCACCTAACCTAGACCCACATCACACGTGAACGCTCCTCTTCGTGGGCGCTTGGAGAACACTGAAAGACGGGTTGATGTGGACTCTGATACCACTTGTCATGGCTTGGGATTTCACACCCAAAAGCAAACCTGATAGTGGAGGGACTCCTCCCCTTGTAAACCCAGAAGCCCCCATTTCCTTTCCAATGTGGGACATGTGACACCTAAGAATCCTTAGAATGTGATTCCAATACACATTGTCTGGAATTTGAGAAGAGGTGTTATTTGAAAACCATAATTTGATGGAAGTTGTAAGTCGTTTTTGAAATAATTAATATCAAGTTACTTACACTTATTAAAGGATTATATCTATGGTCAGAAGAAAGAATGATCATTCATTCTAAAACCAACATTTTTGAGATAAAAGAACTGGAAGAAAATGAAGGGCACTCTCCATTCTCAATTCTCTTATAGTTACATTTCTTATAACCAAAAAATCCTTACAGTGAGATTCCAACACAATACCCTTTGGATTTTTGAGAAGAGTTGTTCTTTTAAAAATGTAATCGGTTTATTTGTTGGATAATTAATTAAATAAAAAAGATAAAGTTCTCTTAAACTATTATGTGCTTAGTTGGACGTGGGGCTAGCATGTTTTATGGAACAGTATCTTTGATTTTTTACTTTTAATTTTTCAAAATACAATTAAGCTTTGAATCATATGGTTATGTATAGTTTTTTTTTCATAAAGTTTGTTCTAGTTTGAATACGTGTAATGGGAAGAATGAAGGGCATCTCAATAAATAAGATTAATTAGATTTTGATTCTTGAGTATCCCATTCATCAATTAAATTCAAAGAGCCTTCGTACAACCTAGGTTTTTTTTATTCACTTGCTTTAAAAAAAAAGAAAGAAAAAAAAGCCAAATTGTATCCAACCCATTTTATTATATTATTTTCTCCACATAAATGCATCCAAATATCTACAAGTCATTTATAGAGAATAAACATGTGAAGAAATATTGTGTTAACTCATTCGAGGCAATTATATATTATGAAAATCACTATTGCATCGACTTATTCTTAGTTTTGAGTACATTATTATAATATCTCATACGCTAGCAATCTATAATACATGAAAGAGACTATTTTTCAAATCTTAAAAAATAAATATTTTTTAAACCAGGGGACATTCACATAATATATATATTTTACTTTTTTTATCGTCTGACTAATTAACATATATACAAATATATCCATTTGTCCCACTAAACTTTTTCAAGTGAAGAAGTTAGATTATAATTGACATCTTACCTGAACATTGACAAATATTCTCTGGTATTGTATCTTGAGAAACATTGACAACCAGAATTTGTTTAAGTATAAATTTCTGTTTCCACTCGATTGACAAGATTTTCTGAGTGAAATTCACTACCTAATTGAATAAACAGTGAATTTGCCTCCTATGTTTCTATCAAACATAAATAATGAAAGTGGTGAATTTAAATCCATAATTACCAAAATGTCAAATATGTCACGTTGAATAATGTTCTTTCAAATCTGAATGATTTTTAGAAAATCTCAGCTGTGCACTTTTGAAGTTGTCATAATCAAAGAAACGGTAATGGAGAAGGCAATGATCCAAGATATTGAGCTTACGTTCTCAATACAAACATCATCCTCTTTGAAAGATATATTTTTAGTACTTCTTTTTACTTTCACTATTCACCCTAAGGACAGCACAACTTGTACAGATCAAAAGTGTGCGTAATTGTGCAATTTGGATTATAAAATGTTATGAAACTCTAGTTCACTCTTAGGATATTGTTTGCTTTATATCTATATCTGTATGGGTTTATTTTTGAGTTTTATGCAAACATCTTCATCCAAACATGTCTCGACCATTATAGAGATTCAGTTTTATATTGTGACTTCACCCATCCCTTAAAAGAAGAGTTGAAGTTTAATTAAATACCATGTAACCTTTTAAACTATCAAAAATTGTTTGGATTAAGCGAACTTTATGAAGTCTGGAAACAAAACCATGTGATTCTGATTCTAAAACAGACAATATCTTAGTTGTTGAGTGTCCTATGTTACACATACTTCAGTTTATTTAATTGAATGTATGTATTTATGATGTTGTATATTCATCATGGGAAAGGCTTTCCTTTTCTCCTTTTATTACCATATAGAATAGAGTAAATGGCTTTTTCCCACCCAAGATTTGTCTTAATGACATTTTTTCACTCAGCTTTTTTACCATATAGAATAGAGTAAACGAATTTTGCAATTGTTGGAATAAAATCTATATATGAATAATACAAAAAACATATTAAAAGTTTACTAATATATATATACATCAATAAACAACAAAAACTCTCTTATAAAATTATACTCATTTTACTTAAGTTATATAACATTTAAAATGATTTTTCTTTTCAATTTTATTATATTTTTTAGTCAATCAAGCTTTAAAGTACTTGTTTTGATATTAATGGTGTTTTTTATTTGGTGCAAAATCCACTTTAACCTAATCAAGTGAACCACACAACTGCTCTTAGTGGGTTTGATTTGATTGGACTGATTTTTTTATTATTTTTTTATAAGAGGTTATATTACAGTTGTTTTCAACTATAATTACCATTTATTTAACATAAATTAATTGTCATTAGTGGCTGTAGGGACTGTATCCACTAATAACTGGATAGTGATAAGTCCATCCTTTAATATTCTGTTTTATATTATTTTTCTTAATGGAATTGTTTTTCATTATGGATCCAACATTTAATTAAATTCTCAATGCCTAATTCAGTATGCTAGCTTACTATTCTACCTCTTTTACGGGCAAAATAATAAATAAAAATCCCATTTGGGAATTTTTTGTAAGATAATTTTTGATGCTAAAACAATTTCCGCAAAGTATTAAAAGGCTGTCGTGTAAGAAATTATCAAATAAGTTTAAAATGAAGAAGGAAAATATTTTTATCTAAATATTGATAAATATTAACAATTATTACAAAAATATTGTGCTCATGTTATTATAATCATTCAGGATCAATACCAAAATAATTGAGAAATCAATTAAAGTATGAAACTTTGTTGAATATTCAAAACCTTTTATGAGAGTTTTTGAATTTTATTAGGGTGAATATATAATTTTCCATTCAAGAATCCTCCATTATATCGATTTCGATAATTCTAGTAAGGTGTAGTTGTCCAATTGATGGGATTATATGTAAAATTATAACACGAATTCTACTCAATTCTAACAATTAAATTTTTTCATCAATATCTTTCAACAAAACAAAAACTTATCCTTTAATTTTACATATAAAAGCAATTTTTATAACTTTTTTATCCCAATAACAATCTTTACACTTAATGTTTACATATAAAAAAATTGTAATTTTTTTTCACCCAATAAATATCTCATCCCTTATAAACATTTTTTTTTATAATTTAAAAAATATTTATAAATTTCCTTTTTAACCAATAACAATTTTTATATTTGTTTTTGCGGAGGGAAGCCGTAAACATCGCCATGTGACGGCATCAATTAGATTTAGGCCAAAACAAATAATTAACAGTCACCAGAGATAAAGAAGAGAAGGAGAGAACAAGGAAAGTAAGGAGGAAGATGAGAGGCGTAGAAGAGAAGAGAAAGAAACATGAAAGACAAAAATTGAAGAAAGAGAAGAAGATTACAGAAACTAATAAAAATATTTAGGGTTTGTATAAAAGCCAAAAGTCAATAGTACCTCTGTAAAATTAAAGAAGTCAAACATGTCTTATATCCGTTGAGTAATGGTCAAACTTAACGGAATGGGGGTTACCTCTATTTTCCATATAGCGGTGGTATAAAAATGGAAAAGCTTTGGGGTTATACAAAGGTCCCATTTTTTTATTTCACTAGTTTTTAAATATTCAATTTTTAACTATAATAAAAAAAAAATATAGGTAATACTACTTTATTTATCTAAACATGGGAAGTGCTAAGGATAACAGTAACCTATTTATCTATTAAATTTAACTTCATCAAGCTTTTATATATAAAATAATAAGTTTGTAATTTATAATTAAGAGCAATAGAAATTAAGCTAGGAAAATGATTTCTTAGATTGATTCTTTGACAATTATATCTATTTGTTGTTTGTCCGATAAATTAAAGGTTAAGTTAAAGATTCCCACAAATTTTGTACAATTTTTAAATAATATTATTCCTTATTTTAATGCATTTGAATTATGGAAATTACCTCTAAATATACAATTTTGAGATGCTTTAATTATATAATGGTTTAAATCTCAATTGTCTAAATATTTTGCTCAAATAACTAAAAAATTATGTTATTAAAGATTTTTTTTCATTGTTTTATTTGATATATTTTTTTTTGGATAATCCGAGTGTTCGTGTCAGCTTGCGTGCGTCTCAACTAATCCTCTGAGCTTTAGACCATTGAACACCCTACAACCCAATGCGTTAAAATAAGTCACAAATGTGGTAGGTCCCTCAAGATGGTTTGAACCAAGAAGTCAATAAAAAGAGCAAACTTATTGATCGCCAAGCAACCTCATAGGGTTGATATTTATTATTTTATTAATGTAACACATGAAACTTTACATGCTAATCATAGGATCTCTGAACATTCAAGTGACCTTACAACTCTCCTTAGTGACAAAATAATACTAGGGTTTGTGGGTAATGCTTAAGAGGTTAAGTCAAGTTAGTGGGTTGCTCTTTTATTGTGGGACATTGATCACATTGGAGCAACACATACAGGTGGACATTTGGGACTGGCCCAACTTAGTGGGTTGCTCTTTTATTGTGGGACAATTGATCACATTAAGAGGCACACAATTAGAGGTGGGCATTTGGGACTGGGCAAGGATCGGTCCTAGGAGGCTTGGTCCCAAACGGATCAGGCTAAGGAGGAGGGCCCGGGCCCTCCATTGGGTCCCAGGCCTGGGCCTAATTTTTTTTTATTTTTTAATATGTCCTTATCAAATTACCTAAAACCCCCTGTCATTTTTTAAATAAATATAAAATATGGGCTAAAAATAAATTTGACAAAATTTATTAAAAAAAAAAAAAAAAAAGCTTTAAAATAACCGTTGGCTGCTGCAGGCCTATGGCAGCCAACGGTAGGTTTTTATTTTTTCTTTTTAACCGTTGCTGGCAACGTCCAGCCAACGGTTATAAGTTATAATATAATTATAACTTTTTTTTTTTTAAATTCTCCCCTCCCCTCCCTCTCTCCCCCCCAACTACACTAATAAACCCTAAATCTTTCATTTTTTCCACACCATCAATCTCTCATTCTCTCAATCTCTCTACTCCAAATCTCCAATCAATTTCTCATTTTAATTATTTCTGATTCAATTTATATTTAAATTTATTCATTTATTCAATTTTTTTCTATTTTTCAATATCATCATAATTTCATATTATTTAATTTCTTTTCATTTTAATTATTTATTATTTTATCATAAATTTATAATGACTTCCCCAAATCAATTTTACATTCCATCCACCGAAGAAATGGAAGGCTTCAATCCATTTTCACCATTTCCTCCAGAGGAAGCAGCTGCAATTCCACAACCACATTCGGTCGGGATGAGGTGTAGCCAAACACATGCAAGCTGCGAGTCAACGAGCACGGGCATAGCCCAACCCCCTCGACCGTCAAAGAGGGTCGTGTTCGATGTATGGCGATACTTCACCAAATCAAAACGACCAAAGACAAATGGGGAGGGGGAAGAATCGTGTGGGATATGTATTTTTTGTAGAACTATTATTGGCACTGAGAAGGGGACTTCGACGATGCGACGACACATGGAGAAGAAGCACCCCCAAATAATGCAGTTGCCCGATGCATCTTCAAGTGGATCAGGTAGACAAATTCAAACTCAACTTAATTTTAATCCACAATCCTCAACTCTCTCAACATGGCAATATAATGCACATGTTGTACGAGAGGAAATAGCAAGATATATAGTTGCTATGGACTCTCCCATTTGTTTATCTGAAAATCCTTTTTTTATTCATATGATTAAAACTGCATTTTGTCCAGCATATATCGCTGTTAGTAGAAGTACAAGTAGAAGAGATATACTAAAACTTTATAACAAAATAAATAATAAACTTAAAAACGAATTTTAAAATTTTAGGAATATATCTATTGCACTTACATCAGACATATGAGCTTGTAGATCAAAAACCGATTTTTTAACTGTCACAGTACATTTCTTAGATCATAATTGGGGTTTACAACAAAAATTGATAGGTTTTAAACCATTATATGAAAAACATAGTGCTAAAACTATTTATTTTATAATTCTTGAAGTTTTGCAAGAATATTTATTAACTGATAGAGTTGTAGCGCTAACGCTTGATAATGCAGCTGCTAACACTGCGACAATCTCTTTATTTGAAAAAAAATTGGATCCGCGGGGTGAAGGCAAATTTTTTAACTAGAGATGTGCTTGCCACATCATCAATTTGATAGTTAAAGCAGGTTTAGATGCTATACATTCGAAGATGGAGAGGGTGCGCAGAGCTATCAGATTTATCGTGAGCGGTAGCAATAAAAGATGGCAGGAGTACATCAAATATTATAAGCAAGAGGACCCACTGGTTCGACCTTTGAAGTTATGTACAAACATGCCTATCCGTTGGAACTCCAACTACCTGATGTTGGAAAAAGCTTTGCCAACTGCGAAACAAATTACAGATTTCGTCAACCAGAAGAACCATCCAGAGGAAGTTGTCAGCTATGATGATTGGGCGGTTTGTGAACTTTTTTATTCATTTCTTCAAATTTTTTATGATGATACTAATACATTAAGTGGAATTTATTATCCAACTACTAATTTAGTGTTAGATATTTTACTTCAAATTTCTAAAACTTTTGCTCAATATAGATATAATAACATTTTAAGTGAAATAGTTTCAAAGATGGAAGAAAAATATGAGAGATATTGGTTAGATATTCCATTCTTATATGGATTAGGCCTTGTTCTAGATCCTAGGTTTAAATTACACGTAGTTAACTGTATAATTACTGAGATAGACCATCATTTAGGACATGATTATACATCCTATTTGACTAACTTTAAACAAAAATTGGAGAGCCTTTTTTCTTTATATGAGAACAGGTACAGTGGAAGTGGAAGTGGAACGTTTAGGAGAGAGGATCTGGACCTTAATGTAGCCCTCCGTCAAGGATCGAGCAAGTTGACGTATGTGGAACGTGGCGGAAGTAGCATCTCTAGCTCATACATACATGGACCAAATGAGCTGAATCGTTACCTACAAGTGGACTTGTCCTATATGACGATGAAGGAGCAACATGATATGGATATTCTTTAGTGGTGGAACCAACATGAAAGTTGATTCCCCATTGTAGCCCAAATGGCACGTGACATTTTATTTGTGCCAGTTTCTACAATTGCATCCGAGTCAACATTTTCAACGAGTGGTCGGATTGTTGAAGACAGAAGATGTTCTTTAACCGATGAGAAGATTGAAGTGATAACGTATTTACGGGATTGGACTTGTGCAGAAAGAAGACCACAACAGCACCCTGAAGATCCCGAACTACTCGAACTCTTTAGGAATACTGATTTGAATGATGTAAATACTGTTGACGATGAAAATGAATAATTTAATTAAAAAAACTATTTAATTGTTTATTTGTGAAGCGTGAATGTGTGAAACGTGAATTTATGTTAAAAATTAAAATTAACTATTAATTAATTAATTATTTTTTAAAATTAATTAAATTTTTAAAAACTTACTAATCTACCCTTACAAAATACTAAAAACCCCCTATAAAATTTTGTTTCACCCCCAAAATATAAAAAAAGATCAGGGGGGAAAAGAAATTGTCCAAGCCTATAGGACCGATCCTGGGTCCGGGTCCTTATTTTGCTCATGGGCCTGGGCCCGGTCCTAGGCCCATGAGCTACTGGTCCCATTTGGGACTAGTCCCAAATGGGCCCGGGCCTACTTGGGACTGGTCCTGCCCACCTCTACACACAATTGACAAAACTAAATATAGAAATTCTTTTTCTGCAAATTTGGCATAAATAATAGGCCGAACGACTTACGCATACCCAAGGTTTGTTGAAACGACAAGTTGGTACCCAAAACGTTTTAAAACGACAAATATGTACCTTCCATCATGTTTTGTTCGTTATTTTCGTTTGATAATAGTGAAAAGACTAAAATGCCTTGAAAGTTTAATATTTTAGTTTTTTTATAAATTTAAAAATGTCTAAAAAACCCCAAGGTTTGCTAATTTGACTAAATACCCAAATATATAAAATTTTTATAAAATAACAAAAACACCCCTACCACCTGCAGTGCCAGATTCCGGCCACCACCATCGGAATCTGGCTGAAAAATTGCGTTTTCGGCAAGATCCGGCCTGAAAAGGCCAGAAATACGGCCAGATTTGGCCGTCGAGGCCGGAATCTTGCCAAAAAATTGCGTTACGACATAGACCCGTCGGATTTGTGTCGTAACACGTCGATCTGGCATTTTTTGAAAAGGCTAGATCTGGCTGTCGCAGCAGAAAAAGGCCAGATGTAGATCCACGAATTTGGCCGGAAAAGACCAGATTGATGCATTACGACATAGATCCGATAGGTCTATGTCGTAACACAATTTTTCGGCCAGATTCCGGCGGTGGTGGTCAGAATCTGGCACTACGGGTGGCAGGGGTGTTTTTATTATTTTATAAAATTTTTATATATTAGGGTATTTAGTCAAATTAGTAAACCTAGGAGGTTTTTTAAAAATTTTTAAATTTATTAAAAAACTAAAATATTAAACTTTCAAGGGTATTTTAGTCTTTTTACTATTATCAAACAAAAATCACTAATAAAATATGACAAAAAATACCTATTTATTATTTCAAAATCTTTTGGATATCAACTTATCGTTTCAACAAACCTTGGGTATGTGTAAATGGTTCTCCCTAAATAATAACGCTTTTTCTTTCAAAATTGACACTGACCCCCATAAATTGATTTGTTATTGTCTCAAGTTGTCAATCATTTTCAAGATAGGCGGGAAAATCTAAAAATCATGGTGCACCCACCAAATTGGATCTTTGTTTAATATTATAAAGGTAATCCTAGTCATCATGATGTAAATGTTTATTTATTTATTACTATTTATTTTTTTTCTAGTAATGACGCCAATTAATAAATAATTACAAAGATATTGACAATTTTATGCCAATTAAAATTAAATTAGATTAGAATTAGATGAGCTGATAATCAACTTGATTAGAGCCTGTTTGATTGAGTTTATGAAAATTAACTTATAAACAACTAGTATTTATAAGATAATTTGAGTTTATAAGTATTTGAAATTTTAAGCAGTTACATGTTTGATTAAAGTATTTATAAGTGATTGATAAGTGATTGATAAGTACTTGATGCGTTTGGTAAAATATGGCTTATAACTTACAAGTACATTATATTATTAAAATGACTAAAAAAAATACTATATTATTTTATCAATTAATAAATTATATAATGAAATTTTAAAATTAAATAAGGATAATGTAGTAATATACTTAGTTAAATTAACTTATAAGCAGCGTGCTTATAAGCTACAAATAAAAATAAAAAAAGTGTCTCCCCCCAACTTATTTGTTTTTTGGCTTATGAGCTCAGCTTATAAATCTAAAAAAGTTATAAACCAATATATCAGTTTAGTTTAGAGCTTATAAGCTAATTTATCCAGTTTATAAGCTCAAACAAACACTTCTAATTTGGTGAAAGTCAAATCTGGGTGATTAAGACCAGATTTTGATAGTTCTCCTTTTTAGAGTTTTATTTATTCATTTTATTGATTGTTGGATAAGAAAGGAAATGTGTCAAGACTTTTTATAAAGCAAAATGCTTGTTAACTTTATTCAGCCAAGCTACAAGGTTACTGCGGCAACTCTCATTTTTTTTTTTTTTTTTTTTTTTAATATCTCAAAGTGGATCTTATTATTATACTATAGTTTTAAGTAATATTTAGTGGCTTATTCAAGTTATTAAAGGATTAAATCTATGGTTGAGGAAGGATCAATAAATCATTCATTTTCACATGATAATATGAGATCGAAAGAATGGAAAAAAAAAAATCTCTCTATTCTCAATCATCTTGTAGCTAAATCCTATGTCACGGGGTGTGAGTTTCACTCCCAAAAAACTAACCTGATAGGTGGAGGGACTCCCCCCTTATAAACCCAAGACCCTCTCATTTCCCCTCCGACGTGGGATATGTGATATTCTGTCCCATCCAATCATGTGACGAGGGCGTTATAGGTGGGGCTCTCTTCCTACCCGTTTACCTAACCTTGGAACCAAAATCACACATGAACGCTCCTCTTTGTGGGTGGTTGGAGGGACACTGAAAGACTGGCTGAGGTTGACTCTAATCCCACTTGTCATGGCTTGGGAGTTCACACCCAAAAGTCAAATCTGATAGGTGGAGGGACTCCTCCCCTTGTAAACCCAGAAGCCCCCATTTCCCTTCCAATGTGGGATATGTGACACCTAAGAACCCTAAGAATCCTTAGAATGAGATTCCAATACAACATTGTCTGGAATTTTGAGAAGAGGTGTTATTTGAAAACCATAATTTGATGGAAGTTGTAAGTCGTTTTTGAAATAATTAATATCAAGTTACTTATTCACATTATTAAAGGATTATATCTATGGTCGAAGAAGAAAGAATGATCATTCATTCTTAAAACCAACATTTTTGAGATAAAAGAATCTGGAAGAAAATGAAGGGAAACTCTCCATTCTCAATTCTCTTATAGTTACATTTCTTATAACCAAAAGAATCCTTACAGTGAGATTCCAACACAATACCCTTTGGAATTTTGAGAAGAGTTGTTCTTTTAAAAATGTAATCGGTTTATTTGTTGGATTAATTAATTAAATAAAAAAGATAAAGTTCTCTTAAACTATTATGTGCTTAGGTTGAGACGTGGGGCTAGCATGTTTTATGGAACAGTATCTTTGGATTTTTTTACTTTTAATTTTTCAAAATACAATTAAAGCTTTGAATCATATGGTTATGTATAGTTTTTTTTTCATAAAGTTTGTTCTTAGTTGAATACGTGTAATGGGAAGAATGAAGGGCATCTCAATAAATAAGATTAATTAGATTTTGATTCTTGAGTATCCCATTCATCAATTAAATTCAAAGAGCCTTCGTACAACCTAGGTTTTATTTTATTCACTTGCTTTAAAAAAAAAAGAAAGAAAAAAAAGCCAAATTGTATCCAACCCATTTTATTATATTATTTTCATCCACATAAATGCATCCAAATATCTACAAGTCATTTATAGAGAATAAACATGTGAGAGAATATTTGGTTAAAACTCATTCGAGGCAATTATATATTATGAAAATCACTATTGCATCGACTTTATATCTTAGTTTTGAGTAACATTATTATAATATCTCATACGCTAGCAATCTATAATACATGAAAGAGACTATTTTTCAAATCTTAAAAAATAAATATTTTTTAAACCAGGTGACATTCACATAATATATATAATTTTACTTTTTTTATCGTCTGACTAATTAACATATATACAAATGATATCCATTTGTCCCACTTAAAACTTTTTCAAGTGAAAAGAAGTTAGAATTATAATTGACATCTTACCTGAACATTGACAAATATTCATCTGGGTATTGTATCTTATGAGTAAACATTGACAACCAGAATTTGTTTAAGTATAAATTTCTGTTTCCACTCGATTGACAAGATTTTCTAAGTTAGAAAATTCACTACCTAATATGAATAAACATGTGAATTTGCCTCCTATGTTTCTATCAAAACATAAATAAATGAAAGTGGTGAATTTAAATCCATAATTACCAAAAATGTCAAATATGTCACGTTGAATAATGTTCTTTCAAATCTGAAATGATTTTTAGAAATATCTCAGCTGTGCACTTTTGAAGTTGTCATAATCAAAGAACGGTAATGGAGAAGGCAATGATGCCAAGATATTGGAAGCTTACTGTTCTCAATAACAAACATCATCCTCTTTGAAAGATATATTTTTAGTACTTCTTTTTACTTTCACTATTCACCCTAAGGACAGCACAACTTGTACAGATCAAAAGTGTGCGTAATTGTGCAATTTGGATTATAAGAATGGTTATGAAACTCTAGTTCACTCTTAGGATATTGTTTGCTTTATATCTATATCTGTATGGGTTTATTTTTGAGTTTTATGCAAACATCTTTCATCCAAAACATGTCTCGACCATTATAGAGAGTCAGTTTTATATTGTGACTTCACACATCACTTAAAAAGAAGAGTTGAAGTTTAATTAAATACCATGTAACCTTTTAAACTATCAAAAATTGTTTTGGATTAAGCGAACTTATATGAAGTCTGGAAACAAAACCATGTGAGTCTGATTCTAAAACAGACAATATCTTAGTTGTTGAGTGTCCTATGTTACACATACATTCAGTTTATTTAATTGAATGTATGTATTTATGATGTTGTATATTCATCATGGGAAAGGCTTTCCTTTTCTCCTTTTATTACCATATAGAATAGAGTAAATGGCTTTTTCCCACCCAAGATTTGTCTTAATGACATTTTTTCACTCAGCTTTTATTACCATATAGAATAGAGTAAACGAATTTTGCAATTGTTGGAATAAAATACTATATATGAATAATACAAAGTAAACATATTAAAAGTTTACTAATATATATATATACATCAATAAACAACAAAAACTCTCTTTATAAAATTATACTCATTTTACTTAAGTATATATAACATTTAAAAATGATTTTTCTTTTCAATTTTTATTATATTTTTTAGTCAATCAAGCTTTAAAGTACTTGTTTTGATATTTAATGGTGTTTTATTTGGTGCAAATAATCCACTTTAACCTAATCAAGTGAACCACGACAACTGCTCTTAGTGGGTTTGATTTGATTGGACTGAATTTTTTTATTATTTTTTTATAAAGAGGTTATATTACAGTTGTTTTCAACTATAATTACCATTTATTTAACATAAATTAATTGTCATTAGTGGCTGATAGGGACTGTATCCACTAATAACTGGATAAGTGATAAGTCCATCCTTTAATATTCTGTTTTATATTATTTTTCTTAATGGAATTGTTCTTTCATTATGGATCCAACATTTAATTAAATTCTCAATGCCTAATTCAGTAATGCTAGCTTACTATTCTACCTCTTTTACGGGCAAAATAAATAAATAAAAATCCCATTTGGGAATTTTTTTGTAAGAATAATTTTTGATGCATAAAAACAATTTCCGCAAAAGTATTTAAAAGGCTGTCGTGTAAGAAATTATCAAATAAGTTTAAAATGAAGAAGGAAAATATT
Organism: Pistacia vera; assembly: GCF_008641045.1. Taxonomy (NCBI): domain Eukaryota; kingdom Viridiplantae; phylum Streptophyta; class Magnoliopsida; order Sapindales; family Anacardiaceae; genus Pistacia; species Pistacia vera. Next base: position 981,042 of record NW_022195423.1, on the reverse strand, counting down.
TTTATCTAAATATTGATAAATATTAAACAATTATAATACAAAAATATTGTGTCTCATGTATTATAATCATTCAGGATCAATACCAAAATAATTGAGAAATCAATTAAAGTATGAAACTTTGTTGAATATTCAAAAACCTTTTATGAGAGTTTTTGAATTTTATTAGGGTGAATATATAATTTTCCATTCAAAGAGGATCCTTCCATTAAATATCGATTTCGATAATTTCTAAGTAAGGTGTAGTTGTCTCAATTGATGGGATTATATTGTAAAAATTATAACACGAATTCTACTCAATTCTAACAATTAAATTTTTTCATCAATATCTTTCAACAAAACAAAAACTTATCCTTTAATTTTACATATAAAAGCAATTTTTATAACTTTTTTATACCAATAAACAATCTTATCACTTAATGTTACATATAAAAAAAATTGTAATTTTTTTTTCACCCAATAAATATTCTCATCCCTTAATAAACATTTTTTTTTATAAATTATAAAAAATATTTATAAATTTCCTTTTTAACCCAATAAACAATTTTTATATTTGTTTTTGCGGAGGGAAGCCGTAAACATCGGCCATGTGACGGCATCAATTAGATTTAGGCCAAAACAAATAATTAACAGTCACCAGAGATAAAGAAGAGAAGGAGAAGAACAAGGAAAGTAAGGAGGAAGATGAGAGGCGTAGAAGAGAAGAGAAAGAAACATGAAAGACAAAAATTGAAGAAAGAGAAGAAGATTACAGAAACTAATAAAATAATATTTAGGGTTTGTATAAAAGCCAAAAGTCAATAGTACCTCTGTAAAATTAAAGAATGTCAAACATGTCTTATTATCCGTTGAAGTTAATGGTCAAACTTAACGGAATGGGGGTTACCTCTATTTTCCATAATAGCGGGTGGTATAGAAAATGGAAAAAGCTTTGGGGTTTACTAAAAGGTCCCATTTTTTTATTTCACTAGTTTTTAAATATTCAATTTTTAACTATAATAAAAAAAAAAATATAGGTAATACTACTTTATGTATTCTAAACATGGGAAGTGCTAAGGATAACAGTAATAACCTATTTAATCTATTAAATTTAACTTCATCAAGCTTTTTTTATATATAAAAATAATAAGTTTGTAATTTATAATTTTAAGAGCAATAGAAATTAAGCTAGGAAAATGATTTCTTACAGATTGATTCTTTGACAATTATATCTATTTGTTGTTTGTCCGATAAATTAAAGGTTAAGTTAAAGATTCCCACAAATTTTGTACAATTTTTAAATAATATTTAGTCCTTATGTTAATGCATTTGAATTATGGAAATTACCTCTAAAATATACAATTTTGAAGATGCTTTAATTATATAAATGGTTTAAATCTCAATTGTCTAAAATATTTTGCTCAAATAACTAAAAAATTATGTTATTAAAGATTTTTTTTCATTGTTTTATTTGATTGATAATTTTTTTTTGGATAATCCGAGTGTTCGTGTCAGCTTGCGTGCGTCTCAACTAATCCTCTGAGCTTTAGACTCATTGAACACCCTACAAGCCCAATGCGTTAAAATAAGTCACAAATGTGGTAGGTGACCTCAAGATGGTTTGAACCAAGGAAGTCAATAAAAAGAGCAAACTTTATTGATCGCCAAGCCAACCTCATAGGGTTGATAATTTATTATTTTATTAATGTAACACATGAATAACTTTACATGCTAATCATAGGATCTCTGAACATTCAAGTGACCTTATCAACTCTCCTTAGTGACAAAATAAATACTAGGGTTTGTGGGTAATTGCTTAAGAGGTTAAGTCAAGTTAGTGGGTTGCTCTTTTATTGTGGGACAATTGATCACATTAGGAGGCACACAATTACAGGTGGACATTTGGGACTGGCCCAACTTAGTGGGTTGCTCTTTTATTGTGGGACAATTGATCACATTAAGAGGCACACAATTAGAGGTGGGCATTTGGGACTGGGCAAGGATCGGTCCTAGGAGGCTTGGTCCCAAAACGGGATCAGGCATAAGGAGGAGGGCCCGGGCCCTCCATTGGGTCCCAGGCCTGGGCCTAATTTTTTTTATTTTTTTAATATAGTCCTTATCAAATTACCTAAAACCCCCTGTCATTTTTTAAATAAATATAAAATATGAGGGCTAAAAATAAATTTGACAAAATTTATTAAAAAAAAAAAAAAAAAAGCTTTAAAATAACCGTTGGCTGCTGCAGGCCTATGGCAGCCAACGGTAAGGTTTTTATTTTTTCTTTTTAACCGTTGGCTGGCAACGGTCACAGCCAACGGTTATAAGTTATAATATAAATTATAACTTTTTTTTTTTTAAATTCTCCCTCCCCCTCCTCTCTCCCCCCCAACTACACTATAAATAACCCTAAAATCTTTCATTTTTTCCACACCAATCAATCTCTCATTCTCTCAATCTCTCTACTCCAAATCTCCAATCAATTTCTCATTTTAATTATTTCTGATTCAATTTATATTTATAATTTATTCATATTATTCAATTTTTTTCTATTTTTCAATATCATCATAATTTCATATTATTATTTAATTTCTTTTCATTTTAATTATTTATTATTTTATCATAAATTTATAATGACTTCCCCAAATCAATTTTACATTCCATCCACCGAAGAAATGGAAGGCTTCAATCCATTTTCACCATTTCCTCCAGAGGAAGCAGCTGCAATTCCACAACCACATTCGGTCGGGATGAGGTGTAGCCAAACACATGCAAGCTGCGAGTCAACGAGCACGGGCATAGCCCAACCCCCTCGACCGTCAAAGAGGGTCGTGTTCGATGTATGGCGATACTTCACCAAATCAAAACGACCAAAGACAAATGGGGAGGGGGAAGAATCGTGTGGGATATGTATTTTTTGTAGAACTATTATTGGCACTGAGAAGGGGACTTCGACGATGCGACGACACATGGAGAAGAAGCACCCCCAAATAATGCAGTTGCCCGATGCATCTTCAAGTGGATCAGGTAGACAAATTCAAACTCAACTTAATTTTAATCCACAATCCTCAACTCTCTCAACATGGCAATATAATGCACATGTTGTACGAGAGGAAATAGCAAGATATATAGTTGCTATGGACTCTCCCATTTGTTTATCTGAAAATCCTTTTTTTATTCATATGATTAAAACTGCATTTTGTCCAGCATATATCGCTGTTAGTAGAAGTACAAGTAGAAGAGATATACTAAAACTTTATAACAAAATAAATAATAAACTTAAAAACGAATTTTAAAATTTTAGGAATATATCTATTGCACTTACATCAGACATATGAGCTTGTAGATCAAAAACCGATTTTTTAACTGTCACAGTACATTTCTTAGATCATAATTGGGGTTTACAACAAAAATTGATAGGTTTTAAACCATTATATGAAAAACATAGTGCTAAAACTATTTATTTTATAATTCTTGAAGTTTTGCAAGAATATTTATTAACTGATAGAGTTGTAGCGCTAACGCTTGATAATGCAGCTGCTAACACTGCGACAATCTCTTTATTTGAAAAAAAATTGGATCCGCGGGGTGAAGGCAAATTTTTTAACTAGAGATGTGCTTGCCACATCATCAATTTGATAGTTAAAGCAGGTTTAGATGCTATACATTCGAAGATGGAGAGGGTGCGCAGAGCTATCAGATTTATCGTGAGCGGTAGCAATAAAAGATGGCAGGAGTACATCAAATATTATAAGCAAGAGGACCCACTGGTTCGACCTTTGAAGTTATGTACAAACATGCCTATCCGTTGGAACTCCAACTACCTGATGTTGGAAAAAGCTTTGCCAACTGCGAAACAAATTACAGATTTCGTCAACCAGAAGAACCATCCAGAGGAAGTTGTCAGCTATGATGATTGGGCGGTTTGTGAACTTTTTTATTCATTTCTTCAAATTTTTTATGATGATACTAATACATTAAGTGGAATTTATTATCCAACTACTAATTTAGTGTTAGATATTTTACTTCAAATTTCTAAAACTTTTGCTCAATATAGATATAATAACATTTTAAGTGAAATAGTTTCAAAGATGGAAGAAAAATATGAGAGATATTGGTTAGATATTCCATTCTTATATGGATTAGGCCTTGTTCTAGATCCTAGGTTTAAATTACACGTAGTTAACTGTATAATTACTGAGATAGACCATCATTTAGGACATGATTATACATCCTATTTGACTAACTTTAAACAAAAATTGGAGAGCCTTTTTTCTTTATATGAGAACAGGTACAGTGGAAGTGGAAGTGGAACGTTTAGGAGAGAGGATCTGGACCTTAATGTAGCCCTCCGTCAAGGATCGAGCAAGTTGACGTATGTGGAACGTGGCGGAAGTAGCATCTCTAGCTCATACATACATGGACCAAATGAGCTGAATCGTTACCTACAAGTGGACTTGTCCTATATGACGATGAAGGAGCAACATGATATGGATATTCTTTAGTGGTGGAACCAACATGAAAGTTGATTCCCCATTGTAGCCCAAATGGCACGTGACATTTTATTTGTGCCAGTTTCTACAATTGCATCCGAGTCAACATTTTCAACGAGTGGTCGGATTGTTGAAGACAGAAGATGTTCTTTAACCGATGAGAAGATTGAAGTGATAACGTATTTACGGGATTGGACTTGTGCAGAAAGAAGACCACAACAGCACCCTGAAGATCCCGAACTACTCGAACTCTTTAGGAATACTGATTTGAATGATGTAAATACTGTTGACGATGAAAATGAATAATTTAATTAAAAAAACTATTTAATTGTTTATTTGTGAAGCGTGAATGTGTGAAACGTGAATTTATGTTAAAAATTAAAATTAACTATTAATTAATTAATTATTTTTTAAAATTAATTAAATTTTTAAAAACTTACTAATCTACCCTTACAAAATACTAAAAACCCCCTATAAAATTTTGTTTCACCCCCAAAATATAAAAAAAGATCAGGGGGGAAAAGAAATTGTCCAAGCCTATAGGACCGATCCTGGGTCCGGGTCCTTATTTTGCTCATGGGCCTGGGCCCGGTCCTAGGCCCATGAGCTACTGGTCCCATTTGGGACTAGTCCCAAATGGGCCCGGGCCTACTTGGGACTGGTCCTGCCCACCTCTACACACAATTGACAAAACTAAATATAGAAATTCTTTTTCTGCAAATTTGGCATAAATAATAGGCCGAACGACTTACGCATACCCAAGGTTTGTTGAAACGACAAGTTGGTACCCAAAACGTTTTAAAACGACAAATATGTACCTTCCATCATGTTTTGTTCGTTATTTTCGTTTGATAATAGTGAAAAGACTAAAATGCCTTGAAAGTTTAATATTTTAGTTTTTTTATAAATTTAAAAATGTCTAAAAAACCCCAAGGTTTGCTAATTTGACTAAATACCCAAATATATAAAATTTTTATAAAATAACAAAAACACCCCTACCACCTGCAGTGCCAGATTCCGGCCACCACCATCGGAATCTGGCTGAAAAATTGCGTTTTCGGCAAGATCCGGCCTGAAAAGGCCAGAAATACGGCCAGATTTGGCCGTCGAGGCCGGAATCTTGCCAAAAAATTGCGTTACGACATAGACCCGTCGGATTTGTGTCGTAACACGTCGATCTGGCATTTTTTGAAAAGGCTAGATCTGGCTGTCGCAGCAGAAAAAGGCCAGATGTAGATCCACGAATTTGGCCGGAAAAGACCAGATTGATGCATTACGACATAGATCCGATAGGTCTATGTCGTAACACAATTTTTCGGCCAGATTCCGGCGGTGGTGGTCAGAATCTGGCACTACGGGTGGCAGGGGTGTTTTTATTATTTTATAAAATTTTTATATATTAGGGTATTTAGTCAAATTAGTAAACCTAGGAGGTTTTTTAAAAATTTTTAAATTTATTAAAAAACTAAAATATTAAACTTTCAAGGGTATTTTAGTCTTTTTACTATTATCAAACAAAAATCACTAATAAAATATGACAAAAAATACCTATTTATTATTTCAAAATCTTTTGGATATCAACTTATCGTTTCAACAAACCTTGGGTATGTGTAAATGGTTCTCCCTAAATAATAACGCTTTTTCTTTCAAAATTGACACTGACCCCCATAAATTGATTTGTTATTGTCTCAAGTTGTCAATCATTTTCAAGATAGGCGGGAAAATCTAAAAATCATGGTGCACCCACCAAATTGGATCTTTGTTTAATATTATAAAGGTAATCCTAGTCATCATGATGTAAATGTTTATTTATTTATTACTATTTATTTTTTTTCTAGTAATGACGCCAATTAATAAATAATTACAAAGATATTGACAATTTTATGCCAATTAAAATTAAATTAGATTAGAATTAGATGAGCTGATAATCAACTTGATTAGAGCCTGTTTGATTGAGTTTATGAAAATTAACTTATAAACAACTAGTATTTATAAGATAATTTGAGTTTATAAGTATTTGAAATTTTAAGCAGTTACATGTTTGATTAAAGTATTTATAAGTGATTGATAAGTGATTGATAAGTACTTGATGCGTTTGGTAAAATATGGCTTATAACTTACAAGTACATTATATTATTAAAATGACTAAAAAAAATACTATATTATTTTATCAATTAATAAATTATATAATGAAATTTTAAAATTAAATAAGGATAATGTAGTAATATACTTAGTTAAATTAACTTATAAGCAGCGTGCTTATAAGCTACAAATAAAAATAAAAAAAGTGTCTCCCCCCAACTTATTTGTTTTTTGGCTTATGAGCTCAGCTTATAAATCTAAAAAAGTTATAAACCAATATATCAGTTTAGTTTAGAGCTTATAAGCTAATTTATCCAGTTTATAAGCTCAAACAAACACTTCTAATTTGGTGAAAGTCAAATCTGGGTGATTAAGACCAGATTTTGATAGTTCTCCTTTTTAGAGTTTTATTTATTCATTTTATTGATTGTTGGATAAGAAAGGAAATGTGTCAAGACTTTTTATAAAGCAAAATGCTTGTTAACTTTATTCAGCCAAGCTACAAGGTTACTGCGGCAACTCTCATTTTTTTTTTTTTTTTTTTTTTTAATATCTCAAAGTGGATCTTATTATTATACTATAGTTTTAAGTAATATTTAGTGGCTTATTCAAGTTATTAAAGGATTAAATCTATGGTTGAGGAAGGATCAATAAATCATTCATTTTCACATGATAATATGAGATCGAAAGAATGGAAAAAAAAAAATCTCTCTATTCTCAATCATCTTGTAGCTAAATCCTATGTCACGGGGTGTGAGTTTCACTCCCAAAAAACTAACCTGATAGGTGGAGGGACTCCCCCCTTATAAACCCAAGACCCTCTCATTTCCCCTCCGACGTGGGATATGTGATATTCTGTCCCATCCAATCATGTGACGAGGGCGTTATAGGTGGGGCTCTCTTCCTACCCGTTTACCTAACCTTGGAACCAAAATCACACATGAACGCTCCTCTTTGTGGGTGGTTGGAGGGACACTGAAAGACTGGCTGAGGTTGACTCTAATCCCACTTGTCATGGCTTGGGAGTTCACACCCAAAAGTCAAATCTGATAGGTGGAGGGACTCCTCCCCTTGTAAACCCAGAAGCCCCCATTTCCCTTCCAATGTGGGATATGTGACACCTAAGAACCCTAAGAATCCTTAGAATGAGATTCCAATACAACATTGTCTGGAATTTCGAGAAGAGATGTTATTTGAAAACCATAATTTGATGGAAGTTGTAAGTCGTATTTGAAATTATTAATATCAAGTTACTTATTCACATTATTAAAGGATTATATCTATAGTTGAAGAAGAAAGAATGATCATTCATTCTTAAAACCAACATTTTTGAGATAAAAGAATCTGGAAGAAAATGAAGGGAAACTCTCAATTCTCAATTCTCTTATAGTTAGATTTCTCATAACCAAAAGAATCCTTACAGTGAGATTCCAACACAATACCCTTTGGAATTTTGAGAAGAGTTGTTCTTTTAAAAATGTAATCGGTTTATTTGTTGGATTAATTAATTAAATAAAAAAGATAAAGTTCTCTTAAACTATTATGTGCTTAGGTTGAAACGTGGAGCTAGCATGTTTTATGGAACGGTATCTTTGGATTTTTTTACTTTTAATTTTTAAAATACAATTAAAGCTTTAAATCACATGGCTAAGTATAGTTTTATTTTCATAAAGTTTGTTCTTAATTGAATACGTGTAATGGGAAGAATGAAGAGCATCTCAATTGTTGATGCGTGATTTTGACACCAACCAAATGCACGTATGAAATGCTGAGCTGGCCCAGAAGACACACGTGGATGGAAGAGTGAGAGAAAAAGCAATGGAGAATAGTATTTAAAGTGGTTCGGATGCTCAAGGAAGCAAATCCTACGTCTATTGATTTTATATTAATAATAGTGGTCAGGTCGTGTTCAGCGAGATGACATACAAATGATTACACGAGAGTGAGAGAATGCTATTTTCCTTTAGAGAGATTAGCTAATCCCCCAAATGAGAGAGAAACTCTCAATTTATAGTGTGATGGGTTAAGGTTATGATTACTAAATCTGTGAGTTGGTGGGATTATCTGTGCAAATCCTTCTTTATGTCCCATTACCCACCTTCTAGAGCGATTTACGCGATTTGGTGCAGGGATTAGACACGTGGAATCGCTATAGCTCCTGGCTGGTCTGACGCGCACCCACTGCCCCAACAGGAGCATGCCGTCCATGTCATTGTATGACGTGGTTGCCTCTGACTGGCTGCAGAACTACCTAAGCTTTGACTTTTCATATTGACTGGGTCTTGCGTCAGCCCTACTTTTTCAGACATGACAGAAGTCCCCTAGTTTTTAAGGTTTGAGGATCGAACCTTGGAAACTATAATTCATACTGTGACAAGACGCCTTCGAGGAAACTCTAGTGATTCTGACCTATTTGAAAAGAGGTCTAGACTACGCTTTTGTGCGCGTGACCTGATACAGTCTTTGCTTAAGGATAAATGACCTGATCTTAAACCATACCAATCTTTAATTTTCCAAAGTTCATGACTTGATTATACTTGGAATTCTCCTCTGGACAAGGGATTGGGCTGCTTTGAAATTGAATACTCGTCGAGAGTCACATCGCTTCGCGACTAATGGGGTAGAATCGAGGAGTCATGTTGTTTCGTGGCTGGCTAGACGAAGAGTGTTCTACGCACCATCTCTTCAGACGTTATCTGTTGCATTTTCGTAATGGATACATTTAATGAAATGCCTTCTGCTCTGACAGACGTGTCCTGTGCGCAATAAATGTCAGCCATGCTCATTAAATGCATGACATGCTGAAACGATATCCCCTATCAAAGCATTAAATGCAGATTGGGGCACATTTAATGCGGCAGGAGAATCGTACCGTCGCTTGAGTTTTTCAATGGAAAAGGACGACGGTTTGGTTTTCTTGGAGCATGACGGTCACCCTTCCTCGCGGATCTGCGACACGTGGTCACGATCAATATTGATATACATTTTTCCGCCCAAACGTCGTTTGATTTTAGGAAAACCAAGCGCCAGCCTTTTGCTATAAAACCCAAGTTTATTTAAGGCAATGTCACCATACTCATCTTTTCAGAGAGAGCAAGAGACTTTTGCAAACTTGGATTCTTTGCCTTCCAAACCAGCGCGTACCTGATATTCGAAGCAGAAGGATTCATCTTCATATTTCGAGAGGTAAGGATTGATTTATGTATTTATTTCTTACTCCCAGTAGTTGATTTCGAGAGGTAAGGATCGATTTATGTATTTATTTCTTACTCCCAGTAGTTGATAAATGATATGTCTTCTGGTAGTTAATCGGAGACGAAATGTTCTTGCTGGGTTCGAGCCATAAATGGCAGCTCGAAACATTCTGTTAGGGCTTTTTTGGGATTTAGGAAGAAGTGTTTGCTTTCCTCCATGTCATCGTACGAAATAATGTACGAGGGTTAAATGATTCCCTGCTTGTCGCTTTTGCAAACTGTAGTAGAATGGACCCCTCAACGACCAAATCCGAGGAAGGGACCAGTTCGTCTACGCAGGATGCTCCTACGAGTCCTATTAGAGAGATCTACTCGGTACTTACTGAGGATGAGCTCGAAAGGGTGACAGACCAATGCGTTATCCGCGTGGATGTCTTCCGCGATAGGACACGCACAGCTCGATATCTGCCACGTGGGTTGGTCACAATTTCCGAGGATATCTTCAAGGGTGGGGGGTTGATCCCTTTCCACCCTTTTGTCAGGTTGGTCCTGGATCATTTCAGGATCGCACCGATGCAACTCACACCGTACGCGTACATGATTGCCATTGCCATGTACATCGCGTATTGTGAGAATGGGTTGGGCGAGCAAACTGCGTTAGAGCTCGGTTGCTGGTATATCCTAAAAAAAAGCAAGGACAAGGATTCCTACTACTTGTCTAGGTGACCTACTATAGAAGCAGGGATACACAGTTACCCTAGCAATGCGGGGGCTTACGAGACGAAGTTTTTCTTCTTTCGTTACGACGACCTTTGCTGCTTCCAGGACCCGAGTAGGTTCTTTTCCCCTAACGAATTTATTTGTTTGTTTGTCCTTTGCTAACGAGCTATTTATTTTCTAGTAGTTAACAAAACGACCAGTTTAGAGCTGCTCACAGACCCAAACAGAATCATAGCTTTTGGTTTCTTGCCCGAAGCGAGTCGCGATGCAAGGCTGCTCGTGACAACTGCGAATCTATGGAGATAAGGTTTATTCAATGTAGACGCGACCTTAGAGCCCCCATCGAGTAAGTTGCGTTAACTGGGTCTATTTCGATTGCACAATGAACTATTTTTACTAACGACGTTCACAAGCAGTAACCATGCCTCTGAAGGTGCCAAGGTTTCCACGACAAAGACAATTTACTTTCCCTCGAGAAGGACCACTAGGACGACCGAAGTTGCTCCCAGTGGTCTCCCGGTCAAAGGGGCAACATCGGGGGCTTCGGCGTGTCCTGCTGAGGCTTTCCAACCTTCGGTGGGCACCTCGGTCCGACCTACAGGCGCTTCTCAGCCTTCGGCTGCTCGCCCAAAGCAGAAGACAACAGCCCAGCGACCTAGGAAGAGGCGACAGATTCAAGCCGAAGAGTTAGAGTCCGAACTGGAGGATTTGGGCGTTTAGCCCGGGAGGTCGCAGCCAGGCATTCTCACTACTTTAGGAGCATCTCAAGCAGGGCAAAGCGAGGTCGCAAGTACTAGAAAGAGATCGGGTAAGGAACCGGTGGGCAACACCCCTGCTGGGGGCACCGACAAGGACACTCTAGTGCTGGACTCGATGGGACAACTACTGGATCATTTGCAGCCGGTGGTCTTCACCTTGCTGGAGTGCGGACTCGCGGAAGTATTTGAACAGTTCGTGGGTTCCAACCATGTGGACCTGATGTCCACATCAATCCAGCCCATAAGCAAGGTAAAACGAACAATCCTCAGCGAGGACTTTGCCCTTTCGTTCTTGGTAGGAAACTGACATTATTCTTCTTGTTCGCAGGCTTTGCTCTCCATGCAACTATCCCTGCAAAAGGTCCGGCTGGGAGTTGCTGCGGGAGAGGTCGTGATGAAGGAAGAGAATGCGCGCCTCAAGTGGGACCTGGAAGCCGCCGACGAAGAAAAGGAGCTATCCACTGAATCGACGAACTAGTACCTGAACGAAAGGGATGCGGCTCTTCGCACGGTGGATTTTCAAAAGAACGAACTCGAGAAGCACGGGGAGGAGATAAAGGAGCTCCAGAGGACTATAGCCAGGCTCTCTAGGGAGGTCGACGAGAAAGACCAGGAGCTCAAAACGACCTCTCAGCGGGCCTTACGAGTAGAGCAGGAGAGGAAGGCCTCAGAGAAGCAAAAGCAGGCTCTCAAGGCCGAACTCCAAGCAAGTCAGGGAAGAGTTACTTCACTGATTGAAGAGATGAAGAGCCAAGCAGCGGAGATCGAGGCAAAGGCCACTGAATGGGCGATTCAGTCCATCTATGCCTTGCGGCCAAAGAATCCGGAGATTGATATGTCCGACCTCCCAGAGGATTGGCGGGAAACTCTCATATCCATGGCACGGCTCGATGATGAGGAAGCAGTGGAGGCCGCCCGAGGATATGATCAGGGAGAGGTTTCAAAATATGCCCCGAAGAAGCCCACTGCTGACCAGGCGAATGGCGACCAGCCTTGAGATGGCGAGGTCGAACCTCCAGGAGTTGGGGATCAAGGCCGATTTATTTTTGGGATCTTGTTTGCTGTACTTATTAATGAAATACATCTTTCTTAATCTCTCGAGCACTTACGATTTTTGTACCCCATGTTATATATAAGATCGCATTCTAACCATTTATAACATTAGGACAAGTCTATACGAACATAACACATCTATGCGAGCAAGATTACATGTGAAAAGATTATTACAACAAAATAATACATTTGTTATTTACAAAGATTGCAAGAAATAAAATCTTTTCAAGGAAAGATTGAGTTCGAAATTACTGATAATATGGTATGAGATGTTCAGCATTCCAAGCTCGCGGTACTTCTAAACCATTTAGCCTTATGAGATGAGAAGTCCCCGGTCTTATTACTTTGGCAATGCGGTAGGGGCCTTCCCAGTTCGGTCCTAAAACTCCCTCACTTGTTCTAGTACCGAGAAGAACTTCCTTCAAAATTAGGTCGCCGACTTGGAAGTCTCTTCTCCTGACTTTAGAGTCGAAGAACCTCTTTGCGCGCTGCTGATAGGCTGCTATTCTTAGCTGAGCCTTGTTACGATGTTCTTCAACTAGGTCTAGGCTTGCGCGCATAAGCGCTTCATTGTCAGCTTCGTTGTACAGGTTCCTCTGAAGTAAACCGGTTTCTACCTCTACAAGGATCATTGCTTCGCAACCATATGCTAGCGAAAAAGAGGTTTCTGAGGTAGAGGTTCTCAGAGTTGTTCTGTATGCCTATAGGACTTTGGGGAGGTCGTCGGCCTAATTCCCCTCGGCTGCGCCAAGTTTTGCCTTTAGAGTATGTTTGATGGTTTTGTTGACAGCCTCAACTTGATCATTTGCTTGCAGCCTTGCGACTGAGGCAAATTTTTTATGAATACCTAGCTCGTCGCAAAACTGTTTGAACTCCTCGTTGTTGAATTATTTACCATTGTCTGAGATAAGAGTATGAGGAATCCCATAGCGGCACATAATGTTCTTGAAGACGAAATCCTTGACCTTTTTGGTCGTGATCGCGGCTAATGGTTCCGCTTCGACCCACTTGGTGAAGTAATCCACTACGACCACGACATACTTTACTCCCCTTTTACCAACTGGCATGGGACCAATGAGGTCAATTCCCCACATGGAAAATGGCCAGGGGCTAGTCATGGTTATCAGCTGGTGGGGAGGAGCTCGCGGTATGTTCACGAACCGATGGCACTTGTAACACCTTTTGACAAAGTTGCTAGTGTCTTCTTGGATTAGGGGCCAGTAGTACCCTTGACGAACAACTTTGTTGGTGAGAGATCGTGCGACGGTGTGATTACCGTAGATCCCTTCATGTATCTCCCTCATGATGTAATCTGCTTCTTCGCTAGTTACACATCAAAGGAGAGAGGCGCTAAACCCTCGCCTGTACAACTGGTCTCTGATGAGGGTGTAACGAGCAGATCTTGCTCAGAGGGTTCTTGCCTCGACCTTGTCATCGGGCAAGGTCCCATCTCGAGGTATTGAATGATAGGGGTCATCCAGGAATATGATTTTGTTACATTCACAGCCTATTTGATCGGGCTGATACTGGGGGTCTCGATGAATTGAATAGGAATGCTCTTCAGTGTATCTGAGTCCAATGACGAGGCTATCCTTGCCAAGGTATCTGCCACAAAGTTGCTATCTCTAGGAATCTGCGTGATCGTGAAGTGCTTGAACGGCTTGAGTGCTGCCTTAGCTTTCTTTAGATAGCTGATCATATTTTCTTCCTTGGCTTGGTACTCTCCCAAAATCTGGTTAACGACCAGTATGGAGTCGTTGTGGATACTGATCGCGGTTGCATCCATTTCTCTGGCCAACCGCAGTCCAGCGAGCAGAGCTTTATACTCGGCCTTATTGTTGGTTGCCTTAAAACCGAACCGGAGAATGCCATGAATGCGAGCCCCTTTAGGACTCAAAAGGAGAAGACCTGCCCCAACCCTCTTTCTGTTCGATGATCCATCAATGTAGAGGCTCCAGGTCGATAGATTTTGAGCAGTTTCCTGAATGACTTCGCTGAGCTGTTGCTCCGACTCATTCGTCGGATGATATGAGAATTCTGATATGAAGTCGGCAATAGCCTGCCCTTTGATAGTTGCTTTCGGTCTGTATTTTAGATCAAACTGACTTAATTCCATGACCCATTTAAGCAATTTACCCAATGCCTCCAGTTTCTAGAGGACCTGACTGAGCGGGTAATTGGTCATTACATGGATCGTATGAGTGTGGAAGTAAGGTCGCAACTTTCTGGAAGCGATCAGCAGGGCATAAGCTAATCGTTCTATTTTTGGATACTGCATCTCGTCATCTAACAGACGCTTGCTTGAGTAATACATTGGCCATTGGACCCTGTCCTCTTCCCGAATTAAGGCTGCATTGACCGCGAACTGAGAGACGGACAGATATAGGAAGAGGATCTCTTGCGAGAGAGGCTTGGACAGAAGATGTGGCTTCCCGAGGTGTTCTTTAATACTCTAGAATTCCTGTTCGCACTCGGGAGTCCACTCAAACTTTTTATTGGCCTTTAGAACATTGAAGAATGGCAAGCAGTGATCTATTGCACTTGATATGAAGTGACTTAGTGCCGCTATTCGCCCATTGAGGCTCATGACCTGTTTTTTGTTGATCGGGCTTTTCATATCGAGGAGAGCTTGGATCTTCTCGGGGTTGATCTCTATTCTCCGTTGGTTAACCATGTATCCTAGGAATTTCCCCGAGGATACTCTGAATGAGCACTTGAGGGGGTTTAGCTTCATTCTGTATTGCCGGAGGATGTCGAACATCTCAGCAAGATGCGCTATGTGGTCTGAAGCGACATGCGACTTGACCAGCATGTCATTTATGTAGACCTCCATCGATTTTTTGATCTGTTCGGAGAACATTCAGTTAACCAACAGCTGGTAAGTTGCACCAGCATTCTTGAGGTCGAAGGGAATAACTTTGTAGCAGTACATCCCTCGATCTGTAACAAAGGACGTATGCTCTTCGTCCAATGCGTACATCAGAATTTGATTGTATCCCGAGTACACGTCCATAAAACTCAGCAGCTCATGCCAGAAGGTGGCATCCACGAGTTGGTCGATTCTGGGCAGGGGAAAACTATCTTTTGGGCATGCCTTGTTGAGGTCGGTGAAATCAACGTAGGTCTACCATTTGCCATTACACTTCTTTACTAGAATCGAGTTGACAACCCAGGTCGGATAGAGCGCTTCTCGGATGGTTCCATTCCGAAGAAGATTATCTATCTCAAGTTTCAAGGCAACATATCACTCTGGATCCATCACTTTTCTCTTTTGGCGAACCGGTTGGCTTCACTGTCGATGTTCAATGCATGGCAGATAATATCCGGGCTAATCCCGACCATATCTGCATGTGACCATGCGAACACATCGATATTCTCTCTCAGGAAGCTGGTTAGTTTGGTGGCGAGCTGGGGTTAAGATTGCTCCCAATTCTTAACACTCTGCTCGGCTCGCTCTGGTTGACCGATACTTTGGACAGATCCTCAACTGGCCCACTGGAAGGGCATTCCTGAATAGGAGGATCCATATTATCCTCGGCTGGGCCAGGTTGTGGCTCGATCCGGCTGAACGCCATTGCCTGTCAGGGAATGCCGCGCGAGATGGCTTTCTCTTTGCATGCCATCTGCACTGCTTTTACATAGCAGTCGCGAGATGCGCGCTGAGATCCACTGACTTCCTCTATCCTCGTCGGGGTGGGGAACTTCATCTTCAGATGGTATATCGAAGTGACTGCCTTGAAGTTTCTCGGCAGAGGTCGCCCCAGGATACCATCAAAAGCGGATGGGCAATCCACTACCAACAATTCAGTTACCTTGGTCACTTCGTCAAAGTCACCCAGCGTGACTGGAAGCGAGATCGTTCTTTTGAGGATCAGGTGGTCCCCTGTAAAACCATATAGGGGGATCGAGGCGGGCTTCAGGTCGGCCTCGTCCAAGTTCATTCTTTTAAAAGCTATCTGGAACAGGATGTTCACAACACTTCCGTTGTCCACCAACATTCTGTGGATGTTATGGCGCCCTATTAGGGGCGTGATCACAAGAGCGTCATCGTGGGGATAATGCAATTGAACTGCATCCTTTTCGGAGAAGGTAATTTCCTCTTCCTTGCGAACCTTTTATGGTCATCGCGTTGTGCTCATCACACTGATAGGGTCGTGATGGGCTGTGCGAGCATATCTTTCCTGGGCATCTCACGAGTTCACCACAAGGTGCGGTCCCCCGAAGATCAAATTGACGCTGTATATACCTTTGCGATCACGACGCTTCTTTCTTGGTTCCCTTTAATTTTTCTCTTGCGTAGAAGTGGAGTCATCAATATATTCCTTGAAATGCCCCTGCTTGATGAGGTCTTCGATTGCCTGTTTGAGAGCTCGACACTTATCGGTGTGATGCCCATTATCCTGATGAAAGCGACAATATTTTTTACTATTTCTGGCTGATGGGGGATTTTTCATGGGCTCAGGCTCTCTGAGTAGGCTGGCTTCTTCCGACTTGTCAAGAATAGTCGATACAGATGCATTCAAAGGCGCGATGAGGAACTAGAGCATAAGACTTTTTGGGCTCATAGTGCGGTTTCTTTCTTTTTTGTTGATCGTCAGTAGCCTATCTGCGATCAACTCTCCTACTTTCCCCCCGACTAGAAGCACTATCTGAAGCACCGAGGTCACTACGGTGGAGCACCGTCACAGAATTTTCAATACGGAGGTACTTCTCCACAAGGTTATAAAAGCGGGTGAGGGAATAATCATCCTCAGCCTGTAACTCTTTCCACAGGTCGGTCTGTGGGTGAACTCCCGCTATGATGAGAGTCCAAACAGACTTTTCAGGAGTGTGAGCTACCTTATTAAGTTCTCTGTGGAATCGATCAATGTACGATTAGAGGGATTCATCCCTCTCTTGCCTTATATTGCTTCGGTAGCTCAAAGGCATTGAGAACTTTCGGTTTGCTTGGAAATGCCTTAGGAATGTCACGCTCATTTGAGGCAACGAGTTGATCGATCCCGCTGGGAGCAATCTAAACCATCGTTTGGCATGAGAGGTTAGAGTTATTGCCAAACAACGACACTTTGCCAAATCTGAAACCTGGTGAAGCTCCATCAGGTCGTTGAATTCATACAAGTGATTCGGCAGATCAGAATTTCCATCGAACGCCCGTATATCGGGCATTCTAAATCTCGATGGGAGAGGGGTGGCTAATACTGCAGGAGAAAAGGGAGACGCTGCTGCGACCTACCCTTGCTCGTTTTGCTAAGCTTTCAGTTAATCTAGAGCTTGTTGTAGCTCCTCAATCTGAGGTAGCGGAGCTATTTGAGGATTGCTTTCACCCATGCGAGTTCGACCCTCGCGATTGCGATTGTGATTGCCATTGCGATTGAGGAAAGTCTGGAGGAGGTCGGATTCCACTTCGCCTTGGTCGGCAGTTCCGACCGCTATCGACACACGCTTGCTAGAGCCATGTGATGGCGATGAATGGTGCGGGAAATTTTCACGACCTCCGCGGTGGTACGAACTGCCTCGCGGAGTGTGGGAGCCTCCCGCAATACTATGATCAGGATTGTTTCTCTGGCGGTGATGAGAATCGCCCCGCCTAGCACTTTTATTGGGGTGTTCATGCGACGTGGCATGGGACGGCTAGGGCTGCGACCTTTCACCGAGTCTTAATGCCACGGGTATTCTACTCGGGATGTGGTCGATGTTCGTCGACCCTCTGGAGCCCTTAGGCCTGTTTTTCGCCACTTGCTTACCCTTCCTTCGGCGCACTGCAGTGCTTGCAGCACGGGCTATCGCCCTTTGTCGCGCTTTCGCGTGACTTGTAGGCATTTTTGGCGGTTGCACCACCCCAGTTGATTCGGGTGGCACGCCTTGGTCCAAATGGTCCAACCTTTGTTTGACCGTTTGGAGAGTATTGTTGAACCTCTCCAGGTAGCTCATGATGGCAAGGTCAAGTTGTGAACTTGACGGGATATCCCCCGCGACATTTTGCGGAACTGAAGGTACCTCGGGAGAAGTGTCCTCCTGCGCTTGGGGGATCTCCTTAGCACCCTGATTGGTTCGCTCAGGTTCAAGTCGGCGAGCCATTTGTTGCTGTAGGACTAGTAAGTTAGAGATTCTCCTGATGAAGGACGAATACTAAATCAAGCCCTCCTTCTAGCACCAAACTGTTGATGCGTGATTTTGACACCAACTAAACGCACGTGTGAAATGCTGAGCTAGCCCAGAAGACACACATGGATGAAAGAGTGAGAGAAAAAGCAATGGAGAACAGTATTTAAAGTGGTTCGGATGCTCAAGGAAGCAAATCCTACGTCCACTGATTTTATATTAATAACAGTGGTCAGGTCGCGTTCAACGAGATGACTTACAAATTATTACACGAGAGTGAGAGAATGCTATTTTCCTTTAGAGAGATTAGCTAATCCCCCAAATGAGAGAGGAACTCTCAATTTATAGTGGGATGAGTTAGGCTATAATTACTAAATCTGTGAGTTGGTGGGATTATCCGTGCAAATCCTTCTTTATGTCCCATTGCCCACCTTTTAGAGCGATTTATGCGATTTGGTGCAAGGATTAGATACGTGGAATCGCTATAGCTCCTGGTTGGTATGACGCACACCCATTGCCCTGACAGGAGCATGCCGTCCATGTCATTGTATGACGTGGCTGCCTTTGACTAGCTGCGAACCTACCTAAGCTCTGACTTTTTATACTGACTGGGTCTTGCATTAGCCCTACTTTTTCAGACATAACATCAATAAATAAGATTAATGAGATTTTGATTCTTGGGTATCCCATTCATCAATTAAATTCAAAGAGCTAGCCTGCGTACAACCTAGGTTTTATTTTATTCACTTGCTTTAAAAAAAAAAAAAAGCCAAATTGTATCCAACCCATTTTATTATATTATTTTCATCCGCATAAATGCATCCAAATGTTTACAAATTATTTATAGAGAATAAACATGTGAGAGAATATTTGGTTAAAACTCATTCGAGGCAATCATATATTATGAAAATCACTATTGCATCCACTTTATATCTTAGTTGATAATATTTTTAATTTGCTTATGGCTGTTCCTTGTTTCATGAAAAAAATTGGTTCATTCACTTGTAACTATGTTTACGATTAACGGTTGAGTAATATTATTATAATAACTTATACGCTAGCAATCTATAATACATGAATGAGACTATTTTTCAAATCTTAAAAAACAAATATTTTTTTAAACCACGTGAAAGACGAGTATGTCATAGGGGTGTAAACAAGCCGAGCCGAGCCGAGCTTTTGGCTTATCGAGCTCGGCTCGTTTACAACAGTGTCGAGCTCGAGCGGTGAGCCTCAAAATTGAGACTTGAGCTCGAGCTCGAGCTCGGTCAAGCTCGAGCTCAGTCGAGCTCGATAAGGCTCGCGAGCCCTTATGTTTTACCAGAAAGCACATACCCAATTTTACTAAAACTCAGTTGAGAGAAAAAAATTGAAGACCAACTTAACTCAAGACAAAACAAAAGACAAACAACTGCTATAATCCAATTAAAAATTCTCAAATTCCACCCTAGTTTAAAAATCCCACACAAATTTCATCAAACAAAACTCATAAAATAAAAGAACCAATCTTCCATCTTCCTTGCAGAAACCAAAGTTTAAATATCACCTGCACGTGGAGAAAAGTCAACACATCAATTATGACAAAAAGAAAACCTTAAATTCGTATTTATTATCATCGAAAAAACCCAAACAAAGAAAAATTAGTCTAAAAAGTCCAAGCGCAAATTGAACAAGTAGACAATAGTAAGTAGTTAAAGAAGAAGACAAAACAATCGAAATTTGATAAGCAGCAAACGAAGAAAATAGAATCCACTTAGAGTCGAAACGATGCGAACTACCAAGGCAGAGAAATTATTAGAACCAAAACCCTAAAAGACGAACAAAGACGAAACGAAAAAGAAGTGAGAGAAGATATAGGGAACTCGTGGTATTTCAAATTTCCAGTTTTGGGGGGGGGGGGGGGGGGGGGGGGGGGGGGGGGCTTTCATTTTTTAAAACTTTTTTCACTAGAAAATATCAGTTTAATACCTAATAGTTAAAAAAATCACCAAAAACACCTGTGGAGTGTACAGTGCTTAATCGAGCCGAGCCAAGCTCGCGAGCCCACGAGCGAGCTTCACTGTGTTCGAACTTGACTCGGTTAACGAACCAAGCCTTATCGAGCCGAGCTCTAAACGAGCTTTAGCTCTGCTCGGCTCGTTTACAGTCCTAGTATGTTCATTCACAGAATATATATATAATTTTTTTTTTTTATCGTCTGACTAATTAACATATATACAAATGATATCCATTTGTCCCACTTAAAACTTTTTCAAGTGGAAAGAAGTTAGAATTATAATTGTCATCTTACCTAAACATTGACAAATATTTATCTGGGTATTGTACCTTGTGAGTAAACATTGACAACCAGAATTTGTTAAGTATAAATTTCTGTTCCACTTGATTGGCAAGATTTTCTAAGTTAGAAAATTCACTACCTAATAGAAAAACATGTGAATTTGCCTCCTATGTTTCTATCAAAACATAATAAATAAATGAAAGTGGTGAATTTAAATCCATAGTTATCACAAAATGTCAAATACGTAAAATTGAATGAATAATGTTCATAAAAATCTGAAATGTCTTTTAGAAAAATCTCAGCTGTGCACTTTTGAAGTTGTCATTATCAAGAAAAGTGTAATGGACAAGGCAATGATGCCAAGATACTGGAAGCTTACTGTTCTGATGTTCTCCATAACAACATCATCCTCTTTGAAAGATACGTATTTAGTATTATTTATGACTCTTTTTGCTTTCACTATTCACCCTAAGGACATCACGGCTTGGCAGATATCAAACGGTGCGTAATTTGCAATTGGATATAAGAATGGTCATGAAACTCTCTAGTTCACCTTTGCTTAGATCTAGATCTGTACGGGTTTATGAGTTTATGAAAGCATCTTTCATTCAAAACGTGTCTCGACCCTTGTAGAGAGTCGGTTTATATTGTGACTTCACACCGACTTAGAAAGAAGAGTTGAAGTTTAATTAAGTACCATGTGAGCTTCTAAACTATCAAAAACTATTTTGGATTAAGAGCACTTATGTGTAGTTGAAAACAAATCCATGTGAGTCTGATTCTAAAACAGACAATATCTTAGTGTTGAGTGTCCTATGTTACACATACATTCAGTTTATTTAATTGAATGTAGTATTATGATGTTGTATATTCATCATAGGAAAGACTTTCCTTTTCTCTTCTATTATCATATAGAATAGAGTAAACGACTTTTTCTCACCCAAGATTTGCCTTAACGACACTTTTTCACCTAGAAATTTCAAAGTAACAACTTTTATTACCAAATAGAATAGAGTAAACGAATTTTGTAAATGTTGGAATAAAATGCTATGTTGAATAATACAAAGTAAACATATTAAAAGTTTACTAATATATATAACATCAATAAGCAACAAAAACTCTCTTTATCCATTATACTCATTTACTTAAGTATAAATAACATTTAAAAATTCAAAAATGATTTTTCTTTCAAATTTTATTATATTTTTTGGTCAGTTAAGCCTTAAAGTACTTGTTTACAATTTAATGGTGTTTTATTGGTGCAAATAATCCACTTTAACCTAATCAAGTGAACCCGACAACGCTCTTAGTGGGTTTGATTTGATTGCACTGAATAATTTTGTTTTTTTTATTTTTGTATAAAGAGGTATTATTACAGTTGTTTTCAACTATAATTACCATTTATTTAAAATAAATTAATTGTCATTAGTGGCTGATAGGGACTGTATCACTAATAACTGGATAAGTGTAAGTCCATCCTTTAATAATGTTTTATATTATTTTCTTAATGGAATTGTTTTTCATTATGGATCCAAACATTAATTAAATTCTCAATGCCTACTGCAGTAATGCTAGCTTACTATTCTGCCTCTTTTGCGGGCAAAATAAATAAAAATCCCATTTGGGAATTTTTTTGTAGGAATATATTTTTGATGCATAAAAACAATTTCCGTAAAAGTATTTAAAAGGGTGTCGTGTAAGAAATTATCAAATAAGTTTAAAATGAAGAAGGAAAATATTTTTATCTAATATTGATAAATATTAAACAATTAAAATACAAAATATTGTGTCTCATGTATTATAATCATTCAAATCAATACCAAAAAACTGAGAAATCAATTAAAGTATGAAACTTTGTTGAAATTCAAAAACCTTTTATGAGGGTTTTTGAATTTATAGGGTAAATATATAATTTTCCATTCAAAGAGGATCCTTCCATTAAATAACGATTTCGATATCTAAAAGGTGTAGTTTGCTCAATTGATGGGATTATATTGTAAGAATTATAACAGAATTCTACTCAATTCTAACAATTATTCCAAGGTCTGCATATTGATAATAGATTATTAAATTTGAAGACTAAGGATTAGAAAAACCTGATTCTACCATGGCTTATGAATGCAAGTAGTGACCGGTTTTCTTTTCCGAAAACGCTCCAGAATGATGACTTCCAAATGTGGTTCCATGTACAATTGCGTTTTGGAAAGGGGACCTAGCCAATTTATATCAATCTATTGGGCCCTCCCATCAAAAGTCCAATAAACTCTAAAGTCCATTACAAGCCCAATCACACACTTGTCATTTATCCAGATTATTTAAAATGAAGTGTATTGGACGAATTCTAAAATGATCACATAAGTAAGCCAAACTGAATAGTGCTAAGGGATTAATGAAGAAGTCTTCTCATCACTCACCTTTAGAATGGACGCCAGAGTCTTCTTCTCATTACAACGAAAACTCACCTACATCAATCTACAACCCTACGCATCCCATATATTATTGTCTTGAAGACAGCCCTCCAAGGGAAGCACCAAACAATGGAACTCACCATAAAAACAACCAATTTCATAACGAAACTCTAGAAAGGATGAAGTTTGATAATGAAGCAAAAATTGAGGCGTCATTGTTAGACTTCATTCTCATTTCAGGCCGGAGTTGCCTCCATCTTCTGATGTACGAGAGTCGAGCATGGTTTGTGTTGAGAGAGCAAAAGAAACAGAGGAAAGTTGAAAATTAGGGCAAATATTGACTGACTTTATTGAATAAACAATGTTTTCCTTATATACAAGCTTAGTAACTCTAGTTACATTTGAGTTGAGTTGAAGTAAACTAACTGTAACCAACTCTAACAACCAACCAAAACAACTTACAACCTGTTTTAACTAAACTACCCTTATATTTACAATACCCCCCCTCAAGTTGGAGGGTGGTAAAGATCCATCACCCCTAACTTGTACAACAGATGATAATGAGGATGCTTGCTAAGTGCTTTAGTCAAAATGCCAACAGGCTGTTAAGAGGAAGAGATATGGGCAGTGTTGATGAGTCCCTTCTTAAGCTGCTCCCTGACTATATGGCAATCAATGTCAATGTGTTTGGTTCTTTCATGGAACATGGGGTTGGAAGCAATGTGGTTGGTTGCTTGATTGTCACAATGTAGAGTAATAGGAAGCAAACTGGATAGACCAAGTTCATTGAGTAGCTGAACAATCCAAAGAATTTCACAAACCGTAGATGCCATAGTCCTATACTTAGCCTCTGAAGAAGATTTGGAGATGGTAGCTTGGCATTTGGATTTCTAAGAAATCAATGCAGAACCAAGAAACACACATAATCCAGTAATGAATTTTCTAGTCATCAACCAAGACCCCCAATCAGAGTCATTATAAGCTGATAGATTCAAGGTGTTGGCAGTAGGGAAAAATAAGCCTAAACCTGGAGCTGATTTCACATACTTTATCACCTTGAGAGCTGCCGTCATATGTGATTGCTTGGGTTGGTGCATGAACTAACTTAAAATGCTGACTGAATAGCTTAGATCGGGCCTGATTATGCACAAATATAAAAGTTTTCCAACCAATCTCTGATAAACAAAGGGGCCAGCAAGCAAAGGATCAGTTCTAGAAGGAAATTGACTATCATATACTACCGAAGTAAGTTTCAAATTGGACTCCATTGGTAGAGCAGAGGGTTCTGAGCAAACCAGATTCAGAGATTAATTCAAGTGCATCCTTCCTTTGACATAGGCTGATTCCTTTAGAAGATCGAGCCATTTAAAGGCCTAAGAAATATCTCAATACTTCCAAGTCTTTTAGCTTAAATTTGGAATTGAGAAACTCCTTAGTTTGATCAATCATGGCTTGATTATCTCCAGTTATTACAATGTCATCGACATACACTAATAATATGACAATATGAGATTGATCTTGTCTAAAAAACAATGAATAATTTGACTTGGACTGCTGGAATCCTCCATCCAAAAGGGTTGTGGTTAGTTTATAATTCCAAGCTCTAGAGGCCTGTTTCAAACCATATAAAGACTTATGAAGCTTGCATACTAGATCCTGCCCCCCCTGCTTTGTAAAACCCTGTGACAATGTCATATAAATATCTTCTTGCAAATCACCTTGCAAGAATGCATTGTCAACATCTAATTGGAAAAGTGGCCAATTATTCATGGAAGCCAAGGCCAAGATGGTCCTAACTGTAACCATTTTCACAACTGGAGAGAAAGTTTCAGCATAATCAATACCGGCCTGCTGTGTATATCCCTTAGCAACCAAACATGCCTTGTATCTTTCCAATGTACCATCAGCCTTGTATTTGAGTTTATAAACCCATTTACAACCAATAAGGACCTTGCCATTAGGCAAAGGTACTAGAGACCAGGTTTGATTATGCTCTAAGGCCTGGATTTCTTTATCCATGGTTGTTATCCAATTTGGGTCCTTGGAAGCTTGGGAAAAGCTTGTGGGTTCAACAAATGATAGTTTGGATAAAAAAACCTTATAAGAGGGTGATACATGATTATAAGAAACAAAATCAACGATGGGATATTTGGAAAGATGTGCTAAAGTATTTAGAGGTAATGTAGGACAAATAAATCATTAGTCCAAATAGGAGGATGAGACTATCGGCTAGACCTTCTTGGAACATAAGAAACTAGAGGTTCAACGTGATGAGATAGATCTGAATATGAAGGATCAGACCCTAAACAAGGAGTTGAAGGAGAAACAATAGGAGTTGGAGGAGTTGATCCTTGATCAACAGGGGAATAAGTGTCTGAAGAAGAGGACTGATTAGGCTCTAGAACTAAGAAATCAAATTCAAGAGGAAAAGGTACTTGGGAAGACTTAGGTAAGGCAAAACGAAAGATGTGTTCATAGAACACTACATCTCGAGTGGCAAAGATAGTATGAGAGGATAAATTATAGAGAATATATCCCTTTTGTGTAAGAGAATATCCTAAGAAAATAGTAGGAACAACTCTAAGGGATAATTTGTCCTTAGAAGAAAGGATTGATGCATAGGCCAAAGATCCAAATGCTCTTAAATGATCCAATGTGGGAGGTTTTGAAAAAAAATACTTCAAAGGGAGACAAACCTTTAAGAACAAGTGTGTTGGCAGTCTATTAATAATGTAGATTGCATTTTGAACACAATAACCCCAAAAATGAGTGGGAATGTGAGACTGAACTTTCAATGCCCTAGCAACCTCTAGAATGTGTCTATGCTTTCTCTCAACAATGCCATTTTGTTGAGGAGAATATGGACAAGAGCTTTGATGTATAATTCCCTTACTACTTAAAAGGTCATGACAATCCTTATTGAAGAATTCTAAACCATTATCACTTCTAATGCATTTAGGAACCAAGTGGTATTGTGTTTGAACCATTTGAAGGAAGTGTTTAAGAGTGATAAAGGTATTGATTTGAATTGCATGAGAAACAACCAAATGACCCTAGAATGATCATCGACGATTGTGAGAAAGTATTGGGCATTCCCATGAGTAGGTGTTTTATATGGCCCCCACACATCCATATGTAACAAATCAAAATTATGCTTAGAATGTGAAGTGCTATGAGGAAAGGGTAACTTGGTTTGTTTAGCTAGAGGACACATGGGACAATGAAATGAGGGTAATGCAGTGTGTTCAATAGACTTAGACAATCTAGGATGAACAAGTGGCAAGGTTGAATAAGACACATGTCCTAACCTTTGATGCCATAATGCAAATTTGTGAGACAAAGATGTAGTCATAAGTGAAACAGGAAAAAACATACCTTTTATTCAATTGCAAATCATGAGGTACAACTTGTGATGAATGTAAAACATTACAAGCAGATTTATTCAACTTTCCTAAAGACATAAGGGATGAAAAAGACAATTTTGGATCATAAAAGTAAAGGCCTTGACTATGCTTACCAATCCCCTTCAACTTGCCATTGTAAAGATCCTGAATGAGGCAAAAATCAGGATAGAAAGTAACAAAACAATTGTTAGAAACAACAAGTTTTGAAACAGAAAGTAAATTGTGATGAAAATCCCAAACATGTAAGACATTTGATAAGTGTATGTTATCATCCAGAATAACAGATCCTACATTTCTAACATATGTTTTTGTTCCATTTGCCAAACCTACAAGGTATTTGGAAGAAGGTTCTACAGCAGTGGAATATTTCAACAAAGACTGATTAAAAGTCATGTGATCAGTTGCTCTAGTATCAATTATCAAGTTCTTTTCATCAAAATAGGATAGCAAGGCCACAGAATTACCTGCAAGATTTGCAGCTGAAGGCGATACATTCTCCTTTCCTAGCAATTGAAGAATTTGATTATATTGTTCAATAGTAAGAATTGGTCCAATTGCTGCATTGGTGTTTCCAGTATCAAATTTCCCAGCATCTAACAACTCAGAGCTCTGTACTTGATAAGCCAAAGCTTTTGATTTAGAAGTCTTTCCCTTTGTGAATTGATAGTCAGGTGGATATCCATTCAGCCTATAGCAGGCTTCACGTTTATGTCCAAGGATGTGACAAAACTCACACTCGATATATGGTTTTTTTCCCTTATACTTCTGTCCTTGACTTTGCCCCTTACCATTTCCATTATTATGTGCATAAAGTGTAGTAGACACTTCTGAATTCAAATTCATTCCAGCCAGAATTTTTTGACTCTCATCAGAATAAGCTTGTTTCACTATCGGTAAGGGATTCATAAGCAAGATTTGAATTCGAACCACGGAGTAGGAATCATTCAGCCTCATAAAAAATTATAACAATTTTTGTTGATTCAATTGCTCCAAATAGGCCTTTGTCGAAGCATTGTCAGGTGTAGGTAAGCTCACCAAAGAATCAAGCTCATCCCAAAGTGACTTGAGCTTATTATAGTAACCGGCTACCGTGGTGGTTCCTTGGGTTAAATTCACAATTTACCGATGAAGAGCAAACACTCTAGTTCCGTTCACTTAGTGGTATTGTTCTTTCAAATCTTGCCAAACTTGTGCAGCGCTTGTTGAATAGACTATTCCATTAAAGATTTCCTTTGACAACGAATTAAAAATCCAAGCAAGGACCACTGAATTACACCTCTCCCATTGTGGAATCTAGTGAGCGTGTACAGATGACTTCGTGCATGTTCCATTGACAAACCCTAGCATGTTCTTAGCACAGAGAGAGACTGTCATTGCTGTACTCCAGATGTTGTAATTTTCAGAACCAATCAACTATTCTGAAACCAATATAAATCCTGGTGTGTTTGATGGATGTACGTAAATCGGTGAGTTGGAGTCAATTGAGGGAATATTTACCTCTTTTGTTGAATTCGTCATAATATCTCTTAAATTTCAAAACTCAACTCAAATCAATTAAAGACTGTGAAATGTGAAATTCAAGAACGAGAAGAGAAATTGACAAACTTAAAGCTTCTTCGAACTTGTTTAAGATGCAAGAATGGGCTTTAATTGACCTGAGTTTTGATTTGAGAAGAGGAAGTTTGGTGCTTTGATACCATGTTGAGGGAGCAAAAGAAACAGAGGAAAGCTGAAAATTGGGGCAAATATCGACTGACTTTATTGAATAAACAATGTTTTCCTTATATACAAGCTTAGTAACTCTAGTTACATTTTAGCTGGTTGAAGTAAACTAACTGTAACCAACTATAACAACTAACCAATCTGATTAACCAAAACAACTTACAACCTGTTTTGACTAAATTACCCTTATATTTACTAAACTACCCTTATATTTACAATAGATTGCCCTCCACTGAAAGAACCAAAATTGAAAAACAACGAAATTAGCCGAGAAAGCAAGATTGGAAAAGATGAAAGCTGATAATGAAGCAAAGATCAAAGCTGCACGGGGGAACTTCAAAGCTTAAGGCAGAAGCAGCAATTGATTAACAACCTTCTTGATTGGTATCCTAAGGAGTTAAGAGATTCAAGTTTTTGCTTCCTTTCTATTTTATTATTATTATTGTAATGACATTTTAGTTCAAATTTATCAAGTATCAATTTCAGAAAGTAAATTAATTGATATCCAGCACATACTTTATCCAACACATATTTCACATATTTGTACCAATAAGAACTTATCCTATGACATCCTTGTATGAAAATTAATACTAATTCACTTAAAAGCTACTGGACATCATCTTCAAATGTTATAGCAATATAAAGCACAATAGATTTATATTTATAAGCAAAGAAATATAATAAACTTTGACAAGTACTTTATAAACCTGCTAAAATACAGAACTCAAAATTGGTGTAATTACAATTTTGTCAAAAAGTGAACACTTGATGTCTATGCCCTGATACATTGAACAATTTGAATTGTCCCATGTCTTAATTATGGTGCTGAAGGTTGTCTTCCTTCATTCGTGGACATTTGGACTTAGAAATTTTAACAAGTCGTCTAGGAAAAACTAGTCAAGCCTGTGAAATAATTAATGAATCCTAAATTACATCAAATTTTTAAAAATTTTCAATTCATCACTAACACCATGAACCGATCAGCGAGTAGACCAATAAAATAAAATTGACAACAGTATGTCAAAAAGCCGTTTTACAAGTCAATTACACAAGTGGCAATGTTTCATAATTTTAGGGAAAAGTAATAATTAAGATGTTAATTTTGAAGGTCCAGAATATGAACATAATGTTATTGTATGATTTATTCAGAGAAGAAGATTCAAGAAGAAAAGCATTCTTTTATTTCTTATTCAGCTTACTTACAAAGTACAGAACACTTACAATTTTATATTAGCTCCGTTAACTTTGATTTACTTAACCATAGTTGTAGCTAACCATAGTTCAACTAATTATAATAGTAAAGAAACTTATTAACTACAGCTTACTAAACCACTTAACCAATAAACCAATAATCCAATACCCCCCTTCTAGTTGGTGGGTGATGAATGTCAATCACTCCCAACTTAGACAACAAATGGTGATGAAGAGGACCAAAAACAACTTTAGTAAATAGATCTGTAGGCTGCTCATGAGTAGGAACATGAGTGGGCTGTATCAAGCCTTCCTTGATCTTGGAACGAACAATGTGGCAGTCAATATCAACTTGCTTTATATGCTCATGAAACATTGGGTTGGAAGCAATGTGAATGGAAAATTGATTCTCACAACAAAGAGAAATAGGTAGTTGAAGTGGAAGAGCAAGATCAATCAAAAGTTGAGTTAGCCAAACAATCTCACAAACTATAGAGGCCATAGCACGATATTCTGCTTCAAATGATGACTGGCAAGCAGTAGCCTACCTCTTAGACTTCTAGGACAGCAAAGAACCACCTAAAAAATAAAAATAAAAATAAAAAAATAAAAAAATAAAAAAAACCAGTAATAAATTTACGAGTCATAAGGCAAGAAGAACAATCTAAGTCGCAAAAAGCCTGAAGCTAAATAGAACCATGTGTAGGGAAAAATAAACCCAAACCAGGAGAACTCTTGCTATATCTAACAACTTTAAGGGCATCATGAAGATGGGACTGCTTAGGCTGATGCATAAATTGACTAAGAAGGTTCACTGGAAAACTAAGGTTAGGCCTAGTCAAGCACAAATAGAGAAGTTTACCAATCAGTTTTTGATACACCGATGGCTCAAACAAAGCCGGATCCTCCTGACCAAGAAATTGTGATCATATTCCACAGTAGTAAATTCCAGATTCGGATCAAGAGGGACCAAAGCTGGTTTCACAGTAGCCAGACCTAATTCAGCGATCAATTCCAAAGCATACTTCTTTTAAAACCTAATTCAGCGATCAATTCCAAAGCATACTTCTTTTGACACAAGCTAATACCTTTGGAAGACCTTGCAACTTCAAAGCCTAAAAAATACCGAAGAGCTCCCAAATCTTTTAACTTAAAATGAGAATGTAACTAGTCTTTAGTTGCTTGAATAAGAGAAGCATCACTGCCAATAATAACCAAATCATCTACATAGACGAGTAGGATGACTATATTGGCCTAATCCTTCTTAAAGAAAAATGAGTGATCTGAAGGTGATTGCTGGAAAACTCCCATCAATAATGCAATAGTAAGTTTAGTATTCTAAGCCTTAGAAGCTTGTTTCAAGTCATACAAAGACTTATGAAGCTTACAAACCAGTGACTTGTCTTATTGTTTAGGAAAGCCTTGGGGTAAATGCATGTAAATTTTCTCTTGGAGATTTCCTTGGAGGAAAGCATTATCTACATCTAATGATAAAGTGGCCAATTTCTCATGGAAGCAATAGCTAAAAAAAGCCTTACAGTCATTATCTTCACCACAGGAGAAAAAGTCTCCTCATAATCAATCCCAACTTGTTCGGTAAACCCTTTGGCAACTAACCATGCTTTGTACATTTCTAAAGTGCCATCTGCCTTATATTTTAGCCTATTTGCACCTGATTGGAACTTTTCCAAGAGGCAGGGAAACTAAAGACCAAGTCCCATTTTATTCCAAAGCTTAAATTTCTTGTTGCATAGTAGCAAACCAATAGGGATTTTTGGATGCTTGGGTGAATAAGGTAGGCTCAATAAGTATAGAGATACTAGACAAGAATTTTTGGTAGGTAGGGGAAAGATGAGTATAAGATATGTAATTGCGAATAGGGTACTGAACAGTAGGAACTAAGTTGGATTTGGGTAGGATTGGATATACAAAATCTGTAGTCTAGATTGGTGGTTTAGTGGTTCTACCGGATCTTCTAAGTGGAGGAGTAGGGTGATGTACAGGTTCAATGGGCAAGGGAGAGGAAATAGTATTAGGTAGTGCTTGGTTCTGTTTCTTGCAGATTATTTGCATCATCAGGATAAGAATTGAATTCAAGAGATGGGTTGTATAAGTCCTGTCCCATGAAAGTGTCTAGGAAAAGTGGTTTAGTGAAGGGAAAAATATGTTCATGAAAGACTACATCTCGGTTAACACATATGGATTTAGTATGCAAATCATACAAGATATAACCTTCCTTTGTAGAAGAATAGCCAAGAAAACACAAAGAGTGGACCTTGGAGTGAACTTATCATGGAGAACCAAATTGGTAGCATATGCCAAGTAGTTAAAGACATTTAAATGATCTAACTTAGGTTTTGTTCCAAAGAATTTTTCATAAGGTGAAAGGCCATCTAAAACTCTAGTGGGCAACCTATTAATGATATAAACAATAGCCTTGATTACATAACCCCACAAGTAATTTGGAATGCTAGACTGAAATTTAAAGGCTTTATCTATGTTTAGTATATGCCTATGCTTTCTTTCTACCACTCCATTTTGCTGTGGAGTGTAGACATATGTACTTTGATGTATGATTCCTAAACCAGCTAGTGGATCATGGCATTGGTGATTAAAGAACTCTAATCCATTATCAGTTCTAATGCACTTAGGTGTTTGGCTGAACTAATTTTGAACTGTATGAATAAAGTCTTTCAATGTTTGATGAACATCAGACTTAAATTGCATAAGGCAAGTGGTCCTAGTGAAATCATCAACTATAATGAGAAAGAATCTAGCATATCCCTGGGTAGATGTCTTATAAGGCCCCCAAACATCTAAATGTTATAACTCAAAGGCATGTGAGGAATTTGTATCACTTAAAGCAAAAGGAAATCTAGTCTACTTAGATCAGAGGCAAACATTACAATGAAAATTATGATGATTAGGTAAGTTATGATACATTTTTCAAAGAACTGAAATTGGTACATGCCTTAATCTTTTATGCCAAAGTGCAACATCTTTAACATGAAATTCAGGGGATAAAGCTGAAGGCAAACAATGAATCTTTATTAATGGATCAAAAGGTACAATTGGAGTCTTACCAATAGATCCTTTTATTTCTAAATCAGAAGAATGCAACTTTATTTGTGAATTAGGAACAAAATGATATAACCCTTGGCATTGCTTACCAATCTCCCTTAGTTTGCCACTCTAAAGATCTTGGATAACACAAAAACGAGATAAAATGTAATGGAATAGTGACCTAATGAAGTTAATTTGGACACTGACACCAGGTTATATTTGAAATCTAGCAAGTATAAGACCTTATCAAGACACAAATTATCTTGCAATTTCACAGAACCAACATACCTAATTGGAGTTTTGTGCCATTTGGGAGACCTACATAGCTTGCTATGGATGATTGGCTAGCAAAAGTAGATTCAAGGTTCTGGAAATTATGGGTCACGTGGCCTGTAGCTCCTAAATCTAGAATCCAATCTTCATTATCATAATTAGAGTATAGAGAGACAATTTCACTTGCCAAGTTTGTAAATCGTGTTGAGATGTTCTCTTTCCCCAGCAGTTGTAGCAACTAAGCATATTGTTCTGGTGTTATCACATTTCCAAGATTGGTTCCCCCCTTTCATATTGTCAAGAGCAGATTCAGAGTTCATCAGTTGTATCTGTGATACTGGTTCTTGACTCGATTGAGCTTGATTAGCCTTAGCCTTCGTCCCTGGCTTCCTCTAGTAAATTGGAAATCTACTGGATAACCATGCAGCTTATAACAATTTTCCCTTTTATGTCTCGAAGCATGACAATAGTCACACTCTATATAAGGTTTCTTCCCTTTATATTTTGAGTTCTAATTCCGATTCTTCTGATTCCCTTGTGAGTATAATGCATTAGTAACCTCTGTACTATGATTAAACCCAGTTAAAACCTTTTGACTTTCATCTTGAATGACTATGGAATATGCCTGCTTCACTGGGGGTAGAGGAACCATTAGTAAAATTTGACTTCGTATTAAGGCATAAGAGTCGTTAAGTCTAATTAAAAACTGTAGCAGCTTTTGTTGATTCAAATTACCCAAATAGGCCTTGGCTGAGTCACTGCCTGGTGTTGGCAAACTCACCAATGAACTCAACTCATCCCCTAAAGTCTTTAGCTTGTTGTAATATACTGCAATCGATTTTGTTCCTTGCACCAAATTCACAATCTCTCTATGAATTCCAAATACTATTGTTCCATTGACTTTGTTGTACTATTCCTGCAGATCTTGCCACACTTGATGTGCACTATTTGCATACATGATGCTGTTGAATATGTCCTTCGAAACAGTATTAAAGATCCATGCCAAAACCAAGGAATTGCATCGCTCCCATTGTGCATGCAAGGATTCACTGAATTTTGATTTCTTACAAGAACCATCAACAAACCCTAATTTGTTCTTTGCTCTCAAAGACACTGTCATAGCTCGACTCCATACCTCGTAGTTCTCTATTCCAGTCAGCTGTTTTGAAATTAAGATTGAACCTGGATTATCCAAAGGATGTATGTAAAGAGGAGCTATAATCAATTGTCATTTCACTAATTCTGAATCGCAGCTTCTCAATCGATTTTTAGTGAGTAGAACTAGCTTAATTGATGAGAAGATCAATGATGAAGTTTGATTTAAGCTTGAATGAAGATACAGGAACAACTTGAATCTCGACTGATTTCTTCAGTGGAAAAATCGATTTCGCAGCTTAAAACACTGCTCTGATACCATGTGCGATTTATTCAGAGAATAAGATTCAAGAAGAAAAGCATTCCTTTATTTCTTATTCAGTTTACTTACAAAGTACAAAACACTTACAATTTTATATTAGCTTCGTTAACTATGGCTTACTTAGCCACAGTTGTAGCTAACCATAGTTCAACTAATTATAACAGTAAACAGACTTATTAACTACAGCTTACAGCTTACTAAACTACTTAACCAATAAACCAATAATCCAATAGTTATATTTGAAATTTCTTTTAGAGGGGAGCTTCAATCTTCACCATGATATAATGACAATTTCATATACACTAAATAGCAAAGTACATTAACAAAAAGTTAAAAGAGAGAAAACAAAATTCTTGACATTAATGAAAAAAAAAAAAAAAAGTCCACAAAATATATGATAAATCTTAGACAGAATGGGAAATATAGAAAATCCCCAGAATGAGGAAGTTATAATCTTGGCAATAATGAAACTGAGTCAGCAGCCTAGAATGAAGCTTTGTTTCCATGTATTGCAAACTCATATTTTTAATGAAAGTCCTTTATTTCATTTCCTTTTATAACACAGCTTTTATGTATTTGTATAAATCATAATTCTTGAAGCTTGGTTTTCACAGTG
Organism: Pistacia vera; assembly: GCF_008641045.1. Classification (NCBI taxonomy): domain Eukaryota; kingdom Viridiplantae; phylum Streptophyta; class Magnoliopsida; order Sapindales; family Anacardiaceae; genus Pistacia; species Pistacia vera. Next base: position 946,295 of record NW_022195423.1, on the reverse strand, counting down.
GACATATTTAAATTAATTGTATAACAGGGTTTTGTCTTTTGTAATTTGCATCGTTACACATATGTTGAGCATGGTTTTAATATTATTTTGTTAGTTGTTTTTTTATCATATTTATTAGTTCTTTAATCAATTTTGTTTCTTTACCTTTGATTTTCTTTAGATTATCAAACTTGGACATGGATTATACTTACAAAGAAATCTTACAAAGATTTCTATACAAAGTGATGTGGCAAAAAATGAATGGAAGAGTGAATTTCATGAGTTTGACTTTTTATTTTACTCTTCCATTCATTTTTTGCCACCTCACTTTGTATGGAAATCTTTGTAAAATTTCTTTGTAAGTATAGTAATATTGTTATATTATTGGATGCTTTATCAAATAACTTGGGACAATCATTCATGGGAGGGGTATGATCAATGCCAAAGGACTTACAAAGAAACCTTCAAAAATAATTAAATGGGTTGAAAGCCCATTTAGAGGGCCATGATGTAAACAAGAATTTGATAGAAATAAGGAAGGCCTATCTTGGTCTAGCTCATCATGCTTGCAAAATAAAGCCCAATCTCTTTAATAGCCCACCACATCAACCTGCTTCCAAAAATAAGAAGAGGGTAAAGGAATTAAAGGAGGCTGGAGAGAAAAGACGGGTGGCTAAAGATTGAAGACAGGCGGCTTGAAGAAGAGAGAATTGTGTCTATGATGGGTTCAATCTTCCTTGACTCTTTAATCTCAACCATGTATTTCTAATTTTCTTGTACTAGGGTTTAGGATGAAACCTTGTTTGATGAAGTGATTCTTTTTTTAATAGATTAATTACCTTTTATTTGTTCTTCAAAGATTATGGTTTTGCTTATATAGATAATTGAATTATATTTTCTTTCATTGTTAATATCAAGTATTTTTTAAAGTTAGAATCTTGATTTAATTTATCTATGCTTGGTCCTCTAAAGAATAAATTTGATTCCTTTGATTCTTTGTTTTCTTTTACTAAATCGATACAATGAATACTAGGGTACACAACTAATTAAGCGAAGAAAAACCAATATTAGATTTGTTAAATTGGGCTTAACTATTTTATCCATGAGATGACATAGACTGATTTTGATTTGTCGCTCTAATTTTTGTGAATTAATTTGTTAATTAGATAATTTTCTAAGTTAGACAACGGTGGATTCTAAAACCTTGGTAGTTTCAATCCGTTGAGTTCTTTTTCTACCGTACTTTTGTTATTGACATTGTCTCTTCAAGTTTATTAGTTTAAATTTCATTGAGTTTTTTATTTGTTTTGAGAATGGCTGAAAATATAATTTTTGTTTGTTAATATAGATTAAACTTTCTAGGCAGGGGTGGATCCAGAAATTTCGGTTAGGGTGGGACAAAATAAAAACTAATTACACATTAATATTTCAGTTAGGGTGGGCCAAAATCCAGAAATTATACATATTAATATTTTTTAAACAAATGTGAGGGTGGGCCATGACTAGACCTGGAAAAACGGGCGGGTGGGCCAGGTTGGGGTCAGGTCCTAACGGGTACGACCCTAAAACAGGTCAATTACATAGGTCCAAAATATTGGACCCGAACCCTATCCTATGTGAGCACGGGTGGACCCGCAAGTGCCCATTTTTTCTCTCTCCAGTTTTCAATTTTTGTAGTTACACTCCCAAAATTCTTGCAGTTTTCATTTTTTACAATTACACCCTACATAAAACTACTCCAAATAATATCCTTGATTAAAACAAAACGTCTATTAAAATTCATAAATAATATCCTACTCAACCTAAAGTCAAGCCCAGATTCCCAAGTCTATTTTACTGCATTTATTGTTTATGTTTCTCCATAAACTCAAACTTCCTCCTCCGAATTTCACCATAACTGCAAATTCTTCGTCACTCTCATCAACACAAGAAGTGAAAATCACTTTTGCAAAAGAAAAATCTAGCTGTGGAGATAGGAGAAGCGGAGACAGGAGAGTGGATAGTGGAGACAAGAGAAACGGCGCCAGCGATGAGAGATGGCTGATGATGATGATGAGTTTGAGTCTTTGAGAGAAGGTTAATGAGAGACAACGTTTGAGAGAAGGCTGATGAGATGAGAGACTGAGTTTGAGAGAAGGTTCAGATTTATTTGGGTTTCACGATTTGGGTCAAAATGAAAGGGAAAAAGGTTTTTTAATTTTTGGGTAAAAAACGGGTACCCGCAGGTGGACTCGTGTGACCTGTTGGCAAAACGAGCAGATCTGAGTACAGGTTAATACAAAATGGGTCTAAGTTTAAAGACTTGTGCCCTATATTATTTTCTCGGGTTTTGGGTCGACCCACGGGTTCAGACTTGTTTTGCTAGGTCTAACCATGACTCATCCTCAACTAGTACTGCATCTGCCCTTGTTTCTAGGCTTAGCAGTCATTGTGGGTTCGACTTCGTTGCTTACGTTTCTATACCCCAATAGACTCGTGCGCTTGCGAGTATATTTAAAATTTGCACAACAAGTGCAATCAGTTTAATGAGATTATATTGAATATATGCATATATGCATGATGTAATATATTCATCGTATATATATTGTATAAAATGATCATGAACTCTTGCATTGTTGTGTTGATAACATTGATTATTCATTCTTTGTAATTATTGGAATAAATTTCTATACATGAATAATACAAATTAGACATATGCAAAGTTTACTAATATACACCAAGAAGCAACAAAAACCCGCGTTATACTCATTTTTCCAAGTATATGTATTAAAATTTTTAAAAGCTAGTTAAAAGTCCTACGCGTTGCGCAAGTTGCTTATGATATTGGTTTTGACACCACATTTGTTTGAATAATTGGATGTTTTAATTGGTTGATATCTACTGTTGAGGTAAATACATTGTATAGGTCTATCAAATTAAAGATTTTAATTGTATATAGTTTTACATTATGATTTTATTATGTGGTGTCATTTTTTAGCGTCAAAATGTCTAACATTTTAAAATGATGTTGTTTCATTCATTGTTTTAAATAACTTGCCTTTGTTTTAAGTGTGGTTCGACTATAATTGGAGGGGTCTACAATTATCCAAATTCATCGTATAATATATCAAAGTAAAGCCCTATCTGTCTAGTTTTCAAAGATTTAAACCACTCATCAATTGGATTTTTATTGAGCAAGTTATGACCAATTTACTACTGACATTCAGTGGAAACCGAGAAACAGGAAAAATTGAAATGTGTGATGATAAAATGAATGGTTTGGCAATGGTTCTATAGTTATCCAAATTCAGCTAATAATATATCAAATTAAAGCCCTGTCTGTCTAGTTTTCAAAGATTCAAACCTCTCATCAATTGAATTTTTATTGAGCAAGTTATGGTAAATTTACTACTGACTGTTCAGTGAAAACCGAGAAACAGGGGAAACCAAAATGTGTGTGATGTTAAAATGAATGGTCCAGTAGTGGGTCTACAGTTATCCAAATTCAGCGTATGATATAAAAAATTAAAGCTCTATCTGTCTAGTTTCTAAATATTCAAACCGTTCATCAATTGTATTTTTATTGAGCAAGTTATGGTCATTTTACTACTAACTGATAAGTGGAAACCGATAAACGGGGGAAACCAAAATGTGTGTGATGATAAAATGAATGGTTCAGCAATAGGTCTACAATTATCCAAATTCAGTGTATAATATATCAAATTAAATTCTTGTCTTTCTAGTTTCCAAATATTTAAACCGCTCATCAATTAGACTTTTATTGAGCAAGTTATGGTCAATTTACTATTGACTTTTCAGTGAAAACTGAAAAACAAGGGAAACCGAAATGTGTGTGATGATAAAATGAATGGTTTGACAGTGAGTCTACAGTTATTCAAATAAAGCGTATAATATATCAAATTAAACCCTGTCTGTCTAGTTTTCAAATATTCAATCCGATCGTCAATTGAATTTTTATTGAGCAAATTATGGTCAATTTACTACTAAATATTTAGTGGAAATTGGGAAATGGGGGAAACCAAAATATGTGTGATACAATTATTCAAATTTAGCGTATAACATATCAAATTAACGCTCAGTCTATCTAGTTTCTAAAGATTCAAATTACTCATCAATTGAACTTTTATTGAGCATTTTAGGGTCAATTTACTACTAACTGTTTAGTGGAAACCAAGAAACAGAGGAAACCAAAATGTGTGTGAAGATAAAATGAATGGTCCAGCTGTGGGTTTATAATTATCCGAATTCAACGTATAATATATCAAATTAAATCTCTATTTGTCTAGTTTCCAAATATTCAAACCGTTTGTCAATTGGATTTTTGCTGAGCAAATTATAGTCAATTTACTATTGACTATTCAGTGGAAACTGAGAAATGGAGGAAACCAAAATGTGTGTGATGATAAAATGAATGGTTCAACGGTGGGTCTACAGTTATCCAAATTCAACATATAATTATCAAATTAAAGCTATGTCTGCCTAGTTTCCAAAGATTCAAGCCGCTCATCAATTGGATTTTTATTGAGCAAGTTATGGTCAATTTACTACTAACTATTTAGTGGAAACTGAGAAACGAAGGAAACCAAAATGTGTGTGATGATAAAATGAATGGTTCAGCAAGAGTTCTATAGTTATTCAAATTCAGCATATAATATATCAAATTAAAGTCCTGTGTCACACCCCCTCCCGAGTATCCCTATCCCATTGGATCCGGGTGCTCCAGGAGACTCAGGATCCCGAAAGGAAGGTGAATACTCTATATATAAAAAAAAACGTTCATAAAAACAATTCTGATTATAGACGAAAGTGAAAAGTAATGCATTTGCATGTTTAAGTTTTAGAAAGCGGAAATACACAAATAATTATTCTAAAAGCGAGAACTAAAAATCCGGTTACAAAAAGAAACATAATATCAGAGTCCACTAAAGTTTGTAAAAGATGCAAATCATCATGCGTCAAGGCTAACCTAGGGCATCGAGTATGCTCCACATGAACCCGATCTATGATCCTAGGGGAGGAAACATAAACAGTGAGCTGCGAAAATAACTTTAACTTTGAAAACATGCATGAATAATCTAGTTGCATGCCACACAACACTAATGCACTTACATGATGAGGCAACGAACACCATATTTTATTCTTGGATGCCATGAAATCACACACCACTATCATATAAAATAAATCAATTATCACCACCCTACTAGCACTTAGGGACCTGGATCATAACTATCCGAACCAGTCCTTAACTCAGACATGAAGCTACACTACCTGCAATCTACCCTCGGGGTGGCACCATCCGCAGTCTACCCTTGGGATGGTACGAACATCACTGGATAACCATGCTCGACCCACAGTCTACCCTCGGGCTGTCATGATATGGTATCAAATATAATCTCGCCCACGGTCTACCCTCGGGGCGTCCAAAATCCCACATCGACCAATAACCGCCTGGTGTAATCCCACCCGGAGCTCATCAGGCGTCTGTCTTGCACGAGTAGGATATCCCAATCGTTCAGTAGGATGGACCATCTCAATGCGCGCACAAGGATAAATATCAAACACTAGCTGATGTCTCGAGGGGGATGGGTACTAAACAAGGGTGGTTTCCAATCCGAAAGTGAAACATATTAATAATCATGCATCCAGAATTTCATTCCAAATATGCATCATGCATGCCTTGTACATATATAAAGTATAATATGATATAAAATTTCAATAAAAAGGCATGTAACCATGAATGCAATGCTCACCATGTCAAAGGTACAGAAGTGTGAAAAATTCTATTTACACCCTATATTTATCATCAATTTACACCCTATATTTATCATCAATTTCACTAAAATCCCAAAACTTTTAATCTTTGTAGTCAACCCCCAAATTGACTTTCGACCTTGACAATAACACACCCATAACCGAGAACGCAATGCCTCACAAAATTTTCTTTTCCCACATTATCCTCCCCACCAATTATCATCAAAGCCAAAACCCAACAAAATAATAAAAATTGGGCCTCATCATTAATAATAAGCCATCCTACTAATATAAACAAATTCATCTAAAGCCTTAAACAATAATTGGGCCTCATTTTCATTTTACAACCCAATAAGGCTTCAAAAGCCCATGTCCATTCATTCATTTATGAAATTAAAACCCAACTAACAAAATCTGGGCCTTATTATATTAGGCCCGCCACTATTATAATAAAACTCAATAATTCAAACAACTATCTTTTCCCCAAAATTTCCCAGCAGCTAAACAAAAATGTCTCTTCCAAATGACGTCAAGCACAAAGCAAAATGAACTTCCAGCCAACAAAATAAAAAAAAAAATCAATTAGCAATTCTATACATACAAAGTTTAGTTCACGTTTTCATCATACCAATATTTCTTTTTAAGAAACAATTCCAGCCAACATTACAATATCAAAACAATAAATATATGAACACTCAAGGTAACTTCCAGCAACTCCAACTTGCAAAATTCATAAACTGAACCCATAACAATAAATCATCATTAAGAAAGTATCAAAACTCATATGCTGACTATTCTTAAATTTTATTATGCCCAACCAATGCAACCAATCAATTATCAATTTCATGTCTTCTCCCCATCACAATTCACTACTTAGCATTCCCATAAACAAGCACAACAAAATATTAAAGAATGACATAACACTCGAATTGTCCACAACCACACATGAATTTGAAAACATGCAGTTTCATGCAATATTATTCCACTTACACTTTCTCCTTTGCTTTCAACTCAAGTGCTCGGTTCTCCTATCTTCTTCACCTATTTGATTCAAAATTGAAATAAGAATTGGGATCTAAACAATTAGGGAAATGAAAGATTGGAAATGCATGCCTAACACTTAGTACTTTACCCTTATGAAAATTCTCCCCCTACAAATCACCTCTCGGCCCTCTTCTACTTCAACTTAAAATTGCTTTTCTCTCTTTCAATTTACACAAGAGAATGAACGCAAAATGAGAAAGAGAAAAGAAAACAAGCTTCTCCTCTCTCACCCTTTTTTTTTTTCCTTTCATTCTCTCGGCTGTCTCTTTCTCCACTCCCCCATCCTTTTCTCCTCATCTCAATTTAATATAAATTCACAACCATCATTGGCAAAACAAGGTGCCAAAACCAGGGGCTGATTCTCCGAAAGGAATTACCTTTAATCCATCTTGCAATGGCCAATTATCATGCATCCCTTAGTCTTTGATTCTTACATTTTGCACCCCAAAATCCTTTAATTAAGGTTATGTTTTATCACGATCTCACCCCTAGAAAATTATGCATGTGCCCTTGCATGACACAATATTAATAAGACCCCTCATCTTTAATCAATTTCATAATGTCGTTGAAAGATTTTCACACTTCCAATTTCACACAAGTGCTCCTGCAAAACTATTTAATAAACCCACCAGGCCTTATTTCTTACTAAAACGTCTCCAAAAAGTTTCAATTCTTACACATTACCCCCTAGATTCACATAAATAAAATTAAATAAAATCCACTTGGAGAGTACGGAGTATTACATCCTGTCTGTTGAGTTTCAAAATATTCAAATCGCTCATCAATTTGATTTTTGTTGAGTAAGTTATGGTCAATTTATTGCTGACTGTTTAGTGAAAATCGAGAAACAGGGGAAACCGAAATGTGTGATTATAAAATGAATGGTTTGGCAATGGGCCTATAGTTATCCAAATTTAGCTAATAATATATCAAATCAAAACCCCATCTTTCTAGTTTCCAAAGATTTAAACCACTCATCAATTGGATTTTTATTGAGCAAGTTATGGTCAATTTACTACTGGCTATTAAGTGAAAACTGAGAAATAGGGGAAACCAAAATATGTGTGATGATAAAATAATTGGTTCGGCGGTGGGTCTACAGTTATCTAAATTCAGCTTATAATATATAAAATTAAAGCCCTATCTGTCTAGTTTCCAAATATTCAAATCATTCGCCAATTGTATTTTGTTGAGCAAGTTATGGTCAATTTATTACTGACTGGTCAGTGGAAACTGACAAACGGGGGAAACCAAAATGTCTATGTTGATAAAATGAATGATTCGGCAATGGGTCTACAGTTATCCAAATTCAACATATAATATATCAAATTAAATCCTTGTCTGTCTAGTTTCTAAAGATTCAAACCGCTCATCAATTAGACTTTTATTGAGTAAGTTATGGTCAATTTACTACTGATTGTTCAATGGAAACGGAGAACCAAGGGAAACTGAAATATGTGTGATGATAAAATGAATGGTTCGACAGTGAATCTATAGTTGTTCAAATAAAGCGTATAATATATCAAATTAAAGCCATGTCTGTCTAGTTTTCAAATATTCAATCCGATTGTCAATTGGATTTTTATTGAACAAATTATGGTCAATTTACTACTTACTATTCAATAGAAATTGAGAAATAGGAGAAACCAAAATATGTATGATGATAAAATGAATGGTTTGATAGTGAGTCTACAATTATTCAAATTCAGTGTATGAAATATCAAATTAAAGCTCTGTCTGTCTAGTTTTCAAATATTCAATCCGATCATCAATTGGATTTTTATTGAGCAAATTATGGTCAATTTACTACTGACTATTCAGTGAAAACTAAGAAATAAGGGAAAGCAAAATGTGTGATAATAAAATGAATGGTTCAGAAATGGATCTACAGCTATCCAAATTCAACGTATAATATCAAATTAATGCCTTGTCTATCTAGTTTTCAAATATTCAAACCGTTTATAAATTGGATTTTTATTCAGCAAGTTATGGTCAATTTACTACTGTCTGTTTAGTGAAAATCGAGAAACAGGGGAAACAAAAATGTGTGTGATGAAAAAAATGAATGGTTCGGTAGTGGGTCTACAATTATCCAAATTCAACCTATAATATGTCAAATTAAAGTCTTATCTATCTAGTTGCCAAATATTGAAACCGTTTGTTAATTGGATATTTATTGAAAAAATTATTGTCAATTTACTACTAACTGTTCAGTGGAAACTGAGAAATGGGGAAACTAAAATGTGTGGGATGATAAAATGAATGGTTCGACAGTGGGTCTACTGTTATCCAAATTCAGTCTATAATTATCAAATTAAAGCCCTGTCTGCCTAGTTTTCAATGTTTCAGACCGCTCATCAATTGGATTTTTATTGAGCAAGTTATGGTTAATTTACTACTGATTATTTAGTGGAAACTGAGAAACGGAGGAAACCAAAATGTGTGTGATGATAAAATGAATGGTTTGGCAGTAGTTCTACAGTTATTCAAATTCACTGTATAATATATCAAATTAAAGCTTTGTCTGTCGAGTTTCCAAATATTCAAACCGCTTATCAATTGGATTTTTATTGAGCAAGTTATGATCAATTTAGTACTGACTGTTAAATGGAAACCGAGAAATGGGGAAACCAAAATGTGTGTGATAATAAAATGAATTGTTCAACCATGGCTCTACAGTTATCCAAATTCAGTGTATAATACATCAAATTAAAGCTATGTCTATCTTGTTTTCAAATATTTAAATCGTTCATCAATTAGAATTTTACCAAGCAACATATGGTTAATTTACTACTGATTATTTAGTGAAAATCAAGAAACGGGGGAAACCAAAATGTGTGTGATGATAAAATGAATGGTTCAGCAGTGGGTCTATAGTTATTCAAATTTAGAGTATGATATATCAAATTAAAGCCCTGTTTGTCTAGTTTCCAAAGATTTAAACCGCTCATCAATTGAACTTTTATTGAGCAAGTTAGGATCAATGTACTACTGACTATTCAGTGGAAACTGAAATGTGCATGATGATAAAATGGTTCAGCAATGGGTCTATAGTTATCCAAATTCAGCATATAATATATCAAATTAAAGCCCTGTTTGTCTAGTTGCCAAATATTCAAACCATTTGTCAATTGGATGTTTATTGAGCAAATTATGGTCAATTTACTATTGATTGTTTAGTGGAAACCAAGAAACAAGAGAAACCAAAATGTGTAATGATAAAATGAATGATTCGACAGTAGTTCTGTAGTTATTCAAATTCAGCATATAATATATCAAATTAAAGCCTTGTCTGTCTAGTTTCCAATATTCAAACCGTTCGTAAATTGGATTTTTATTCAGCAAGTTATGGTCAATTTACTACGGACTGTTTAGTAGAAACCAAGAAACAGGGGAAACAAAAATGTGTGTGATGATAAAATGAATGCTTTGGCAGTGGGTCTAAAGTTATCCAAATTCAACGTATAATATGTCAAATTTAAGCCTTGTCTATCTAGTTGCCAAATATTCAAACCGTTTGTCAATTGGATATTTATTGAGAAAATTATTATCAATTTACTACTGACTGTTCAGTGGAAATCTCGAAATGGGGAAACTAAAGTGTGTGAGATGATAAAATGAATGGTTTGGCAGTGGGTTTACAGTTATCCAAATTTAGCGTATAATATATCAAATTAAAGCCATGTCTATCTAGGTTTCAAAGATTTAAACCGCTCATCAATTGGATTTTTATTAAGCAAGTTATGGCTAATTTACTACTTACTATTTAGTGGAAACCGAGAAACGTGAGAAACCAAAATATGTATGATGATAAAATGAATGGTTCGGTAGTGGGTCTACAGTTATCCAAATTTAGCGTATAATATATCAAATTAAAGCTCTGTCTGTCTAGTTTCCATATATTCAAACCGCTCATCAATTGAGCTTTTATTGAGTGAGTTATGGTCAATTTACTACTGATTGTTTAGTGGAAACCGGGAAACAAGGAAAACCAAAATATGTATGATAATAAAATGAATGGTTCGATTGTGGGTCTAAAGTTTTCCAAAGTCAGCTAATTATCTGTCTAGTTTCCAAGTATTTAAACGGTTCGACAATTGAATTTTTATTTAGCCATGCACGATTGTTTGAAACATAAACTTTAATTTCAATGGGCACATAGTGAGTGAGAACACAAATTCAGAAACTTGTAAGTGTAATTTGATTCTATTTCTTCAGAACATACACAATTGTTATGGGGTGTGAAAGCTCCATTTATGAATGCAGTTCGCCTTGTTTCAGGGCTTCCTTGTTTCAGGCAAATTAAATAATTTATCGCATGTGTTTTTTGTTGACATTTTTATTGCTCATAGGTCATATGTTAGGCTCTTGCCATTAAATTATATTCAAAGTTCAACCATTCAGGAGACACTTCGGAATAATACATCATTAATTTTCAATCTCTCTCTGCAGCCTCTTGAAAATTGCAAGAAATTTTCCAAGAATTTGACAAGCATAAAACCAATTAATCCATATTAAGTCAAACCTTTGGAATATTTCGTCAAAATGACGTGGAGAAACTTTAATTAATTAATTATAGAAAGCAACCCCGTAGATTAAACATTAAATAATTATATTAAGAGTAATTAAGTTATCAAGTATAATTAGGTCTATATCCATGGCAAATTCTACACCGAAAGAATATATATATATAAAGCAACCCCGTAGATTAAACATTAAATAATTATATTAAGTGTAATTAAGTTATCAAGTATAATTAGGTCTATATCCATGGCAAATTCTGCACCGAAAGAATATATATATATAACTTGGGACTGAAGACGTATAAATTTTAATAAAAGCATGATTTATTAGGTCAATTGCTTCTTCTAACTAACAAATTTCAGTAGAAAGTTAACTGTATTCAACTAACTCTAGTGCGTAAGCTTCCGGTAGATTTGGTTTTCATCAACTGCCATACGAAAATGTATAACGTCCATTGACTAAAGTTAGATTTGTATCCACCACATTTTATGTTATAACTGTATAAGTATACTTTTACCAAAAATTTCCGAAGTTACGTTCAACTTTTAAAGAAATAATCTCGCAGCAATTTAAGCTTCTATATCTACCATTAATAGATTCATAATTTAGATGAAATCCTGCTTTGTCAGCGTGATTGCAGAAGAAAGTAGATTATGATGGAGCAAATCATGTAGAGAGATTCATAGCCAAAATTAAAATATATTAAATTGATTTCATAATAAAGAATAAACAAAAAAAAAAAAAAAAAAAAAGAGGTTGAATTGTTTTAGTTGGGGATTGTGTACTAATTACTCTCGGGTTCGGCCACTTGGATGCCCCAGAAGCACCCCAATTCATGCTCTGAAGCAAGCCCCAGTCAGAAATTTTATTTATTATGACTCAATTATTTTATTCATTTGTTTATTTATTTATTTAAGTATTACACTCTTAGGTGTCAAAACATAAAGGCCACTTCAGTAAGAGTAGAAGGTTAGTTATCGTTATCCTATTTTTTTTTTTTTAATAATAATTATTATTAAGCTATCCAGATCACGATGTATTTCATTAAGTTGTGATAGAATTTAGTTAGAGCAAATAAAATTTAATGTATTGATTTACATTTAAGCAATTTAACTTCGATGGATAAGAAGAAAAAGTTGTCTATCATGGAATTGAATTAAAGTATTAGAACAACCCATTAATTTTATTTTTGGCTATCACCGTTTATATACAAATAATTTCAAAAGAACATAAAGTTATGTAGTCTCGAAGTCTCACATTGAATAATTAAAAGAAACCATTCATTCTCTTATATAAAACATGGTAAAAATGGTGCTTGAAAATTCAAGAAAATATCGTCAGAAAAAAGATTGGTGAAACCAAGATTGGACTTTATTGCTTAAAGCAAACAGAAGAACAAAAATCCTGATGTCATGGCGGCTTGATTTATTAACCAGCTTTGAAATTATTCTCACACCTCATGAAACCAAATATAATCCAAGTTCGAAGTACGTTTCTTAAATAGTTCGTGCAAAACTTCGGCGCTGATTGCTTTAAATTGAGGCTATGTTCTTCTCTTTAGTCTTTACTTCCATTCAAAAATCTATAAATGCCGCTTAAATTCAACCATTTCAACCCACAATTCTACACCTTCAACTCTCAAAACTTTTCAATTACACACCTCACTTTTTTGTCTCCAAGAGAAGAAATGGCAAAACCGATGAGTTCTTTTGTTCTTTTAGTGCTTTTCTTGATCCTTTTCTTTCATTTATCTTTGGCTATTCCTGTGACTTACAATGTGCTCAGTTTAGGAGCCAAATCCGATGGCAAAACTGATTCCTCAAAAGCATTTCTTGATGCATGGAGTAAAGCCTGTGGCTCGACCGAGGCCGCCACCGTTTATGTGCCACCAGGGAGGTTCTTGCTAGGCAAAGTTGAGTTTAAAGGCCAATGCAATAACAACGACATTGTTATACGTCTTGATGGCACTCTTGTGGCTCCATCAGATTATAACGTTATCGGAAATGCTGGAAATTGGCTTATGTTTGAACATGTTAATGGAGTTTCTATTAATGGTGGCACTCTTGATGGTCAAGGTGCTGGCTTGTGGACTTGCAAGAAGACTGGCAAGAGTTGCCCCAATGGTGCCACGGTAAGTCAAAAGATTAGCGTAGATAATCAATTACTTGTAGATTTTTTTTTATTTATTTATTTATAATTAACGAGTGCTTTGTTAATTTTTCTTGTGTCCATGTGCAGACACTGGAGTTTAGTAACTCGAACAATATTATCATAAACGGATTAACATCTTTGAATAGCCAGATGTTTCATATTGTTATCAATGGCTGCAATAACGTGAAAGCACAAGGGGTTAAGGTTTCAGCCTCGGGCATCAGCCCTAACACCGATGGAATTCATGTTCAATCTTCTAACGATGTCACAATCATGAACTCGAGGATTGGGACCGGTGATGATTGTGTATCAATTGGCCCTGGTGCCACTAATTTATGGATTGAAAATGTTGCTTGTGGCCCTGGCCATGGCATCAGGTAAATCTTTATAAAGAGTATAATCTTTTTTTTTTTTTTTTTCCCTTTATATTTGTAGCTAAACTTGTAATCTCGTGATTTGGTGCAGCATTGGTAGTCTTGGCAAGGATCAAGAAGAGGCTGGAGTGCAGAATGTGACAGTAAAAACTACGACTTTTACGAGTACTCAAAATGGAGTGAGGATCAAGTCTTGGGGTAGACCTAGCAGTGGTTTTGCAAGGAACATTCTTTTTCAACATGCCATCATGAACAATGTCCAAAATCCTATCGTCATTGATCAAAATTACTGCCCTGACAACAAAAATTGCCCTGATCAGGTACGATATTACAAGTTATAATGACTTTCGTGAAATTTATATACATATGTGCAATCATTCTCAAACGCGGATGTCTTTGTTTTCTGATTTGTTTCCAATTAGATTGGTGCCTAGATCATTTTTTCCAAATTGTGTAAAAATATTTAATATATAATGTAACCCTTAATCTTTTTGTTTATTCATCTTATATAACAGGCTTCAGGGGTTAAAATTAGTGATGTAACGTACCAAGATATTCATGGAACTTCTGCATCTGAAGTTGCCGTAAAGTTTGATTGCAGTTCACAGTATCCATGCTCTAGGATAAGCTTGGAGGATGTGAAGCTCACATACAACAATCAACCAGCTGAAGCATCATGTAGCCATGCCGATGGATCAGTTTCTGGCGTTGTTCAGCCTAGCAGTTGCTTGCTCCAATGAAAATTTCATGCAATTGTTATGTTATAATTTACTATAGCTATTGCTAGCTTTTACAAAAATGTTGTAGAATGGAGTCCTAGAAGGCCCAAAAATATTGGGTCAGTGTCCTATGTGGTGACTATATAATTACAGTTTTAATTACTAGCTATTTTCTGCTTGAGCCTGTGGCGTTTGCCTATTCATTAGGCTTGTTTTGTCGCCTGGCCTTGCAATATTGTAAAGAGAAGTCCAAATCTTCTCGTTCTAAGTGTTTTTATGATGTTATAAAATGAATGAAATAAATTGATTTCTTATGAGAGATCTTTAGACTTGAGTTTATAGTTAATTAGTCGGAAGTCCCACACGTTGTGCATTTGACACCACGTTTGTTTGAATAATTGAATGTTTCAATTGATTGATATTTACTATTGACGTAGATACATTGTATAGGTTTATCAAATTAAAAATTTCAATTATATATAGTTTTACATTATGATTTTATTGTGTGGTGTCGTTTTTTAGCATCAAAATATCTAACGTTTTAAAATGATGTTGTTTCATACATTGTTTTAAATAATTTGTCATTTATTTTAAGTGTGGTTCGACCATAATTAGAAAGGTCTATAGTTATCCAAATTCATCGTATAATATATCAAATCAATTAGATTTTTAGTGAACAAGTTATGACCAATTTACTATTAATTGTTCAGTGAAAACCGAGAAATAGGAGAAACCGAAATATGATTGTGGATGAATTATGGTTTGGCAACTTGCTTGCAGACTTTATTATCAATAGCATGATTATGATGTCCAAAACTGTTCATAAAGCTACAACCTATAATAAGCCACCACTTCTATTCCGATAATTATAATGAATGGTTCGGCATGAATATGTGTTTTGTTATGTGGATATAACAATATAATATTACAATCCACCAAAATGAATGGATTGAATATTATAATAGTAAAATGAACAAAACTCAATATTATAACAATTGATGGTTGCATATTGTTTTTTAAATATAATATTATGATTGTAATGGTTCATAAGACTATTTATGAATATTATAATAGTAAAATGAACCATTGTTAAATTATAATATTATGTTATAACAATATAACTTATGAAATATTGTTCGACAACTTGCTTGCAAAAATTATAATCAACTGCATGAAATTAACTTTTCATATTGTATTAAATAAAAAGGACATTATAATATTACAATTGTTAATGAATAATGGTTTGGCAACTGGTCTCTTGTAATTCTATAGTACAATCTAAATAGATTTGTATCTTTTCTCTTACAATTAAATAATATGGTTTAGCCAACGGCTACAATTCTATAGTACAATTGTAAACAACTTGACGATCGAAATGGTTCAGCACATGGATCAGAAAATAGCTCCAAAATCATTGATCCAAATAATTTGTCACATTGATTTTTTAAATACAGCAGTAGACACATAAATGGTTCAGAATGTTCTGGCCTATGTCTTCTTATAATTGAATAACAAAATTACTGGTTTGACAAATGGATTTGACATTTCTATAACAGAATTATGGTTCACCATCTGCACTAAAACAATCAAATAGTCAAAACCATACAATAAATTACATACCTTTTAACAGAAACTATATATATAGCATACATGATAAGCGATTGAATAGGAGTATAACAATACAATAGCCAATAAATTACAACTACGAGAACAAATTTTAAGTTTCTAACAAAAAATATTTAGCAACCATGAGGAGGAATTAAAAAGGCATAGTAAAATGAATACATTACCTTCAATAGAACATAATTCGCAACTATGAGGACAAATATTATGCTTCGACCAAAAGTATATACCTACATCAAATTAGAATAAAAAAGTTTAACAATAAACTTACCAAACCAAAAGAAAACCATTACAAATGAAAATAAAAAATTGACTACCTCTCTTTCTCCAGATAAATCATTTAACAAACTGTTAATATGTCGATATATATATATATAGGATTCAAAGTAATAAGTCATTTAACTGTTACAACGTATCTCTTCACATTCATGAAATTCAATAATACATCTCATCAATACATTAATCTTCACATTTATTTATGCATATTAATTATAATGAATATTATTATATGTATACCGTTTCACGTTCTGTACCCCTTCACATTCAATTAGACAAAAACAATGAATCAAACTCTCGTATAATCACAAAACATTTAATATGTATGTGAAAAGTTTCTCTTGATCTAATAATAATAAAACATCTAATGTGAATGTGAAGTGTTTCTATTTATCTAATTAAACACATCCACAAAACATTGAATGTATGTGGTTACGAAATAGCTTAAATCAATAACATGCATACACTTGCAACAATTAGAGTCCTATGTGGCGTTTAAATAACAAGTGCTTCAGGATTACATAAATATATAAATGATTCTTTTTTTTCAAATTTTCAACAGCATTTTCCATTTTTATGATATTTTTCATTCAATTAAACATCACTTTTCAATTAAATTAGAGCTATTCATTGATTAGACATTAAAATCTTTAAAATATAATGGTGTTTATCCTTATAAAAATAGGTGTTTAGAGTAGAGCTGGGCATTTTGGACCGGGCCCAAAAGCCCAGCATCAAAACCCGGTCCTAGGACCGGTCCTTGAGAGGACCAGTTTTGGGACCAGGCCTAAGGAGGAGGACCCGAACCCTCCACTGGGCCCTCCTCCAAGGCTCGGGCCTAGGCCCAAATTTTTTTTTGCATTTTATCATTTTAGTCCTTTGTAAAATTACATTAAACCCCTAAATAAATATAAATTATAAGGGCTGAAATGAAATTTTATAAAATTTATTAAAAAAAAAAAATTTAACTTTTTATAACCATTGGCAGCAGCCAATGGTCACAAGAGCAGCCAACTGTTATAAACTTATAATTATTTATTAATTATAAGTTTTTTTTTTCATTCCCCCCCCCCCCCCCCCCAAAAAAAAACAACTACACTATAAATAACCCTAAAACCTTTCATTTTTTTTCACATCAATCAATCTCTCATTCTTTCATTCTCTCAATCTATCTACTCCAAATCTCCAATCAATTTCTCATTCAATTTATATTTATAATTTATTCATATTATTTATTTATATTATTCAAATTTTTTTTCTATTTTTCAATATCATCATAATTTCATATTATTATTTAATTTTTTTTCATTTTAATTATTTATTATTTTATCATAAATTTATAATGTCTTCCCCAAATGAGTTTTACGTTCCATCCACCGAAGAAATTGAAGCCTTCAATCCATTTTCACCATTTCCTCCAAAGGAAGCAGCTGTAATTCCACAACCACATTCGGTCAGGACGAGGTGTAGCCAAACAAATGTGAGCTGCAAGTCAACGAGCACGGACATAGCCCAACCCCCCCGACCGTCAAAGAGAGTCGTGTCCGATGTCTGGCGATACTTCACCAAATCAAAACGGCTAAAGACAAATGAGGAGGGGCAAGAATCGTGTGGGATATGTAATTTATGTGGAACCATTATTGGTGCTGAGAAGGGGACTTCAAACGATGCAACGACACGTAGAGAAGAAGCATCCCCAAATAAATGCATCTTCAAGCGGATCAGGTAGACAAATTCAAACTCAACTTAATTTTAATCCACAATCCTCAACTCTCTCAACATGGCAATACAATACACATGTTGCACGAGAGGAAATAGCAAGATATATAGTTGCTACGGACTCTCCCATTCGTTTATCTGAAAATCCTTTTTTTGTTAATATGGTTAAAACTGCATTTTGTCCAGTATATACCCCTGTTAGTAGAAGTACAAGTAGAAGAGATATACTAAAATTTTATAACAAAATAAATAATAAACTTAAAAACGAATTTCAAAATTTTAGGAATATATCTATTGCACTTACATCAGACATATGGGCTTGTAGATCAAAAACCAATTTTTTAACTGTCACAGTACATTTCTTAGATCATAATTGGGGTTTACAACAAAAATTGATAGGTTTTAAACCATTATATGAAAAACATAGTGCTGAAACTATTTATTTTACAATTCTTGAAGTTTTGCAAGAATATTTATTAACTGATAGAGTTGTAGCGCTAACGCTTGATAATGTAGCTGCTAACACCACGACAATCTCTTTATTTGAAAAGAAATTGGATCCGCTTGGTGAAAGCAAATTTTATCACCAGAGATGTGCTTGTCACATCATCAATTTGATAGTTAAAGCAGGTTTAGATGCTATACATTCAAAGGTGGAGTGGGTGCGTAGAGCTATCGGATTTATCGTAGGCGGTAGCAATAAAAGATGGCAGGAGTATGTCAAATATTGTAAACAAGAGGAGCCACCAGTTCGACCTTTGAAGTTATGTACAGACATGCCTATCCGTTGGAACTCTACCTACTTGATGTTGGAAAAAGCTTTGCCACCCGCGAAAAAAATTACAGATTTCGTCAACCGGAAGAACTATCCAGAGGAAGTTGTCAACTATGATGATTGGGCGGTTTACAAACTTTTTTATTCATTTCTTAAATTTTTTTATGATGCTACTAATATATTAAATGGTATTTATTATCCAACTACTAATTTAGTGTTAGATATTTTAGTTCAAATTGCTAAAACTTTTGATCAATATAGATATGATAACATTTTAAGTGAAATTGTTTCAAGTATGGAAGAAAAATATAAGAGATATTGGTTAGATATTCCATTCTTATATGGATTAGGCCTTTTTCTAGATCCTAGGTTTAAATTATCCGTAGTTAACGGTGTAATTACTGAGTTAGGCCATTATTTAGGACATGATTATACGTCTTATTTGACTGACTTTAAACACAAATTGGATAGGCTTTTTTCTTTATATGAGAACAGATACAATGGAAGTAGAAGTGGAAGTGGAAGTGGAACGTCTAGGAGAGGCGATCAGGACCTTGATGCAGCCCCCCCTCAAGGATCGAGCAAGTGGGCGTATGTGGAACGTGGCAGAAGCTCCAGCTCCAGCTCATACATACATAGACCAAATGAGATGACTCGCTACCTACAGGTGGACCTGACCTTTATGACGATGAAGGAACAACTTGACATGGATATTCTTCAATGGTTGAACCAACATGAAAGTCGATTCTCCATTATATTCCAAATGGCACATGACATTTTATCTGTGTCGGTTTCTACAATTGCATCCGAGTCAATATTTTCAACGAGTGGTCGGATTGTTGAATACAGAGATGTTCTTTAACCGATGAGATGATTGAAGTGATAACGTGTTTACGGGATTGGACTCATGCAGAAAGAAGACTACAACAACACCCTGAAGATCCTGAACTACTCGAACTCTTTAGGAATACAGATTTGAATAATGTAACTAGTGTTGACGATGAAATTGAAGATGAATAATTTAATAAAAAAATTAGTTAATTGTTTATTTGTGAAGCGTGAATGTGTGAAATGTGAATATTACATTTATGTTAAAAATTAAAATTAACTATTAATTTATTATTTTTTAAAATTAACTATTAATTTATTATTTTTTAAAATTAATTAAATTTTTAGAAACTTACTAATCAACCCCTAAAAAAATACTAAAAACCCCCTATAAAATTTCGTTTTGCCCCCAAAATATAAAAAAAAAATTGAGGGGGGAAAAAAATTATCCAAGCCCCATGGGATCAGTCCTAGGACCGATCCTGGGCCCATGGGACTAGTCCCGACCAGGCCTAAGGCCTGGTCAGGTCCTGGTTTTTCTCATGGGCCTAGGACCGGTCCCAGGCCCAGGCCTGGGCCTGCAAGGGACCAGTCCCTTGCCCACCTCTAGTTTAGAGTAATGTATTTTTCTTTAATTAATTATTCTTTGATTGTCGATAATCAATACTAATGCTGGCTTACTATTCTACCACTTTAATGGGTAAAGGAAAAAAAAAAAAAATTCTCATCTGGGATTTTTGATGTAGAAATTATTTTTAATGCATAAAAACATTTTCTTCTCTAAAAGGGTGTCGTGAAATTAATTATCAAATGATTTTAAATGAACAAGGAAAATATCTTTATCTAAATATTAAAAAAATTAAACTATTATAAGAAAAGATTATTGTATCTTAGTATTATCATATAACGTATTATATATAATATAATTATTCAAAATTGACACCAAAGTAACTGAGAAATCAATTAATTAAGGTAGGAAAACTGGTTGAATATTCAAAATCCTTTTACGATAGTTTTTTAAATTTATCATATACTTTTATGTTGATGCATGCCCACATATGATGTAAAACCAACTTAGTAAATTAAACATTTATTATGGTGGTTGTGTGTGATTTTTCCTTCAAACTTGGAGAATTGCGTTATAGTTCGATCCAGAACAAGCTCGACTCTTTCGATTATCCGACCCAGCATAAGCTCGTTGAGTTGTAGCTTGACCTAGCACAAGCTAGCAGCGACCAAACCTTACAGTTGTTCAACCAATTCACAGATAACTTCAGATCTCGGGTATCTAAGAAAGGATCAGGTCGATAGTAATCTTTGCACAATCACAGAGCTCAATTGCAAGAATATCGAAGTTGCATTTCAACCTAAAGAGTATTTCAGGATTGTTATTGTAAGCTATCACAGCAAATACAAGAACAGTGGACATAAACTAAAGAGTATAACTCGCCGAACCACTTTAAAAACTTCCTTGTCATTTACTTTACAACATTTTATTGTTTCTTCATTGCTGGTTACCCATAATCGTGCACACATCAGTTCTGATCCCGTCAAGGTCGATCAGATCACTCTAGTTGGTGTGTTTTTGCATCAACAATGGTAAATATATAGCCCCTATTTGTTACACTATTCTGGATCATTATTCTGTTCTCCTATTTGAATTAAAAAATAAGATATGTGTTTGCTTACTTATTGGGCTAATCCAATCTGAAAATTAAGCCAACTCAAATAATATTTTTTGTCTAAGAATGAAAAGAGGGTGTGACTTGTTTTCAGATTTTCCAACTCTATTCAACTAAAAATATTTTTCTCTCTCTTTCTCATTTTTCTCTCATTCTAATATGAAAAGTAATCCATCCAAGACCACCGCTTGCCAGCAACCATCACCAATCGTTGGCCATCGTTGTTGTTGCCAGCGACCACTTTCAATCAACGTGGTTAGAACGGCGCATGACCTATTGAATCTGGCCAGTCGAGCATCGATCTGGCGGTTTCCAGTTAGATCTACCATGGATTTGGTCGTAGATCTGACCGTTTTTGGCTAGATTGGTGCACAACTAGCCAGATCCAGCTGGTCGAGTGTCATTCTGATGACTGTCGACTGCTGTCCGGTGGTGGTGGCTAACGGCTGGTTGTCCTCTTGGATGGCTAGGATGCTTTAGTTAATTTTTAAACTTTTTTTGTAGGTGTGTTTAGTTAAATTAACAAATGTAAGGGGTTAAAAAATAATCTAAATATTTTCAGAAAATGTACCAAACTACTATTTTGTCTTAAAAACCTTTTTAAAAAAATGTGTCAAACAACTATTCATCATTTTATCCAACTTTGATGTAATTTTCAAATATTTTACCAATCATATTTTCAGATTCAAATTCAAATTCAATTCGATTTGATTCAACTCAACTCAACTCAAAACACTTTTTCATAACAACATTTTTGAAAAAGTGTAACAAACAGACCCTATAGTTTTTTATTCAATGAAGATTCTTCAATGAAATAACAATAATGCTACAGCCATGACCTTCTTTTACAACTTTATCTCACAAACTCCTACATGGTAGTGATGAGTGCTTGAAAGTACACTCATACTTTGTGATTTTTAGGGTATGTTGTGTGGGTATTAGGTTTAATTTGCTAATTTTACTTAATTTCGGTGCTTCTTTTGTTTTCTAGAATCACGGGTATGTTTTATGAATTTTCAAGTATTTAGGTGCTAAAAATGATAGGAAATGGAAGAAAGAAGCAAGAAACGTATGGGGTTTTGTGAAAATTAATTATCACAATTAATAAAAATAGTAGCCTATAAATGGGCAATACAGATCATCAAAGATAAAGCAACTAAGTCTACCACTAGCCTCAACTCCTATTGACTAGGCAAAGTAAAATCTCTACTTTTAACCACTAAATAAATGACTACAAATCCAATCAAAGACCAACTTCCACAATGAATAAATAAATAATAACTCTTAACACCCTCCCTTAAACTGATATCTGCATAAATCAGTTTATGAAGAGACGACTTCAACAATTCAACAAAACTGCTAAGCTTCCTTTGAAACAAAGTCCTTTGAAGAGCATACACCAAGCATTCTTCTAAGTTTCACAAAGGTAGGAGACTTGAGAGGCTTGGTTAACAAATCTGCAATCTGATCTTCACTTTTACAAAATACCAACTCAATAACACCATTGTTGCATAAATCATGTAAAAAATGAAATCTCATATCAATGTGCTTGCTCCTACCATGTAGAACTAGATTCTTTGATAACTTTATTGCAGAAACATTATCACAGTAAATTAAAGTTGGACCTTGTTTCTGATTGTGTAGAACTCCAAGTAGCCTTCGCAACCAAATAGCTTGACATGAGCTTGATGCTGCAGCAACGAACTCAGCTTCAGTAGTTGATAGTGTTATTGTTTATTGCTTCTTTGATGACCAGGTAATAGCTCTAGAGCTCATTATAAACAGAAAACCAGATGCACTCTTCCTATCATCAAGTTCTCCAACATAAATTACTATCTGAAAAACCAACCAGCCTTGATTTTTTAGTAGTTTCATACATGATTCCAAAATCTGCAGTGCCTTTCAAGTAACAGAAAATTCTCTTAGCACCTAAGAGATGGACTTCAGATGGATTCTCCATGTATCTACTGATTAGGCCCACATCATACATGATGTATGGTCGTATGGATGTCAAATACATAAGGCTTACAACAATCTACTTGTATAGAGTATCATCCACCTTTTTTTTTGTTCCATATTTTTTGAGTTTCAGACCAGGCTTAGTTGGAGTTGAAACTAGATTAAAATCCTTCATTTGGAACCTGTTTAAAATATCAAAGACATATTTCTTTTGTGAAATAAAGATACCAGCATGAGATTGCACTACTTCAATGCCAAGAAAATAATGCATAAACATCAAATCAATCATTTCAAATTCATTCATCATAGATTTCTTAAAATCAGCAAGCATAACTCTATCATTACTAACATAAAAAAAATCATCAACATATAAGCACACAATAAGCATCTTCCCATCTGTTCCAGATTTAGTATAGAGTGTATGCTTATAAGGACATTTAAGAAAACATTCTTTAGCAAAGTAAGCATCTATACGACTATACCAAGCTCTAAGTGCTTGTTTTAGTCCATATAATGCCTTCTTTAGCTTGTATACTTGGTTTTCGTAACCTTGCTTCACATATCCAGAAAGTTGATCAATATACACCTCTTCTTCCAATTTCTCGTGCAAAAAAGCTGATTTTACATCCAATTGATGGTCAGGCCATGAGTTTTCGGCAGCAGTGGATAACACCAATCGAATAGTATCGAGCCTTGCTACTGGAACGAACACTTCTTTGTAGTCAACACCAAATTCTTGTTTGTACCCCTTTGCAATGAGTCGAGCCTTGTACTTATCAACTTCACCATTCTCTTTCAATTTAGTCTTGTAAACCACCAATGGGCTTGTGTCCTTTTGGAAGATCAATAAGCTCCCAAGTGTTGTTCCTTTCAATAGCGGCAATTTCATCATCCATCGCCTTCGGCCATTTTGATTCTTTGACAGCATCTTCAAAAACTGTAGGATCACAATATGAAAAAACAGCAAAGTGAGTAATTGGATCTTCAGATTGATCAATTCTCGTTACCACATAATCTGTCATCCGTTTAGGCCTCTTTTGAACATGACAATGAGGTGATTCAGTTGCTGAATTAGTGGATTCTGTTATTGTTGGTGAAGTTTCAATGGCTGTTATAGCTTCATTTTCAAGGACATAAGCTGTTGGAATTTGTAGTTGTAAGGGCTATTGCATTTCATCATCATTTTCTCCATCAAGCATGACTGGAGTAAGCTGCTGCCTATTCCAATCCCAAGTGTTCTCCTCATCACAAATAACGTCTCTACCGATGACAATCTTCATCGTGAGTGGGTTAAACAATTTATATGCTTTGGATGCTTCACTTACACTAAGAAAGACAAACTTTTCACCCTTATCATCAAGTTTCTTCCTTTTCTCATCTAGGACATGTGCATAAGCGATGCAACCAAAAATTCTTAAGTGATCTACTACTGGTTTGCGCCCACCCCAAGCATCCTCAGGTGTCATGTTTTGAATAGAAAAGGTAAGGCTTCTATTCAGCAAATGAATGCTCCAATTTACAGCCTTAAGCCATAAAATTTTTGGGATTTTTCCTCTTGCCAGCAAGCTTCTTACCATGTTGAGAATGGTTCTATTTTTCCTCTGCGATGCACCATTTTTTGTGGTGTGTAATCAGCTGTGAGTTTCCTTCGAATACCCTACTCATCACAAAAACTATCAAATGCTTTTGAGCAAAATTCTCCTCCACGATCAGTGCGAAGAGTTTTAATAACTCTTTCTGTTTCATTCTCCACAAGCGCCTTGAAGCTCTTAAATGCACTAAAAGCTTATAATTTCTCCTACAAAAAGTAAACCCAAGTTTTTTTTAGTATAATCATCAATGGAAGTAATTAAACATTTTTTACCCCCATTTGAAGATGGATTTATTGGCCCACAAATGTCAGAATGAACCAACTCCAGGACATTTTTTGCTCTCCACGACTTTCCTTTAGGGAATGGAGAATGATGTTGTTTGCCAACAACACATTCTTCATAGACTTGAGAAGGAATGTTAATTTTAGGGAAGCCTATCACCATATCTTTTTGTTGGAGAGTTTTTAATCCGCCGAAATTCAAGTGGCCATGGTGAAAATGCCAAAGCCATTAAACGTCTTTTACTTCAGCCATTAAACAAGGTTGAGATGTTCTTATCTTCAAAGGGAACAACCTATTTGAACTCATCTGAACAACAGTAATTGATCCTCTTGAAGGATCATAAATCTCACAAGCACCTTTTTGAATAGTTATTACATAACCTTTTTCTTGCAACTAACCAGCACTTAACAAATTACTTTTCAAATCAGGAACATAAAAAACATTTGAAATTGTTTCTTCAAAACCATTATTGGTTCTAATATTAATATCACCTTTTCCCATTACTTTCACAGTAGAACAATCACCAAAACTCATAGTAGAATGAAAATCTTCATGTAAATATGAAAAAGAAGACTTACTTCCACTCATGTGATTGTTGCACCCTATATCCATATACCAAAGTCTGATTAGGGTTCCTTATTGACATGATAAGCCATCAACAAAGTCTCAGATTCATGCTTTTTTGCTGCAAAATTTGATTTCTCCACCTTTTCTTTGTCGTTTGGTACAACATTTAGATAAGTAATTACCAAGTTTATGACACCTGTAGCACTCTATTTTGGATTTGTCAAATTGTTGATCGCGTCCTCTGTTATTTGAGTGACCTTCATTAGCTTTGAAATTCTCATATTGCCTCATTCTATCTTTATTGCCTCTACCTCCCCTTCCTCTACCTCTACCTCTTCCCCTTCCTCTTGAATTTGAGGATTGAGCAAAGGTAGAAGCCTTTAGAGCTTGAACATCAGTAGATGAATTTCGATTCATCTTTTGTTCATGGACCAGTAAAGAGCTTTGAAGTTCATCAAATGAAAGCTCATCAATATCATTGGATTCTTCGATTGAGCAAACCACATAATCATATTTGGGACAAAAGAACGCAATATCTTCTCAATAATAGTCACATCTTCCATCCTTTCACCATGGAATTGCATCTGGTTGACTATCCTTATTGTTCTTGCACAATAATCAGTAATGGACTCACTATCATTCATCTACAGTGTCTCAAAATCCTTTCTCAAGGTTTGAAGTTATGCACGCTTCACTTTAGATGAACCTTGGTATTTTTTCTTCATTAAATCCCAAATGTGTTTGCAAGTTTCCTTTTGGAGAATAGTCTCCAAAATAGAACGATCGTTTGATTGAAATAGGTAATTTTTTTGCCTTGAGATCATTTAACCTCTATTCTTCCAATTTCTTTTGTTAAGCTTCTGTCAACACCACTCCACTGGTTGGCTCTATCACACCTATTCCCACGATGGTCCAATACTCCTTGGATTGTAGAAAATTTTCCATCAACATACTCCAATGATCATAGTGACCATCAAAGCGAGGGATTGCTAGTTGAACATAGTTGTCGTTGGACATGTTTGTTAGCTGCTATTGCAATTAAAGCTACTGCTTTTCCTTTTCCTGCTTTGATACCACTGATAGAAAATGGAAGAAAAAAGCAAGAAATGTATGGGGTTTTGTGAAAATTGATTATCACAATTAATAAAAATAGTAGCCTATAAATAGCCTGTACACATCATAAAAGATAAAGCAACTAAGTACTTCTAGCCTCAACTCCTATTAACTAGGCAAAGTAAGACCTCTACTTTTAACCACTAAATAAATTACTACAGGCCCGGTCAAAGACCAACTTCCACAATGAATAAATAAATAATAACTCTTGACTAAAAAGTGAGGATTTCAAGCGTGCACGTTGAAGAGTAAAGAATCAAAATCATATAGGAACAAATAGTTTGAGAATCAGAGCTCAAACAAAGAAGTTATGAATATTTGAAGATTGTTTGTGGTAGAGGATTTTTGTGTCATGGTGTGAGTGAACATGTTGCACTAAAATGGGTGTAACTTTAGCTACACAACTCCGATTGACCTGATTCTGCAGGCATTTGAAAGCTAAGAAACAACTATGTTTTGGTCATGATCTAGTTCAACCTGGAAGATGGTTAAACATTGATCCTAAAGTTACATCAGTGCATAGAAGACAAGTAGAAGCAGGTTCTAGAACATGCCTCAGTATTGCTACGATAACTTAAGCTAAAGACCTCAGATTTGGATGATTCTTGGACCAGTGGAAATATGATTCAAATAAATACAATTAATATGCTTATGGCTTTGTTAGATTCGAAAGTTTTCATGCTAGAAAGTGGAAGTCTTTTGATGCACAAATTTCCAGCAGCAGCTATTAAGGAGAAATGGACAGAAAACGGAAACTTCGTGAAGTACCATAAATTCCTCAGCAAGAAATGGGAGCTTTTCCACATATTTTTTTAAATCTTTGGAAGTCTAGTTTACCAAGAATTTTACAGTTTGTTATTCCGAGATTTCTATAGGAAGATATTCTTGTTTTAGTACCAAAGGGTTAGCACAGGAATCCTAATTCTACAAGGATTCAACTTAAGATTATTCTGAATTTTATTCTCCTATTTTGTATATGTAACGCCCACACGGAGGTATGTAATTTAATTTCTGTTTTTATAGCCCTTAGTTGATTTTGGTTAAAGTTATTTTGAGAGAATGTGAAGAAAATGCCTTAAACTGTTATTAAGGGTAAAATGGTCTTTTCACTCAAAATTAGTTGCAATTGTGGGGAGTGAAAAGAGATAGAATTTCATGGAGAATGCAATAAAAATGAGGGCATTATGGTAATTGATTGAGGGACAAAGATGTAATTTTCAAGAAAGTGTAAGGGCAAAATGGGAAAGTATGTTTGTAAAATAAGATATTAAGGGTTTAGTCTTACAAACCCCCTTATTTCTCTTCTTCCACTGCCACTTTCCTTCTCCATTTTCTCTCACCTTTTCACTCAATTTTCTAAGGATTTTTCAGGGCTTTTGAGTGGATTTTGACAAGGTTTGGGTTCTAGGCAACAAGAGATAAGAATTCTTGCTCTATATATAAGATTTACTTGTGTAGAAGTTGAATTCTTATTAAGTTTATGCTTAGGGTTAAGGGGAAATTTGAGTCCAACAAGAGTAGAGAGCTTTAGTGGAGACTATTCAAGTATAAGGTAAGTAAATCCAATCCAAAATCCAACTCAAGTTAAAGTTTAAGAAATCAATTGAGTAGAGATTTCTTTAAGCATGTATATGTTATGATTTTTGGGAAATTGAGATGAGATTGGTGATTATTTATGCTTGTTGTTGGATATATTTGAGTATGAGAAGTGTTTTTGATTGTATGATGATAGATTGAAGTTTGGTTGAAATTGGAAGAGTTTACGAAAGTTTTGGGATTGTTTTGCCGTGATAGGGATTGTGATGATACAAGAGAGTTTTACTCTCACTTTGGATGGTTTAAGAAACAAATAGAATTATAGTTAAGGTAGAGTTTGTATATGCACATTTATTGTTTGATGAAATGTCTAAGAGAAGCATGAGTATGAGTAGAAACATTTCATGAGTGCATTTAAGTAAGAATTCTAAGCATGAGCCATCTATATGCATATATTTGTACATATGTAGTACTTAAGAAAGAATAAAGAATTTTAAGAATAAAACACTCTAACAATAAAGAGAAAGAAGGAAAAAGCACTAAAAAATTAAAGAAAGAAAAAGTGTTAAAGAAGAGAAAAGAATAGGTTGTTGTGATGGGGAACCATGAGTGCTAAGAAGAAATTCCCACATACACACCACCTTAATTGAGTGGCATAAGAAGAAGAAGAATTGTACGACCCGTAAGAGTGTATGTGGATGAGGGTTGTACCAAGAAGAATTCTTGCATGCACACCATCTTAATTGAGTGGCATAAGAAGAAGAAGAATTGTACGACCCGTAAGAGTGTATGTGGATGAGGGTTGTACCAAGAAGAATTTCTACATGCACGCCACCTTAATTGAGTGGCCTAAGAAGAAAGAAAGAATTTGTACGGTCCGCAAGAGTGCATGTAGGATTGTACTCACTCACACGGCCAAGGTTCCGAATTCATGCATCAATCGAGTCCAATCGGCAAAGAATAAGAAAATAAAGAATAAGAATAAGAAAACAAGGAATAAGAAAGAACAAGAACAAGAAAGAAAAGAGAAGCTTGAGCAAGCAAGACAAGAAAGGAAAGAAAAGAAAAGAATAGAAAGAAAAGAAAAGAAATAGAATAAGAAAGAAGAAAGAAGAAAGAAGAAAGAAAAATGCATTTTAATGCATTATTGCATATGCATACCATTCATGTATATTACCATGAATTCCATCATGGTTAGAAAGAATAGAAAAAATAGAAAAAATAGAAAGAAAGAACAGAGAGAAGGAAAGAACAGCGAGAATTAGGAAGAAAGAAAAAACAATAAGAATTAGAAACAGAGAAAGAACTAGGAACGAAAGAAAGAAGAAGAGAATTAAGTAAAGAAAGAACCAAAGAAGGAGAAGAGATAAGGGATTTACTTACTGAGCATTTTTGTGCTCACCCCGTTGTTTTTTCCATGTTTTACAGGAAATAGGTGAGCAGCGGTCGGAAGGAAGTCGACAAGCGAAGAGAATTGGCATTACTGTCCACCGTTGCTAAAGTTTTTGTACTTGTTATTTTAGTATATGTAAAGAATTATATTTTCTAAGTAAAGAAAATTTGGGCCCAACCATTTTTCATATGCTAAGTATGTATGTTTTTATTGTATATGTTCTAAAGTATACTAGTAGAAAGAAGTCATTATAGTATAGGATTTTTCCCATTACTTTCCCACAACCCTAGCACTATAAAATAATGTCTTTAGGTATTTTTTTGGGGAGACTTCAACTTTGAGAAATGCGAGAAGAGACTTCAACTTTGAGAGTGGCAAGGAGAAGGGACTTCAACTTGGAGAGAATTGGAGGCAAAGAGAAGAGATCTACCTAGGGTTTCATCTTTTTCTCTTGTACTTCATGTTTTTGAAGGGTTTGAGGTTTGATTTCCTTATGATGTTGTGTAACTAAATACTTTTCTATGGATCCGATGTAACCCAACATGAAGGTTTTATGCTTTGATTAATTTTATTGTTCTATTGATTCAATATATTTCTAGTTTCATTCATTGCACTTAATTTGATCTTGATGTTTTGTATGAAAGAAGTATGGCAAACATCATATGCTAACTTTGAAATACAAAATAATTGATTGTGACAAGATAAGGTAAACATCATTTGCAAACCTTAAATAGCTCTTTTGAATGATTGGATTGTGTTGAGGCAAGCATCAAGCTAGATACAATTTGGTTCATATTTTGAATACTTCTTGTTCTTAATGGGTTCTTTATTGTTAGGCTTTACTAAACATCCTACTGAGTTTAATGGTTAAGAATACTTGGTTAAACCCGAACATCAAATGGTAATATCATAATGATGAAAGACTGAACCCTAGGAATTGGATTGAGATGACAATAAATTAGTTATTAGCAGAGAATTGGATTGTGATGGTGAAATTGGATACCTATGTTTTTCTTGCATTGGTTTTCAGTTAATTTTTAATTGTGTTATTTAATTCAGTTGGTTAAGAATTTATTTTTCCTCCTTAGTAATTAGTTTAATTTCATTTGTTTATTTTTTTTGTTTAATTAAGGCATAGTATATTAGGATTAATTGAATGCTTACAAATCTCTGTGGGATCGACCCTTGCTTTTGCACTCTATACTGTGATAGCGATTCGTGCACTTGCGAGGTTGTAAAATTGTTCATCAGGTAGCACAATTGGTAATTGACACATCAACTCTCACCACACCCCTAAGCAATGTCAACTAGCAGGAAACTTAAAAAAAAATGATTATATCCAGAATTTGATGTTTCGGCCTAAATTACCCTTATATCAAATAATTCATTTCCCCATAAATTGAAAACTCAAAATGCAAAATCTTTCTTTCCCATAATTCATTTTGAAATGCAAAGTATCTTGTTCTCGTAATCCATTTGAGCCCTAAAATCTTTTCTCCATTTTAGTTTCAATTTGAAATCACCATAGACAACATCTTCCAACTAGAAAGCATCATCCAAACTGAAAGACTAGCAGAGAAATTTATCAACTTAGCTGCCATTCCTCTGTACTCAGTAAGAAGCCAAGCAACATTCTAGCGTCCTGTACATGTTTATTGAAAATGTATCATTCTTTATTCCTAATTAGTGAAAGTAATATAGCAATGAATGTTATTTAGATTTTAATCATCTTTTAAGCTAATGCTCTTTTCACTTATAGGTAATATTTAAATGGAAGATGGAAGAGTGCAATAAAGAAAAAGCAGAGAACTATAATGTTGTTAAGGTAATGTTGGTTTTGGTATTTTTCTTTTATTCTTTACTATGACGTTTAATGTTTTAATGGTATTGTTTGTAGCTCTTTCAAGTGTTATTATATTCTAATTCTGGCTATCATATTGTCAATAAAACAGGGTAACCATTATGAAGAAATAGAAGATATAAGAAGTGTGGAAGAGGAATGGGAGCCCAAGTCTGGAATGATGTTTGATTCACTTTGATGAGGTTGTCCAATATTATAGAAACTATGGGAATAAAATAGGTTTTGAAATTATGATATCAGAACTTCCAAGAAGGGAGTTAATGGGGAGTTGAAATATGTAACATTGGCTTGTTCTTGTAGTGGGAAGTGCACCAATGTCTCAAGAAATGCATTTAACAGGCACCCAATGACAAAAACGGTTTGTAAGGCTCACACTAGTGCATCTTTACGAAATGATGGAAAATGGAAAATATGTTCAATTTTCGTTGAACACAATCATGAATTGAGTAGTCTTAGCAAAAATGGACATTTCAAGAACAATCTATTATTACAACCTTATGTTAAAGGGAAACTTGAAGTCAATGATAAGGCTGGGATTAGACCAAACAAAAATTTCAATGCTTTGACTATTGAAGTTGGGGGTGCTGACAATTTTCCTTTCCTACAAAACGATTGTAGGAACTACATTGATAAAGTTAGAAGACTACAACTTGGTGATGGAGATGCTTGTGCAATTCAACAATATTTTCTGAAAATGCAAAAGAAGAATTCAATTTTTTTTCTACCTAATGGATTTACATGATGAGGGTCACTTAAAGAAGGTTATATAGGTGGATACAAGAAGTAGAGCTGCATTTAAAGAATTCAGTGATGTTGTGACATTCGACACTACATATTTAACCAACAAGTATATATGCCATTTGCTGCTTTTGCTGGTGTTGATCATCATGGGCATTCAACATTGTTAGGTTGTGGGTTAATATCTCATGAGGATACTGAGACATTTGTATAGCTTTTTTCAGTCTTGGCTTACATGTATGTGGAATTGTGCTCCTAAGGCAATAATCACCAAACAAGATAAGGCAATGAAAAATGCAATCGAGATTGTGTTCCCCAACACACGACATAGATGGTGTTTGTGGCATATAATGAAGAAATTGCCAAAAAAAAGTTAAGAGGCTATAGGGAATATGAAAATATTAAGTTGAGTTTGCAAAATGCCGTTTATGATTCATTAACACGAGATGAGTTTGAAGAATGGTGCAGTAGCTTCATTGATAAATATAACATCCAGGACAATGAATGGTTAATTGGATTGTCTACTGAAAGACAACGTTGGGTGCCGACATTTGTTAAATATACTTTCTGGGTAGGAATGTCTACTATTCAACGTAGTGAAAGTATGCATGCATTCTTTGACGAGTATGTCAATTCATAAACCATTTTAAAATAGTTTGTTGAATAATATGAAAATGCATTACATGATAAAGTTGAAAAAGAAAAGGAGTTTGACTTTAGATCTTTCAAGTCATGGATCCCTTGCATAAGCTCTTATCCTATGGAGAAGCAATTTCAAGATGCATACACCATTGCTAAATTTAAAAAGTTTCAACATGAGCTAACTTCTAAACTGTATTGTAAAATAAAATCTTGCAAGGAGATTGGTTCGCATAAGGAGTTTATAGTGAAGGGAGATATTGTGGTTGAGCAAAAGTGTAGTTGAGTACTATTTGTGGTTTGTTTTGATGGAGATAGTTGTGATGTTCATTGCAATTGTCGATTGTTTAAATTTAGAGGGATTGTATGTCAATATGTAATTACAGTGTTGCTTCATGATGAAATTTATCATGTTTTGGAAAATACATTTTAAGACGGTGGAGAAAAAACATATGCAGATGTCACACCAAGATCGTGTAAGTTATAATAGTTGGAGAACGAGTGAGAAAGGACAACGTTTTGATCAGTTGTCCAACACATTCCCAATGGTAGCAGATTTGGCATCAACTAATGAGAATACAAGTAATATGGTTATGCAAATGATCAATGAGTTGAAGACGAAGCTGAAGTGGATTGTTAATGCTAGTGAGACTAATATCCATGTAAACATGTCCGTTGACAATATTAAGAATTGTCAAAGCCCTCAATGTACTTCCAAAGAGGGGAGCAGTAAAATTCAGACTCCACGGTTAGTGCGCAGCAAAGGTCGACCTCTATTTAAAAGAAAGCAATCAAAGCTTGATCAAATAGTTCATAAAATTAAAGAAAAGGAACCCCTCGATCAAGTGAGTTTACGTAGCAACTTTTGTAACATCCGAACACTAATTAAATGTTTTTTTCTTTTTATCATGTCATTTAGACAATAGTAATATATCTAATGAATTACAAATTTAAATCGATTAAAGGGTGGGAGTTCTCAAGAATCAAGAACAGCTACTGAAGCTAGTGAATTTGGCATTAACATCCAAGGTGGTGAAGTCAGGGGTCATGTACTAAGTCAGGTTTGAGTCCTGAGTCCTCATGTTTTATTTTTGTTCGATTGATGTTGAAAGTGTTTAAATTTTTGAGCATTTTCAATGTTGTAATGTTATTCAATTAACACTTCATGATTGGTCTGATTCAAGGTTTTTATGGTGTTGTGAATTAATCTTTACTAAATATATCATTCCATTTTCAGGTTACATAGAATTTTCAGTCAATTACAAGCCATGACAAATGGAGCACTTTTGAGATTATATTTACCACTAAGTTCATTTGAGATGAAAGCGTTGCAATGGTTCAGATGTGAATGGTTAGGAGATATAGAGTACAAATTGAATTTTGATCATGTACATTTTTTTCGTTTCCATTTTCTAGGGTCAATGAATGTGACACATATATTGTATCATGTTCTCTATGTAGAGAATTACAAAGTGAATATTTTATTTAGTGGCATTGTTATGGTTTGACTTGATGTGGAAGTAAGATTTTATAGTAATTTGTATATTTGATATGTTGAAATTTGGCAAGGAATATAAATGTATCAAAATTTTGATGTTCCCATGAGTAACGAGATCGTTTTTGTTGTTATACTAACTTTCTAAGATGTTCCTTAAAAAAGGGGATTCAATTGCTCGTTCCAAACAAAACCCATGCTGTGACGCAAAGAATGGGTTGTTCAGAAAGGTCGTTCTTGATTCATAGAAGAAGTAATGGCCCGTTCATATACCATAAACGGTCATACTTATTCAATTGCACAGCCGTATGTTATATATTACTGGTCGTTCTACTTAATATATACGGTCGTTCTGGATACAGTAACAGCTATGTATCTTTCCAAGCTGTTCTAGTAAAAACGGTGAAATAAAAAATTATTTCAAGAAAGTAATAGCTGTTCAAATCACAAGAATGGCCGTTTTAATTTCGGTAACAACCGTTCAAATTAAAAGAATGACCGTATTAATTTCAATAAGCCCGTGACACCTAGAAACAAGGTTGTTCAAAATCCCATTCCTTGAAATATATTTTAAATGCCAATAAAGATTATCAAAATTTAAAATAAAAAATTATGATACAAAAAATTCTTTCAAAAAAGTAACAACTGTTCAAATTACAAGAATGGCTATTTTAATTTCAATAACAACTGTTCAAATTAAAAGAATGGTCGTTTTAATTTCAATAAGCCCATAACAACTAGAAACAGGTCGTCCAAAATCAAATAACTATAATATTTTAAAATAATTATAATATTTTAAATTGAAATAAAATAATTATAATATTTTAAAGGTGTGGTTGGTGGCCGTAATTAATTATTTTAATTGAAATCAAATAATTATATTATTTTAAAAGTGTGGTTGGTGGCCTTTAATTAATTATTTGAATTAGTGAGGAATGGTCAAGACTGTTCTTTATTGATGAACTGGGGGTTCTTATCATATGAACGGTCGTTCCTAAAATATGAACAACCGTTTTTCACTTGCTACATAATTCTTTTCTTTCCCATTCTACTCAAAAGAATTCTCTCGGACCTCTCTCAAAGTCGAAGAACCCTTCCAAATCAAAGCCAAACCTCTCAATCAAGCCAAAATAGTATCAACTATATGGCTAGAACAAAGAATGCAGTTGCTGGATCAACTGGAAGTAAAAGAGGTAAACGCCAGGGAACCTGATTAGACCAAACGGGGTGGAATTCAAGATTTTAATCACAAGCGGATGTTCAATAAAATGCAGAAAAGAGGTATCTCTCTTGGAAAGACTGTTGATTTTTCAAATTTGGAAGCCTTAGATTGAAAGATGAGTTAATGCTTGGATTGTCAACTTGAGATGGCAAGGCTTGTTGATATAAGATACATGGTTTCATGATAGTTGCATAATTTGAGTGTTTTTAGGGTTGTTTTGATGTTAGTTTAGTTAACTTCTCATTTGTTTCCTTTGTTTTGATGTTTGTTTTTGTTAAGTTTGAGATATGAATGGTTTTACCTATTGATTTGGATAACTTTTGTGTATTTTTTAGGCTTTGATTGAGTAGATTGGAGTATTGGAATGAAATTGGGACTTAAAGCTTGAAGAAGTTGAGATTACCCTTCAGTCTTGAAAGCCACGGCCATGCCTTGGTAGTTCACCATGGCCATGGTGATGGAACAAGAGAAAACAAGAGACCAGAAGCACCACGGCCTAGGCTGTGGTGACTTAAATTTGGCCACAACCAAGGTTGTGGCGGAACATTGGCGCGTTTTTATCAGTTTTTCTTTCCTTTTTCACTTAGACTCTTTTGGGTATTTAAGTATAATTGAGATCATTGTTCGGGGGACGAATTTTGCTATTTTTTTAGAGGAGAAGACGCATTCTGAGGCTTGAAGACTGAAGCAGACATTTAGAGTTTGATTTTTATTTCTTTTCGAGTCTGAATATGTTTCCTTCTTCTTTATTTATTTCTTTGTTCCTAGGATGGAGTAAATCTCTTTGTTTAGGGAGGATGAAACCCTAATTATTTTTGAACAATTTTTATTCTTAATACCAGATTTATGTTTATGAATTTGTGCAAGAGTTTAGGTTAATGCTTTATGAATGTTGATTGATTCAATTACCTTAATGATGTGTTTCGAATAGAGAGTTAGGGTTTATTGCTTAATTCTATGTCATAATTGTTTTATTGAATGACATTGCACAATATTTAAAACTAGAAGTAATCGAATAGAGATTCTAGGATAATTTGTGGTCCATCTAATTCATAACCAATAGGCGCGTTAGTCATAAGAATTGATGAATTTATGCTTCTTAATTTCAGAGTAACTGAATAGGGATCTTTATTAAGTTGAATATCATGCCTGAATAAAGATAATTGGCCTTAGAAGAATCCTACCAATTCATAGCACAAACAGATATTAAAGTAGTTGTCAACCACAATTAGGGGGAAATTTGTACCTAACTCTTCATTAATTTTACAAAGTTCATCACATTATTATTTGTTTAATTTAGTTATTTTTAATCCGTTACTTTTACACTCTAAGATTTCGTTTTCTCAATAACGTGTAATAGTTTTTAGGTAATTACAAATATTCGCTTTGATCTCGGTGGGACGATACTCAAACTCATCACTTTATTACTTGAACACGACTAGTACACTTGCTAAGTTGATTTAGTTGCATCATTTCACACATTTGATTTATGAGTGTTTGAGTAGTTTAGATGTTATAGAGGGTGGAAGTGATGATTTCCCGCCATATATAATGTCATTTAGATTAAAGAATACTGAACATGTATGGACGCTAGAGCATTTGGCGGAATGGCTTGATTATGATTCGGCTGGATTGTTTAACGCCGGAAGGCCATGGAATTCTCAGGAAGCTTGGCGTAGGGTTGGAGGACAGGGTGGGACGTATAACCCATTTGTTGAAATTAACTAAATTAGCAAACCCCTCAATGAGAATTTTCCATAGGTTTATTACGTCCTCATTCATGCTAGGAAACAATCTAATGGGCAAGTAACGGTGAGAGATTTGATTTTAATGGAAGCCGCATTGGATGAAACACAATGGATTCAGCCACCCTGTTAATTAGGAAATTGAGGGAGGTAATCAATGAAAGGGTGATATTTCCTTGGGTATGCTAGTCAAATTTTTTTTTTTTTTTTTTTTTTTTTTTTTTTTTTTTTTTTTTTGGCAGAGGTTAAACCTTGAGTTTACTGACATGGATGAATGTGGAGAATAAAATTCGATGATCAAAACTTATTGATGCAATTTCTCTACAAAAATGAGGATGATCAGAAAAATTAGGCAGGCAATGGGAAATGATCTGGGAGAGGAAGAACAAGAACACCACCTTAGGAAGCGGAATCCATAAGGCGATGTGCCTGAATCCTCTATTAAAGAGGAAAGATAGCAAGATCGCGATTGAGGACAAATCTTACCTGACCCTCTATTTGGACAATCTCAATATGAAGAAGGAACTCCTAATCTAGTGCAACAAATATTACAACAATTAGCTCATCTCTACAAGACTTGAGCAACTAGCGGTAGCATCGATTCAAGGCTTTAGCAACAATGCTAGCATCGATTCCCTATCGACACATGTCCAGGACAGGTTCCACCACCTTGATGATAGCGTCGAGGATCTCTCGAATCAGTTTAAGTGTTTTGTTTTTTCATTAATGGTGCTGTTATGTTGTCACTTGACTGACTAGTTTTGTAATGCAAAGTAATTTGGTGGGTAGGTGTAAGTTTGACCAATCAATTTTTAATAGCAGACTAGCATTAATTTAGCTTCATTTTGTCAATTGGATGAACACCATTTCTTTTGTTCCACTAAACTGCTTGAAGCAGTTTCCCAATCTTGGAGCAAAATTACAGAAGGGCAAAAAACTGCAAAAAACGCAATAAAAATTGCTATATTTTACATTTCTCTGCTGGAACCTAGTAAAAATTGATGAATGCCAAGGGATCTCTCTCACTTAAGTCATTGCTTGCTATCTGATGAATGCAGATCCTAACAAGTTTCAGTAATCATTCAGAAAAGAATAAATATGCTATATTATTTCATGGAGGGATAAAAGAACAAATAGTACAACCCATCAGTCTCATTTTATTATAATCAGAAATCCGTTAGGGCTATGACTCGAAATGCTACATTATTGCCATTTACAGAAAATGTGCAAAAAAGAAACCACAATCTCCGTCGCATGACTTCTTTATGATGCAAGAAATGTGAGACATACCATCATTTTCATCGGATTTGGGAGACCCTTCCACTAGAGTTGTCTGCATATGACTTCACCTGAAAAACAGAACACAAAATAAGCTTCACAATGTCAGACTTGGAAAACCTCGACTCATGCAAACCAAATTGGGTTATTATTTTGTTGTTATTCACTTATTTGCTCTCAATGAGAGGCATTTCTCTGTTTGATCCAATGATGGCAATTACATACGGCAGAACCAAGTTTGCAATCTAATACCCACCCCACAACTGGGCTGGGGAATATGCATGTCCTACACATGGAATAGAGAGTTCTTATGTCACTGCTTTTTCAGTGTTTAATTCAGTACACCCAATGTTGAAAGCCTAGTTAGTAAAAACGCGTATTATACGTAAATTATACGGACAATCGTATATTCGCATATATCACACGTATACTATTTTATAAAATCTACCGTATAATTCGCGTATAATAAGACTTTCCGTATGTTCATGAATATTTTGCGAATTATTGAAAAAAAAAAAAAAAAAAAAAAAAATCTCACCCCCAAAACGCGTCGTTTTAGGTGGTTTTTACCAAATTAAAACAGATCTCTCTTCTTCGATTTCTTCTTCACTTCTTCTTCCTCAGTTTAGTCTTCTTCTTCTTCCTCAGTTCTTCTTCAGCTTTTCTTCCTCATTCTTCACAAATTTCCACAAGCAATCAACTCCACAATCAACACACAACAATCAACTCCAACAAACAATCAATTTCCACAACCTTCGTCTCTTTGTATAGACATAAGTTTATACTTTATACAAAAGAGATGAAGTTTTAAGAAGAAGTGAAGAGAAGGTGGAGAAAAGAGAAAGAAGAGAAAAAGTTTTGAAAAGAACGAGAAATTAAAGAGAAGAGAAAGGAGGGAGAAAATTTAATAAAAATATAGTTTTACCTTTTACATGGTACATTTGTAAATTGACTGCAGGGTGTTTTTGTAATTTTTTGTAAACATTTTGTTTTGTTATAACTGTGTTTAATTTGACACTATAGTTATTTTTGCCTAATATTGTGTTGTGATTCTGAAAACTATAATTGAATATCAGTTTATTTATATATTGTATTTGTGTTATTGGTTAATTGAATACTTTGCATTTAAAATATTATATTAATTTTAACCAGGTAGTCCATAAAAGTGTAAAATTAAGATTGATATTACCATATTTTTCAAAACGTATTATTGACAACGCCACGTATTTAAACCCGTATATACCCGTACCGTATTTTTTCCGTATCCGAATTTTATGACCGAATTTTTATAAACGTATTTTTCACCGTTTGCCGTATTATACCCGTAAAATTCCCGTCCCCTTTTTTTGTCGTACCCGTATTTACTAACTAGGTTGAAAGTGCAGCAACGCCGTCATATTTAAAACTGACTAGCTGAAATAAATTTGATTTACATTTGTTCTATGCTTTATAAGTTAACCTTGTAAATATACTACCTCTATCATCATATGACCAATTGGAATACCAACCATATAATTTCTCATTTAATATGGTGATGCATAATTGTAATTGATATTGGAAAAATATAAGGCATGTTTGGCTTATTATTTTTATCCACATTCCCAATCCTATTCTCCAAATAATGTTTGGCACATTATTCCAGAAATATTACCCTATTTTTTTAATTATTTTTAGACCCCATAAGGTTATTAATTTCATCAAATACACCCTAAAAAAAAGTTTAAAAATTATCAAAACCACCCCCGCAACCCATACTTGCCAGATTCCAGCAACCACCGTCGATGGTAGCCGGAATCTGTACAACGGCCTACCTGCCGACCAAAAATGGCCGGAAGTTCACCGATCTGGCATTTTCCGGCCAGATCCACCACAAATCTGGCCGAAAAATGTCAGATCTGGCCGTGAACGACGGCCAAGATTTGGCCGTCGTTGAGGTCAACGACGGCCAAATCTTGGCCGTCGTTTTGGCCTTTTTCGGCCGTCACAACCACAACAAGCCGTAGATCTGACTTTTTCCGGCCAGATCAGTGGTGGATCTGGTCGAAAAAGGTCATAACGATGCGTTACGACACAGATCCGACCGGTCTGTGTCGTAACACGATTTTCCGGCTAGATTCCGACGGTGGTGGCCGGAATCTGGCACTGCAGGTGGTGGAGGTGTTTTTATCATTTTATATACTAGGGTATTTAATTAAATTAGCAAACCTAGGGGCTTTTTCATAAATTTTTAAATTTTACCTCGTAATACTTCCCTATCCAACTACCCAATATTATTCCCAAAATCCTATCCAAAATAATAAACCAAACGCACCCATAATTACCTCAATTCAGTAGCTACAACTCTAATCAATTGCAGTCAAATGTTTTAGTCAAGTTATTCTTCTTCCTAGTTTAAAAAAATGTCAAAATGGAACACAGATTATGCACCCGACAATAATATGGAGAAGCAAATAGCTAAAATGCCCATAAAAATGGTCAGTTAAGAGTATCAAACCTTCAGCAATGGTGTATGGCGCTTCCTGACCTGAAAATTAGTAAAAGATAAGGTGGACATTAAGAATGAACAGAAAATAAACACGTTAACTTCACATGAAGCAACCGAGTGAAGATTTAATTAAATAATTGAAAATTATGAAATTAAGCAAGCAAATAAATAGGAACTATTCTATGAAAACTCAATAATTGTGACACAAAAACATTTAGGATAAAGAAGTACTAGGTATTACCAAAATTTTCCAATTTGAAGGGAAGAAAGATGATGGAATAAAATTCCGAAATCATATTCTTAGCATCAACTAAGAATTTATAAATTGCAAAGCATCCATGAATCATAACATAGAGAAAGTGAACAAACTAATCTATGTTCAATAGAAAGACTTCAATACAAAACTTAAACAACATGTACCACATACTCCCAACCGTGTCTCTCAGCAAATGCCTTTGCAGCTTCTTCACTATCAAAACTAAATCCAGCATCACCTACATTGGCATATGGGTCTCTTGTGGATGTCCAACCCATCAAAGGATTTTCCCACCTACAACAATTTACTAAAACTTATGAAACCGGTAAAAGAGACTTATAATATTAAAAGAATTGCTTGACTTGCACTGGTTCAAGAAAGTAGCTAGATATTTCTATTATCTTTAAAGTATCACTAATTAAAGGCCATTCCAGCAGCCCAGCCAGAAACTAATGAGATTGCATTCAGCTAAAGGCCTTATAAGAATATATCCCCAAACAATGTATTATTAATAAGAGAATTCAGATTATACCGAAAGAAGCAATGTGGGAGAGGCCACTTCAATTGTTATGACAGCCAATTCTAATTCTATAGGCGAATTCCTTGCCAATAAATAGAACCCAACTAAGTTGATAGTATTTAGTAAACCTGACATAAAAATAAATAAATAAGTAAATAAAATATACATACTTTTGAGTGGACATAAAATTGATTTCCACCTCCCAACTTTTCCAGATCCTTGCTGAGTAGCAATTCTAGCAGGTGAGTAAATTACAACCTGCCATAAGTATCGAAACATGAAGAGAAAATCTTAACAACACGATCAATCAATCATAATATATTAACTTCAATTAAAAACAAAAGTAAAAGCCCCAATTAATGTTCATGTATTAGGAATTTCAAAACCCTAATTAACCAAATCCATCTACCATCTTATCCTTTTATAAATACCAATTCTCTCAGAGAAGAAAACGTTATTCATCGTGACAGCAGCGACTGGAGATTGTGGCTGCTGGTGGTTTCTGTCGGCGGCAAATATTGGTGACAGCGGTTGTGCGGCTACGTCTGGAGAAGGTGGGTAGTGCTGGTTTCGGCCGGTGGGAGGTGGTGGTTTAAATTAAAATTTTCTTTGGAAACCCTAAAATTCAAAAAGAA
Organism: Pistacia vera; assembly: GCF_008641045.1. Lineage (NCBI taxonomy): Eukaryota > Viridiplantae > Streptophyta > Magnoliopsida > Sapindales > Anacardiaceae > Pistacia > Pistacia vera. The sequence continues at coordinate 903,534 of NW_022195423.1, read as the reverse complement.
CCACTCAAGATAAACAAGGAATCAAACTCCCATCAAGTGATAACCCATAATATTAAGCGAAAAACGAAAAAAAAATTGTTACTCACCAATTCGTTGGTTTTACTTCTTGACACTTTGGTGGTGGCAGTGGTTTCGGCCGCTGGGTGATGGTGGTTTCTGTCGGTGGCTACAGCTGGAGAATGGGGGTGGTGATGGTTTTGGCCAGTGGTGGGTTCGGCCGGTGGTGGTTTCGGCAGTGAGTGTTGGAGCGTTAGGGGTTTTACAAATTCAATTTTGTGTGGGAAAAATGTTTGGGAGTGAGATTTCAGGGAAAATGATTTTTGGAATTCACGGCTCCCTTTGTTCCAATTTTGTGTTTTTGCGAAATTTTTTTTGAAAAAAGTAAAAAAAATGTTGAATTAGACGGGTATTACGATGTAGGATTTATAAATTAATAAAATACTCTCTATGTTTATTTTTTTACAAAATACCCCTATAATAAAATATTAAAAATTAACAAAAATACCCCTAATCCACCTTCAAATACGGACAGCCGACCACCATCGTCGGAGGGTGGTCAGAGTAGCCGTATCGGCGCATAACCGGCTGGATCTTGCCGTTTGTGCGTCGATATGACCTTTTCTGACCAGATCCACAGTGAATCTGGCCAACAAAGGTCAGATCTACGGCTAGATCTAGCCATTGACGGCCAGATCTGGCCGTATTTGCTATTCAACGACGGCCAACAAACGGTTGTCGTTGATGGTTAACGACGACTGTTTGTTGGTCGTCGTTATCGACTGGTTATGGCCAAGGATCTGGCCTTTTCCGACCAGATCCACCGTGGATCTGGTCGGAAAAGGTTAGATCGGCGCACTACCGGCCAGATTCAGTCGGTAGCCGGTAGTGCGCCATCCTACTAGATTCCGGCCATTTTCCGGCAGTGGTGGCCGAAATCTGGTAAATGTGGATTGTTGGGGTGTTTTTATAATTTTTTAAAAAATATTTAGGGGTATTTAATTAAATTAACAAATTTAGGGGGTTTAAAAAAAGTTNATCTAAGGGTAGAAACCCTTTTACTTTTTGGCTCTTCAGTTGGGTCTCTCCTTCTTGACTTGGGAGGTCTACCAGGCTTGGGTTGCTTGGTTGGTGGCCAAATTTTTTCATCACTGACCTCTGGCCAGCTGGTCTTGTCGGGGACAGGGTGGATCATGTCTGCATAAGTTTGCAGGTACATTGGAATTCTAAGCTTCTGATCAACATGTTCTTCAAAGTTGGAGACGTTTCTGTGTAACAAAAACTTATAGCATGAACACAAGGAATACCTGATAGCTGCCACATGCCACAATCACACACCTGGTTACCCAAAACTAGCACATGTTTTCGCTCTTCCTTGTTATCAAACACCTCAAACTCATCAGATCCAGGGTACTGGACACTGACATTTCTAGCTGACTCAATCAATTTGTTAATCTTTCTATGAACCACTCGTGGAAGAGGTGTAACCCATTTTGTATCGGCTTCGAATCTACATTGTAATCGTTTCATCACCCTACATCGGTAAAGCTCAAGTAGACTTAGTATGGGAAGTTCCCTATCTTCACCCAACCATGAATTGAAGCATTCACTCATGTTATTGGTAATGTGGTCTGACTTCGATGTTGTGTCAAAGGCATGTCTGGACCATTGGTTCGGTTCATTTTCAAGCAACCATTTGTATGCATCCTCGTCTACATCTTTGACCATACCCATGGCCTCAACAAAATTTGTCCTGTTTGCAGCCCTACTCACTTGCCAAAACAATTTCCTTAGGTGAATCCTGGGAAAATTCTTTCTAAAGTTAGCGTACACATGCCGAGCACAAAATCGACTCCTTGCATTTGGCCACCCAGCTTGTAATGCATTTATAATACCTTTTTGCCTATCACTCATGAATGTCACATGCTCTAAGTCACCTAAGAAATCATGCAAGAGTCGAAGAAAGAAGCCCCATGAGTCTTTATTTTCTGCCTCACAAACACATATTGCTAAAGGGAATATCCCATTGTTTGCATCCATCGATACTGCCGATAGAAGTACACCACCATAGTAACCTTTCAAATGGCAGCCATCAATCCCTATAAAATACCTACACCCTTCCAGAAATCCTCTTTTTTGAGCTGCAAAACTTAGAAAAAATCTCTTAAATCTAGGACTTTCTGGAACGTCTTCTCTAATCAACCTTAGTTCTGTCATCGATCTAGGGTTGGTCACTTGAAGAATGTGCGTGTACTTAAACAACCAAGCAAATGACTCAGCATGCTGTTTTTGTGTCATTCCGGTTGCAATTCTCCCTGCCCTATACAACTTCCGTTTATGTATCTCCAAAAAATACACTCTTCCTAATTCAGCATCTAAGGGCTTAACACAACAACCCTTATGTGACCGAATAAAATCCCCCATCTTCTCGGCAATCCATGCAGCTGAGGCATCCGGATTATCATAAACTCTAAGGCATGTGTGCGTATGTTCATATTTCCTAATCTGGTATGAATGCTTTGTCAATCATTAAAGCTGCATATATATGGAATGGACAACCCTCTACTTTACACGTCGCTTTGATCCTTCGCTTTTGATTATACACCCTTCTCACTGCAAAGCCTCTTTGAATTATGTAGTCCTTTAAAACCATCCTAAAATGCACAATACTTCTAAAAACCTGCCCTACCTCAAAGTAAATTTTCCCATCTACCCCATACTGAAACTCATTTGCCTTCATATTCCTACTCATGCTGCTAACTATATCGTCATCCTCACTAGACCCCAAACCCATGAAATCGTCACTATTTTTATCGTTATCAGACAAAATTCCAGCATTTTCAGCCCTTTTATCTCCACTTGCTACAATACCCCATTCATTATCACCAGCCTCACCATCAACATTCCTAATTGCACCACCAAACCCACTACCTACTTCATCTTCCTCATTGGAGGCATCACTCCAATGGAAGTCATCGTCACAAAAACCTTTGCGGTGATTTTTTGTTTCATTGTCATTAGGCTTATTAGGGTTCGGTTCAGGCAAAGGTTGCAATGATTCCAAACTTTGTACCGGGAAACCATCAACATACAACCTAATGTCTTTTAACCCTTTCGACCCATATTGCTTGAAAAAAAATGTCACATCCTTGTCATTTTCTATTAAACATGTCTTCCCTAACCATGGTAGCTTAGCCTCTATCCTAAACTTCTCATTAGGATATAGTTGAACTATCTCGTTCTCCTCTGCAACACATGTTTTCATGTTCTTTATTAACACAATGTAGCTAACTTCATCAGGGTCAATATTCCGCGTCTCACAATCAATACCAAACAATTGAAATATCAAATTAAACAGTTGCGGCTTCATCCTGCAAAATGAAAAATTTATATGACAAGATATTCATGCTAGCACTCCTAATAGCACATTCAAGCAAACCAGCCCCACCGTTTGGTTGGATTTTTCTTTCAGTGTAGTAAAAAAGTCTCACTCTAGGTTATCCATAGTATATATTGTGAAAGAGGCATTTTTTTTCCTAAATACAACAAGAGCATGAAAGTAAGTTTATGTAAAGAAGTAGAGTCTGTTCAAAATCCTAAATACAACAAGAGCATTGATTTCAATTACTATCAAACAAATTCCATTAACACCACTTTACATTAAACAAAAGGGAAAAAACAAAGACCAGTCACCAGTTCCCTCTTTTAGTTTTATTTCTTCCTATTGATTTCCAGTTTTATTTAGTTTCTAGTCATTGGCTACCTAAAAACTTATTATATTAGATATAGAATAAAAGTAATTGAAGAAACAAATTCTGAAGATCTTTGCATGTCCTTCTCTCAGAGTTATCAGCAACATTCCACAATATAAACAACCTTAACAAAAATATCACCTGGCCTTATAGCTTGGCTTCACTATCCACTTTTGATCTCCACCACTTCCAAATCCTGTGAACCAAACACAAACCGACTTAGTACTACAATAAAATATTAAAAACCAAGAACAACGTCTTTCACAGTCACTTTCAGCAGAAAATATTTTTAACAAAACCTTACACATATACACAGTATCAACGACAAACCATCATACAACTTTCAATAATCTTCAAATAAAAAAAAAGGCTGATGAATATTTACCTACTCCATTAAACCTTCTCTTTTTGTTGTTTGGTCGTCGATGCTTTATCTACCATCAACTCGTAAACAACCCTACGTCATCAAATGTTGTTGTTATTCCTTATGCCGTGCACCAATAATGCTGCTTCTCAATGTTTTTTCCCTTCACTCGTCGCAAACAGTTTTCCATCACTCCGTCATGCTTGTCGGCTTTAACTCGTCCTCCCCTATCATTGGTTCATGTTTCATTGGTTGTTGTCGATGGTTTTGTTTAGGTCGTCGTCGATAGTAGCTGTTCAGTAGCTCAAAGCCTCAAACTCTAGACAAAACACCTTCCTCCACTTCCTATCTTGCGCTACAATGGCAAAAAGAAAGAAGAAGAAGCTCAACCCAACTACGCAAGCGACAATGCCAAGACTTGAAAAAGGCGGTAATACTACATAAGTGCCTGGAGAAAAAGCCACAACAAACAGCCACGAAAAGCCAATAGACTTTCATTTATTCTTTTTTTTATTCAATGTCAATTGTTAAGGACACATGTCAAGCCCCTAAGGAATCTTCCAAGAGAAGCTTCTTCCATTAATCGAGAAAGTTAATTAAAATTTCAAATTTGGCTGCTCTATACGCAATTACTATATTACCCTTTAATAGACTGAAATTTTTAACACAGAATGACGGAAAGCATTTATTTGTCTTTTTCAAATTATTTGGGTACCACCTTGTCATTACTTCAAACCTTGGGTGGGTGTATGTCGTTCAGCCTTATTATTAATACAATGTTTGGTAGGTCAAGGGTATAAACAATTTTAAATAAAGTTAGGGCTTCATTATAATTTATATAAATTCTATAGTGCAATTACATTTAAATAAAAGGTATTAAGGGTTCGTTTGGTGCGACTTATTTGAGTAGAGCTTATACAAGAAGAGCTTATGAAAGAGTTAAAGATTTTTTCCCACCCAAATAATGGCTTAATGACACTTTCCGACTCATAGACTTTTAAAATATCATTTTACTACCCAAATTTATATTCCACTAATGAATAAAGAGTAGACTCTGTCCAAGCAGTTAGAGCTTTTGAAGAAGGAAGACTGATGAGTCTTTTAGTGGTGAAAGATTGGATTTTGGTAGTAGGGATTGATCAGAATTTAACTTGGGAGGGGCAGGTACACAAACCCTAATCACTCGATTGCTAACGATTGGCGGGGTGGCAGAAGTAAGATTTGAAGGGTTTTGCTGGTAATTTGGGGTCGCAACGATGCTAGAATCGAAAACAGAATATAAATTTGGGTAGTAAAGTGGTATTTTAAAAGTCTGTGGGTAGAAAAGTGTCATTAAACTATTATTTGGGTGGCAAAAAATCATTAACTCGCCTATGAAAATATAGCATTTATGAAAAAGTTGTTAGTTGTTTGGTTAGAAAAATATAAATGAGCTTTTTAGTGTCAATTTGCCAGAGTGGGCTTTGTAAACAAGAATAAATCACGTCAAATATATAAAATAGAATAAGAATATTTTTGAAATCTCAAAAAGAGCTTATGGGTTTGAGCTTTTCCCTTAAGGGGCCGTTTGGATCGGGGGTAAATAAGATAATGAGGGTAATATTCGTTTATTTTGCAAGATTCCTGAATTTGTTTTGCAAGTAATAAAATATTACGGTAATATTTTATTGCAAATAGTGGTTACTGTTGGTAATGTGGAGGGTAATCTTATTGCCTTGCTAGAGGTTGTTATTAAAATATTACCGAGTTAATATGATTTTTCTTCCCATTTTGCCCTTAATTAAAAACCATTTCGGACACAATTGCCCTCAAATTCTACCAAATAATAGTTACCCCAACCCCCCCTATATTTGAGAAATTAGCTAAAACACCCTAGCCACAAAAAAGTTTAAAAGTTAAAAAAATACCCCTAACCACCCAAGACCACTGCCGGCCATGACTCACCACTATCGGCCGTCGGTGCTAGTCGCCATAATAGTGCATGATCAGCGGGATCTGGCCAATCGTGCGCCGAAAAAGGCCAGATTTGGCGTTTCTATGGCTGTTTCACGGCCAAAGATGTGACCATGAAAAGGCGAGATCTTTGGTTGTGACATTTCACGACCAAAGATCTGGCCTTTTCATTGCCAAATCTGTGGCCGTTTCACAACCACATCTTTGGTCGTGAAATGGCCATATATCTGGCTGTGAAAAGGCCATGGATTTGTGATCCATGGCCATTTTCGGCTTTATCGACACACGACGAGCCATATACGGCCAGTCATGCACCATTTCGTCGATTTTCGGTAGCGGCTGGTGGTGGTGGTTGGCTGTCGGCAGTGGCTTGAGGTAGGTTGGGATGATTTTGCTACAAATTAAAGTTTTATAGGGTTGGGGTGTTTTAGCAAAATTTCAAAGGGTTAAAAAAATGATTCAAAAAATAATAATAAAAAATACTATTATATTAATATTTAAAAAGGAAGACAATTTAATAATCTATATAACATACTCATCCATTTATCCTTTCAACTAAACATATTATTCACCAATTTATTCGAACCAACTAAACACATTTTTTAAACATTTTCAATAATCTTCAAAGTGATCTTTCTTTTCATTAATATAATATACTCCTATAATAAAATATTATATGATCTAAACGCCCCCTAAGTCGTAAAATATCTTATTTGATATCTTATATGCGATTTTGAAATGTAACCAAACTATCTAAAAAACTTCAAAAGTGCTTATACCTTTGTTGATGGCTATTTTTGTCTAGGGAAGCCCAATCACATAGTCAAGACTCAATCACGCAATTGAAACTCTAATTAAAGTACAAAGCAACTTAAACCTCAAATTATGTTTTAGGCCCAAATCACTACTTTTTGGACCTCAAATAAAGCTCATGGCATTTCCCAAATATAAGCCCATGGCATCATCAACACGGTAGCCCTTTGGCAGTAAGACACTTTGACATGTAAGCCTAAGATATCCTAGCATTTTTTGACATGTAATCCAAGACGATTCTAAAAGCTCCTGAGATTCTTTGACATGTAAGCCCAAGGCATTCTACCATTTTCTAACATGTAAGCCGAAGACATTCTAGCATTCTTTGACATGAAAGCGTAAGACAATTCTAAAAGCCTTAAACATTTTCTTACATGTAAGCCTAAATAATTATAACATTCACTAACAAGTAAGCCCAAGGCATTTTTTCATACAAGCCCATTACACTTTCATGAGATAAGCCCTTGACACTTGTTGCCAAAAAGCCCATCAAGAGATGATATAGATTGTCCCATAAAAGTCCATCACGTGATGACACCATTGTTAAAAGCCTATCACAAGAAGACAAGATTTTCCCATATAAGCCCATCGTACGATGGCACCATTTCTAAAAGCCCATCAAGAGATAACACTATTGCTTAATGCGTTATTTCTTATGCATATTTAACAAGTACACTAGTCGCAAAAAGTAATAAAGTGATAAAAAGAGTATTGTTCCCACGAGGATAGTGTTACTAAGTATCAATTTCTCTAGTTTAAGTCCTAATTGAAGTAACAATAAATTGGATTGATGGAAAATTAATAAACTAAATACAAATTAATAAAATATAGAGGAATGATAATGAAATTAAAGTAAAACCCAATAACTTATCTAATTAAATACTGCTAAAAAATGTTAGGGTGTTGATTTCACCTAGATACGCTAACCCAAATCATAGAATTTATTACCTACGTTCTAATTCTTTGATTGAAAATCAAATTCCCTAAGTTTTTTTATATTCCTTCTCAAGTTATACCACCCCACCTATTCCTATTAGCCTTCCGAACCAAAAAATTGAAGTTTAATAGTTCAAGGTCTCTTAAGCTTTGTGGAATTCTTTATAGATTTCATAGATTGCGTTTATCTATCTCTAATTTTTGCTCAATCTATGGTATTTATCCCAAGAGGCACGTATTATAAATCACTTTTCAGTCTAATTGTGAACAACACACATTTGAATGGTGATCAAACATCTAAAAGTCATTAAGCAAAGAGATAAACACTCAATCATGAAATTAAAACTCAAAGTAAATCAATTCATATAAATTTGAATTATTATATCAAGGTTACATCAAACCCTAGCTAAACAACTTAGTTCATAGTAAAAAACAAAATAAAATACAAAAACAAGCTGAATCAAGGTTCATCATTGCAAAACAAGCAAAAGATGAAGAAATCTTCTCTAATTTGAAGCCCAAATCTTCAACTATCTTCTGCTTCCAAGAGTTGCCTCTCAAATGACGAACCAAGACTCTTTTCCCTTCCCTTTCACATCAATTTACCCCCTCTCACTTAAGGATGAAGCCCTAGCAAGCCAAAATGCGTCGTTTCAATTTTTTTGCATCTGATGCAGTTTTGCCACGACGAATATCTTTTGGGCTAAATTTGAGCACTATAACATTTGAATCTGGACACGTTTTAAAATTAAAATTATAGCCCTTTAAATTATATTTCTACTAGTTCAAGAATCAACCCAATTCAAGGTCTACAGCTCAAGTTATGGCCAAAATACTGAAGCATATCCAAAGACATTTTCTTCAGTTTGCAACATGTTGTTCACAACTTCAATCCAAGTTTTCACCCCATTCCCATCAGAATTAGGAAAAACTTAAAACATGAAAGTTGTAGCTCTGCTCCTTGGCTTTCCATAACTTTTAAATTCAGGTCATTCTAAGTTGTCAAGGTCAAGTTAGGCAATTTATGCTCAACACTATCATTTATGCTTAAAATCATCATTTAGGCCTACAAAGTAAAATTAATAGAATTAAGTAGCAGTGATGGCCCCAGTTGTATGAGAAGTATCTTAAATCCTATTGAAATTCAATACAAAATCACTACGAAAAATAGGATTGTCATTGCTAAAGCCCATCAAGAGATGACAATCTCTTATTTCAAGTTCATTTTGATCTAAAGAGCCAACCAACATCTTTTAACAGACCCTTCCGTAATGCGAGGCTTAAATCCACCTCAACCAAAAATCTAGCACGCTTTATAGCTCAATGGCCTACAACCGAACAACAAGGTAAACAAGACTAAGTACTATTTTCACTTTCACTATCAAGGCAATTTTCAGCGGTTATGGTGTGGCAATATTAGAGCATCCAAAGAGGCTTATTAGGCCAAGATGTTTCTTTGAATTATGCCCGCTTGGGAGGTGCCTAATTGGACATCTTGGATCAATAGGTGTGGAAACATATTTTTAAAAACCCTAGGAAAAAAATACTTTTCAAACTCCAAAAAACTACTAAAAAAATTATGTTAGCCCTAGAACACTAACAATTAATGATATGGGAATCAAAAAATGACTATTTTACCCCCAAAGGCTAAAAATCCTTAAAATACCAAAATACCCTTGGGCACGTTCCAACCTCTTAGAATGTGTGTTTATTTTTTATTTTTTCCAGTTTTCCCATTTTACCATGTATTAAAACACTTGAATATCCAAAGGCATGGTTTTAAAACTCGGCCCAACCCGGCTGGTTGAATCGGGAATTGGTGATTGAGCCGGGTCCGTTCGACTAAAAAACCAGAATTTTCAAATGACCCAGTTTGAATTGTGGTTGGACCGGATTTTTTGTTACGAACCGTCGGTCCGACCGGTTCGACCCAACCGCTTTTTTATTTTTTTATATGTCATGTTGATGTTAGAATGAGGTCATCACGCTGACATCAACATGATGACATCACGATTCGACCTGGCGGTTAAACCGATTCAACCGGCCAACCTAGTGACCTGACCAGATCACTCTCCGGGTTAGGTTTTAAAACCTTGTCCACGGGTTCAAATTTCATACTTTTGTCATGCATATTCTATTTTCTATGAATTTTTCAAAATTTCCGCTCTTAGGACATTTTTGCATTATTCAAAATTACGATTTTTTATTTTCTCAAGCATGACCAAAGGCTTAAAAAAAAAAAAAAAAAAAAAAAAAAAAAAAAAAAAAAAAAAAAAAAAAAACCTCTCAATGTTTTTTTCTGCATTAAACACTTTGATCGCACAATTTTGCACAAAAACCCTTAAAAGGGCATTTTAGTTTTTTCATTTATCATTTTATTAAAATGCTTTAATATTGCTTTTTCCATTTTTACAAGAATAAATTATTTCCAGGTTTATCTCTCATCTTATCAATTAAATTAATAAATTCCGATTTTTTTTTTTTTAAATTTTACTTTAACATTTGTCTTGGAAAAAAAAAATTGTTTCAAAGCATTTATCTCTTTTATATTTATTTATCTAATAATAAATTATTTTCCAGGATTTATCACCCTAAAATCCTTAGTAAAATAAATTTTATTTGATTAAATTCAATGAACCTAGACATGCCTATGTAAATTCATTATTTCAATTTTCATTTTTCATAAATTTATTGGATATAATTTAAATATGTATCTTTTTTTCTAAATGATTCAGAATTGTTTAAATCCTCATTACTCTCCAAACCATTATTTTAATTGATTTATATTCTTATATTAATCTCTTCTTCTATTTATCTATAATTAGTTGAAAGGCTTGCGTGTTGCACGCGTTACTTATGAAATTGATTTTGACACCACATTGTTTGAATAATTGGAATTTAAATGGTGGATTTTTTAAAGACAATACAATGGTTTCAGTATACAATAGTTCCGAATAATACAAATGATAATTCTCACTAAGGTTTGGAAATCAAATATACATTTTTTTTTTTTGGTTACCAAGGCTATCCGGGCCAACTTATCTCACCTCGACTATTCTCCCGACCCTGAACAAGGCTTCTGAATAGGGCAAACCCTACGGTCTGTGGCCAACAGTATTAGCAACCGTTCTTGTTATTCGAACCCATTGTTGGTTAGACATTTTATCCTTTACAGTTGTAGTGAAACCTATATTCCAGAGGCTTATTACATTAATATATTATGAAGTATGGTTCGGCATAACTATAAAGTAGAATACATAGCAGTAATATATAAATTATAGTTCGGCAATGACTTAACACAATTATTCACTCATTTATGGTTCGATTTGCATATAGAATCAGTGATAGAGAAATATGTGTTCGCATCAAACTGTGAACTAATTGTATCTATTATAACGATGGATAAATTAAATTTCGATACATGGTTTATTACAATTCTATAGAACAATAATAGTTAACTTTAACTATTTTTTCATATATTGGTGAAACTTATGAAAATCAAAGAACCTATCCATTTATTTACTAATATTTATGATTCTTCAAAATTATATTGAAATCAAAGATACATTTTATCTTTTACAATTGTAGGTAACTTATGTTCGGCTAAGGCTTTTACAATGATTCATTGTAAGTTATGGTTCGGCTGATGGCTTGCTACAATTCTATATTAATGAAACGAGAAACGACATGGTTTGGCGTGTGCATCACCTAACATAAATATAGACAAAATATTGAATAATGGTTTGGCATTGTTCGGCTACTAACTTCTTACAATTCAATAGCCAAATAATAAGTCGCATGATTCTATGAGTCTACTTTTTAGGCATTTAATTTGATAATATACTATCATATATTGGTGAAACTTATGAAAATCAGAGAAACTATCCGTATATTTTACTCATATTGATGATTCTTCAAAATTTGATTGAAATCAAATAGATATTTTATCGTTTACAATTATAGTGAAACCTGTGTTCACAAAGGCTTTTACAATGATTCATTATAAGTTATGGTTCAACTAACTACGAGTAAGAATACTAACAATAATATATAGTCATATTGATGATTATACAATAAGGTCTAGAAATTAATAACATTTATATTTACAGTTATAGTGAAACCTATGTTCGATAGAGGCTTATTACATTACTATAATATGAATTATGGTTCAGCATAACTATAAAAATACTACATAATAGTAATATTAAATTATAGATCGGTATATAAGGTGTTAACCATGTTTAATTTACATTGTCTATTTTAGCGACAACCTCTTTTTAGAAATGTATGTAACATAAAAAACATCAACAAAAAGAGATAGAACAATACAATAAAACTACACATCAATATTTGTTTTCCTTTCTCATCACTAAATTGAATTCGTTTTTATGGCACAAATCCTCGTCTGTTCATCCAAAAATGGTCTAATGATACCAATCCTCATCAATTGGATATTTATTGAGCAAGGTATGATTCATTTATAACTGACTGTCCAGTGGAACCCGAGAAACAGGGGAAACCAAAATGTGTGTGATGATAAAAATGAATGGTTCGACAGCAGGTATATAGTTATCCAAATTCATTGTATAATTTATCAAATTAAAGCCTTATCTGTCTACTTTCCAATAATTCAAACCACTCATCAATTGGATTTTTATTGAGCAAGTTATGACTGATTCACTACTGACTATTCAGTGGAAATTGAGAAACAAGGGAAACCGAAATGTGTATAATGATAAAATGAATGGTTTGGCAGTGGATCTATAGTTATTCAAATTAAGCGTATAATATATCAAATTAAAGTCCTGTATTTCTTGTTTCCAAATATTCATAGCTCTCAGCGATTGGATTTTTATTGAGCAAGTTATGACCAATTTACTGCTGACTATTCAGTGAAAACCGAAATGTGTGTGATGATAAAATGAATGGTTCAGCAGTGGGTCTAAAGTTATCCAAATTAAGCGTATAACATATCAAATTAAATCCCTATTTTTCTATTTTCCTAATATTCAAACCTCTCATTAATTGGATTTTTATTGAGAAAGTTATGGCCAATCTACTATTGACTGTTCAGTAGAAATCGAAATGTGTATGATGATAAAATATGTGGTTTGGCAGTGGGTTTATAGTTATCCAAATCTAGTGTATAATATATCAACTTAAAGCTCTATCTATCTAGTTTCCAAATATGCAAACCGCTCATCAATTGGATTTTTATTAAGCAAGTTATAACCAATTTAATACTAACTGTTCGATGGAAACCGAAAAACAGGAGACACCAAAATGTGTGTAATGTCTGTGATGATAAAAATTAAACATTGTTTAACATATTTTTTGAATAGGCAATAGTAATTTAAACGATGAATTTTTTAAAGATAATAGCAATGGTTCAACATATTATAATAGTTCCGAATAATACAAATTGATCGACATATTATAATGGTTCGACAATTTTTTGAATAGGCAATAGTAATTTACATAGGCATATTATTTCAATTAAACGTTGTTAAGCATAATTTTTGCATTGACAATAGCAATTTAACTGGTGGATTTTTTTAAAGATAATAACAATGATTCCATCTTTTTTTTAAAGATAATAATAATGGTTCGACATATTGTAAATGGTTTACTAAAGCTACATGGTTCGGCATCAAACATCAGATGATATTTGAAAACAAATAAAATTAGTTATATTCAACAACAATCTCTTTTCATGATATATGTATGTAACATAAAAAAATATCAACAAAGGGAGATAGAACAAATACAATTAAAACTACATATCAATATTTGTTTTCTTTTCTCATCACTAAAATTGAATTTGTTTTAGGTGTGTGATGATAAAATGAATAGTTCGTAAGCATGTCTATAGTTATCCAAATTCATCATATAATATATAAAATTAAAACCCTATCTTTCTAGTTTCCAAAGATTCAAACCGCTTATGAATCGGATTTTTATTGAGCAAGTTATGACCAATTTACTACTAACTATTTAGTGAAAATCGAGAAATAGGGGAAACCAAAATGTGTGTGATGATAAAATGAATGGTTCAGTAGTGGGCCTACAATTATCCAAATTAAGTACAATTAAAGCCCTATTTGTCTCATTTCTAAAGATTTAAACCTCTCATCAATTGGATTTTTATTGAGCAAGTTATGGCTAATTTACTATTGATCGTTCAGTAGAAACTGAAATTTGTGTGATAATAAAATGAATTGTTTCACAGTGGGTCTACAGTTATTGAAATTCAACATATAATATATCAAAATAAAGCCCTATTTGTCTAGTTTCCAAAGATGCAAACCTCTCATCAATTGGATGTTTATTGAACAACTTATGACCAATTAACTACTAACTTTTCAGAGGAAATTGAAATGTGTATGATGATAAAATGAATAGTTTGGCAGCATGTCTACAGTTATCTAAATTTAGAGTATGATATATCAAATTAAAGCCCTATTTGTCTAGTTTCCAAATATGCAAACTGCTCATCAATTGAATTTTTATTGAGTAAGGTATGACCAATTTACTACTGACTATTAGGTGGAAACCGAAAATAGGGGAAACCAAAATATTTTTTATGATAAAAATTAAACATTGTTCAACATATTTTTTTTGAATTGGCAATAGTAATTTAAACAGTGAATTTTTTTAAAGATAATAACAATGGTTCGACATATTACAATAGTTCCGAATAATACAAATTGATCGGCATATTACAATGGTTCAGCAATTTTTTGAATAGGCAATAGTAATTTAAATAGGCATATTATTTCAATTAAACATTGTTAATCATAATTTTTGCATTGGCAATAGCAATTTAACTGGTGGATTTTTTAAAGATAATAACAATGATTCCATCTTTTTTTTAAGGATAATAATAATGGTTCGACATATTATAAATAGTTTACTAAAGTTACATGGTTCGGCATCAACCATCAGATGATATTTGTGAAACAAATAAAATTAGTTATATTCAACAACAATCTCTTTTCATGATATATGTATGTAACATAAAAAAAATATCAATAAAAGGAAATAGAACAAATACAATTAAAACTACATATCAATATTTGTTTTCCTTTCTTATCACTAAAATTGATTTTTTTTTTATGTGTGTGACGATAAAATGAATGGTTCGGAAGCATGTCTATAGTTATCCAAATTAATCATATAATATATCAAATTAAAGCCATATCTTTCTGGTTTCTAAATATTCAAACCGCTCATCAATTAGATTTTTATTGAGCAAGTTATGACCAATTTACTATTAACTATTTAGTGAAAATCGAGAAATAGGAGAAACCGAAATGTATGTGATGATAAATTAAATGATTTGGAAGTGGGTCTACAGTTATCCAAATTAAGCATATGATATATCAAATTAAAGCCCTATCTATCTAGTTTATAAATATTTAAATCTTTCATCAATTGGATTTTTATTGACTAAATTATGGCCAATTTACTACTGACTGTTTAGTGAAAATCGAAATGTGTGATGATAAAATATGTGGTTCGGCAGTAGGTCTAAAGTTATACAAATTAAGCATATAATATATTAAATTAAAACCCTTCTGTCAAGTTTGCAAATATTCAAACCTGTCATCAATTGAATTTTTATTGAGCAAGTTATGACTAATTTATTATTGACTGTTCAGTAGACATCGAAATCTGTGTGATGATGAAATGAATGGTTCGATAGTGGGTCTACAGTCATCCAAATTCAACGTGTAATATATCAAATTAAAGCCCTGTTTGTCTAGTTTTCAAATATGAAAACCCCTCATCCATTTTGGATTTTTATTGAGCAAGTTATGACTAATTTACTATTGACCGTTTGTAGGGCTGTGCAAAAAAATCCGATATCCGATATCCAATCCTAATCCGCTCCGCTCCGCTCCAAAAAATTCGGATATCCAAAATTCAGATCGGACACGGATCGAAATTTAGCAAAATCCGAATATTCGAATCGGATACCGGATCGGGATTATTAAAAAATCGGATATCCGTATCCGATCCGGATTTTGCTAAACTACGTCGTTTTGAGTTTTCAAAATTAAATTCACCCTAACAGGCTAACACTAACTCACTAAGTCACTAACAGTAACAGTCTGTCTATACTCCAAGTCTCCAACGAAAAATAGTCTCACTCTTTGTCTCAGTGTCTCTCTCGCTCGAACATGAACACGCAGTCACGCTCATGCACAGTCGCACAGCCTCCCACAGAGTCACAGTTTCACTCTCTCAGACTAGATCTCATCTGTCGTCTCAGTCTCTCACTGTCTTTCTCGCTCAAAGCCTCAAACATGCACAACCTTAAGCCTTTCACTCTCTCAGACCAGAATTACCAGATCTCATCTCAATCTCACTCTGTCTCTCTCGCTCAACTCTCTGACTCTCTCAGTCTCTCTCGCTCGAATACGCACAGACAGACACACAGTCAGTCAGCCACTCTCTCGGTGTCTCACTCTCTCTCGCTCGAACACTCTCAAGAGTCTCAACTCTCTCGGTGTCTCACTCTCTCTCGCTCGAACACTCTCAACTCTCTCGGTGTCTCACTCTCTCTCGCTCGAACACTCTCAAATCTCAGTCTCTCTGACGATTGAAGCCCCAAATCGATTGTTGTCACAGCCTAGGGCGACTGCCGCCACACCGTAATAGCCTGGTGCGATTTCGTGGTGCTTATTTCTTTATTATTGTTGGTGATGTTTGTTAATGACTTAATGGTACAATTTGATGGGTGTTTTTGTTTTGATGTTGATTTGAGTTTGATGTTAATGGCACCGTAATATGGTGCCTTCTCTCTTTGTCCCGGTTACAAACCTTCTATTGTTCATTAGTATTGAATTATTGATTTGCGTTTTGAATTACAAGGTTGATGGAGGCTGGGTTTGATTCAAACTGTGCCGATTGGGTTTGGTTTTATGTGTGTTTCCAAAGATTGTTGGTGGCTGGATTTGATTCAAACTTAGTGACTGGTTTGATTTTGTTTGGTGGATGGTTAATCTCTTATGCCAACTTCAGGGGTTTGTTAGTTTGATTAAAGATCTTCGGTCTAATTTCCTCTTATTTGTTACTGTAACAGAAGATGCCCAGAGGGTGAATGGCAATACCAAAGTTGGTGGGGCAGAGGATGCAGATGCAGAGGTGGGTTATACTCGTTTCAAAGCAATAATTATTGTTGTTATTTTTCATTGTTTGACATAATATTTTTCCTTTTGTGCAGTGATGAATTGGAGCACCTTGGTCTTTCTACGTGGGGTGGCAAGGGACAAGACTTGATGATCAATCTAGCATTTACTTAAAAAGTCCCCTTGTTTTTCTCTTGCTATCTTTTTGATGTAAATTCCATAAGAGCATTTCTGCTCTTTGGGTTTCCTTTGTGCTGCAGTGCTGCTTATATTTGTAGTTCATTGAAACTGTTTGCATCTTAGATTATTATTATTGTTCACTTTGATGTTGTTCCTATGAAATGTGACACATTCTAACTGCTTATGTTTGTAGTTCATTGAACGCCCAATGAAGGATTGAATTATTTGATTTTAATAAGGAAATCTTAAAATTCGGATATCCGATTATCCGATCCGAATAATCGGATATCCGAAAAATCGGATATCCACATAATTCGGATCGGATTCGGATCAACAAATAGCTTGATCCGAAAATTCAGATCGGATCAGAAAAACCCCTATTCGGATCGGATATCCGGATTTGCACAACCCTAACTGTTTGGTGGAAACCAAAAAACAGGGGAAACCAAAATGTGTGTGATGATAAACATTAAACATTGTTCAACATATTTTTTGAATAGGCAATAGTAATTTAAATGGTGAATTTGTCAAAGACAATAACAATGGTTCGACATATTACAGTGGTTCCAAATAATTGCAAATTGTTCAGCATATTACAATGGTTCCGAATAATACAAATTGATTGGCATATTACAATGGTTCGACAATTTTTTGAATAGGCAATAGTAATTTAAATAGGCATTTTATTTCAATTTTACATTGTTAAGCATATTTTTTGCATTGGAAATAGTAATTTGGCTGGTGGATTTTTTAAAGATAATAACAATGATTCCATCTTTTTTTAAGGGCAATAATAATGGTTTTGCATATTACAAATGGTTTATAAAGCTACATGGTTCGGTAACAAACATTAGATGATATTTGTGAAACAAATAAAATTGATTGTATTCAGTAACAACCTCTTTTCATGATATATGTATGGAAATAAAAAAAAAAATCAACAAAAAGAGATAGAAAATACAATTAAAACTACATATCAATATTTGTTTTCCTTTCTCATCACTAAAATTAAATTTGTTTTATTTATGTGATGATAAAACAAATGGTTCGGTAGTTGGTCTATAGTTATCCAAATTCATCATATAATATATCAAATTAAAGCCCTATCTTTCTAGTTTCCAAAGCTTCAAATCACTTATCAAGTGAATTTTTATTGAGCAAGTTATGGTCAATTTACTATTGGTTGTTTAGTGGAAATCGAGAAACAAAAGAAACCAAAAATGTGTGTGATGATAAATTGAATGATTTGGCAGTGGGTCTACAATTATCAAAATTAAGTGTATAATATATCAAATTAAAGCCCTGTCTGTCTAGTTTCTAAAGATTCAAATTCTCATCAATTGGATTTTTATTGAGCAAATTATGGTCAATTTATTACTCACTGTTTAATGGAAACCGAAATGTTTGTGATGATAAAATGTATGGTTCGGAAGTGGGTTTAAAGTTATATAAATTAAGCATATAGCATACCTATTAAAGCCCTATCTGTCTAGTTTCCAAATATTCAAACCTCTCATCAATTGAAATTTTATTGAGCAAGTTATTGCCAATTTGCTACTGACTGTTCAGTAGAAACGGAAATGTGTGTGATGATAAAATGAATGGTTCGGTAGTAGGTCTACAGTTATCAAAATTTAGCGTATAATATATCAAATTAAAGCCCTATCTGTGTAGTTTCCAAATATGCAAACTTCTCATCCATTGGATTTTCATTGAGCAAGTTATGGCAAATTTACCACTGACTATTCACTGAAAACCGAAAAACAGGGAAAACTAAAATGTGTGTGATGATAACAATTAAACATTGTTCAACATGTTTTTTGAATAGGCAATAGTAATTTAAATTGTGAATTTTTTTAAAGATAATAACAATGGCTCAACATATTACTATGGTTCTGAATAATGCAAATTGTGCGGCATATTACAATGGTTTAGCAATTTTTTGAATTGGCAATAGTAATTCATATAGACATATTATTTCAATTGAACATTGTTAAGCATATTTTTTGTATTACCAATAGTAATTTAAATGATGGATTTTTTAAAGATAATAACAATGATTCCATCTTTTTTTTAAAGATAAAAAAAGTGATTCAGCATATTACAAATGGTTTACTAAAGCTACATGGTTCGGCATTAAACATCAGTTTATATTTGTTAAACAAATAAAATTAGTTATATTCAGCAACAACCTCTTTTTATGATATATGTATGTAACATAAAATAATATCAACAAAAAGAGATAAAACAATTATAGTTAAAACTACATATCAATATTTGTTTTCTTTTATCATCACTAAAATTGAATTCGTTTTTATGGCACAAATTCTCTCCTGTTCATCATAAAATTGTCAAATGATACAAATCCTCGCAGGTCATCATCACTTGATTTTCCTGAAACAGATGAAAATGAAGATGGAAAGGATGGAGACAATAATTAAAGGACAATTCCACTGAAAAATGAAAATTCTAAACTAAACAAAGAAATACAATTAAATATTAAGCAATAACATTACAAAACTATTTACAACAACAACAACAACAAAAAAAAAAAAAAAAAGCACAACTACAATTAAATATCCAACATCACTTGATATTTGTGAAATAAATGAAAATGATTCTCCTTCGTGGGAATCACTAACTTTACAAAACTATTGCTCAACAAATATTAACAAATATAATATTTGTTTTTCTTTCCCATCTCTGCATTATGGTACCAATCCTCACATAAATAAATATATATAGTTTTAAAAGTGAATGTAAAAAGTTTGCATTTAATTGATAAATATTTAATTACACCTTTCATATGCCCAACTTTCTAATATCAATATTTTCTCATTAATATCTTTAACCTTTTATATTGATTCCACATAAACAACACATAACACATACAATGTATCAAAAATAAAACTTATCAAACCCTTCATAAATATCTCAAACCCTGCCCATTAATATCAAACACATACAACGATAAATCCCTTTACATTCACATAAATTTATTTCTATATAAATGAAAATATTTAATGTGAATGTGAAACATCAATAATTAAAGTTATTAATATGTGTCAATAATAAGCCACATGTAACAAAGAATCCAACTCATCCACATATCTCACATCATAACCAATAACATGCCGTCAAAGGTAAAGATACTACATCATCACCAATCAAATGTAGCCACGTGTCGGACAATCTTCCAACATATCAAAATGAAGGAATTCTACATCTTCAAAATGGTCATCATATAACCTATGCCCCAGGATTATATATATATATATATTATTTTACTTATCTCTAAATAGAAGGTTAGAAACCTTATCATTTATCTTCAAACCTCCATATAAAGGCTGAAGCTTTCTCATTCTAGAGGATAAAACCTTCATTCACCGATCTTTAAAGGATTCTTAGCATTCAAATAACATTTTTGCAACTATTGTTCCAAAGTGAAAGAGAAACCGAGAGATTTGATTCAAAACCCAGCCATTTTCACTATTTCTCCATCAAATCTGAACACTCAAACACTACATCCTTCATTCCCAGACACTTCAGCCACAAAACCAATCCCCAAACACCATACAAATCACACTAACAAATCAGAATCACTTTTTTTTTTTTTTTTTCCCGCAAACATCGAAATCTAATCACCTCTCTGAGTTTTCTTTTGCTACTCTCTTATATCTTTTGGGAGATCATTCCTTACGTTTACATACATAAATCCTTTGGGTAACTTTCCAGGTCATAATACATCTTTTTATGCACAAAATTAAAGTCAAAAGACCAAATCTCATAAACCCTATAGATTTCCTGTAAGTTGTCTAATACGATCTACCTTAGACCAAAACACTATTTTCCTTAAATTTCCTGCATTTTCAAAATCTGGCTTTTCTATTAAATTCTTTGGCTTCAATTTCATTATTCTGACCACTTGGAACATTTTCAAAACATGCATGTTTTCACTAACTAGTTGGATGCTTGGCTCTTACACCTTGTTAGAAATTAGAGGAGTAAAAATAAAATAAAGAACAACAATATGCGAAGAATATCACACACATAAACTCGACATTTACGTGGTTTGACATAACTCGCCTATATCCATGGATGAGAGAATTTCACTATAATTTCATGAATACGATATACAAGAGTGTATAACACCATCAACCTAGTACATAAGATGGGAACAATCCTAATTTCTAGGACACTCTACCCTATGGTGCTTAATAACCCTCACATCAAAACTCTTATGTTCTCACATTCTTTTTCTCATTCTCTCATAATTATGAATTGGCTCCTACCCATATATTTATAGAGGTAGTAAATGGGAAATTCAATTTCTAATAGGATTCATGTTTCTATTCCTAATAGAACTCCCATATTTTAATTTCATTATCCTACTTTAATTCAAAGTAAAGTCATAAACCAATTCTACTTTACTAATTCAACTCACAATAGGAAAAGGAAAAACAAATATCTCAAGCTCAAACTCCTAAAATAGGAATTTTCCTAAAACTCAAACTTAACAATTTGAAGTTAAACAAAAAACGTAACTCTTTAATTTTCCCAATCATAATTGCGTCTTTTCGTCTTCAGCAACATCTTCATCAATTGCCAAAAAGTGTTCACATTCCCCTAGTTAGTAAATACGGATACGACAAAAAACGATATAGGAATTTCACGAGTACAATACGGCAAATGATGAAAAATACGTTTGTAAAAATTTGGTCATAAAATTCGAATACAGGAAAAATACAGTACAGATATATACGAGTTTAATACGGCACATTGTTAATAATATGTTTTAAAAAATACAGCAATAGAAATCTTGGTTTTAGCACTTTTAAAAACATCCTAATTTAAATAATTAATTGTCGTCGACCCTATAATTTATTTTCCTTTTTATTTAAAGTATACTTTGAACAATAACTAAGACTAGTATTTTTATCCACAATTTTACAACTACACATACAAAATTTGGTTTCCAATTAGTATAGCTGTTTTATTTTCTGAATTTTATGTTTTGAATTTAATTGGACAGTGCATTCAAAGGTCAAATAATAATAGTGTTATGAAATCTAAAAACATGACAGAGTGCACATGGGTTTACAATTTCCAGTTGGCGTTGGACCCATCAGAGACAAATTAATCAGAGGTTGCAAGCTGATGGTTTGCTGTGTTTTTCTTCTTCTTTAAGTGTCTGCCAATTCCAAATCCAAGCCCGATAATATTATTTTTATGAATTCATGCTTTTGTTTTGTAGTTTTGCCTTTACCTTTTGCTTTCATAAATGATCTTTAGTCTTTTCATTTTGACCCATACAATACAAAACAACAAAAGTAAATGGAATATTATGTTAAAACAGACACCAAATATAACTCTCACAAGCATTTCATCAAACATGTTTCAAACAAATCTATCAGTCCATCAACATAACAAATCCATCAATCCACTAACCCTTACTACTACTACTCACACACTAGCACAAACACAAGCAAATTACCAACATACGAGATTCAAAGAGAGTTAAAAAGAGAAGAGAAGTGTGTAGCTTGAGGCTTGAAGAGTTTAAGTCTTGGACTTAAAGCTTGGAGAAGAGAGTTAAAAAGAGAAGAGAAGAAGAGATCAAGACTCAAAGAGTCAAGAGATGAAGAAAAGAGAGTTAAAGAGATGAAGATATTTGATAGTTGAAGATTTGAAGAAGAGATGAAGACTGGCGAAGAGAGAACTGAGGAAGAGGAGAAGGAGATTTCCTTTAATTTTAGTCAAACCCCACCAAAACGATGTCGTTTTGCCTTATCATTTAATGATTTTTTTGCCTGCAAAAATTCGGCCCTAATTTGCGAATTATACAGATAGGGCATATAATTCACGAATTATACAACAGTCCTGATAAAAGACGTGAATTCGCATATAAAACACGAATTTACTAACTAGGCACATTCCAACACACCTTTTCTCCATAAAATTTGCCCTTTGACTTCTTTGTTTGACTTATTGATGACAAAACTACAACGGTACGCTCCTTGGAGTGGACTCTTGTAAGGAGGTCATGGGTTGGCTCAACGTTACTTAGAAAGCGTTGTCAAAGTCCAAGAAAAAGAGGTGTAACGATCCACCATTAGGCCTAAGCCAATAGTGGATCCTTATCACATTGTAATCCATATTTCGCTGTATTTTATTATCTTTTGTTAATCTTTCATAAATACAAAAAAGCTACCAACAACCTTTAAATAAGCTCTTTTGGCCAGTAGATAAGCCCAACCAAATTAGAAGACCAAAGTGAACTATGAGATAACCAAGTATGAGTTTCCTATCGGAGTTATCCTATAGGTCCTAGGCTTATGTTCAAACTCTATTTAAAATTGGTAGGTCTAGAGACAAAGGATTTTTTTTTTTTCTTTTCAGAAAAGGTCATTAATGGTATTGAATATATAGGAGTCAACAATTTCCCAATGGGTTATGGAGAGACTTGCCTATGTGTCTAACCCATCGGTAGCTTACATGTGTATTGAAGAATTCTTTATATCCGTCGACCACTATGTGTGGGTTTCACGTTGTCATTGATAGAATATGAAAATAAAGTTACCATATGCACAATAATGTCACATTCGAAATCATGTGTGGGGTTTTGCGTTGTCACTGATGACTAATAGTTTAAGTTTTTAACCCAATGGTAAGTGCTTGATTTTGATTAGTGGTATCTTGGTCACAAGTTCAGCTCCCTATTTTAGTCCTTTGGGGATAAGAAAAATTAACGGCTTTTTGAATCCTTTAAGGATGGATTAATGGTACTTAGAACCTTGATGATTTTTTGTCATACCACCCAATTTGGGTTGATTAATGGTGGGTGGAACCCTCGAACCTTGATGGTTTTTCATACAAAAGGTATGAGAGTAGATTTAGAATATCAAGGTTTTTCATTCAAAAGGTATGATAGTAGATTCAGAATAGATTATAGGGATGGATTAACGGTAGGTGGAACCTTGATGGTTTTTCTTTCATACCACGTAATTTGGATGGATTAACTGTGGGTGGAACCATCGAACCTTGATGGTTTTTCATGCAAAAGGTATAAAAGTAGACTTAGAATAGATTCCTCTAACCTAATTTGGATGGATTAACGGTGGGTGGAACCATTGAACCTTGATGCCTTTCCATACCAAAGGTGTGAGAGTAGATTCAGCAAACCTAATTTGGATGGATAAACAATAGATTCAGAGTAATTTCATCAAACCTAATTGGAACCTTAATGGTTTTTCATACCAAAGGTATGAGAGTAGATTCAAAATAGATTCATCAAACCTAAAGTGGTAATAGTAGTTTAGAATCATAACAAAGTTTAACATTTGGTTAACATATTTAAACTTTTCTTTTTTTTGGTGTTTTTATTACTTTCCAGAACTTTAGGATGTGTTTGACCCAAACCTTGAGGGTGGAATTGTTATTATCCCTACTAACTCCACATTTAACTAATCCATGTTTATCAACTATGGGTGTTCGGTTCTGGGTACCCTGCATTTTTTGAAGAAATCAGAACCGGAATCGACGGGTCCTTGAAATTTGGAACCGAAACCAGAACTGACGGTTCCGGTTTCCTAGGTACCCAAAACCGGAACCTGTAACAACGGTTTTGTTTCTGATTCTGGATACCCTATAAAATTATAATTACCCCCCAAAAGTTTTTAAAATGACAAAAAAAAAACCCTTAAAACTTACAAATACCCCTCTGGCACTTGCTAACAAAAATAAAATTACAAATTCCATTACTTTGTAAAGGTAGACTCTCAAAAGTCAAACCAACTTACTTTCAATGTTATGAAATATAAATATAAATGTATTCACGTTACTTTTTCTACAAAAGTTTTTATTAACCACTCTACTCTTTAATATTATTTTATATTAGTCTCGGTTCTCGGTTCTGGTTCCAGTTCCTAACTATGGGAATTGAAACCGGAACCGCACAGTAATGGTTCCAAAAATTTGGAACCAGAATCTACCCGTTGACGACTGGTTTCGGGTAGGAATCGGAACCAAACCCTAGATACCCATCGGTTTCGGTTCCAATCGGTTCTTTTGAACACCCCTACTATCGACGATCTATAATATATTTCTCTTCCTACTCCTTCTGAAAACATGTATGCGTGGTGTCGTCTCACTTAATCAAAGCATGTTGACTCTTGGCTGATTCACATATACCCGCCTTAACTATCACGAAACTACTTGACACCCCAAGTTCTGAAAACCATCAACGTTCCACCCGCCTTTAGTGTCCGTTAATGAAATCTAGTGCTTGACCTAGTAGCAAACGGGTGGAAACAAGGCGGGTGGAACATGATAATTTTCGGAAATTGGGGGTGTTGATGTTATTTCCCGATTGTTAAATCAACCTTGACCCATTTTTAACAACGGTGCTTCTCGCGCAGCGCCTGAACAGGAGAGAATAAAGAAAAGAAAGGACTTCCACTTCCTGTGATGGGGACGAGTAAGAGATAAGAAAAGCTCTTTTACTTCGCCTTGTGCTCATCTCAGAACTGCTTACCACAACTGCTTTACACCGTCACACTCACATACTTCTCCTTCTTTTCTACATGGTTTTTTTTTTTTTTGTTTTTTTTTTTTTTTAACTGATATATGTGTTTTGTGTGCAGCTGGTACTGAGAAGTTTGTGAAGGCATGGGACAAAGAGAATGTTTTTCTGAGTGGCAAAAGTATAGAGCTTGCCTATTCTGTATGTTCCTTTTAACTTGATATTTGGAATCTTATTCGCAATTGGATCTTTTGTTGCTGGTTGCCAATGCTATGATTTTTTTTTTCTTTGGGTGAAGATTGTGATGAATTTTGTCTTTTTTATGATTTACTTTGAAAGGAACATTTGGATGAAAACATCTGAGTCGGTTCTTGGAAGCAGAAGGCATGTCGATTCAGCCACTCAAGGTGTGAAAACCCTTTTGACGGAGTTTCTCAGTGATATTTCTTCCATCTTCATTTAACTAAATACAAGGTGAATGTCACTTTTTAAGTTTCTCTGTTGGATTGTTGCTTTGGTAGTTGTATAATGTTTCAAGTTATTATGAATTTTTTGTCATATCAAATTTGATCAATTTGGGTGTGCAAAACTTTTACATCTGTTTCTATTGAAATGTTTCATTTTCATGTACTTGATAAAGTCTGACTGTCTGAGTGAGAGGGTTTAAAGGATATTAAGGTATGGTTATAAAGATTTGAAGGAACAGCTTTATTTATTGAGAATATCTATCTGTTTTTTTTAATAGGTGATTACATCAATTGAGGCCAGTCATAGTGGTTAATGCATGCACAAGATGAGTTATGATGACAACATTAACGTGAAATTGCATAGTTTATTTGACTCGGTATTATTATGACGTTCTGGTTTATGTGCAAAACTTTAAGCCTTTCGTCACAATATATACCAAGAATGCAGTTTCAAATCTTCAACCTGCATTAACACTGGGATTAAATAAGCTATGCATTGCCATTCACTATTGCTTGGCAAAATTATATGTTTTTTCCTCAATATGTCAAGGAACTGCCTTGAGAAATTTCAATCTATACTAGAATGCTTTTGCCAATTCCATATTGTAATCTGTTGTTAACCATCTTTAGCCTTCTTTATGTGTGGCCACAAACTTATCATTGTGTATTATGGCTGGTGTTTAGGGGAGGGCTTTACATGATGAAGGTTGATGCATTGCTTAGTAAAATTTCTAAAACTATAATCTGCCAGATTGGAGGGCCCATATGGGCCCTTAGATTTAATACATGTAATCTAAGTGCAGGCTATACATCAAAGGGGTTTCTTGCCTGGCGTGTTTCAGATGATTTTCACTTTGTTAAGACTAGCAGTGGCAATTGTAACTGCTTTAGAATCTAGATTTTAGTTTCAATATCAATAGGTGTCAATTTGGGGCTCCATCTTTGCAAGTAAACCTTGTCTTCTTCTATGTGAGTTTCTTTATCTGTTAGGTTTACTAGCATGACAAATGCACAAGTACTTATGGTTTGTGCTAAAAAATGCTATCTGCATTCTGCAATTTTCCATTGTAGCGGGCCCTTGAACATGTTTCTACTGACTTGCATACTGCCAATGCAATTATCAATAAGATAGTTTTTGTTAGTGGTATTATTTATATTAATGACATAACTGGTATCTGTTCACCTGAAAGTATTACCATACACGGGAATTCCAGGATCTGAATTATCTTTCATGCATTCCCCATTGCAGTTTTTCATTATTTAGGTGAATTTGCCTACATGATGTTTATTGGATCAGCAATTCTGATGTATCCGCACCTATCAACCATGTCGACTAATATGTATGTAACAACTTTATTTACTAGGATAAAAATTCAGCTTCTAACTTGCTTCTTTACTAGGTATTGGGGAGTTGATTTTCTTTGACTGGTTGTTTACTAAAGTCGACTAAAATAACAATCCATTTTTCTTAAGGCAAACAACCTTTTTAATCGTTCAAGCTGATTGCGAATAGAAGACTGGCTGCAGACTGTCCCATATGTATACTCACATTCTCACAGTGCAAGATCGCTGACTCTTTTTCATTGTGAATGATCCAAATTGTATCATTTCAAGAACTTGTACTATTGCTATTATAGATGCAAAGGAAAGTTGAGGCTGAATCACTCGTGTTATTTCATCTGGGTTCTTATGTGCAAATTCCATTGTAGTGTTGGGCGTGAGAATTTTTTTTTGATAGTCTTTGTGAAGGTCATGCTTGCCGTAAGTTTTGCAAACTAAATCATTTCATATTTTGTTTCTTGATTTATTTTTTTCTTGAATTGTAATAACCGTTGATGAATCATACAATTTGGAAAACAATAAGTTTATTCTTTTATGTCAAAAATAAAGATAAACTGGCAAACACTTCTCACAAACTTTTCTCACTAAAGCTGACGTGACTTTTGCAATTGATCAACTTGTATGTATTTAGTCGGCGGATTCATTGTTGGGCAATGGAACCCATTACGAGTTCACCAATTACAAGTTAACACCTCACGTTTGTGTTCTAAAAGCATTATAGGATACTTATGCCACTTAAGTATT
Source organism: Pistacia vera (assembly GCF_008641045.1). Taxonomy (NCBI): domain Eukaryota; kingdom Viridiplantae; phylum Streptophyta; class Magnoliopsida; order Sapindales; family Anacardiaceae; genus Pistacia; species Pistacia vera. The sequence continues at coordinate 875,332 of NW_022195423.1, read as the reverse complement.
TTAGATGTGTCAAGTTTTGCAGATATAATGGCTAGCATATTTTGTCAATAGTTATGCTACCATAGCAGATTCTTACAGAAGAGAAAATAAAATCTCCATCCTCGATAGGCTAGCGTCATTTTCTGAAATGAAAGTTCTGCAGTCTATAATTTCCGGTTTTACACAATCACAATGTTGGGCAACCTCGTTCAAGAACGTGGACATGCCCTTTCGCTTCTTTATTACTTTCCCAGCGGAAAGAACTAACAAATTCATTTCTTTTTGAATAGAAATGTGCAACCATCCATTCTCTTCTCCATCGTTGTACCGAAGAGTTCTGCAACAGCAATAAAGAATGTTCTCCAATAAACAGTCCACTTGACTGCCTGATCCTTGCCGTAAGTTGACTCCATTATTGGCTTATGGAGGCCAAGTTCTGGTCCATTCTTTTGAGCCACTCCTCACTGGAAGAAGATTTCGGGTCATCTCAAATTCTAAGAAGTTCCAAATACTATTATTGACAAAACATCCATAACCACCTTGTTTGCGCATAATGCTTCCCGTATCCAAGCCAGGTGATCAGCAATAGAAACATCATCCTACTAATACCATTAATAAGATACAGATGACAAGAAAATATCATAAGTTGGGAAAGATAGTACAAAAACTACCTCGAAATAAAGAACAGATTAGCTGAGGCATTGTACCTCCGTGAAGAAGTACCTAGTGATCCGTCATCATCACTTGTTTCCTATGTTAGGAAAAAGGGCAGAACAAGAAATAATTAACATGGCTAAGAGCCTGATAATAAATGATTGCTCAAAACATTAATTATTACTAAACAGAGAGGATTGGGTGTGAATCAAGCGTGTCATTCAAGAGCATCAAGTCAAGCGTACCTCAAAGTGGTAGGCAAATACTTTGTGCGAGAATAATGAACAAAAGACTATCCTGTTTCTCCACTTGGATATCTTCTTGAGAAGATCATGATAGTTCTTCATAGCTGTAAAAGTACAATATAATTAATCCTTATAACATAATAAAAATTTCGAAACAACAATATTTCTGAAAGTTTAAGCTGACATGTAGAATACACAGATTATTAAAGTTTGAACATGCCCCTCATGTCTAAGCTGGATTTAATGAACAGACTTGTCACATGGATCTAACACAAACTGAATTTGCTTCTGTGTTGTAATGTAATTATATATCTATAGTCTAATTTCAGATCAAACACACACGTTTCTTGGTTAAAAATGATTTAATACATTTTAAAGCTTCAATCGAAAACTTGAGCTAAAAACAAGGGCCAGTGATAACATCTAGCTCTATCGATAATGAATTGTGTAGGCAGAAACTATATCATGACATGAGAAGGATTGACCTCAACATTTCAATAGAGTATATACGATCATAGAGGCATCCATTTCGAATGTGCTAATATCTGCAACAATGATCTCCACATTTTGAGCTGAAGATTTCTGCAAAAAAGGTTAAAAGTAATAGTTTAACTACTATTTGCATTGTTTAGTTTGGGACTATTAGAGATATATTAATATGTCGATTGGCCGACATTTTGAGGCACAAATTAGCATCCCAATGCAAATTCTAAGCCATATGGTATTTATCAATTACGATACCGGCATTGCTCATCAATATGTTCTTTCTGTGTTCTTGAATTGCATATCCCTTAATCTTGCAATTATTGTACTTTGAGCAATGTTAGAGCCAGTGACCCCCCATCCACATCCACATCAAGAACAGTGTGACCGTCTTTCAGTTGTGACCTCTCACAGACGCTCCAACATAGCATTCTCAGCATCCCTAAGTGTTTGACTTATCAGAAGAAGTAACAACAGCTGGACTTGTGCATAGATGAACCAATCAGCTCAAAAAAACAATAAAGCAAAGTAGTTCCAACGCTTCCATTATCATCAAAACAAAAAAATCACCGTTTATTTTCACTTCCTTTAAAGTTCTTATATCACACAAAATCAAGCATACAGTTTAAGCAGACACCATTGAAAGGCAATTGTGTTCTTTAGATTGAAATGATAGTATCAGCTTCTTTCAGAGTTATATAAATTGGTTGCACAAGCTGCTACTAGATAATCTTCTATATTCATTGATTACAGAATAGACAATAAAATTGCTGGAACTGATATCTGATGTATGGGAATACCTGTATTTAAATTTTTTCCAAGAACCAACTTGAAGAAGAGGTCGGTAGTTCATAATGCGGGGCTTTTGCTTATCATTCTTGATGGCTATAGGCATCTCTCTTAAAGCGGACCGAAATTACAACTCAACACCTTAGAGATTATAAAAGACTTATCCTTGAAACCGAGCAATCTTGATATAGTAATTATGAAAATTGACGACAATGACCTCATTCGTTCACTCTTATACAAAATATACATGAAGATATGGTAGAATTTTTTATGGTTAATCTTACAAGTTATAGATTATAATGAAGAGCATCCAGTTGAGCATAAACCTATCTACACATTTGAAGCTGTGACAACACAATCTTGCAATATAGTATGTAACTTGAATTTGAGCTGAAAATTTTAAGATTTACCTTACAAACTGACAAAGTGATAATGGCTTTTAGGGATTGTCGACTAATTTCAGAGAAATCATAAAATATTATGCTTAACTCTACAGAATTTTCAGTCATAAAAATTTATTTATGCGACAATCATACTGGTGCACAAACTTTCCACTTATCTTCTCATCCAATTACATGACGAGAAATCAATGCCATGGCCATGAATAAGATTTTAAAATATAATCATTTTTGCCTTATCCAAACTTCGACATACTAATTTCTTAATTATTATAAAAAAAGCAAGATCCATCCAGATGTATAAGTGAAAGTGGAGAAGTATAGTACAATGGTACGAACTGCAGGAGTTCAAGAGTTTGTAATTCAGAGGAAGCTTTGTAACCGGAAACGAAGACGGTGGCCAACGCAACGACTTAGTCTCCTAATAACGGCGTCAGGTAGTAAATTGCGCTCGAGTAAGCTAACATGAACCGCACCGTTGCATCGTACGGTAACTGCATTATCCCCTCCATTGACGTTCGTTTGGTGTTCAGATAAAATATTTGATTGATGAGAGGCTTAAATGATTGTTATAGGTGAAACGCCTGAGCTTCGGGAATCTACCCCTCATCCACTCCATGGACTAAAAGTTATCCTGTCAGCGACAAATTGACTGTATTTTTAATTTCAAATGACGTTTTATAACTTGAAAGATTATGAAAAGATGAAGACGATGATGTATTTAAAACTTCAAAAAATTGAAGAGATAAATATTTTTTTTTTAATTTATTTAAAAATCGATAAATTAATAAATTATAATTAGGTTTTGGTTTAGAAATAGGGAAATTTACTTGTTGACCCCCTTTAAAAGCCAAATTAAAAGTAACCAACTTCTAACTAGCTTTCTAAACAAGACCTTTCAAAAGAATTTGAACACTTCCACCCTCATCTTTTACACTTAATCACATGAATACCATTGCTTCCATGAAAATGAAGAAGCCTTTAATTTAATATTGAATGAGATATTATGGTTTTTTGGTTGATTTTTTGAAATAATTTTGTGCTATAATGCATTTGAAATGTCGAAAATATGTTTAGTGTATGAAAAAAAAAAAAAAATTATATTAATTCTATTGGGGTTGAAATTTCACTTTTTCAAAAATGAGGAACAAACTCAGGCAAATTTGAATAAACTCGAGTCGCTTGAGTCCAATCACTAGAATCTCTAGATGTCTATCAATCAAGTCTAGTCACTCGAGTGAGGGTATAATGATATTAACCTCATTCAAGTAGACCTTTTTAATATTTTAAATCGGTCATAATAGTTTGCTTATCCTGTAATCCATTATGTAAAATGTTAATATCACCCTATAAAATATTAGAAAGACTCACTCGAGTGAAGTTAATATTATTTACTCCACTCAAGGAACTAGACTCGATCGACTGGAACTCAAGCAATCAGACTTGCAAGTTTTTGTAATTTTTCTAGAAATCAGAAAATTTGATTTAAGTATTAGAAACTTAGTTTTTGTTTTTTTTTTTCCCCTAAATATGCAATATTTCACTTATATTAAACACTTATGAATATAATATCTCCCTAAATATTTACAAACAATACAAAAAACATAAATCTAAAAACATTGAGGAGAAAGAAAGAAGAGAAATGAAGGAAAAAAAGAGAAAGAAAGAAGTAAAGTGAAGTGAATTGAAGGAGATGGGCAAAATCGTCCAGAATTTGTATTAAAGGTTTTGCTTACGAAGACAATTTGAGATGCATTATATTTTAATTTGGCTCTTAAAATAGGGTTACATAAGCAATTATTTCTTAGAAATATTATTATGTTGTGACTCTGATGTTTGAGTGTGGGAGCAACGTCTTAAAACCCAGCCTGGGCCAGCCGGTTTAACCGAGTCCTGGCAGCTTCACTTAGCCATGTTAACAATTTTCCTATTCACCCAAAACCTTAGAATTTAAGATGATGATTGGTGAACAATTGAAGGGTGGGATGTTATGGATTTTGAAAAGAAAGTGTCGGTGAGTGCAATGGTGGCAATAAAGTTGATTTTCGGAGAGTGAATTGATCGGAAATCGAAAAAAAAGGAGGCAGCAACAACCAGCATTTGTCGACGATTGGCAAGGCTAACGGCGGTGGGGTGAGGTGGGCTTTGGTCGAGAGAAAGAGGGGAATATTTTTGGCGTGATGGGGAGGGTTGTCAACGCTGGCATTGGTGAGATCTAGTTGAAGTCAAACCGATTTCGGCTAGATCTTGGGTAGATTTTCTAAGGAATGGGCTCAAAGGATGATTGAGATTGCATTTGTGTCACCGCCACCAACTAGTTGTTGGCCGATTTGTATTTAACATATGTTTACTAAATTTCAAACTTGTAGGGACTTAATATAATTTTTAGGGGTTTATTTGTTGAATTTTAAAGTTTTGTCACTTAGTTTGACCAGCCGATCAACTCGAGACCCATCAACTTTGCTGGGTTTCACCCCGGGTTGGTTATTAAAACATTTTGTGAGAGTCTTAAACAAATAAATAGATAACTTTTGTAATTTATTTGTTATATTAACTGTTTAAAGATGCTTATTTAATCATATAAATAGAAAAAAGGANACCCTAAATATTTACAAACAATACAAAAAACATAAATCTAAAAACAATAGGAGAAAGAAAGAAGAGAAAAGAAGGAAAAAAGGAGCAAGAAAGAAGTAAAGTGAAGTGAATTGAAGGAGATGGGCAAAATCGTCCAGAATTTGTATTAAAGGTTTTGCTTACAAAGACAATTTGAGATGCATTATTTTTTAATTTGGCTCTTAAAATAGGGTTACATAAGCAATTATTTCTTAGAAATATTATTATGTTGTGACTGTGATGTGTGAGTGTGGGAGCAACGTCTTAAAACCCAGCCTGGGCCAGTTGGTTTAACCGGGTCCTGGCAGCTTCACCTGGCTGTGTTAACAATTTTCCTATTCACCAAAAATCTTAGAATTTGGGATTATGATTGATGAACAATTGAAGGGTGGGATGTTACGGATTTTGAAAAGAAAGTGTCGGTGAGTGCAATGGTGGCAACAGAGTTGATTTTCTGGAGAGTGAATTGATCGGAAATAAAAAAAAACAAGAGGCGGCAATAGCCAGCTTTTGTTGGCGATTGGCAAGGTTAACAGGGGTGGGGTGAGGTGAGTTTTGGTCAAGAGAAAGAGGGAAGTATTTTCGGGGTGATGGGGAGGGTTGTCTACGCAGGCATCGGTAAGATCTGGCTGAAGTCAAACAGATTTTGGGTAGATTTTCCAAGGAATTGGCTCAAAGGATGATTGGGATTGCATTTAGGGTGTCATCACCACCAACCAGTTGTTGGTCGATTTGTATTTGACATATGTTTACTAAATTTCAAACTTGTAGAGACTTAATTGTAATTTTTAGGGGTTCATTTGTTGAATTTTAAAAGTTTTGTCACTTAGTTTGACCAGTCGATCAACTCGAGACCCATCAACTTTGCTGCGTTTCACCCCGGGTTGGTTATTAAAACATTGTGTGGGAATCTTAAACAAATAAATAAATAACTTTTGTCATTTATTTGTTATATTAACTGTTTAAAGATGCTTATTTAATCATATAAATAGAAAAAAAGAATATTTATTTTGCTGTATTTCATGGTTTTTTTTTTTTTTTTTTTTAAAGTAAACCTTGTGTGTTTGACATTTTTTTGTGAGCACTTGTTAGTTTCAAAAATACACCCTAGCCCCCTCTAGTTTCAGAAATACTACCTTAGCCCTCATGTGTTTGATATTTTTTTTTGTAGTGGACATCCGTTGGTTTCAAAAATATCATCAATTCAAACTTTTAAATTTATCAATTTAACCTCAAAAAAATATATTAACCTCTCACTGTTATTGATAAATTTTTGTAAAAACATTATCTTCTTCAAACTTAAACAGAATACCCTAACCCATAAAAAATGGGAGTTCAGATCACATTTTAAATCAGCGAGTGTTCATTACACAAAAAAAAAAAAAAAAAAAAAACAAATACCCGAGTTAGGTCACATTTCTGAGGCAACAGATGCTCACAAAAAAACTAAACAAAAGGTTCTATTTAAAAAACCCGTATTTATTTACAAAATTAATTATGAAAATACTGTTAATATGATAATGTCTTTTCGGACCCCAGACTGGCCAATTTCTATAATTTCCCTTTTCCAAATAGTTACCAATAGGCTGTTATTTCCCCAGGTTTTAAAAATATAAACTTTTATTGTTAAGTTTTAGCGTTAAAATAAATGGTATTATAATTTTATTATTTCAGAATCGATATTTGTTATATATCATACAGGAGGGTTACTTTTTAACTATTTCACAGCCTAATTGGATGATGTGATGGATATATACGTTAGATGAGGAGAAAATCAAAGGCTGAAGATCCGATCTCATTGAAATCGGATTGTAGTAGATCTATTCATTGTACCACTCAAGATTTCCGAACTCCAGAGTCCAGTCCATCACGGCGTCACCTCTACTCATGGGGTAAGACACAAACCATTTTCTTTTTTCACGATTATCTCATAAGTTTTCCCAGTATGTCCAGAAAATAAATTCCGCATTACTCCTTAAAATTTTGCTAAATGAACCCTTCTCTTCTCTTTTTGTTATGGTTCAGAAGCCAAACCTCTCAAAAATAATAAAGTAAACTTTGTATCGACTCTGTTTTCGTCTCGTCTGTGAGAAGACGCTCCGTTGAGGTAAGCTAGCACAACAATTGATTTATTATAGCTACTGTTTGATTGGTCAGAAATCATATATGGAAAACTGGGTATTATTTAACAGGGTTTTGGCTGTTTGGATTCATTTTTTGTTAAATGTGTGTATTTGTATTTCGATTTTGTTATTTGTTTTTAATTGCTTGAATGCTGGTTTTCTTTTAAATGTTTATTCTCTTTGTGCTGATTTTTTTTTTTTTTTTTTTTTAATTCAAGGAGCTACTGAAAATATATGGAGAATTTGAATTGCTACGAACGTATATTTTAAATTTTGTTTGAGTTCGAGATTGGTATTTTTGCTTCATGAGGAAATGAATTTGTCCAGAATTGAGTCTGCAAATGATAAGAGTGATGGGAACGATAATAGCCAGTTGTTGCGTGATATTGAGGCAATAAGCAAAGCCTTGTACTTGCCGAAAACCAGGACAAAGGCTTTGATTTCACCAAATCGATCTAAATCTGCTGAAAGAACCCGTTTCGCAGATTCAAAATCAAAACAGAACTCAGGAATCCACGATGAAAATGTGTTGCACAAGAATAAGAAATCATCATTATTATGGAATTGGAAGAAGCCACTTAAAGCTTTAGCGCACATTGGGCATAACAGGTTCAATATATGTTTTTTTCTCCATGTGCATTCAATTGAAGGTTTGCCAGTGAATTTCAATGACATTAGTTTATCTGTGCTTTGGAAGAGAAAGGATAAGGTGTTACGAACCCGTCAATCGACGGTTGTGCAGGGCATTGCTGAATTTGAAGAGACGTTGATGGATAAATGTTGGGTTTATGGTAGTAGAAGTGGGTCCCATAATTCAGCAAAATATGAAGAGAAGCTTTCTTTGATTTTGGCTTCTGTAGTTGAGGCTCCGGGAGTTGATATAGGAAAGCATTGGGTTGATCTCACCCGGCTATTACCTCTCACTTTGGAGGAGTTGGAGGGAGAGAAAAGCTCTGGTAAGTGGACAACAAACTTCAAGCTTGCAGGCAAGGCTAAGGGTGCAACACTAAATGTTAGTTTTGGTTTCTCGGTGATGAAGGACAATTTTGTTCAATCAAAGAACAATATGAATGTTTTTGCAACTAGTAATGACAATAATATGCTTAGAAGGGTTGGAAGTGTTCCTAGTAGCTAAGACCTCAGGTCTGCCCTCTCTTCAATGTCTCTTGATGCCAAGGTTTATGAGGAAGTTTCACCAATTCTGGGGTTGGAGCTGTCCAAGTCAATAAAGTTTTTATATGAGAAACTTAATGAAGCAAACGTGCATGGTTCTGAAGAGTTTGATTTATCGTCTGAACATGTGGAGTGTACAAATAATCTGAATCTGGAGTCTGCTAAAGATACTAGTGAAAGTGAGAGTGACAATGCTGACTTCGTTGTGATTGAACAGGGGATAGAAATGTCTGAAAAGGAACCGTTGAAATTGGAACAAAGTGCTGCTAATAAGATTGATGGTTCGGTGGTTGAAATGATTAATGTGGATGAGATAATTGGAGATGATAACATAGCCGTTGAAGAGAATGTAGGATTCAATCCAAAAGAAAGTACCTCTAGTGGGTACATGGATGAAGTAGTTGTGAATGACAGCCAAGATAAAGAGATTACTGTGTCTCCCACTGGATCAACCATGGACGAGTTGGAATCAGCTTTCAGCGGCCTATTGATTTCAGAATTGGCGGATTTAGAATCTCCACTTGATGTAGATGAGTTTCTTGAGCAAGAAAACTACATGGATGTTAAATCAAATTACAGAGCCAGTAAAATGTTAGAGAAATCACTTAGCTTGGATGATGCTACTGAGTCAGTGGCAAGTGAATTTTTAAATATGCTGAGAGTTGAGCATGCTTCTTTTGGCTTGAGCTCTGATGGTGATCCCAGTTCTCCTAGAGAGCGTCTGTTGAGAGAGTTTGAAAAGGAGACTCTGGCTTCAGGTAATTTCATTTTAGGTTTTGACACAGAGGAGGATCAGGTGCATTTCAGTTGCATTGCTCCAACTGGATCTGGTAGCTGGGATTGTTTCCAAGATTTTGGTCACTTTCCAGATATTCCTAGTTCTGAGGATGAGCACAAGAGTGCAGATTGGTTGTTGAAAAATAGAAGGAAGGCCAACATTCTTGAAGACTTGGAAACTGAATCTTTAATGAGAGAATGGGGCTTGAATGAGAGGGCCTTTCAGAGTTCTCCACGCTATTGCTCTGATGGATTTGGAAGTCCAGTGGAGCTCTCTTCTAAATATTCATTTGAGTTACCTGCACTTGGAGATGGCTTTGGACCTTTTGTTCAAACAAAGGGTGGAGGTTATCTGAGGTCTATGAGTCCCTTACTTTTCAGAAATGCTAAAAATGTTGGGAGCCTGATCATGCAAGTTTCTAGACCAGTTGTGCTTCCAGCAGAAATGGGCTCCGAAATCAGTGACGTACTGGAGCACTTGGCATCAGTTGGAATTAAAAAGTTGTCTGTGCAGACAAAGAAATTAATGCCTTTGGAGGATATTACTGGGAAGACACTGAAAGAAGTAGCACTGGAAGCCACACCTATAACTATGGTGTCAGAGAGGTTTGTCAACACATCAATTGCACATATATATGAAGTATTCCTGATTTCCATATCATGTATATGTTCCCTTTATTTCTGTTTTTCTTTAAATTCTTTTCGCTACTTGATATGCCTGATGTATTAATTTGTTTCTTATTTTAATACAGGCAGGCTGCACCACTGTATGGATCAATAGTTGGGCAGGATGCCTTTGGTAGGAGACTGGAAGATGAAGAATTTCAATATGGTTGGAGTTATGAATATGAAAGCTCAGGTTTAAATAGTGATGCGATCGACTCAGGCTGGGCATCCGTTGAAAATTTTACTTCTTTAGCAATGGATAGGATCGAGACTCTGTCAATTGAAGGTTTGAGAATTCAGTCCAGCATGTCTGATGCGGATGCCCCATCACGCATCAGAATCCACCCCATCAAGAAGAACTTTGAGTGGAAAAATACCAATTTGGTTGGGTTACTCAATTCAGAAGGAGCTGCAGAATTGCAACTACTTGATGTCAGGGATGATGCTAATGATGATGAATTGATGGATTTGTCTGTAACATTTGATGAGTGGTTGAAGCTGGATTGTGGAATTATCGGTGATGAAGATCATATTAACAAGAGCAGGTTAAAGATATTGGCAGCCCATCATGCTAAATGCATAGATTTGGTTGGTGGAACCATAGCAGGGCACCTCAACTGGGATGAGGCATCTGGTAAAAACCACGGTTTGTTGGGAAATAACCTCACAGTAGCTCTCAGGGTGTTGCTTCGAGATCCTCTTCGAAACTATGAACCTGTTGGCACCTCAATGCTAGCACTGTTTCAGATGGAGAGGGTTGTTCTCCCTTTTAAGCCAAAAATATGCAGCACAATCTTAAATAGAAATGAGGAAAAGGACAATGAAGCCAGCTTAAATGAGTCAGGTGACAAAGAAAATGAGAAAGAAATAGAAGGAACTCCATGGTTTAAAATTTTAGAAGTCAATCTTGCAGGGTTGAACACTGAGCTCGGCTCAAACCAGATTTGGGGTACCAAGACACAGCAACAGTCTGGGACCCGCTGGTTGTTAGCTAGTGGCATGGGTAAGTCCAGTAAACATCCAGTTTCGAAGTCAAAGGCCATTGTAATATCTAACAGACAAGGGAGTAGAAAAGTGCAGAATGAGGATGTCTTGTGGAGTATAACCTCTGATTCTCATGACACAAGAAGAAATTGGCAAGAGTCGGTAGGACTGGTTCCATACATTCGAAACCCAGACATTGTATTTCCAAGTGAAAGTAGCAGGTGAGATGTATTTAGTGTGGATTCTTTTGTTGGCATAGTAAACAAAGATGGCAAAGGAACCTTACTGTTTGTATCACCTAAATTTACGTCTTTATCTTTTGAAATTATTTTTTCATTACTTAGCAAGATTTTTGTATAGCCTTCTAGGAATAAATTTTGAGTGGTTCTGTTGATCTCTAGGATCATATGAAAGATGAAATTTGAAATTGTAGTTTTGTGTTGGATGTAATCAGCTGATGTGCATTGAAACAAATAAAACAATCTAAGCTCAGTTCTTCAGCCTTGCTCCTTGGTTTGATCCAAATTTGCTGTTTTTCAGTAAATGATGTCTTATTTCACTTGTTAAATCCAATTTTATTTTTATGTTCACTGTTAATCCTACTACCGTTTAGCGATTGATTCCGGGAATCTAGAAGCTTTACTCATAAAGAAAGAGGGAAGGAAAACAATTGAGCTGTAGCCTGTAATGGTGGTACAAAGATAAAGAAACTTGGTCAACATTAGCCTGCCGTAAAGGAAAGGAAAGTGAAGAAACAAAAAAGAGGATGGTGTTGGAGAGAAAGACAAATATATTGTCTTGCTCAGTCAAGTGTGCTATGAAGCAGTGGCTAAGTAAAGCCCCAACTTCAGTTTTTTTTTTTTTTTTTTTGGATAAACCCGGTATATATACAGAGAAAAGGAACGAATAAGAAAAGGAATAAACCCTTAAGCTTGCAAACCCTTGGACAGACCCAAGGGGCAAAGCCAGAACACAAAAAGACTAAGGAGCTGCCTATACTCATAGCCCAGACAGACCCAGGCCTGTAGATGCTATACACACAACAAATCAAGGCAAACGCCCAAAAAAGGAGGGCACAGCTCTGCTGGACATATATGATCAAAAGACCTATAAACAAAGTTATCACTAATCCTAATCAGCAAACTAACTGGATCCCAACCACAAGCAAACAGCAGGCAGTAAGAAACCAGTAACGAAAGATTAAAAAAACAGTTTCATCAACCCAACCATCCACACTTCATCCCAACTACGCAGCCAAGTTATGAGAAGAATGCACAAAACCATTGGGAGGTCCCATTCAGACATAAACCGACGGACAGAAAGGCTATCCTTGAATCGGAGGGAGTAGAGCCGAAGCCTAACTTCTCTTTATCCAGTTTTCTTTCCATACAGCAAGCTGTAGCTACAAGACAAGTCTTTCCCAAAGTATTTTATAGTGATGTGCCGAAGCAGTTCCTACCTCCACAGAATCATTGCTTCGCAGCCGTATGCTAGCGAAAAGGGCGTTCTAAGGTGGAAGTTCTCAGAGTTGTCCTGTATGCCCAAGGACTTCGAGGAGATCGTCGGCCTAATTTCCCTTGGTTGCCCCAAGTTTGGCCTTTAGAGTGTGCTTGATGGTCTTGTGTGACAAGCTTAACTTGGCCATTGCTTGCAGTCTTGCGACTAGAGCAAATTTTTTATGGATGCCCAGCTCGTCGCAAGAATGCTTGAACTCCTCGTTGTTGAATTGCTTTCCATTATCCGAGATGAGGGTGTGAGGATCCGTAGCAGCCACTATATTTTGAAAACGAGTCTTCAGCTTTCTAGTCATGATCGCGGCCGGCAGTTTAGCTTCACACCCATTTGGTAAATAGTCTACCGCGACCACGACATACTTGACTCCCATTTTCCGACTGGCATGGGACTGATAAGTTGACCCCCATTGAAAATGGCAGGGGCTAGTCATCGTTATCAGCTGCGTGAGAGGGGGCTTGCAGAATGTTCGGACCGCTGACACTTGTCACACCATTTGACAAAATTGCTGGTATCTTCTCTGGATCCGGGGCCATAATATCCTTGATGAACAACCTTGTCGGGAGAGATCGTGTGGAGTGTGATTACCGCAGATCCCTTCATGATTTCCTCATGATATAATCTGCCTCTTCACTAGTCAACACATTGGAGGAGGGGGCACTGAATCCTCGCCTGTACAGCTGGTCTCCGACGAGAGAGTAACGAGCGATCTTATTCGCAAGACCGTGCCTCGACCTTGTCGTCGGGCAAGTTCCCATCCTTGAGATACCAGTAAATGAGCGTCATCCAGAATATGATTGTGTTACATTCATGGCCTGTCGATCAGGCTGATGCTCGGGGTCTCGATGAACCGAACATGAATGGTATCAGGTGCCTTGAGTCCAACATGAGGCTATCCTTACCAAGGCGTTCCCACAGAGTTACTATCTCTGTGGATTAGGTGATCGCGGAAGTGCTTTGAACGCTTGAGCGCAGCCTTAGCTTCTTTCGAAACGCATCATGTTTTCTTCCTTGGCTGGTATTCTCCTAGGATTTGGTTGACGACCAGATAGAGTTGTTGTGAATGCTGATCGCGGTTGCGCCCATTTCTTGGCACCGTAATCCAGGAGCAGAGCTTCGTACTCAGTTCGTTGTTGGTTGCCTTGAATCCGAACCGCAGGATGCCATGAATGCGAGCCCTTCGGGACTCAAGAGGAGGAGACCTGCTCCTGCCCTTTTCTTGGTCGATGAACCGTCGACATAGAGGCTCCCAGGGATAGGTTCTAATGGTCTCTGATGGCTTCACTAGGCTGTTGCTCTGACTCACAGGGAGATAGAGAGAATTCTGAAATGAAGTCAGCAACAGCTTGCCCTTTGATGGTGAACTGGGCTTGCACTTCAGGTCGAACTGGTTTAATTCCATGGCCCATGAGCAGTTACCCGAGGCTTTGGCTTCTGGAGGACGCCTGAGGGGGTAATTAGTCATACGTGGATGTATGGGCGTAGAAGTAAGGTTGTAGCTTTCTGGAAGCGATCAGCAGGGCATAGGCTAATCGTTCCATTTCTGGATATAACATCTCCAAAATTCGACAAGCGCTTGCTCGCATAGTAAACAAGCGCATTGAACTTTTTCCTCTTCTCGAACTAAGGCTGCATTGACCGTGAACTGGAGAGCACAAAGGCACAAAGGCAAGATCTCGGCGAAGAGGCTTGGAGAGGAGAGGTGGTGGCTTCTAGAGGTGTTCTTTTATACTTTGGAACGCCTGTTGCATTCAGGAGTCCATTTGAATTTCTATTGGCCTTCAAACATTGAAAAACGGCAAGCAGCGATATGTTAACCTCGTATTGAAATGACTAAGAGCCGCTATTCGTCCGGTTAAGACTCTTGGACCTGTTTTTTTGCTGGTCGGGCTTTCCATATCGAGGAGAGCTTGATTTTGGGTTGATTTTTATTCCCCGCTGGTTAACTATGCTACCCAGGAACTTACCCAAGGATACCCGAAACGAACACTTGAGCGGGTTCAGTTTCATTCTTTACAGTCGGAGGATATCAAAGATCTCTGCGAGAGTTGCTACATGATCTGACAGTGACAGAGATTTGACCAGCATGTCATCTACGTAGACCTCCATTGACTTGCCAATCTGGTCGGAGAACATCCGATTAACTAGCACTGGTAGGTCGCGCCAGTGTTCTTGAGGCCGAGGCATGACCTTATAGCAATACAGTCCCCCAATCTGTAATGAAAGATGTGTGCTCTTCGTCTGGCGCATACATCAGAATCTGATTATACCCCGAGTATGAGTCCATGAAAAATTAGCAGCTCGTGCCCCAAGGTGGCATCCACGAGTGGTCAATTCTTAGTAGGGGGAAGCGTCTTTAGGGCAGCTTTGTTGAGGTCGCTAAAGTCGACGCAGTTCACCATTGCCATTGGGCTTCATACCAGAATCGGGTGGCAACCTAGGTCGGTATAGTGCCTCTCGGATGTATCGTTATTGAGGAGTTGTTGCCACCTCTAGCTTTAGGGCAGAGTACCTCTCTGGATCCATCGCTTTCGTTTCTGACGAACTGGTTTGTCTTACTATGATATTTAAGCATGGCAAATGACATCCGGCTGATTCCGATCATATATGCGTGCGACCATGCAAACACATCGATGTTTTCCCTGAGGAAGCCTGTCAGTTCGGTAGCGAGTTGGGGATTGAGATTTTACCGACTCTAACACCCTGCTCGACTCTTTCTGGTCGACTGAGCACTTACAGTCAGGTCCTCAACTGGCCCACTGGAAGGGCAGTCTTGAATGCAAGGGTCTAGATTGTCCTCGGCCAAACCAGGTCGTGGATCGATCCTATTGATCGCCATGGCCTGCCTATGATTGCTGCGCGAGGTGCCCTTTCCTTTGTACGCCATGTGGACCGCTTTTACATAGCAGTCGCGCGATGCGCGCTGAGACCCACTGACTTCCCCGATCCCCGTCGAGGTGGGAACTTATTTCAGATGGTAAATTGAAGTGACCGCCTTGAACTGTCTTAGCAGAGGTCGCCCAAGGATCCATTGAGGCTGATAGACAGTCTACACTAAGAAATCAATACCTTGGTCACTTCGTCAAAATCGCCCAGTGTGACTGGGAGTGAGATTGTTCCCTTGGGGAGTAGATGGTTTCCCGTGATCGTAGAGCGGGAACGAGGCAGCAGCTTCAGGTCAGCCTTGTCCAGATTCATCCTTTCAAAGGGATGCGGACAGGATGTTCACAGCACTTCGTTATCCACTAACATTCCTGGGTGTTATAGCGCCCTATCAGAGGAGTGATTACAAGGCATCGGTCGTGGGATGAGCAACCTGACCGCCATCCTGTTCGGAGAAGGAGATTTCCACATCCTTGCGAACCTTTTGCGGTCGCGTTCCACAACTCATCACTCTAATGGGGTCGTGATGTGTTTCGCGGAGCATACCTTTCTAGGGCACCTCGCGAATTTCCAGCGAAGTGTGGCCCCTTGAAAATCAAATTGAGACTGAATACCCTTTTTTGATCGCGGCGCTTCTTACTCGGCTCCCCCCGATCTTATCTTCGAGGGAGCAGAGTCATCGATGTATTCCTTGAAATGCCCCTTCTTGATAAGCTCTTCGATGTGTTGTTTCAGAGCTTGACACTCATCAGTATGATGCCCATTGTCCTGATGATAGCGATAGTCTTTTATTATTTTGGTTGTCGCAGGGGTTTCATGGGCTCGGGCTCGGGCTCTCTGAGCAGACTGGCTTCTTCATTTAAGAATGGCAGATACAAAAGCGTTCAGTAGAGTATATTGGTGCCTGTCACGATTGCGACGAGGAATGGGTGCATAAGACTTTCTAGGCGCGTAGCGAGGTTTCTTCCCTTTCGCTGATCGTCGGCGGCCCTCTGCGATCAGCCCTTTGGCTTTCCCTCTACTAGACATATTGCCAGAAGCGCAGATCGCGACGGCGGAGTGCCACCAGCGAATTTTCTATCCGGAGGTATTTCTCCGTAAGGTTATAGAATTGGTGGGGAAACATCGTTCTCAGCCGTAATTCTTTCCACAGGTCAGTTTGCGAGCGAACTCCAGCTATTATGGTGTTTGGACCGACTCTTCAGGAGCATGAGCCACCTTGTTGACTCCTGTGGAAACGGCAATGTAGGATTATAGGGATTCATCCCTTTCTTACTTATGTTGCTGAGATAGCTCAAAAGCATCGAAAACTTTCGATTGCTTGGAATGTCGTAGGAACGGGTGCTCATTGAGGCCACGAACTGATCGATCTCGTTGGGAGCGACCTTAACCACCGTTTTGCATGAGAAGTTAAAGGTCCGGCCAAACAATGACATTTTGCAAGATCTGAAACCTGGTGAGCTCCATCAGGGTCGTTGAACTATACAAATGATCCTGCGGTCATGGTTCCCATCAAACGGCCGCATGGTCGGCATCCTGAACCTCGGTGGGAGTGGAGCAGCGAATACTTCAGGAGAGAAGGGGGATGCACCTACGACATGGGCCTGCTCGTTTTGCTGCTCTCTCAGTTTGTCCAGAGCTCGTTGCAGCTCCTCAATTTGTGGTAACAGAGCCAGTTGGGGATTGCTTTCACTCATGCGAGTCCGGCCCTCGCGATTATGGTTCAGGAAAGTCCAGAGGTCGGACTCCTCTGCCTCGGTCGGCACTTTCGGCCGCTCTCGACACACGCTGGCTAGAGACGAGTGAAGTCGATCTATGGTGTGGGGTATTTTCACGACCCTCGCAGTGGTACAAACCACCCCGCAAGGTGTGGGGACCACCCGCATGATAGAATCAGGATCGCTCTGCTGGTGGTGATAAGAATCGCCCGGCCCAACACTTTTGCTTGGGTTCACCTGCGACGTGGCATGGGATAGCTCGGGATTTACTTTTTTGCCGAGTCTCAACTTTGCCGGCACCCTTCTTGGGGCACGGTTTGTGTTCGCTAGCCCTTGAAGCCGTAGGCCTGCTTTTTGCCACTTGCTTACGGCACGGGCTATTTCCCTTGCCATGCTTTAGTGCGCCTGCAGGCATTTTTGGTGGTGCACGCCCCCAACTGTTCTAGAGGCACACATTGGTCCAAACGGTCCAACCTTGGTCGACCGTCTGGAGAGTACTGTCGAACCTCTCCAGGTAGCTTTTGATGGCGGGGTCAAGCTGCGAAGTTGCTGGGATATCCACCGCCGCATTTTATGGAACTGGAAATATCTTGGAAGAGGTATCCCCCTGGGTTAGGGGAACTCCCTCAGCGCGTGGTTGGCTGCTCAGGTTCAGATTGGTGGGCCATTTGTTGCTGTAGGATCAGTAGGTTAGAGATTCTCCTAATGAAGGATGAACACTAAATCGAGCCCTCCCTTCTATTGCCAAACTATTGATGCGTGATATTGACACCAACTAATCGACACGTGCGCAACATTGGCTGGCCAAGAGACACACGTGAGTATGGATAAAGTGCGTAGTAAATGTAGTAATAGAGATTTTTAAAGTGGTTCGGAGGCTAAGGTAGCAAGTCTACGTCCACTGATAGTTATATATATTGTGGGTCAGGTTGCAACAGCGGACTGACTTAAATGATTAGTGAAAGTAAATGCCAAGATACAAGAGAGAGAGGGATAGCTAATTCAGAGTGTAAAATGGCTGAATCCCCCCATGAAGGGGTCTTCTCCTTTTATAGTGAGATGGTGCAAGTAATCATCATTAAATCTGGGTTGGTGTGAATGTCAGGACGAAATCCGGCTTTATGTCACATTGCCCGCCTTCCAACTGATTTCATGTGATTTGGAGCAGGGAATGGACAGTGGGATCTCTACAGCGTCTGGCAGATCTGACCGCGCTTACCGTTCTGACCGGAGCAGGTCACACTCCATCACGTGATTTCTCACGTTAGCCCTTGATTTCCCAGGCATAACAATATTATGGTTTTTTGGTGATTTTTTGAAATAATTTGTGCTATAATGTATTTGAAATGTCGAAAATATGTTTAGTGTATAAAAAAAAAAAAAAAGAATTATATTATTCATATTGGGTTGAAATTTCATTTTTCCAGAAAAAAGAGAACAAACTCAAGCAAATTTGAATAAACTCGAGTCGCTCGAGTCCAATCACTAGAACTCTAGATGTCTATCAATCAAGTCAGTCCCTCGAGTGAGGGTATATGATATTAACCTCATTCAAGTGGACCTTTTCATATTTTAAATGGGTCATAATAAGTTTGCTTATCCTGTAATCCATATGTAAAATATTAATATCACCCTATAAAATATCAGAAAGACTCACTTGAGCGAAGTTAATATTATTTACTCCACTCAAGGAACTAGACTCAAGTGATTGGAACTCAAGCAATCAGACTCGCAAGTTTTTGTAATTTTTCTAGAAATCAGAAAATGATTTAAGTATTAGAAACTTAGTTTCCCCCTTCCCTCCCCCCACAACCCCCCCCCCCCCCCCCCCCCCCCCAAATATTCAATATTTCACTATATTAAACACCATATGAATATAATATTACCCTAAATATTTACAAACAATACAAAAAACATAAACTAAAAACATTGAGGAGAAAGAAAGAAGAGAAAAGAAGGAAAATAGGAGAAGAAAGAAGTAAAGTGAAGTGAATTGAAGGAGATGGGCAAAATCGTCCAGAATTGTATTAAAAGTTTTGCTTACAAAACAATTAGAGATGCTTATTTTAATTTGGCTCTAAAATAGGGTTACATAAGCAATTATTCTTAGAAATATTATTATTGTGACTGTGATGTGTGGTGTGGAGAGCAACGTCTTAAAACCCAGCCCGGGCCAGCCGGTTTAACCGGGTCTTGGCAGCTCACCTGACCGTGGAACCATTTTCTATCACCAAAACCTTAGAATTGAAATGATGATTGGTGAACAATTGAAGGGTGGGATGTTACGGATTTTGAAAAGAAAGTGTCGGTAAGTGCAATGGTGGCAACAGAGTTGATTTTCTGGAGAGTGAATTGATCGAAAATCGAAAAAAAAGAGGCAGCAACAACCAGCTTTTGTTGGCGATTGGCAAGGTTAACGGGGGTGGGGTGAGGTGAGTTTTGGTCAAGAGAAGGGGAAGTATTTTCGGGGTGATGGGGAGGGTTGTCTACGCCGGCATCGGTAAGATTGGCTGAAGTCAAACAGATTTTGGCTAGATTTGGGTAGATTTTCTAAGGAATTGGCTCAAAGGATGATTGAGATTGCATTTAGGGTGTCATGCCACCAACAGTTGTGGCTGATTTGTATTTGACATGTGTTACTAAATTTCAACTTGTAGGGACTTAATTGTAATTTTTAAGGGTTTATTTGTTAAATTTTAAAAGTTTTGTCACTTAGTTTGACCAGCCAATCAACTCGAGACCCATCAACTTTGCTGCGTTTCACTCTGGGTTGGTTATTAAAACATTATGTGGGAATCTTAAACAAATAAATAGATAACTTGTCATTTATTTGTTATATTAACTGTTTAAAGATGCTATTTAATCATATAAATAGAAAAAAAGAATATTTATTTTGCGTATTTCTGGTTTTTTTTTTTTTTTTAAGTAAACCTTGTGTGTTTGACTTTTTTTGTGAGCACTCGTTAGTTTCAAAATACACTCCAGCCCCCTCTAGTTTTAGAAATACGACCTTAGCCCTCAGTGTGTGATATTTTTTTTTTTTTTTGGTAGTGGACATATTGGTTTAAAAAATATCATCAATTAACCTCAAAAAAATATATTAACCTGTCATGTTATTAACAATTTTTGTAAAAACATTATCTCCTTCCAACTTAAACAGAATACCTGACCTATAAAAATGGGAGTTAAGATTACACTTTAAATCAGCGAGTGCTCGCATAAAAAAAAAAATACCCGAGTTAAAGGTCACATATTGAAGGCAACAGATGCTCACAAAAAAAGCTAAACACAAAAGGTTCTATTAAAAAAAACCGTATTTATTTACAAAATTAATTATGAAAATACTGTTAATATGGGATAATTTTTTTCGGACCCCAAGACTGGCCAATTTCTATAATTTCCCTTTTCACAGATAGTTACCAATAGACTGGTATTTCCCCGGTTTTAAAAATAATAAACTTTTATTGTTAAGTTTTAAGTGCTAAAATAAATGGTAATTTTGTTATTATATATACAGGAGGGGTTACTTTTTAACTATCACAGCCTAATGGATGATGTGGATGGATGATATACGTAGATGAGGAGAAAAATCAAAGGCTGAAGATCCGATCTCATTGAAATCGGAGTAGCAGATCATATTCATTTTACCACGTCAAGATTTCCGAACTCCAGAGTCCAGTCCATCACGGCGTCACCTCTACTCATGGAGTAAAGACAAAACCATTTTCTTTTTCACGATTATCTCATGAAGTTTCCCCGTATGTCCAGAAAATAAATTCCGCATTACTCCTTAAAATATTTGCTAAACGAACCCTTCTCTTTCTCTTTTTGTTATGGTTCAGAAGCCAAACCTCTCAAAAATAATAAAGTAAACTTTGTATCGACTCTGGTTCGTCTCGTCTGTGAGAAGACGATCTGTTGGAGGTAAGTAGCAACAATGATTTATTATAGCTACTGTTTGATTGGTCAGAAATCATATATGGAAACTGGGTATTATTTAACAGGGTTTGGCTGTAGTTGGATTTATTTTTTTGTAATGTGTGTATTTGTATTTCGATTTTGTTATTTGTTTTTAATTGCTTGAATGCTGGTTTTTCTTTTAAATGTTATTCCCTTTTGTGCTGATTTTTTTTTTTTTTTTTTTTTTAATTCAAGGGAGCTACTGAAAATATATGGGGAATTTGAATTGCTACGAACGTATATTTTAAATTTTGTTTCGAGTTCGAGGATTATATTTTGCTTCATGAGGAAATGAATTTGTCCAGAATTGAGGTCTGCAAATGATAAGAGTGATGGAACGATAATAGCCAGTTGTTGCGTGATATTGAGGCAATAAGCAAGCCTTGTACTTGCCGAAAACCAGGACAAAGGCTTTGATTTCACAAATCGATCTAAATCTGTGAAAGAACCCGTTTCGCAGATTCAAAATCAAAACAGAACTCAGGAATCCACGATGAAAATGTGTGCACAAGAATAAGAAATCCTCATTATTATGGAATTGGAAGAAGCCACTTAAGCTTTAGCGCACATTGGCATAACAGGTTCAATATATGTTTTTTTCTATGTGCATTAATTGAAGGTTTGCCAGTGAATTTCAATGACATTAGTTTATCTGTGCTTTGGAAGAGAAAGGATAAGGTGTTACGAACCGTCAATCGACGGTTGTGCAGGGCATTGCTGAATTTGAAGAGACGTTGATGGATAAATGTTGGGTTTATGGTAGTAGAAGTGGGTCCCATAATTCAGCAAAATATGAAGAGAAGCTTTCTTTGATTTTGGCTTCTGTAGTTGAGGCTCCGGGAGTTGATATAGGAAGCATTGGGTTGATCTCACCCGGCTATTACCTCTCACTTTGGAGGAGTTGGAGGGAGAGAAAAGCTCTGGTAAGTGGACAACAAACTTCAAGCTTGGAGGCAAGGCTAAGGGTGCACACACAATGTTAGTTTTGGTTTCTCGGTGATGAAAGACAATTTTGTTCAATCAAAGAGCAATATGAATGTTTTTGCAACTAGTAATGACAATAACATGCTTAGAAGGGTTGGAAGTGTTCCTAGTAGCTTAGACCTCAGGTCTGCCCTCTCTTCAATGTCTCTTGATGCCAAGGTTTATGAGGAAGTTTCACCAATTCTGGGGTTGGAGCTGTCCAAGTCAATAAAGTTTTTATATGAGAAACTTAATGAAGCAAACGGCGTGGTTCCAAGAGTTTGATTTATCATCTGAACATGTGGAGCGTACAATAATCTGAATCTGGAGTCTGCTAAAGATACTAGTGAAAGTGAGAGTGACAATGCTGACTTCGTTGTGATGAACAGGGGATAGAAATGTCTGAAAAGGAACCGTTGAAATTGGAACAAAGTGCTGCTAATATGATTGATGGTTCGGTGGTTGAAATGATTAATGTGGATGAGATAATTGGAGATGATAACATAGCCGTTGATGAGAATGTAGGATCAATCCAAAAGAAAGTACCTCTAGTGGGTACATGGATGAAGTATGTGGAATGACAGCCAAGATAAAGAGATTACTGTGTCTCCCACTGGATCAACCATGACGAGTTGGAATCAGCTTTCAGCGGGCTATTGATTTCAGATTGGCGGATTAGAATCTCCACTTGATGTAGATGAGTTTCTTGAGCAAGAAAACTACATGGATTTAAATCAAATTACAGAGCCCGTAAAATGTTAGAGAAATCACTTAGCTTGGATGATGCTACTGAGTCAGTGGCAAGTGAATTTTTAAATATGCTGAGAGTTGAGCATGTTTTGGCTTGAGCTCTGATGGTGATCCCAGTTCTCCTAGAGAGTCTGTTGAGAGAGTTTGAAAAGGAGACTCTGGCTTCAGGTAATCATTTTAGGTTTTGACACAGAGGAGGATCAGGTGCATTTCAGTTGCATTGCCCAACTGGATCTGGTAGCTGGGATTGTTTCCAAGATTTTGGTCACTTTCCAGATATCATGGTTCTGAGGATGAGCACAAGAGTGCAGATTGGTTGTTGAAAATAGAAGGAAGGCCAACATCTTGAAGACTTGGAAACTGAATCTTTAATGAGAGAATGGGGCTTGAATGAGAGGGCCTTTCAGAGTTCTCCACGCTATTGCTCTGACGGATTTGGAAGTCCAGTGGAGCTCTCTTCTAAATATTCATTTGAGTTACCTGCACTTGGACATGGCTTTGGACCTTTTGTTCAAACAAAGGGTGGAGGTATCTGAGGTCTAGAGTCCTTACTTTTCAGAAATGCTAAAAATGTTGGGAGGTGATCATGCAAGTTTCTAGACCAGTTGTGCTTCCAGCAGAAATGGGCTCCGAAATCAGTGACGTACGGAGCACTTGGCATCAGTTGGAATTAAAAAGTTGTCTGTGCAGACACAAGAAATTAATGCCTTTGGAGGATATTACTGGGAAGACACTGAAAGAAGTAGCACTGGAAGCCACACCTGCAACTATGGTGTCAAGTCGCGGCATCCTTCTGATGGCTTAGCTGCGATCTCCGAAGAGATCTTCAAGGGTGGGGGGATGATTCCTTTCCACCCTTTTATTAGGTCGGTCCTGGATCACTTCGAGATCACACCAATGCAGTTAATGCTAAATGCGTATGTCATCGCCGTTGCGATGTACATCGCGTGCCGCGAGAGCGGCTTGGGCGAGCTAATAGCGGTGGAGCTCGGCTGCACGTATTTCCTCAAAAGGAGTAAGGACAAGGACTCCTATTACTTTGTCCCGGCGACCTACCATTGCCGCATGGATACATAGCTATCCCAGCAACGCGGGGGCCTACGAGACGAAGTTTTTCTTTTTCTGTTACGACGGCTACTGCCGCTTTCAGGATCCAAGTAGGTTCCTCTTCGCTAGATTCATTAACTTCGCGTTTCTTTTTCAAACGACCTGCATTCTTTTGCAGTTAACAAGTTGACCAGCCTGAACCTACTCACCGACCCTGACAGGATCGTGTCTTTTGGGGTTCTCCCCGAAGAAAGTTGGGACCCGAAGAAGCTTGTGACGACCGCGAACTTGCGAAAGTATGATTTTTTCAGCAATAACGCGTCTCCAGAGTGTAAGTTGGGCCGACTGATTCCTTTCTAGTCGTAGAATAATTTTTGTTTAGTTACTAACGTACTTGCATGCAGCGACCATGCCTTAGAAAGAGTTCGAGTAGCCCTGGCGAGTGTCATTTAACTTCCCTCGATCGAGGAGGGTCAGGGCGGCCGAAGCTGCTCGCCCTATAGTGGCACAACTGGTGCAAACTGCCGTGCCTTCCGAGCCCCATCCTGAGGAAGAAACGACTAGGACAGAACAGGTCACTCATCCATCGCCTGCTTGCCCGAGGCGGAAGACAATGGCTCAACGGTTGAAGAAGAGGAAGCAGATTCAAGTCAACGAGTCAGAGACCGAATCTGAGACTGATCAACCCCTAAGGTCGCGGCTGGATGCCAGAAAGAGGTCGGGTAAGGAACCTGCAGATGAGACGGTTACTGCCGATTAGGCGAAGGACACACCAATGCTAGACGCGCTGGGGAACCTGCCCGAATACCTGCAGCCGGTAGTCTACTCTCTACTTGAGTGTGGACTATCGGAATCATATGATGAGTTCGCCGATTCGGGCGATGTTGACCTGATGACCACGTTGGTTCAACATCCAAGCAAGGTGAACGAACTGTTCTTGAAGAGTTTGTCCGCCATTTTTATTTTAACTCATTTCTTGTTCGCAGGCTTTGCTCGCCATGAGAATGTCCCCGGAGAAGGCTCAGCTGGGAGCCGTGAAGGGGGAAAATGATTTGAAAGAGGAGATTGCGAAGCTCAAACAGAGTCTGGAGGACGTCGAAGGGAAAGAGCGTTGTTCGCTGAGGTAGCAAATAGATACTTGAACCAAAAGACGGCCGCTATGCGTACAGTGGACTTCCAAAAGACGAAGCTTGAGCGACGCGCGGAGGAAGTAAAAGAGCTTCAGAGGACAACCGCTAGACTCTCCAAGGAGGTCGGAGAGAAGGACCAAGAGCTCCAGAGGACCTTAATGTGGGCTCAATGAGCAGAACAAGAAACGGAGGCCTCTGAAAAGAGAAGGCTAGCTCTTGAGAGCTCCAGGAGAGTCAGGGAGAGGTTGCTTCTCTGATCAAAGAAATGCAGAGCCAGTCGGAGGAGGTCGAGGATAAGACCGTCGATTGGGTGATCCGGTCCATCTATGCCCTACGACCAAAGAACCCAAATTTGGATATGTCCGACCTCCTGGAAGAGTGGTAGGAAGCCTTGCAGACTTTGGCGATGGAAGATGATAAAGCAGCGGCCGCCCGAGGATCTGACCAGACAGAGGGTTCGGGTTCTGCCTTGAAGAAACCCCCGACTGACCATGCCTAGTACGATGAGGCCGACCCAATAGGAGTCAATAGGGTCAACAGTTTTTATTGTACATAAATGAAATACATTTTGTTTTCAATTGCTATTCGCTTAATCATACATGAGTGCAGTTTACAATTCAGTTTATTTACATAGGCAATATTACATGCGAACTGTTACAAGCGAACAAAATAATATTTTACAAGGAAAAAGGAAACTTTAACAAAATCAAGAGCTAATTTACAATGAGAGCTGAGTTCGGGATTACTGATAGTATGGCCGGAGGTGCTCGGCATTCCAAGCTCAGGGTACTTTGGAGCCGTTCAGCCTTTTGAGATGGTAAGTCCCTGGTCTGATCACCTTGTCGACCCGGTACAGACCTTCCTAGTTCGGTCTTAGTACCCCCGTACTTGGCTCCCTGATTCCAAGGAGAACTTCTTTTAGCACAAGTTCACTGACCTAGAAGTCTCTTCGCTTGACCTTTGAATCGAAGAACCTCTTCGCGCGTTGCTGGTAGGCTGCTATCCTTAGCGAAGCCTTGCTGCGGTGTTCTTCAACAAGATCTAGACTCGCTCTCATAAGTGCTTCGTTTTCAACCTCATCGTACAAGTCCCTCCAAAGAGAAGCAGTTCCTACCTCCACAGGAATCATTGCTTCGCAGCCGTATGCTAGCGAAAAGGGCGTTTCTAAGGTGGAAGTTCTCAGAGTTGTCCTGTATGCCCATAGGACTTCGAGGAGATCGTCGGCCTAATTTCCCTTGGTTGCCCCAAGTTTGGCCTTTAGAGTGTGCTTGATGGTCTTGTTGACAGCTTCAACTTGGCCATTTGCTTGCAGTCTTGCGACTGAGGCAAATTTTTTATGGATGCCCAGCTCGTCGCAGAACTGCTTGAACTCCTCGTTGTTGAATTGCTTTCCATTATCCGAGATGAGGGTGTGAGGAATTCCGTAGCAGCACACTATATTCTTGAAAACGAAGTCTTTCAGCTTTCTAGTCATGATCGCGGCCGGCAGTTTAGCTTCCACCCATTTTGTGAAATAGTCTACCGCGACCACGACATACTTGACTCCCCATTTTCCGACTGGCATGGGACTGATAAGGTTGATCCCCCACATTGAAAATGGCCAGGGGCTAGTCATCGTTATCAGCTCGTGAGAGGGGGCTTGCAGAATGTTCGCGAACCGCTGACACTTGTCACACCTCTTGACAAAATTGCTGGTATCTTCTTGGATCCGGGGCCAATAATATCCTTGATGAACAACCTTGTTCGGGAGAGATCGTGTGGCAGTGTGATTACCGCAGATCCCTTCATGAATTTCCCTCATGATATAATCTGCCTCTTCACTAGTCACACATTGGAGGAGAGGGGCACTGAATCCTCGCCTGTACAGCTGGTCTCCGACGAGAGAGTAACGAGCAGATCTTATTCGCAAGACCCGTGCCTCGACCTTGTCGTCGGGCAAGATCCCATCCTTGAGATACCAGTAAATGAGCGTCATCCAGGAATATGATTGTGTTACATTCATGGCCTGTTCGATCAGGCTGATGCTCGGGGTCTCGATGAACCGAACATGAATGCTATCAGGTGCCTCTGAGTCCAACATGAGGCTATCCTTACCAAGGCGTTCGCCACAGAGTTACTATCTCTGGGGATCTAGGTGATCGCGAAGTGCTTGAACGGCTTGAGCGCAGCCTTAGCTTCTTTCAGATAACGCATCATGTTTTCTTCCTTGGCTTGGTATTCTCCTAGGATTTGGTTGACGACCAGCATAGAGTTGTTGTGAATGCTGATCGCGGTTGCGCCCATTTCTCTGGCCAACCGTAATCCAGCGAGCAGAGCTTCGTACTCAGTTTCGTTGTTGGTTGCCTTGAATCCGAACCGCAGGATGCCATGAATGCGAGCCCCTTCGGGACTCAAGAGGAGGAGACCTGCTCCTGCCCTTTTCTTGGTCGATGACCCGTCGACATAGAGGCTCCAGGTCGATAGGTTCTGAATGGTCTCTTGGATGGCTTCACTAGGCTGTTGCTCTGACTCATTCGGGAGATAAGAGAATTCTGAAATGAAGTCAGCAACAGCTTGCCCTTTGATGGTCGACCTGGGCTTGCACTTCAGGTCGAACTGGTTTAATTCCATGGCCCATTTGAGCAGTTTACCCGAGGCTTTTGGCTTCTGGAGGACCTGCCTGAGGGGGTAATTAGTCATTACGTGGATCGTATGGGCGTAGAAGTAAGGTTGTAGCTTTCTGGAAGCGATCAGCAGGGCATAGGCTAATCGTTCCATTTCTGGATACAACATCTCAAAATTCGACAAGCGCTTGCTCGCATAGTAAACAAGCCATTGAACTTTTTCCTCTTCTCGAACTAAGGCTGCACTGACCGTGAACTGAGAGACGAACAGGCACAAAGGCAAGATCTCTTGCAGAAGAGGCTTGGAGAGGAGAGGTGGTGGCTTCTAGAGGTGTTCTTTTATACTTTGGAACGCCTGTTCGCATTCAGGAGTCCATTTGAATTTCTTATTGGCCTTCAGAACATTGAAAAACGGCAAGCAGCGATATGTTAACCTCGATATGAAATGACTAAGAGCCGCTATTCGTCCGTTAAGACTCTTGACCTGTTTTTTGCTGGTCGGGCTTTCCATATCGAGGAGAGCTTGAATTTTTGGGTTGATTTTTATTCCCCGCTGGTTAACTATGTACCCCAGGAACTTACCCAAGGATACCCCGAACGAACACTTGAGCGGGTTCAGTTTCATTCTTTACAGTCGGAGGATATCAAAGATCTCTGCGAGATGTGCTACATGATCTGAAGTGACATGAGATTTGACCAGCATGTCATCTACGTAGACCTCCATTGACTTGCCAATCTGGTCGGAGAACATCCGATTAACTAGCCGCTGGTAGGTCGCGCCAGTGTTCTTGAGGCCGAAGGGCATGACCTTATAGCAATACAGTCCCCAATCTGTAATGAAAGATGTGTGCTCTTCGTCTGGCGCATACATCAGAATCTGATTATACCCCGAGTATGCGTCCATGAAACTTAGCAGCTCGTGCCCCAAGGTGGCATCCACGAGCTGGTCAATTCTTAGTAGGGGGAAGCTGTCTTTAGGGCAAGCTTTGTTGAGGTCGCTAAAGTCGACGCAGGTTCACCATTTGCCATTGGGCTTCTTTACCAGAATCGGGTTGGCAACCTAGGTCGGGTATAGTGCCTCTCGGATGTATCCGTTATTGAGGAGGTTGTCCACCTCTAGCTTTAGGGCAGAGTACCTCTCTGGATCCATCGCTTTTCGTTTCTGACGAACTGGTTTGTCTTTACTATCGATATTTAATGCATGGCAAATGACATCCGGGCTGATCCCGATCATATCTGCGTGCGACCATGCAAACACATCGATGTTTTCCCTGAGGAAGCCTGTCAGTTCGGTAGCGAGTTGGGGATTGAGATTTTTACCGACTCTTAACACCCTGCTCGACTCTTTCTGGTCGACTAGCACTTCAGTCAGGTCCTCAACTGGCCCACTGGAAGGGCAGTCTTGAATGCAAGGGTCTAGATTGTCCTCGGCCAAACCAGGTCGTGGATCGATCCTATTGATCGCCATGGCCTGCCTATGATTGCTGCGCGAGGTGCCCTTTCCTTTGTACGCCATGTGGACCGCTTTTACATAGCAGTCGCGCGATGCGCGCTGAGACCCACTGACTTCCCCGATCCCCGTCGAGGTGGGGAACTTCATCTTCAGATGGTAAATTGAAGTGACCGCCTTGAACTGTCTTAGCAGAGGTCGCCCAAGGATCCCATTGAAGGCTGATAGACAGTCTACCACTAAGAACTCAATTACCTTGGTCACTTCGTCAAAATCGCCCAGTGTGACTGGGAGTGAGATTGTTCCCTTGGGGAGTAGATGGTTTCCCGTGAATCCGTAGAGCGGGAACGAGGCAGGCTTCAGGTCAGCCTTGTCCAGATTCATCCTTTCAAAAGTGGATGCGGACAGGATGTTCACAGCACTTTCGTTATCCACTAACATTCTCTGGGTGTTATAGCGCCCTATCAGAGGAGTGATTACAAGGGCATCGTCGTGGGGATGATGCAACCTGACCGCATCCTGTTCGGAGAAGGAGATTTCCACCTCCTTGCGAACCTTTTGCGGTCGCTGTTCCACACTCATCACTCTAATGGGGTCGTGATGTGTTTCGCGAGCATACCTTTCTAGGGCACCTCGCGAATTTCCAGCGAAGTGTGGCCCCTTGAAAATCAAATTGAGACTGAATACCCTTTTTTGATCGCGGCGCTTCTTACTCGGCTCCCCCCGATCTTTATCTTTCGAGGGAGCAGAGTCATCGATGTATTCCTTGAAATGCCCCTTCTTGATAAGCTCTTCGATTGTTTGTTTCAGAGCTTGACACTCATCAGTATGATGCCCATTGTCCTGATGATAGCGATAGTACTTTTTATTATTTTTGGTTGTCGCAGGGGTTTTCATGGGCTCGGGCTCGGGCTCTCTGAGCAGACTGGCTTCTTCAGATTTATCAAGAATGGCAGATACAAAAGCGTTCAGTAGAGTATATTGGTGCCTGTCACGATTGCGACGAGGAATGGGTGCATAAGACTTTCTAGGCTCGTAGCGAGGTTTCTTCCCTTTTCGCTGATCGTCGGCGGCCCCTCTGCGATCAGCCCTTTGGCTTTCCCCTCTACTAGACATATTGCCAGAAGCGCCAGAATCGCGACGGCGGAGTGCCACCAGCGAATTTTCTATCCGGAGGTATTTCTCCGTAAGGTTATAGAATCTGGTGAGGGAAACATCGTTCTCAGCCTGTAATTCTTTCCACAGGTCAGTTTGCGAGCGAACTCCAGCTATTATGAGTGTTTGGACAGACTCTTCAGGAGCATGAGCCACCTTGTTGACTTCCCTGTGGAAACGGTCAATGTAGGATTATAGGGATTCATCCCTTTCTTACCTTATGTTGCTGAGATAGCTCAAAAGCATCGAAAACTTTCGATTTGCTTGGAAATGTCGTAGGAACGTCGTGCTCATCTGAGGCCACGAACTGATCGATCTCGTTGGGAGCGACCTTAACCACCGTTTGTCATGAGAAGTTAAAGTCCCGGCCAAACAATGACATTTTGCAAGATCTGAAACCTGGTGAAGCTCCATCAGGTCGTTGAACTCATACAAATGATCCTGCGGGTCATGGTTCCCATCAAACGGCCGCATGTCGGGCATCCTGAACCTCGGTGGGAGTGGAGCAGCTAATACTTCAGGAGAGAAGGGGGATGCACATACGACCTGGGCCTGCTCGTTTTGCTGCTCTCTCAGTTTGTCCAGAGCTCGTTGCAGCTCCTCAATTTGTGGTAACAGAGCCAGTTGGGGATTGCTTTCACTCATGCGAGTCCGGCCCTCGCGATTATGGTTCAGGAAAGTCCAGAGGTCGGACTCCTCTTCGCCTCGGTCGGCACTTTCGGCCGCTCTCGACACACGCTGGCTAGAGACGAGTGAAGTCGATCTATGGTGTGGGGTATTTTCACGACCCTCGCAGTGGTACAAACCACCCCGCAAGGTGTGGGGACCACCCGCATGATAGCAATCAGGATCGCTCTGCTGGTGGTGATAAGAATCGCCCGGCCCAACACTTTTGCTTGGGTTCACCTGCGACGTGGCATGGGATAGCTCGGGATTTACTTTTTTGCCGAGTCTCAACTTTGCCGGCACCCTTCTTGGGGCACGGTTTGTGTTCGCTAGCCCTTTGAAGCCCGTAGGCTTGCTTTTTGCCACTTGCTTACGGCACGGGCTATTTCCCTTTGCCATGCTTTAGTGCGACCTGCAGGCATTTTTGGTGGTTGCACCGCCCCAACTGTTCTAGATGGCACACATTGGTCCAAACGGTCCAACCTTTGGTCGACCGTCTGGAGAGTACTGTCGAACCTCTCCAGGTAGCTTCTGATGGCGGGGTCAAGCTGCGAAGTTGCTGGGATATCCACCGCAGCATTTTATGGAACTGGAAATATCTTGGAAGAGGTATCCCCCTGGGTTAGGGGAACTCCCTCAGCGCGCTGGTTGGCTTGCTCAGGTTCAGATTGGTGGGCCATTTGTTGCTGTAGGATCAGTAGGTTAGAGATTCTCCTAATGAAGGATGAACACTAAATCGAGCCCTCCTTCTATTGCCAAACTATTGATGCGTGATATTGACACCAACTAATCGACACGTGCGCAACATTGGCTGGCCAAGAGACACACGTGAGTATGGATAAAGTGCGTAGTAAATGTAGTAATGAGAGATTTTTAAAGTGGTTCGGATGCTAAGGTAGCAAGTCCTACGTCCACTGATAGTTATATTAATATTGTGGGTCAGGTTGCAACAGCGGACTGACTTACAAATGATTAGTGAAAAGTAAATGCCAAGATACAAGAGAGAGAGGGATAGCTAATTCAGAGTGTAAAATGGCTGAATCCCCCCAATGAAGGGGTCTTCTCCTTTTTATAGTGAGATGAGTGCAAGTAATCATCATTAAATCTGTGGGTTGGTGTGAATGTCAGGACGAAATCCGGCTTTATGTCACATTGCCCGCCTTCCAAACTGATTTCATGTGATTTGGAGCAGGGAATGGACACGTGGGATCTCTACAGCGTCTGGCAGATCTGGCACGCGCTTACCGTTCTGACAGGAGCAGGTCACACTCCATCACGTGATTTCTCACGTTAGCCCTTGATTTCCCAGGCATAACAAATATTATGGTTTTTTGGTTGATTTTTTGAAATAATTTTGTGCTATAATGTATTTGAAATGTCGAAAATATGTTTAGTGTATAAAAAAAAAAAAAAAAGAATTATATTAATTCATATTGGGTTGAAATTTCATTTTTCCAGAAAAAAGAGGAACAAACTCAAGCAAATTTGAATAAACTCGAGTCGCTCGAGTCCAATCACTAGAATCTCTAGATGTCTATCAATCAAGTCTAGTCACTCGAGTGAGGGTATAATGATATTAACCTCATTCAAGTGGACCTTTTAAATATTTTAAATGGGTCATAATAAGTTTGCTTATCCTGTAATCCATTATGTAAAATATTAATATCACCCTATAAAATATCAGAAAGACTCACTTGAGCGAAGTTAATATTATTTACTCCATTCAAGGAACTAGACTCGAGCGACTGGAACTCAAGCAATCAAACTCGCAAGTTTTTGTAATTTTTCTAGAAATCAGAAAATCTGATTTAAGTATTAGAAACTTAGTTTTTCCCCTCCCTCCCCCCACACCCCCCCCCCCCCCCCCCCCCCCCCCCCCCCAAATATTCATATTTTCACTATATTAACACATATGAATATAATATTACCCTAAATATTTCACAACAATACAAAAAACATAAATCTAAAAACATTAGAGAAAGAAAGAAGAGAAAAGAAGGAAAATAGGAGAAAAAGAAGTAAAGTGAAGTGATTGAAGGAGATGGGCAAAATCGTCCAAATTTGTATTAAAAGTTTTGCTTACAAAGACAATTAGAGATGCATTATTTTTTAATTTGGCTCTTAAATAGGGTTACTAAGCATTATTTCTTAGAAATATTATTATGTTGTGACTGTGATTTGTGAGTGTGGAAGCAACGTCTTAAAACCCAGCCGGGCCAGCCTTTAACGGGTCTTGGCAGCTTCACCTGACCGTGTTAACAATTTTCCTATTCACCAACACCTTAGAATTTGAAATGATGATTGGTGAACAATTAAGGGTGGGATGTTACGGATTTTGAAAGAAAGTGTCGGTAAGTGCAATGGTGGCAACAGAGTTGATTTTCTGGAGAGTGAATTGATCGAAATACGAAAAAAAGAGGCAGCAACAACCAGCTTTTGTGGCGATTGGCAAGGTTAACGGGGTGGGTGAGGTGAGTTTTGGTCAAGAGAAAGGAAGTATTTTCGGGGTGATGGGGAGGGTTGTCTACGCCGGCATCGGTAAGATTTGGCTGAAGTCAAACAGATTTTGCTAGATCTTGGGTAGTTTTCTAAGGAATTGGCTCAAAGGATGATTGAATTGCATTAGGGTGTCATCGCCACCAACCAGTTGTTGGCTGATTTGTATTTGACATGTTTACTAAATTTCAAACTTGTAGGACTTAATTGTAATTTTTAAGGGGTTTTATTGTTAAATTTTAAAAGTTTTGTCACTTAGTTTGACCAGCCAATCAACTCGAGACCCATCAACTTTGCTGCGTTTCACTCGGTTGGTTATTAAAACATTATGTGGGAATCTTAACAAATAAATAGATAACTTTTGTCATTTATTTGTTATATTAACTGTTTAAAGATGCTTATTTTAATCATATAAAAGAAAAAAAGAATATTTATTTTGCTGTATTTCATGGTTTTTTTTTTTTTTTTTAAGTAAACCTTGTGTGTTTGACTTTTTTTTGTGAGCACTCGTTAGTTTCAAAAATACACTCCAGCCCCCTCAGTTTTAGATACACCTTAGCCCTCATGTGTTTGATATTTTTTTTTTTTTGGTAGTGGACATCATGGTTTAAAAAAATTCTCAATTTAACCTCAAAAAATATATTAACCTGTCTGTTATTAACAATTTTTTGTAAAAACATTATCTCCTTCCAACTTAAACAGAATACCCTGACCTATAAAAAATGGGAGTTAAGATTACACTTTAAATCAGCGAGTGCTCGCTAAAAAAAAAAAAAATACCCGAGTTAAAGGTCACATATTGAAGGCAACAGATGCTCACAAAAAAAGCTAAACACAAAGGTCTATTAAAAAAACCGTATTTTATTTACAAAATTATTATGAAAATACTGTTAATATGGGATAATTTTTTTCGGACCCCAAGACTGGCCAATTTCTATAATTCCCTTTTCACAGATAGTTACCAATAGACTGGTATTCCCCAGGGTTTTAAAAAATAAACTTTTATTGTTAAGTTTTAAGTTCTAAAATAATTGGTAAATATTTGTTATTATATCATACAGGAGGGTTACTTTTTAACTATTCACAGCCTAATTGATGATGTGGATGGATGATATACGTTAGATGAGGAGAAAAATCAAAGGCTGAAGATCCGATCTCATTGAAATCGGATGTAGCAATCAATTCATTGTACCACGTCAAGATTTCCGAACTCCAGAGTCCAGTCCATCACGGCGTCACCTCTACTCATGGAGTAAAGACAAAACCATTTTCTTTTTCACGATTATCTCATGAAGTTTTCCCAGTATGTCCAGAAAATAATTCCGCATTCCTCCTTAAAATATTTTGCTAAACGAACCCTCTCTTTCTCTTTTTGTTATGGTTAGAAGCCAAACCTCTCAAAAATAATAAAGTAAACTTTGTATCGACTCTGTTTTCGTCTCGTCTGTGAGAAGACGATCTCGTTGGAGTAAGCTAGCAACAATTGATTTATTAAGCTACTGTTTGATTGGTCAGAAATCATATATGGAAAACTGGGTATTATTTAACAGGGTTTTGGCTGTAGTTGGATTTATTTTTGTTAAATGTGTGTATTTGTTTCGATTTTGTTATTTGTTTTTAATTGCTTGAATGCTGGTTTTTCTTTTAAATGTTTATTCCCTTTTGTGCTGATTTTTTTTTTTTTTTTTTTTTTAATTCAAGGAGCTACTGAAATAATGGGGAATTGAATTCTACGAACGTATATTTTAAATTTTGTTTCGAGTTCGAGGATTTATTTTGCTTCATGAGGAATGAATTTGTCCAGAATGAGTCTGCAAATGATAAGAGTGATGGGAACGATAATAGCCAGTTGTGCGTGATATTGAGGCAATAAGCAAAGCCTTGTACTTCCGAAAACCAGGACAAAGGCTTTGATTTCACCAAATCGATCTAAATCTGCTGAAAGAACCCGTTTCGCAGATTCAAAATCAAAACAGAACTCAGGAA
Organism: Pistacia vera; assembly: GCF_008641045.1. Taxonomy (NCBI): domain Eukaryota; kingdom Viridiplantae; phylum Streptophyta; class Magnoliopsida; order Sapindales; family Anacardiaceae; genus Pistacia; species Pistacia vera. The sequence goes on along the minus strand of NW_022195423.1, from coordinate 840,126 downwards.
TCCACGATGAAAATGTGTTGCACAAGAATAAGAAATCATCATTATATTGAATTGGAAGAAGCCACTTAAAGCTTTAGCGCACATTGGGCATAACAGGTTCAATATATGTTTTTTTCTCCATGTGCATTCAATTGAAGGTTTGCCAGTGAATTTCAATGACATTAGTTTATTGTGCTTTGGAAGAGAAAGGATAAGGTGTTACGAACCCGTCAATCGACGGTTGTGCAGGGCATTGCTGAATTTGAAGAGACGTTGATGGATAAATGTTGGGTTTATGGTAGTAGAAGTGGGTCCCATAATTCAGCAAAATATGAAGAGAAGCTTTCTTTGATTTTGGCTTCTGTAGTTGAGGCTCCGGAGTTGATATAGGAAAGCATTGGGTTGATCTCACCGCTATTACCTCTCACTTTGGAGGAGTTGGAGGGAGAGAAAAGCTCTGGTAAGTGACAACAAACTTCAAGCTTGGAGGCAGCTAAGGGTGCAACACTAAATGTTAGTTTTGGTTTCTCGGTGATGAAAGACAATTTTGTTCATCAAGAGCAATATGAATGTTTTTGCAACTAGTAATGACATAAAGCTAAAGGTTGGAAGTGTTCCTAGTAGCTTGACCTCAGGTCTGCCCTCTCTTCAATGTCTCTTGATGCCAAGGTTTATGAGGAAGTTTCACCAATTCTGGGGTTGGAGCTGTCCAAGTCAATAAAGTTTTTATATGAGAAACTTAATGAAGCAAACGTGCGTGGTTCGAAGAGTTTGATTTATCATCTGAACCATGTGGAGCGTACAATAATCTGAATCTGGAGTCTGCTAAAGATACTAGTGAGTGAGAGTGACAATGCTGACTTCGTTGTGATTGAACAGGGGATAGAAATGTCTGAAAAGGAACCGTTGAAATTGAACAAAGTGCTGCTAATATGATTGATGGTTCGTGGTTGAAATGATTAATGTGGATGAGAAATTGGAGATGATAACATAGCCGTTGATGAGAATGTAGGTTCAATCCAAAGAAAGTACCTCTAGTGGGTACATGGATGAAGTAGTTGTGGATGACAGCCAAGATAAGATTACTGTGTCTCCCACTGGATCACCATGGACGAGTTGGAATCGCTTTCAGCGGCCTATTGATTTCAGAATTGGCGGATTTAGAATCTCCACTTGATGTAGATGAGTTTCTTGAGCAAGAAAACTACATGGATGTTAATCAAATTACAGGCCAGTAAAATGTTAGAGAAACACTTAGCTTGGATGATGCTACTGAGTCAGTGGCAAGTGAATTTTTAAATATGCTGAGAGTTGAGCATGCTTCTTTGGCTTGATCGCTGATGGTGATCCCAGTTCTCCTAGAGAGCGTCTGTTGAGAGAGTTTGAAAAGGAGACTCTGGCTTCAGGTAATTCATTTTAGGTTTTGACACAGAGGAGTCAGGTGCATTTCTTTGCATTGCTCCAACTGGATCTGGTACTGGGATGTTTCCAAGATTTTGGTCACTTCCAGATATTCATGGTTCTGAGGATGAGCACAAGAGTGCAGATTGGTTGTTGAAAAATAGAAGGAAGGCCAACATTCTTGAAGACTTGGAAACTGAATCTTAATGAGAGAATGGGGCTTGATGAGAGGGCCTTTCAAGTTCTCCACCTATTGCTCTGACGGATTTGGAAGTCCAGTGGAGCTCTCTTCTAAATATTCATTTGAGTTACCTGCACTTGGACATGCTTTGGACCTTTGTTCAAACAAGGGGGTGAGGTTATCTGAGGTCTATGAGTCCCTTACTTTTCAGAAATGCTAAAAATGTTGGGAGCCTGACATGCAAGTTTCTAGACCAGTTTGCTTCCAGCAGAAATGGGCTCCGAAATCAGTGACGTACTGGAGCACTTGGCATCAGTTGAATTAAAAGTTGTCTGTGCAGACAAGAAATTAATGCCTTTGGAGGATATTACTGGGAAGACACACTGAAAGAAGTACACTGGAAGCCACACCTGCAACTATGGTGTCAAAGAGGTTTGTCAACACTCAAGCACATATATATGAAGTATTCCTGATTTCCATATCATGTATATGTTCCCTTATTTCTGTTTTTCTTAAAATCCTTTTCGCTACTTGATATCCTGATGTATTAATTTGTTTCTTATTTTAATACAGGCAGGCTTCACCACTGTATGGATCAATATTTGGGCAGGAGCCTTTGGTAGGAGACTGGAAGATGAAGAATTTCAATATGGTTGGAGTTATGAATATGAAAGCTCAGGTTTAATATGATGTATGCCGTCAGGCTGGCATCCGTTGAAAATTTTACTTCTTTAGCAATGGATAGGATCGAGACTCTGTCAATTGAAGGTTTAGAATTCAGTCCACATGTCTGATGCGGATGCCCCATCACGCATCAGAATCCACCCCATCAAGAAGAACTTGAGTGAAAAATACCAATTTGGTTGGGTTACTCAATTCAGAAGGCCTACAGAATTGCAACTGCTTGATGTCAGGGATGTGCTAATGATGATGAATTGATGGATTTTTCTGTAACATTATGATGGTGTGAAGCTGGATTGTGGAATTATCGTGATGAAGATCATATTACAAGAGCAGGTTAAAATCTTGGCTGCCCATCATGCTAAATGCATAGATTGTGTTGGTGGAACCATAGCAGGCACCTCAACTGGGAGTGCATCTGGTAAAAACCACGTTTGTTGGGAAATAACCTCACATTAGCTCTCAGGGTGTTGCTTCGGATCCTCTTCGAAACTATGAACCTGTTGGCACCTCAATGCTAGCACTGTTTCAGATGGAGAGGGTTGTTCTCCCTTTTAAGCCAAAAATATGCAGCACAATCTTAAATAGAAATGAGGAAAGGCATGAAGCCAGCTAAATGAGTCAGGTGACAGAAAATGAGAAGAAATGAAGGAACTCCTGGTTAGAATTTTGGAAGTCCATCTTGCAGGTTGAACACTGAGCTCGGCTCACCAGATTTGGGGTACCAGATACAGCACAGTCTGGACCCGCGGTTGTTACTAGTGGCATGGGTAAGTCCAGTAAACATCCAGTTTCAAAGTCAAAGGCCATTGTAATATCTAACGGACAAGGGAGTGGAAAGTGCGAATGATGAGGTCTTGTGGAGTATAACCTCTGATTCTCATGACACAAGAAGAAATTGGCAAGAGTCGGTAGGACTGGTTCCATACATTCGAACCCACATTGTATTTCCAAGTAAAGTAGCAGTGAGATGTATTAGTGTGGATTCTTTTGTTGGCATAGTAACGAGATGGCAAGGGAACCTTACTGTTTGTATCACCTAAATTTACGTCTTTATTTTTGAAATTATTTTTTCATTACTTAGCAAGATTTTTGTATAGCCTTCTAGAATAAATTTTGAGTGGTTCTGTTGATCTCTAGGATCATATGAAGGATGAATTTGAAATTGTAGTTTTGTGTTGGATGTAATCAGCTGATGTCATTGAACAAATAAAACAATCTAAGCCAGTTCTTCAGCCTTGCTCCTTGGTTTGATCCAAATTTGCTGTTTTTCAGTAAATGATGTCTTATTTCACTGTTAAATCCAATTTTATTTTTATGTTCCCTGTTAATCCTACTACCGTTTGCGTTGATTCCGGGAATCAGAAGCTTTACTCATAAAGAAAGAGGGAAGGAACAATTGAGCTGTAGCCTGTAGGGTGGTACAAAGATAAAGAAACTTGGTCAACATTAGCCTGCCGTGAGGAAAAAAGTGAAGAAACAAAAAAGTGGATGGTGTTGAGAGAAGACAAATATATTGTCTTGCTCAGTCAAGTTGCTATGAAGCAGTGGCTAAGTAAAGCCCCAACTTCAGTTTTTTTTTTTTGGATAAACCCGTATATATACAGAGAAAAGGAACGATAAGAAAGGATAAACCCTTAAGCTTGCAAACCCTTGGACAGACCCAAGGGGCAAAGCCGAACACAAAAAGACTAAGGAGCTGCCTATACTCATAGCCCGACAGACCCAGCCTGTAGATGCATACACACCACAAGGCAAACGCCCAAAAAGGAGGGCACAGCTCTGCTAGACTATATATGATCAAAAGACCTATAAACAAAGTTATCACTAATCCTAATCAGCAAACTAACTGGATCCCAACCACAACAACAGCAGGCAGTAAGAAAGCTAACGAAACGATAAAAAAACAGTTTCATCAACCCAACCTCCACACTCATCTCCAACTACGCCCAAGTTATGAGAAGAATGCACAAAACATTGGAGGTCCCATTCAGACATAAACCGACGGACAGAAAGGCTATCCTTGAATCGGAGGGAGTAGAGCCGAAGCCTACTTCTCTTTATCCAGTTTTCTTTCCATACAGCAAGCTGTAGCTACAAGACAAGGTCTTCCCAAAGTATTTATAGTGATGTGCCATGTCCCTCTGCCACAATCACTACTTCATTTCAAATCCATTCATATGAACTGTTTAGATTGAAAATTGAAAAGAAAAGAAAAAACACCTAAGAAATGATAGCAGTATATCCCTTTAATATTTTACAATTATTGTTTCAAATTTTAGTTTGAGCATGGATTTTGACTTATTTTGTACCATTAAATAGAAATATCAATATTAGTAGTAAGAGAAAATGGTGGAAATTATGGTATAATTTACAGTAAAGTTAAAAGGATTTTAATTTTTTTTTTTAAATTAAGAAATAATTGAGTAAGCAGTGGGAGTAAATACAAAAATGTTGAAGAGCATATGAAATTAGGGGTGTTAAAAAATTCAAAAACCGAACCGAAGCGGTTTTTCGGTTATCTGAAAAACTGTTCGGTTTCGGTTAAAAGAAACATAAACCAAAATTTGGTTTGATTACCGTTTAAAGAAATTTTAAAACTGGATTCGGTTTAAAACCGGTTTTCACTTTAAAATTACAAAACCCTAAATCCCCAAATCCTTTTCTCTTTACTCTTCAGTCTCACCCTTATTTATCCTTTTTTTTTTTTTTTTTTTTCACACAACACACACTTTATCCTCAATCCTCACCATTTCTCTTTTCTCTTCCCTCTCAAATAAAAAATAAGTTAAATTAGAAAAAAATAAAAAAAAAATAAGTTAAGCGAAAACCGGTTTTCCCTAAACGGTTTGGACTTGTGTTCAGGAAAATTCCTGAACCGAAACTAGTTATAACACCCTTATGAAATGGTGGAAGTGGGACAAAGAATAATAGACCACATGTGTCATATTATTAATGACATCATTACACTATGTTAGCAAATAAGAAAATAGATGGAATATAGTTTTAAGAAATTTGATAAATTTTAAATAAATATAATTATTTATACCAAGAAAGGAGCAAAACAACCCAGTTTTCAAGCAAAACAGAGAGAAATGGTCTTAAAAGAAAAAAGAAGAACATTGTACAACTTAAAGATAAAAAGGAAGGTGCTTCCATGAAATTTTATACGAATATACTTAAAACACATAAAATCTAATTGACAGAATTTCAGTAGAACAAAAGTGATATATAAAGCTCAGCAATAATGCACTGAAATTGACAAGACTTATATTATCTAATTGAAGAGATCAATCTCCTCTTAAAAAGCTTACAATTCTACAAGAGTAGGTGCAAATTATCTTACAAAATTGCAGAAACATACTGCTTAATAGTCACAAGTATTTGAGACTGATTGTGCATGGTTCCCTTTCACAGTGTGGGTTCATAAAAGCAAAACTAGGTGGTGCTTGGATGATATGAAGACCTTCATATGTAGTAATACATAACTTGGATCTTCTCTACTCTTTCAACTCTTTTTTTACCGGGCATCCTCGATAGCATTATAGTAGTTCCTGTGTTTATCACATCAAATGTATATAAATCTTTTACATTTGGTAGAATTCAACTTATCTAAACACTAGACGTTCAAATTGTTGCCATACTTTGGATTCGGGCTGTTCTTCACTCTCTTTCCCATACTCCTCCACCTGTATCCATCGTCCAATATCTCAATCTCTGATTTTGTCTTGAACGCAACTCTCTCTCTCTCTCCGACCACTTTCCTTTCATCTATGTCACACGCAACCATTAGTATAAATATTACAAGAACAAATTTACATGACAAATTATTTACACTTTCCTTACTGTTACTAGGTCCTTCGGTTTGGCCACCAATTCCTCCCGATTCAATTACTTCATTTGCTCGATAAACCGGATTCTGAACAGCCCCGAAAATTGTGGCCGCTTGATCGTCCTCTAGTCACTGATCAAATGTGAAATAGTCGGAGAGCTCAAAATTGGTCGGTTCCGCGGTGTAGTCACTCTCAGGCGAGTCCTGAGGTGGAAAATTTGCATTATTACAGTTTTCGGACGACATATCGAACAAGTTAGGTCCGTAAGGAAGAGATTGCAGCATTTCTTTGTTTTGTAGAAATCTGGGAACAGAATTACAAGTTGGAGGTGGGTTCATGCTAAGGTTCCTGGGATATTGCAGGAAGCTTCAACATTAATTCTGAGAGCAAAGGGAAGATGTGAAGATGGAAAGGGAGTGGGGCATGGGGGGATGACTTAAAGAGAAGACTTGGAGATTTATATTTGTTTAGGTTGACGTTTTTTAATCAATTAAAGTCTCGTCCCAGCCTTACACAAAACTGAAATTGACTTCAACATTCATAATCTAGATTAACTGTTGCTGTTGTAACATTTATTTTTATTTAGAATAAGGCTTTCTTTTTTCAACTGGTATATTCCATCTTCCGCATGACCTATTTATTTGTACAGGAACTTACGAATATAAAAACATATTATTTCATCATTTATATATTGTTGTCCTATCCTGTGCAATTTAGATGAGAAATTTGAGATGCTCACAGTTTTAGATATATCATATACTACGACCATTTTGAATGCAAAAAACTCGTTGCATATTTAAACCAGTCTTTCATTTTCAAAGTTTGCATCAGCTGGTCTAGTTTATCGTATGAATTTAAGACCAATCCATTCCAGTCTACACGTGCTTATGACCTAATCGGTTTGTGTATTCATCGAAACACACTTTTGAATAAGCCACGGAAATATCGAAAAGACGATTTTTTTTTTTTTTGAACCATGCACCACTTAATACTTCTAGCCATGGATGTGAGGAGCAAATGATTAAAGGCCACATTGGCCTTGAATTTAATTAAAAAGCCATGTAGTTTTTTAGTCTTTACTAAATGATCTTATTTTTTATTAAGATAAACTAATAACAATTAAACACTAATCATGTTTAATTAGGATTAATGAAGTATTGTGTAATCTTTTAAAATTTATAATATGTCCCCAAAAACTTGAAATTCTTGCAAGCAAACCCAAACATAACATCTTCTTCTTCTTCCTCCCGCCATTAACGCATCCCTCCCTTGGTTGCTACTTATTCTAAGCTTCGTCTACATCTTCTTCTTCCTCCTTCCTATACATCTTCTTTTTCTCGCCATTAACACTTCCACCACAAATCCTCGTCCTCCTGACATTTCGTCCAAGTATGTGTATTTCCCCTTTCCATTTTATATTTCGATTTACAAAGATTTAATGATGGATTGAGTTTGGGTTATGATTTTGATTTAGTTCTTTAGGTTGTTGGGTTGTGTTTGATGTAATGCAAGTTGAAAAGAGTGAAATTTGTTGAATATTTTCTTGCATTGTGGGTAGTTGGGGGTGGTAGCACCAATTGTAGGTGGAGATGACTGAAAATGTGTTATGGATATCATGGATCGCTTAAGTAATTTGTTGTATGGCTTAAGCGATCTGCTATAAGTCTGGTATATGGCAGCAAATCGCTTAAGCTATCAAGTAAATGGCAGAAGATTGCTTAAGCGATCTACTATAAGTTTGGTATATGGTAGCAGATCGCTTAAGCGATTTGCTATAAGTCTGGTATATGACAGAAGATCGCTTAAGCTATTAGGTAAATGGCAGAAGATCGCTTAAGTGATCAGGCTTATTTATGCCAGATCGCTTAAGTGATATAATACATCTCTTAAGCGATCTAGTAAGCGATATATTAGATCGCTTAAGTGATACACCAGATCGCTCAAGCGCTTCTGCATATGCATTTTAAAATCTTTCAACCCTTAATATATCAGTTAATAATATTTGTTTTCTTGCATTATAGGTACTTGGTTATTATTAGACATGAGACAAGTTATTTTGGGTGCTGAATGTTTTGGTGAGTGAGTGCAGGAAGAAAGTTGCTGGAAGTGGATTGGGAAGAGCAAAGAAGTTATACCAATTGACGTGAGCATAAAGGTTAGTTTTGATGAGTTGATTGATGAAATAATTAGAAGAAGTGATTTGAGTTGCTCACGTAGTGATATAGTTGTAAAGTATGTTTTAAGCAGAGTTCCTGAACATTATAAGATACATTCTGCTATATTAAAGTCGGATGAAGATGTAAAGTTATATATAATTGATGTGGGCGATAATGGTTCGAGGCCGATTTTAAGGGTTTCTTTTGTAGATAAACCGTTGGAAGTTGGTTCAAAGGAAGGGGATAACGAGGTTGAGAGAATGCTGGCTTTAATTTGAAGTATAAGGGCATTGATTTCTTAGTTGAAAAATCAAGAGTAGGCAGTGATTTGGGTGGTAAGGAGGACACTGTAGAAGAGGTTGGTCATGTGCAGCAGAATGAAAATGTTGATGAGGAGGACCCGGTACATGTTCCCGCAAACATAAAGATTCCTTTAAATACAAATTATGCAGAAGGTGTAGTTTGTGAGGAAGAGAACATTATGGTCATTTATGTAGGTTCAGAGGTGACAATTGTAGGTAGTAGTGAATCAGCTCATGTTTTTACTAATGGATCTGACTTGCGCGTAAGGTATTTATTTGACAACAAAGAGGAAGTGGTAAGGAAGCTAAGGTTGACAAGTTCCAAACAGTGTCCTAGACAACTTCGTTAGCTAGCTGTTCAGATTCCTAATTTGGCTGATAAGAGAACTTTGAAATAAAGTCAGCAACAACCTACCCTTTAATTGCTGCTTTTGGTCTGTAATGCAGATCGGACTGGCTTAGTTCCATAGCCCACTTGAGTAACTTACTTAAAGCCTCTAGCTTCTAAAGGACCTGCCTGAGTGGGTAGTTGGTTAATATATGAATGGTGTGGGCATGGAAGTAAGGTCGCAACTTCCTAGAAGCGATCAAGAAGGCATAAGCTAATCATTCCATCTCTGGATACAGTGTTTTGGCATCCAGTAGTCATTTGCTCATGGAATATACTGGCCACTGAATTCTGCCATTTTCCTGAATGAGAGCCATACTGACCGCATACTAGGAGACTAACAAATAGAGAAATAAGATTTTCTTGGGAAGAGGCTTAGACAGAAGAGGTGGTTTTTTGAGATGCTCTTTTATGCTCTGGAAGGCTTGCTCTCACTTTGGAGTCCACTCAAATCTCTTGTTGGCCTTGAGTATATTGAAGAATGACAAACAACGATCTGTTGCCTCGATATAAAGCAATTGAGAACCACTATTCTCCTATTCAAGCTCTGAACTTGCTTTTGATTAGTAAGACTTTTCATATCAAGACTTTTCATATCTAGGAGAGCTTGGATCTTCTTGGGATTGACTTCAATTGCCCGATGGTTAACCATATACCCTAGAAATTTCCCTAAGGATACTCCGAATGAACACTTAAGAGGATTAAGTTTCATTCTATATCTCTGGAGTATATTAAACATTTATGCAAGGTTAACTATGTGATCTAAAGCGACATACGGTTTGACCAATAAGTCATCGACATAGATCTCCATTGATTTCTCGATCTGCTCAGAAAACAGACGGTTAACCAAATGTTGGTAGGTTGCCCAAGTGTATTTCAGACCGAAGGGCATGACTTTGTAGCAGTACAATCCTTGATCTATGATAAACAAGGTATGCTCCTCGTTCGAAATGTACATCGAGATCTGATTATATCTCGAGTAGGCATCCATGAAGCTTAACAGCTTGTGCTCGAAAGTGGCATCAATGAGTTGATCGATTCTAGGCAAAAGGAAATTGTCTTTCAGACAAGCTTTATTGAGATCCATGAAATCAATGTAGGTTTGCCACTTGTTATTGGGTTTCTTCACAAAAATAGGATTGGCAATCCAACTTGGGTAATGAGCCTCTTAAGTGAACCCGATTAAGAGGAGCTTATCCACCTCAACCTTAAGGGCAACATAACTCTCTAGGTCCATGGTTCTTCTTTTCTAGTGAACTGGTCTGACCTCACTATCGATGTTAAGTGCATGACATATTACATTCGGGCTGATCCTGACCATGTCAGCATGAGTCCATGCAAAAAATCTATATTTTGCCTAAGGAAGCTCATTAGATTGTTAGCGAGCTGAGGGCTGAGATTGCTTCGGATTCTCAACACACGAGTTGGCTCGTTTTGATCGACTGATACCTTAAATAGAGACTCAACATGCCCACTATGAGAATACTCCTTTTGAACACGAGGATCTATGTTGTCTTTCACTGGACTTAGCTATGGTTCAATCTTGTTGATTATCATAGCCTGTTCGGGAATGCCCACTGGCTTTCCTTTCCCTTCGCGTGCCATCTGTACTACTCTTACATAACAATCATGAGATTCATGCTGAGACCCCTTGACTTCCCCACACCTTGTCAGAGTGGAAAATTTCATCTTCAGATGATAGATGGAGGTGACAACTTTGAAGTTCCGAAGTAGAGGTTGTCCCAATATGCCATTGAAAGTGCATAGACAGTCTACTACTAGAAATTTTGTCATCTTAGTTAGTTCGTGGGTCTCATCCAAAGTGATAGGAAGTTTAATCGTTCCCTTGGGAATTAGATGATCTCCAGTATAGCCAAAGAGGGGGATAGAGGCAGACTTCAAATCTGCCTTTCCAATTGCATTTCCTTGAATGCTCCCTGAAACAGGATGTACACGATGCTCCCATTATCCACCAACGTTCTGTGGACTTTGCACTAACCTATTTTAGTGGCGATGACAAGTGCATCCTCATGAGGGTGATGCAATCACACAACGTCTTTCTCTAAGAAGGTAATCTCCTCTTCTCTATGCACCTTAGTAGGTTGCGGTGTCATGTTGAATACACTCACGGGATCATGACAAACTTCTCGAGCGTACTTCTCTTGGGCACCTCAAGAATTTCCCGTGAGGTGCGGTCCTTCAAATATAATCCCTAAGAAATGGAGACCCTTGCAACCACAGCGCTTCTTCCCATCATTTTCTTGATCCTTCTCCCGAGTAGGAGTTGGACCATCAACATACTCCTTGAAGTGCCCCTTTTTAATGAGGTCTTCAATAGCCTACTTAAGAGCTTGACATTCATCGATGTGATGCCCATTATCCTGATGATAACGACAATACTTCTTGCTCCTTCTTATTGAGGAGGGATTTTCCATTGGCTCTGGATCTCCGAGCATATTAGCTTCTTCTGATTTGTCCAGAATAGCTGATACCGATGCATTCAATGAAGTATACAAATTATTTTCACGATCGTGACGAGGGACCTAGGCATAAGATTTCCTAGGCTTAAATCACTGTTTCTTTCCCTTTCTCTGATTGTCATTAGCCCACTTGTGATCAGGTCTTCTAATACTTTTTCCTCGATTTTCCTCCCTCTAACTGAGAGCATTGGTCGAAGGACTGAGGTTGTGGCGATTCAAAATGGCTACTAAATTTTTAATTCTGAGATATTTCTCAATGAGGTTGTAGAAGCGAGTGAGGAAAAATCATCCTCATATTGCAGTTTCCTCCACATGTCAGTCTGGAGAGAACTCTTGCAATAATAAGAGTTTGAACTGAATCTTCAGGTGTATTAGCCACTTTATTCAGCTCCCTGTGGAACCTATCAATATAAGACTGAAGGGATTCTTTCCTCTCTTATCGTATGTTGCTAAGATAGCTCAACGGCATTGAGAACTTCCTATTAGCTTGAAAGTGTCTCAAAAATAATGAACTCATGCTTCCACGAGTTGATAGATCCTGGTAGAAGGGATCTAAACTAGTGCTTAGCATGGGCAATTAGAGTCACTGCTAAGCAGTGACATTTCACCAAGTTGGAAACTTAGTAAAGCTCCATGAGGTCGTTAAACTCATAAAAATAATCTTACAGGTCAGAATTCCTATCAAATGCTCGCATATCGGGCATTCTAAATCTTGATGGGAGAGAAGTAGTCAAAACTACTAGAGAAAAGGGAGATGCCTCAGCGACCTGCCTTCGCTCATTTTGCTAAGCTCTAAGCTTATCCAAAGCTCACTATAACTCCTTAATCTAAGAAAGCGGAGCCACCTAAGGATCACTTTCTGCAATGTGGGTTTGCTCCCCACAATTGCAATTAAGGAAAGACCATAGATCAGACTCTTCCATGCCTCTGTCAAAGCCTTTGGCATACCTTAGCACATGTTGGTTGGAGCCATGTGAAGGCATTGAATGGCTTGAGGAGTTATCCCAACCTCTACGGTGGTCAGAACCAACTTGCGGACAGTAGGTATTTTGCTCGCGCTGATGGTTGGAACCATCATTCCTGCAATAATGGGAATCTCTGTGCCGTGCACTCTTGTGGGGGTGCCCATGTGATGTGGCATGAAATGGCCTATGATGTGACATACCGCCAGGTCGTAAGGCCATAGGTATTCTACTTGCTTCATGACCAGTATTCACTAGCCCTTTCGAGCCTTTTGGCCCATTGTTAGCCACTTGTTTTCCCTTATTTTTACATGTTATAGTACGTGTGGTATGAGAGTTCGCCCATTTCCATGCTTTAGTGTGACCTACAGGTGTTTTTGTAGGTGGTACCGCCTTGTCAAAATTGGGTGGTACAACTTGATCCAAACAATCTAACCTTCGGTTAACTATTTGGAGAGTATTGTTGAACCTCTCTAGGTAATTCATGATAGCTAAATCGAGTTGAGAGGTTGAGGGAACGTCTGTCGTGGTACCTTAGGGAACTGGAGGTACTTTGGGAGAAGTAACATCCTATACTTGAAGGATCTCCTCATTGTTGGTGCTAGTTTGCTCGGTTTCGAGATCATGAGCCATTTGTTCACAAGTAGAACTGATAGATCAGAAATTCTGAGTGAAGAGCGGATATAAAATTTCAGGAGCCCTTCTTCTAATGCCAAATTATTGATGCGTGATTTTGACACCAACGACTCGCACATGCACAGTGCTAAGCTAGTCTTAGAAATTACACGTGAATGATTAATTCAAGAGCTAATGGATATAATCAAATACAAAGACTGAATAATAAACGAGAGAGATGGTTTTTAAAGTGGTTTGGATGCTTAAAGCAAATCCTACATCCATTGTTTCTTTTATATATGAGAGAATACAATAGGTCATATACAACGAACAACGAGTAGAGGTACAGTAACTGATTATTCAGATAGAATATCAAGTCAGTCTCTTTCTCGTAGGTTATCTTTGCTCTAAAAATAAAGATTACAATCAGAATCAGGGTTTAGGATCTGAATCCTTAAAATGAGCGGGGGAGTTCTCTATTTATAATACAGGAATTCAAGGTAATGATTACAAATCTGCAAGTGGGTTGGTGTTTTGCAAGTCCTTATTTGCCTTTTATTGGCTGATAACTTAGGAAATATCCTCAAATTATCTGGGGCTTGGACAAGTGTGCGGTCCTTAGTCACTTAAAAGCAAAACCTGAATCTAATAAGTTGGTGATAGCCGTATTCTTTCTGTCTTGGGTCGATGTAGTAGCACCTAGACAGCACAAAGCCTTCCTGAACTCTGATTGGTGCTTGCTGACATAAGCTTACATCAACCTTGGTTTTTTAGGCATAATAATTAATAAACACACCATGGTTCTTTCAAGACCACTCAACCACAAAAAAGTGAACCTTTATGCTGTGTGCGCAAAAAAATATAAGCAAAAAAGGGATCAGAATCGCCCAATTGTGAATTCTCTGAATTCTAGGACCATCAGCAATAATTCATTGCATTCCAAGACAACAACATATTATTATTTATCCTTAGCATAAAGCTGTAGAAGTTAATTTGCTATCCTAATTATATATAAAATTTATGCAATTAAATTACATACCTACTTGTATTAAAAAACTAACCTTATTGTATTCCAAATATTGATTGATCTATGGAGACAATTATACGCTAAAGCTGCAAACTTTGCTCAAAAGTAGAATAAAAAAATTTTAGACCCCAAGGGGTTGGCTTGGTGGACAAGAAGATTTGCTCATTTCATTAACTTCTTGGGTTTAAACCACCTTAGGCTCACCTACCACATTTGTGGTTGACCTGAAACATTTGGTTTGTAGAATGTTCAATGGGTCCTGGGGATTAACTAAAGTGTGCACAAACTAGCTCAAACACTGTCGTTAAAAAAAAAAAAAAAAAAAAATGTTAGTGGAGGCAAAATTGTCTAATATGATCATATAATTTTAGTTATATCACTTAACTTTATGGAACATACAGAATTACTAAGAAATAAAAACTAGTGTTTCGTTATTAATTAGTTGGAAAGGTCAATCCATCAATTTATGTTTATACGAACTCACAGCTAGCCTAATAAGCAATATATATTATATATTAATTTATAGTGTAAAGAATTTCTAACAAACAAAATTTGTTTACTTTTTCAATTTAGAGAATTTAGAATCATATTAATCTTTACGATATAACCAATTATTTTTTTTTTTATAATTTTTATGAACTTTAAGAAACAATATAAACTTCTTCACAACAGAGAATTATCAATTTGATCCCCTCATGATTGTAGTTTGGATTAAGTAATTATTTTTCATGATGCAAGAGTTAATTAACTGTCAAAGTTAAATTCTTTATGTTATCTTTACATCTGAATCTAGTTTGACTTGTGGTTGCATATGTATTTTCTGTTTGGCTCCAATTGACCCATTTGTTTGTTGCAGTTTTTCTCAATTGGTCCATTTGTCAACTATCTCAAATTTATTAAACATAACTTAAAGGGTGTCTTTGGATAGGAGGCACATAAGATAACGGGGATAATCTTCGTTGTTTTGCAAGATTTCGGTATTTGGTTTACAAGTAATAAAATATTACGAGTATCTTTTTTCACAAATAGTGTTTATTGTTGGTGATGTAGAGAGTAATCTGATGCCCTCCCCCACCCCTAGGATTAAAACAATACTGGGTAATCTATTTTTTGTACCATTTAACCCTTAATTAAATACCGTTTCGGACACAATTGCCCTCAAACGTCTACCAAATAACAATTAGCCTAGGCCCTTACATTTGAGAAATTAGCTAAAACACCCCAATCACAAAAAAAGTTTAAAAGTTAATAAAACATCCCCAACCACACAAGACCACCGCCAACCGTTACTCATGATCGCCAGCTGCCAATCGCAATCACCGTAATGGTGCACGGTCGGCTAGATCTGGTTGGCCGTATCCTGATAAGGGTGATCCATGGCAAAAAACGGCCAGATCTGGCCGTATGGCCATTTCATAGCCACATCTTTGGAAGTGAAATGACCATAGATTTGGTCGTGAAACAGTCATGGATTTATGATCCATGGTCGGAAATGGTTTTGTCAATGCATGACCGACCATATACGGCCAGTTATGCACCATTCTGTCAACCACTGGCGGTGGTGGTTAGCTGCCGGCAATGGCTTGGGGTGGGTGGGGATGATTTTGCTACAAATTAAAGTTTTATATGACTGGGGTGTTTTATCAACATTTCAAATGTATCGGGTTAAAAAAATGATTCAAAAAAATAATAATAATAAATAATGTTATATTAATATTTATAAAGGAGGGCAGTTTAGTAATCTATATAATATACCCGCCCATTTATCCCCCCAACCAAAGATATTATTCACCAATTTATTTGAACCAACTAAACATATTTTCTAAACATTCCCAGTAATCTTCAAGGTGACCTATCTTTCCGTTAATATTACATCTTCCTATAATAAAATATTATATGATCCAAACGCAGCGAAAAGGATATGTGCGGAAGAAAATTATACATGAATTCTATCAACATTTAATCAAACAATAAGAATAGAATCTAGTCATAATCAACAATATGCCAAAAGATCAACACATAGATTATAGAATACGGAATCAATGATTAAAGGCTATAGACAAACCTGTTTGTGCCATGATTTCTTGTTCTTGAATTCCTTATAGCAGAAGTGGCAGGTTTTCCAAAAGCGACCGAAAGCATTGGTCTTCCTTTCCAATAACACACATTGAATGACGACTTACAGTGGGTTGAGTTGTATTGATGCATTTGGAAAGGAAACCTAGCCAATTTTAATGTTGGTTAATTGGGTTCTCCCATTAAAGGCCCAAGCCCACACTAGTTGTCTACCCATATTTTTATAATGAAGTGTATTGGGAAATCTTGGAATGATTACATAAAGTCCATGTGGATATTTTTTTTGGACTACACATTTACCCGATTTTAAATAAAACAGAATTATAATTAATATTAGCCCACAATCAAAAAAATTTCTAACAATGTGATCCATTCATCAGATCTATCATCCATGTACAACATCACATAGATATGGCACCAAACATCTCACTTTCACGAGGTGTAATATGAATATATATAAAATGTTAATTAATAAATAAAAATTTAATGTGATAATAACAAAATTATATCTTGTTAGTAAAAGAATTTATATTTATACATCCAATTAGAATATGAAATGTCACTCTTTGTTTTATACATTCAAGATGGACTCGAGCTATAGAGGAAGAAATGGAGGCACTACTGAAAAATGATACATGGACTCTTGTTCCATTACCTAAAGGAAAATAGACCGTGGGATGCAAATGGGTGTTCTCCATTAAACACAAAGTAGATGAATCTATTGAGCAGTACAAAGCAAGACTGGTAACGAAGGGATATACGCAGACGTATGGGGTTGATTATCAAGAGACTTTCTCACCTATAGCCAAGTTGAATACAATTAGAGTGTTATTGTCTCTTGCAGCAAATCTTGATTGGCCTTTGCATCAATTTGATGTGAAAAACGCTTTTCTCAACGGTGACCTCTAAGGAGAGGAGTATATGGATGTTCCTCCAGGTTATACAATATCTTCAAATAATGGAGTAGTGTGTAAATTGCAGCGAGCATTGTACGGACTAAAGCAATCACCACGAGCATGGTTTGGAAGGTTTAGCTTGGCAATGAAGAAATATGGCTTCCAACAAAGTAACTCAGATCACACTTTGTTCTTGAAGCACCAGTTGGGTAAGGTAACTGCTTTGATAATCTATGCAGATGGCATGATTATTACATGAGATGATGAAGAAGAAATCTCTCTGCTTCAAAAGCAATTAGCAACTAAATTTGAGATGAAAAATCTGGGAGGACTCAAGCATTTCTTGGGAATTGAAGTTGCTAGGTCTAAGCAAGGTATATTTCTCTCTCAATGGAAATACATATTAGACTTGCTAACCGAAGTAGGGATGTTGGAGTGTAGACCTGCAGACACCCCCATGGTTCAAAATCACAAACTTGGAGCATACCTAGACCAAGTACCAACAGATAAAGGTAGATACCAAAGGTTAGTTGGTAAACTCATTTATCTCTCCCATACTCGTCCAGATATTGCATACGCTGTAAGTGTTGTAAGTCAGTTTATGGATAATCCAAGTCAAAGCCACATGGAAGCAGTAATTCGAATACTTAGATACTTGACGTCATCTCCAGGCAAGGGACTTATGTTCTCAAAATATAGCAGTAAGTTGATGATTTATGGATATATAGATGCGGATTGGGCAGGTAATATCACTGATAGAAAGTTCACCTAAGGATATTTTACATTTGTGGGAGGGAATCTTGTAACCTGGAGAAGCAAGAAGCAAAAAGTGGTAGCTTTGTCAAGTGTTGAACCTGAGTTTAGGGGAATGGCTAAAGGTCTATGTGAACTCCTTTGGCTAAGAAAGCTACTTACCGAAATCGAGTTTGCCCTTAATTCTAAGATGGATCTCTTGTGTGACAATAAAGCTGCAATTGCAATTTCCCATAATCCCATTCAACATGATCGTACTAAACATGTGGTGGTAGATCGACACTTCATCAAGGAAAATCTTAAAGAAAAAACAATTAGGTTTCCATTTGTGAAATCTAAAGATCAATTGGCGGATATCCTTACAAAAGCTATATCGAGCAAAGACCTCTACAACTCACTTGACAAGTTGGGCATGCGAGACTTCTATGCATCAATTTGAGGGAGAGTGTTGGCATGAGTTGTTATTGTAAACAATCAAGAGAAATTTTAGGCATTTAAAATGTGTAACATCTCATAAATAAGGGTGGTTAGCATGAGTCTAGGAGACAGATTTGTATAGCAAATATTTGTTTAGGTGTTATTCTTTGAAATGTATATAACCTATAGAAAAACATATGAGGAATAATATAAAAGACATAATTTTTGACAAATAATTCTTAATAAAAGATTTTCTAGTAGATATTATTTGTCAAGAAACGAATAAATAAGGTCCAGATTTTATAAAATAAATGAAATAATCAAGAACATCATGTTAATAAAGATCTTCACAGGTTTTATCATTTCTGAGTAATGTTGGTGAAAGGTTGAAAAGTGGACATGATCAAAGTTAGAGGAGCTGCTTGTAATTTCACATATGTCACTTACAAGCAACGGTGTCGCTTTGTAATGGTTGTCTTGTTCACTTCATTAGCTCACTATTAGCTACTTTACTCTTTCACTTCACTTCAGTTCAGTTAACTTTCTCTCCTTCAAAAAAACTCAGTGTATATAAATCCCTAAACATTGTAATCTCATTACTTTTACAAATCAATAATATCGTATCTCCCTTTTTCTTCATTTTCAGTTTCTTTCAGTTTCTGTTATGGTATCAGAGCCAAAGACTAACGTCAATGGAAAAAATTTCTGGAAATTTAAGCTCTAACAAGAACTCAGTGAAGATGTTTGGCAGCTCCACTTCAGTTTTCTCATCTAGTCTTCAAGTTGTCAGTCCGAAGCTAACAAGAGATAATTACAGAGATAATTATCGCTTCTGGAGATCGCAAATCCTATCAGCTATTAGAGATCATGATCTTGAAGAACACTTAACAGGTCAAGCTCAATGTCCTGAACCTCTTATTGCTTTAGATAGTAGTCTTGAACATGAGTTAGGTGAAGAAGGAATTAAAGAAACCCTAGGCAAAGAAAGAATTAATCCAGCTTATGTAGCCTGGAAAAAAAATGATAAGTTTCTTGTTACATGGCTTCTTGCGTCAATTTCTGAATGTATGTTCAGTGTTGTGTCCAAATGTAGATTTGCTACTGATATCTGGTTCGCACTTGAGACTGAATTTTTAAGTGATTCTAAGGCTAGAGCCCTACATTTAAAAAATCTTTTACAAAATACTCAAAAAGGTAACATGAGTGTGAATGAGTATGTTAAAAAGATGAAGGGAATTGCTGAGAGTCTATCAGCAAGTGGTCAAATCATTTCAGATAAAGACTTGCTCCAACATGTGTTAGATGGCCTGGGACCAGAATTTGATGCAGTCGTTGTCAATCTAACTTCCAGAATTGAATCAAAGTTTGATTCAATTTCATTACAGGAGGCACAATTTTTATTACAAAAATATGAACTGAGGCTTGAGAAGTTTAACTCCATTGATTTTCTTCATAGTTTTGTCAATGTTGCTGCTCTTAGTAATGTCCATAACAGATCTGTGTTCCTGAATACTACGTTGCTGTCATCTGCTCATACTGGTTCATCAAAGGAAGCTCCTGGACCTCTTAATCAGTTGCCCTCTCTTCAATATTCATTACCAACATTACCACAGGTCTATCACTCATCAGCTTCTCAGAATGCTCAACACTATTCACCTGATTTTGGAAACCAAACTGGTGCCTTCAATAGTACATTTTCTTCCTATCGACCTGCTGGATTTGTTGGACATGGCAGAGGTCGCGGCAAAGCTAATGGTAGAGGGAAGCCAATTTGTCAATTGTGTAGCAAGATTGGACATACAGCACCTCAATGTTACCATCGGTATAATGCCAACTATAACGGAGCACCGCCTCAGCTTTCTGGAAACCAGTCTGCTGTTGGTACTGGTTCTAATATGTTCCATTCTGGGAACACATATTCTGGTGGACAGAACCCTTCCTTCTTGAATGTTGGCTATCCGAATGTTGGCACATCTAATGGAAGTCAGCAGCAAACTTATCCCACTCAGTCTGGATCATATCCTCAACAAGAAGGGAATACTAGTATTCAGCGGTCAATTTCAAAGTCTCCTACTCGGCAACTTCATTCTGGTTTTCCCTCTCAGCAGCAAGGTTTTCGAGTCCCTAGTCAGCAACAACCACACTCTCCTAACCAAGTGTATTTTGCCTCTCATTCAGCCACTGCACCACTATCTCATCTTCAAGCCTCTCATATTACTTCAACCACACCTCCTGACCTAGCCTGGTACATGGATTCAAGAGCCACTGATCATGTCACCCCTGATCCACATCAACTAGTCACCAGCAGGAGCTATGATGGTAATGAACAATTGCAAGTGGGCAATGGTGAGTCTCTTTTCATATCTCATATTGGCCTTACCTTGTTGCCTAGTTGTTTACATTCTAAATGTGTTCACTTGAAAAATGTTCTTTGTGTGCCTAGTATTACGAAAAACTTACTTAGTATTTCCAAGTTGACTAGAGATAATTAGGTTGTTGTTGAATTTGATTCTGATTCTTGCACTGTTAAGGACAAAGCTACCAGAACAGTGTTGCTCAAGGAAGGTCTTAAAGGTGGTTTATATCAGTTGCATGTTCCTTCCACCCTACCATCTAATTCAGATACTGTGCCCAATTACTCTAGTTCATTGCAGCCCTTTGCTGCCACCTTAGATCACAAGACTTTAGAGTTGTCTGCTGCTAATTCTAGTCAGTTCAATTGTATTAGTAATTAGGTTGTTCCACCTGAGCAGTGTAGTTCTTTGAGTTAACTTAGCTGTTCTAGCAAGAATCATCAGAATAATTGTTTCTCAGATTCTTCTAATCTAAATGATTGTACTTTTTTTCAAAATAATAAAAGTTCTTGTTTGCTATCCTGTCAACATGATTCTAATCCTCAGTTATCTAATGTTACCTGCTATGAATTAAATGTTGCCACCAACAAACCTTGGGTGTATCCTGATCATTCTATTAATAGTTGTACAAACTATAATCATCATGGACAAGATCCATTATTTGCATTTCAGGTTAGCAATGCCAAAGAAACCAAGCTGTCTCTTTGGCATAATAGGTTAGGCCATCCTAATGCTGATGCACTTCAGAAAATTCTGATCTATTTGCATAAAGACACGGCTGAAACAGTTTCCACATCATCTTTACCTTTTTGTGATGCTTGCAAACTAGGAAAACTCCACAAGAATCATTTTCCTCTGTCACAATCTAGAGCAACCAAACCATTAGAACTTGTCCATAGTGACATTTGGGGACCAGCTCCAATTGTTTCTCTCGAAGGATATAGATACTACATTCACTTTATAGATGACTATAGTAGGTATACTTGGATGTTTCCCTTACGAACCAAGGCAGATGTTCAGTCTGTGTTTATCAAGTTTCATCATCTTGTTGAACGACAATTCAGCTATAAACTTCTATGTTTGCAATCTGACCAAGGGGCAGAATATAAGGGGCTGATCTCTTATCTTACAACCACAGGAATACAATTTAGGCGCTCATGTGCATATGTTCATCAACAAAATGGGAGAAGTGAAAGAAAACACAGACACATTGTTGAAACTGGTCTTACACTATTAGCTCATGCATCCATGCCCTTGCATTTTTTATGGCTTGCATTTGACACAGCTGTCTTTCTTATAAACCGAATGCCCTCATCTGTCCTGAACTTTATCTCCCCTTACCAAGTCCTATTTCATAGAACACATGTTTATTCTTCTCTTAAAATCTTCGGTTGCACCTGTTTTCCTTATTTGAGGGATTATAACAAACATAAGTTCAGTTTTCACTCTTCCAAATGTGTATTTGTAAGGTATAGTCTGATTCACAAAGGCTATAAATGTTACAATTCTGAAGGGAAAATCTTTATTAACCCTAATGTTCAGTTCAATGAGTTAGAATTTCCCTTCTCTGCAGAGTTGTATTTTTCTCCTAATTCTACAAGTCAGCCTTCAGCGTCTTTAAATGGCTTCATCTCTACAGATTCTACTCATTCAGTGTCTAGTTTCCCTTATAATATTGTGTCCTCAGCACCTAATTCTACTAGCAAAGAACTCCCTTCGAGCAACACTTGTTCTGCAGGTGATGATTCTACAGTGCAGCATTAGTATCATCATGTCAATAATTATCTGCACCATCTTGCGTCTCATTCAAATACAGACACCAATTTTCATAATACCTCTGATTTTTCTGATAAACTACCTACTGTACCCCAAACCACCTCACAAACACTCCCACCTAGTACTAGTCAGCCATCTCCTTCTCCTATACAACTAGCACCAAATACTAGTTCAACTCAATTCCCATGTTCTTTGGAAATTGATCTTACTGGTTATCTTCCAGCTGCCTCAACTAAACCCTCACTTCAGTCATCTGAATTGTCATCTCATCCCATGAAAGATCTCTTGCCTACTTGCTCACTTGCGGTTGATTTAACACCTTCACAGCCCTCACCATCCAACCTTTGGTTACCTTCCACTTCAGTCCCAAATATTCAACCTCATTCCACCACACCAAAAGTTACAAATATTCACCCAATGACAACCAGATCTAAAGCTGCTGCTCCCATCAATACTACTACTGCTTTAACCATTTTCAAACCTGTTCAGTCTGAACTTAATTCACTCAAAGCAGTCCCTACAATTGCTGATTGGCCAAGTGTACTGCCACAAGAGTTCACTGCCTTAACTGTATCCAAACCTGTCCATCCTGAACCCAATTCAGTTTTTGAAGCATTTAATATTGCTGAATGGAAGAGTGCCATGCAAGATGAGTTCAATGCCCTTATAAAAAATGGTACTCGGACTCTAGTTCCAAAAGAAGCTGATATGAATATAGTTGGCAACAAATGGGTTTTTAGAACAAAGTTTCATGCTAATGGAACTCTTCAAAAGTATAAGGCTAGGTTAGTTGCAAAGGGTTTCCAGTAGACCTTGGGGTTAAATTACTTTGAAATGTTTAGCCCTGTATAATCAGAATTGTTTTTACCTTTACTGTCACCTATGGCTGGGATATACAGCAAATCGGCGTCAACAATGCCTTCTTGAATGGTACTTTAAGTGAAACAGTTTATATGAGGCAACCCGAAGGGTTTGAAAGTATTGAATATCCCTATCATGTGTGTAAACTCAATAAGGCACTTTATGGACTCAAGCAAGCACCACGTGCTTGGTTTGATAAACTCAAACAAGCATTGCTTGATAAAGGATTCTACAGTTCAGTTTCAGATTCAAGTCTGTTTATTCTCAAAGATTCTGGTCAAGTGCTTTATGTACTTATCTACGTTGATGATATACTACTCATTGGTTCTAATAAATCTGCCATCCTTCAGCTGGTTCAAGATCTGAACAACCAGTTTGCCTTGAAAACTTTGGGTTCTGTCACTTATTTCCTTGGTTTAGAAGCCACTCAAACAGATGAAGGCATACATTTAAAGCAGACAAATTATGTCTCAGATTTATTAGCCAAAACCAAGATGCAGGATGCACATTCTTGTCCTACTCCAATGACTGCTGGTGTTAAACTCTTCACTGCCGATAGTGAGTTATTTCAGAATCCTAGCCTATATAGAAGCACCATTGGGGCTCTTCAATACTTAACATTGACCAGGCCAGATATTAGCTTCGCTGTGAACAAATTGAGTCAGGTTTCTTCAGGCTCCAACTGAGCTTCAGTGGCAAGCTTGTAAGCGGGTGTTAAGATATATCAAAGGGACTCAATTTCATGGTCTTATCTTCAAACCAGCAGCTTCTCTGTGTATTGAAAGCTATGCTGATGCAGATTGGGGTAGTAATCTAGATGATAGGAGATCCACAAGTGGCTATTGCATATATCTCGGTCCCAACTTGATCCAATGGAGTTCTAGAAAACAAAGGGTGGTTGCTCTCTCATCTACAGAGGCTGAATATAGAGCATTAGCTCAAACAGCCACTGAGTTGGCTTGGCTGGATAGTTTGTATTTTGAATTGGGTATGCAGTTGAATTCTTCCCCTATCATTTGGTGTGATAATATTAGTGCTGGTGCACTAGCTGCTAATCCAGTTTTTCATGCGCGTACCAAACACATTGAGATTGATACTCACTACATTAGAGATCGAGTGTTAGCCAAAAAGCTCACTGTACAGTATGTTCCTTCCCAGTTGCAAATTGCGGATATTCTAACTAAGGCTCTTTCTATTTCCCAATTTCAAGAACTTAAACAGAAACTCACTGTTACTGAAGCAAAGGTTACTTGAGAACTGTTGATTTTTTTTCAAAACTTCAGTTGGTTGCTTGCAGTTTTCTGGTTGATAGTTACAGTTTTCTGGTTGTTGGTACAACTCATTTAGTACTGGTGATTTATAGTTTTTGAGTTGTTTCAGTAACATTTTAGTTGCAGTTGAATTTCAGCCTTCAACTGGTTACTGCAACTGGTTGATATTCAAGTTTTTTTTATTGTTCTGTGACATACTGCAATTTGTGAAGTATTGAGAATATTGATTATGCAGGCTGAGCAGTGTCTTTTTCTGTGCAAAGTGCATGCAATTTGAAGAAGTGTTTTCTTTTTAGTTTGTGATGATTTTTTTGCAGTTTGCAAAGGGTTAAGAAATCAGGATATGCAGAAGCAGGTTCAATTTGGTGAATATTGTAGTTAGTGAAGTGTTTGAAGTATTGAGAAAACTGGTTCTGCAGGCTGAGCAGCATCTTGTTCTGTGCAAAGTGCATGCAGTGTGAAGAGTTTTTTTTTTAATTTGTGATGATTTTTGCAGTTTGCAAAGGGTTAAGAAATCAGGATATGCAGAAGCAGGTTAAGTTTGGTGCATATTGTAGTTTGTGAAGTGCTGAGAAAACTTGAGCTAATGTAGTTTATAACAGCTTGTAAATGCAGTTTATATCAGCTTGTAAATAGCTAATGGCAATAATCAGTTGGAGAATATTGTTGTTTGCAAAAAGGGTTGAGAAAACAGAATATGCAGTTTGCAGTTTGTGGTTGTTTAGTCTGTTGAAACAGATTCTGCAGCAGTTTCAGATGATATAGTAGTTTCAGCTGATGTTATGAAGTGCAGTTAATTCTGAAGTTGTAAATTCTATAGTTATGCCAAATGCAGTTAGTTCTGAAGTTGATACAGTAGTTTCAGCTGATGTTATGAAGTGCAGTTATGAAAAATGTAGTTAATTCTGAAGTTGTAAATTCTGCAGTTATGCAAAGTGCAGTTCTGCAGTTATGCAAAGTGCAATTAGATCTAAAGTTGTAAATTCTGCAGCAGTTTCAGTTGATGTTATGAAATGCAGTTATCTATAAAGAATCAAGAACTCTAAAGAAAATGTCAAGTCTGTGCAGTTGTTCCTTAGCAGTTTTGTGAAAAGAAGTGAAGTGCACTACTCAGAGGCAAAGTGCGGTTTTCATTGGTTTACGTGAGGATAGTTTAGTTTACAGGGGCATGTTGATCACAGAGTTCAAAGTAAGGCAGTTGAGTTTGAGGGGGAATGTTAGTGAAAGGTTGAAAAGTGGACATGATCAAAGATAGAGGAGCTGCTTGTAATTTCACATATGTCACTTACAAGCAACGGTGTCGTTTTGTAATGGTTGTCTTGTTCACTTCATTAGCTCACTATTAGCTACTTTACTCTTTCACTTCAGTTCAGTTAACTTTCTCTCCTTCGAAAAAACTCAGTGTATATAAATCCCTAAGCATTGTAATCTCATTACTTTTACAAATCAATAATATCGTATCTCCCTTTTTCTTCATTTTCAATTTCTTTCGGTTTCTGTTAAGTAAAAAAAATAAATTGTTGATTACCAAATTGGACTTTGCTTAAATCTTCCAGAACATCGTACATGGTAAGAGTAAGTGAACATCATAAACTGTTGACAAATAGCATACTAAAAGCAAAACATATGGTTGATGTTACTTTGTAATTTTATAATTTTAAATTTAATTAAATATACTTACCGAAAATAAATAATGAGGAATAAAAAATGTTTTCTGAGATGAAAACGATGGGAACAATATACATGTGTTCGTCGTATTTTGGACCCCTCTCTTAATTTCTTTGTTAATAAAGAATATTTAAAGCAATATTGTTTTGTATTTTCTAAATGCAAAATGAAATGGACACCGAAAGAGTTATTCACAATTTCACATTGTATATTTTTATTTTATTTTTAAATTTTTTATTCCTTGAACTTTATAATTTGAATAAATTCTATACACGTTAATAAATATTTGTTATCTATTAATATAAAACTTTTAGCTTTTTTATATTTGTTTGTGTTGATCAATTGGGTTATAGCTCACACCTTAAATATATAATTTATAATGTTAGACCTAATTAAGTTTATAGTCATTTGTCAATTTCGATCTATGATTTTAACAGGTGATTTAATAGATGGTTATCATTATCATCATTATTAATTTAATACAACATTAGTAACTTGTACACCATGAGATATTCCAAACTGGATTAAACATGCACCAAGTACAAAATAGTTTTTTCTTTCTTTTAATAGGGAATTAATTGTGAGACTATAATAATAAAAATCATCCTATCAATCACAAATTAATTATTGTTTTATGCCCATGAGGGATTTTAAATAAAAGACTTTTTGGTAGATATTATTTGTTAAGAAAAAAAGAGGAGAGTCTAGATTAATAAAATAATAACAAATATTGTGTCAAGAAAGATCTTCACATTTTTTGTAAGCATCATGTGTTTTTGACTGATAGCATTTTAACAAAGAATACTTAAAACAATATTTTTTTTTTTTTCTAAATGCAAAATGAAATGAACAGGGGAAGAGTTTTTAACATTTACAAAAAATTTAAAACACAAAAAACTTTGGCTTTGTAGGAATGGAATACAAAATAATTGCAAATATATATTATATGATTCTTAATTGTTTGAGCCTTCGATGTGCCCAGGAATCTTCAAGTTACATTAAGCCATCTATCTTCTTCAACTATTGAAGAATGACTCATTCTCAAATATTGAATGGAACTTTTTTTTCTTTAAAAAGAGAAAATTAAGAAAAGAATACCAAGGGGCTTTAAAATATAAATAGAACTCAAAAGTCTCAAAAACATGATTTTGAGATTTGATTTATCTTTTAAATATTAGAGTATTCGTTTCAGAAGAGTATATAGACTAAAAAAAAAATTCAACGTACAAAAACAATTAATTGATAGATTATAAAAATGGTATATACCTAGTTAAGGAACAGATAGTACAAAGACCTATGCAGTCCATATTTTATATTAATTATGACTTAATGAAATTGAAGAATTTTAATGGAGTTCTTGTTGTGCTATCTTAATCAAAATTTGTTGACCGAATGATTAGTTTCTAATTAAATATTTGATCTCTTTTGACAGATGTTTTAGAAAAGTATTTAACGATGTTATGTGTTTATTTATATTATCTAAAGATGTCTTTCTCATACTTACATAACTTTTCAATGACAGCATCTATGCTTTATGTTAAACAATCTAACTAAATGAAATAAACCTAACCACGAACAAATAGGCAATGAAGTTTATAAATCAGAACACGTCCTTTTTGACATAGCTTTAAGGATATGTCATATGTACATAATACTGAAAAAAGAACGAAAGAGAAAATTAAATCATCAACATTGTGTAAAAGAATAATCTTCTGCCATAGCATCAGTGGCTAACTTGTGATCACAAAATGAGTTGGTTGATTATTATAAATCAAATTATTAGACCATCTCGTGTTAAGAATTATTTTCATAGTTTTTCTTAGCATAGTGAATTATTGACTAGAAAATGGGTTTCTTCGTGCTCTATTTAATTAAATAATCAAGAGTGTTATATTTAATCACGTAAATATCATTGCTTTTGGATTACGATTGACAGAATATTATGGTTTTATGGTTAACTTTTTGAAAGAATTTATGTTTAAGAATATATTAAATGTTCAAGAATATGTTTAGTATATAAAGAAATAAAGAAAAAATTGTGTTAATTCAAATGGGTCGAAAATTCATTTTTCTAGAAAATTGATAATCAAGAAACCTGAAAAATTTGAATAAACTCGAGTCGTTCGAGTCTAATCACTTGAGTCCAATCACTTGAGTAGGGTATATAATATTAATCTCACTTAAGTTAACTGTTTTGATCTTTTGTATGAGTCATATTAATATTTTTCATTTTATATAATCTTTTATGTAAAATATAAATATCACCTATATAAAATATAAGAAAGATCCAATCAAACAAGGTTAATATCATTACTCCTCACTCGAGAGACTAAACTCAAGCCCATTGTGAGCAAAATTTTAGGGTAAAACCGAAACCAACTAGTACCCCGAGTCCTGATTCCAGTTCCTACTTGAAATTGACCCTCATAGGGTTGATTCTAGTTCTCAAAAATCGGAACTAATACTGTGCGGTTTCGGTTCCGGTTCCACCACTGTAGGAATTGGGACTGAACTATAATTTTTGTAAACTATTGGGGGTATATGTGTAGTTTCAGGAGTGTTTATTTGTTATTTTTAAAAAGTGGTGGGTAATTGAAATTATATCAGGTACCCGAGAGCGAAACCAAAACCTGTGTTTCAGATTCCGGTTCCTGGCTTCTAGGAATCAAAACTGGCAAGTTCCTATTCCGGTTCTGGTTCCAAATCCAAAGAACTGGCTGGTTCTGGTTCCTTTGAATTTGAGTGGGTACTTGAATCCGCTCACCCCTAACTCAAGCAACTTGAGATTCTACAATTTTTATGGAATCAATTCTTCTGTTTCAAGTTTTAAGAAGTGAGGTTCCCCCCCCCCCCTAAACATACAATAATTCAATTATATTAAATACACCCCTAAACATATACAAACAACATAAAAAATGTAAATCTAAAAACATCAAAGAGAATAAAGAAGAGAAAAGGAGAAAAGAGGTGAAAGAAAAAAATGAAGTGAAGTGAATTGAAGGAGAAGAGTACAATCGTTCATAATTTACATCAAAGATCTTACTTACAAAGACAATTAGGATGTATTATCTTTTAATTTGAGTCTTAAAATAGAGTCATATAAATAATTATTTCTTTTTAAATGAATATGCACATTAATATATCTAAAATATACCTTAAGATTAAAACTTCATACCATAAACACATCATGTCATGTTAACTTAATCGTGGTTCTGCTTTTAGTTAATTTTTCTATCAATTATCTTAAAAAAAACTTACTAGATTAAAACTTCATACCATAAACACACCATGTCATGTTAACTTAAACGTGGGAGATCATATTCTTAATTCTAATTATATAACTAAAATCTAAAATCCATTGTATTATAAAGAATTAGCTTACTCTTGGCCACCGAGGCCTTTAAGTAGCCAAAGGGAAAAAGATTTAAATGAAAAACATGTTTCTTACTATTCCCAGCTACGTCTATATAACAGGAGCTTGAAGACTCTATGAACTCACTATCTCTTGAAGCACAAAGCTATATTCAGCATTCTACTCCATTTATTGTTTTTTCTTGAAATCAAACTTATAATGTCTCTTCACGTTTCAGCCGTTCCTTCTTCAGTAAAAAACAATGCTAAGGAAGAAACTAAACGTCGCTCGGCTGATTATCATCCTAGCATCTGGGGGCATCATTTCCTCTCATATGCTACTGATTCCATGGTAAATTGTTTCTTCTAATTTAATTTCTATGTACTTAGTGACTGCTTATGAGAAAAATATGCTTTTGAGTATGTACAAAAACAACTAATTATATAATTATGAAATAAATTTCATTTAAACTATTCTTTGCAAACTGATGTGATAATCTTACGTATTTGACGAGTAAATTTTACAAATTACCCCTGAGTTATCCGAAACTTAATTCTCTTCAATAAGAACTAAGTCTTACATATTTTCTCACCAATTTATTTTGCTTGTTCAGGAAAGTGACGATGATAACGCAAAACTACTGAAGCTGAAGGAGGAAATTAAAAGCATGCTAATGGATGACGCAAACAAGTCTCTGCAAAAACTTGACTTGGTTAATGTAATCCAACGCTTAGGGGTCTCTTATCATTTTGAAAGTGAGGTTAATGAAATCTTAGAAGACGTCTATAAGGCTCACAATGAAAGTGATTCGGGAGATGACACTGATGACTTGTATTCAATCTCTCTTAAATTCCGCTTGCTTAGACAACATGGTTATAAAATCTCATGCGGTATATATTATATATTCTTTATCCTCGGCAATTACTTTTTTTTTTTTTTTTTTTGTAAATAAATTCCTTAATTACTTTATGTAGATGTGGTGTGTTGTGTCGTGAATAAGCAGATGTGTTCAACGAATTCAAGGACAATAATGGGAGCTTCAAGGCATCTCTTGCAGAAGATGTTCGAGGAATGATAAACTTGTACGAAGCCTCAAATCTCAGGGTTCATGGAGAAAATATACTAGATGAAGCTCTTACTTTCACTACCAATCACCTTGAGTCGCGGGTAGCAACTCAACCCAGCTCTCCACTTGCAGGGCAAGTTAAGCATGCCTTAACTCGACCTCTTCGCAAGAGTTTACCAAGGCTGGAGGCAAGATATTACATGAGTATCTATCACGAAGAAGCTTCGCACATTGAAGTTATATTAACTTTTGCAAAGTTAGATTTCAACATATTACAGAAGTTGCATCAGAAGGAACTCAGTGCTATTACAAAGTAAGTTAATAAAATTTAATCATGATTAATTTCAAGCAGTTTTTCATTCTACTGAACTATCTAATGGTATAGCATTGCCCATTAGATACATGGTATAGCAAATTTTACATTCTCCATGATTAACTTAATTCTCCATTTATGTGATTAGGTGGTGGAAGGATTTAAACTTCGCCCAGGAGCTACCTTTTGCAAGAGACAGAATTGTTGAGTGTTACTTCTGGATATTGGGAGTGTATTTTGAGCCGGAATATTTAATGGGTAGAAGATTTTTAACCAAAGTGATCTCCATAACTTCCATTATAGACGATATCTATGATGTGTATGGTACAATTGATGAACTTGAGCTGTTGACCTCAGCAGTTGAGAGGTAATTTGTTTCATAATCTTGATGACCTTCAGTCATCCAAAATTTATCATTATCCTTTTTTGGTTATAATAAGCTAGCCATTTCTCTGTTTCAGGTGGAATATCAGTGCCATAGATCAACTGCCTGACTACATGAAACTATGTTATAAGGCTCTTCTTGATATTTACAGTGAAATTGAACAAGAAATGGCGGATCAAGGAAAATTATACCGCCTTGATTTTGCAAAAGAAGCAGTGATGCTTTCATTTCAAGCCTTTAATTTGTGTAGTTTAAAACCACGTACTATTGGATTCTTAGTACTTGTACTAATAATTTCGAATTGGATTTTTGGTTTCACAGATGAAGAGTATAGTTAGAAATTATCATACTGAAGCCAAATGGTGTCATGAAAAATATTTTCCAACACTGGATGAGTACATGAGTGTAGCATTGGTTACCAGTGCGTACCAATTGTTAACCACAACATCTTTTGTAGGAATGGGAGATGTTGCAACCAAAGAAGCCTTTGAATGGTTATTCAGCTACCCTAAGGTTTTGAAGGCTGCCTCAATAATTTGCAGACTCATGGATGACATAGTGGGTCACAAGGTACATACTGAACTAAATTAATTAATTAATTCAGAAATGATCAATATATATTTTTAACGATTGACTTTGCATATAAATGGAATAGCATGAGCAAAAGAGAGGACATGTTGTCTCAGCAATTGAATGTCACATGAAGGACCATGGTGTTTCGGAAGAAGAGACACTTAAAGTGTTTCGTGAGCAAATTGCAAATGCATGGAAAGATATAAATGAAGCTTTCCTTAAACCAACTGCTTTTCCACTGCCTCTGCTTGAACGGATTCTTAATTTTACACGTGTAATAGACCTTCTCTAGAAAGATGATGACTGCTACACCAATTCTTATTTGACAAAAGACCATGTTGCCTCATTGCTCAGGGACCCCGTACAGCTCTAAAGTTTACTACCATTCATCAATTATCTTCTATGCGAATCTACTGTGTTTTCAAGCAATAATAAAATAAACTTGTTCTGTTGAAAACATTTATATATAATGCTGTCATCAAGCATTCAGTTATTTGATTTCTACTGTTAGCTAGTTGTCCATTTGCTCTGCCTATAAATACCTCTTCATAGGGAGATCTATTCCAACTCCAAGTACAAACTAATTGCAATAATCAAGAAACCTGTTTCTATGTCAATTTATCCACGAAGTTCGTAAAAATTGTGAAGATCATTTTTAATCACCAATTAATATTTTGATTTGTATCACATCGAGAACCATTTCTTCACAAATAATTAATGACGTCTTCCTTGCTGATTTATGGGTTTTCTTAAGAATTTAACTAAAATTTATTTTGGCAAATTAAAATGATTGAACTGGGTAGAAAACTTCTTTGTATGCCAGTGTAATTAAATAATCACAATATAAAGAATATTGTATTGTTATGATAAAAAGTTTTGCCCCTGATTGTTATACTATTTCGAATCATTATGCTGTTATCATATTTAGATCGAAAAATATAATGTGTTTGTTTATTTATTGAACCAATTCATTCAGAAAATTAATCTAACTCAAATAGGATTTTTTTATCTCAAAATAAAAATTATATTCTATTCAATTCAAAACACATTTTTTTTTTTTTTTTTAACTCTATTCAACTAAAAATAATTATGTTTCACTTCTTCCAATTTGAAAATATCTATCCAGACCACCACCGTTACCGCGCCGGGGAGCGGGGTGGGGGGGGGGGGTTGCGGCGTGGGGCGCGTTGGTTGTTGTGGTGTGTATGTGTGTGTGTGTGTGTGTGTGTGAAGGAGGGTCAGATTTATGCATATCATATTATTCATGCATAAATCGATGATTTGTTATATATCAAGACACTGTGGAAACTTTGTTCCCTCCAGACAATTCCACTGCATATATTCTCTTTTTGAATTTTTTGTGCTTTCTTTCTTTTTTATTTATTGTGAGTGAAAAAAAAAATATCAAGTATAAATTAATTCAGATTTATAAAATCTTATTAAACAAATATAATATATTATATATTAACAAGGGAATGTTCTTTTTGATTAGGTCTCTTAAAAACAGTTTTAATACCCAGATCCTGATGTTGAAGCAAGATATTAATTAAGAGTTTATGTGATGCTAACCCGTATGTAAATTGAGACACCTAGTAATTTCTAAATCCTTAGATTTTACTAAATTGATGCATATAATTTGGTATGAAAATTAAAGTTATTATTGTCTTGAACATTTTATTTATATTTTATTATACAGTAGTTATAAAATTTTAGCTTGTGTGTATGGTATCTGTTTCATTAGTCATAATTTATAAACAACCATCGAGTTCAAAACTTGGAATAGGGATTATCATATTAGCTAACCCAAATGTATAGAAATTATATACAGTAGAACCTCTTTATAGTGGTATTTCATATAAGAACAACCTCCATGTAGTCATAAAAAATTACAGTCCCAACTTGATTATGTTATAAATAAGAATAAATTTTACATTGTAATAAGTTGTAGTTTTTCAAGGTCTCGTTTTAAGGAACTTGCCTCTGCATAGTAATAATTGTATGTATATTATAAAAAAAAAAAAATATTATATTACATTAAATGTTTGAGATGAAATAAATATTTATCTAAAGTTGTTTGAGACAATGATTTATGTTTTAGAGTTGTTACCATATCTTTTATCTTGCAGGCATGTAATAAGTAGCCAACATGGACATCCTTTTGTTGAAGCCAAAATATTTATAGCTACATGTCTGGAGCTTCTTGGCACGAAACTTTTGCTATTTCCGTACTATATTCATCCTCAGGATTATCTCATTCCTCTTCTTGTCTAATTCTAATAATGATTTCTTCTTCAGTTAAAGCATACACGACTTATTGCTTATTTGGATGATTAAGGAAGATATTAATATCCATTTGATTAGTGTAGTGAATTTGTTAAATCTGATCACTCAATTTTGTAATGACTCTGATATTCATTTCCATACTATCAAAATAATAATTCTTGTAATTACACCTCTATTAAGTTATAACCTCCTCATATTAATAAATTTAGTTGGTCCCAACATTATGACTATAAAGAGATTTTACTATATATATATATCACCGAGGTCTCTGGGTCAGCTTGTGCATACTAAAAGTTTCAAAGAAAGAAGAAAGAAAGAGTAAAGAGAACTTTGAAGAAAACTGCAAATCTGGTAAATTTGATTAACTACTTGTACAAGAGATCAACTTCTCTTTAATATTAAGAGAAAGAGAGCTGCTCTGAACTTTTAGTAACATTAAAGAGTAAAGTTAGAGAGTTGAGCTAAACTGAACTTTAGTAAAGATAAACAGTGACCAAAACGACACCACTTTGAAACAAAACACTGCAATTACACAAATGACCTTTTACTAACATTCCCCCTTAAGCCATACTATCCCTTTTCAAAACAACTCATTTTGTGGCTAACATTCCCCCTCAATTCATACTATCTCTTCTTGGATTAATCTCAGCTCTTGCAACAAAAAAATTCTGGATAGTTGCAAAACAATTCTGAACAGCAAAAACTTCTGGACAGCAAGCAGATTATGCAATTATGCAATTCTCCAAACAATTCTGCATTTCACCAATAAAAGATTTCAACAAAAATTTCTGCATTTCAATTCTTCTGGACAGCAAGCAGATTCTGCAATTCTCCAAACAATTCTGCATTTCATCAATAAAAGACAAAAAAATTCTGCATTTCAACAGCAATTTGTGCTAATTCTGCACTTTGTGTAGATGATTCTGCACTTCAACAACAATCAGTTCTGCAACTTGTTGTGCAGATAATTTTGCATTTCTACAACCAAACAATGCTGCATTCAATCAGTCAATTAACCCGTCAACAACATTCAATCAACCATATTTCAACAACAATCAGTTGTGCAACTTCTTGTGCAGATAATTCTGCATTTCAACAACAATCAGTTCTTCAATTTGTGCAAACAAATCTGCAATTCTACAACCAAACAATGCTGCATTCAATCAGTCAATTAACCCCTCAACAACAGTCAATCAACGATTCAATAGCAAGCAGAAAATAATTCTGCATTCGCCAATCAAACAACCCTTCAATCAGTAAATAATTCTGCATTCACCAATCAAACAAATTCTGCATTCACCAATCAAACAATAGGATTAATCTCAATATGCTTTGTGCGTGTATGAAAAACAGGATTGGCTGCCAATGCTCCAACACTGATATTATCACAACAGATTACTGGTGAAAAGCTCAAGACAACTCCCAACTCAGAAAACAAGCTGTCCAGCCAAGCTAGTTCAGTAGCTGTGTGTGCAAGTGCTCGGTACTCAGCTTCTGTTGAGGATAAAGCCACCACTTTTTGCTTCTGAGAACTCTATTGAATCAGATTGGGACCTAAGAAAACACAGTACCCACTTATGGATCTCTGGTCATCTAAGTTACTTCTCCAATCAGCATCGGCATAGCACTCTATACTTATAAAAGCAACTGGTCTGAATTGTAACCCATGAAACTGAGTGCCTTTGATGTATCTTAGCACTCTTTTACATGCCTGCCACTGAAGTTCAGAAGGTGATTGAAGATATTGACTTAGCTTATTTACTGTAATGCTTATGTCCGACCGAGTTAAAGTCAAATATTGTAAGGCTCCGATAGTGCTTCTATAGAGACTAGAATCCTGAAATAACTCACTATCACCTATAAACAACTTGTTTCCAATAGCCTAGGTGTTGGACAAGAATGAGCATCCTGCATTTTTGTTTTAACAAGAAGATCAGTGATATATTTAGTTTGTTTTAGGTGAAGCCCTTATGAATTTCTTGTTGCTTCCAATCCCAAGAAATAAGAAACTGATCCAAGACTTTTTAATGCAAAATGATGATTCAATCCTTTAATAAGTTGCAGAATTGATGATGTGTTTGAACTAGTTACAAGTATGTCATCCACATAAATAAGGACATACAAAACCTGAGAGTTATCCTTGTAGATGAACAAACTTGAGTCAGAAATCGAGTTCACAAATTTTCTGTCCAACAAGGCTTACTTAAGTTTGTCAAACCAGGCCCTTGGGGCTTGTTTAAGACCATAAAGAGCCTTTTTAAGCTTGCACACATGAAAGGGATACTGAAAACTCTCAAAATGTTTAGGTTGTTTCATAAAAACCGTTTCACTTAGAATGCCATTGAGGAAGGCATTATTGATATCAATTTGCTGTATATCCCATCCTTTGGAGACAGCTAGAGAAAAGATAATATGGATAGTTGAGGGTTTGACAACAAGGCTGAAGGTTTCAAAGTAATCCAATCCTGGAGTTTGTTGGAAACCTTTGGCTACTAATCTAGCCTTATATTTTTGTAAACTCTCATCAGCATAAAACTTGGTTCTAAAGACCCATTTGTTGCCAACAATATTCATATCTGATGTTTTAGGAACTAATACCCAAGTGTCATTAGCCATTAAAGCATTAAACTCTTCCTGCATTGCCTTATTCCAGTTAGGATGAGCTAGTGCTTCTGTTACTGTGTTTGGTTCTGAATGAACAGGTGGTGAAGAAGCAGGTTTTGAAATGATAAAGGCAGTGGTATGTTGAGATGGTGGCTGAAGAGTATTAGTGTTTTGGGAGGCTGTAGGTTTAGTGTCATTAGTGTTTTGGGAGGCTGTAGGTTTAGGATTAATAAATTGAGGAAAAATTGAAGTACTAAGGGCTTGTTGGGAGGCTGTCTTGGCTCTAGTTTGCATGGGATGTGTATTGGTGGAAGAGATATGCAGTGGGTGTTTTTCAGTAGGAAACAGTGATGAGTGCAAGTCAATAACAAGTGGACAGCTAGATGAACTCATTTGTGTTTGACTTTTGTATGTCAATGGAGAAAAAGAGGTGAGATCAACAACTAAAGGACAATTTAATAGAGTTGAAGAGGATGTAGTGGGCATGCATAATGATGTGCTAGGATTAGAATGATGTAAGGATGTATTGGAACAAGGAGATGAAGTAGTTGAAGGATGAAGTAAAAGAGAAGAAGATGGCTTACCAACTACTGAAGAAGGATTTGGTAGAGGGCTGTAGGAGCAACTTGTGGCCTATTATCAGTTACTGATGGAATTGAAACAAAAGGAAAACTGGAGACTAAAGGATTAAGACCTAAAGAACTGGAAGATGCTGAAGAATTTTGAGGATTTTGAGAAGTGGAAGGCTTAGACACATGAGAACTGAAACCAAAAGCAAATGGAAAATCTGTTTCATTAAATTGAACACTAGGTGTAATAAAAATTCTACCATCAGAATTGAGACATTTATAACCCTTGTGAACAAGACTATAACCCACAAAAACACACTTGGAGGAGTGAAAACTAAACTTGTGTTTTTGAAAATCTCTCAAGTATGGAAAACAAGCACACCCAAAGACTTTAAGAGTTGAGTAAAGAGGCTCATGACAAAACAAAGTTTGATATGGAGAGATAAAATTCAGAACTGATGTAGGTAGTCTATTTATGAGAAAAACAGCAGACTCAAAGGCTAACCACCAAAAATGTAAAGGCATAAATGCATGTGCAAGAAGTGTAAGGCCAGTTTCAGCAATATGTCTATGTTTTCTTTCACTCCTACCATTTTGTTGATGAACATAAGCACAAGAGTGCCTAAAAAGTATGCCAGCATTGGTTAGGTAAGGAATTAAACCCTTGTATTAAGCTCCCTGATCAGATTGTAAACATTTCAACTTATAATTGAATTGTCTTTCAACCAAATGATGGAACTTAATAAAAACAGAGTGAACTTCAGCCTTAGTTCTTAAAGGAAACATCCATGTATATCTACTATAATCATCAATGAAGTGTATATAGTATTTATAGCCTTCTAAGGAAGTGACAGGGGCTAGACCCCAAATATCACTTTGAACTATTTCAAGTGGTTGGGTTGCTCTATTATGGGAAATAGGAAAAGAATTTCTGTGTATTTTGCCCATTTTCCAAGCATCACAAAAACCTAATGAAGAGTTGAAATTAGCCTTGCTTGAGGTTTTAAGTAACTTAACCAGAATTTTGTGTAAGACATCTGCATGAGGATGACCAAGTCTATTGTGCCAAAGTATTAAAGAATTATCCTTAGTATTGGTGACTTGAAAAGTTGAAGGTGTGTGAGATATTAAGCCATGGATATGTTCTAAATTTGTTGAGTGTGAGTTTAAGTGCTCCATTTTTGGTAGAGCAGTAGTTTGAGTATGCAGATTAGTGGAGTTGGAGGTATTAGTGGTGAGTTGTGTACTCAATGGTAAGCTTTCAGATGAGGAAGTGGGTTTTGTGTGAGATGTAGCAGTGTCAACACTAATTTCTGGTGTGATGAAATAATCAGAATTGAAGAACTCAGTGGGTTGTGAACTCTTGAAAACTGAACTAGAACTAAGTGACTGTGTGCTTTGAGAAACTGAACCAGAATTAGATGACTGTATGGTTGAATGAGTAGAATGCAAATGATGTCTATCAATAGAATGCAAATGACAATTATCAGCATTAGAATCAGCAGATGCAGAACAAGAATTAGTAAAATTGGCAGATGCAGAACAAGGGGGGTGTTTGTCTGAGCTTATGAAAATGAGCTTATAAGCAACAAGTGCTTATAAGCTAATTTTAGCTTATAAGCATTTGAAATTTTAAGCAATTACGTGTTTGGTTAAAATACTTATAAGTGACTGATAAGTAGTTGACGTGTTTGGTAAAATGTGGCTTATAAGTATATTTTTTATAAAATGACTAAAAAAGGTACTACATTAAACAAGGGTATACTAAGGAATTTTAAAATTAAACAAGGATAATGTGGTAATATACTTGGTCAAACTAGCTTATAAGCAGAGTGCTTATAAGCCAAAAAAAAAAAGTACCTCCCCCCCAACTTATTTTTTTTGGCTTATAAGCTCAACTTATAAGCTAAAAAATGTTATAAACAAACATGTCAGCTTAATTTTAGAGCTTATAAGCTAGTTTGACTAGCTTATAAGCTTAGACAAACACCCGCAAGAATTAGTAGAATTGGCAGATGCAAAACAAGAATTAG
The DNA here is from genome assembly GCF_008641045.1 of Pistacia vera. Lineage (NCBI taxonomy): Eukaryota > Viridiplantae > Streptophyta > Magnoliopsida > Sapindales > Anacardiaceae > Pistacia > Pistacia vera. The sequence continues at coordinate 800,871 of NW_022195423.1, read as the reverse complement.
CAAATACATTTCTTTTATTCATATCATGTAAATCTTCTTACAAGTACCAGAATCAACAACCATGTCATTAGAATTGATAGACTTCAATAGTGAAGAGTTACATGGTTTCTGTTCAGGTACATTAGACGGACAATCAACAGTACCTAAGGTGACAGACTTATTACCAACAGCAGTGACTTGTAACTTAATTTTATTATTTTTACAAGCCTCTAAATTGATAGACTTATCACCTACGGAAGTAACAAATGATTTTGGAGCTAAGGAAACAGAAGACTTAAGCTGAGAATGAGCAAAGTCAGGAGTAAATGATTGACTAGCAGGAACATGCAACTGATATAGGCCTGCTTTAAGTCCTCCCTGCAGAAGCACTGCCTTGGTAGCCTTGTCCTTAACAGAGCAATAGTTAGAGTCAAACTCAATAACAACAATATTATCTTGAGTAAGTTTAGAGATACTAAGAAGATTTTTGGTTATCCTAGGCACACACAAAACATTTTTTAAGAAAATGCATTTAGATTGAAGAGAACTAGGTAAAAGAGAGAAACCAACATGAGATATACACCACTGCCTACTTGCAACTGATCACACCCATCATAGCTCCTACTGATAGCAAGTTGGTTAAGATTTAAGGTAACATGGTCAGTAGCACCTGAATCCATGTACTAGGTTGGATCAGGTGGAGTTGTTGAGTTAATGGTCATGGGTGTGAGAGTAGAGGTCTGAGGAAAAGGAGATGAATGTGCAGTGTAGTAGGCTTGGTTTGGTGAGTTAAATTGTTGGCTAGGAATAGTGAGTGCTAGCTGTTGTTGGGGAAAATGTGGTGAGTTTTATAGGTTGGAGTGTGAGGATTGATTAAACTGTGACGAACGATGGGTGTGTTGAGAAAAATTTGGTAAATTCAGTCCATAGGGGTTAGTTGTTGGATGAGATGGTTGAAAGTTTTGGAAGATTTGTTGTGGTACTGGGGAAAAACAGGATCAGAACCAAATTGTTGATTGGGTGAGCTAAGTTGGTGAGGTGGAACTCCATTGTAAGTTGAGTTGTAACAGTGGTAGCACTGTACTGTAGTATGACCTATTTTGCTACAAACTTGACAGACTGGTTTGCCTCTGTTGTTTACTCAACCTCTGCCTCTGTTCATTATGTTAAAGCAAGGTGGTCGATAAGTAGAAAAAGGACCATACTGACCAAATAAGTTTACCTGTTTAGGTAAACTGTAGTGAGGATGAGGTGGATTGGGAAAACTAGCAGGAGAAGTATAACAGGGAAGTTGTGAGGTTTGTGGTAAAGGTGTTGGTAACTGATTTGTGTGTGACGATGAGATAGGGAAACTAGATGATACTGTCCCTGTAGTGACAGATAAGGATTTATTAGTGGAGGTGTTTAGTGAGGCAACATGTGCTGAACTTAGTGGAAAATTAGGAGAGTTGAACTTCTCTAATCTCATCTCATACTTCTCTAATAGGTACTGAGCTTCTTGTAGAGTGACTGAGTCAAATTTTGACTCAATTCTGGAAGTTAGGTTAACAATAGCAGCATCAAAATCTAGACCTAAACCATCTAATACATGTTGAAGCAATTCATCGTTTGTGATTATGTGACCATTAGCCGACAAGCTCTCAGCAATACTTCTCATTTTCTTAATGTAATCACTAACACTAAGATTTCCTTTTTGTGTATTTTGAATCAAGTTCTTCAAGTGTAGAGCTCTAGCTTTAGATTCAGTTAAGAATTCATGTTCTAATGCAAACCAAATCTCAGTAGCAGATTTACATTTAGAAACATTACTGAATATACACTCTGAAATTGAAGCTAAAAGCCATGTAACAAGGAACTTATCTGTTTTCTTCCAAGCAATCTAAGCTGGATTGATCTTCTCTCTGGCTAGGGTTTCCTTCGAACTATTCACACTCAAATCAGATGAGGACTTTCCATCGGAGACAATCAAAGGTTCGGGACAAGGATCAAGACTGGTCAAGTGTTCCTCAAGTTCATGAGCTCCTACAGCAGATAATACTTGAGATCGCCAAAATTGATAGTTGGCTCTGTAATTGTCCCTTGTCAATTTCGGACTAATCACTTGGAGACTTGATGAAAAGGCAGAAGAGTGGAAACCAGTGGAATTGCTAATCAATTTCTCCATGTTATTAGAGGATTGGAATTTTCCAGGAATCTCAGCCATAGACGTTTGTCTTAGGCTCTGATACCATAAAAGTTTCAAAGAAAGAAGAAAGAAAGAGTAAAGAGAACTTTGAAGAAAACGCAATCTAGTAAATTTTATTAACTACTTGTACAAGAGATCAGTTCTCTTTTATATTAAGAGAAGAGAGCGGCTCTAAACTTTTTAACGTTAAAGAGTAAAGTTAGAGAGCTGAGCTAAACTAACTTTAGTAAAGATAAACAGTGACCAAAATGACACCACTTTGAAACAAAACACTGCAATTACACAAAGACCTTTTACTAACACATACCTCAACTAATTTCTTAGAACCTTAAAATTGTCGGCTGGGTAAGACTTAGTAGCCACCTCTATTAGTATTTGGAAAGACTCAAACTCAGAAGTTTATAAAACTTCTTTTACTCTTTTACCATCAAACTATCCGGTAGTGGTTTAAAAATTACTAAAAATTTACGTATAAAAGATATTATTAATAATTAGCTACGTCAGTGCATGTTTCAAGCACCTAATATGGCGATGTAATTATATAAAGAGCTATGCACTCCAAGATATTTAAACCACTAACTCAAATTATTTTCATTGTGAAGTTTCTTTTAACTTAATATGATGGATGTTCGGGGGTCTCTTTATTCGAAGTCCTTGGCACTTGCATCAACAGAAGAAACTAGAAAAGCTGAGGTGATCCGTCGATCATCTATTATCACCCCAGTGTCTAGGGTGATTATTCATGTTTCGACTACTGATATGGTATGTATTTATCAAACATTTACATCATCATCTTCATACTGCAATAATTAATATTTTCTAGAGCTTGTTTGTAACGCCCCACTTGAGGTATGTCGTAAGTTAGATGTATTGCTTGAATGTTTATTGCTTTGCTTATTTGGGTTGATATATTGTGAATATTGGTTGGTTGGTTGGCCCTTATTGAATTTTTGTTAAAGTTATTTTGAGAAGAGTGAAGAAAATCCCTTAAACATTCATTAGGCGTAAAATGGTCTTTTCAATCAAAATTAGTTGAAATTGTGGAGAGTGAAAAGAGATAGAATTTCATAGAGATGCATTAAAAATGAGGGCATTATGGTCATTTATTAAGGGACATAGTGGAATTTCTAAGAAAGAATAAGGGCATAATGGAAAAGTATGGTTATAAACTAAAGTGTTTGAAACCTTATTTTCTTCATTCCACCGCCACATCCTCCCCATTTTCTCTCAAATTTTCATTCAATCCTCCAGGATTTTGAGGGCTTTTAAGTGGTTTTTCATAGGGCTTTGATTCTAGGTATCAAAAGGTAAGGATTCATACTCTTTATCTATGATTTTTTGTGTAAAGGTTGAGTTCTTAGAAGTTTACGCTTAGGGTTAAGAGAAGTTGGATCCAACAAGAGTAGAGAGTTTAGGAGAGACTACTCAAGCACAAGGTAAGTAAATTCCACTCAAAATCTAACTTAAGCTAAATTTAAGAATTCAAGTGAGTAGAGATTTCTTTTTAATATGCATATGTTGTGATTATGAGAAATTTAGATGAGATGTCTGATGTATTATGCTTATTGTTGGATATATTTGAATATGAGAAATATGTGATCATTTGATGAGTGTTGAAATGGAAGAATTGGAGAAATTTTTGGGAGTGTGTTTACCATGTAGGTATGTGATGCTACAAGAGAGTTTTTCTCTCATTGGATGGTTTGAGAAATAAATAGAATGATAATTGAATGGGTTTGTTTGTGCAACTAATATTTGATGAAATGCCTAAGTGAAAACATGTTACCAAACTGCCCTGTCATAGCTGTGACTTTCTAAGTGATTTTTGGGCATTTACGGATTGAACTGGGTTTAGACCAAAACAGAAGTTGTAGGTTTTCTCTGCTTTAAAACGAGAACAAAAACGTATCAATCTGATGTATAACTCAAGTTATGTCTTCTTGAGTGTGACTGTTGCAGAATGAATATGTTGATGAATATTGCATTTGTGCATTCATAAGTACATTAAGTAAGAAACTTAAGCGTGAACCATCCTTAGCATTAATTGTGCATTAAGAAGTAGTTTGAGAAAGAGTAGAGAACTTTGTGAATGAGCTACTCTAAAGTAAAGAGAATGAGAAAAATCTAAGAATGGGTTGGTGCTTTGTGAACCTTACCCGGAAGTCACGAAGAGTGGTGGGTGCTTTGTGAACTCCACCGGCCGTGTCTCCGGTAAGATGAGCCGTGACATTCAAGTGAGAAAGAATGAGAAAAAAGAGAAAGAAGAGAGGAACAGAAGGTAGAAGTCACAAAGAGTGGGTGGGTGCTTTGTGATCTCCACTCAGCCGTTGCCTCTGGTAAGATGAGGCGTGTGACATACAACAGAAAGTTAATAGAAAAGAGAGCTATGTGAAAGAGAAAAAGAAAAGAAAAAGACACTACAACATTATAGACATATAGCTATGAAAATTAGCTGCAGAAAAGAAAACTGTAGCAAATACATATTTACAGCTACAAAAGTCAATATTTATAGCTAATTGAAATAATTTTAGTGATAAGATTTCCTCCCTCGAAGCTAATTCATCTCTTGCTTTAACTTATTAAATGTGGCAATAAACTAGTCATTTAGCTACAATGTATTAGCTATGGTTAATATTGTAGCTAATTAATGTATTTTGCTATAAACATTTAATTTACATGGCATAAGTATCAATTAGCTACAAGTTTAACTATATAGCTATTATTTGTGAATTAGCTATAAATATTGAAATTATAGCTAATTAAGGTATAGCTATACAAATTTTATTTTCATGGTAGTAACAATATTATAGTATCATTATTAGCTACTAGTTTAAATATATAGCTAATATGTGTGTATTAGCTACAAAATATTTGATTTGTAGCAAAATAAAGAATGTGAAAATAATATACTACAATTCTTATAGTATGAGCTATAGAATTCTAATTTATCCCATGAGTAATTATATTTATATTACTTGTGAATTAAATAGTTATAGTCAAATTAAACATAGTGTTAATCACACAGCTAAGGTCAATAATAAATTATAACATTCAAACATAGCTAACTTAAAAGACTCTTCCCAACTTATCAAGCTTAGTTTCATACAATTTTAAATATGCTGAGCAAAATATTAGACTCTCTTCCATAAGTACCCTCTGCAGTAGAACCTTCTGGTCGACTTTATTATGAACTAATGCTTCAATAGTCCTAAGAACCTATACAAATATTTCTTCAACTAATTAATAACTTATATTAACCACACATTAATAATAATAATATAATAATAAAGTAGGTATATGAAATAATTTAAACAAAATATTGCTATTTGTTTGGGCGTTTGATGCTCAGCTCGCTCCATGTATCATCTACTACATGTTCCACATCAGTAATCAATAAGTTGGAGATCAATTTGCAAGTTCGTTCTATGAACAGAAATAAATAATTCATTACGGCGTTAGTAATGGTAGGATTTAGTGGTCTCACTCCTTATGATTTAATAAATGTTTAATAAATCATCTCAAGGTATCAATTGCAATTGATTTAAACCACTAGTGATTAATTCTCAATATCTTTTCGTATTGTTATAATAAGAATATAAATTTGCTTATAAAAGTTGAACTTAGTGAATCACATAGACTATGGTTGGCTCTTGTAACAACCCTATGTAAAGATTATTTATCTTATTCATCTATTATAATTCAAATATTTATCTTAAATATGTAGAATTTAATTCTTTATCATAATTTAGTATTTTATCTTTAAATGGTGATAATTTGATAATAATTTATATACATTACTAATATAAGATAATTTAATAAGATAATTGTTTAACCTTAGTTATGGTGAACCTTATCATACTTAATTGGGTTATGTCTATTGTTGTTTTTCAATAAAAATATGTTTACACTTCGAATAAGATAAAGATTATATTTTTTCCCTCCTTAATTTTCATTGCGCCTTTTTTTTTTATTTTTTGGTAAGGTTTTTTTCGAAAGTGTTTAATATAAAACAAGGAGCAACGACTAAAACCTTTGGAAGAATTCCCAGGCAAGATTCAGGCTTCAAAGGTCAGTTTTTCTATTTCCTTTCAATTAGGTTTTAATCCTTTGATCCAACTTACCATAAATTAGGTTTATTCCATCGAGCTTCTTGACACCCAAATTCGTAATTCAAATTACAAATGCACACTTCAAATCGAATTAAATTTCTCTTTGTCGTCTAAACCTCACAACCATCTTTTCGTTAAACCCTACACAAGTAGCTGCTTCCGCACCTTAGATTCACATTCGAATTCTCACCCATCTCCATTTAAGACAAGAAAACTCAGAAAAGAACCCAATTTCGTCGATTGTATAGGTAGGCAATTCTTTCCAAATCTAAAAATTTCTTTTTTTCCCTCTCTCTTTAGTTGTTTCTTAGTACGAATTCTTCGTGGGTTTATGTTGACTTTGGTAGATATTTGGAAATTGGAAGCTGGGTGATGAGTTGCGTTAATTTTTGGAAGTTTGCAGAGAACTTTTTATGGTGTTGATGAAATGCTCTTGGAGAAGAGTTTTGATGGTTATGATTTAGAAGTTATTAGTTTGAATCTTTAATACATTTTTTGGTGTTTATTTATCTTTTTAGTGTTAGAGCGAATAAAGAGAATGAAATTCCTTCGATAATTGAACCAGAGATTGGGATTTTGATAACTTTTAACAAGTCAAAGTTAATAAGTACTTTTATTTTTTTTGGCTGTGGAAATATATAGTTTTGGATGAAAAGTAGGGGCTGTAGAACTGATTGAATGATATATTGACTGAAGGAGTATTGAATTTCTAGTGCTAGAAACAAATAGAGAGAGTTTTTATATTTCTATATTATTGTGTTTTCAAGCAGTTTTGATTCTTTGGTTATAATTCTTGCTCTCGGTGATTTGAGTAATTTTGTGATGAACAATTTTGTTCTTGAATATATTAAAGAATACGGGATTTGTATGATTACTATTTTTCAAGAACCTATTGATTATAGGAAAATCTTTGAATTTCATGTAGAAGTGGGTTTTGCAAGGAGGGTTGCCCCTATTATTTAGCTCTTTTTGGTTTAAGGGAAAATTGAGAGAAAATAAAATAAATAAATGGTGAAGTTTTATGTCTTCTGCATTTTTCTTGCATAGAGAACATGTTTTTATAGGGATGAATATGTGCATGATTTACTGAGTTGACATTTTCCAAATAAAAGAGCTATGTGTTTTGGTAGAAATTTTAGGTGAAACTTACTGATAGACTAAATGTTAAGAGTATCTGCTGTATAATTTTTAGATAATTGCTTAGAGTTCTTCAGTGAAAGACTTTGTGTATATGTTGTTCTTTTATTCTATTTCTTATTTGCAGTTCTTAAATGTAGTTGGTAGACAAAGATCCAAGCAGGGCAGTTTCAATGTTCTGGGCTGCTGAAAATGCTGGGGACCAAGTTAATAGTGCTTGAAAGGCATGGCAGTTGTGATGAAATAGTTTGATCGCATGAGGCAATTGAGGCGATAAATCTTTTGTCATCTCTGCCGTTATGATTCTCAGGAGTCTCTTGAAATGTTCTTATCAAACTTTACAAAGTAAACTATCATTCTTTTCCCCTAATTTCTTTACATTTTACTAGCGCTTTTCTTCGTTTGTGATTAAGTAGTTGCTGCTGGAAGTATAAGACTAACTGTGGAGGTTGGGTAAATCTGAGTGCTTTTGAATTGAGGCATAGTTGGGTCATGTTTGATAAGATTTTTTTCCTTCCGTAATCTTCCATTTACATCAATTATTATCTGTAATTTATCGGAAAAGTATAATTCAGATTAGGGGAGGTTAAGGGATCTTCATAACACTTACCACTTTTATCTGCTCCAAAGAAAATCTCGGTGAGACAGAAAAAAGTTAATTGATTGTTTGTAACCTTTTACATCTAACCAGATTTTTTGAATCCAAGCAAGTATTTATCATCTCATATGAGATTAGAATGAAAGTAGATGAAGAACTATTGAATGGTTTCTTAAAGCTTATGTGAGTAATATTTGATGTCTTCACTATACTTCAAAGGATCCATGCTTTATATGAAGAAACTGAACTAGGCTTAAAGTAATGAGTATCTCACTGTAGGTTTGGATTTTAGGAAATTGTAAAGGCAAGGATTAGTTTCTTTTTCCTAACTGTGAACGAGCAATGTGACTATTTAATGAGTATTGAAAATTTATTGGAATAGTGGAAAGATTAAGTTTACAAATGCACACGAAGCTTTATGGGGTATTGTGGAACTAAGAAGCATGAATTTACTTCTGTGACATGCAGCTGAATCAAGCAGTGTCATGAGGCTATGATAAATCTCACTATTCTTGATTAACCTCTTATGCAACTACTTCTAAAAAAAAAAAAATCATGTTAATATTCAATATTTATTTATTTGTTTGTTTTGGCAGAGGCTGGGAAAATTGTAGAAGCGTAGAAATGCTACGGTGCAATTGAAAAAGATAGAAGAAGGTATAGCTTTTGGATAGATGAGGGAGTTTGAAATGCGTGTCATCTGGACCAGTAGCAACTTCACAGTTTTCTCCACTTCTTGTGTTCGACAATAATTGGAGGAAACATATGTTATTTTTAAACCAAAGTGGAAGGTCTGGTTTGTATACGATGAAGGAACACTGGGCTAGTTCATGATGATATGAAACAAGTTCTGATGATATGTATCTTTGCTGGTATGAAACAAGTACAAACTACTGGGAAGGAAGCAATGAAAGGGTGGAAGAGCAAAGAGGGAAGCAAATGAGAAATTAGAAGAAGTAAAAAGGCAAATGGAGGAGAGAACAGACGATGGGAAGAGAAGTTCAAGATGAGCTTACAACTCAAGGTCAACAATCTTCAACAATAACCAAATCCCTTATGATGAAATGTAAGTATTTTGAAAATTGCATATATACTATGAAAACCAATTTTCTTATAATTAATAATAAAGTGATATGCAATGATTACATTTATATGATTAATATTAATATTATTTTTTTCAAATTTGATATTGCAGGTTGGTGGAATCTTAAATGGGCAAGAAAGGTTGTTAGACATTGAAGCATTCATATTTTGTAAAAAAAAAATTAGTTGATAACATTTTAAATTACTAGGATGAAGGATTTTATGAATAGACAATTATTTGGTTGAAAAATGACTATTAATGTTTTATTTTTTATATTAGAATTTTCTTAAGACGTCCATATATCTATTTAATATAAAAATATTGCTATAAATTTGTAATTATTATTAAATTTGATAATTATAGCAATATTTGTTACAATTAATTTTAATCGAAGCAATAAATTATAAATTCTTGATATAAATTTTTGTTCCATTACAAATAATTATAATATTTAGTTACAAATTAAAAGTATTCATAGCAAGCAATTTCAATATTTAGCTATTAACATATTATTCCATAGCAATTATTTTCATATATAGAGATGATTTTATATTGTTCGTAGCAAATATAATATTTAGCACCAATACTACATATGTGACAAGTAATCTTTTTATTTAGCTACGAATTAGTGGTTATTTAGCCAAAAGTCTATATGTTTGCCACGAGTATTATTTTTGTAGCAGGAGTTTTAAGCTTTTAGTTATAAATTTATATTTATGTAGCTAAAATGCAAGCATAGTTAACAATCTATTCGTTATGGCTAAAAGGCAAAGCTTTTGCTACAAATTTATACTGGTATAGCAAAAACAATTAAGTTTTTTGTATATATTAATCTTATCCATAGCAAAAAATATAAACTGTTAGCTACGTAAGTAAAAAGTACACATGGCAACTTTTAGCTGCGCCACTTCTAGCTACGATAAGCTATAAAACATTGCATTTGGTAGCTAAACCATTTAGCTACACACAATTCAACTTTTAGCTACAATGAATGCTATAGCTAAAAATGCGAATGTTGTAGTGAGAAAATAAATGAAAGGGGAAAGGTATAAGGAAGGAATTAAGAGAAAGAGTTACGGGGATAGACGAGTAGAGGATTTCTTACTGAGCATTATTTTGTGCTACCCCGTTGTTATCTTTGTGTTTGCGGACTAGGCACTACAAGAATTTAGGCTTCTCAAACAAAATAAATTGTCACTATAAATATCAAAATTGTGACCATTTCTCTATTGTGAGGAATTATTGGTCACCAGATTGGTCACATTAAGCTCGTACTCTTAAGTGTATAGTGACGAAAGAGAGTTTGGTCACCATAGCCTAATTTTTATTGTGACAATAATAATTTGCACTTTAAATTAGTTTGTTGTGATAAATTATTGTAACAATAGAAAGCAATTTATCACTACAAGTAATATTTTATCACAATTGACTTACATTTAAAGACTAAATGATAAGCTTTATGATGAAAAAATCATATATTATGACAAAATTGATTTTGTCAAAATTGTGAATGGTGACTAAATTATTGGTCATAATTTTAATGTGACAAAAATTTATTTGTCATTGACTTTTGTGACAACATTTATTTCGTCACATGTTTGTTTATATGACAATATTATTTATCAGAAATTGTATAGTGACAGAATAATTTTGTAAAAAAATTAATAACATGACAAATAATTTTTGATACAAATATTTTTACATGACAGATTTTATTGTCAAAATAATATAAGCGTGACAAATATTTTTTGGCATCTCAATAATGAGAAAAAAATTCATGACTATGCTTCTAAAATGTGACGAATCTTTTTCGTGAGGAGAATATTCAAGTGAAAAAAAAATTATGGGGAAATTAAAATCGTGATAAATTATATTTATCAAATTTTGTTAATAGTGACAAAAATATTTTTGTCAAAAACATGAAAAGTGTAGTGACAAAAATTTAAGTCATTAAATTTGAGACCCTATATAATTTTTTAGTTAATATTAAAAGTGACAAAAATATCGTGTCAACAATTTAAAAGGTAACAAAAGTTATTTATATCATTGGACTGACAATTTTATATATATTTCACATTAATTAAATAAAATTATAAATATACCTTTTTTTTTCCACAATGGAACGTGAGCTATTATCATTATCAAAACTATGAATATATCACTTTTAACTTAAAATGAAATATATCAAAGAAAATTTATTAAAATATATAAAGTCAACAACTTATAATTTTAATACGTTTACACATAAAAGCTAAAGATAGTCTACTACACTATTTTATTGATATAAATATGAAAGCATCCCGTGTTGATGGTCCCTTCTTGTCATTTTTCTATTTCGAAAAAAAAAAAAAAAAAAGTCATGGAATATATAGAGAGACAAGGAGAAAAAAAAAAAAAAAAAAAAAAAAACAATAACCTTATATAATATTACATTAATACCATACATCCAAATTATGAAAGGCTATAAAATGTATCCAGAATACACGGCAGAAACATGTCAAAAGGCACAAAACCTGATTGAAATGTTGCTGTAGTTTTTCATTGGTAAAATTGATACAGAACTGCTCAAAACTTTAATACAGAAATCTGTTAGCTGCAATGGCAAAGATTTTTAAGAGAGTAAATTTAAAGTCAATTTTCTTACCTATTAAACTTGAAACTTTCAAGCCCGTAAATATCAAGAACTCCAATTATGATTTGAGTTTGGATTTTGCCCAATCGAGAGAGTCATCTTATCTACAAGCCCATCAATAATATACATAAAAAGTTAAAACAAAAAAACCCTTTTAACAACATCAAATACTTAAGAAACATGATATAAGGTACAAATTTATGGATTAAATAAACGTTCTACCTCTTGATAAGTATTTATGATTATCCATTTCTGATAAAATCTAAAAGTGGACACAAGACACAACAAGTGCCCAGAGCTAAGGAAGTTCCCATACCAATCAAACAAGCGAGAATAAATGGTTTTAGCTAAGGCATCCCTGTACCCGCGGCAGAACCACGATCAGGGTTCTTGTGATAACCTCTCCGGTGTTACCATACACGTTTATCAGTGCATCTCCAAGCTCTTGGCATCACACCTATGGTACCACATAAAGTAAAACAGGCATATAACTAAAAAACAAAAGAACATGAGATCAGAAGATCCATCCTACATATTAAGAACATATTGATCATACCTTAGCAGTTCAGCTGTCGTATTAAGATGGAACCTGATTTTTCATCCTTGATGACAGAGAGTAACCTCCTCTCCCTTTGCAAAGTCAATATTTCCAAGATGCAGAAATTGCAGAGTACAACCCTAAAAATTCCTCCTGAAAAGAATTATTCCTCATCAAAAAATTTGAATATAGTGGCAAGAACACTATTTCCCGAAATTCAACAGAAGTACAAACCTGTTCTTCCTCACTGATTCCAACTACATCCATAGCCCTTCTAGTTGCAAGATATTCCTCGGTATCATCCACTCCATCCAGCTTGTAACCGTTGGATTGATTCAAGTAATGGAATGTTTAGGGTGATCCAACTTATACTTTCTCTAACCTGAAAAATTTAGAGAGACATAATCAATTATAAATATTAACTAACAAGCACAGGCAGTCCTAAATTTGCATGAGGATTGGCATATAAACAAGAAGAGCACATTTGGTACACCATCAATACCTCAGGTGGCGCTGCAAAGAGAAGGTAAAAGCAATGATAGTTTCTTCAGGATCTGAACTTGGCAGACACGAGACCTTTCAAGTAAGTAGTCCGCACAGCTGCCCCAGATATCCTCCCATTTTTGTCAAATTGAAGCTCAACAAATTTACAAATCGACTACAACCAAGGTAACAAAAAGAAACTGAGATAAGCTAAAAATAACAGAACGGACACCTTAAAATGACAAACCTTCAGTTATCACACACTCACCTTGAGTTGTTGTTCCTAACAGTTTTGGCATTGCCAAAAGCTTCAAGAACTGGATTTGACGTTAGATCAATAACCAAGAGCATCAACTTAGACAAGATGAAGCGAGAAAAGACGATTAAAAAAAAAAAAAAAAAAGCCATATTTGCATTAAGAGAAATGATAAAAGTGGGGCAAACAGGGACTTACATAGAAGTTTTACTGAGAAATGAGAAGCAAGATTTGGGGCCGTTCCTAGTAAAAGCAAAAAGGAGTAGTTGGTTCTCAAATTTATAAGTTCTATAAAGAGAGGAGAGAGAGAGAAAAATAAAAAAGTGAGTTGAGAGTTTTGAGGGACAATGGTGAAATAAATAAATAAAAAACAAAAGAAGATGGAGGGTTAGTAAAGAGATAATTAGGAAATATTATTAAAATAGGAAATATGCTTAAAAATAGAATTTAATTTTTAATTGTATATATAATTGACTAGGAAAGATATTTAAAATAGGAAGGATACTTAAATATTGTTTTAGAATTTTAATATATATATACAATTGAATTAAATAGAAAGGATGTTTAAAATAGAGGAAATATTTAAAAATAGTTTAAAGTTTTAATTTTTTATATTAGGAGGGAATTAAAAAACAAAATTGCGCTCCTTATAAATTGCTCCAAAATTTTTCTTTCATTTACTCAAACCGTTTTTATTCTTCTTCTTTATACCCTTTTTATTTTATTTTCATTTCACCCGTGCTTTTTTCTTAATATACGATAATGTCATCCTTGCCCAAAGCAAATTCATTTATTACATTGAAAAGAGATGAGTATTGATATTTTTTATATAAAGTTTCCAGTCCACCTATAACAACTGTTGCATGTATACACTTTAATTTAATTTTTTTAAAAAACGAGGTAAGACTTTTTGCACATACAAAAATATACTGGAATATTCATTTTCTTGTCTAATTTTTGGAAATAATTTAAATCTTTATGATATTACGTTTTATAACTTATACATAAATTATCATCTCAAGTATAACTATAGTCTTCTGATGTAACATCAACTCATTAAAAAAAAATAATAGAAAATATAATATTATACCTCTATTTTAATAGATTGCCTTGATCGTATATCTTAAAAATTATGTTGAAATAATGACAATTTTTTTGGTAACACTAATGAGAAATGTATTTATTTGTTATAGTAAATTAAATACTTTGATGTAATAAAAAATCTTATAAAAGTATAATATATGTAAAATTAATTACAATTTTTTTGATAACATTAATTGATATATACGTTTAGGAGGTGAGTGGGGGACCTTCGCTTGACCCCGAATGAGTCGTTGTATGCAAACAATCCGTCAAGGTAAGAAAATATACACCATATCTAACACAAATTATATTATTCGGCTCTTATTAATTTTATAGATTTTTACATGGTCCCCTCAAAGTAAAGAGAATATAATTCTCTTGATTAAAAATAAAATGTTGATTGACTTAATTAAATAATTGAATAAGTAAATATGAATTAATAAAATTAGATGAGCTTGTTATTCATTTTTTAATAATAATTACTAGGTGGGGCTAAGAACAAAATTCAATGCATATATAGCAAATAAATAATTTTATTTATTAGATTGTATATTCTTTTTCACGTTTGCATTATAGATTTTTTTTTCCACTTAATTTATACATGCTTATTGTATTGGATTGATTTAACAACACAAACTTTTCAATTAAGCTTTTTTTCAGGTTTTATATCTGTTTAATATTTTCAATTACTTATGCTTTAAAAAAACAAAATTGTCTATCTTAATATATAAAATTAATATTTATATTTGTCATAACTATAAATATTATAATTGATTTTTTTGTTACAATTTCAAGCTAATATATATTCATCATTTTACATGTATATATATTCTCACTCACCCCATAAAATTAGAAGTTTAAATCAATTATTCAATTGAAGTCCTAATTGCAATAAATTAGAAATAGCACATTAAATAAAGTAGAATATTAACTAAACCCAAACACTCACCTCAAGGGTAGCTGAATTACATAATTTACCTCACTATAATCTCATATGATCATATATATATATTTTAGTATATGACAACCTAAAAGAATGAAAGTGTTTCAAAGAGGATGAGACAACCGTTGTATGGTCAAATACTAATTGTAGGTTTTTTTCTGATTAATAATTTTAGTCAAGTTTATTATAGTCTAGAGTATTATATAAGTTGGAGTAGTATTAGGATTAAGTATTGCTAGGTTGGTTAGGAATATTACATTATATTAAACCATACAATCATTTTAGGATTATGAATTGGGATAAGATGTAAGTCTATATAAGAAGCCTAAACCTGGATTATCATTGTATTTTTATTGGATTAGGATATATTCTAATATGCAAAGTGGGTTTTTTCTTCTTTTTCCAAATTAAGAAATAACATGCAAAGATCATTGGTGGAGCTGCTAAATATAATGAAACGGATTAAAAAAAAAAAAAAAAAAAAGAACCAAAGGTTTAAAAACATTTTTTTTTAAAAATGAGGACCGGAAGATTCAAACCAATCTTCTCTCAAGTCTTCTCCTTAACCACCAGGACAAACCTGCTCATTTTGTTCATTCCTTACTAATTATATATATTTAGTTTGTTTATATCTATCTAGAAAGACAACTCAACTAAAGTGTGAGAACGCGTTTTAGAGTTTGTTTGTCCCCTCTCCTGTTTATTTTCCTTTGCTTTCGTCTGCCACCTTACTCCCAATATTTTTTCTTCACAATGGCGAATCTTTATTTTCTTCTTTCAGATTTAGTTTTCCCAATTCAAATTTACAAAGAAGAAGAGATCAAAGGCAGCTCACTTCACCCAATTCAATTTTTCCCTTTTTCGTCCAATTCAATTTTTCCTTTTTCTTTGTAATGTGGAAGAAGAAAATTAGGAGAATCAAGAGAGATCATCAGAACATTGCTTTTTCCCTTTTTCGCCCAATTCAATTTTTCCCCTTTTTCCCTTTTTCAACCAAACTCTAACCCGAACGTCAGCTACAAAAAATTAAGGACAATCAATGTGGTGATTCTTCATATAATGGGGGAAATTTTGCAGCTTTATTTTCGCAGTCGGTAAGTACTTGGATTGGGTAAAAACTGAACGTTACAGATCTAAAACAGAAGAAAGAGATGAATTTGTAACTGATAATTTATAATTATTAAGAACTGAGAGATGGGACAGATTTATAGGGAACCGGACGGCGGATCAGACAGAAAAGAGAGGACGAGACAATGTACAAACAGGGGCATATAAACAATAGACAAAAAGTGGCTGAGATTGAAGGATCCCTAACTATTTGCAGATATTACGAAGAATACCACGAGATACCAATCTGGTTGGTTAGGCGAACACTAATTGCAATATATAAACTATAAGGTCCTAACCATATCTGTACACAGTACAGAAAAAATATTTTATTAATTGATTTTATTTTTATTTTTAGTTTTGATAATTATGATTTGACACGGAGTCAGTAAAGCTGCAACTGCAAATAATATATTTCGATGAAATTCTGAGGATTATACTTGTTGGAACACCATGCCAATCTTTTCAATTGTATTTATTTTCAATTTGATTGTAATGAAATTTTGCAATTGATTGAGAGACCCTCTTATCTTTAATTTTGGAATATGCTATAGGTGAATTGATTTATTTGTAATTTCATCTCAACGGGAATGTGTATACAAATATTAATTTTAACATGTGATCCAAATATTAAGTCTATAACATTAAGGCGAAAAATATAATATTTGTATCAGTTTGAATTTGATTTATATTCTTTTATTATAAAAGTGAAAATATACATAATATTGCAATAATTGAAATTTGTTGCTACGATTTACAAACAGATTTTTTTTTTCATCGCTAATTGTTGGTAATTTGTTTAGAAAGGATTTATTTGATCTAGTAGTTGATTACCAAACCAACCCGCCCCTGATCACCCCCCGATCCTAACCAAATTTCTTAGCCCATGACCTTGTACCCGATCCTATGTGTTATGAGTTTTTTTTTTAGTGACATATATGCTAAAATTATTAATTATTTTTTTTTAAATGACATATAGTTATTGCTAAAACTTAAGAAGAATGACAATATTGTTATGCATATTAATTATGTTTTTTAGAAATTTTTGTCACAAAATATCACATTTAATTTGACTCAAATATTTGTATTATATTTTGATTTTTAACACACACACACATATATATTTTGTAATGATAAATAATTCTTTTGTGACAAATTAGTTTGTAATTATAGCATGTATTACTAAATGTAGTGACTAAAGTTTTTTATGACAAATATGGTTTGCCACGATAAACAATTTATCTCGGTGTTTAAATTTTGACTCAAACATTTTGTCATTAATACCTCCATTTTAACATATATTATGACAATTTATTTTTGTAACAATAAATAAATTCTTTTGTAACAAAATAATTTGTAGTTATAGCATGTATAACTAAATATGGTGACTAAAATGTTTTATAACAATATATGTTTGTCACAATAAATAATTTACCTAGGTGCCAAAATTTGGCACCAAAAATTTGTGACGAAATATTATGATAAAATTGTGTTTCTTCAATATGTTTCTTATGGATTTCTTTATTGTGATAAAATATTATGACAATATTTTTTTTAGTCACTATATATTCCCTTTGTCATAGTTAATGTGATGTTTTTTTATTTTGTCATAATATCTATATTACTTGTGACGAAATAGCTTTTGATAAAATTAATTTTGTCACAATATAATATATTTCTTGTAGTGAGGTGAGGACGCGGTCGGATGGGCGTTGGCAAGCGAGGAGCTATAGCTACACTGTCCACTGTTTTGGATAACTTTTACAAATGATACCTTACTTTGTATAAAGAATGATTATATGTAATAAAAAAAAATTTCGGGCCCATTTACTTTTGCTAATATAAATGCATTTTACTTTATGTATTCCTATGAGTAACCTAGTATGAAGCAGTTATTACAGTTTCTTATTGAAATTCTGTGTCTTTTCATTTCTACACTAAAACATCATGCATGGATTTCATTTTTCCCATATAACAAGAAATTAAGGTAAATTGTTACGTCCATGTTCGTGAATACGCCCTGCTGCAGGTGTACTTTGATCCAGTAGCTCTGGTTTAGTTTAAATACAATATGGCGAATATAAATTTCTAAGGTTTTGCTACGTTGCAGGGGATGTGAGAGCCACCGACAGTTTTTTTGGTTTTTTTTTTAATTTTTTTTTAAGAATATCAATACATAATAAGATTGAATATTGCTTAAGTTGTATAGATTGTTTTTGGAATATTATTTTAGCATGAAATATCATATCCTTATTGACTGGCTAAAATCGAAGAACATGGAACAATTGGGATGTTTTCATTTTTCGAACTCAAAGATCCTGGGAGGCAAAACCAACAGGAAACGAGATACTAAATCCATTTTATGTCTTCCATGCATATTTTCTCTCCCTTTGTCTCTTTCATTCCATTCCCGTTGTAAAATCCCATTCTAATTATATATATATTCGCTTTGGTTTTGTTTATAAGGAGGGACTTTTCTGTCAAATTTTAAAGTTTGTTTAGCGGTGAAAATGAAGAAATGGAAATTGTTGGGTTTGCATGTAGCAAGGGCACAAAATCTGGGTGTTTTTGTAAGGAAAAGATGATGTGGCAGGGTTATATTAGAATTAAGAGAATTTGGGGGCTGTTGTAAGAAAAAAAAAATTGTTTTATATAAATTTGGGCTGCTCGCCCAAATGAAGAAGAAGAAAGTGGAGAGAAAGAAAAGAAAGAGAGAAAGGAAGAGAGAGACGGAAGAAGGAAGAGAGAACATTTGGCTGAGAAAAGGAAGGGAAGAGGAGAGAAAAAGAGGAAGAAAAAGATAAATGAGGGAGAGAAAGTGAGGTGAAGAGAAGGATGATGCTTGGGGTAGCTGGGTATTTCGGGTTGAGCTGAATTTTTTTAGTGTGAGTGGTTTCTTTAAAACTTTTCCAAAAATCTAAACTTTTTTTTTTCGATTGCTTGTTAAGTGAATGTATTATCTCATGCTGTTTGATACAACTTACTGTTGACTGTGGCTTTCCTTGCTTGCATGTGTTTGGCTGAACATGGAATGAGTGAAACTGCATCAGATCTGGTCCTAATGAAATATACTTGTGTTGCATGTCACTAGATCTTTCCTAAAAACACAAGACTCATGTTTGTACATTGATTTCTTATTGAGAGTCTTGTTATTTTGTGAAACTAATTAAAAATCCTCCCTTCATGCTTCGGCCAGGTTGTAACCAATGTTAGTGTAAGTTAATCAAAAGCTGATTTGTGTTGCTGGATAATATGCTTGGTTGTCTTTGGCTGGACAGTAGACTTGATGGTGTTGGAAGCATGCTTTAAATAATGAATAAATGGGTCTGCTGTGATTTCTTTTATTCTCCTATTTATATAAGTAGAACTCGCCTGAACCGGTTGGAATTATTGCACTAGTTTTGGTCTATAAATGTGTGACTTCATGCAGCATGTTTTTGGTATGAAAAGGGATGGTTTCGTGGAATTTTTATAATGGAATGTGTGCTTATAATGAGATGGAAATGGCATTATAAAGAGGAATTAAATTTTGGCTGGTTAACATGCTTGGAAAGGCTGAAATTTTTTACTCTAGAATAAAATAATCACAAGTGTTTTCTTGCTTGTTCTAGACATGGGGAAGTTTCTTTTTACTTGTAAATGAAGTGCTGTAAATGAGGTGTTTGGCTTGGTGTAATATAGGTGATTAAAAGGCAGGTCAAAGGGAGTTATTTAATGTCCAAGAAGATTTTATTTTAGTTTATTTTATTCAATTATTTGTGCAAATAACCGTGAAGGCACAAAGAGAATTTTAAATACTTTGTTTATTCATGTTTATTTTATTCTAGTATGAAATATTATTATTATTATTATTATTATTATTATTATTATTATTATTATTTGCTCTTTGGTTTAATTATAATTATGATGTGTTATATGAGTTTTGGCTTTTAAAAGTGATATTTGCTTATGATTAGTATCGGGCATATGCTAAGATCATGTGATGTTGAAGTAATTTTTAATATGGGTTAAACCATTAGTTTCTGAAACATGTTTAGAAAATTGCAGTTTCACCCCTATATGTGACTTTTGAATATTATGGCATATATGCATGATTTATAAGCACTTGTATAATATGCTCTTAAATTATATGTTACTTGAGATTATGAATGAGATATTTGTGGTGCTACAACCACCATACGAAGTACCCATCCCCTAGTTTCAAGCTCTGCCCATGCGATGCAAGATTCGCTGGGTATTGAGATATTCGGTCTTCAGGCTTTGCGCATGCGTATTGAGATATTTAGTGCTCTGCCTGGGCGTTGAGTTTGTCCGCCATGTATTGAGATGGTTTTCTTTAGGCTCTGCCCGCGCGATGATAGATCTTGCCGGGTATTGAGATGTATTTCTCAGCTCTGCCTGTATGTGGGATGCCCACCAGGTATCGAGATTTTTCCCCAGGGTACTAGTTGTGGTGAGAACTTTTAGTATCAGTTTACTATTTCGAAACAGGATATTAGTTTAAAGTTTTCAGATACCAGCCGACAGTTTTCAGTATCAGTTAATAGTTTCAGTTTTCAGTATCTGATGGATAGTTTGCATTAGTTATATGAAACATTTGATGTTGCAGCATGATTTATAGAAAACATAGTCTTAAAAAGCATAAGCATTTACAAATATTCTTTAAGTTCTCATAAAAGAATTTTCAGCATTTAGTGATGAGCTAGGATTCAGAAATTGTTGTCAGTTTAATTGATCAGATTATAATACTTAGAACAATTAGAAATGAGTTATGCATGCATACATGGATGATTAGCTGCCACCATAAAAGAATGTTCATGAAATCATGTTGTTTTCTGTATTTTATAAGAACCATTGCATGCCATAACTTTTGTTTGACGAATGTTTTGCAAACTTCCCCTTTCCCCTACTCACTGAGTATTTCAGCTCACCCCTTTTTAAATGTTTTCCCCCCCTCACCAGGACCTTTCGGAGATCGTGCCGAGCAATGAGCCTCCACTCAGGGCTGTGCCACGCGTCGACATCTTTTCATGTGGGTTTTATATTTATGTCGCATTGTATTTTGGACTTTCGTTTCAAGAACTCATGTTTCTCATCATGTATTTCCTTTTGTTTCATGTTTTGGAATGTATAGTATAAGTGGAAAACCTGATACCACAAGTTTCCCTAAATCTTTTCTTTTGTAAAACGAAAGATGGTGTATGTTTTTGAGATGTTGGAAATGGAAATACTATGATGTTATTCAAAAAAAGTAAGGCCTTTAACAGGTTTCACAGTTTTTCTACATGGCACGTCTCGGGTATCTGAGTCTTGTGGGAGCGCCTGGATCTTACGGGATGAGGAAATTCGGGACGGGTCGTGTCACCCATCACCACCCATACATTGAAGCTCGCTCGATCAATGTTTCTGAAGAAAAAAGAATAGCGAGATTTATAATTATTGTTGCAATTAAATGAAACAAATCATTCATGAAATATGATTAATTCCTATATAAACACCTTTTTATTTATTAATAGCATGAAACTAACTAATAAATTTTTTATTTTCTCATAATCGTTAATGCAGGAGCCCGGTCCTGAAGCTGAGAAGAGAATTGACACGCTGAAAGAAGATGTAAGAAAGATGCTAAGCAATGCAGCAGGAAAAGCAACATTGGAAGAACTATCGACTCTTATTGATAATCTTCAACGCCTTGGCGTGGCATATCACTTTGAATATCAGATCAGCCAGGCCTTACAGTCAATTTACAACAACTATGTTGATAGCAACAATATTAATGGTAGTGATGACGATGATCTGTATACAATTGCTCTTCGCTTCCGGCTTCTAAGGCAACACGGTAATTCTGTGTCATCAGGTAAATATTATCATCTCTATAATTAACTTGTTATTCACTTCAATTACTGACATTTGGTTTAAACAGATGTATTCAAAAAGTACGTTGATGATAACGGTGAATTTAAGGCCACATTGTCAAATGATGCAAGAGCTTTGTTGTGTTTGTTTGAATCATCGAATTTGGGAAAGGAAGGAGAAGACATATTGGAACAACTCCAGCGAGTTTCTACTAGGCAATTGAAATTAATGTTGCCTCATTTAAACTCTTCTTTCGCTGAGGAAGTGAATCGCACCCTAGAGCCACCCTTGCACAAAAGGATGCCGAGATTAGAAGCAAGGCAATATATCTCTATCTATGAAGCAGATGCAGCTCGAAACGACCTATTATTGGAGATAGCGAAGTTAGATTTCAATTCCTTACAGAAATTGCACTGGACAGAGCTCTGTGACCTCTCAAGGTTATAATTTCTTAAATTTTGAATTGTATGTTTATTATTTCATATGTTAAAATACATGTTTAATAAAATATTCAACAATTTTACCTATCTTTGAAATATTGTTGGTATATAAATTATTTGAAAACTGCTTTTTAAAAAAAATTTCAACAAATTTTTTTTTTTAAAATTTTCTATATCCTTCACTTAAAAAATAAAATGTTGGATCTTAATTACACTAAAATGACCCCATGTTCTCAATCTTAATTCTTCTCTGCTTGCGCGTGCTTATATGATTTATGTAGTCATTAAATTTCTGTAGGAAATTGGTTTTTTTTGTTTTAATGTGATTTTCAGGTGGTGGAAAGCCATCTATTTTGCGACAAAGCTATCTTTTGCAAGGGATAGGTTGGTGGAGTGCTACTTCTGGATTTTGGGAGTTCATTTTGAGCCCAAACAGTCATCAGTAGAAAATACATGACCAAAATAGTCGCAATAGCCTCTGTCATAGATGATATCTATGATGTATATGGCACCCTGGATGAACTCAAAGTATTCACTAATGCAATTGAGAGGTATTAATTGGCACCAGAATAATTATTATAAATAAAAGTTTACATCATTATGCTTATAATTTATATATATATATGGCGTTCAGGTGGGAAGTTTTGGCTGCAAATGATTTACCCGAATATATGCAAGTATGTTACTTTGCCCTCTTAGTCGTTGTGAAGGAAATGGAGGACAACCTGGTGAATGAAGGACGATCTTATCGTGTACATTATGCAAAAGAGGCAGTAAGATCTCTAAAATAATCAATGAGATCAATATATATTATCATTGCAATTGTAGAAGATTGATTAAATTTGATTACTTTTCTTAGATGAAAGCCCTGGTCAGAGCTTACTTTGTGGAAGCAATCTGGTTCAACACAAAGTATGTGCCAACATTTGAAGAATACTTGGAGATTTCCGTGATGAGCAGTGGATACCCTATGCTTTCTGTTCAAGCTCTTGTAGGTTTAGAAGAAGTAGCAACTAAGGAAGCCTTCGATTGGGCTATTAGTGTTCCCAGAATCCTCAGGTCTTCTGCCTTAATTGCTCGTCTCGTTGATGACATCCATACTTACAAGGTAGGAGATACTCATCATCAAATAGAACTAAAAATATAAATATAAATTGGTCTAACATTTAAAATTTGTTTCTATATATAACGTTAATTAGGTTGAGGAAGAGAGAGGGGATGCGCCATCAGGAGTGCAATGCTACATGAAAGATCACAATGTGTCCGAGGAAGAAGCATGCAAGAAAATAAAAGAAATGGTGGACATTGCATGGAAAAATATCAATGAAGAAATTCAAGAACCAAACCATCCTCCTTTGCCGCTTCTTCTTCCATCTCTAAATCTAGCTCGAATGATGGAGGTGTTATATCAGAATGGAGATTGTTACACCAACTCCTCGGGGAAAACCAAGAAGAGAATTACATCAGTACTTGTTGATCCTATTCCCATGTGATCATGTACATCTTATTTATTTGATTTCCAATAGAATTTATTATCATAATATTATGAACTAAAAAGTACTACTGCAATGTCTTCATATAGATTTTGAAATGCTGTAATAAGTAATAACCACCATGATGGTGATGATGACCTTTACTAATAATTTTGCAATTCAAGGCCCCTGTTGTATATCAAGTCCAATTTTCTGGCCCAAATTCTAATCTTTCAAGATGATAAGGGCAAAAAAGTAAGTACTGCAAAAGTACGTTATCATAAGACAAAATTATCCTTAACAAGGCTTTTCTCCATCACGTGACAACGGGATAATATCATTTAGATCCTAAGATTTGGCTTAAATAAAATTTCATCCTATTAAATTGTTATTAACGTTTTGATCCCTATCAGTGTGGGCAAAACTTTGGTGCCTGAGGTTTTTCTAATGCTAGGACCAACATGATACTAATAGTCTTATAGGGACTAAAATGTTATTAACTAGTTCTACGAGAATAAAGGGACTAAAGCAAAACCTCATGGGGATGACATTGTATCTT
Organism: Pistacia vera; assembly: GCF_008641045.1. Taxonomy (NCBI): domain Eukaryota; kingdom Viridiplantae; phylum Streptophyta; class Magnoliopsida; order Sapindales; family Anacardiaceae; genus Pistacia; species Pistacia vera. The sequence continues at coordinate 776,410 of NW_022195423.1, read as the reverse complement.
TCCCAAAAGAGTAAACGACATGCTCCCACCCAAGATTTAGCCATACTCTGTTGGTACCCTTGCTTTCATAAACCCCAAATTCCCACCCTTAAGGTCTGCTTGGGAGTTTAATGGTAGCGGTTAATTATAAGGGTAAACTATCGTAGCGATTTTGAGGGTAAACCACCGTAGCAATTTTGAGAGGTTTTTAGTAGCGGTTTTTAAAACACCCAACCTATGCTTGGGAGTTTATTATCCAGCGGTTCTGACAGTTTTTTAAAATGATAAATTTACATATATGCCCATAAAAATACCCCAACTTAAACCAATACTTGGGAGTTTTTTTTTTTTCAATTACCAATACTTAGTATCAAAGTTCCTTCCAAATTTAATTTATTTGTAAGTTCTTTCATTTTATTAAGGGGAGCTATGTTGTTGAGGGAAGGCATGGAGCTACCTACGATAATAATGTTACAGTTTGCTTTGTTACAATCAAACATTTAAATGAAGAGAAGTACAAATCAATAAATTACAATGTTGTCTATCTTTCGCTTTCTTCACACAAACACAACCGAACAAAGTTAAAACACTCTCTCTTTTGCTGAATTAACTTTGATAAATACAGATAATGCCTACATTATTTGTTTTTATTTTCTTTCTCTCCAATCAAACAAGAGGACAAAAACACCCAGGTTCTTATGCAACCAATAAAAACAATATGGTAATATCTCATTTTCATGTCATACATATTCTTCCTTTCCTTTTTATTCAATGTATTCCTTCTAATCCTATTGTAAAATTACTATGTACATTGTGAATAATTGTACATGAAATTTTAGGGCACATCAATCTCAAAGAAGTCACAATATCTCAAATGTGATTAATTTTACCACTAACTGAAAACCTATTACAAATCTAGGTCAAATCAATTAAGAAGAACAAAGGATCCTTCCCTCATTTAGGCATGGCATGGTAAACCCAAACAAAAAAATGAGAGCGAAAGAGACAAACAAACCTTGTTGAGAGAATTGAAGAAGTTGGAGAAGGAAGAATCAAACGAAATTCAGTCTTTTCCTTTGGCCCTCTATTCTGTGACTTTTTTTTTAGCAGCAAAGGGATTATAGTATATCACGAAATAATAGTGGAAATGGGTTTTTTTGGGATAAAATTATTAATCCGGCCAAAACACCTGGATTTGGGGTGTTTTATAAACCCCTCAAAAATACATTACATTGGTTTTGGGGGGTTTTTAAACCAGTCAAAACCAGTCTATAAAAAATCTGGCAAGTAATGGTTTTAGAACACCTCAAAACCAGTTTAATTAAAAACCCCTCAAAACCAGTGAAAAAAAAAAAAACTCCCAAGCAGACCCTTGAACTAACAGCAAATCGTTTAACTTAATGGTCAAAGGGCAAAGTAGTCATTTGCAATGTCGTTCGCTGATCGCTGCCTTTCATTCGTTTTGGTGCGGCTTAAGCTTTTTCGATCGATCTCGTCACAAGAAATCATCCCTAACGCGTGTAGTGTGTTGTGTTCTAGGTTGGGATGTTGAGTGAGGCATTTCTTCAAACAGGTGGTGGGTGTGATCTGGATATGAGAGGTTGTGTTGGTAGGGGTTTTCTGATGACCAATGTACACACAACAATCACAACTGAACACAACAACATTGCCAAAGGTGAAGGAGGAATGAGGTAATTATGCAGTGAAAGGGGTGGGTCGCAAAATGCGATTGTTGCATGGTGATGTATGCAGTTCGCGAACGACAAACGAAAACTGGGGATAGTTGGTAGGGGTAAGTGTTTTTTTGAGGAAAGGATGGCAGTTCAAGTGGTGGTTTCCGGTGTCAAAATGGATTGGAATCTGACCTGAAAAACAAGAAAACAGGTAAAGGGGTAGTGGCCATCAGGCGGCGATTTGAGGGTGCATCGGGTAAGGAAAGTTATGGGTTTTTTTGAGGAGAGGATGGGGGTTCGAGTGGTGGTGTCAGTGGTGGTTTCTGGTGTAAAAAACAACTATAATCTACCTAAAAAGGGGGAAAACGTGCAAAAGGGCAATGGTCGTCGTGTGGCGATTTGAGGGTGCACTAGGGAAGGAAAGTTAGGAGTTTTGTAGTGGGTGATGTGGGGAATTTGATGGAAGTGTCAGAGGGACATGGTGATGTGGGGAAAATGCGCAAAGGGCAAGTGCGGGTGACAGTGACGAAGAGGAATGGAGATGGAGAAAAAGAAGTTTGAGGGCAGTTTTGTAAAAGCACATCTACTCTTGTGTCAGATGTCATCTATCACTAGCGATGTCCATTTAAGGGTGGTAATCTAGAAATTATGAAACTACGGGTACCAACCGACTATTTTGCTAAACCTTGGGTAGGAATATGTTGTTTACTCTTCCCAACATGGAGCATATCTCGGTCATTACATCAAGTAATTTATTATAAATAAAGGCTGAATCTATAATTTGACAAAGAATTTCGTTTATATAATTTCACTCGCTGGAAACCTAACAAAAATCAATTGAATTCGTCCCTAACATTATTAAGTATAGACCATCGAGGGGTTTTAGCTTAAACCCATAATGGCTATGAGGGCAGTGGCGGCACATCGCGGCTTGAGGTGTTAGATTTATCACAACAAGCCACCTCAGACAAATGCTCCAACTCGGCTATAATATCTCAGCACAATAAGGATGATTCTAGAATACCATGAGCTGTAATTCTATTTCATACAGTCTGTACAAATTAGTTAGAATTTTGATTCCTTTATTTGATTTTTTGTAATTACTATAAATAGATAGCTCAACACGTTGTAAAGGATTAAATCGAATAGTGCAAGCAATATTTTCAACAACCAATTGTTTCTATACATTTTCGTTTGTCTCTCTCTGCTTCCCTGCAAATACCAAGGTTACCAAAACCGTTATGGTATCAGAGCTATAACAATGGCTTTCGAAGATAAAAAACCCTTTATCAACCTCAACCCAAAAGTACTTGGCTTCAAAATGCAATGTCTCTTGAGATAAAAAACAACATTGTTTATGTTGAGACTGCCAATGAACTATGGCTTGAACTTGAGCAACGTTTTGCCCAAAACAATGGGCTATGAATCTTTGAATTGAAGCAATCCATTCACATTATTAACCAAGGTGATGATTCTGTCAGCCTTTACCTCTCTAAGTTGAAAAGTTTATTTGATGAACTTCTCAATTTTGAATTTATTCCATCGTGTACATATGGTGCCATGAAACCTGTGCTTGAGAACCAACAACGTGACTGGATGATGAAATTCCTCATGGGGCTCAATGATTCCATCAACAACATCAAAGCTTAGATTATCCTCCTCAAACCCATTCCATCTTTGAGTGAAGTTTATCTCTTGTTCAACAAGAAGAGAGGCATAAGCTACCAGAACTCATTATCCACCCACTCGAGACAACCCCAAATCTTTTACTTCCCAACGACGAGACAAATTTTTTTGCACTTTCTGCAAAGTCTCAAGCCATTCTCTGGAAAAATGTTTTAAGGCTAATCCAAACCTTGAGAAACCCACATGTACACACTGTAATCTCGTTGGACACACTACAGAAAGAAGTTACAAATTACATGGCTATCCCCCTGGCCATAAGCTTGTCAATCGATCCAAAGGACCTGACCCTTATGTTAACCAAATTAGTCTCTCCAACCAAGAACAGGTCAGTGAGAAATCTCAAGCAGTTCTAACTCAAGCGCAATATCAACATATCATTGCTTTACTCCAGTCTTAAGCTACACAACCAGTGGCAAATCAAGTTCAGTCCATTGATCCATCCCCAGTCTGCCCTTCACCTTCCACCTTCTCTAGTATAGCTTCCTGCTTTCTAGTCTCTAATACAACATTTTCACATTATATTCCTTGGATCATAGACACGAGTGCAACAGATCACATGATCTGTTGCACCTCCATTTATACTTCCTTACCATCCATAGTTGATTTTAAAGTCAGATTTCCAAATGGTAATCATGCCAATGTTACCCATAAGGGTATTGTTAAAATCAATTTTGTCATTACTCTCAAAGATGTTTTATGCATCCCATCTTTTAATTTCAATCTCTTTGAGCCAAAAAATTAATCCAGGACATTAATTGTTGCTTTGTTTTCTTCGCTAATGAATGCTATGCGCAGGACCTTTTCTCTTGGAGCACGATTGGGAAGGGTGAGGCTGTTAACGGTCTTTACCATCTTCAACTGACAGGAGTGCCTCCCACAGCCCTATCTTCCATTTTATCCGCTTTACCCTTTAATAAATTATCTGTTTTTGCCTCTGTTACTTCCCAGTAAAGTTCCCACAGCTTATGGCATTGTAGAATGGGTCACTTGTCTGACTCACCCTTATCTTTGTTACAAAAGGATTTATCTCACTTAACTTCTATGGATTCTATTGTTCCATGCTCTACATGTCATTTATCAAAACATCACAGGTTACCTTTTCCTATCAGTGAAAATCGCGCTTCTAAACCTTTTGAACTCATCCATTGTGACATTTGGGGGCCATATTCCCAAATGGCATATGATGGATCAAAATATTTCTTAACAATCGTTGATGACTTTACCAAATCCACTTGGGTCTATTTAATGAAAACTGCAATCTTTTTGCTCACTAATTGAAACACAATTCCAAACAAAACTTAAAGCTTTTCGATCTGATAATGGAAATGAATTTTCAATGACTGATTTCTTCATGCAAAAAGGAATTATCCATAAAAAAAACTTGTGTGGAAACCCCCCAACAAAATGGGGCTGTGGAACGCAAGCACCAACATATTTTAAATGTTGCTAGCGCCTTAAAATTTCAATCTGGTGTTCCCTTATCTTTTTGGAATGATTGCATTTTAACCACTACCTATCTTATTAACAGAACATCATCCCCAAATTTACAAAATCATAGTCCATACCAACTTCTTTTTCAAACCAAACCAACCTATCAACACTTGAGAACCTTCAGGTGTCTTTGCTATGCATCTACATTAAAACAAAATAGACACAAATTTGACCATAGAGCAAGGAAATGCATTATGCTTGGATATCCATTCAGAATCAAAGGCTACAAATTATTTGATCTAAACAACCGATCCATTTTTTACTCTAGAGATGTCACTTTCTATGAACACATATTTCCCTCTAAAATTGGCCAATCCTCTCCCACACCTCAATTTCCATCCCTAGGTACTAACATCATCACTCAGCCCTAACAATTACAATCTAATACTCTCATATCAAATACACAATCATAGCAAGATATTATCATAGAACACATAGCAACACAACCCACTTCTTCCATCCCTTCGAATATTATCACAGATCCTCCCATTTCCCCTACTCTACCTGATATTTCATTTCAAACACAACCTCCTCCCCGCAAATCAAACAGACCAAAAAAATCCCCTGATTATCTTCAGGACTACTCCTGTCAACAAGTCATTGCACCCACTACTTCTCTTTCAAGCTCCAAGATCAAAGGTAATTCACTTACTAATCATTTTTATCCCTTACATTCTGTCTTGTCTCATGCTAAATTATCTCCTAACCATGCTGCATTTGCCATTTCAATTCTTAATCATATTGAACCCTCCATTTATGCACAAGTTGTAAAAAGCTTAGACTGGCATAATGCAATGGATAATGAGATTACTGCTTTAGAATTGAACAAGACTTGGGATGTTACTGATCTGTCTATTGGGAAGAAGACCATTGGTTCAAAATGGGTTTACAGAATTAATTATAATTAAGATGGAACCATTAAGCGGCACAAGGCACGTTTAGTTGCCAAAGGATATACCCAAGAAAAAGGCCTTGATTACCATGAGACATTCTCACTTGTAGCCAAACTTGTAATGATAAAAACCTTGCTTGCCATGGCTGCCATCAAAGGGTGGAAACTCCATCAATTCGATGTTCATAATGCATTTTTACATCGCGATTTGGATGAAGAAGTGTATATGAAAATACCTCCTGGTTATTCAATTCAAGGACAGAACAAGGTTTGCAAATTAAACAAAAGTATGTATGGTCTCAAACAGGCATCACGTCAATGGTATGCCAAATTCTCATCCTCCTTATTACAATTTGGATTTACCCAATCAAAAGCTGATTATAGACTCTTTACTAAAGGAAGTGGTTCATCTTTTTTAGCACTACTTGTATATGTTGTCTATATCGTTGTAGCTTCCAATGATCACCATGGCATTTTAGCTCTCAAAGCTTTTCTAACATCAAAATTTAAGATCAAAGATGTCGGCACACTCAAGTATTTTCTTGGTTTGGAGGTAGCCCGAAACTTGAATGGCATTCAATTATGCCAAAGGAAATATTGTTTGGACATTCTTGACGATGCTGGTTTAACTTTCTGCAAGCCTAGTTCAATTCCCATGGACCCAAGTCTCAAACTTAACAAGGATGAAGGAAAATTGCTACATGATCCATCAGAATTTAGAAGGCTCATTGGAAGACTCCTCTACTTAACAATCACACGACATGACCTTTCATTCTCTGTCAACCTGCTCAGTCAATACATGAGTGCCCGTTCCATATCTTCAAGCAGCTTACAAGGTGCTGCATTATGTAAAGAAATCACCTGGTCAAGGATTAATATTTCCTACATCATCTGCTTGTCAATTAACATCTTATTGTGATTCCGATTGGGCATCGTGCCTAGATACAATAAGATCTACAACTGGCTATTGTGTATTTCTCTGGCAATCACTCATTTCGTGGAAATGCAAGAAGCAAACCACCATCTCTCGCAGTTCAGCTGAGGTAGAGTACCAATCTATGGCTGCTACTTCTTGTGAGCTTGTCTGATTAAAGTATTTACTTGCTGATCTCATGGTTTCTCACCCTCAGCCAACCACCCTTCACTGTGACAGCAAGTCTGCTCTACACATTGCCTCCAACCCAGTCTTCCACGAAAGGACAAAGCATATCAAATTAGATTGCCATCTAATTCGGGATAAAATTCAAGATGGTGTTATCTCAACTGCATACACACCATCTTCTTGTCAATTAGCCGATATCCTTACAAAAGCTCTCTACTCGCCATTGTTCTATTCTTTATTGTGCAAGATGGGAGTTATTGACATACACTCTCCATCATTTATCATAGCAAATGACATCACAACAAGCCACCTTAGACAAATGCTCCAGCTCGGCTATAATATCTCAACACAATAAGGATGATTCTAGAATACCATGACCTGTAATTATGTTTCATATAGTCTGTACAAATTAGTTAGAATTCTGATTCCTTTGTTTGATTCTTTGTAATTACTATAAATAGATAGCTCAACACGTTGTAAAGGAGTAAATCGAAAAGTGCAAGCAATATTTTCAACAATCAATTGTTTCTCTGCATTTTCGTTTGTCTCTCTCTGCTTTCCTGCAAATACCAGGGTTACCAAAACCATTATGAGGCGTCTCTTCTCCACTTCTTTTTTTCCTTCTTTCAACCCTCCGCTGACTGCTGCAGCCGCTTAGCAACCTAAGGCCGAGCCCAGCACCAACCTTTTTGTCTCAGGTACCTTTCTTGACTCTCTTTATTTTCCAATAACGTTCTTTATTCCTTTCTGTATTTACTTCTATTTACCCTTCTAGGTCATCAGTTTTTATTTATGTTATTTATAGATCCTCCGTTTTTTTATTTTTTATGTTATTTCTCTAAAGTTTTTTTTTTTGTTATTTGTGTCGATAAAGTTTTGATTTTGAATTTTTTTCTTATTATTATATTGTCAACATTTTAGGCTCGGATTGTTGATCTATTTGTTAAGTTAGTTCGTGATAGATTAGAAGCCTAATTTTTGTAGATCAATCTTAAAGAGGAATAAAAGCATGTTAATGAATTTTGAAATTTATTGTGAACATAATTACCGAAGTGATTAACTGGATTTGGAGTTTTGGTTTTAGACATGGTATGGTTTGCGTTCAACCTAACCTAAATCATCTGTGGCCGGATACTATGGTATTTTTCCTTGATGCAATTAAAAAATTATTTGGTTATCAGTTGTATTATTGGTATTTTATCCATTGAGTACTTTTTCTATCATGTAGAGGTTTCATATTTCTCACTTTGTAATTATCTAACAAGCATTTGTGGAGGGCTGGCAACAACATATCTTTATTAATCTCGCTTGTTCATTGTCCAACAAGATTGTTAATAACTAGGTTAAATCCTTGTGACTTCTCCCACCTGGTGGTGAAGATGCATGTATTACCTCATGGGTTTGAAATTCGCCAGATAACCTCTCCATTGATTTCTTAGTGAAACTTCTTATGTTGTTGAGATCAGTGAGAGTTTCTTAGTGAAGTGTGGTGTCAGTGACATTAAATCAATTATCACAATGATTATATTTCTTTTATAGGAAACAAAGTGAACTATATTAGTGAGACTAAAAGGAAGAACTAGAGTGGATCACTTAAGTGTCTGTCCAAAAGAACCCCTAAAAAACCATATCTGCACATTATAAGTAATCCAAAAAATTGTTTCCATAGTGTTTATTTTCTCTGTTATTCTGTGTATGATAAAATTTGTATCAAGGTTTAATACATATTACATTCTGATCAGAGATGATAGGTCTAGATTTTTTAGTGTTACGACTATGAGATTTAATATCAAGTTTTTTTTCAGGACTTAGTAAGCGCACGACTACTGAGGGACTCAAGGAAGCCTTTTCTAAGTTTGGTGAAGTGGTTCAAGGTTTGTTCTTCTTATTTAAAGCTATTTAAATCCTACCTTAATGCATGGTGGACTACTAACTATTGGTGTTTCTGCTATTCACAGCTAGGGTAATGACCGATCGAGTGTCTGGATATTCCAAGGGGTTTGGTTTTGTAAGAAATGCTACCTTGGAAAATGCTGCAAAAGGCATAGAGGGCATGGATGGCAAGGTGAGTTGACAAGACATCATATTTATTTTGTTGAAGATTATACTAATGTTTGTATATCTGAGTCAAAGTGTTTAGGAGCAATGCTCTACTCAGCTCTGTTTCTTATTTCTTATCTATTTTATTTTTCTACAATGCTCAAGTCAGCTGTATTGTCGAATATAGCTTGAAAATTTGTAGGATAGGAAGTTCCAAAGCCCATCAATCGTGGTGTAACCATGGTCAACTTAAATGCTCACACATTATGGCTACATTTGAGCTTCAGAAAGAAAGTAACGGATGAACTGTTAGATGAACTTGGAAAGTGGTAATGCCACAGCGGCTGAAATGTATAGGAAACTCCCAAGAGTTCTAAAAAAGTTATATGTAATTTAAGATTGCTATTCCTCATTTTCAAAAAATCTTCCATACCTTTCTTTCAATTTCACTAAAAAAAAATGTGTCCTTCCAAATAAAATATCTGATTCAGTGCCTGGGCACTTGGAATCTGTAGGAAGTGAAAACTGTGCATCTCAATTTTTCTGAACCTCAAGTCAGCCAAGTGAGAGGGCAACTTTCGTATTTCCTCATTGAGAAAAAAAGAGAAAGAAAACGAATTGAAGTGAGAGGTGGCTCATAGATTTTTCAATTGTCTCGCAAAATGTTTGTTGAAGCTATGTACCGTTGTGCTAAGATTGAGTTTATCACATCCTTCTACTAACTTATTCCTCACTGCATCCTTGTTGGGCACCTTTTTATTCTCTTCTATCCCTTTTTAATGTCCATTTTTATCAATATGTTCATTTTATGGGATATAACTTAAAATATATGTAGGAAAGGGGAAGAAAGTGATTAATGCTATAGAAACCATATCATTGTCTTCCTGCTCCTTTTCACTTCTGAATATTTGAATGGAGCCTCTGATTAAAATTTGGAATTTCATCAAAGATTTTGTTTTGAGCGATGTAGGGTTCTTACTCAAGCAAATTTAATGATGTCATGTCATCTTGTACAGGCTAAGCTGGATTCTTTGTAAAATACTTTCTTTTTGGCTTTTTTTAACCATGAGTTTTCTAGTTTTGATGATATTATCACCTAATTTTTCAATTTCAATATTACTGTTAATTCCTTCTGCGAAAAAATAACAATAATAAAGTTGATTCTCTCATTGTTGATGTTCCAGTTCTTTTTTTACAATCCTTTTTGGGAAATGAATTCTCTATGTCTTTTGCAGTTTCTGGATGGGTGGGTTATATTTGCAGAATACGCAAGACCCAGAGCACCTCCAGGGCCTCCACCTGAGAATTTGTCTTCTGAATATGGGGACAACATGATCCCCATATGGCCGACAGTGACTCATGCGTTCCTAAAACAAGATGGTAATCCTTCACACTGGCCTTTGTCAGTGGTCGGCCTTCCATCAATTGTAACCATGCATTTTTGGGGAACATCACTTAATACGTGAGCTGTGTGATGAATTCAGAAATATATTGATTTGAACTGATCCATGTTGGCAATATTATGTACAAGACTCTTAATTTGTTATAATTTTATCATACTGTAACTTGTTCTCACTAAACTGAAGTGAAAACTGGCTATGCATAATGGAATGATTTATATAAGGATCATTTAGCTGAAAGTGTTATTGTTTCTTTAATACGAAAAGTGAAGAAAAACAGGGTGATGTGTTCATGATATATGTGGAAAATATTTGAGATGAAGGTAGAGCCAAGTAGCTTGTGTTTTGGTGCTACATATAGTCCAGAAAAATAAAAATTTATAATACACTAAGAAAAAATGTGTTCTTAAAACTCAAACTACATAAAATTGAGAAACAAGTTGCTAATATCAAACGAAATCTGAAAGGTTTCTTGATAGCTGATGATAACCACACCAAAGGCTGAGCTTCATTTGATCCAGAAAGCGATTCATTTCTCAACACAATCATCAAGAAACTGGGAATTCTGCTGGTGGTCAGAATTAGTTCAAGATTTGTTTGAAAAAAATTTCTTTCATTGGATAGAATTTCAATCAAAGAACATTATAGTCTAATGTATTTCATCCAAACATCTTACATAAATTTTTAATGAATTCTTAAAGCTGGTTTTAACAGTGTCAGAAATGTTCTCAATCAAATCCTTTCAATTGCAAGTCATGTAAAAGTCACCCAACATTCAACATTCACTGCTCTAGAAGTTGTCAAATAATGCTAAATCTTTAAAGTGGACCACGAAAGGCATTCTTTATGTTCCCACATGTAAATTTCTTGAAAATCAATTTCTTCTTCGGCATCACCATCAGGATTTGATTCATTCAGTTGTAGTTTTGCCTACGCCATAACATGTCCAGATGAATTATAGCGACCCCGTGATAATGTAAACACACCAAGTAGACTCTCCATATTTATTGCATTGTTTCCAGGTGGGCCAAGAACCACCAAAACCATGGACAGAATTCTCTGAATAAACCAATTCCTGCACACTGGTTGCCCTGCCATGGAAGCAACTCAACAATTCTTCAACTCTGAAAGTAACTCAACACTGGATATTTAGTTCCATCTCATATATGAAGACAACATATTGTTACAGCTAGATATGATACAACTTAATGCGTCTTCGTTTTTCAGCAGCTTATATGGCGTTTGATTGATTGTTTTCTTGATAAGTCGAAGGAATTTTCCAGAGAAAAAAGTTGCATCTGTCAAGATTCAAGTAACATCATCCTGGTAAGAGTCTGGTTGTGGGAATAAATTTGTATGGCTATTTATGAAAAGATTTGCAGTATCTCAACTACTTTTCTTTAGTTAATGAACATAAATTTCTAGCTTATCTTTGAAATTTTTTTTAGTTATAATACTGGTATGTCCTTTTTTGGTCCAGCCTGTGCGCACCTTAACTAACTCTCAGGAGCCATTAAATATTCTACAAGTCTCAATGCAGTTTAAACTTAAGAAATCAATAAAGAAAGAAAACTTTCTTGATTGTCAGGCCAACCTTAGGGTTATGATACTGGTATTTCCTTTCTATAATTAAGATGCTTTTACAAAAATATTTGGTGGTCAAGAAGGTTAATTTGCTCCTTTCATGGACTTTTTGAGTTCAAACCATCTTGGAGTCATTTACCAGACTATCACATTTATGGCTTACTTGAAATATTGGATTTGTAGGGCGTTCAATAAGAGCTTATAGAGTGTTTAATAAGCTCTAGAGATTAATTGAAGTGCCTGTAAACTGAGTCAGACACTTTGATGTTATTTCAATAGTGAATGGATTTATTAATTTAGAACTGCTCCGAATAGTTCATCTATAGTTCTCATGCTGTAAAGAATAAATAGGAATTATTAATTATTATTTTCTCTGAGATATTTTTTTTATTTTATTAGTATTTTAAAATCTTGGTATCTATTGTCAAATGAACCACCTGCCCTGCTAAACATAATTATCATCTAAATTGTCAATCAGATGACCTTATAATTTACATTGAATTGTCATACTAATAAAGAGTTTAATTATAGGAGTGCTTGACTTCATCACTTCATATAATTAAATTCAAAATAAAAGTTTATATTAGCCGTATACATCAAAAAATTAACCAACTTTATAATAATATATATGTAACCTACATGAATCACATGCAACATTAATATTTATTAAAAATGTTAATTACTAAGATGAGTGAACATAAGAATTAAATTATTTTATAATTGCTGACTTACATTTGAAATATTTTGCAGTTTCATATAATTTTATATAATTAAGAGAAATCTTTAATAAATTAATTAGGAGATTTTAATGATAAGATAAAGAGTTAATAATTTCAAAATTGATTTCTATTGACAATTGGCTAATAATTAATTAAACCTTTCAACAATTATAAAGTCAACTAGATATCTTCTAAAAAATATTAATTATAATGCCGGCTTAGTAACGGCAGTACCAAATATTATCAGAATTTTTATATATTTATTTTAATGTTTAATGAAATGAGGATTTATTTTGTTTTATTTTTTAAAAGGTGAAGAGTAAAACTTGAGCATCCGAACTGTCAGAACTCAGAAATGGACCCACTGGGCCCACCGTTGGATCGGCCCATTTAAACATCCTAAATTTGTAATATTCCGAAAAAATCAGGGCCAATCTTATCCACAAAAAATAAATAATAAAATAGAAATAAATAATTAATTAATCACTCCACTCGATCTGCCTCGGCCCCTATAAATAATAAATAAAACTGAAGCAACGACCCCTTACTATCCACACGACAATAACAAGAAGAACAGCAATACCACAGACGACAACAATGGAGAGCTGAGAAGTTTCTCTTCTCTGTTGTTCACTTATTCTTTTCTTCCACGTGTGGAAATTGCGGGAACATGAAGTTCTTGTTGGAGCTAGTGTCGTGTTGTGGATCACCCGAGGCGGGCGGAGCCAGTCCCGTGGCGGAGCGTGTGGAGCCGAGAGTGGAGGAAACGAGGTCGTTGATGCGCCGGAGTTACCGCCGGAAGAGACGGGGGAGGTCTGGCTGTAGCGGCGGTGCTTCGGCAGAGGAATGGAAGCCGTCGTTGTGTTCGATTTCTGAAGATTTTGTGATGGACAGGACCAAAAGCGAAAGAGAGAGAAGCTTTAAAAGGAAAAACGGTGGATCGCAGCGAGACAAAGCTCGCGTTCGTAGCTGTAGCCGCGATTTCGGGTAACTTGTTAATTTTTCCGATATTTCCTTTTGAAAATGATTATTTAGATAACGATTAATTGGGTGAGGAGATAACAAAATTACTATAGAAACAATACAATAGATTTAATCATTCGGGAACAAAATAATAAAGCAGTAAAGACAGAGTGTCGTATATTTTTCAATTTCTGTTTTGAGTCTTAACATGACATGAATTTCTATGGTGTTTTGAGTTTTCATATCTTGTCTATTTATAAAAAAATTTCTTCATTTTATTTATTTATTTATTTTTATGTGCAGATTGTATTTAACAAGTTGAATTTGAACTCACTGGGTAATTTTTTTTTTTTTTGGTGTGTATATTTGCAGGCAGAATTCAGGGCATCCTTCGTCCACATTCTCTGCAACTCCATCATGTTTTGATGGCTCTGCACTTTGATTAAAAAAATTAATCTAAAGTCCAAGATTGGATTTATATGTGAATATTTTGGTATAAATTACCATGTAGGATAACAAGTTGTGAAAAAAACTGTTTTTTTTCTTTTTTTGTATGTTATCGTCAAATAGCAATCTCTTGATTGGATCAAAGTGCATGTATTTATGTATATATATTATGTATACCTTTTATATTACTCATCTCAAATAATATTTGATCAATTACTATGATTAAATAATTAAGAAGTTATGGGGTGATGTAGAGAAATTGTTATGAAAAATTACCTAAGGCACAAAACAATTTTTTTTAAAGAACTCCTCGTTACTTTGGAAGTACCAAAATACATGTCTTCGTAAAGTTGAGATCATGTATTGGATGACATCCGCCTAATGCCAGTAGGTAGGGGTGTGCAAAAAAAACCAGCCATAACTGGAACTGGCAAGTACCTGAGGTGCTGGCTCTTACTCGAAACCGGTCCTCATAGGGTTGATTTAGTTCTAAAAAATCGGAGCCAATATTATGCGATTTCGGTTCTAGTTCCAGTTCCCCCATTGTAGGAACCGAAACCAAAATCGAAGCCGAAACCCGGATAGAAATCAAGACTGAACTTAATTTTGTAAACTTTCAAGGGTGTACTGTAATTTTTTTGGGGGTGTATTTGTTATTTTGTAAATAGTAGGGGTAATCAAAATTTTTTAGTATTGAAATCAGAACCTATGCTTCAGGTTTCGGTTTCGGACTTTTAGGAACCGGCCGATTCTGGTTCCATATGTTGGGCTAGTAATTGGACCCACCCACCCCTATCGGCAGGTCAAAGAAGTTGGTGACTGATGTTGGGGAGTCAGCACCTGAAGCCCCGGTGAATGGTGGCCGGAACTATATAATGGTCCTTGACTAAATAATTGAACATTTTCTCAAACTTATTTTTTATACACTGTTCCTCCAACCGGTCTGGGTGAATCAAACTACTCAAAAGGGTTGTGGCAATTCTATGGAAGATGTTCATAGTGATGGATTTGTTTTACTCTAGGCCTGATAGATCGAAATCTTTTAGGCCTAATAGCTTTTATAAGTACACCAACAACCCAAGTTGATCAAAGGGTTGCTCTGCATTTTCATTGCCTGAGATTGGTATTTTGTGCTTATGCAGACGATGCTCATTAACAGTCTTATGGATCAATTAATGTGAATTACTTGAATCTCCATTGCATCTTTTCCATTCATGCAACATAAAGGAGGAGGTTCCTTTTGGCAAACGGATATTATTGTTTATTCAAGCTATCAGTATGGAGCTGCTAGCTGCGCTGCGTCTGCATCGGTTCAGTTTTAGAAAGACTAAACTTTACTGCAAAATTTGGAATGTCAAATGAGCTGAGAGATTTCTTCTATTCAATTTGAAGTTAATTGATGGATCTGCTGGTCCTATTTGACTCTTTGCTAACCCTCGATATCGGAGATTCACATTACAGACAAGAAACAGAGAACGAGGAAAAAACAAAAAACAAAATCTTATTAGAAACCTTCTATGTTACAGTTACACAATATCATTTAGTTAAGCACCTTCTCCGTCCTCCATTCCGGCCATCGTGTCATACAGAGGCTTATTTATGTCTCCGGGATAAAATGCCAAGATTCCTCCTACAATACCACATAATGCAAAACTGCAAATGGTAAGGCACCCTCCCAAAACCACACAAAATGGTGCTAATATTGCTCCCATCTGCGCCGCTTGTGTTGCACAACCAAGTGCACATTTCTCACCACTGTAGGGAACAACTCTATTGTGTATATAAACAGCAAATTGTAAGTACCCGCCATCCCAAATATTCCCAAATTCCGCAAACCATCCTCATCACTTCTCATATCCATCATTTTTTCACACAGCTCCCCAATAAGCAAAATAATCCGCTGAACCTAATGTGCCTATTGCCAATGGCTTCCTTCCAATTTATCTAACAGAAGCTGTAAGGGTGAAAGCAGGCATCTCTGCAACTGCATTGAGAAGGACAGCAAGATAAGATTTGTTTTGAGGTTTACAACGTTTAAGCTAAGGCCATAGCTCACACTGAACACAAGAAGTTAATGGCTACTGCTAAAAACAAGCGAACTCGTGTCATTGGTGACTTAATTACGTCTAAGACAGAACCTGTTATCCTTCTTTGTTGCCCATTCTTCCTTGTAATTTTGTTTGTCATTAGAAGATTCATCATTTTCTTCTTCATCGAGTGCAGGACAACCCCATCAGGCAGGTGGTGTCCTTAACTTAGCAATGATGTGCATGAGATTCATGGCTTCATTCATTTTTGCCACGAACAAGGTACCATCTGGCGACTCATTGAGAAAAGGAAGAACCAGGATGAGGACACAAACGGAGGGGATTGAAGAAGCAATGTAGAGAGCACGCCAGGACCGAAAAATGTAAGCTATGCCTGAGAGTAAGGCTATTCCGTTGAGAAGAAGTAGAATGTGGACATCCAGCAGTGCCACGCTTTGTGGGCCAACAGTTCAGTGGCCGAACGAAGGCGCAAAGGCCAACACCTCCATGTGCTGAAGCCAGTAAGCACCGAAGTAGGAGTAGATTAGGTAGTTTGGTGACCATGCTGTTAAGCACCAAAAATGGCATTCAAGATACAAACTATTGTTAAAGAACCTTTTCTTCCTAGTTTTGAGTCTGACAGATGGCCAAATACTCCTGCACCTGAAAATACATCATAAACTTTAGTGTTATATTTAGTTAATGTCTGGTAACTAAGACACTGTTGTACTGAATTTAAAGTGTTCTCAGGACAATTTCATACATTCAACTTCAGATTTCCGATCACAGATCAAATTCTGGAAGCTGAAACTGCCTAATCACAGTAACAATTATAGGCAAGCAGCATTTCTTTTGTATATTATTTAGTAGCTAGCTATAATAGCCACATCCTAAATTACAGGATTAAGTTACAGATATTATTGGGTGGATGAACGGATAATGTGATTTTTTTTCTAGTTAAGACAGTCTCTTAGTAACAATAGCATCTATTAAGGTGCTTTTGTGCCAAAGAAATTATATTCTCTTCCACATAAAGTTATATCAAGAAATTCTAGTAAAATCTTGCACATAAATCCTTTATACTTTGTGTTTTTATATAAAAAAGCTCCATGTATATCACTTATGAATTTAATATATGGTTAGGCATAGTTGTTTGCCATTCATTGAATTTAATATTTCTCGCAGCAATGAAAACGAGGCATTTTTCCAAATGGGAATATATGCAACTGAGACATAGCTCTAACAGGTATACTTCCTTGTGATGGTAAAGTAAGGAAAGTGTAATTTATGCTCTAGCAGCGTGAGAAGCAACTCGTCAAACTAACATTTGGTGGATGCATCATTAAGCTACGAATTTGGCTAAAAGCTGAAAATTATTGCGGAAAGTTAAGTTATAATGAGAAAAGATAAAACAATTGCATAAACAAACAAATTTTCATTTGAAACTAGTTCTATCACAACGTGGTCTTCGTGTGAACCCGACCCTTATGTCTTTACTTTCCCAATTGCACCCTCAAAAATATATCATTTTTCTAAAATCTAAATTTACACTAACATCCATATTTGTCAAAGATTTGTACAACGAGAGCATATGGACCTCCATATAGAATATTCCTAGTTGCGGAGAGAAGTGGCAAACTTAAACCAATCAAATTATATAATATTATCCTAAAGATAGTAAAAGCAACGTCTCTGAACTCAATTCATAAGCAAATCATCAACCCTGGTTTATCCCCACTAAAATAACATAATAAAATCTTTAACTTTTAGTTTGTTAATACATTGACATCTATGTATTATAATTCTAATGTCATAAATCCCAAAGGGATAGGCACAACCGCACAGAAGGAACACTTTTTTTTTTTTTTTTGGCTGGTGATGCTATGTCTTTTTGTCCTAAATACAAAATAACATCCCATCAATAACTTGTTTGAATCAGTCAATTAAACACAGCCCTCCAGACATCACGTGAACCATAATCCTACCCACTCTTTCTTTTATCTCTCTGCTCTGTTCGCTTCATCCATCAATAGAAAATCTTAAAATAATAATAACTTAGGGTGCGTTTGGCTCCCTGTTTTTATCCATATTCCCAATCTATTCTCCAATATGTTTGGCACACTATTCAAAAATATTATCCTATTTTTTAATTACTTTTAGACCTCATAAGGTTATTAATTTCACTAAATGCCCCTAAAATTTATTTTTTAAAATTAACAAAAACCCCCCCATACCCAATTGTCAGATTCCGCAACACCCGCCGGTGATAGCCGGAATCTGTACAACGGCCTAAATGTCGACCATAAATGGCCGAATTACACCATCTGGCCTTTTTCCGGCAAGATCCACCACGGATCTGGCCGGAAAAGGCCAGATCTGGCCGTCAGTGACGGCCAAAGAAATGGCCGTCGTGACCGAAAACGACGGCCACACTCTTTGCCGTCGCTGACGGCCAAGAGATGGCCGTCGTTTTGGCCTTTCCGGCCGCGACGGCCATAAGGCCTTTAGATCTGGCCTTTTCCGGCCGATCCGTGGTGATCTGGCCGGAAAAGGCCATAGATGTGTTACGGCACAGATCCGATCGGTCTTTGCCGTAACAAAATTTTCCGGCCAGATCCGGCGGTGGCGCCGGAATCTGACACTACAGGTGGTGGGGGTGGGTTTTTGTCATTTTATATAGTAGGTTCTTTAATTAAATTAGTAACCCTATGGGCTTTTTCATAAATTTTTCAAATTTACCTCGTAATACTCCCCTATCCACAATCCAATATTATCCTCAAAATCCTATCCAAAATACTACACCAAATGCACCTAATCCAGGTTAACATGACTAAACTTGATAAATTATAATAAAAATTAACTACTTCCAAGCTAAAATGATTTTTTTTAAATAAAAATAAATAGGCTGACCTATCATGCAGCCACCAAAAAACAATGCCTGAACAAGCCCAACTTTGTACTTCTCTTCGCAAATAAGCCACCACTCGGCCACCGTGGAGCCCTCTTCACCACCACTCCATGTCCAGGAACCCGGTTGCAGCCCACAAAAGCTAGTCGTCGCCGCGTCACATTCCGGTCCGAGACATTTCCACTTCGGTTCCCGGTCGGCGAAGATCATGACCATTGTGTGAAAAGCCTCCAGCGCCCAGGCCAAGCTTGTCAGCACGAAATGACGTAATTGCCATGGCCCGAACTCGCCGCAGTACTTTTGTAGCATGTCATCTATGCAAAGTTTCTCGGTCACCGCCTTGTTCGGCGGAGGAAGTAGCGGCCGCCGGAGGGAGGGGTCATTGCCGGGATCTAAAGCTGACGTGGATGTCATGTTTCTCGTTTACACAAAAGCAGGCGGTGGTGCTGAAAATTAATGTTCTGTAATGAAATGAAGGGATGATATATAAGTTCACCTTGGCTGGCTGTATCTTTTCCGTAAGTTCATTAGGCTACTTTAATAATTTAGGTAAAAGTCCGTGTCACGTCGTGAACGTGACATGTGGAAAGTAAAACAACCGTTGGATTGTTTTATTTTTTAAGGGGAAACAACTTATACCTTCCCAAGGTTTGGAGAAACAATAGATTAGTATCCAAAAAGTTTCAAAAAGACAAACAGGTACCTTCTATTAGGGAAAATACTAGAATGCCCTTTGAGAAATATTAGTCTATTTTTTTAATTACTTTTAGTCTCCTTAAGTTTATTAATTCCATTAAATACACCTAAAAAAAAGTTTAAAAATTAACAAAAACACCCCCACTCACCCATACTTACCAGATTCCGGCGACCACCACCGTAAATGACCAGTAATTCATCGATCTGACCTTTTCTAGCCAGATCTACAATGGATCTGGTCAGAAAAGGTCAGATCTGACGTGAGAAGGCCAAATCTGGCCAGAAAGTGACAGCCAAAGATGTGGCCGTCGTTGACATGAAGTACATCATATGTATGCGGGTATGAAAGGCTCACACCATTCATGCACAAGATTCGTCACCCACACTTGCTTATCTGTAGATAAACAAGATGGAATCCTCCATACTGAGCATTCATGTCCAGTCCATCACGGGGAGTTTCCATACCATAATAAATTTTGAATGCAAGCCTATAACCATCTCCTCTAGTTGAGTTGAAAAGGGAAAGGAACCCGCGACATTCTATATTTTTTTGAATTCTTTGATACAATGCTCCGAGGGCTTTCGATTTCCTTCCTTAACTAATTCTTAGCCCCTTGTGGATCTCTTAGGCCATCGTTGATAGACAACGACAGCCACATCTTTGACCATCGCTGACGGCCAAAAATGGAGTGTTGCAGCCATCGATGGCCAGATCTGGCCTTTTCCGGCCATATCCGTGGTGGATCTGGCCGAAAAAGGCCGGATCGGTGAACTACCGGCCATTTCCGGTGGTGACGTAGACCGTTGTGACAGATTCCGACTACCACCAGTGGTGGCCATTGGAATCTGTTAAGTATGGGTGGGTGGGGGTGTTTTTATTAATTTTTAAACTTTTTTCTGAGGGGTATTTGATAGAATTAATAAATTTAAGGGGTCTAAAAGTAATTAAAAAAATAAGCTAATATTTCTCAGAAGATATTCTAGTTTTTTCTCTAATAAAAGGTATCTGTTTATCTTTTTAAAACCTTTTGGGTACCACTCAAAACCGTTCTGCCATTTTTTAAATATCAGGGGCACAGAGGAACGTTCTTAGAATCTTTTGGAACTTTTGAAAGAAAAAGCTGTCAACTTTTTTGGTTTAATATGATTGGCTGCGTTTGGAATTCTATTTAATAGGATAGGATTTTTTTGAAAAATATTTAAATTATTTTTTACTATTTAATATTTATTAATTTAACTAAACATTTTATATAATAAAAAGTTATAAATTTATAAAAATATTCCCATCTACTCAACTATTACCGACAATCAACCATCACCGTCAGCTAGTGGTTAGAAATAACTGAAATAGTGCATGATCGATTGGATCTGACCGTTCATGCGTCAAACAGTCAGATTTACAACTAAAAATCTAGACGTTAACGACAATCAAACTGTATATTAAATCACCTAGCAACCTATCTAATATTATTAAATCAAGTTGTATAACTCCAAATTTCATCGTTAAAATCAAAACTCAAACTGTTTGGATTAAACATCCATACATCCTATGCATTTGGAGTATTTAATGCTTGTGTGCACATTGTCTAAAGTCTTCTGAATTTGCGGATTGCTTTATTCGTTTTTTCTCGGCTAATTTCTTTTTTACCCCCAAAGAATTATAGTCTTGCCTACATAACATAATGATCTAAAATATTCCTAAACCCTTTAATCTAACTTTCTTCTCTTCATCTTTATTTTGCAAGACTAGGCATGGCAATGTNAAATCTTGTTCTTAGTTGGGAAAAGAGCCATTTCATGGTTCAAGAGGGAATTGTCTTAGGTCATGTAGTTTCCAAGGAGGGGATATCAGTGGATAAGGCAAAGGTAGGGTTGATTTCTCAACTACCACCGCCTTCGTCGGTCAAACAAATTAGATCTTTCCTAGGCCATGTAGGATTTTATAGGCGTTTCATCCAGAATTTTAGCAAGATCTCCAAGCCTTTATGTGATTTGCTTGCTAAAGATGTACCATTTGTTTTTTATGACTCTTGTATGATTTCCTTTACCATTTTGAAGGAAGCGTTGACCACAACACCCATCATGAAACCTCTTGATTGGAACCTACCTTTTGAAGTGATGTGTGACACGTCGGACTATGCCATTGGTACAGTCCTTAGCCAACGGGGGAATAAAAAGCCCGTTGTGATCTACTATGCAACCAAGACCCTCTCCGATGCTCAATGTAATTACACCACTATGGAGAAAGAGTTGCTTGCAGTAGTGTTTTCCCTTGATAAGTTTCGGTCTTATCTTCTTGGGTCTAGGATAATTGTCTTTACAAACCACGTTGCAGTTAGGTATTTGTTAGCCAAGAAAAACACTAAGCCTAGACTAATTACAAGAATTTGTTGGGTCTTATCTTCTTGGGTCTAGGATTTTGTTGTTGCAAGAGTTTGATCTAGAAATCAAAGATAAAAAGGGTAGTGATAATGTGGTCGCCGATCACTTGTCTAGACTCTTTACAGAGTATGTCCCTGGTTAATGTTTGATGAATCTTTCCCGGATGAGCAACTGTTTGTGATATCCCAATCCAAAGCACCTTGGTATGTCCATATAGTAGACCGGATATTGATAGAAAAACAGTCACGCCAAAAGAAAGACGAAGGGGGAGCCAGCGGCAAGGGTCAGATTGACCTTAGGCTTAATGCCCTAACGAGCACAGTCAGAAGAGAAGCCTTTGGGCAACTCGATAGGAATCAAAGGGGCTGTAGGACAATTACCATTAGGGTGGACCAAAGCTCAGAAAGATCATTTCTTTGCAACCATCAAGCATTATTTTTGAGAAGACCCGGACCTTTTTAGGGTGTGTGCAGACCAAATAGTTAGGAGATGTGTTCCCGACTACGAGTTTAGTAGTGTACTTTCATTTTGTCATTCTTATGCTTGTGGTGGTCATTATAGTGGCAAGAGGACCGCTTTAAAGGTCCTCCAGTGTGGTTTCTATTGGCCCTCTTTTTTTCGTGATGCATTCTTTTATTATCGTGCTTGTACTTCATGTTAAAAAGTACGAAATATTGGTAGACGAGATATGATGCCCCTGAATCCTATTTTGATTATGGAAGTGTTTGATGTGTGGGGTATTGATTTCATGGGCCCATTTCCCTCATCTTTTGGCTTTGAATATATCTTGCTTGCAGTAGATTATGTGTCTAAATGGGTAGAAGCAATTGCCACTAGGACCAATGATCATAAGGTGGTTGTCAACTTTGTTCAATCACACATCTTTAGTCATTTCGGTCATCCGCGCGCCATCATCAGTGATGATGGCTCACATTTCACTAATAGGCACTTTGGCTCACTATTGAAAAAGTACTCAATCACCTATCGAGTTGCCACACCTTATCACCCTCAAACTAGTGGATAAGTGGAACGTGCTAATAGGGAAATTAAGATTATCTTAGAGAAAATGGTATGGCCCGATCGTAAGGATTGGTCAATACGTCTGAATGATGCACTTTGGGCCTATCAAATTGCATCTCGTACCCCTATTGGCATGTCTCCCTATCGGTTAGTTTTTGGGAAAGTGTGTCATTTACATGTAGAACTTGAACATAGAGCATATTGGGCCACAAGGAAATTCAACTTTGATATGACCACGGCCGATGACTATAGGAAACTCCAACTTTCGAAGTTAGATGAGCTAAGACACGAAGCTTATGAAAACTCTCGCATCTTTAAAGAGAAAACTAAAGCTTTTCACGATAAACAAATTGTTAGGAAGTCATTCTCTCCTAATCAAAAAGTGTGGCTCTTTAACTCTAAGCTTCGCCTCTTTGNGTGGCCGCTCCTGCTTGCTATTAAGAAGTTTCACTCCTCACCTGTTAAATGGAGTACTTGGTGAAGGCGTAATCACTGAGAGACTTCCCCTCTTTTTGTCATTATACCGGCTGGGACAAACCCTCTCTTTTTCATTCCCGTCTGATTCTACGTATGCCTATTCCCCTGATTCAGTAGTTTTCTTCAGGTTGGGTCGGCTACTCCTTGATCTGGGCATACAATAGGGCTTGGGGTTTGGAAGTTGGTGATGGAGTCCGCCTAGGTGAATATCCTGACTTCTCGTTTTCCGCTGTCTTTGACTTCGGAGCTGGTGCATCTGTGACCAGGCTACTCCTTTCCATTCCCTCAACGGTTTGGTAATCGGCTCATCTTGGTTGAGTTGCTTAGAAAGCTCCCTCCTCTCGTCGGCCAAGCCGCTTCTCCTTCATCTGTATTTGACTTTCCTTTTTCGGTTGATGAAATAGAGGTTGACGGGGACGAAGGTTAGAAATCATCAATTGAGTTCGATGCAGCTACAGATAGCTACAGATGCTTTTCCCAAGAATCACGCCATTGCGTACTGAGACTCAGTTGAGTTTGAGACGAGGAATTCAATATACTTGGATCCCCAATTCCTTCTTTTCGGTGGGCTGTCTGGAAGAGCTTGTTCTCTGGGGTTTCATAAAGTGAAGTTCTTTTCCACAGCCTGACTCTTCCCGTCACCCTTCGGCCAACTTTCGGCTCATCTTCTTTCTTCTGGGTTGGGAAAGATGAGAGTTGGTCTTCCCTCTCCTCTCGCCGATGGTTTGAGAGTTGCGTTGGCGTGACGCTAATCTACTGATATTCGAGTGCTTGAGTTTCACTCATGTTATGCCTTTGGCCCAGTTGTTGGATAATCGATAGTTGCTGTCGGATTTCCCGATGTTTTAGCAGCTAAACTGATTGCCCGATCCGATATAGTAGCACTGGCTGTCTTAGACGCGGACTTCCCCTTTCTCATGCCCCTATTAGATTAGAGAGTTTCTATGTTCCGTAATCTGTAAATGAAGATGAAGTGGCTTACGCGCCTACTTCTGCTCTTGGAACAGCGGGTTCACTCGTTCCCTATCTAGTCAATTGGGCTATCGATCCTGAGCTGATCGGTAAGGGAAAGTTTCTTGTAGCCCCCCTTTCTTCTGTCTTCCCTGACCGGGGCATGAGCCCGAACGGACTGACTGGTATCTGAAAATCTCGTCTACAAGGTTTCAACCGCTCTAGTGGTAGTTGCTTTTTCCTACGCTGGCTTCAGTCAATACATTGCATTGCGCGCTCCTTCCCCGGGGATAAAAATCTTCTTAAGAAGGGTTCCGTCTCGAACTCCGAGTGCTTCCCAAGGAGATCAGGTTAGGGTTGGTGTGGCCTGTTATACCCGAATCAATTCCATTAATTCATGGCGTAGACAGATCAGGGTCGAAATCCTCAATGGTTTCCTAATCTCTACAAGACGGCTAGTGCCAGATCTGAGTCCGAGCTGGAAAAAGGGCTGATTGGAGAATCTATAGTGGCTGTTGCATCTGACTTTGAGACCTCAACTGGCTTTGTTTTGTTGTTTGATGGGCGTATTGAATGTGAAAAGCATTTAGCTATGGTTTTCCTCTCGTATCCAATAGATGGGCTTGCTTTCGTGCCTAACAGCTCATCTTGCTACTCCATGAGATCCGGTTCGAACTCAAGAACGGGGCGAGTCCCTTTGATTTGATGCTGCTGACCTCGATGCGGCTGTGCTGTTTGCTCTCCCTCTCAGCTGTCATGTCCCTTCCCGCTAGTGCTACTGTGCCTTTCTTTCCCCCGGAGACCATTCTTTACCTGAACCAGGCCTAAAAGGGAAGATTGGCCCTGCCTTCTCTAAAAGCTTCTCTGATTCCGTTGACATGAATGAAACCGTAGTAGGGCAAGAAGCGGTTGAACTAATGGCCTTGAACGAACCGGCCTGAACTGAAAAGGAATAGTTTGATTTCCAGCCATAGTCATGGGCACTCTTTCTTCGGCTGCTCTCGCTATTGGTACGGCGGCTTGAAGCTACCCTTTCTTCTTTATTGAAGTCAGTACAGAAGGACCTTGAATGCACTTTGCTTTCTCAATAGAGTTGATCTAGCATTGAAGGTGTGGAAACTTGACTGGCTTGACCGACTGGCTGACAGCAAAGCACCTGATTCACTCGTTACGCTAACCACTGTCCCTGAAGTGAAGCCAGGGGATCGGTCTACCAACTATAGGCTAGTAAGATGCCTGTTTATTCCGTAGTTAAGGACTACCTCTCATGTGAGAATAGATCGGTATTTCGAAATCATAGCTTATGCGATCACACAATTCAAGTAAAAGAAGAGGCAATCCCTGCCGGCATTTGAACAAACAGAACGTCCCGTCCTCGCGAAGCACAGTTGGAATCATCACCGCGAGTCCTGCCTATTGCCACGAGCCTATCCTATTACCATTATAGGACTAATCACACCAATTAGATCACCCGAAGACAGCACCCAGCCTTCCCTCTAAGAAAGAAAAAGCAGCACCCCGAAGCAAAGCGAGGGACGAACCCAGAAGGAGTGATCACATTCGTTCTTCGTCATCCCCTGTCCCAGTTCTTAGCCATTGAAGAAAGGTGGGCAATCTTTCGAAGAATGAGCTAACTCTGGGGTCATGATCATCTACAAGTAGAACGAGCTCCATATTGCTCTGCCTTTTTCCTATGAAGTTGGAACCTTTTCCTTGCTCATTGAGCATTAGTCCATGTCTCCGAGGAACAAAGAGCTTTATTATTGATCCGAGTTATCCGATCCATTTCATCCTTTCATATGCAATAAGTCATGCTTTCACCTGTACCCCCAAAGATGATGGAGGACCCTCTATCTATCAATGCCATTATGAAGATGAAGATTGGACACACTGAACCAACCGACAAGCAATGACCTCTTTCTTTCCCGCACTTTCCCACAAATACTGAAAGAATCAGCATGCATGAAGAGTGGTGAAGATGGAGAATGAAAGCATGAAAGCATGGATTCTAAAACCGTTTTTCAAACAAAGCTTGAAANGCTGATTTATTAAGTACTGTACAGTTTAGTTTGTTTGTTTAAATGTAAAGTTAGTTACTGTTTTTGTTAAGAGAGTTAGTTACAAGTTTGGTTAGTTATTAACTAGAGTTAGTTAACTGCAGTTAGTAGTTTACTGAGTTAGTTTGCAAATATAAAAAGCAGTGTACAGGTTGTATTTGTTAACCTGAAGAAATACACAGAAGTTTCCCCTAATTTTCTCTCTTCTACATGGTATCAGAGCAGGAGATTTCTTGCAAATTTTCTAGAAATTGGTTCGATTGAACCTGCATATTCTTTTGGTTCAGGTTAAAAAGGCTCAAGACTCGTCAATTTGTTCAGTTTGAGGTGTAGATTTTGGAAGCAGTGAGAGTATGTTTTTTTATTCTTGTTTTTTTGGTAGCATTATCAGCGTTTTCAGCCATTACGACTGCGAGGGAAACTGAAATTCAGCTCAATTTTGTTTTCAATTTTTAAAGCAGTGGAAAAGCCGTGTCATACTGTCACGTCTTTAGTTTCTCT
Source organism: Pistacia vera (assembly GCF_008641045.1). Classification (NCBI taxonomy): domain Eukaryota; kingdom Viridiplantae; phylum Streptophyta; class Magnoliopsida; order Sapindales; family Anacardiaceae; genus Pistacia; species Pistacia vera. The sequence goes on along the minus strand of NW_022195423.1, from coordinate 749,415 downwards.
CTAGTTTGTTATTCCTGTTTCTCAACGATTTGTCATTTTGGAATCTAAGCTCAGTTAGCTATGGTAGAAGAATCACTTCTACCATCGATTGATTCAAATTCGCCCTTCTACATTCATCCATCTGATACACCAGGGTCAATATTAGTATCAGAACAACTCATAGGAACAGAAAATTACGGTATTTGGAGTAGAGCTATGATTGTTTCCTTATGTGCCAAAAACAAGCTAGGCTTTGTTAATGGAACTTGCATAAAATCTTTAGTACATAATCGTTTAGCTCCATAGTGGGAAAGGTGCAACTCCTTGGTTCTTGCTTAGATTTTTAATTCAGTCTCCAAAGAAATATTCAACAGGATTGTGTATTCAACCAATGCTCACAAGTCTGGCAGGATCTGAAAGAGCAATATCACAAAGTGAATGGCACTAGGGTTTTTGGTATCCATAGAGAAATTGTGAATCTTACACCGGGAACCGATACTGTGGCAATTTATTTTAACAAGCTTAAGTCGTTATGGGACGAATTGGATTCTCTGGTAAGTCATCCTGCTCCAGATAGGGCTTCCGCAAAGACATATCTTGAACACCTTAATCAACAAAAGTTATTACAATTTTTGATGGGTTTGAATGAGTTGTACTCTATGGTCAGAAGCCAAATTCTGTTGATGAATCCCTTGCCGAGTGTGAGACAAGCATATTCCGTAGTGAATCAAGATGAGAGCCAAAGGATTCTAGTAGGATTGAATACTAATGAAGATGTAACTATAGCACTCTATGCTCAGAATGGTAAAAATCAGAATCCAGGGCAGAAATATAAGGGAAAGAAACCTTATATTAAATGCGATTATTGTCACATACTTGGTCACAAACGTGACAATTGTTACAAGCTGAATGGTTATCCAGCAGATTACCAGTTTACAAAAGGAAAGGGGAACTCAAAATCCAAATACTCTGCTAATCAAGTGCAATCACTAGAAACAGTTGCAGAAATGACAAATTCAAAGTCTCCTAATATTCCAGTTGGACCTGTTTTCACATCGGAGTAGTACAATCAGATTCTGGAACTGCTAGGAAAAGAGAATGTAACCTCTACAAATCATTCAGTTGCAAACCTTGCAGGTATCTTTAATAGTACACATGATATTACATTGCCTGATTTAAATAAAAATGCTTGGATCATAGATACAAGGCCACTGATCACATGACCTATGACCTTAATATTCTATAGTCTCCTATTGCCATAAAACCTTCTTCAAAATCCATTGCAGGTTTACCTGATGGCACTAAGACTCATATTGCACATGTACGTTCTACAATTTTGGACAATGGCATGCATCTCTCGAAAGTTTTGCATATACCAACTTTTAGACACAATTTGCTTTCCGTCTCCAAATTTACAGTTTCTAATAATTGTATAATCAATTTTTACCTTGATTTTTGTCTAATCCAGGACCTTTACAGTGGCAAATTGAAGGGGATTGGTAAGCATAAGCAAGGCCTATATTTCCTTGATTCAAATTCACAAAAATCAATAATGTTAGTAAACGCTTCGTATAAAGCTGTTTGCAATATTTCAAAAGGTCTTTGTTCAAATAATAATGTACCATGTCATTTTCAGTTAAATAAAGACTCTGAATTTCCAAATATTTTTCTTGCTGCAAATGTTTCTAATAGTGCTGAATTGTGGCACCAAAGGTTAGGACATGTTCCTTTTACAATATTACAGCATATGCATAAAGATTTTGATGTTTCTAATCCTCCTCATTGCACTGTTTGTCCATTAGCTAAGCAAACTAGGGTTCCCTTCAATCATAGTACTTCAATTTCTACTTGCATTTTTTATTTGTTACATGTAGATGTTTGGGGTCCATATAGGATTCCAACACATGGAAATGCTAGGTATTTCCTTACTTTGGTTAATGATTTTTCAAGAGTAACCTAGTTATTTCTCATGCAATACAAATCTGAAGTTTTCATTACCATTAAACATTTTCTTAAAATGATAGAAACTCGATACCATTGTACTCCGAAATGCATTAGAAGTGACAATGGCCTTGAATTTTTTAATAAAGAATGTCATGATCTATTTTTTAGTAAAGGCATTGTCCATCAAAGCTCATGTGCTTATTCCCCTCAACAAAATGGAGTTGTTGAGAGGAAACATAGACACATCATTGTAGTAGCTAGGGCTTTGAAATTCCAATCCAATATACCAAATCATTTGTGGGGATACTGTGTGTAAACAGCAGTTTACCTTATAAATAGGTTTCCTTCATCAGTTCTCAAAGGAATATCACCTTTTGAAAGATTTTTGGTCACCCTCCTTCATTGGATCACATCAAGGTTTTTGGTTGTTTAGCTTATGCTACCATTCTCACCCCTAAGGACAAATTGTCACCTAGATCTACCCCTTATGTCTTTTGGGGTTATTCTTTAACTCAAAAGGGATACTTTCTTTATGATCTTTCTTCTCATAAAGTTTTTGTCACCAGAGATTTTTTTTTTTCATGAGACCATTTTTCCTTTCACTTGGTCTACATCTCCATCATCAACTTTTCCCTTTGATCCTGAATTTCTGAATATTGAGTTACCTTCTACAACTACAGCCCCTACTTCCCTTTATCAGCCGATTTATTGCCTATTGTCCAGCATCCAGAACCTACAGGACCTCCCTCTCCATCTATTAATTCCTTTCCACCTTAACCTATCATTTCTCTTAGGAAATCTAGTTGAATTAAAAGGCCCTCTATCTGGACTTTAGATTTTGTATGTCCATCTATTTCTCCTTCCACTTCAACTTCAGCCACTTGCATCCCATATCCTATCTCTAATTTTGTATCTTATAGTCATATTTCACCAAGCTACCAAGCCTTCTTATCTCATCTCAATCTAGTAGAACCCTCTTCTTTTAATAAAGCTTCTCAAGATCCTAATTGGGTAGCTGCCATGCAAAAAGAGATACAAGCTTTGGAATTAAATAAAACCTGGTCCTTAGTCCCTTCACGCCAAGGTAAGAATCCAGTTGGTTGTAAGTGGGTCTATAAACTCAAATATAATGCCGATGGTTCCTTGGAAATATATAAGGCAAGATTGGTGGCAAAAGGGTACACTTAAATGGCAGGTGTGGATTATGCGGAAACATTTTCTCCCGTTGTTAAAATGGTTACCATTAGATCCATTTTGTCACTTGCTTCCATGCATAATTGGCCACTTTACCAAGTAGATGTGGATAATGTGTTTTTGCAAGGGGATTTACAAGAAGAGATTTATATAACTTTGCCTCAAGGTTTTGCAAGGCAAGAGGAGCAGCTTGGGGGGCAACCTATAGTCTGCAAGTTACACAAGTCTCTATATGGACTTAAACAGGCATCTAGAGCCTGGAATTACAAGCTTACTCAAGCCTTACTTGCTAGAGGATTTACTTAATCTAAAGCTGATTATTCTTTATTCATTAAGAGGATGCATTCTCATATTGTGCTGGTTTTAGTCTATGTAGATGACATTGTTCTCACAGGGGATAGCATTGACATTATCAACTCCACCAAACAGCTATTGCATTCTCATTTTAAACTCAAGGATTTGGGTGTTCTAAAATATTTCTTGGGTTTAAAGGTAGCAAGATCTTCCAGGGGTATTCACTTATGTCAAAGAAAGTATGCTTTGGAGCTTATATCTGAATTAGGTATGTCTGCATCCAAGCCTTCTGTAGTTCCAATGCATTCTACTTTGAAACTTACATCAGTTGCTTATGATGACCTTTTCCTTGTTGGTCTTGATCCCTCTCTTCCTGATCCGAGTGTTTATAAAAAGGCCGGTGGGTAAGTTGCTGTACTTATGCATGACTAGACTAGACTTAAGTTTTTTTGTCAATCTCTTAAGTTAGTTTATGCATAGTCCTAAACAATCACATATGACTGCAGCACTTAAAGTGGTGAAATATGTTAAGTCTGCTCCTGGTTTAGGTCTATTTTTTCCAGCTGACAATCTTATGAATTTATTAGCATTTTGTGACTCTGATTGGGGATCTTGTCGCATGACAAGAAAGTCAGTTGCAGGGTACTGCATTTTTCTTGGCAAGTCTTTAATTTCATGGAAATCTAAAAGGCAGGCCATTATCTCTAAATCTTCATCAGAGGCAAAGTATAGAGCTATAGCCTCCACTGTATGTGAGCTGCTTTGGTTGATTCAACTTTTTCAGGAACTTGGGTTTACTGATTTGCTTCCTATACCTTTTCACTGTGACAACTAGGCTACTAATCACATTGCATCAAATCCCATCTTCCATGAGAGGACTAAACACATCGACATTGATTGCCACATTGTGAAAGAACAGCTCAAACTGGGAGTCATTACCACTACCTATATTCCGTCATCTGAACAACCTGCAGACTTGCTCACTAAAGCTCTTGTTAGTCCACTGCATTCCAAATTGTTAAGCAAGTTGGGTGTGCTTGACCTTTACCACCCTCCAACTTGAGATTAACATTCAAAGTCTTGAGATTAACTCATTCATCCAATAATAAACTAACGTTTCCACTCAATCTATTATAAGATAAATCTAAGAATTCTAATCCAACAAAACCATCAAAACTAGTCAAAGAACCGTCCAAGAAATTCCTACTAAAATTTAACTACTTGAGCCCAACAATCCTTTAACAATCTAGAATAAACTCTTGGGGAATTGAGCTTAGTTGGTTGTCAAAAACATCAAGCAACTGCAACAAACTAATATCACAAACAACAGGCAAACAACTAAGAGTTAGAAAACTCAAACCCAGATAAAGAAAGCCGAGTTATCAATGAACTTCCATCCATGAACAAGGGTTTGGATGCTTTATTACATCTCATTGTAAAGCTGAATTATTGAGAAGCTGAGAAAGTTTGATGATGGTGGTGGTTTGGTTTGAAGACTATTGAGAAAACACCAACCAAGTACAGTTTTTCACGCACTCAGCCTTGCATTCCATAAGATTCATACTCTCATTTAGTGAAACCTCTTATCAAGTCAGGCAATTTATTTCCAGAAAGCTTCTTAAACCTGTCTCCATTTAGGCTATCTAATGGAAATTTCCATTTGTCTGTTGGGTGAAGGTGAGTCCTATAACTTTCCTACGAATAATGAACACAAATATAACAGAGCATCAACTATTTGAAACATGAAAATTATTAATAGGAAACCTATCATACAAATCTCAGTGTTAGAGTTGGTGAACTCTATTTAATGATTAGGTACCCATTTTAAATACGTAGCTTAATGATTTACCAAGTTGTTTAAGCAAGTCAAGTTAGAACAAATCATAAATAATAATAAGTTGTAAATGTAAAGCACACCAGCATATACATGGTTCGGCTAAATCCACTTTTAACTTACACTTATGGGACCTCATCCAGATTGAAGCAAATCCACTAATCAACAAACATTACAAGATATAGTTTAAAGTTGATTTTAACTACAACAAAGAGAACTCCATGTTCTAGTTACACTAAACACCACCCTTTGAATCTCTAATGTCTTCTTGCACCATGGATCTCTTCATACCAAGTTCACTCCTAGAAAATGCTTGAGCTACCCAAGCTTCAGTCGTTGAAGACATGCTCTAACATCAGCAAATGAACCACGTTCCTGCCGCAATTCAACAATGAAGATAAACAAGAAAGTTTCTACCACAAACCCATATAAAAGAACCTAACCAAGAACAACTCTCTGAAAAGTTCAGATCACCAACAAAATAGATATTTAGGTTCAAAAAGAAAAACAAACAAGAAAGAAGATGAACTTCAGTTTAGCTCAACAAAGATGAAGGATGATAAGTGTTTAGCACAAAAACATATGGGAACCTTTAAGGAAAAAACTCTCTGAAAGTTTCAGAGCACAAGGCAAAAACAAACACAAAGGTTTGGCAAACAAAGTTGCAAGAATGGAGAAGATAAACCTAAATTTGTGCACTCCAATTCTAGCCAGGTCAGCTGACAAAGGCTGACATGTGTTGGTCCAAAAATATAAATGTTTTTAGGACCACAACCAAAAGGGTAAAATGTTGATTTTCCCTGGACCACAAAGGATATTGGGGCCCTATAAGTGGTCCAAACGACAGCACAAAAGATGCAAAGAAAATATCTTAGTTGTTAAGGATAAAAACTCAACTTATGAAAAATGAGTCAAACATGCAATGTTAACACAACAGAAAGGTATACACACACATGAGATAAAATGCGAAATGAAATGCAGCATACATATGTCTGACATAAGTGTGCAAGCACACATCCACTGTAAACACACACGTAATGAAAATGTAAAAGGCATAAGCCTAACAGTTGAACACGTGGAGGACAAAAAGAATTTCAACTTTTTGTTAGACTACAAACATATATTTTCTCAGTTTTGCAGGATCACAGACAAAGTCTTACAACCTTTTAAGACCACATAAGGAAATTGTGATACATATGAAGTTAGCTCACACAAGAATATCATGAATCAAAATAAACTTGATGGGCAAGACAATGAAGAGAAAATGTCACTTGGCAAAATGTGTCACCATAACATAAGTTTGACGAAAATACCAACACTCAGTACTTATTTAATTGTAATAACATCATTTGATTTCTTTCTTTCATTCAGAATACTCACTTACAGTGAAAAGATCTTTCTTATTCACACTACAATGTCAAAGAATGAAACCCATTCAATCACAATCATAATAGAATTGCAATAGAATCCATCACAAGAAGCCAAATAAAAGTTTTAATTAAAGGAAAAATGATGCCTATTATGGAAGATAAGAATGCTAAAGAGTTTATGCCTGCTCATCATTGAATCAATAATAACATAACATACAGATTAAGAAAGAGTTTGTTATAACCGCAGATTCAGCTACCAACCAAAACCAAATGTCAAATGGAGACTACTGAATAGTTTAGGGTCATGCTTGCAGACAGGAGCAAGAGTTTGATAATAAGATGTGTCGACATTTTGAAAAGAAACAACATTCGGTGTAATACACGATGAGCACCGATGTCCTTCAAAAGGAAACAAACTCCATCGCTCGGTGGCGACGTAACACGCCGTGGTCTTGATGGTAAATATCAATTAGATCCATGACAAATCCTACAAATACGGGCTTTGATGTATTTACCAGCACGTTGAGTAGCGAACATATATTTACCAAAAGCAAAAGGACAACATGTCGTCATTTAATTTTTTTTTTTTTTTGATGGTAAATATTAATTAGATCCACAAGAAGTCAAGAACCTAGTTAGTAAATACGGGTATGGCAAAAAAATGGTACAGGAATTTTACAAGTATAATACGGCAAACGGTAAAAAATACGTTTATAAAAATTCGGCTATAAAATTCGGATACGAGAAAAATACTGTACGGGTATATACGGGTTTAATACGGTGCATTGTCAATAATATGTTTTGAAAAATACGGCAATATCAATCTTAGTTTTAATACTTTTATGGATTACTTGGCTAAAATCAATATAGTATTTCAAATACAAAGTATTCAATTAACCAATAACACAAATGTACAATATATAACTGATATTCAAATTATAGTCTCCAGACTCAAACACAATATTTAGCCATGATTCTTTACTAATTTAAAACTTGATAAGTTTGATATTAAATGCAACCAATTTTAACTTCCCATTAATCCATTAAATTATATTAAATCAAGAAGTAAAATTTTGTCTCACAAATCTATATAAAAGATTAGTGTTACAATAGTCTAACTATTATTTTATACCTACAATATATGACAGTTTTTTTTTTTTTTTCACAATAAATTATTATTTTAAATCATTAATCCAATCTAATTTATTAGATAGTACGAAAATAATTTAAGAATATGAAATGATTTTTATGTGTTTTGAGTTTAAAATGTAAAGGTGCGGGGGAATGGGCGGGAAAATGGATGTCATTTTGAGTTTTGAACTTTTTGAGAGGGTTATTTTATTCCCCCCTTTTCCAATCTCTTCCCTTATGCCTTACCCACTGATTTCTTCTTTCCCCCACTAAAACGACGTTGTTTCAATCAGTTTTTTTTTCTTTTTTTTTTTCTTTTTTTTTTTTGCAATAATTCGCGAACATTTCACAGCCACTCTCTCTTTAATACAACACAACACAACTCAACTCAACTCAGCAGCAAGATGAGTAGTTTGAAGTTGGAGTTCTTGGAGGTTTACTCTCTCTTAAAAGAGGAGCTCCTCAATAACCCCGCCTTTGAATTTACGGACGTTTCTCGCCAATGGGTTGAACGTGTAAGCCCCATTCAACTTCTTTCTCTTGGTTTTTTTGTTTTTGGTGTTTTTTTGTTTTCTGTTGGTTTGCTTGTGTTTTGTTGGTTGTGATGATGAATGTTTTTGGCGTAATGGGTTTGGTTGGTGGGGTTTTATTGGTGTTTATTTTGATGTGTTTCAACCAGTTAGAGAGCCCCCTTCTCCAATCTCTTCCCTTACACTTTACCCACTGATTTCTTCTTCCCCCACTAAAACGACGTCGTTTTTTTTTTGTAATAATTCACGTATAAAACGCGTATTTACGTATTTTACAAAGGGCTGCCAAATTATTTGCGAATTATATGGATACTCCAATAATTCGCGAATAATTCGGTAGCCTTTTGTAAAATACGTAAATACACGTATAAAACGTGTATTTACTAACTAGGGTCAAAAAGTCCTTAAAGCAGTGGCTTTTATGATATTCACCAAGACTTTGTGGAGCGAAAAAATATTTACTAAATGCACGACTTGTAGTCTGATTACTAACTGACATGTCTTTTGTAATGTATAACGACGTTTAGTGACCTAAAATGATGTCGTTCTTATTGAATGAAAACAATGATGATTCCTATAAGCAACAATGTGATGTTTCTTATCAGAACGATGACGTTTACAACTGCATAAACGACATCGTTTCCTTTGTTGAAATGTCACCGTTTTGTTTATAACGGCCTCGTTTGGATAATTTTAACCCCCAAGAAGTTTATTAAATGTTATAAAGGACCCTACTTTTAGGTATCTGAGATTCTGAATGGATCTAAAGGAAATTTACAATATGTCGTGGTCCTACAAACACTTCACCATTGTAACGACTTGTGTCATACTTTGTTCTTGAGAAAGAGATGGGGATTTTGGATTACATTCCTTCAACATCGGAAACGCACCACAAACCTAAGCTCAACCAAGGACTTGTACTGGACAGCCGTTTCAAATATCACAGACAAGACTGTAATCGAAAAGCTCAACCAGCACTTGCCAGATGATGAAGATACCAAGTCTAAGATCCCCGGAAATGTGGCAAAAAAATCAACCATTGCCACCGCTGCTGTGTTCTAGAGGGACTTAAATTCGTCCCTGGTGTGGTGTACTTTTCGTATTACTAATTAATTTTTTTTTTTTTTTTTTTTTNTTGTGTTTGGATAAAACCAGAAAAGGTCAAGGCCTTGAAAACCGTAAAGCCTAGCTACTTGTATTGAGGAGTCAATAAAGGATTTTCTGTAAAATGAGTTGCTTACCATTGAAACAAAGGTTGAATAATTTGTATCCTCGTTTCCAATGGATAGCAGTGTGATGACTGATGGATTCTTTTGTTTCACAGTGTATGTAAAGATGGAGAAGCATTTTTCAGACGATAATAAAGAGAGTTGGTAGGTGGTGGAATTGACAGCAGCAAAACCACTGATAAGGTGAGTGAAAAGAGAAGAATTTATATCTGAAACGTCGGTATGATTCTCCGAACATTCATAATAACCAGCCCTGACCAAATCCAGGGCATTGGAAGGACGCAATTGAAAAAAGAGGAAAATATGGAATACAAAAATGAGAATATTGGATTCCATTAGAAAAGCTGTAGGTTTTGAAACCTAACTTGGTATGTATCATCTCTTCTAAATGAGTCTTATAAATACTCTTCACCATGTTCCTTAATTATTTAATGAATTCTAGATTTTTTATCACCAATTAATTTCAGGTCCACACGAGTTATGTAGTATATAAGTAAAAGAATAGTAACTTAAGAAACGACCAAATAGTTACTATCATCTCCTAGGTTCAATAATGCCTTGCGAAAAGAACAGATTTGGAGTATTCATAACCCTTTGACTACGTTATAAAAACTTATAAACATAATAAATTAATTCAACTTTGTAATTCAACCTACCTAGTTGAGAGAGCACAGCATACATATCTATAAATTAACCGAGAAAAATAGGCGCAAATTAGGGAAAAGTAAACTAAGAAAATAACTGCTGACTTAATATTGCAATACATCTATGCTTAACAGAAAAAAAAGTAACATGGCTTCAACATAAAAATAATTAACAAGAAGAATATGTGTACTCAGCTTTGGCAGCTTCAGTACTTAACTCCAGCAGTAGAGAAGATTGGCTATTATTAAAAACTTGTTAGCTCAAGGGTGGTGGAGGCGTGGAGCCACTTTAAGTTTGTCTCTTAATGTAGCAAACCATGTAGCAAACCGAGTTGCTCTCTGATAATGTGCATCAATTTTAATATTGCTTAGCATGAGCATGAAAGACTGGATTTCAAGCCAATGAGCCCACACTAAGTGTTCAGTATATTTTATACTTCTTTTAGTTTTGATGGATTATCGGCTTATGCCGACTCATTCAGGGGTCTTAAATGGGGTTAGGTTTTCTAATATTTGGGTCTGGGTCTGGGTCAGGGTCAGGTTAGATCGAGTAAGCCGTCATTATACTTTGCAAATTCTGATACTTAATAAAAATTCTCTATTTGAATGTTGGACGTAGTTCCTTTATTGAAACAAATCAAGGTAAATCGTGTGCTCTCCTTACTTTTCTATTTTCTTTATTGTGTGTTTTTTGTTGTGGTTTCAACACTATGGTTATCACACAAATTATAGGTGTTGCTGATACAGAAAGGCCCACATCTTGGAACAAACTCTAAATCTAAGCAACAGTAATAGTTTGAGCTAAACCTCTGTATTTTGCTTCTGTTGATGAAAGAGTAATCACCTTTTACTTCTTGGAGCTCCACTGAACCAAATTAGACAAGAAGAAAATACACTACTCACTAGTTGATCTCCTGTCTTGCAGATTGCTAGCTTAAGACTTAAGGAATTATAGACATTGTCTCTATTCTTTTCTTAGCATATACTTCACGATCGACTTTATAATCTTATTCTCCAATATGAAAGATACAACAATTGGTTTTAGATAGTATTGTGATCCTTTCTGCTACATACAAGTAGGATTTCTAAGCACATTATTTCCATAAAAAATTTTCTTTGCATTTTTTCTTTCTCTTTTTTGTTATTATTCTTATTTTTATTTATTTTTAATTATCTNTGAGTCGGTCTCGTGTCGAACCAAAACCGTAACGGCAACATTTTTATTGTAAAGTTTTTATTAGTTTTAATTGCACTATTTCATTATTTGCATTTAGTCTATTTAGTTTCATTAATCCATTGCCAATTTCATTTTCGCTACTTAAAATACATTAGGTTGTTAGTCTTGCTCCCTGTGGATTCGATCCTGCTTACCGCTACTACGGTATTTAGCTTTAATTTTTAGACTGTGACGATCGGTCTAACAAAAATTCTTTTCTTACCATATACTTCAGGATCGACTTTATAATCTCATTCTCCAATATCAAAGATACAACAATTGGTTTTAGATAGTATTGTGATCCTTTCTGCTACATACAAGTAGGATTTCTAAGCACATTATTTCCATAAATAATTTTCTTTGCATTTTTTCTTTCTCTTTTTCATTAATATTCTTATTCTTATTCTTATTTTTTTTAATTATTTTTTCGCTTGGATTAAAAGTCAATCTAGCTCGTAGAGACCGTTTTATCAGTACTTTCTAAGGACATTAATTTTCTCAAATTGTTCCAAATCCTTATATAGCCATCTTATTAATGGAGACCTCTTTGTTGGGAGTAAACATTTTCTCTCTCCATATGTAGCCGTCACATGGAGTTGGGAAATTTCTCGCTCACCAATCAAGCAATCAACTCTGTTTATTGATAAAACAAGAAACTTGATTAAGAACGAAGAAGCTCTCCGTTTATATAAAATGAAGCTCCTCAGTTTCAGGAATCAATCTAGGAATGAATCTCACAGAATAAAATAAGTATATATTTCTTCACCATATATATATATCTTTAATTATAAGACCTTTAATTACTCTTTGCCATATATAGTTGTTTATTATTTAATGAATTCTAGATTTCTTATTACCAATTTGAGGTCCACACATGAGTTGCGTATTATATAAGTACAAGAACTTTATTCAAAAAAGGCAAAATTACTATCATATCCTAGAGCCAACTTGCCTTGCGAAGTAGACTAAAGAGATTTGGAGTATTCAAAAACCCCTTGACTACGCTGTAAAAACTTATGAACATAATTAAGTCAAACTGCCACTATAATATATAGTCCAAATTCATTAGAAATGACTCTTAACCTTGTCCTTGTGTAAGAAGTTTTATTTTCTATGTAGAAAATTGTTGATAATGAAACTCCTGTCTTACATAAAGAGTTGACCCTCATGTCTCGGGTCCTTGAGCTTTAATTTCTAACGCGAGGTTAGTCCATTATACATAAAATATCTAATATTTTAACTATCAATGACTAGTAGTCATGGAAAAAAATTGTGAGTTTGCTAGCACACCAGAAACCATTCGTAATTATCCTTTCTTTCAAGAAATTACTTTGTCCACTTAAAAAAAAATAAAAAAAATTCTAATTTATCCCTTCTCAGAAGTCCTCACACCTAATTATCCACCATAGTAAAAACTTTTTATATGGTAGAACCTCTCTATAGTCATAATGTTGGGACCAATTAAATTTATTGCTATAAGGAGGTTATAATATAATAGAGGTGTAGTTACAAGAATCATTTTTTTGATTTCTTATTTTATAATTCATGTTTTAGTAGTATTAGGATTTCAATTCATTGTTTTAGTATCATTATGATAGTACGGAAATAGATATCAAAGAGTTGCTGTAAAATTAAGTGATCAGATTCGACAACTTCACTACATTAATCAAATGGTATTAATGTCTTCCTCAATAATCCAACTAAGCAACAAGTCATATATGTTTTAACTGAAAATGAAATCATTACGGGAATTAAATTAGAAGACGAAAGAGATAATATTGAGGATGATAGTACGAAAATACCAAAAGTTTTATACCAAGAAGCTCTAAACATGCTTGAGAGCTAGAAATATTTCGGTTTCAACAAGAAGATGTTCTTGCTGCTTGCTTATTATGTACCCGCAAGATAAAATATGTGGTAATAATTCTAAAGCATAAATCATTGTCCCAAACAACTTTAGATAATATTTTATTTCATCTTAAACCTTTAATGTAACATAGCATATATTTTTTATAATATACATATAATTATTACTACGTAGAGGCAAGTTCCTTGAGATGGGATCTAGAAAACTTATAACTTATTACAATGTAAAATTTATTCTTATTTATAACTGGCCCAAGTTGGAACGAAAGTTTTTATGACTACATGGAGGTTATTCCTATATAGAGTATCACTATAGAGAGGTTTTACTGTATATAAGTAAACTTTTTAGCTTCATAATTTAACATAATTCCTTAACGGATTTTTCTCATTTTCTTTTTATTCTTTATTTTATTTTAAAAGTCAATCTCACTCATGGAAACCTTTTTCTCTGTATTTGCTGGGGGACATTAACTTTGTCTTCAAACTGGTTTGGAAAATTTTTTTGAGTCCATAGAGCCATCTTTATTAATGGAAGAAACATTAATTTCTCTTTGGTTAGGTCCTTGTAGCCATCAATCAATTATATATATTTGATTGAAAACACTATAAACTTGATTAAGAATAGAAAACTTTCCTGTTTATATACAAATTAACTGAAGGTCCTCAATTTAAGACGTGAATATATAGGAATAATAATTTTCATTAAAATGGACTCCCCCACATGAAACTAGAATTTTGTTTTGTTCAGTTGAAATTTGGGGATTTGAACTTGTAACCTTCAACTTTGATACAATGTTAAATTGTCATCCACCTAAAAGATAAAACTTGTAGGAGGGACTCAACATTAATATTTATACTAATATAACTAGTATAAATATAAGTGTACAAAGTTTCCAACACACATGCTGGTGGAAGTAAAAGCTAGTAAAATCCATAAAAATCATGATATAAAAACGTATGATATGGATATAACTAAGTCAAGGTCTTTGAGTAGGCTAGAATCACTTTAAGAGACTATTAACATTTGTGAAACCCTAAAAGAGAGGCGGAAAATCCAAAGAAAAGTTTCAAAGATTACTCAAGTGAAGAGTATTTTCATTTCTAAAAATGAGTAAAGTTTACAAATGCAGCAGCTCATCTTTTATACTTGTGGCGAGCTAAAGCAGATGATTCATAAGAGCAAAACGACATTGTGTCGTGTAAATGAAAACAGAGCAAACAAGGGACAAATTACAAAGAGACCCTATACTTTCATATTATAGCTTATTGACATTCCCCCGTAAACCAAGCCACGGGTTTAATCAAAAGCTGACTAACATTCCCCCGTAGACTAAGCCACTGGTTTATTTCAATTAACAACTCATTTTTCTTTTACTTGCTTCAACATTCTTTGATCTGATCTGCACTGATCTGAACTAAAAAATCAAAAATTCAAAGTGCACAAGCATTCTCTGTTATGAACATTCAAAGCTCATAAAACTGCAAATGTGCAGACTGCATAGATCACTGTTGCAGTGTGAAACACTTGTGATACGACTGGCATCAAGAGCTGATTAAGTTCTTAAACAAAATTAAAAGACTGAGCAAACCAGAACAATCCAGTAAACTGAACTGATTGTATTCTCATCCTAGCTTAAAAGACTGAGCAAACTAGAACAATCCAGTAATACTGAGCTGATTGTATTCTCATCCTAGTAAGCTAGGTTCTCTACAACAACTGATACCAACTTCAACAACTGAGCACAGCAACTAAAACCAACTTAAACATCTGATTATATTCTCAAATCAGCAAACTAAGCAAACCTCCAATGAGAATAAAAAATGAGCATAGCAACTAGTACCAAACTGAGCACAACAACTGATATCATCATTTGATTATATTCACTAAGCAAACTAGCAAGGATAAAACTGAGCACAACAACTAATACCATTATCTGATTGTATTCACTAAGCAAACCAGCGAGAATAACAAGAATAAAACTGAGCACAGCAACTGATACCATCATCTGATTATACTCTCAAACCAACAAACTAAGCAAACTAATATGAATAAAACTGAGCACAACAACTAATACCAATACAGCAGCTGTGTTTCAATTCTACTGCATCCACTGTTAGTTAACAACAACTAAGTTTTCAATTCTACTGCAACCACTATCAGTTTACTTTTTAACTCCTGAAACTGAGAAACAGAGAGAGCCTTTGTTAAGACATCAGTTATTTGCAACTTAGATGGAACATGTTGCACCAAAACTTTCTTAGCTAACACTTGGTCCCTAACATAGTGTGCATCTATTTCTATATGCTTTGTTCTAGCATAAAAAACTGGATTGGCTACTAAGGCTCCTACACTCACATTATCACACCAAATTATGGGAATGGAGCTTAGTTTCACACGTAATTCAGAGAAAAGACTCTCCAACCATGCCAACTCAGTTGCTGTTTGTGCTAAAGCCCTATATCCAGCTTCAAAAGATGAGAGTGCAACCACCTTTTGTTTACGGGAACTCTATTGGACTAGATTAGGACCAAGATACACACAATACCCATTTGTGGACCTTCTGTCATCCAAGTTACTGCCTCAATCAGCATCGACATAGCATTCAACATAAAGAGAGGTGGCTAGTTTGAAGATAAGACCATGGAACTTTGTACCTTTGATGTATCTCAACACACATTTATAGGCCCACCACTGAAGTTATGTTGGGGCTTGAAGAAATTGGATTAGTTTGTTAACTGTAAAACTAATGTCAGGCCTTGTTAATGTTAAGTATTGCAATGCTCCAATGGTGCTTTGATAAAGACTAGACTCCTTAAACAACTCACTATCCCCAACAAAAGGTTTAGTTCCGACAGCCATGGGAGTTGGGCAAGAATAAGCATTTTGCATCTTTGTCTTAACAAGTAAATCTGTGATGTATTTGGACTGCCTCAAATGAATTCCCTCATCAGTCCTTGTAGCCTCTAAACCCAAGAAATAGGTAACTGATCCCAAGGTTTTTAATGCAAATCGATTGTTTAGATCATGAACTAACTTGGTAATAGAAGAGTTCTTGGATCTGGTAATCAAGATGTCATCAACATAAATGAGTACATAAAAAACTAAACTTGCATCCTTGAGAATAAACAAACTAGAATCAGAAACTGAATTTTGAAAACCTTTTTTCCAGCAAGGCTTGTTTTAATCTATCAAACCAAGCTCTTGGAGCTTGTTTAAGGCCATATAATGCTTTATTAAGTTTGCAAACATGTAAAGGACATGTTGAACTCTCAAACCCAATAGGTTGTTGCATGTAAACAGTCTCACTCAACATACCATTCAAGAATGCATTGTTGACATCAATTTGCTATATGTTTTAGCCATAAGAGATAGCAAGTGTGAAGATAATACGAATGGTACAAGGTTTAATAATCGGGCTGAAAGTTTCAAAGTAATCTAGCCCGGGGGTTTGTTGAAATCCTTTGGCTACCAACCTAGCTTTGTATTTTTGTAAAGTACCATCAGCATTGAACTTGGTTCTAAAAACCCACTTGTTACCAACAATGTTCATATCACAAGTTTTAGGAACAAGAGTCCAAGTATTATTCCTTATAAGTGCATCAAATTCATCTTGCATAGCATTCTTCCAATCAACATTAGCCAAAGCTTTAGGTGTAGTGGCAGGTTCTGGGTGTATGGTGGTTGATAATTTGGAGGACATCAGGACTACTGTTGTTTGACTAGTAGACTTAGCTCGGGTTATCATGGGATGAATATTGAAAGGTTGTTTCTAGTTTTGTCGGTATGGTTGACTGTGATTAGTTGCTAAGGATGCAGAATTTGGTTGTTGTTGGTGGTTATGACTTGATGTGGTAGGTAATGATGTTGATGATGGAACTTGAAAGTTTGATGGTGTTAAATCAACCATAAGTGGACAAGAGGGCAATGTCTCTGGACTGGTTAATTGAGTGTTTAAAGAATGATCTGGTTTATAACTGGTGAAATCAACAACTATTGAACACTTGTTTTGAGCTTCAGAAACAAAACTGTTTGATGGGAAATCTGACGTGGGAAAACTAGAACTGTTTGATGGGGACTCTAATGTGTGAGAATTGGAAATTTCTTGTGTATGTTGTGGTTCAGATATTGAAAGAAAAGGTAAGGCAGATTTAGTAGTCTGTAAGGTGGGTGAGTCTTGTGAAATAGGTAGGGAAGTTTGTGAAACAGGCAAGTCATGAGACTCAGATTTTTGTGAAGGGCAGATGATAATGTTTGAGGTGTCTGATTTGCTAAAATCATTACTACAAGGAGCAATTACTGGATAGCCATGATGCGAGGGAGTTCATTTATTGGAGCTGTGATCAGTTACAAAATGCTCAAAGACAAATGGAAAACTAGGGGCTGGAACTTCAGGACTGGTTAAACTCACTTGTTCTGAAGGTGCTACAGATGAATTTGACTTAAGAGAGTTGGAATCAAAACCTTTATTAAAGGAAACTCTGACTCATTAAAATGGACATTAGGAGTAATAAACAGCTTACCTTTAGAGTTCATACACCTATAACCTTTATATATAAGACTATAACCAACAAACACACATTTGGAAGAATGAAAATTGAGTTTATATTTGTTAAAGTCTCTAAGATAAGGAAAGTACAGCCAAAGGTTTTAAGTGAAGAGTATACTGGTTTTGATCCAAACAAGACTTCATATGGTGACAGAAAATTCAACACAGCAGTAGGCATCCTATTTATAAGAAACACAACTGTACCAAATGCAAACCACCAATAATGTAAGGGCATAGATGCATGAGCTAACAATGTAATACCAGTTTCAGCAATGTATCGATGTTTTCTCTCACTTCTCCCATTTTGTTGGTGAACATATGCACATGAATGTCTAAATTGTATTCCAACAGTAGTGAGGTAAGAAATTAAGCCTTTATATTCTCTTCCTTGGTCTGATTGCAAGCATTTGAGCTTGCAATTAAACTGCCTTTCAACCAGGTGATGGAATTTAATGAAAACAGATTGAACTTTAGCTTTGTTCTTAAAGGGAATAACCAAGTGAAGTGACTATAGTCATTAATAAAATGAATATAATATCTATACCCTTCTAAGGAAGCAACTGGGGATGGTCCCCAAACATCACTATGAATAATGTCAAGAGGATGTGCTCCTCTAGAGTGAGATGTTGGAAAGTTGTTTTTATGAAGTTTACCTATCTTACATGCATCACAAAGTGGTAGTTGGGACATACTGCCAGCAGGAACTTGCTGCAAATGAGACAAAATTTTGTGCAATGTTTCAGCATGTGGATGCCCTAGTCGATTGTGCCAAAGAGATAGGTGATTCTCTTTATTATTACTAACTTGAAAAACACAAGGTGTATTGTTTAACAAAGATTGATTTGTATTATTAAGCTCACAAGCATTATTGGTGTCAACATGAAATTCATCATAAGATACAGACAACACATAGGGAAATGATGATATTGTTTTATTCAGAGAAGATATATTACATGAATGAGATGTTTGGCACAAATTTGAGACATCAGCCTCTGACTTACACCTAATTTTAGGAGACAATTTTGAGACAGCAGCCTTTGACTTACAACTATTATTAGAAGATTGTATATCAGTCTTGATACAATCTTTATTGACATAACTCGACCTTTTTTCTTCTTGTAAAATAGAAGCTAAAGATTGACTAGCAATTGCAGTAACATAGGACTGAGATATTGACTCAGATTGACTAATATGAGCAACAGCAAATGGTGGCAAGGAAGGAGAAGTATGCGATGATAGGCTAGAGGGTATTTGCAACTGATACAGGCCAGCTTTAAGTCCTCCCTACAGCAGAACTGTTCTAGAAGCTTTGTCCTTTATAGTACGATAATCAAAATCAAATTCAACAACTACATTATTATCTTTGGTAAGTTTGGAAATACTAAGCAGGTTTTTTGTAATTCTAGGTACACAAAGCACATTCTTTAAGTAAACACACTTAGATTTCAAAGAACTAGGAAGTAAAGCAAAACCAATATGAGAGATGTTGAGAGACTCACCGTTGCCTACTTGTAGTTGATCATTACCATCATAACTTCGGCTATTTGTTAACTGATTTGGATCTGATGCAACATGATCTATTGCACCAGAATCCATATACCATGCAGGGTCAAGAGGTGTGTTTGAGGTGATAGTAGTGTGATAAATAGGTGTAGTTGAATATGCAGCAAAGTAGGCTTGGCTTGGGGATGACATTTATGGACTCGAAACGTTAAAGTCTGGCTGTTGGGTTGAGTAGGAATAGTGCTTTTGCTGATCAATGAATTGATGCTATGGAGACTGTGAATTATGACTCCCATGTTGTTGTGTATGAGAACCATATAGTTGATTCTTGGTGCCCAAAATGTTCCCGGATGGATTAGCACAAGTGCCGTCAAGATTAGGCACAAAATCTTGAGAGAAACCAGGAAATTGCTGCTGTGGTGATGATGCATTGAAATGGACTGAAACAGGAGCACCACCAGAATAACCAGGCATTGGAGCACCACTAAAGTAACCAGACAATGGAGCATCACCACCAGAAATTGGAGCACCACTAGAATAACCCTCAGAATAACTAGACATTAGAGCACCACCAGAGTAACCAGAATTATTGAACTGAGGTGCAAAACCATTAAAACTGGAATTGTAACGATGATAGCATTGAATGGCTGCCTGGCCCATTTTACCACATACTTAGCAAATTGGTTTACCTTTGCCAGTGTTTCTACCCCTTCCTCTACCATTACCAACATAGCCAAAAGGTCTATAGGAAGGAATATTGTCCTAACTAAGCTGATTTATAGCTTCAGGTAAGCTGTTTTGATTCATCAGTAATCCACCAACAGTTAAGGGATAATTCTAGGAAGGCACAGGCAAAGCATTCTGCAATGGTATCAATTGCCTAAAATGGATTCCATGAGCCTTAAAATAAGGTACTAGACTTCTATATTCCCCACCCCAATCAATTTGAACACATTTGAGTGTAGTGTCAAATTGTCGTTCAACTAACTTATGGAACTATGTAAACAGTGTATAGGTTTCAGATTTAGCTTTTAATGGAAAAATCCATGTAAACCTACTGTGGTCATCTGAAAAATGTATGTAGTATTTGAAACCTTCAGGTGTAGGTACTGGAGAAGGTCCCCAAAGGTCAGAGTACACTATATCAAGTGGCTTAAGGGCCTGAAAAGTAGACCTAGGATAAACTGACTGGTGTAATTTACCATACTGGCAGGCTTGGCAGAAGGGATCATAATTTGTGGCAGAATATGGTAGATTCAAGTCTTTAAGGATTTTAGTGAGAGTTGAAATGTTAGGATGTCCTAAACTATTGTGCCACAACATAAGATTAGTTTTTTGAGTAGGAAATGATTCAAAAGTATGAATTTTATTGAGTACAGTTACAACATCAGAATTGGATACATTGCTAGTCATTAACGTTTCAGTACATGCATTATTCAAATGAGTAAACTGAGCATTACAACCTGAACTGAACATATTCGAAATAGGAGCAAAAACAAACTTATTATTTGAAGTAACATTATTAGACTTAGTAAACTGATTAGACAAAGAAACATCAGGCTTATTAGCAAGCTTGGAATTAAAAGAGACAACCAAGCTTGGAGAGGAGTGAAGAGATGACTGAGCTGGAATCTGAAGTTGATACAGACTAGCCTTACGTACCCCTTGAAGCAGAATTGTCCTGGAGGTTATGTCTTTAACCACGCAATAGTTAGTATAAAACTCAAAAAACACAGGATTATCCCTAGTTAACTTAGACACACTAAGCAGGTTTTTGGTAATGGTAGGTACACATAACACATTCCTAAGGTGTAAAGGCTGTAAAGCAGTAGGTAAAATAGTTGAGCCAATATAGGAGATAGATAATAACTCACCATTACCAACTTGGAGCTACTCACCACCAGTGTAGTTAGAGCTTGCTGTCAACTGTGTAAAGTCAGAGGTCACATGGTCTGTAGCTCCAGAATCCATGTACCACACAGCATCCTGAATAGTAGAGGGTGTAGCTATATAATTGATTGCTACAAAGGTAGGCAAATAGGGTTGTGATTGTGTTATGAAGGCCTGGTTCTGCCCTCCTGTAGAACCTGTACTTAATGGAGAACTGACATTAGGAGTAGGTGTATGTGACACTATGGTGTGTTGAGGGAATGGATTTTTGAAGGGTTGCACATAAGTTCCAAGATTAGCATTCTGTGAGTAATTATGATGAGCTGCGGGTGAGTAGTTGTTTTGGCTGAACTCATGTGATCTAGAGAAACCAGCAATATTAGCAGGACCAGGATTGTGTGTGAAGTTAGGAGAACTGTTTGTAAAGCCAGGAGAGGAGGAATGTTGTCCTGTAAAGTGAACATCAAACCTATGGTAACAATTTAGTGCAAGGTGCCTAGTTTTTCCACATACTTGGCAAACAAATCTGTTTCTTCCTCCAATCCTACCTCTACCTCTACCTCTACCACCAGAATAACCACTATGAAATTGTTGACTATAAAATGAATTTTGAGCATATCCGGGTGTAGACATGGTTTGATTTTGAGTAGATAGGGTATATGGTGAAGGGAAATTATAAAGCTGATCAGTTTGAGGTAAGGTATTGTACTGAAGTTTTTCTGCAAGGTTTTGAGCATCTTGAGATAATTGGGATTTCTTATTGCTGGTGTCTATAGCAAGATTGGCAATATTAGCTGAGACTCCATGGAACTCATTATGAACAACTGAATTTAGGGCAGAATTTGCCTTTTCCAGTCTTAGCTCAAATTTTTGCAGGATGATTTGAGCTTCTTGAATAGAGATTGGTTCTAGTCTAGACTCTAACCTAGAGGTTATATTGACTACAACAACATCATAATCTGAGTCAAGACCATCTAATATGTAATTCAGTAGTTCCTCATCCGTAACACTAACCACACTAGCAGTCAGATTCTCAGCAAATCCTTTCATCTTTAGAAAATAGGCATGCATGCTAAGGCTATCCTTCTTAGTGTTCTGTAACAAACTCTTAACATGTAATGTTTTGGCTCTAGATTCAGTAAGAAATTCCTTTTCTAGTGTTATCCAGATTTCAGTAGCATGTTGACATTTAGCAATTACTGTAAACATTGATTCTGAAATCGAAGACAGCAACCAACTAACTAGAAGTTTATCAGTTTTCTTCCACAAAGTATACTCAGGATTAGATTTCTTGATTACCTTAGAGCTTGAAATTTTCGATTGAACTCTAATGAAAGGAGCTGGGCAAGGAACCAAACCAGTGAGATGCTCCTCAAGATCGTGCAAGCCGATAGCAAAGATTATTTAAGACTTCTAGAATTTGTGATTATCTCTCGTTAACTTGGGTGAGATAATTGGAAGTGTGGATGATGAAAAACCAGAGGAATTTCTGGGATTAGTTGAGCTAGTGGGAGATTTTGAGTTTGGGTTTGTTTCAGATCTGTCAAAGGAAGAAACAAAAGAAGTTTGATCGGCCATTATTGACGTTTGTCAATGGCTCTGACACCAAATGAGAGCTTGAAATTGAAAGAAAGGCAGCTAAGAAAAGTGCCAAGAAAGTGTGAGAAAACGCGAGAAAACGAGAGAAAATAAGTCTGAATATTTGTGTGCGTAAAATCTGATTAACAAATACTGTTACAAAAGTTTGTTAAAAAGTAAACTGACCCCAGTCAACAAGTCAACTGGTTAGTCAGACTAGAATTACAGATTTACCCCTTGTCTAACTGAAGTTACAGATTTATCCTTCAATGACTAAAACGCATACTCTAACAAGTACCAAAATTTGCAAGGTATAACGACGGCTTACCCGATCTAACCTAACCCATACCCAAATATTAGAAAACTTAACCCCATTTGGGACCCTTGAATGAGTCGGCATAAGCCAATAATCCGTCAAAGCTAAAAGAAGTATAAAATATATCCAACACTTAGTGCGGGCTCATTGGCTTGAAATCCAGTCTTTCATGCTCATGCTAACCAATATTAAAATTAACGCACATTATCAGAGAGCAACTCGGTTTGCTACATCAAGAGACAAACTTAAAGTGGCTCCACGCCTCCACCACCCTTGAGCTAACAAGTTTTTAATAATAGCCCATCTTCCCTACTGCTGGAGTTAATACTGAAGCTGCGCGCCAGAGCTGAGTACACATATTCTTGGTGTTAATTATTTTTATGTTTAAGCCATGTTACTTTTTTTTCTGTTAAGCATAGATGTATTGCAGTATTAAGTCAGCAGTTATTTTCTTAGTTTACTTTTCCCTAATTTGCGCCTATTTTTCTCGGTTAATTTATAGATATGTATGCTGTGCTCTCTCAACTAGGTAGGCTGAATTAATTTATTATGCTGGTAAGTTTTTATAACGTAGTCAAGGGGTTATGAATACTCCAAATTTGTTCTTGTCGCAAGGCATTATTGAACCTAGGAGTTGATTGTAACTATTTGGTCGTTTCTTAAGTTACTATTCTTTTACTTATATACTACGTAACTCGTGTGGACCTGAAATTAATTGGTAATAAAAAATCTAGAATTCATTAAATAATTAAGGAACATGGTGAAGAGTATTTAAAGACTCGTTTAGAAGAGATAATACATACTAAGTTAGCTTTCAAAACGTACAGCGTTTCTAATGGAATCCAATTTTCTCATTTTTGTATTCCATATTTTCCTCTTTTTTCAAATGCGTCCTTCCAATGCCCAGGATTTGGTCAGGGCTGGTTATTATGATTGTTCGGCGCAGTATATGAAAGTTTCAGAAATAAATTCTTCTCTTTCACTCACCTTGTCAGTGGTTTTGCTGCTGTCAATTCCACCACCTACCAACTCTCTTTATTATCGTCTGAAAAATGCTTCTCCATCTTTACAGACACTGTGAAACAAAAGAATCCATCAGTCATCACACTGCTATCCATTGGGAACGAGAATGCAAATTATTCAACCTTCGTCTTGAACGAAATAGAGAAGCAACATGAACAAAATAATAATAGTTAAACAAAACAAACAGTAAACAAAGAATGTAATACGCGCGATTTACCCTGGTTCACCCAATGTAGGCTACGTCCAACTGAGTCAATATTATTGCAATATGCCTCACCTCTCTCGTCCAGCGGGACCCCCGAGTGCGTCTCCGTTACCCATTAATGCTGAAGTAGTCGACAACTCCAACACGTCTCAATGGTAAGCAACTCGTTTTACAGAAAATCCTTTATTGACTCCTCAATACAGGTAGCTAGGCTTTACGGTTTTCAAGGCCTCGACTTTTTCTGGTATTATGTAATCACAAAGTCTGACATGTTCAATATGGGCATTCTCTTTGAAGAGTGGCGAGCTGCTATCCAACTGGAGGCGAAAAACTCTAGCCAGTCAGAACTGATCTTCACCGCAGCGGTTTATTATTCAACATCAACGCCTTCGGGAAGCACTTACTCTGTAAACTCAATAGCACAATATTTGGATTGGGTTCATGTGCTAGCTTCTGAGTACAGTCGTCCGGGCCGGTACAACTTTACTGGCGTTAATGCAGCTTTGTATGACCCAGCTGGTGTTAAAAATACAGATTATGGTATAAGGGAATGGATTAACGCAGGATTATCAGCTAATAAGTTGGTTCTCTTATTACCTTTCTATGGATGTGAATGGACGCTTGTGAACTCTAAGGATGACAGTATTGGTGCTCCAGCAGCAGGACCAGCTAATAAAACAACATATGGTTTTTTGACCTACAAGGAGATCAAGGATGAGATACAGCGACATGGTCCTAATGTTCAAGTCATATATAACGAAACTTATGTTGTGAATTACTTCACAATTGGAACATCTTGGATTAACTTTGATGATGTTGAGGCCATTAAAGCTAAGGTTTCTTATGCCAAGGAGAAGGGGCTGCTTGGCTACGTCGCGTGGCAAGTCTCCTTTGATGATAATTGGGCACTTTCTGAAGCTGCTGCAAGTAAGAAATTATGCTTCACTCATTGTAATTTGTAATTTTATTGATCATTTTACTGTATAGAACTATTACACGAACAGCTGAGTATATTCCAGGTGAGGCGCATATAAATAATTCTTCTGCTCAAGAAGATAATAAAAAGTCACAAAACAAGAGGATTATTTTAGTAATCCTTTTGCCTACAACAGCGGCTGTTATTCTACTACTAGGAATAATTTTGATATTTTACTGCCGGGGGAGAAAGCTCATATTAAATGGTAAGTTTCTCACAATATATATGACTATTGTTTCATTTAAAACTATTTCAATGTTGTCCCTTCTTTTTTCCTTTTACAATGAAGGAAGAATTTAGCAGTATCAAATTTTTTGTTCCTTTTTCTGCAATTCTTATGTTTCTGTTGGTTGACAGGGATGAGAGACTCCAGTGAAGATCCCAATATTGATGAAGTAAATAAAGCAGTAGCAGCTAGAGATTTTAATAGCAATGTTCCTAATCTGATAGAATATTCTTTGGCTGCTATTGAGGCAGCTACCGACGGATTTTCAATAAAAAATAAGCTTGGACAGGGTGGATATGGTCCTGTTTACAAGGTACCGTACCTTATTATGATTTTTATCATTTTAAGAGCTTGTGCTTATCAAGTGTGTATTTTGCCAGGGTGTACTGTCAAATGGACAACAAATAGCAGTGAAGAAACTTGCAAAAGCATCGACTCAGGGATTTGAGGAGTTCAAGAATGAGGTTACGCTTACTGCAAAGCTCCAACATGTAAATCTTCTCCGAGTTCTGGGATTTTGCATTGACGAAGATGAACAGATACTTGTCTACGAATATATGCCGAACAAAAGCTTAGACTCTTACCTTTTTGGTTAGAATTTTATTTGCAATCTTAATCTTTGTGTCAGCCATTTAGTTTACATTGTTATTGGTTGTTTATGATTTGATTTATATATGCAGACCCTATTAGACTATATGCTTTGGATTGGAAAAAACGTGTTCAAATAATTGAAGGAATTACTCAAGGCCTTTTATATCTTCAAGAATACTCAAGATTGACTATTATTCATCGAGATCTAAAAGTGAGTAATATCTTGTTAGATGAAGATATAAAGCCAAAAATATCAGACTTTGGCATGGCTAGAATATTTGCAAAAGATGATCTGGAGGCTAATACAGGACATATCGTTGGAACACTGTAAGTGGTTGGAATATTGCAAGTGGATATAGTATATACTAGATCTTCATTCTATATTATTATCTCAAGATTTTGCTTCTTTTATAAATATAATATAATTTATGTTTTTTCTTTTGGTAATATCAAATGCAGTGGTTATGTTCTCCTGAATATGTTAGAAAGAGATACTCTACAAAATCCGATGTTTATAGTTTGGGTTCTACTTCTACAGATCATAAGTGGCAAAAGGATTTCTCTTTTGTGTGGTTCGAATGAAAGTTTAAGCCTTCTAGAATATGTAAGTTAATATCTTTAAAATTATTCATTAGTTTTAATTTGTAAATCATATTGTACTTAGAATAGAATAAATTATTTGATAATTTTTAGGCATATGAGCTATGGAATGATGGTAAAGATGAGGAATTAGGACAAATCACTAGATGATACATATTCATCTTGTAAATTAGTGAGATGCTTGCAAATAGCTCTTATGGTACAAGAAAATCCAATTGATCGACCTTCCAGTGGAAGTTTTTACAATGCTTAAAAATGAAAGCACGATATGATGATTCCAAGAAGCCTGCTTCTTAGAACAAAATTTACAAAATAAAACTGCACGACATGGAAGGTTATTCGGGGAGCACTTCATCAATTAATGATGTAACAGTTTCAGAGTGTTAGCTAGATGAGATTATAATGTAGCTTTTAATTAGATCACCAAAATTATTAATTGATAATATCATCAAATTCTAGCAAGTCAGACACTGTTGTTCCTTCGACTGCTATGTGATTATTATGTGTCGTTTTTGGATTACCTTTGATTCGTGAAACTAAGACTAAGGGGTGTTTGCTTGGAGCTTATGAAAATTAGCTTATAAACATTTGAAATTTTAAGCATGGGGGGCTAATTACTGTTTGGTTAAAGACTTATAAGTGACTGATAAGTAGTTGATGTGTGTGTAAAAATGTGGCCTATAAGTACATTTTATTATAAAATAAACTAAAAAGGGTACTACATTAAACAATGGGTATACTAGCGAATTTAAAAATAACAAGGGCGATAATGTGATAATATACTTGGTCAAACTAGCTTATAAGCAGAAAAAAAAAGTACCTCCCCCCCAACTTATTTTTTTTTTGCTTATAAGCTCAACTTATAAGCTCAAAAAAATTATAAACAAACAGGTCAGCTTAATTTTAAAGCTTATAAGCAAGTTTGACCAGCTTATAAGCTTAGACAAACACCCCCTAAACGATTGTTTATATGCAAGGAAAGTATGAATAATTCGTTATAGATTTATTTCTATGTTTTCAATGTTTCATATGACAGTGTTTTAATTAACCAAGAGTAATCGTATATATAAAGCAAACAAAAAATTTCTATCCTATAACAAAATTAAGTATGTCAGAAAGTAATAAAACTTCCAACAATTATCGCTTTTCAGTCTTGATTTCTTTTATTGAGCAGAGAATGAGATGAAGAGAAGTATGTTTTGAGGGAAGATATTGAGCAGAGAATGAGCAAGGAAGTAGCTAAAAGCATTAACCTGTTACTGTTATCATGTTTGTAATACGCAGCGTTTTAGACAAAGTTTTAAAACACTGCGTTTTGTTTTACTTTGTTTTACAATGCTTCTATAAAAGTAGATATGTACAGCTTATTTTGTTTTTAAATGAATAGAAACAGAAAAAATACAGTTACTCAGTCACGTATTCTTTCTTCTTTCTTCTTGATTCTTCTTTAATTTTTTCTTCAAATACACAAATCCTTTCATCTTTTCTTTGAGATTCATTTAATAATAAAAATTTCAAATTGAATAATTAATTTTAACTTAATTTGATTTTCGCTACTAAAATATATAGGTAAATATAACTGTTCTAATGTATCTTTCTAGCTCTCATTATTCATATAACTTTATCAGTTCTAACCCAAATGATACTTAAATCCCAACTTGAGTGGTGTAAGTAATGGTAGGGCTGTTCAACGAGGCAAGCCGCTTGCGAGCCGACTCGGCTTGGCTCGAGTACGGCTCGTTAACAGCTCGCCTCGTCTGGAATCGAGCCGGCTCAGCTTGATTCGTGAGAGAGTCCGAGCTCGGCTCGTTAGGCTCGTGAGCTGAGTCAGGCTCGAATTATTAAGGGTGTTTTAAGGGTTTTATTAAGTATAGGGGATTACACTGGAAATTTAAAAACAAAAAGTTTACAAAAATGACAAAGAACACCTTAATGTTAAAATCCCTAAAAACGTGAATAAAGTCCTTTCCCCTAAAACAAAACAAAACCAAACCATTTTAGGCAAGTTGTCGACGTCAGATTTGGTGGAGAGTGCAGGGAAACAAGGAGAAAGAAGAAAAAAAATCAGAGTTGGTGGAGAGTGCAGGGGAAACAAGGATAAAGAATGAAAGAAAGAAAGAGAAATAGGAAAAACATGCGTAATTAGAGGGAGAGAAAAGAAGAGAAAGCCAAAAGTAATAAGTAACAAAAGAGAAGAGGAAGAAAATAACTTCGTTGGTGGAGACTGGAGAGAGCAAGGGAAAAAGGAAGAAGA
Organism: Pistacia vera; assembly: GCF_008641045.1. NCBI lineage: Eukaryota > Viridiplantae > Streptophyta > Magnoliopsida > Sapindales > Anacardiaceae > Pistacia > Pistacia vera. Next base: position 720,475 of record NW_022195423.1, on the reverse strand, counting down.
AAGGAAAAAAGAAGAAGAAGAGAGAAACGTGCTCCATTGTAGTCTGGAGAGAGAAAAGAAGAAAGTAATAATAAATCAGATGGGAAAAGAAGTGAAAGAGAAAGAGTAATAAATGAGAGAGAGAAAAGAAAGAGTAATAACTAATAAATGAGAGAGAGAAAATCTGCACCGAATTTAAAAAAAAAAATTGTATGCTTTCTATTGGCTCGCGAGCTGGCTCTAACTCAGCTCGTTAAGCTGGCTCGCAAGCCAGGCTTGAATTTTTTTTTTTTCTCTTTACGAGTCGAGCCGAGTCAGGAAATTAAAGGCTCGGCTCGACTCGGACTTGGTTCAAATTCTTTTTCTTTTTCACGAGCCGAGCTCGTTAAGCCAAAAACTCGGCTCGGCTCGGCTCATAATTAATAGCCCTAGTCAAGAGTCAAGGAAAAGCTCACCTTCATATCAAGTCAAAAAGAAAATGGAAACTCGCTTCCGGGAAGGGATTTTGGTAGGGTAAGCAAAGAAGAAGAAAAAAACGATGCCCGATTGATCATTTTTATTTTCTTTAACTGACTGATTCAGAAAAAGCTTGTACATATCATTGAAGGCGTTACTCAAAGGTTTTTATATCTCTAAGAATACTCAAGGTTAAATATCATTCATCGAGATTTAAAGGTTGACGATGTCTTATTAGATGGAGAATTGAAACCCCAAATATCATATTTTGGAATGCCTAGAATATTTGCAAAAGATGATATTGAAGCAAACACAAGCTGTATTGTTGGAACAAAGTATGTGTCTATACTCTTAATGCTATATTATTTCTCAAGATTTTTGGCTTGTTTAATATATCCCCTTTTTCATTGCTTTTGTAATTATCAAATGCAATGGTTATGTTTCTCCTGAATATGCTAGAAATGGCATGTACTCTACAAAATCTGATGTTTATAGTTTTGGAATTCTACTTTTCTAGATCATAAGTGGCAAAAGGATTTCCTTTTTATATGGCCCAAACGAAAGTTTGAGCCCTCTAGACTACGTAAGTTATTTTTATTTTTTAAAAGCGGTATATTATTTCTAAGATATGTGAATCAAAATGTACTTTTGTCTATAGCACTTAAATAATTTATGAGATAATTTTCAAGCATATAAGTTGTGGAACGATGGTAAAGTCATGGAATTTGTGGATGAATTACTAGACGATACATCTTCGTTACTAAAATTAACGAGATGCTTGCAAATAGCTCTGCTNTTACATATTTTGGAATGTGTAGTATAAGTGGAAAACCTGATACCACAAGTTTCCCTAACTCTTTTCTTTTGTAAAACGAAAGATGATGCATGTCTTTTTTTGAGATGTTGGAAATGGAAATACTATGATGTTATTCAGGAAAAGTATGTCTTTAAACAGAATTCGAAGTTTTTCTACATGGCACGTCTCGGGTATCCGAGTCTTGTGGGAGCGCCCGGATCCTACGGGATGAGGAAATTCGGGACGGGTTGTGTCATTTATAATGTAGCTTTTAATTAGATCACCAATATTATTAATTGTTATATATCATCAAATTCTGGCAAGCTAGACACTGTTAGTTCCTTCAACTTGCTATGTGATTATTATGTGTCGTTTTTGGATTACCCCGTTGATTCGTGAAACTAAATGATTGTTTATATGCAGGGAAAGTATGAATAATTCGTTACAGATTTATTTCTATGTTTTCAATGTTTTATATGACAGTGTTTTAATTAACCAAGAGTAATCGTATATATAAAGCAAACAAAAAATCTCCATCCTATAACAAAATAAAGTTTGTAAGAAAGTAATAAAACTTCCAACAATTATCGCTTTTCAGTCTTGATTTCTTTCCTTTTAGATTCATTTAATAATAAAAATTTCAAATTTCAAATTGAATAATTAATTTTAACTTAATTTGATTTTCGCTACTAAAATATATAGGTAAATATAACTGTTCTAATGTATCTTGCTCGCTCTCAATTATTCATATAACTTTATCAGTTCTAACCCAAATGATAGTTAAATCCCAACTTGAGTGGTGTAAGTCATAGTCAAGAGTCAAGGAAAAGCTCACCTTCATATCAAGTCAAAAAGAAAATGGAAACTCGCTTCCGGGAAGAGATTTTGGTAAGGTAAGCAAAGATGAAAAAAAAACGATGCAACGATGCTTGATTGGTCATTTTTATTTTCTTTAAATGACTGATTCAGAAAAAGCGTGTACATATTATTGATGGCGTTACTCAAAGGTTTTTATATCTTTAAGAATACTCAAGGTTAAATATCATTCATTAAGATTTAAAGGTTGACAATTTCTTATTAGATGGAGAATTGAAACCCCACATATCAGATTTTGGAATACCTAGAATATTTGCAAAAGATGATATTGAAGCAAACACAAGCCGTATTGTTGAAACAAGGTATGTGTCTATACTCTTAATGCTATATTATTTCTCAAGATTTTTGGCTTGCTTAATATATTTACTTCTTCATTGCTTTGTAATTATCAAATGCAATGGTTATGTTTCTCCTAAATATGCTAGAAGTGGCATTTACTCTACCAAATTTGATGTTTATAGTTTTGGAGTTCTACTTTTGTAGATCATAACCGGCAAAAGGATTTCCCTTTTATATGGCTCATACCAAAGTTTGAGCCCTTTAGACTACGTAAGTTAAAGTTTTTTAAAGCGATATATTGTTTCTAAATATGTAAATCAAAATGTACTTTGTCTATAACACCTAAATAATTTATGAGATAATTTTCAGGCATATAAGTTGTGGAACGGTGGTAAAGCCATGGAATTTGTGGATGAATTACTAGACGATATATCTTCATTCCTAAAATTAACGAGATGCTTGCAAATAGCTTTGCTATGTGTTTAAGAGATCCAATTGATAGACCCTTCATGTGGAAGTTTTCTGAATGCTAATAAATTAAACTATAGATATGATGATTTCGAAGAAGCCTACTTTCTCAAAACAGAGTGAATGAATAAATCTACAGTGCAATTTGAAGGTTATTCAGAAGCATTTCATCAATTAATGATGTAACAATTTCAATTTAGCCAAATGAATTGAATAATGTTAGATTTTTGAGATTGCAATGTTCCTAGAACTCTGGCAAGCTAACAGGAATATTCCTTAGCTGCAGTATTGTTAATTTAGTTATTAGGAGTACTTTAGTATTACCCTGTTCATCGATTAACTTCTGCAGATCTAGTACCTGCAAATAAATGGGAAACTCTTGTTAATCTAAAGGTGCCTCCCGAAAGTACAATCGATATGCAGACAGATCCGAATAAATTACTAAATTTGCCTACTACTTAAAATACCCCGTATTTTATTAATTTTATTTTGTGATTTTTGAGGAGTAAAGTGTAAATTTAGAAATTTTGGGGGAGCAGGACTTCCGAAACAAGTGAGGACTAAAGAGAGATTTACCAGATATTTTGATGACCGTAATGTTTGAAAGAAAGAAAAATCGATAAACGGAAGAAGAAAGAGAAAAAGGGAAAAGAAGAAAGAAGAAAAAAAAGGGAGAAAAGAGAAGAGAGAAAGAAGAAGAGAGAGAGAGAGAGAAAGAGCCCGAAAGAATGTGATGGTGGCTGGAAAGAGAGCTCGCCGGCGAGCAAATTCCGGCGATCAAGAGGGTGAAGGAAGATTTAGCAAAATGGTGATGGGTAAGCTCAATTGATGTGGAACTTCTTTTGAATTGTGTTTACCATGAATGGTATGAATCATGAAGAAGATTGAAATTTGAAGATTTGTTACAATGATTTTATTGGTAAAAAAAGTGTTGTTTCTAAACAAAATTGTAAAGATATGAATATTTGACATAGGGTTTACTGTGCAAATATGCCATCTGGAATTCCGAAAATTGTTTACATCTTTTGGTTTTCGATTGAAGCTAAATTTTGGATATACTAGAGGAGTCTTTAGAAATTGATTTCGTACATATTATTGAAACCCCACATACTAGAAGTCTTTAGAAATGTGTTTGTACATATTATTGCGTCGTACTCAAAGGTTTTTATATCTTTAAGAATACTCAGGTTAAATATCATTCATTGAGATTTAAAGGTTGACAATTTCTTATTAGATGGAGAATTGAAACCCCACATATCAGATTTTGGAATACTAGAATATTTGCAAAAGATGATATTGAAGCAAACACAAGCCGTATTGTTGAAACAAGGTATGTGTCTATACTCTTAATGCTATATTATTTCTCAAGATTTTTGGCTTGCTTAATATATTTACTTCTTCATTGCTTTGTAATTATCAAATGCAATGTTTATGTTTCTCCTAAATATGCTAGAAGTGGCATTTACTCTACAAATTTGATGTTTAGTTTTGGAGTTCTACTTTTGTAGATCATAACCGGCAAAAGGATTCCCTTTTATATGGCTCATACCAAAGTTTGAGCCCTTTAGACTACGGATGGTGCCACCCCGAGGATAGACTGTGGGTGGCCTAGTTGGTTGTCTGTATTAGGGATTCTAGATACTAGTGTGGTGGTAGTGGTGGTCGTTGCATTAACTAAATGAGTGGAATTTAGGTACCCAGTGGGTAACTGGGTATAGGTTAGGGTGTAATTGTGGATATCTAGTGGGTATAGGCTTGGGTATAAGATGGATTCATTTTGGGAGAGGTACATATACTCAGTTTCATGATGGTGTATCGGTTTAGGTGAATTTGATATGATGACTCATAGCATTCGGAAGTTTGGTACAAGGGCGTGGATGACCTTACTGGCATGAGTTGTATGATTTAAGGTTCTATGGTTTTCCTCATGCATGTTATAAGGCTAAGGAGATTTTTTATATGTATACTGTATTATCCACTCATTGGGCTTCCTATTCACTATTTTATGTACCTTTCTTAGGTTTGCATATAGGATACTTCAGGCGTATGCTATATGCTTTCGGTTGCCATAGATGCATGTTTAGCAGAATGATGCTTGTACATCTTAACGCACTCTAATACAACATTTTATGTAAACTGTTTTTTTCAGATTTACGTTTTAAGTTATACTTATACAATAAATGTGTTTTATGAATGGAGTTTTATAAATTGTTTTTGAAAAATTTCATCCTCCTCTTGGGATCTTGAGTCCCTCGGAGTGTTTGGATCCAATGGGATAGGGACCACTCGGGATGGTGTGACAACTACTGTTTCAATCATCTAAGTAATAATTTGACTCTACAACTTTCTGATGGCAATGCTATTGACCCGAACACATGATGGCAATGCTAGTAGTGGCTAACATGATAAGAGTCTTTTCTTTCTTGTCGTGTGTACTTCGTAAAGGTCAAACTGGTTATTCTTGTAAGCTATTTGTTAAGTTTGATGCAGCCAAAACATCACGTGATGCAGCTAGATTTTAGCATTAATAAGCAATGTTTTAAAAACCGAACCGTTCATTGACCCGGTCAAAGGGTCGGCTCTAGTTAATCAGTCCACCAAGTTGGATTGGTCATCTTACCGAAGTACAATAGACACTTTCTAAACAATTCCAGTCCTTATAAGTTTGAAAACTACAAATATATCCTTAAACCTACTCATAAGTCATTGTAAGTTTGAATAGCAAACGCACCCTTGAAACTTGTATTATTAATTATTATTTCTCTCTCACCTCGCTTTTTTCTTCTCCTTTTTTCTCTCTCCCTATCATTTTCTTCTTTCTCTTTTTTTTTCTCTCTACTTGTCACTTTCTTCTCTTTAATCACTTTCCCCTATCTCTATTGTAACATTTTTCTCTCCTCTTCTCTTTCTTCTTCCATCCCTTACCCCTTATTTCACTTGATAGCCAAGAAGGCCTTGGCCTTTGCAATTTGGTCAAACGAGGTCCAAATCAAATGGCTACTTCTTCCTTCCCTTTCCCTTACTTCTTCTTCTTCTTTACTTTAAAAAGAATGAACCTTAAATTAGAGCCAAAAACCAGATAAGTGATAAAACTCATAAGGGATTTAGAATATTGGGGAATAGTTAGCTCGGTTTTGCCCCAAAATCGATTGGTCCGGTGAGTTGCTACAGTAACACCTTCAAATGGGGTCATATCAGATGAATATATTATATCGGTTTTTTTTCCTTTACTGACCCAACTTAGTGACCGTTTTCGGTCGAACTAGTTAAACCGACTGGGCTGGTTCAGGTTTTAAAACATTGTTAATAAGATAGAACAAATCAATTCCTTATAGATAATGCATTAGGCGTTAGTTTCGTTCACATTTACACTAGCGGACAACACTAATATTAGTTGTCATCTCATGATGTCTGTACTAGACCCTGGTCGTTGCATGTGTCTTCAATATAATTTTTGGTACTGGTATTTTTCAAAACATATTGTTAAAATCAATTTTGATTCATTTTAGATGTTTCAACAAATAATGTCTTCATAATTGTATAAAACTAGAGGTTCCTCCTGAAAATGCAATCAGATAATGCCGGCAGAACTGAATAAAGCTAAATCCATCCAATTTTTTAATCATCAAGTAAAGACCCTGCAGCTTTTTGATCCGCTTAAATGCTTATTCAGATGATACTAAAAGTAATTATATCTTGTTGCAAGATTATCTGACTGGTCCACTTTTAACAGGGTTGCAGCTTTAATCTGTGTTGGCAAGGAAGGTCAAGGTCTTTATTTTAACATTTGGCAAGTCAAGTCTTTCATGTGGGCCAAAAATTTCACTATAACTTTCCATGCGTGAGAATTTCTGTAACTATAGTTTAGATGATTTGGCCTACATAAAGATATGACCTTCTATTTTATCATTTAAAGAATTTATATCAGAAATAATATATTATAAAATAAGTTTTCTTTAAATAAAAATAATTTATAACTTGTAATTTAATTTTCTAAACATATGCCTTTTAACTTAGGTACCCAATGTGATTGGTCATTGTACTTATCATTTTTTTCTATACTGGGTGTCCGAGCTAGCTTAATCCCCAGAGTTTATTGAACATCCAAAAAATCAGTTTGTGCGCATTTTAATTAAACCTTGGAGTCCACTCAACACTTTACAAGCTCAATGCATGTGGTAGATAGTTACTTTGTGGGACCTCTAATACAAACTTCTAGACAACTCACCCAAATGACTAAAGTTTTACTATTTGGCCACAAGGCTAAGGTTTGGTACTTATCATTCATGTTTATACAGACCTTATTTGAAGGATTATTACATATTTACTAACATTAAGTAAAAACAAAATCCATAAATCAAGTAAAACGGTAGATAAAAACTTGTCACAATCATGAAAAAGTACAAAGAACTTAATTCCAGAGGAAAGTCAAATGGCTAATTCAATATACTTGGATGACTATAATATGATAATAAAAAAAAAAAAAATTGTATATAAAATTTCATATATGAATTTGCATATGCATTGTTACTTGAAGTATTTCGTCTATGAATAATTCCAAATGATACTAAGGGGGCGTTTGGTTCAGAGAATGTTGGATTACTGAGAATATTGGATTACTGGAATCTTATATTACCTTGAAGATTACTAGGAATCTTTAAAAAAATGTGTCTAGTTAGTTGGTGGGTATGTTATATTAATATGTTTTGTTAGGAGGAATAAATTGGTGGGTATGTTATTTAAATTACTAAATTGCCCTCTTTTTAAATATTAATATAATATTATTTTTATTATTTTTTTTGAATAATTTCTTTTAACCCTCAATATTTCAGATTTAGCTAAAACACCCCCGCTTATCTAAAACTTTAATTTATGATAAAATCACCCCCACCCCCTACCGCCGCCTGGCGCCACCGCAAACCACTGTAGGAAGTCTCCGAAAGTCACTGTGATAGCTCACAGTGACCACGAGGCCCTGATATGGCCGTTTTCAACAATATTGATGGCTGAAAATAGCCATATCAGGTTAGATCTGGCCGTTAACGGCTAGATCCTTGGCCATTATCGGCCAGATCTGGGCGAGATCTGGCCATTAAAGGCCATGGAAGATCTATTCCGACCGAAATAGATCTGGTTGTTAACGGCCAGGTCCATGGCCATTAACGGCTAGATCTCGCTCAGATCTGGCCAAAAAAGGCCAAGGGTCTGGCGTTAACAGCCAGACCCATCAATCTAGCCAAAAATGGCCAGAGCCGTAAATGGCCAGAATAGATCTGGCCATTTCCGACCAGCTCTGGCCTGATATGGCTGTTGTTGGCCATCAATATGGCCAAAAACGGCCATATCGAGGCCTCCCGGTCATGGTGGGCTGCTCACAGCGACTCCAGGTGACTTTCAACGATTTCCCGCGGCAGTCAGCAGTGGTTTGGCTGGCGGCCACCGACAGCAGGTGGGTGGGGGTGGTGGGTTGGGTAAGTTGAAATTTGTTTTGATTTCAGGGGTAATTTTGTCAAAAAAATTAATTAAATAGGGTGAAATGGTAAAAGCAAGATTCATGTAAATAAATTTAAAAATAAGGGCATTATTGTCCTAAAATTTTATTAATAAGGGATATAATTGTAAGAAAAAAAAAAAAAAAGAGTACCTAAATAATCTTTCAATACCTAAGAAAATAGAGGTAATCAGATTATCTCCAATATTACCAATAGTAACTATTATTGGTATTTGAAGATTATCGAAATTTTATATTATTTGACAAATAAAACTTGATAATCTAAATAATATAAAATGACTTAACCCTAATAATCTCATATAATCTTCAACTAAACGCCCCCTAATTAGTAATTTTATCTTGTTGCAAGATTATCTTAACCGGTCCACCTTTTCTTTTAACGGGGTTACAGCTTTTAATTTGTTTTGCAAGGAAGGTCAAGGTCTTTATTATTAATATTTTGCCAAGTCAAAAGTCTTTTGTGTGGGCCAGAAATTTCACTATAAACTTTCCATGCGTGTAGAATTTCTGTAACTATAGTTTAGATGATTATAAAATAAGTATTTCTTAAATAAAAATATTTATAACTTGTAATTTAATTTCTAAACATATGCCTTTTAACTTAGGTACCCAATGTGATTGGTCATTGGTACTTATCATTTTTTTCTATAACTGGGTGTCCGAGCTAGCTTAATCCCCAGAGTTTATGAACATCCAAAAAATCAGTTTGTGCGCATTTTAACTAATCCTTGGGTCCACTCAACACCTACAACTCAATGCATGTGGTAGATTGTTACTTTGTGGGACTCTAATACAAAATCTCTAGGCAACTCACCCAGATGACTAAAGTTTTATATGTGGCCACAAGGCTAAGGTTGGGTACTTATCATTCATGTTTATACACCTTAATTTGAAGGATTATTACATATTTACATGACATTAAGTAAAAACAAAATCCATAAATCAAGTAAAACGGTAATTAAAAACTTGCCACAATCATGAAAAAGTACAAATTGAACTTATTTCCAGAGGAAGTCAATGGCTATTCAATATACTTGGATGACTATAATATATAATAAAAAAAAAAAAAATTGTATATAAAAGTTCATATATGAAATTTGCATATGCATTGTTACTTGAAGTATTTCGTACTATGATATGGTGAGATTCTTTTATATGAATACCATATCATGACACTTCGAGGATAGACTGTGAGTCAAGTATGGTTATCCTATGATGATTTAGCCATCTCGAGGATAGACTATGGATGATGCCACCCCGAGGATAGACTGTGGGTGGCCTAGTTGGTTGTCTGTATTAGGGATTCTAGGTACTAGTGTGGTGGTAGTGGTGGTCTTTGCATTAACTAAATGAGTGGAATTTGTGGGTACCCAGTGGGTGGGTATAGGTTAGGGTGCAAATTGTGGATATCTAGTGGGTATAGGCTTGGGTATAAGATGGATTCATTTTGGGAGAGGTAAATATACTCAGTTTCATGATGGGTGTATCAGTTTAGGTGAATTTGATATGATGACTCATAGCATTCGGAAGTTTGGTACAAGGGTGTGGATTACCTTATCTGCATGAGTTGTACGATTTAAGGTTCTATGGTTTTCCTCATGCATGTTATAAGGCTAAAGGAGATTTTTTATATGTATACTATATTATCCACTCATTGGGCTTCCTAGTTCACTATTTTATGTACCTTTCTTAGGTTTGCATATAGGATACTTCAGGCGTATGCTATATGCTTTCGGTTGGCCATAGACGCATGTTTAGCAGAATGATGCTTGTACATCTTAACGCACTCTAATACAACATTTTATGTAAACTGTTTTTTCATATTTACGTTTTAAGTTATACTTATGACAATAAATGTGTTTTATGAATGGAGTTTTATAAATTGTTTTTGAAAAATTTCACCCTCCTCTTGGGATCTGGAGTCCCTCGGAGTGTTTGGATCCAATGGGATAGGGACCACTCGGGATGGGGTGTGACAACTACTGTTTCAATCATCTAAGTAATAATTTGACTCTACAACTTTCTGATGGCAATGCTATTGACCCGAACACATGATGGCAATGCTAGTAGTGGCTAACATGATAAGAGTCTTTCTTTTCTTGCGTGTGTACTTCTGGTAAAGGTCAAACTGGTTATTCTTGTAAGCTATTTGTTAAGTTGATGCAACCAAAACATCACGTGATGTGGCTAGATTTTAGCATTAATAAGCAATGTTTTAAAAACCAAACTGTTCATTGACCCGGTCAAAGGGTCGGCTCGAGTTAATCAGTCCAACAAGTTGGATTGGTCGATCTTACCGAAGTACAATAGACACTTTTCTAAACAATTCCATTAGTCCTTATAAGTTTGAAAACTAGCAAATGCATCCCTAAAATCTACTCATAAGTCATTGTAAGTTTGAAATAAAGCAAACGCACCCTTGCAACTTGTATTATTAATTATTATTTTCTCTCTCACCATCGCTCCCTGTCACTTTCTTCTTTCTCCTTTTTTTTCTCTCTACCTGTCACTTTCTTCTTTCTTTAATCACTTTCCCCTATCTCTATTGTAACATTTTTCTCTCCTCTTCTCTTTCTTCTTCCATCCCTTACCCCTTATTTCACTTGACGGCCAAGAAGGCCTTGGCCATTGCAATTTGGTCAAACGAGGTCCAAATCAAATAGGCTACTTCTTCCTTCCCCTTCCCTTACTTCTTCTTCTTCTTCACTTTAACAAAGAATGAACCTTAAATTAGAGCCAAAAACCATGATAAGTGATAAAACTCAAATAAGGGATTTAGAATATTAGGGAATAGTTAGCTCGGTTTTGCCCCAAAATCGATTGGTCCGGCGAGTTGCTACAGTAACACCGGTCCAAATGTGGGTCATATCAGATGAATACATATTATCGATTTTTTTCCTTTATTGACCCAACTTAGTGACCAGTTTCCGGTCGAACTAGTTAAACCGACTGGGCTGGGTCAGGTTTTAAAACATTGTTAATAAGATAGAACAAATCAATTCCTTATAGATAATGCATTAGGCGTTAGTTCCGTTCACATTTACACTAGCGAGACAACACTAATATTAGTTGTCATCTCATGATGTCTGTACTAGGCCCTGGTCGTTTGCATGTGTCTTCAATATAATTTTTGGTACTGGTTATTTTCAAAACATTATTGTTAAAAGCAAGTTTGATTCATTTTAAGATGTTTCAACAAAGAATGTCTTCATAATTGTATTAAACTAGAGGTTCCTCCTGAAAATGCAATCAGATAATGCCGGCAGAACTGAATAAAGCTAAATCCTATCCATTATTTTTTAATCATCAAGTAATAATATGACCCTGCAGCTTTTTGATCCGCTTAAATGCGTTATTCAGATGATACTAAAAAGTAATTATATCTTGTTGCAAGATTATCTTGACTGGTCCACTTTTAACAGGGTTGCAGCTTTTAATCTGTGTTTGCAAGGAAGGTCAAGGTCTTTATTATTAACATTTTGGCAAGTCAAAGTCTTTCATGTGGGCCAAAAATTTCACTATAACTTTCCATGCGTGTAGAATTTCTGTAACTATAGTTTAGATGATTTGGCCTACATAAAGATTATGACCTTCTATTTTATCATTTAAAGAATTTATATCAGAAATAATATATTATAAAAATAAGTATTTCTTTAAATAAAAAATAATTTATAACTTGTAATTTAATTTTCTAAACATATGCCTTTTAACTTAGGTACCCAATGTGATTGGTCATTGTACTTATCATTTTTTTCTATAACTGGGTGTCCGAGCTAGCTTAATCCCCAGAGTTTATTGAACATCCAAAAAATCAGTTTGTGCGCATTTTAATTAAACCTTGGAGTCCACTCAACACTTTACAAGCTCAATGCATGTGGTAGATAGTTACTTTGTGGGACTCTAATACAAACTTTCTAGACAACTCACCCAAATGACTAAAGTTTTACTATTTGGCCACAAGGCTAGAGGTTTGGTACTTATCATTCATGTTTATACAGACCTTAATTTGAAGGATTATTACATATTTACATGACATTAAGTAAAAACAAAATCCATAAATCAAGTAAAACGGTAGATTAAAAACTTGTCACAATCATGAAAAAGTACAAATTGAACTTAATTTCCAGAGGAAAGTCAAATGGCTAATTCAATATACTTGGATGACTATAATATGATAATTAAAAAAAAAAAATTGTATATAAAAGTTCATATATGAAATTTGCATATGCATTGTTACTTGAAGTATTTCGTACTATGAATCATTCCAAATGATACTAAGAGGGAGTTTGGTTCAAGGAATGTTGGATTACTGAGAATGGTGGATTACTGGAATCTTATATTACCTTGAAGATTACTAGGAATCTTTAAAAAAATATGTCTAGTTAGTTGGTGGGTATGTTATATTAATAAGTTTGGTTAGGAAGAATAAATTGGTGGGTATGTTATTTAAATTACTAAATTGCCCTCTTTTTAAATATTAATATAATATATATTTTTTTTTGAATAATTTCTTTTAATCCTTAATATTTCAGATTTAGCTAAAACACCCCCACTTATCTAAAACTTTAATTTATAACAAAATCACCCCCACCCCTTGCCGCCATCGCGAACCACTGTAGGAAGTCTCCGAAAGTCACTGTGATAGCTCACCATAACCACGAGGCCCTGATATGGTTGTTTTCGATCATATTGATGGCCGAAAATAGCCATATCAGGTTAGATCTGGCTGTTAACGGCTAGATCCTTGGCCATTATCGGCCAGATCTGGGCGAGATCTGGCCATTAATGGCCATGGAAGATCTATTCTGATCGGAATAGATATGGTCATTAACGGCCAGGTCCATGGCCATTAACGGCTAGATCTCGCCTAGATCTGGCCAATAAAGGCCAAGGGTTTGGCGTTAATAGTGAGACCCATCAGTCTAACCGAAAATGGTCAGAGCCGTTAATGGCCAGAATAGATCTGGCCATTTTCGACCAGTTCTAGCCTGATATGGCTGTTTTCAGCCATCAATATGGCCAAAAACGGCCATATCGAGGCCTCCCGGTCATGGTGGGCTGCTCACAGCGACTCCAGGTGACTTCCGACGATTTCCCGCTATGGTCAACAGTGGTTTGGCTGGCGGCCGCCTACAGCAGGTGGGTGGGGGTGGTGGGTTGGGTAAGTTGAAATTTGTTTCGATTTCAGGGGTAATTTTGTCAAAAAAAATTAATTAAATGGGATGAAATGGTAAAAGCAAGATTCATGTAAATAAATTTAAAAATAAGGGCATTATTGTCCTAAAATTCTATTAATAAGGGATATAATTGTAAAAAAAAAAAAAAAAAAGACTACCTAAATAATCTTACAGTACCTAAGAAAATTGAGGTAATTAGATTACCTCCAATATTAACAACAGTAGCTACTATTGGTATTTGAAGATTACCGGAATTTTATATTACTTGACAAACAAAACTTGATAATCAAGTAATATAAGATGGCTTAACCCTAATAATCTTATATAATCGTCAACTAAACGCCCCCTAATTAGTAATTATATCTTGTTGCAAGATTATCTTAACCGGTCCAGCTTTTCTTTTAACGGGGTTACAGCTTTTAATATGTTTTGCAAGGAAGGTCAAGGTCTTTATTATTAATATTTTGCCAAGTCAAAGTCTTTTGTGTGGGCCAGAAATTTCACTATAAACTTTCCATGCGTGTAGAATTTCTGTAACTATAGTTTAGATGATTTGGTCTACATAAAGACTTTGACCTTCTGTTTTATCATTTAAAGAATTTATATTCAGAAATAATATATTATAAAAAAAAAAGTATTTCTTTAAATAAAAAATAATTTATAACTCGTAATTTAATTTTCTAAATATATGCCTTTTAACTTAGGTACCCAATGTGATTGGTCATTGGCACTTATCATTTTATTCTATAATTGGGTGTTTGAGCCAGCTTAATCCCTAGAGTTCATTGAACATCCAATAAATCAGTTTGTGCGTATTTCAATTAATCCTTAAAGTTCATTCAACACCTTACAGACTCAATGTATGTAGTAGATAGCTACTTTGTGGGACTCAAACACAAAATCTTTAGGTAACCCACCTATATGACTAAAGTCTGATTGTCTGGCCACAAGGCTAGAGGTTTGGTACTTATCATTCATGTTTATACGGATCTTAATTTGAAGAATTATTACATATTTACATGACATTAAGTAAAAAAAAAAAAAAATCCATAAATCAAGTAAAACGATAGATTAAAAACTTGTCACAATCATAAAAAAGTACAAATTGAACTTAATTTCCGGAGGAAAGTAAAATGGCTAATACAATATATTTGGATGAACTATAATATGACAATAAAAAAATAAATTGTATATAAAAGTTCATATATGAAATTTGCATATGCATTATTACTTGAAGTATTTCGTACTCAATAAACTCATGAAACATCAATTTTAACAGAATTTTCTGAATCAGTCAAAGGAAGAAAATAAAAATTATCAATTAAACACAATTAATTCTTCTCTCTCTTCTGTGCTTACCCCACACACCCTACAATTGGTTTCCAGCAGTGAGTTTCCATTTTCTTTTTGACTTGATTTGATTTCATATTGCGCAAAGATTGAAGTTTTTTTCACGTCAAAACTAGTGTCTGCAAGAAATTTTACAGAGCTTTCTTCTCCACTTGATATGCTTATAAACATAGCACAAAACAGCTAAGAGATAACAAGTTGTGCTTTAAGCAGCTTCAAATGATGCCCAAGATTATCTTGACTGTAGTTTTCTATATTTTCCTCTCTCTACAATTGCGCCCTTCTATAGCCCAACCTGATTGGATCAGGGTTGGCTATTACTCGTATTCATCAGATTATGAGTTCCTCATTTCGGACATTAATTCTTCTCTCTTCACTAACATTATTTGTACTTATGCTTCTGTGAATTCCACCTCCTACCAGCTCTCTTTATCACCAACTGATGCAGAACATTTCTCCACATTCACACGTACTGTGAAACAAAAGAACTCATCGCTCACCACGCTGCTATTCATTGGAGGCAGCAATGCAAATAATTCAGCAATTTCTTTAATGGTAAGCGATTTTTCTTACCGAAAATCCTTCATCGATTCCTCGATAAAATTAGCCAGGCTTTACGGTTTTCAAGGCCTAGACTTTGATTGGCATTTTCCACACACAAGCTCTGATGTGTTCAATATGGAAGTTCTCTTTCAAGAGTGGAGAGCTGCTATCGATTTAGAGGCGACAGACTCTGTCCAGTCCCAACTGATCTTGACAGTAAGGGTTAAATATTCACCAACGCTGGATTCTGGCGCACGTTACCCTATAGAGACGATACAACAACATTTGAATTAGGTTAATGTTGTGTCTCAGGTTTACAATCAACCTCTTGTAAATAACCTTACGGGCGCTCAAGCAGCTCTGTATGACCCAAGTAATTTTGTTAATACGGATTTCGGTATAAGAGAATGGATCAATGGAGGATTATCAACTAATAAATTGGTTTTGAGTTTGCCTCTATTTGGCTACGCATGGATGCTAGATAACCCGATGGAGAATGGTATTGGTGCAGCAGCAAAGGGACCTGCCATTAATATGCCAGATGGACGAGTAACATATAGGCACATCAAGAATTACGTTGAGCAATAAGGTCCTGATGTTCATGTTAATTACAACTCAACTTATGTTGTAAATTACTGGACAAAAGGAACAACTTGGATTGGATTTGATGACGTGGAGGCTGTTAGAGCTAAGGTTTCTTATGCTAAGGAGAAGAAGCTACTTGGCTACCATGTGTGGAACGTATCCGATGATGTTAATTGGGTGCTTTCGAAAACTGCAGGTAAGCTATGATAAACTAAACAGAGTACTCCTTGAATTAAGATCTTTTGGTTACCTTCAGTTAATATATTGATTATTTTGCCAGCTGGAGTGGATGTAAATAATTCTTCAGTTCAGGAGGATAACAAAATTGGGCAAAATAATGAAAGGCATTTATTAGCAATCCTTTTATCTACAACAGCTGCTTTTGCTCTTCTATTGGGAATATTTGTGATATTTTACTGCTGGAGGAGAAATCTCAAATTAAAAGGTATCAATGAATATACAAAGATTGCTAGAGGTTCATTTAAAAATGATTAATGATTATTTTTTCTTCTTCTCTCTTGGTTGACAGCTATGGTGGAATCCAGAGATAAAGCAAATAAAGCAGCCTCTGCTGGGGATTTTAACTGCAATGTTCCTAGTCTAATAGAATATACATTGGCTGATATGGAGGCAGCAAGCCAGCAACCAATGGATTTTCAGTTGAAAATAAGCTTGGACAGGGTGGATATGGCCCTGTTTATAAGGTACCTTTTAATAAAGCTATTTATATTTATCATAAAATTGAGAACTTTGAAGTTTAGTCTTTAGCGTAATATCTTTGGCATAGAAAAGGTATCAGGAGTAGCTTTATCTATTGAAAATTACTAACCAACTAGAGTGTATTTTGCTAGGGAATACTACCAGATGGACAAGTAATAGCAGCTAAGAAACTTTCAAAGACATCCACACAAGGATTTGAGGAATTTAGGAATGAGGTTATGCTTACTGCCAAGCTCCAACATGTAAATCTTGTCCGAGTTTTGGGTTTTTGCATTGACGAGGAAGAACAAATACTCATCTATGAATACATGCAAAACAAAAGCTTAGACTCTTACCTTTATGGTCTGAATTTTATGTTCAATATTTGTACACGAACTTGCTATTTTTCTCCTTTTGTATTAGCTTGTATCGGTTACATTGATGTTTTATGATAAAATTTGATGCAGACCCTATTAGACGCTTTATTTTGGATTGGAAAAAGCGTGTGCATATTATTGAAGGAGTTACTCAAGGGCTTTTATATCTCCAAGAATATTCAAGATTTACTATTATTCATCGAGATTTAAAAGACAGTAATGTCTTATTAGATCAGGAAATGAAACCCAAAATATCAGATTTTGGGATGGCCAGAATATTTGCAAAAGATGATCTTGAAGCAAATACAAGTTGCATTGTTGGAACACCGTATGTTTACTCTTAATGTTGTATTATTGTCACAATTTTATTAGTTTGACTTATATTTTTGTTAGTTAGTCATTGTTTGTAATACTTTGATGCAGTGGTTATGTCCCTCCTGAATACATCCAAAAGGGTATATACTCGACTAAATCCGATGTTTATAGCTTTGGGGTTTTACTTTTACAAGTCATCAGTGACAAACGGATCTCCTTGTTATATGGTCCAAATGAGGGACTGAGTCTTCTTGACTACGTAAGTTTAAATTCTTTATTTAACTTGTTTGAAGTGTATGAGGGTGAAAATATTACCCTTAGGGTAAGCTTGATGATTCCAAATTATATGATGTTTAGGCATATGAGCTATGGAAAGATGGTAAAGGCATGAAGTTAATGGACGAATCACTAGACGATACATATTCGTCTTTTAAACTAATGAGATGCTTGCAAATAGCACTTTTATGTGTTCAGGAAAATCCAGTGGATCGACCATCCATGTTGGAAGTCTACACGATGCTCAAAAATGAAAACAAGAATATGACGATTCCAAAGAAGCCTGCTTTCTCGAATCAAAACAAACCAAAAAAATCTACAAGACAGTTGGAAGGTTATTCAGGGAGTACTTCATCCATTAATGATGTAACAATTACAGATCTTGCAGCCAGATGAATAGTATAATATAGCCTTTGAGATGGGTAATTTGTGTCCTGGAACTCTGACAAACTAAACATAATTAATTCCTTAGCTGCCGTTTGGGTTAAATTTATTAGGTGTAGGTTTGAATTACCATGTGTTCATCAATTAACATGATTGTTCCTCTAAATTCTAAAATAACATCATAAACTAGAAATCAGTGAAACAGAAATCACTTTACTTGGCAAAATGTGCAAAAGCAAAGCATAAACCAAAAATTGTGCAAAAGCAGAGCATCAATGGAGGCCCTGAAAGCTCCTTCCAAGATACAGGAACTTGTTCTTTCACCAGGGAAAGGATCACTATATCTGTTTGCAACAAATCATCCTCATGGTTCAACTTCAGCAGGGTTCCAATATTAAAGCTCACACGTAACTTCTGCAGAACTAGCACCTGCAAATAAATAGGAAACTCTAATTGATTGAAAGGTGCCTCAAAGTGCTTATATCCCAGCCGCTTGAATGTGAAATTCAGATGCTAAATGTTGTGCACCAAAACAGAAACAGTATAAAGACATTAAGCTGGCATTTCAATATATGTTGGTGGATTTTGGATTTAGGTAATAAAATAAGAGTTGGGCTACCTAACTGGATCTTATCATATTTTATTTTGAAGAAGTTCAGTTTTACAACATTTTTATCACTCTACCATTGCACGCCAACGAACACAAATATGATATTATGATAAATGGACCTAGATCGAATTTACTTCTAAAAATTAGTTCAAAGAATTGTGTAAACCACCTATATACATCATACCAATCGAATAAACTTAATAATATTTGACAAATGAAAATTCTAACATATGGTTCATATTGTAAGCATGAAAGCTAAATTGGAGAAATACCTGTTTTTTACACTATTGGAATATTATTTTGCTATTCTATTTGGATTAAAAAGTAGAATACTTATCAAAGAAATCTAACTTGAAAATCAATCCTCTTCGAATAAGAATTTTTGTCTAAAATTGAAAAGACGGTGAACTTGTTTTCAAAATTTCCTAACACTATTCAAATGTTAACATTTTTCCTTCTCTTTCCTCTACCGTTCTCGTTCTCTCCTTCCCCCAGTCGGCCACCACACCCACCCTTCACAACCCCAGGGCCGTCTCTAGAATATTTGTGACCCTAGGCAAGAGTTACTTTGGGGTCCTCTAATATTATAAGCATATATTAAAAAAATTATTATTATTATTATTATTATTATTATTTTTTTGCCTTTTGAGGTGAAAAATCACTAGGAGAGGTGGACAACAATCGACAGACTAATAAGGTTAGGTTGGTGGGGGGTTTTAGAGAGTAGATGTTAGAGAAGTGATGGGTGGTAAAATGAGTGATTTCCAATGCCAAGATTGATAAGAAAAGGCTTGAGAAGTCACGGCCCAAAAGGTATCGATGGCCGATGATTGGCAGAGTAAACGGATAAGGTATGATAGGAGTTTTGGTGGGAGGGCTGAGGGGAGGAAGATGGTGGTGTCGGGGAAGGCCAACAATGTCGGGTACATGCCAAAAAGGCTGGAAATAGCTGTCGTGTGGTGGAGTTAGGTTGCGAGATTCATAAAAAATTAGTCAAATTAAAGGCTATCAAGGTTGGAAAATGATGAAATGATGATTTTGGATGATTTTGGTAAGAAAATCGATCGAAACCAAAATTGACCGAAATCAACTCCAAACCATTGGCGACAGAAGAGGGCTGGAGATGATTTATGTGAATGTCAAATTTTGGGATTGAATTGGGGGTGAGTAATTTAAGATATGTAAATGACTATTTTAATCTTCCATTGTTAAAAGAGATTCAATGTGTTAATTTAAGGGTATAAACTAGAATATATAAAACTAGAGGTACAAACTTGCTATTTTGTTAAACTTTGGGTGGAAATATATGTAAAAAATTTATAATAAATTTAGGTTTTTTTGGCTTTTTTTTGGGACCCCTTAACTTAGATAAGAAATTATAAACCATTTTCATTTTTCTAAGATATTCAAAAAAAAAAAAAAAATTTATAAAAAATTTGGGCCCCCATTTGTTTTGGGCCCTAGGCAGGTGCCTCACCTGCCTACCCCTTAAGCCGGCCATGCACAACCCCAATCCCCCACCATCCCCTACCTACATCCTCATCCCCCTCGACAAAGGCCGTATCCAGGCAGTGTCGCTGCGCTGCGAGCTTGCCGACAATGGCATTTTTTTTTTTTTGTTTTTTCTCCGTTTACTGTCCATGGAACAAGCCAAGGTTGATATGATTGTTGTTATTTTATTTCGTGGGTTTCTATTTTTCGTTAGTGTGGGTTGATAATTGAAAGATTGTAACGAAGATGGTGGAGGAGAAGAGTTTTGATTGAGACTTTGATGGAGGTGGGGAGCTTTGATTGCAGATGATGGAGGTGAGAGAGCTTGTTGCGGTTGTTAAGTTGGAGGGGGAGGGGTTGATGGTTGTTCATAGGATGAAGGTGGGGGCTTTTGCTGCGACTGTTATGTTGGACGGGGTGAGTTTGGTGGGGATTCAAAGTCTTCTCTTTCACACCTTCCTATCTCTAACCCACGGGACGGGAAGTATCTAGGATTTGACACCACCAAGTCCAACAAAGGTCTGTGTTTTTCTGGTCATGTTTTCTTAGATTTCTTTCTGTGTTGAAATCCTTATCTAGGTCTCTGTTTTTTCTTTTTTAATTGTTTTTTTTTTTTGTAAACCCACTTGAATCTGATCTGCTGGGTTTGTTTCGTTTGCAAATGTAAGTGTTTGAGGAGTTGAATTTCTTAAAATTTTGGTTCAAAACCTTGTTGCAGGTGTCTTTGGTTTATCTACATATGGCAAATTGATTTTATGGGCTTATCATTTAGCAAAGGTTCTGTTTTTGGAGCAGATGGGAGTGTAAACCCACCGGAGGAAGTGTTTTAAAAGTGGGGAAGATGGGAGTGTGAAATGTGGGAGCAGTGGCAGGTGCCACTGCTCAAAGAAGAGGTTAACTTGCATCCTTGTTTATGCTATTTCTTGTTAATAATATTTCACTTTTTTAATTTAATGTATTTGTTTGATCTGTTGTCTTCCATTTTGCATGATTGGTTACTCTATCGACAGGAAACATCGAGTGAAGAGGTCTATCAAGGTGCCTGCTATCAGCACCAAGCTTACCGATATCCCTCCTCACGATTATTCTTGGAGGAAGTATGGACAGAAATCAATTAAGGGCTCTCCTCACCCTTGGTATATTCAATTTCCCATTTTTGGGGTATGGTGATATTGCAAATGGCGCCCATATTTTTTATTTTTTTGTCATTTTTCCGTATGCTTCTGTGAGTTTTCGTCAGAATTTGCTTTCTACTTACTGTTCTATTGTATGATGTGTATGTATCAACTTCTTATTGGAAATGAAAGATTTAATATGGTAAAATGTTAGTTGATTAAGAAAAAATTAGTGCTTTTCCAGGGAAAGCGTTGAAGAATGATAAATGAAGAAAACTTTTTCTTTTTCCCTCTCTTTCCGTTATTGCACACTCAATGTGTGGGAAGACTTTCTGTGTTTGGTAACTTGGGCTGAATTTTTTGTGCCCTTGTAAGTAGTTATGCTATTACTTTTGTGCCAGTTGTTACCGTTGGATTATAAGTAGGCGTAATGTCGAACAATCGCTATTTGAATAGTTTTAGGTGGTGACTTTATTTTTACTTAATCGATTATTGCCTTGCTATGGATATTCAAACAAAACTGTTGGGGCAAATGGGGAAGTTTGTTTTTCATAGTTTAGTTTGGTTTTCTGTAAGAATGTAGGTGCAATTCAAGGGTATTTGGTAAACCTTGTTTAAAGAAATGTCATTTTCAAGTTTAAAATTTGAAGCCTTTTTTTAATTTGTGCAGGGGATACTATAAATGTGGCAGCATTAGAGGCTGTCCTGCGAGGAAGCATGTGGAGAGGTGCTTGTTGTTGTTGGACAAATATTACCAAGCTGAAACTGTAAATTCAGTTTAGCTTGACAGGGGCTGTTAGACAAACGGTGACATTTTTAGAAAGCTTAAAGTGCTGTTGTTTTTGTGCTGTAATAATCAGCTATTAAAGCTGACTTTTGTAACTCAAATCCTTAACCTTCACATGGTATCAGAGCATCCTTGACTAATGTCAATTGTGGAAAACTATGATAGCTCCAATTCAACCAACAACATAGACAAAATGTTTCACAACTCTATCAACAATTTCTTAGTCTCACTTCCTCAGCTTTTTCCTCTAGTCTCCAAGATATTAATCCAAAGCTTACTCTAGACAATTACAGATTCTAGCGCTCTCAAGTACTTTTTGCAGTAGGAGCTCACGAATTGGAGGATCATCTAACAGGTTTAGTTCCTTGTCTAGCTCTATTAATTCCTAGCAATTTTGATAGTTCTAAAGATACTGTTGATGGTCAAGATGTTGAGTTGTTTTCTAAAGAAAAAAATCAATCTAGCTTACAGTCTATGGAAACGAACTGATAAGTTTCTTATGAGCTAGTTGTTAGCCTTGATCTCTGAGAATATGTTTAGAACTGTTTCCAAATGTCAGTACTCCACTAAAATTTGGTTTGTTCTTGAAAAAGAATTTATTACAGACTCCAAAGCTATGGATTTACTTTTAAAGAATTTACTTCAAAATACTAACAAAGACAATCTTAGTATAAGCAAATATGTTAGAAAGATGAAAGGAATCTCTGACAGTTTGTCAACTAGTGGACAAATTATTTCTGAGGGAGATTTGCTCCAGTATATCTTAGATGGAGTAGGTCCATAATATGATGCTGTTGTTGTAAATCTTACTTCATGAATAGAATCTAGAACTGACTCAGTGTCTCTGCAAGAAACCCAATTTCTATTATAGAAGTACGAAATCAGGTTGGACAAGTTCAATTAAGTAGACTTTCATAATAGCTCAGCTTACACTGTAGCTACAGTAAATACCAGTTCCACATCTGTGCCTAGTAATCATACTCAGCATGTCACCTTTGGTTTTACTAATGTGTCTTATAGTCTTGATCCATCATTAAACACATTAGGAAGCCATAAACTACATGATAACTACCTTATTGCTACTGCACAGTTAGGACAATCCATGTCTAGTCCTTAATTTGGTCAGCAAGGTTATCCTGATATCAATAGTGATTCTGGAGCTAATTTTGGAGACAACTTTGGAAGTTATAGACCTGCTCATTTCAATAGCTTTGGAAGAGGTAGGCCAGGTCAAATGGAAGAGGTAAACCTGTTTGTCAGGTTTGTAATAAGACTGGAAATATTGCCATTCAATGCTATCACAGGTATAATTCAGCTTATAATGGATAGATGCAAGGCATTGGTCATCAGAATTTTCACAATAATGGTAGTCTGCAGTCCATTGATTCACAGAGCTTCTACACTAACCTTGGTAATTCACATCAAGGTTATGGTATGTTCAATGTACCAAGTCATCAGGATTAGAGTTTTAGTCGAGCATCCAGCTCTTCTGATTTTTTAGCTCCATCTCAGCAAGGCTTTGGACATGTTATGTTCCCACAGAATTATTCTCATCCTAGTAGTTCTGGAAATGTCCCTGTACCATCTCAAGCATCAGCTTAAGCTCATTTTGCTGCTCAAACTGTTCAGAATACCAACTCTGTTATTGATTATAGTTAAATTCCCAATTCATCTAACCTTGGAGCTCAACCTATTACAGTGAATCAGAACAGTGGCCTATCTATTTATAAAGCTTCATCATCTACTCCATAGGATTCTATCTGGTACATGGACTTAAGTGCAACTGACCATGTTACATCTGATCTCACTCAGTTAAACATCAGCGAGGACTATGATGGATCAGATCAACTCCAAGTAGGCAGTGGTGAGTTTTTTCACATTACACACACTGGCTTTACTTCTTTGCCTAGTACTTTGCAGAATAAGTGTTTACATTTAAAACATGTTCTTTGTGTTCCTATAATAACCTAAAGCTTACTTAGCATATCAAAATTCACTAAGCACAACAATGTTGTAGTTGAATTTAATGCTGATTCCTGTGTTGTTAAGGACAAAGTCATCAGAGCAACTTTACTACAAGGAGAGCTTAGAGCAGGCTTATATCAACTGAATCTTTCCTCCAAATTACCTTCATATTCAACTTGTTGCTTAAAGCCATTGATTTCACCTCAAAATTTTTCTTATAAAGTCACCCTACCCTCTAAAGCTTTAGCTAAGTCTCATACTTGTAACATTAATAAAGATGTTGTTATAGTGCTACATGATAGTTTAGATGATAAAATACATTGTATGCAGAATGCTATCACATCTTGTACCATTGCTTATCACTATATTAATAAAGACAATGTTGTTTCTGTTTCATCCTATGTTAATAAAGCTTTAATTGCATCTAATAACTCTTTAGTTGTTTCTGATAGTAATAATGCTTCTTTACCATCTATTCATGTTGTTCATAAACACAATGATGATGCTATGCTATGGCATATGAGGTTAGGACATCCACACGTAACAGCTTGGCAAAAGATTTTAACAAGTATGACATCAAATGAATCTGTGTTCACTAAACCTAAGCTATCAGTTCCCTTTTGTCATGCCTTCCATTTAGGGAAAATGCATCAAAATACCTTTCCTACTTCAAATTCCAGAGCTAATGCACCTCTTGAACTTGTCCATAGTGATATATAGGGTCCTGCTCCACTAGTTTCCACAGAAGGTTTTAGGTATTATGTACACTTTATAGATGATTTCAGTAGATTCACTTCATTATGCCCTCTTAGGACAAAGGCTGAAGTCAAATCTGTGTTTATGAAATTCCATCATCTAGCTGAAAGACAATTTAACTGTAAATTGAAATGCCTTCAATTTGATCAAGGTGGTGAATACAAGGGACTTGTTTCATATCTTACTATTGAAGGCATTAAATTCAAATATTCTTGTTCTTATGTGCATTAGCAAAATGGTCGTAGTGAAAGAAATCATAGGCACATAGTTGAAACAAGTCTTACTCTATTAGCTCATGCATCTATGCCCTTGGATTTTTGGTGGCTTGCTTTTAAATCTGCTGCATTTCTCATTAATAGAATGCCCTCACCTGTAACAAATAATCTGTCTCTTTATCAGTTGCTGTTTGAGACTATTCCTGTTTATTCAACACTCAAAGTGTTTGGTTATGCATGTTTTCCTTTTGTTAGAATTTTCAATGAGCATAAATTTAGTTTCCATTCCTCTAAATGTATCTTTGTAGGGTATAGCTTAGTTCACAAAGGCTATAAATGCCTCTCACCTGATGGCAAAATCATTGTTACACCTAGTGTTAAATTTAATGAGTTTGATTTTCCTTTTTCCACTAGCTTTGAGTATTCTAAACTATCCACACTTTCTCCTTCAGACCAAAATCAATCTTCTTGTTTTTCTAATCAGTCTTCTAGTTTACCTTTTCTATCCATAGCCTCGCTTGCGCCTTCTACAGTAAAGTGCTCTATAGCTAAGTTCTCTATAACAACTGGTAATCAAAATTTTTCTACAACCTCTCCATTTTCTCTCTCTCTTAACACTTCTTGTATCCCAAAATCAATCTGTCATATCACTTGTATTATCTTCACGTCACTCACCAACATCTTCTACCACACATCAACCTATCTTACCACCTATATTATCTTTACATCACTCACCAACATTCTCTTCTGCACCTTCTACAACTGATACTCCATCTAACATTAATCCCTCATCATCTACATCTCTAATCACCACAAGCTATTCCTTAAGACAAGGTTTTTCCCATCTGTCCTATTGAGGTTGATCTGTGCCCATCTCAGTTCTTTGATAAAATTGAGTCATCAGATGCTACTCTTAATGTGCACCCTATGATGACAAGAGCAAAAACAAAGAGCAAAGCATCCTACCCTATAGTTTTTACAACTGTCAATTCTTCTATGACTAAACCAACATCAGTGTCTGAAGCTCTTAGTTTGCTAGAATGGAAACTAGTCATGTAGATTGAATATGATGCTTTAATTTCCAATAATATATGGACACTTGTTCCCTTTACTTTAGATATGCATGTTATGGGAAATAAATGGGTTTTTAGAGTCAAATATCATGCTGATGGCACTTTACAGAAGTATAAAGCAAGATTAGTTACTAAGGGTTTCCAACAAACTACTGGATTGGATTATTTTGAGACTTTTAGTCTAGTCATAAAACCCTCAACCATTAGGATTATTCTTACACTTGCTGCCACATACAATTGGGATATACAAAATGCGAATGTTCACTACAAGAAAACTGGCATTCTGCGTCTAACAAAATTAGACGCAGAAAGTCACATTTAGACGCTAAGCCATTTTTAGCGTCTAAATTCAGTTGTCGCCCCCTTAGTTGCAGTAGGCTGGTCGCATATTCATAGCGCGTCTATATTGTGGTTTAGATGCAAAAAGTTTCTTTTTGGCGACTATCAAAATAGTCGGCAAATGTTGTTCAAAATAGTCCCCCCACTTAGACGCTAAAAGTTGAAGGGTAATTGTGTAAAATTGTATAGTGACTAATCAATTAGTTGCAAAATGTTAGTTTTAGTGTCTAATAATTTGTTGCGAATCCTACACAAATTAGACGCCAAAGGTGTAAGGGTAATTTCGTCAAAGGCTTTCGCAACTATTTTATTAGTCGACAAATGTATCTTTTTGTGACTAACTTTAGTGGCTAATTGTAACTCTTTAGATGCTGAATGTAGAATCCAAACGGTTTTCGCGACTATTATATTAGTGGCCGAATGTATCTTCGGTGACTAAAATTTAGTTGTTAATTATAGTAATTTTAGATGCTGAATGTGGAATCCAATAGGTTTTCGGGACTATTTTATTAGTGGCCAATATATCTTTTGGTCTAAAATTTAGTAGTTAATTATAGTCTTTTTAGACGCTGAATGTGAAATCCAATAAGTTTTTGTGACTATTTTATAGTAGCCGAATGTATTTTTAGTGACTAAAATTTAGTGGTTAATTGTTATCATTTTAGACGTTGAATGTGAAATCCAATAAGTTTTGTGACTATTTTATTAGTGGCCGAATGTACTTTTAGTGACAAAAATTTAGTGGTTAATTGTTATCATTTTAGACGCTGAATGTGAAATCCAAATGTTATCGCGACTATTTTTTGACGTTGAATATGAATCAATTATACTAATTACTTTTTGCTACTAAAACATTAGTTCAGAATTGTTTTTTTGAGCATTTCATATTGACGTCCAACGGAATGCAATTATGCTAAATGACTTTTTGCTACTAAAAATTAGTTGCAGATGTGTTTTTTTTTCAGCATTTCGTATTGACCTACATTATATATTCAACATGAACAAAATAATAGACACAATATAAAATCTGATCACTAATCAAAAATCATATTTTCATACATATTATATGTCCATACATGGATTTTATGCATGAGAGCAATAAAATCCAAAATGCATTATCACATGTGCATAACCCAAAAGAACAGCATGCACCCATATTTTCCTTTCTCTACCTATCTATCTGTGCATAACTAACAAAAATGCCCACCCATTACACCATCTAACACTATATGCAAACAACCTAAAAGATGGTTCTACCCCCATGGCAAAATATCTTTTGTCCATACACAACAAAAAACCTTCAATACCGTTAGCATGTCAAGTGTCACCACTTCCGGTATTTGAAATAGCTGTAGCTGATAGGACGGTCATCATCACTTCGAGAAGGCAAGTGTTGTCGAGTTGGAGCTTTTCAGATTTCTCTAGCTCAAGGGCTATAGTTAGCTGCTTCATCATCTCTAACATGATGAATTGTTGGTGTTCAAGGCTTTTTATTTTCTCTTTTTGTTGATCAAATAAGATTAGCTGGTCCTCCAACTGTTTAATCTTATTTTCTTGTTGTTGCACAATGCACCTTAACTCAGCTTCTATGTAGTGATTGATGCTCAATCTGTGAAAATGCAAAATTCTTGTTAAATCCGGAAGCTTTACCCAAAACTTCCTCACATCTCAGCTTCTGTTTTTTCACTTTCCCCTGCTTGTGTTTCCTCTTGCAGCTCTATCATTTTTCCTACCATCAATTGAATGCATAATCTAATCAACCAACAACAAAATAGCAACATAAAAGAATACTACAGCAGCAAAAAAATAAGTCTGATGGAGTAGAGAAGCAAGTATCTCAAACATTATCAATCTAATACTAAAAGGAAATTTCTGACATAAAGTTTTTCTTATACACATATAAGCAACAATTTACTTGTATATGTTTCAGCCGTGCACTTCTATGCCATGCAACATGGTAATTGTGTTGAACAAAAGATTGGAATGGCTATTATGAAAATTTCTACTGGGCATAATTGGAGTCCTACAAATGAAATTATATGGTTTAATAATAAAGAGTACCTGTGGTAAAAATTGTTTAGGTGTAAAAAGGTTTTTGTTTAATGTATTGTCAATTATGTTACCATCATACCACCAAAAAATTATCAAATTGATGGATAACTGATGCTGTGAACAGTATTTATTTCATCTAATTCCTTTTCATTCTCATTCAGTTCTCTCTTACAGAATAAGTTAAGAAGTAGGTATATTACAAAATATTCCTGTCTCATGATAGCCTCTTTATTGAACGACTATACCTTGTACATTTCAAGTTTTTAATTTATATGGGAACCATCTAACTCAAAACTTCTATTTCAAATTACAGTGTTGCTTTACTGAAGCTTGCCGAAATGGAATATTGCGGCACTACAAGGTATCCAGATTTATTATATGAGCACAACAAGTGCTTGTCTCAGATGTGCATGTGTTTTTACAAATGCAGTGAGTGTGTGCATGGTGTGCCTTTGTGTGCAAAAGTGTAACTTTGAGTTAAGTATTAGAAATGGAGACATGTGCATGGTATGATTTGAACATTTAACTGACCGAGAAGAGAAGTAGAAACAGAATTTGTCAGGGATAAGATATCATGGATTCTTCATATCAAAAGATCTGATTCAAAATGCATAGCCTAACAACACATTATAATTATAATACTGTAAATTCTATGTATGTACAACTGCCTACATGCAGCATTGAGATGAGAAACAAAGAGATTGATATCTCTATATGGATATAGGTTTTAGCTGTAGCATGTAAATTGAGAGACAACTTAATCAAATTAATGATCTGTAAAGGATATTAGATTCTTTGGAGGCATCTCATTTTTATTGTTGCAGAATGATCTGGAAATTACTTCATAGTTTTATCTTTTTAATTTTTGGCAGCTACTTCATAAAACTCCCCATGTATCTATGTTTCTCGAGACTGTAGTGAACACAGAAAAATCATACTAAAAGTGGATACAAGTTTTTCCTACTAGCCATGATACAAGTTTTTCCTACTAGCCATGATACAAGTTTTTCCTACTAGCCAACCACAGCAAAGTTATAAACCATGATACAAGTTTTTCCTACTAGCCATGATACAAGTTTTTCCTACTAGCCAACCACAGCAAAGTTATAAACCATGATACAAGTTTTTCCTCCTAGCCAACCACAACAAAGTTATAAACCATGATACAAGTTTTTCCTACTAGCCAACCACAGCAAAGTTATAAAAGTTTGGTAACACTCAGGAAAACTAAATGCCGAAATCAAACAAATGCATAAGCAGCAACATAATTACAGGTGATCAAAAGATGACAGAGAAATGCAATGAGACTCAAATAAAAACAAATCCAGCATGGCAATATGGAACAGTTACGAAAAATGATCAACTTACATATAGCTCTCTTGCTTGTTCATTAATCCACCCTTTCTCCGCGCTCCAACGAGTGTCATGAAATAATTGTATAGGACCGACAGATTCCCCAACTTGTTGCGCCTTAACAATTCATATCGTCATTGACCATAAATTGAAATAAATTTAGTAAACAGGACAACAATGTTGTATATTTGTATAGGTGAATCATATTAAATACCTTCTCCTTTTTGTGCTGGATAAAGTTCTTGGAACCACCGCGGTGGTTACACCTCATCTTCGACCGGTTCTCAGAGTAAGTTTTTGACCGTGCCTAACACCACAAAATCAGGAAATTAAAATACAATACATATATAACAGCATTAAAAGCCATGTTGACCTTACCTGAAACTTTTCACTCGAAAAAAGGTCACAAAGATATATCCAATCATCAGGATCTTTAATTTCTTCTGGTCTATTCTGTAATGCTTCCTCCTTAGTAGCATATGCTTTGAATTTCTTGTGTAGGGCACTCCGGAAGCTGTTGAATCTCTTACACAATTTGTGCTTCAGCCATTTCAGTACATGGGGCTCCGTGACATCAATGTCAAACTTGGTCTAAATTCATCAATAATGTACATGCATTAAACTTATATGGGTATTATATATTATTTTTGTAAGGAAGTATGACAATATGGATAATGATATTAAACTACATTACCGTGATCCGAGCAATCATTTGTTTTTCGACATCGTACGGAACTTTCTTCCAAGTAAGCACTCTTACGGGGGCATAGTTCCTTGCAACTATTCCTACCTCAGTACTCAACTTTGATGCATTTACTCCAGTAGGTACTCCATCTTCTTTCTGAAAGTCTACATGCAACTTTGACTGCGCTGTTTGTAGGAGTCTTTCACATCCAACTCCTCTACTCTTCCCTCTCACGTTCTTCGCCACTATATTCTCTACAAAATCAAAATAATGCATCAACAGTTAATACTATGTTATCACAAGGACGGTTTACATGTTGGTAAAGTAAAATGTATTCTTAAATTTTAAACAAACAATGTACTCGATATCTAAAATCCAAGTATATATTTCAGTATGCTTATATGGACCAATATCATAACTTTACCAGTGATTGTAGCAATTTCAGGTGTCGGTACAAGACTATGATTCTCTTGAACAACATTTGCACGTCTACCTACGGTCCTTCTTCTACCAGGAGCCATCTTCGGAATCTGCAAACATCAACATAAGAGAAACTGTACCAGGTAAGATATATGTCAATTTATACAATTAATCTCACGACATTAGATCATTAACTATATTTACACATTCAGAAAATAGTAAAGAGTACATATAATCATACAAGCATACCATCAGAAGTTGTTATCAGAATCACTCATTAAATCATATTCATTATCAGTACAATAATCAATCAATGTATCATCTTCTTCTTCAACATCAGCATTGGCATCATCTCCCACCACTTCAGCTCCAACATGTGTAATTGTTGCATCAACCAAGTCAGGATCAATATCATGTCTAATGAAATGTCCCCTGTCAAACTCATCTTCCTGAACAGGAACAATATCCTCCTCTTCTTCATTTGTGTTATCCATCTCTGGTACATCCCATAGGTTTCTATGTTGAGCTTTTCGAACCACTTTCCAATTAGTCCCGAGTTTGTAATCATCAACATAGAATACTTGTTGAGCTTGAATGGCAAGTATAAAAGGCTCATTTTCATACCACAATTTCCCAACATTAATACAAGTGAGATGATAATCTTTTTGTATCCTCTTTTTTTTTGCATCAGTGTCAAACCAATTACACTTGAATAACATAACCCGAAACCCATTAACATAATTTAGCTCTAACACACCACTTAATTCACCATAAAAATCAATTGGATCACCATCATGCTCCCCTGGCACCATCACTCCACAATTTTGTGTAACTCGACAATGTGATTGATCATTGTTATGGAAACGCACTCCATTGACAATACAATTGTTATAACATTTAACACGAAAATCAGGACCACAAGATAAGAAGTACAGTTCCTTAGTTGTATCATTGCACCTGTCAACATGCAAGGTGTTCATCTACACAAAAACATCAATTCCAAATCATTAAGCATAACCTAAAACATATTAAACCTTGTTTTGTATGTTTTATAAACGATTAAGGCATACTTACACGATCTGCAAACCATTTAGGAAATAACTGTTCTTGTGTTTTGAATATGTTATCACAATTTAGGGCCTCCAACTCTTTTAAGTGTTCTCTGTTTGTTACATAAAGAAAAGAGACAATTATGGTTATAATGCTCAAGTTATATACAGTTTAAAACATTTGTTTGTCAACAGGTTTCAACTAAACTTAAAAAGGGACTCACTCTAGAAAAGGTTGCAGTTCTTCA
This sequence comes from Pistacia vera, assembly GCF_008641045.1. NCBI lineage: Eukaryota > Viridiplantae > Streptophyta > Magnoliopsida > Sapindales > Anacardiaceae > Pistacia > Pistacia vera. Next base: position 688,245 of record NW_022195423.1, on the reverse strand, counting down.
CAATTGTTCAAGACGTACCAATGAGCCTTTTGCAATTCATCTGGTGGAAGTTCGATTAACTTCCTTGAACCCCATGGACGAGCCTTTTGACAGAAAACTGATAATACTCCTTCTGGTTGTCCATGCAAACTGTCATCATTTCTCTCTACTCGATTAAATCTAGTTTCAATTCCCCACAGATACATTGAACAAAATGTTAGTGCTTCATTCACCAAATAACCCTCCGCAATAGAGCCCTCCGGTCTAGCTTTGTTTCTAACATATTTTTTCAATTTTCCCAAAAACCTTTCAATTGGATACATCCACCGATATCCAACTGGACCACCCAATTTAGCTTCCAATGGAAGGTGTATAGCCAAATGAACCATAATATCAAAAAATGCAGGAGGGAAAACCATTTCAAGCTTACAAAGAATTAGGACTATATCTTGTTCCAATCTATTTAGATCATTTACAGACAACGTCCTAGCACATATTTGTTGGAAAAAGTAGGACAACTCAACAAGTGCAGTACAAACGTCTTGACGCAAAAATGGACGTATTCCAACGGGCAGCAGTTGTTGTAGCAGGACATGACAATCATGACTCTTTAACCCATGAACCTTGCCGTCTTTCACATTGACACATCGGGAGATATTACTTGCATAACCGTCTGGAAACTTCACTGATTTCAGGAACTGGCAAAATTGTCTTCTCTCATCTAATGTAAGAGTATAACATGCTTGTGGTTTCAAATATCTATCACCATGAGGTTGCAAATGTAACTCTGCGCGTATGTTCATATCAGCCAAATCCAGTCTAGCTTTATCAGTATCTTTTGATTTCCCTTCCATGTTCAATAATGTACCAATGATGTTGTCACATATGTTTTTTTCAATGTGCATCACATCAAGGTTATGTCTGATTTTAAGTTTACACCAGTATTCCAACTCAAAGAATATACTTTTCTTTGTCCAATTTGATGCACCAGGACTCTGTTTCCTTTTTCTACCTCTATCAACTGATAATAAATTTTTCCCGAAACGCACATCGTTCACATGAGATTGTTGTTCATGAATTTCATCCCCTGAATATAGTTTTGGCGGAGATCTAATTTCTCTTTTCCCATCGAATTGCTTGCTTCGCCTCCACCGATGATCTGGAGACAAGAATCGCCGATGTCCCATGTAGCATATTTTACTTCGCAACAATTGGGATGAAGTATTCTCATTACATACAGGACAAGCCTTATAGCCTTTGGTTCTCCATCCAGACAAATTGCCTAAGGCGGGAAAATCATTAATTGACCACATCACAGCGGCGTGTAAACGAAAATGTTCTCCCCGAGCTGTATCATAAGTCTCTACACCATCAACCCATAACTCTTTTAATTCTTCAATCAATGGACACAAATACACATCAATATCTCTTCCAGGTGCTTTAGGCCCTGGAATGAGAAATGACATCATACAGTAAGGGTCTTTCATACACTTCCATGAAGGCAAATTGTACGGGACAAGTACCACTGGCCACATGCTATAAGATAGACTCATGTTCCCAAAAGGATTAAAACCATCAGTTGCAATACAAATCCGGACATTTCGGGCATCTTGTGCAAATGAAGGGTATATCTTGTCAAATTCTTTCCAAGATTCAGAATCAGCAGGATGCCTCAACATGTCTTCTGTATTTAATCGTTTTTCCTTATGCCACATCGTATCTTCAACTGTGTGCCTTGACATGAAGAGTCGTTGGAGTCTAGGTTTCAGTGGGAAGTAACGCAAAACCTTATGTGCAATTTTTTTGCCCTTTCCATCATTAATCTTATATCTAGGTTCATCACATACAGGACATTTATCAGCATTCGCATGCTCCTTCCAAAATAATGCACAATCAAACCTACATGCATGTATTGATTCATAGCCTAAGCCTAATTGTTGCATAATTTTTCTAGCTTCGTAGTAGGATTCAGGGAGATTGGATCCTTTAGGCAACACACTTTTTATCAACTGTATTATCAAGTCACATAATTTATCAGTCATGTGACTAATGGCTTTTATATGCAACAATTTAACTATGAACTCTAGGAATTACATGTTGCTGCACCCTGGATACAATTCTTGTTGAGCATATGCAAACATGTCATCAAATTTCTCATAGTCTACACTCCTAAGATTATGGGCTGTACTACCAACTACATTTGATGAATCTCCATCCATATGCATGTTTACTAGACCACGAGCATCATTAAGCATTTCCATGATGTCGTCATCATCTTCATATTCATTTTCCACTTCATCGCCAGACATGACGTCAAATATGGTTCCAACATTCATGTGTTCCCTGTGAAAAGTCCATACATCATAACTTCTTGAAAACCCATGTCCATACTAATGTAGCTGAATGGTGTATATGTCATGTGATCTTGTATTCAAACAAGTTCTACATGGGCAGCGGGTCTTACCCTCACTATCCAAATGTTGTTTTGCAATGTCTATGAAAGAGTCAATGTAATGACTTCTTTCTAATAGTATAATTTATAACATATACTATGAAAACATACATAATTAGCATATGAAAATAGTTGGGTCCCAATTTTTCTTTACATACAAAATATAATTCTTTACATATATCAAAATAACAAGTACAAAAACTTAGCAATGGTGGATAGTAATGCCAATTCTTTCCGCTTGTCGACATTCTTCCGACCGCTGCTCACCTATTTCTTGCAAAAACATGGAAAAACAACGGGGTGAGCATAAAAATGCTCAGTAAGTAAATCTCTTAACTTTTCTTCTTCTTTAATTCTTTCCTTACTTAATTCTCTTCTTCTTNCGAATGTATCTTTTGGTGACCAAAATTTAGTGGTTAATTCTAATCATTTTAGACACTGAATGTGAAATCCAAAAGGTTTTCGCGACTATTTTATTAGTGGACGAATCTATCTTTTGGTAACCAAAATTTGATGGTTAATTCCTCTGTTTTAAAAATCAGACCGGACCGGCCTGTCGAACCAGTTGGACCGGGACCCGACAGCTTCTCCGGTCTGGTTTAGGTCTCGGGGGTTTTTTACAATATTTCAAAATTATGAGGGTTAATTTGTAATTTTATAGGGGTGTTTTGAAAATATATCAAAAGTGTAGGGATTAATTGGTAATTTTTTGAGGCATTTTTGGAATAAATAAAAATTTTAGGGACTAATTTGAACTTTTTAGGGGAATTTTTGTAATATATTGAAATTTAAGGGGTTAATATTTAATTTTTTAAAAATAAAATACCGCTGACGTCATAGGTCCAACCGATTGGACCGGTTGACCCGTGACCCAGACAGCAAAATGGGTTACCCTCCGGTCTAGGTTTTAAAACAATGGTTAATTCTAATCACTTTAGACGCTGAATGTAGAAGCAATTATGCTAAATTACTTTTTGCTACTAAAACATTAGTTGCAGAATGTGTTTTTTTACAGCATTTCGTATTGACCTTCAGCAGAATGCAATTATGCTAAATTACTTTTTGCTACTAAAAAATTAGTTGCAAAATGTGTTTTTTTTTAGAGCATTTCGTATTGACCTAGTTATCTATCTGTGCATAACTAATAAAAAAATGTCCACCCCATGTACACCATCTAACATATATATGCAAATAATCCTAAAAAGATGGTTCTACCCCCATGTCAAAATATCTACTGCCCATACAACAAAAAACTAACCATAAATACCGTTAGCATGTCAAGTGTCACCAGTTGTGGTTTTTGAAATAGCTGTAGCTGATAAGGACGAGTCTTCATCAGTTGGAGATGGCAATGGCTGTCGAGTTGGAGCTTTATTAGATTGTCGTAGTTCAAGGGTTATAGTTAGTTGCTTCATCATCTCCAACAGGACAAATTGTTCTTGTTCAAGGCTTTTTATTTTCTCTTTTTGTTGATTAAATAAGATGAGTTGTTCCTCCAACTGTTTAATCTTATTTTCTTGTTGTTGCACAATGCACCTTAACTCTGCTTCTGCTACAGTGGAATGATGCTCAGTCTGTGAAAATGCAAAATTTTGGTTAAATTCGGAAGCTTTACCTAGAACTTCCTCACATATTTCAGCTTCTGTTTTTTCATTTTCCCCTGCTTGTGTTTCATCTTGCAGCTCTATCATTTTTTCCTACCATCAATTCAATGCATAATCAATAAGTCAACCAAGAAACTGAATAACAACATAAAAGAATACTGCAGCACCAAACAAAAATAAAATTGATGAAGTAAAGAAGCAAGTATCTCAAACATTATCAATCTAAACTTCAATTCCCTAGTTTTAAATTTTAAAGTTACATATTTACTAATCAATTAACAACATGCTAACATACATAAAATCAATCCATGAAAAAAAAAAAGTGCTCTTAAAGGCTCCTAAAATTGCACTTTTAGTTATAGCATGTCCCTAGGACGGATGACAACTAACGCAAAAATGCTTAGAAGTAAGTTTGAAATATCTACATAAACCATGAAACAGGTTTTTCCTACTAGAAGAAACTCCAACTTTCTACTTTAAAAAATACAAACTGTAAAGTACAATCAAGAGAAACAGTATAACACAAGTTAAATTTGGGCCTTGTCTTGCAATGTTTGTAACATATCAATAGCAAACCACAGCATAGTTATAAAAGTTTGGTAACACTCAGGAAAACTAAATGCCAATATCAAACAAATCACAAGCACCACATAATTACAGTTCAAAATGACAGAGAAATGCAATGAGACTCAAATTAAAACAATAAAAGCATGGCAGTATGGAACAGTTACGGAAAAACAATACATTTATACCCAATTGAATGTAAGACATTTCATTGAATTTTTTATTTAAGAACAAAGACCATGACCGTCAACTATATTTAAAGAACATAAAGTTACGAAAAACCTACCCCTCACTACTCCTGATCACAACACATAACATATAACAAAGAGACCTTATATCATAATTGAAAGATGATCAACTTACATATGCCTCTTTGCTTGTTCATTAATCCACCCTTTCTCGGCGCTCCAACAAGTGTCATGAAATAATTGCTAGGACCAAAAGATTCCCCAAGTTGGTGCGCCTTAACAGTTCATATCGTCATTGACCATACATTGAAATAAAATTAGTAAACAGGAAAACAAAGTTGTATATTTGTATAGTGATATATTAAATACCTTTTCCTTTTGTGCTAGATAAAGTTCTTGGAACCACTGCGGTGGTTACACCTCATCTTCGACCGGTTCTTAGAATAAGTTTTTGAACGTGCCTAACACCACAAAATTTAATATTAAATACAATACTATATAATAACATAAAAGCCATTTTGACCTTACCTGAACTTTTCACTAGAAAAAAGTCACAAAGATATATCCAATCATCGGGATCTTTAATTTCTTCAGGTCTATTCTGTAATGCTTCCTCCTTAGTAGCATTGCTTTGAATTTCTTGTGTAGGCATTCTGGAAGCTGTTGAATCTCTTACACAGTTTGTGCTTCAGCCATTTGAGTACTAGGGCTCCGTGACATCAATGTCAACTTGGTCTAAATTCATCAAATGTACATGCATACTTATATGGGTATTATCTATTATTTTCATAAGGAAGTATGACAATATGGATATGATATTAAACTACATTACCGTGATACGAGCAATCATTTGTTTTTTGACATTGTAGGGAACTTTCTTCCAAGTCAGCACTCTAACGGGGGCATAGTTCCTCGCAACTATTCCTACCTCAGTACGCAACTTTGATGCTTTACTCCAGTAGGTACTCCATTTTTTCTTTTTTGAAAGTCTACATGCAACTTCATTGCGTTGTTTGTATGATCTTTTACATCTAACTCTCTAGTCTTCCCTCTCACATTCTTTGCCACAATATTGTCTACAAAATCAAAATAATGCATCTTTAGTAAATAATATGTTATCACAGGACAGTTTACATGTTGAAGTAAAATGTATTCTTAATTTTAAACAAACATTGTAGACAATATCTAAAATCCAAGTATATATTTCAGTAGTGCTTATATTAACCAATATCATAACTTTACCAATGTTTGCAAAAATTTCAGAGTCGTACAAGACTTGATCTGTCGAACAACATTTGCACATCTAGCTAGGGTCCTTCTTGTACCAGAGAGCCATCTTCGGAATCTGCAAACATCAACATAGAGAAAACATACCAGGTAGATATAAGTCACTTATACAATTAATCTCACGAATTAGATCATTAACATATTACACATACACAAAATGTAAAGTACATATAATCATACAAGCATACCATCAGAAGTTGTTATCAGAATCACTGATTAAATCTTTCATTATCAGTACAATATCAATCAACGTATCATCTTTTCGTCAACATCAACATTGACATCATCTCCCATACTTCAGCTCCAACGTGTAATTGTTGCATCAACCAAGTCAGGATCAACATCATTCTAATGATATTCCCCTGTCAAACTCATCTTCTTGTACAGAACAATATCCTCCTCTTCTTCATTTGTGTTATCAATCTCTTGTACATCCCATAGGTTTCTATGTTGAGCTTTTCGAACCACTTTCCAATTTCCAAGTTTGTAATCGTCAACATAGAATACTTGTTGAGCTTGAATGACAAGTATAAAACATCATTTTCATACCACAATTTGCCAACATAATCACAGTGAGATGATAATCTTTTTGTATTCTCTTCTTTTTTGCATCAGTGTCAAACCATTTACACTTGAATAATAAAACCCGAAACCCATTAGCATAATTTAGCTCTAACACACCACTTAAAATCACCATAAAAATCAATTGGATCACCATCATGTCCCTGGCACCATCACTCCACAATTTTTGTGTAACTCGACAATGATTGATCATAGTTATGGAAACGCACTCCATTGACAATACATTTGTTAAAAAATTAACACAAAAATCAGGACCACAAGATAAGAAGTACAGTTCCTTAGTTGTATCATTGCACTTGTCAACAGCAAGGTTCATCTACACAAAAATATCAATTCTAAATCAATGAAATTACCTAAAACATATTAAACCTTGTTTTTGTATGTTTTATAAACGATTAAGTATACTTACACGATCTCAAACCATTTAGGAAATAACTGTTCTTGTGTTTTGAATATGTTATCACATTTTAGGCCCTCCAACTCTTTTAAGTGTTCTCTGTTTGTTACATAAAGAAAGAGACAATTTGGTTATAAGGCTGAACTTATATACAATTTAAAACATTTGTTTTCTCAACAGGTTTCAAACTAAACTTAAAAAGAGACTCACTCTAGAAAAGGTTGCAGTTCTTCACAATTGTTCAAGACGTACCATGAGCCTTTTGCAATCTCTCTGGTGGAAGTTCGATTAACTTCCTTGAACCCCATGAACGAGTCTTTTGATAGAAAACTGATAATACTCCTTCTGAGTGTCCATGCAAACTGTCATCATTTCTCTCTACTCGATTAAATCTAGTTTCAATTCCCCACAGATACATTGAACAAAATGTTTATGCTTCATTCACCATCTAACCCTCCACAATAGACCCTCCGGTCTAGCTTTGTTTCTAACATATTTTTTTTCAATTTCCCCAAAAACCTTTCAATTGGATACATCCACCGATATCCAACTGGACCACCCAATTTAGCTTCCAATGGAAGGTGTCAGCCAAATGAAGCTAATATCAAAAATGCAAGAGGGAAACCATTTCAAGCTTACAAAGAATTAGGACTATATCTTGTTCCAATCTTTTATATCATTTACAAACAAAGTCCTAGCACATATTTGTTGGAAGAAATGGATAGCTCGACAAGTAAGTACAAACGTCTTGATGCAAAATGGATGTATATTCCTATGGGCCAGTTGTTGTAGCATGACATGACAATCATGACTCTTTAACCACCAACCTTGCCGTCTTTCACATTACACATCGGGAGATTACTGCATACTCATCTAGAAACTTCACTAATTTCAAGAACTGGAAAATTGTCTTCTCTCATCTAATGTAGAAAGTATAACATCTTGTGTGTTTCAAATATCTATCACCATGAGGTTGCAAATGTAACTCTTTGCGTATATTCATATCAGCCAAATGTAGTCGAGCTTTATCAGTATCTTTTGATTTCCCTTCGATGTTCAATAATGTGCCAATGATGTTGTCACATATGTTTTTTTCAATGTGCATCACATCAAAGTTATGTCTGATTTTAAGTTTACACCAGTATCCAACTAAAAGAATATACTTTCTTTGTCCATTTGATGCACCAGGACTATGTTTCTTTTTCTACCTCATCAATTGTAATATATTTTTCTCCCGAAACACACATTGTTCACATGAGATTGTTGTTCATGAATTTCATCCTCTGAATATAGTTTCGGCAAGATCTAATTTCTCTTTTCCTATCAAATTGCTTGTTTCGCCTCCACCGATATCTGGAGACAAGAATTGCCGTGTCCCATGTAGCATATTTTACTTCTCAACAATTGGGATGAAGTATTCTATTACATACAGGACAGCCTTATAGCATTTGGTTCTCCATCCAAACAATGTGCCTAAGGCGGGAAAATCATTAATTGACCACATGACAGCGGCATGTAAACGAAAACGTTCTCCCCGAACTATATCATAAGTCTGTACACACCATCAACCCATAACTCTTTTATTTCTTCAATCAATGGACACAAATACACATCAATATCTCTTCCAGGTGCTTTAGCCCTGGAATGGGCAATGACATCATAAAGTAAGGGTCTTTCATCCATGGAGGCAAATTGTAAGGGACAAGTACCATTGGCCACATGCTATAAGATAGACTCATGTTCCCAAAGGATTAAAACCATCAGTTGCAATACAATCCGGACATTTCGGGCATCTTTGTGCAAATGAAGGGTATATCTTATCAAATTCCTTCCAAGATTCAAATCAGCAGGATGCCTCAACATGTCTTCTGTATTTAATCGTTTTTCCTTATGCCACATCGTATCTTCAACTGTGGCCTTGACATGAAGAGTCGTTGGAGCCTAGGTTTCAATGGGAAGTAACGCAGAACCTTATGTGCAATTTTTTTTGCCCTTTCCATCATTAATCTTATATCTAGGTTCATCACATACAGACATTTATCAGCATTCGCATGCTCCTTCCAAATAATGCACAATCAAACCTCATGCATGTATTGATTCATAGCCTAAGCCTAATTGTTGCATAATTTTTCTAGCTTCGTAGTAGGATTCAGGGAGATTGGATCCTTTAGGCAACACACTTTTTATCAACTGTATTATCAAGTCCACTAATTTATCAGTCTGTGACTGATGGCTTTTATATGCAACAATTTAATATAACTCTAGGAAACATGTTGCTGCACCCTGGATACAATTCTTGTTGAGCATATCAAACATGTCATCAAATTTCTCATATTCTACACTCCTAAGATTATGGGCTGTACTACCAACTACTTTTATGAATCTCCATCCATATGCATGTTTACTAGACCACGAGCATCATTAAGCATTTCCATGATGTCGCATCATCTTCATATTCATTTTCCACTTCATCGCCAGCCATGACGTCAAATATGGTTCCAACATTCATGTGTTCCTGTGAAATCCATACATCATAACTTCTTGAAACCCATGTCCATACTATGTAGCTGAATGGTGTATATGTCATGTGATCTTGTATTCAACAAGTTCTACATGGGCAGCGGTCTCTACCCTCACTATCCAAATGTTGTTTTTGCAATGTCTATGAAAGAGTCAATGTAATGACTTCTTTCTAATAGTATAATTTATAACATATACTATGAAACATACATAATTCATATGAATAGTTGGGTCCCAATTTTTCTTTACATACAAAATATATTCTTTACATATATCAAAATAACAAGTACAACCTTAGCAATGGTGGATAGTATGCCAATTCTTTCCGCTTGTCGACATTCTTCCGCCGACCGTGCTCACCTATTTCTTGCAAAAACATGGAAAAACAACGGGGTGAGCATAAAAATGCTCAGTAAGTAAATCTCTTAACTTTTCTTCTTCTTTAATTCTTTCCTTACTTAATTCTCTTCTTCTTTCTTTCTCTGTTTCTATTCTCACTGTTCTTTTCTTTCTTTCTAATTCTCTCTATTTCTTTCTTTCTGTTCTTTCTATCTTACTCTTTCTATTCTTTCTCTTTTTTGCTACTCTTCTATTCTTTCTAACCATAATAAAATTCATGGAATATGCATAAATGAAATGCATATGCAACATGCCTAAAAATGCATTTATCTCTTCTTTCTATTTCTTTCTATTTCTTTCTTTTTCTTTTCTCTTCTTTCTTCTCTATTCTTTTCTTTTTCTTTCTATGCTTTTCTTTTCTCTTTTTTCTATGCTTTCTTTTCTCTTTCTTTCATGCTTTTCTTTTCTCTTCTTGTCTTGCTTGCCCAAGCTCTCTTTTCTTTCTTGTTTCTTTTCTTTTCTTTGCTTGTTCAAGCTTTCTCATTCTTCTATTCTTTCTTCTCTTCTCTTATTCCTTCTTTTTCTTATCTTTTGCCGATCGGACTCGGTTGATGTATGGATTCGGAACCTTGGCCGTGTGAGTGAATACAGTCCTCATCTACAGCACTCTTGCGGACTGTACAAATTCTTCTTTCTTCTTAGGCCACTCAATTAAGGTGACGTGCATTAGGAATTCTTCTTGGTACAACCCTCACTCCACATACACTCTTACGGGTCGTACAATTCTTCTTCTTCTTATGCCACTAAATTAAGGTGATGTGTATGTGGGAATTTCTTCTTAACCCTCACAGTTCCCCATCACACCAACCATTTTTTTTTTTTCTCTTCTTTACACTTTTTTTTTTTTCTTTATTCTTTAATTTTGCTTATTCTTTCTTTCTCTTTATTCTTAGAATGTTTTATTCTTTCTTTCTTTTTTCTTTATTCTTTATTCTTTCTTAAGTTTCTACACATACACAATTATATGCATATGGATGGCTTATGCTTAAAATTCTTACTTAAATGCACTTATAAAATACACATATGCAATGTTGCATAAATTAAGGTTTCTACTCAACACTCATACTTCTCTTAGGCATTTCATCAAACAATACTTGTGCATAAACAACCCTAATGTATTTATCATTCTATTTTTTTCTTAACCACCAAATTGAGAGAAAACTCTCTTGTAACATCACCATACCTCCACGGCAAAACACTCCCAAAAGTTTCTCTCAATTCTTCCAATTTCAACCCATCATCAAACTATCACATACACTCCTGATATTCAAGTATAACCACAACAGCATAACACCCATCCATCTCATCTCAATTTCTCATAATCATACAATGCATATTTAAAAGAAATCTCTACTCACTTGATTTCTTAAACTTTAACTTGAGTTTGGATTTTGAGTGGAATTTACTTACCTTATGCTTGATTAGTCTCTACTAAGCTCTCTACTCTTGTTGGTTCAAATCTTCTCTTAACCCTAAGCATAAACTCCATAAGAACTCAACTGTTACACAATAAAACATAGGTAAAGAGCAAGATCCTTACCTCTTGAAGCCTAAAATCAAAACCTTATGAAAAATCACTCAAAGCCCTCAAAATCCTTGGAGGATAGAATGAAATTTGAGAGAAAATGGGGAGGAGTGTGGCGGTTGAAGGAAGAAATAAGGGTTTCAAACCCTTAACACTTTAGTTTATAAACACACTTTCCACATTTTTTGCCCTTACTCTTTCTTAGAAATTCCATCTATGTCCCTTAGTCAATTACCATAATGCCTTCATTTTTAATGCATTCTCTATGAATCTCATCTCTTTTCACTCCCCACCTTTTTCAACTACTTTTGAGTGAAAATACCATTTTACCCTTAATGCAAGTTAGGCATTTTCTTCATATTCTTCTTAAATCACTTTAACAAAAATTAACTAAAGGCTATAAAAACATAAATAAATCATGTACCTCCATGCTGGGCGTTACAGTCAATTCCTTGAATATATTCATCGCACAACCTATTAACACCAAATCCATCTTTTATCCATTGTGACCTTCTAGGTTCGCAAACAAAACATAAATTCAGTATCATAAATAGTTTCTATCACAAAGACAATCACTCAACCCAATTAAACCACATTCTCCATACAAAGATATAGTACTAGTGATAATGTAAATGGGTATAAACAATCAATAAATTAATTAAATATCAATTTACGTAACTATACCTTTTTTTTAGTGGTGTAGTAGCAGTGTGCCCGCACTCTTCTTACCTCGTCTCTCAAGTCAACTTTAAGATACTCAAATACCTTTTAAACAAATAATTAGATTATAATTATAATTTATCAAGATATTGTCTTTTCCTATATTAAAGAAATATCACACTCTAAATTAAATGAATCAGCAAGCAATGGCTAAAATTAAAGTCAAAGGTAGCTTGAAAACAAGCAACAGGACTAAAAGATAAGGAAGATCGGTTTATAATTCAGAGGATATGTACTTTGCATTGATCCATATTAATAATTGTAATATCACTACTCTTTTGTTTATACAATTCAAGGTAAAATTTGTAACTTGAATTTCATTTCATAATCTAATTTTGAGGTGTATACTGCGTTCAGACTGCCGAAGAGTTGTTGCAACATCCTTTTCTTTCTATTGATGCTTGAGTTTTGGATGTACATAATAGAATAGTTTAGCCTGATTCATTTTATTAGTTAATTGGTTCTTTTGTCCATATTTGATGTATGGTGAATCAAAGATTCATCTGACAATTGGATTTTTATGTGAATGAAATAAGGTTAATTCTTTCATCATCCCATGGTTTAGTCAACCATATGTCTATGTGTGAATCTCTAAACCTGGGATGATCTTCTTTGTGTTATTAGTCAAATTTCAAATGGAAGTTCTTTTCAGCTGTTACTTCTTTAGCACAATATTGTTGACTAATGACAAAGCACTCTTGGATCAAACTTTATTGTTTTACTTTTAAGTTGACCATACAATTCAATCCGAGGAATAAATATTGCAGTATTCAATGTTTATAATGAGAAAGATCAAAGACAAACACACACAGAGTCAAGCATCCAAAATACTTTTCAGCTCATAAGATATTTTCTATATATCAATATGGTATAATAACGACTAACGAGACCAGTCCCAACCAACAGTATAGGTTTGCTTTTACCCTTTCGTCTGTGTGTAACTACGTGGTTTAAGGGATAAAGTGGCAGGGACAAGTTAAAGGTTCTGTATGGTTGAAAACAAAACAAGAAGACATATAACGTCTTTCTCTCTTTGTTCAATATTTTCTTTGTATTCTCCAGCAAAACTAACAAGACCCTTGTTCTTTACTTGATAAAAGTCAGGGTGTGTGGTTGTTAGTTCAAAAGTTTGGCTGGTCAACAGTCCACAAAAATTAAGTACAAGAAAAGTAATACAGCTACTGATAGTCAAGTCTTTTGAACTCTGTTTTGTAGTATCAAAGTCTCTCCAGTCTAAAAATTCCACTCCCAACTAAATTTTTGAAAAATTTCCCACGTAAGAATCAACCAAACCAATATTTCTTTGTCTCCTCCTCACACAGAGAGTCAAGCATCCAAAATACTTTTCAGCTCATAAGATATTTTATATATATCAATATTGATGGACAGGAAGGCATTAAGTTCAAAACAATTCACAGATGTAAGCTGGAGGCTCAAAATTAAATCTTCTAATAAAATATTTCATGTGTTTCTAACTAAATAGAAATACCTTCTGTTAGCTTTTGTTGCTGAACCCCAGGGGAGCATGCCAACGTTTTCCCTTAAGTAGTTTAAAAACCAAATGGGTGCAAAATTGTCAAACTATAATTAAAATGAGAACCACAAAAACTCCAGTTTAAGTCACCGTATTCATTAAACTATTTGCAAGTACAGTGCTCCAATGGACAGAATTTCTCACTTCTGTTACAAACAAAAACAAATGCCAATAGAACCATACTGCAAGAAAATGTAATGAATAAATCACCTTAATCTGATCATTTTTTCCATCTTCCAGTATATAATAAAATAATTTTCCCTTTCCCATATACACTCAAAAATTTTGTTAATGTTAACTGAAACTATTTGCATGTATGCAGAACCCTTCAAACCTAAAGAGGAACAACTAAAAATAATGAAACCAATACCATTCTTCAGATTTGGCAACCTATCTAAACTATATCATCCCAACTACGCAATTTGTGGAAACAAACAGAAATTTAAGATGCTTGTAAGTAAAACCTGTGATGAGATATGACAACTTTCAATTACAAACTGCAACAAACCACAAAGAAATGATTTTCTGAATGGATAAACCTTGTTTTAACTCTTTGAGCTTATCAACCTTACAACCAGAGCAGTTCTCACAGAAACATTCATCTACATACAATTTTGAGGACTGAACAATAATTGGAACAAATGGAACAATATGATCAATAGGATGAAAGAAAGTACGCAGCTTTGGGAACATGTAATGGCTTACCCAAGAAGGAAAACAAAGTCTTAGGTTGTCAATATTGCTTGACCTTTGCAGCGATACCAGATGGGGCAAGATGGCAACTGCTTCAATATAGATTGAGAAACTCCAAATATTCTGTCAAAACAGGGTGGGTTTTCCATCAGAAATCAAATATATTCCATCAAATATGAAAATGTAATTTACTAATCAACAACACAAATTACTGTAAACAAGAAAACGGTATAAGGAGAAACATCATCTTTCTCAAAATCACCTATAATTGTACATTACCAGTTTCCTAACACAATACATACCAAGTCTGACGTGGTCCATCAATCCATCAAATGAGCACCAACTCAAACTTCTTCTATTGGGGTAATCGCCAGGGATTTGCATGAAGAAGAAATTGGGAATTTGGGGAAACAGGGAGGGATTTGCGTGGAGAAGAGAAGAGGTAGGTAAGGTTATGAGATTGGGAATTTGGGGAAATAGGTAGGGATTTGCGTGGAGAAGATTGGGAATTTGGGGAAAGGCTTGCTTTATATAGGTTAGGGTTTTATGTAAATAACTTTAAAAAATAAGGCTTTTAATTAGTTGTTTAATTTTTAAATATAATTATATTTTGCAAACAAATCAATTTGCAACTAAATTTTTAGTTAGGAAAGAATTAGTTATAGTTGCAAGTCTGGCGGGAACAAATAATTTGGGGGGAAGATGAATTTTTCAACTTAAATTGGCAACTAAACCGAATTTAGTTGCTGTATATAATTTTTTGCAACTATTGTTAATATGAACACAAACATTTGTTGCTAAAAATACCTTGGGGCCCTTGTAATTATTGTCCAAATATGGGATATTTTGGTAATTTAATTTTTCTGTAACTAATCATAATAGTTACTAATAAATTCCTAATTAATCGCAACTAATTTAGCTACTAAGGGGTAGTTGCAAAAATATGTTTTTTTGTAACCAATAATGTAGATGCAAAATAAAATATTTTAGATGCAAATTGTCAAATTATGGAGGGAAAAATCGCCCACCAAAAATTGCAACTAAATTTATTAGTCACTAAAGCAACTTGTTCTGCAACTAACAAAATAGTCACAGAACATTAACTTTAGACGCTAAAAGTTGGAACATGTGGACCTCGAAATTGAGTTGATCTTTGCTCGACCAATGGCAATTTAGTTGGTAAATGTAGCCTTTTTGCAACTAATTCTGGTTAGTTGCTAAAAAATTGGTTGTAGAATGTAGTTTTTCTTGTAGTGTGTTGTCGTCGTCGATTTCAGCGAAGGAGGGAGGTGTTGTCATCCGTCGTCGTCGAGCAAGGGAGAAGGGAGGTGCGTCGTAGCCAAAATCTAGCGAGGGAGGTGCTGTCGTCGTTGAAATCCAGCGAGGGAGGTATTGCCGTCGTCGAGCAAGGGAGAAGGGAGGTGCGTCGTCATCAAAATCCAGCGAGGGAGGTGTTGCCATCGTTAAGCAAGGGTCCATGGGAGAGTGTTAAGATTGAGTTGAGAGATTGAATTGAGACTGAGTGCAGTTCCTTTGAGAAGGGAGTTGCGATTTTACAGAGTTGAGAGATTAAAGAGAATGAAGTGGAGTGGAGTCACGTGAAAAAAACTTAGATTTAGGGTTTTTTTCATTTTAAACATTGACCTGGTTTACCAAGCGGTCCGGTTCGACTAGGCGGGTCACACTGTTCATCCGGTTTAATAGCAGGTTTAAATGGTTTTTTTAACTAATAGCGGGTTTTATATTAGTTCGGACCGAATCCCGGTCGAACCAGTTGGACTGGCTGGGCCGATCCGATCCGACTTTTAAAACTGTGCTGTTTTGTTGAGAAGCTCTCCTTGAACCAATTCAACTATTTCTTCGTCATACTGTACCCAAAATCAATAATATACACACACATTTAAAGGACAATAATAATGAAGTCGAATTTATCCCACATCGTCAAGTTGGTGGGTTGTTATGATGTATATATGTGGTTGGGCTCCCTCCTCCCCTAAGCTAGCTTTTGGGAGTGAGTTATACCCAAGCCTATTTTATCATGGTATCAGAACCACGTTTGTTTGAGGCGAGGGAGGGTATTGAAGTTGAATTTGTCCCACATCGCCAAGTTGGTGGGTTGTTATGGTGTGTATATGTGGTTGAGCTCCCTCCACCCCTAAGCTAGCTTTTGGGAGTAAATTCTACTCAAGCCTACTTTATTAAGTAAAAGCATAGCTTTTGTGAGTTTCTCTCTAAGTTAGAAATACTAAAATATGCTTTTCTGCAGCACCTGCAATATTTGTTTAGAAATCGTATTAGATCTTCATTTATGTTTGCCATGGATTATGCATAATCATGGTTTAGGGGGATGATGAAACATGTTGTGTGTATGGCACTTTAAGAGTGTAATTGGCTTCAGTGTGTTCTTAAAGAAGAAGGTATTGTAGTATAGATATAGAGGAGAGATTCCAAGTGATGAATGATGATGAAGAGGGTGAAAAATGGTGAAGTTGAGGCTTGTTTTAGGTTGAACAAGATGTTTTGTTTGTGTGCCCAAGTGCAACGGTAACTTCACTGTTTTAAAACAATTTTTTAATTTATAACTAAAAGGACAAATTAGTAATTTACGTTCACAAAGAAAGTTGAGGATATATTCATCATTTCATTACATATTACAATGTGGGTATAGTGGTAATTGTCTATGTTGACATTACATATCAAATGGTAAAAGATATTAGTCTTTTTTCCCACTGTATTCCTGTCAGATAATAGAGTCACTAACGGAGGAAAAATGATAGTTTCTAAAACCAAAGGTGGGAAATTATATCTTCAAAGTTTGGGTGGGACAATGTTATTCAATCGTTTAAGTAATTAATATAAAAGTTGCAACCTTAAATTATTTTGGGGAACCAATACCACCATATCCATTTTAATAAAAAAAAAATATTATTCGAATATCAATTAGGACAAATACGTGTATAAAAAAAGAGTAAAGTTTTAATGTTATTTTCTTAATAAAAAAAATTTAAATTGAAAAATTCTCATGCAAGCCCACAAGTCCACTATGTAAGCCCAAAAAAGCCCATAAAATCCATTCATGCCAAGCCCAAAGCCTATTTGTGCCAATTTCGAGTTTACCCATCGTGGTGGATTGGGCCAATGTGGCCTTCTTGTTGTGCGTATTGGGCATACTAGGCCTTGAATTCATAAATCTACTTAAGCCGGCCCAGCACAAACAATATGGGCCTAGAAAAAATGGGCTGGGCTAGCACAGCACGACCCATGTTATATGTCTTCTTAGAATCTATACTGTTTTATGAATTAACTAGTTTAAGGCCCGCGCATTGAGTGGGTTGCTTTTGAAATTGGATTTGGACATATTGTTTATCTTTTGGATGTTTATTTCTATGATTTTTATGTGAAAAAGCAATATTTATTGCAGACATTTTGTGATACACTATATAAAAGATTTTCATATTCTACTAATGAATAATATTTATTTAATTGCATATTATTTATGTGAAAAAGCAATATTTTATTGTATTTTTGTTTTTTTTTTTTTTTTGATATACTGGATAATAGAATTAATAATAGTAATTTTTTTTCATTATTACACATTTATATATACTTATTATTTAATCCAATTTGCTAAAATTAGTAGTGGATATATATTGTCAAATATATTTAATTCAAAATCTTATTATTAATATAGTCTTTTTTGAATTGGACATTTTTGGATTAAGTTCAACTTGTTATTTTTTGGATTGGATAGTTAATGCTCTTTCAATTGTTGGGTCGGGTTTTATTTCAACTTTTTTACTATTGTATGAATTGTTGGCTGGGTTTTATTTCAAATTTGTTTACTATTACTTAGGGTATTCTTCAATATTGTCATCGTCTCTACCTCGCTGTCTTGTATCTGTTTTTTTTTTTTTTTTTTGATTTCTTCCACTACTGTTTTTGCTTGTTTAAAGCTCGGTAGTATCTAAACAATATTTGTAAGAAGTAAGTAATTTTATTTCGTCCCTTTTCTTTTTTTTGTTTGTAACTCTTTGTTTTCGTTCTTTTTTATTGTTTGATTTGTTTATCTGTGGTTTATATATATTGTGTAGCTTTGTTTGTATACATTGGATAATGACAGTGAAGATTAAGTATTTGTTTGGGCTTTTATAGTTTTGCAGATTGATTTTTGAAATATTGTAGCATGGAGATCTGAAATAAAGGATTGAAGAAAGTGAAGCTTTATTTGGTTTTTTTTTTATTGTTTAAGTTATTGTACTGTTGTTCATATTATATGTAAAGTTGTGTTGATATGCAGCAGATAATGAGAGTGATGATTAAGTACACATTTGGGATTTTATAGTTTTGCAAGATTGATTTATATTTGGCTTTTGTTTTTGTTATGGTATTGTTGATAGCATGTCAACCTCAAATCAACGTCGAAGAAAGGAAAGCACCTTGTTAATGTTAATCCTAGACACTTTGTTCGTTTTCAAGAAACAAATCTTGAAAAGCGAAATGAAGATATTCAGCATCTTATTAATTCTGTTGTTATAGTGAAATGAAGAAGAAGATGAACGACCAGGATATGTGATTACCGAGAGTTCTTAGTCAAATAAGAAAACAAAACTCTGGAACAGAAAATTGATTACTTGATTAAACTTAAGAAAGTAAACAAACAAGCTTATTTCTCTTGATAATTCTTGTACTTGTCAATTCAAATACCGAAGTTTATTTTAATTCGTAGAAAGAGGTATTATCAGCATAGTTGTAAAAGTATTGTTTTTTATATGGATTTTCATTTTGTATTGATTTAATTGTTTTATTTATTTATTTATTTCGATGTTGTTTTGTTAAACAGAATGAAATTTTAACTCAGGAGAACCATAAACTTCTTTAAAGCTGGAAAACTGCTTGGCAAACTGAAGTGGTATGTTTGTTATGTTTTATATTTGTCTGATTTATGAATTGTTTTTATTCGGGATTCATGTTTTTTAATAGTGTTGTTTGTAAGGTGTATTGAACATATGTTCTTTTGCATAGCATATATGTGTTTGTTTTATATTATAGACAATTTTATTCTAATATTTTTTTTATATTTTTGAATAAATAACTTACAAATATTTAATTTTATTGTAGCATGAGAAACATGTTGAATCATATTCTGGATCTGTGGAGGAATGGAAGGATATGTTTTTGTGTTTAAATGTTTCAAAATATGCTGAAAAAGCAATGGATATACCTTGTCAATCAAAACCGAGGAAAAAGTGTGGGCACAAACCAAAAAAAATCAACATCCAGCAAAAGGAATTGGATATATAAGTTATGTGTAATTATTTTTGTGAAACTTTGTTGTTTTTTATAAATTGTAGTGTTGAATATGATATTTACATTGTATAATTATGAATTCTCTTATTTGTTGTCTAATTATAATTTATCATTCTTAAATTATAATAGTTTGGTTACTTTATCGTAATTTATTTTAGGTCATAAAAATGATTTTAAGATTAAGCAAGTATATATTTTGATTTTTTTAGGTTAATTATGTATATGTTATTTATTATTGTTCGGAATATGGGTTGTTCACAAAAAAGAATAAAACTTAAGATGATTTTGGGAAATTTGAATATGTGAAATTAATGAGAAACATAAACTATGGTATGTACTTTGGAATTCAATATATTGTTATTTTATTTATTATATAATTAAAAGAATGCGTACATTCACATTCTTATTTCTTATCATGATGATTTGCTAGTTCCATTTCGTTTGCAGCAATCTATAACTCTAATATCATAGATTAGAAATAATAATGATTGTTGAATGCATGTATCCACCAACCTATCAATGAGATGTTTCGCTTTCTGTCTTTCGGTATTATATTCTCTACATTGCTTTCAACATTTTCTATAATCTTCTCAATTCATATGTCTATTAAGTATTGCTGATTCTACTGTTGAAAAAAAAAAAAAATTGTTAATTTATGAAAACTAAACAATTATAGAGTTATGTATATAAAAAATATAACCAAATGAGTAAAATGTCTGGTACCGCTTTCAAGTTCTTCAAATCTGATGTTTTGTTTGGCATTGCGAAATAGACAGGAGAAGCAGAAGCATCAATAAAAATTCAGTATTTTGTGAACGCATATGAATACAAATTTGCTTAACCTTATAAAAAGATATATATCAAGAGGTCGGTTTTAATAGCAATGAGAATAGAAAACGAAAAGCCATGTAAACCTCGCGTTTATTCCGATGCCCTAAGGTATGAAATCACCTTTTCAAGTAATTTTCTTTTTTTGAATGGAGGGTAAAATGGTCAATTTACATGTATTTCGAGATGTGGCCATTATAAAGTGTAAGGGGTGATGTCATGAAGAGAATGAGGGTAGAATGGTCATAAAGTTGATTGATATGGTTAAATGGCGTAAACGGTAACCAAGGGTATAATGGTCTTTTTATACAAATCCATATGAATTAAGTATCCATAAAAGTGCACAAAGGTAAATTAGTCATTTACCTAAGGGATTGCTTAATTACTAAGTGTTTTAAATAAGTCAAATGGCATTAAATGTGCTATCATTATGTTGTAGTAGAAATGACCAAATGCCCTATATGCAAATTTATGCCAAATGACCCATATCTCTAACTTTGATGGCCAATCCCATTGGGAATTAAAAAAAAATGAAATATTTATAAGATATTTCCTGGTTAAGTCGGCCAACACTCTAGAACATCAAACTCTTTCTTCAAGTCTCATTCTCCTCCATTAAAGGCTTAAATTCAGCTCTCTCTCTCAAATTTTCATAGGTTTCAAGTTGAATTTCAAAGGAGATCACCATCCACATTAAAGAACTTCAATTTCAGGTTTAAGGTGAGTTTCAAAACCTAGTTGTTCTGATTTGTAGTTAAAAGAGAATTCTAACTGGTTATGTATGTAAGGGAGAAAGGGTGAACCTTTGGAGTAAGGATGAGTGTCTGTGCTTTGAATACTAAGATAAGGAAAAATTCCCTTATGACTACAATTGAAACACTAGGGTTTATGAACATACATTATTTAGTAATATGAGTGTGATGCTATGTTTTGGTGATGGATTGTTTAAATGGTGTGTTGATTGGTGTATATGTGCATATGAAGGATGTTATGCCAATTAAGAGATTTGTAGTTGGACGAGTGTTGACACTTTTTGATTCTGTAAAAAGGGAGGTTTTTATGGCCTTTATACTTAGAATGATATGGCAAATGATATGAATGTGCAAATGAAGGTGACATGGTTAAAATGAATAGAATTCGGATTTGGCTTTTTAAGACTTATACTGTACATGTCACTGAATCGGTATAAGGGAAGTTATAGAAGTCTGATTGAGTTGATTCTTGAAGTATTAAACACTTGAGAAAAAGACCTAAAACTTTTATGTTTTAGCCAAAAATCAATTCGAATTGGAAGATGAGGCAAAAATTGCTTGAAAAGTGACAAACTATATGGCATCCACCTTCTTAATGGAAATTCCCATTTTTTTTTTTTTAATTCTAATAAACCCCTGAATAATGGGTGCGTTTGGTTTATTATTTTGGATAGGATTTTGGGGATAGTATTGGGTTGTTAGATAGGGGAGTATTACAAGGTAAATTTTAAAAATTTATGAAAAAGCCCTTAGGTTTACTAATTTAATTAAAGACCCTAATATATAAAATGACAAAAACACCCCACCACCTGCAGTGCCAGATTCCGGCCACCACCGTCGGAATCTGACCGAAAAATTTCGTTACGACACAGACCGATCAGATCTGTGCCGTAACGAGTCGTTATGGCCTTTTCCGGCCAGATCTACGAATTGTTGTGGCTGCGACGGCCGAAAAAGGCTGAAACGACGGCCATCTTTGGCCGTCAGCGATGGCCAAAGATATGGTTGTCGTTGACGGTAGATTTGGCCTTTTTCGGCCAGATCCACAATGGATCTGGTCGGAAAAGGCCAGATCTGGCCATTACCGGCTTTTTCCGGTGGCTGTGTGATTATTGTGATAGATTCCGGCTACCACCGGCGGCGGTTGTTGGAATCTGGCAGGTACTGTGGGTGGGGGTGTTTTTGTTAGTTTTTAAACTTTTTTTCTAGGGGGTATTTAATGAAATTAATAAACTTATAGGGTCTCAATGTAATTAAAAAAATAGACTAATATTTTGGGAATAACGTGCCAAACAACATTTGAAAAATAGGATTGGGATAAAAGCAATAAGCCAAACGCACCCACTTACTATTGAAATTCCTTGTATTGTATGAGAAATTGAATGAATTAAGTTAAGGAATTTAGTAGGAGAATATTCATGTCATGGACTTTTGCTAAATTGATTGATGAATTGTGCAATTGGACAAGGGTACATGTTAAATGAATGAATAGTATGATTGAGCATGGGAGATGTTATTCCATATGTTTGCATTCATAATGGTAATGCATATAGCTTATTTAGTTGACTTATGAAAAAATTTATGAAATGTTAAAGAATGAATTCCATGAGGCTCTTGAGGTATAAACCAAAATCAGAGGAATGGAATTCTTATGGAAACTATGAGTTCTTTAAGGTGACAACTAAGAACAAGGTAATGGTTCAAATGAATCCGATCGGATAATAAAGACAAATGAAAACATCAAGTACAAAGACAAAATAAATAGGCATGCCATGTTTATGAATATTGCATAAGTCATATATGTTCTATGTTATTTTATGTATGGTTATGTTATGACTTATATTTATGAGAAAATTTCAAAGTGTATGACATGTATTATGTACTTGTTAATGTCAATGAATGAAGGTCATGTCTTGCAGGTAGGTAAGGTCCTAAGTAATATACTTGTATAATGAACCTTAATAGTTTATAAATGGTCATATTCCCTTACTGAGCGATTAACGCTCACCCCACGAAATGTTTTAAAATGTTTTGCAGGTAAGGATTAGGGCATGAAGCTGGGAGAGGACTCCGGGGGACGCTATGAGCATGAAAGGATGTTTTAATTATGACTATTGAATGGTTTTGCTAGTATTTAGTGTAGTAATTATGCTTAATCTCATAATGCAGTAAATATGTCCATGTTATAACGGAATATATATGTTTGTGTTAATAAAGGAAATCAAATTGCTAGTAAAAATTGTTAAAGTGTGTATGTTCTAGTAAGAAATACTATGGATTTCATAATTTTCTCCAAGAAAGGAAACTATATTATTTGACTTGTACAATGAACTTATTATAGTTTAGAAAAAAAAAAAATGTATGTTTTTAAACTACAAGTTTATTCTTTAAATAGTATTTTAAAATAAACTTCTTTCCTAGGCGTGCGTTTTCTAGGTTCTCAACGGCCAAGAAATACTTAGGAAATACCCAGCTAAAGAGGGGTTTTACAAGACATATATTAAAAATAATCACAGGGATTGAAGAAGATAAAAAAAACTGTTGGATAGTGTGCAATGAAACAGTAATAAGTATTTATTTGGTCGTTTAATTATTATTATTAAAAGGTTTGGTAAAAATAGTTATGTCAGTAGATCAAAACAATTGTTCGAACAATGTGCAAGGAAACAGATTCAATGGTTCGTTACGCACAGTTATCAAGTCAAATTAATAAATTGTTCGTAACTCTTCACATTCTCATAAATATCTGTAATCGTTTATATTAAAAAGCAACACATAACACATACAATGTAACAAAATAAATACTTATCAAAAGATTTATATTCACAAACCCCTTAAATTGACATAAATGCATTGTGAATAACATACAACGTATAAGACCCCTTACATTCACAAATTTCTTTTTTATCATGAACGTTGAATATTAATAGATTAATATTTATTGTCAATGTGAAACAAATAATAATCAATAAGAATGAAGTTTACCACAATGAAAAGTTAACAATTGGTATTCGAACAATCAAGTTTAATAAATAAGTAAATTTGTTTGTGAATTGTTAGTTTTTTTCAAACTGTTCATATTTACATTAATATTTGTAATTCTTCAGATTATTATCAAATGAATTTTAGGTATAAAACATTTTAGTTTTATGCAAATTTTGGTTTATCTAAAATTAATTATTATCCGGCTAACGATTTTGTAATAATTACTTGCCATGGTTCGCAAAGGCAAATTCTACATTAGCAACATATCTTGATATAGGTGTGTTACCAAAACAGTATGTAATAAGTATTGGTCATTGGAAGATTCGTTGTAAATATTCAAAATACATGATACAATTGTTCAGCAAAACGTTGGTATTTGTTGTTTCGTAATTGAAAATGGCGGGAGTATTGTTTATTAAAATTGTTTGACATATACCATTGATAATGGCAAGTTTTAATTTTATTTAATAAATTGTTCGACTTGTTTCTTGAATACATAATTGTAATGTCGATGTCTAATATTTTATTAGAATTTTTGATTATTTTACAATTCGATAATCTGCTAGAGGTGAAACAAATGGACCAAGTTAGGCGGGTCAACCCTAACTCGACTTGCGTATACCCCGCCGGGCGGGCTGGGCCTTCATAAGCCAACCCGACGGGTTATATTTAAAACAAAAACCGTCCAACCCGTCGGGTTGGGGGTTTTCAACCCGTGGATCAACCTGGTGGGTTGGCTGTTGATAGCCTAATGACCAACCCATCGAGTTGACCCACGGGTTGGAAAACAAATTAAATTAATTAATTAATTTTTTGGAAAAACCCATTTTACCCTTGAAATATACCTGTTTTATAGCAGTTGGAGGGTCTTTTTGGTCATTTTCTTTTCATTTTTTTTCTATAAATAGAGCATAAACTCTCATATTTCCTCACATCCCAAATTCTCTCATTCTCTCTATTGAAATCTCTCAATCTCTTAGTTGTCAATTTGCTCTCATTTTAATTTTTATTAGTTTTTGCAATTTTCAATTATCCTTCTTTAATTCTTTATTTATTCTATATCCATTTTTTTTTTTTTTTTAACTACGATGGATAGATATTTCCATCCCATCAATTTCGATGATGAAGAAAATTATCCTAGTCCCCCTGAATTTACTAACGTAAATGCAGTAGATTCAAATAGTCCTGCTTTCCCATTCTCAGAATTCGATACACCTCATAATATTCCCCCCTCCTCCCCACGCTGCTACAGTTCCCAATGGTTCTAGAAGTCGTCCTTGTAATTGTCGTCCTCGTCCAACTCTATCTCAAGCAAAAGCGGGTTCATCAACTGCAGTAAGAATCGACGACACGCACACATCAGACGTTTGGGTGCATTTCGATAAGTTTTACGAGACAGAAAATAGAGTTCACATGAAGAAAACAAGATGCAAGTATTGTGGAAATATTTATAAAGCTGAAACAAGTAATGGTACTAGTACTTTAAAAAGGCATGCTAGTTAACATATGAATAACATGAAAATAAAGAAACTAATCAAACTCAAATAACCAATATGGGTACTACTTGACATTATAATTTTGATATATATAGGGAACAATTAGTTTTATATATTACTGCAACTGATCAGCCTATTAATATGGTTGAAGATATATATTTTGAAGGATTTATTAAAAATTCATTTTTTCCAGGATTTAAAAGTTATTCTAAAACTGCAACTAGAAATGATTTAATAAAATTGTTGGGAAAATGAAATTAGAATTAAAAAAATAAAATACATAGTTGTCATGTTAGTGTAGCTCTAACAGCCGATATTTGGAGTGGTAGAGCTAAACAAGATTATGTTTGTGTGACTAGACATTATTTTGATAACGAATGTAAATTAAATAACTCTTTATTGGGATTTAGATTAATAGATGTAGATTATAGTGGTCAACAAATTTATAATAAAATTGTTGAAGTTTTAGAAGATTATGATATTGTTTACAAAGTGATAAGTTTAACTTTAGATAATGCAAGTGTTAATAGTAAAGCTATAGATTTTTTTCAAATAAATTTTCATTTTTATGATAATTTGAAGTTTTTTCACAAACATTGCGCATATCACATTATTAATTAAATTCTGAAAAGTGGTATGAAAAAAATTAGAAATAATATTGATAGAATTAGGGATTCTTTAGCTTGGATTACTAGTAGTAATAGAAGAAATGCTGAATTTTAAGATGCTTGTATAAAATCAAATATGTCTCCTAGAACTTTTGTATTAGACATGCCTGTTAGATGGAACAATACTTATTTAATGCTTGATTCATGCTTATCTTATGCAAATTTAATTAGTTATTTTGTAGCAAATAATAGGGGTCCTCATTATTTGGTAGACACTGATTGACATATAGCTCAAAAATTTCATTATTTTCTTAAATTTTTTTATCAATCCACTTTACAACTTTCTAGTGTGTATTATCCTTCTAGTCCATTGGTAATACATACAATTATAAAAATTTCAGATTTATTTAAAAAACAGAAACAATGAAATTTAAGTGGGACCAATAGAGGCAATGGAATTAAAATTTAAAAAATATTGGAAACCCATTCCATTTCTTTATTGTTTAGCTGCCATATTTGATCCTAGAATTAAATTAGCACGTTTAGAAAATGGTTTAGACACGTTAAGTGAAAATTTACGAGATGAAGCATATGCCAATCAACTAGGAGAGATAAGAGAGTGTCTTGCAGAGGTATATTTATAATATGAAAACAGGTATGGGAACCAGTGAAGAGGCAAAATAGCCAAGGAAGTAGCATCAGAAGAAACAAATGAAGACTTCGACTCCTGGACTACACTTAATAGGCTGAAGAGGACCCGAACCCGAAGCATAGCAACCTCTTCAGAAGCATCAACAACGACTGTACTGTCCTCCATGCAGCTATAGAGTAATGAGCTTCACCAATATTTGGGAACCCTCGACATGCTACCAGCAGATCCACAACAAAGAGCCAACTTTGATGTCTTAGAATATTGGAAAACAAGAAAATGTATTTTTTCGGTATTATCAAAACTTGCCCTAAATGTTTTCTTTGTTCTTGCCTCAACCGTCTCATCCGAACAAACATTTAGTGCAAGTGAAAGAATTTTAAATGACAGAAGGACTAAACTTTCACAAAAAATGATTGAAGTCCTCACATGTTTTCGAGATTGGGAACGGTCGCGCCATCAGGATCAATACGAGGTTGTCGACGATACTTTAATAGAATCATTTCAATTTTGTAATTTAGATGATACAAATGAGGAAGGTCCTAGTCAACCCTCAAATTAGTTGTTTTGTAAATTGTAACTTTGTAATTTGTAAATTAACTGTCAATTATTGCACTCTTTTTTCCTTACCAAGTTTTTGTCCCAATTGGGTTTTTCTTAGTAAGGTTTATAACAAGGCAATAATTGTTGTAATTTCTTATTTCTTATTTTATTTTTTGACAAATGAATAAATCTAATTTTTCTTATATTACAGTTTAATTGTATTAATATTTGAACTGTTAACAAAAAAAAAATTAATTTAATTGAATTATTGATATTTGAAAAGTTAGCTAAAAAAAATTACACAAAAGAAAAAAAATAAAAAAAAATCTAGCCTGGCCTACACAAAAACCCGTCGAGTTAGGGCTGGCAGGCCAGACCAGGCGAACCCTTGTGGCCAAAGAGGCAAGCCTACCCTTTTTGGCAGGCCGGATTAGGCCCAGCCTGTAATTTTGCTTAACCCGCCACGGCCGGGCCAGACGGGTTATTTTTCCACCTTTATAATTTGCATAATAAAATAATGTTTATCATATAACAGGTGTAATTATTCAAAGTTAAAGATTTTTTTTTAGTATAAACGTTGTTGTTAAATTATTGTTTAGCATGTGGGTTATTATACCCTAAAATTGTTAAACTTATATTTATAATAATTACAAATAATGAGTTATTTTTGTTAGTTTGTTGTTTTAAGTATTTTTGCAAATTTGGACTGTTGCTATTGTACTTTTAAATGGAATATATTTATATTTTTATTAATTGTATTGTGTACATGAGATTTTTTTATTTCTGCTGTTGATGAATTCCGAGTTCTCTTTCCTTTGCAGCAATCCTGATCTCCCTCTTGGTTAGATAAGAAATAACACTGATGGTTGACTGCATGATTTCTAACAGTCCATCAATTGTTTCTTTCTATTTATGTCTTGCAGCATTTAGTTTCTCCATGTTGGTTTCGATATTGTGAAGAATATTTTTCAAGTCTACCTGTTTGTCGATTGAAGCGGGTTCATCTATTAAGTATAACAATCAAATCTTGTTAATTAAAAAAAAAATATAGAGATACAAAGTTTTCATATAGAAATGAAAATATTAGAATGGTTTAGATGTTTGTTACCGTCTGCAGAGTTCTTTGGATTTGATGATCTGTCAACCATATTGAGATAAGCAGAGAAAATAAATCAAGTATTTTGGAAAGGCAAAAAAAATACAAATTTACTTATCCTTATATAGATATTAATATGAGAAGACGTTTTAAATGAAAATAGAATATGAACAGTTGGGAACCCAACATTTATTTTTCAATAAATAAAGGCATTAGTTATTAAAAACGATTTAAACGACTCTTCGTATAATGTGGAGTGTAAAAGTCAGATATTAATAGATTTCTATTTAAAAATAAACACAGGCATATTAAAATTTTAAAATAATATAAATACATATTGATATTATTATGTTTTTAAATATAAATAGATATATTTACTTTAAATTTAAATGGTTTGTATTTTTATGTATGTTATGGAATTAAACACATCTAAAATATTTGAGAACAATACAATGGTTGACCAAACCATAGTTATGGAAGTAGATGAAAGCAAATGTTCGAACAATATGCAATAAAACGGGTATATAATTGTAACGCCCACTTTGAGGTACGTCTTTGATTTATGTTTATTTTGCCCTTAATGTGGTAAATTGGTGCTTGGCTAAGTTTGTATGTTTATATGGTTGTGTGAATGCCCTGAATTTGATGAAGTCTTGGCGAATTTTGGAAATGCAAACTTCGCAGCGGCGAAGAAGAAGCATCGTCGTGGCGACGTATGCTTTGGAATTTTTTGCCGGGGCGACGAGCTGGATAATTTTTTTAGTGAAGTTTCTAGAGAATTTTCCTTAGGGGTGAAGTGACCATTCTACCCCTAATTAGCAGGAAAAGTGGGGAGTGAAATGCAAGGAAATTTCAAGGAGAATGCATTAGAATGAGGTTGGATGTGTAAAGAATTAAAGGGTAGAGATGGAATTCCCTAAGAAGAGCAAGGGCAAAGTGGGAAAGAGTGCTTATTTATATGAGCTAAAAAGGGTTTAGCCTTAGTAACCCTCCCATTCTCTACACCTCATACACTTCTACTACTCTCCATTTCTCTCAATTCTTCATCCTTTTTGCTAAGGAAATTGAGGGCTTTTGGTTGGATGTTTACAAGGATTTGATCCTAAGCATCAAGAGGTAAGAATTCTTGCTCTAAACATGGGATTAATTTGTATACGTGCTGAATTCATATTAAGTTTATGCTTAGGGTTTAAGAGGAAGAGCACGTCCAACAAGGATAGAGAACTTTTGTGCAATTCTTCAAGCATAATGAAAGTAAATCTATCCCAAGTTAAGGTTTAAGCAATCAAATGATTGTTATACATGCTTATGTTTATGAGCTTGAGATTGATTATTGAGAATGATATTATTGATGAGTTGATGGCTTTTGATGAGGAGAAGTTTTGGTAACCAAGTGAAGTTTGGTTACATTTAGAAAGAACTTAAGTAGAATATTTGAAGTGTTTTTCTTGACCATGTTTAGATTTATTATGGAGGAGTTTTGCTCCATGAATGGATGGTTAAAGAAAGAAGTAGAGATGTATAAAAAATAGAATTAAAGTATGCATGCATGATGTTTGATGAAATGCCTAAGAGAAGCTTGTGCATAAGTAGAGAAACTTACTTTTGTGCAACATAGCATAATTGCATTGCATAATTGCACTTAAGAAAGAAACATAAGCATGAGCCATCCATATGCATATATTTACATATGTATGAGAACTTAAATAAAGAATAAAGAATTTTAAGAATAAAGAGAAAGAAAGAAAAGTACTAAATAAAGAAAGAAAAGAAAAGTGCTAAAGAAGAGAAGAGAATAGGTTGTTGTGATGGGAAACTCGTGGGTGATAAGAAGAAGAATTTCCCACATACACCCCACCTTAATTGAGTGGCATAAGAAGAAGAAAGAATTTGTACGGCCCGTAAGGGTGTATGTGGATGAGGGTTGTACTAAAAAGAATTTCCTACATGCACGCCACTTTAATTGAGTGGCATAAGAAGAAGAAAAAACTTGTACGGTCCGCAAGAGTGCATGTAGATGAGGACTGTACTCACTCACACGGCCAGGGTTCCGAATCCATGCATCAACCGAGTCCGATCGGCAAAGAAAAGAAAAGAAAGAAAGAAGAAGAAGAAGAAGAAGAAAGAATAAGAAGAAGAAAGAATGAGAAAGCTTGAACAAGCAAGAAAAGAAAAGAAACAGAATAAGAAATAGAAAAGAAGAAAGAAACTGCATTTCTATGCATTATTGCATGTGCATTGCATTCATGCATACTACTACCATGGTTTCCAGCATGGTTAGTAAGAATAGAAAGAAAAAGAATAAAGAATAGAAAGAAAGAACAAAAAGAATTAGAAAGAAAGAAAAGAACAGTGAGAACTAGAAACAGAGAAAGAACAAAGAAAGCATGAAGAAGAGAAAGAATAGAGTAAGGAAAGAACCAAAGAATAAGTTGTGGGGATAAAGGAGTAGAGGATTTACTTACTACATATTTTTGTGCTCACCCCGTTGTTTTTCCATGTTTTGCAGGAATAGGTGAGAAACGGTCGAATGGACGTCGAGAAACGAAGAGAAATGGCATCACTGTCCACCGTTGCTCAAGTTTTTGTACATGTTATTTTGGTATATGTAAAGAATTATATTTTATAAGTAAAGAAAAATTTGGGCCCAACTATTTTTCATATGATAAGTATGTATGTTTCCATCGTATATTTTCTAAAGCATACTAGTAGAAAGAAGTCATTACAATAATTATATATTAAATGTATAAATTCGAAAACGTTTGGAAAACTTATTAATAAATTTTGTCAATGGGTTTGCAAGTATAGTTATTAATTCAAAACTATTCGCCAACAGTTGAATATTGCTGCGAATGAGTTATACTTTTTTTGAACAATAAAATTTACAACACTTAAAATTTAACAGTTGGTATTCGAAAATGAATTCCAGTTTGACAATCAATTTTTACAGAAAAAAATATTATTAGGTATTTTATAATGTTTTATGAGCAAATGTCATGTCTCTCTTTTATAAAATTGATTTGTCTATTTTACCTTCTTGTCATTCATCTCTTCATGGTATTGCTTGATTAATTGTTTGATATAATTAAACATTTCTCATTCTGTTTTTTATTAGTTACTATCATTGATGAACAATATCAATTGCTTTTATTATAGTATTTTAAGGTTTGTTATTGTATCTAACAAAAATTATTTAGAACATGTTATAATAAACTTTTTAATAAGTTAAACATTTGACAATGAGACAATTAAAAAAGAATTTTATTTATTATATCTGTATTGTAAACATGATTACATTATCATTTTTTACTATTAGGTATGTTTGGATGATGTAGAGGAAAGATCTTGAACTTTCTGTTTAAGAATTTTCAATTCCTCTTCAGCAGCCAAACTCTCCCATTTATTTAGATCAAAGACAATGCCCATGCAAGAATCCATGATGTTACCCATTTCATTGGTAACATCTTTTAGATCGAGTCTTGCAGCATTTATATCATCCAAATTTGTCTGGACTTTCTGCAGAAGTTGCTTCAAGTTTTTCGATTCATCATTTTTATTCACTGGCGAACCAACTGACAAAAAAAGAAATTCATGGAATTGTATCAATTTACAAAATATTACAAATTAAAAATTCTTTGTACTTGAATTCAGAGAAACATTATCAATGCAAACGGATTTGTTTCTTACCTTTTTGTTTTTTTTGTTGAAAAACTTGAAATATTTTCGCCAGTTCTCTTCTTGCCTTTATCCGTCATTTTAAAAAACGCGAACAGAGCTTGAGCAGATAATTAAACTATAATAAAAATTTATATAATGATACAAATGCAGTTTTAGTAATCGTTCTATATATATATATATATATATATAGCATGGAAGTATCATTTTAATGTGTATGGAAACCGAACAGTTAGAAAACGAACAGACGTATCATAATAAATAAACTGGTTGATTGAAGAATGTGCAAAAACTATTTGGAAATTGTCAAAGACAACAGTCATTGATATTATATCAAATTTAAAACCAAATAAATGTTAACAATTTATATTTAAATTGTAATCAATATTTTTATTATAAAAATAATGTTTGTAACAAATCACTAAGTTTTTATCCGAATTTGAATCTAATGTTATTGTAATGAAAGATGAAAAGGAAATCAGACAACATTTTCATAAGATATTATTTCTTTTCACTAATTATTATATTTGATTAGTGGTAATCATGTTTATTTTATTGTATATTTTTCTGTGGCAATTGGATTTCAAGAATTTATAATTGTCCATACGATAAATTATTTAGTGAAAATATTTTTTTTAATAAGAATAATATGCAATTATTATTATACCATGTGTGTTCATTAAGTTTAAAATAAAATATGCAATTATTGTTATTCTGTTTTAAAGGAATTATTATTTAATGATAAAAACACTGGCATTATTATTTTGATGTGCGACGTCATTTAGATTGATAAAATTTATATGTTGTTTAAACATTGTCGTTCAATATGTTTATTAATTTTAAGGACATTTTATTGCTTAAGAGTATTTTTTTCAGCCTGATTCAAACTCTTTAACCTTAACGTATATAATTATGTTTCTATCACACCGGATTTGTTGCTGTGATTTCAAGCAAATTGATAACATTGAGCAGTTTTGTAAAAAATCCTATCAGTTTGCACAACTTTACAACAGTAAAATTTATTTCTTTGTTTATTTCGATATGCATTTACACACAATCTGTATAATAGAATATCCAAATCAAAATTAGTGAGGAATTTCCATATTTGAATGGTTTGTAATCACTTTGAACTCATGATTGTCAGAAATTTTGTTTATAATTTGTCTTGTTGGTTTACAAATTGTCAGAAATTTTGTTTATAATTTGTCTTGTTGGTTTACTGTAGTATTCATTAATGCAATTTTTTAAGAAGGTAAGGATAATTTTTTATACTATTATTTTTCTTTGCTGATGATTTTAGGCAGTTTGGAAATATTGTTTTTTTAGGTTGACTGATGATTCTATTGTTCTTTTTTTTATAAGTCATGAAGTGTGCTTTTTAAATTTTAGATGTGGCTTTTGAAAAATTGCTGAAGTTTATGGATAGAGTCAAGGCCAAATCAGCATCTAGTACAAGACCAAGCATTGCCACGACAATGAAGTTGATAAATCAATTATAGAGTTCTGTTTCATCAGTATCAATGCCTAATCCTATTGTATCCCCCTCTGGTTCATGTCATGTTGAAGTTATTGAAAAGAAAGATGATGCAACAAAAGAGGTTCCATTATGTAGGTTTATAAAGCAACAAAAAACATCTCAGTTAGGGAGTGAGAATATAAAGAATGAGAGGAAATATAGAACACTATCTACGGAAGAATTAGATAATAAGATATCTTTTGTTGGTAGTCAGGTATTATTTTTTGGAACAATTTAATGGTCAGTTAAGTTTGTACTTTTTTTAAACGTGTCTCATGGAGATTTTATCTTCTTCCCTTGTATTTCTGCAATAGGGTTTTGAACTTTGGGAAGAAGCTCGGGAGCGTTGGCTGGCAGCGGAGAATGTTATTTCAAAATTGCAAAAAGAAATCGAAGTTCTGAATTCTGACAAACAAAAATTAGAAGAAGTGAGAAAGGTTTTGTAAGAGAGGGTAGATAAAGTTGAAGATGACTTGAAACATCTTCACGAAGCATTTACATCTGCTGAACAATCTATTGAAAATCAACAAAAAGAAAAGGAAGTTGTGATAAAAAGATTGCACGAATTGTCTAATGAGAATAGAAAAATCCAATCTTTGGTTGTCAAAGCTAAGAAAGAGAATAATGAAGTTGAAGATTTGGTGGCAAACATGTTTATGGCCGTCAGAAACGCTTGTGTAGATGCTTTCAAGTCAAAATTTCCAAATGAAGACTCTTTTGGAAAAAAATTGTGTTGAAGAAAGGGCAGAATCCTTCTAATGAAGTTTGTATTAATGATAATGCTACTGAAAATGTATCTACACCATGCAATACTACTTGTACAAATAATGAAATAGTATAATGGTGTTGTGAAATATTTGTCAAATATTCTGTATTTGAAACTTTGCATTGTTATAGAATCAATATCATATCTAATTTTCTATCTTGTGGAACACTTCTTTGAAAACAAAATTTCACAACTTTTCTTATGGTTCATCTTGTTGTTGGACTAATAAGATCTTGATTCCTTTTCTCGAAGTTACTCTTGATAGGGCAACATATAATTGTCCATGGGTAAATACTTGGTGTTTTACGTACAATCCCACCGTTTTGAGTGATTGACCTTGACTTTTGTTTATAGTCATGCAGAAGCTAACTACAATTGGTAATTGCCTTCTCTTCAGTCTAAAAGGCCATTTCATATCTGCATTGGACATTGTTATTCTAGGAATCACAACATTATCACCAATATTTGATCCTATAATAATTGTTGCTTTTATGCACCACTTCCTTAATTGAGTCACAATCAATCTCGTCCCATTGCAAAGGCCATCTGATTGATTCAAATTTCATAGCAACATAATTGGAACTCCAATTTTTAATTGCAATTCTTGTTTGGCATACTAGAGCACATCAAAGTGTTAAGGAACTCTATTGGATATAGAATGTCATCATCATTTGAAGTCCCTGCTACTTTGCAAGTGCTGTCTGAACTGTAATAGATCTTTGATTTTGATTGCAATTTTTGAATAATGTAGTCATTCAATTCATGTGCTGTATCATTTTTGGCTGTCAATATTGCCCTCTCTCTGATATAATCAACATTGCCTATCTCAGTAGATAGATTCGGAAAAACAACATTCACAATTCTTTCTTCTAGATTTTTGTGTTGAGAAAGTTTCAAATCTTCAGGAATTTCTATAAAGCTTTCATCTTCCGATACTCCTGTTCCTTCACCAATTTGCAATAACCATCTATCAAAAGTAGTCAACTCATCCAATTCTGCATCGCATTGGAAATTCTTTTTCAATCTCATATTTTCTGTTAGCTTCAACGTGGTGACATGTTCCCAAAGGGGAGATGAAGATAAACATGCTTGCATCACATCATATTTTTTCCCCTTTGGTATAACTGGTAAAATCTGTCTAAAATCTCCACCCAGTGCAACAGTTATGCCTCCAAATATTCTATTAGCATTTGACGAATCTTTATCAGACAAAATGTCCGTCAAAGATCTATCAAGTGCTTCAAAGCAATACCTATTTGCAATCAGTGCTTCATCCCAAATTATCAAAGATGTTGTCAAAATCAGTTTTTCCAATTGCGTTATTTTCTTAATATCACATGTACTCTTTTTAGTTACATCCAAAGGTATCCTGAAACGTGAATGGGATGTTCTTCCTCCTGGTAATAGCAAGGCACCAATACCTGACATAGCAATAATGAGAACAATTTTACCTTCAAACTGCAATTTTGATATTATTGTTGACCATAGGAATGTTTTGCCTATTCCACCATGCCCGTAAACAAAAAACGGCATTCCTCTTTCATTATAAACTGAATTAATAATTGAATTTAAATGTGTAATGACTTCTTTCTACTAGTATTCTTTACAACATATACAATAAAACATACATACTTAGTATATGAAAATAGTTGGGCCCAAAGTTTTCTTTACTTACAAAAAATAATTCTTTACATATATCAAAATAACTAGTATAAAAACTTAGCAACGGTGGACAGTAATGCCAATCCTCTCCGCTTGTCGACGTCCCTCCGACCGCTGCTCACCTATGTCCTGCAAAAACATGGAAAAACAACGGGGTGAGCATAAAAATGCTCAGTAAGTAAATCCCTTAACTCTTCTCCTTCTTTGGTTCTTTCCTTACTTAATTCTTTCTCTTTTCTTTCACTGTTTCTTCCTCTGTTTCTTACTCTCACTGTTCTTTTCTTTCTTTCTATTTCTCTTTGTTCTTTCTTTCTTATTCTTTCTATTCTTCCTAACTATGATGAAATTCATGGCAATATGCATGAATAAAATGCATATGCAATATTTCCATTTTCTTGTTCTATTTCTTTTCTTTTCTTTTCTTTTTCTTTCTATTCTTTTCTTTTCTTTCTTGTTTTTTCTTTTCATTTCTTCTCTTGTTTCTCTTTTCTTTTCTTTTCTTTTCTTTTCTTTTCTTCTCTTGGCTTGTTCAAGCCTTCTCATTCTTTCTTATTCTTATTCTTTCTCATTCTTTCTTATTCTTATTCTTATTCTTATTCTTATTCTTATTCTTTCTTATTCTCTCTTATTCTTTCTTTTTCTCTCCTATTCTTTCTTTTCTTATTCTTTGCCAATCGGTCTCAGTTGATGTATGGATTTGGAACCTTGGTCGTGTGAGTGAGTACAGTTCTCATCTACATGCATTCTTGCGGACCGTACAAATTTTTCTTTCTTCTTAGGCCACTCAATTAAGGTGGCGTGCATGTAGGAAATTCTTCTTGGTACAACCCTCATCCACATACACTCTTACGGGTCGTATAATTCTTCTTCTTCTTATGCCACTCAATTAAGGTGGCGTGTATGTGAGAATTTCTTCTTAGCACTCACGGTTCCCCATCACAATAACCTATTCTTTTCTCTTTTTTACCACTCCTTAATTTTTTAATGCTTATTCTTCCTTTCTCTTTATTCTTAGAGTGTTTTATTCTTTCTTGCTTTACTTTTTATTCTTTATGTCTTTATTCTCTATTCTTTCTTAAATTTCTACACATACACAATTATATGCATATGGATGGCTCATGCTTGAAATTCTTACTTGGATGCACTCATGAAATGCAAATATGCAATTTTGCATAAAATTAAGGTTTCTACTCAAACTTATACTTCTCTTAGGCATTTCATCAAACATTACTTGTGCATAAACAAACCCTAATTTAATTATCATTCAGTTTGTTTCTCAACCATCCAAAAATGAGAGAAAATCTCTCTTGTAGCATCACCATACCTACACGGCAAACACACTCCCAAAAATTCCTCCAATTCTTCTAATTTCAACCCATCATCAAACCATCACATACACTTCTCATATTCAAATATATCCAACAACAAGCATAATTCATCATCAATCTCATCTCAATTTCTCAATAACCATAACATATGCATACTTAAAAGAAATCTCTACTCACTTGAATTCTTAAACTTTAACTTGAGTTGGATTTTGAGTGGAATTTACTTACCTTATGCTTGAGTCTTCTCTACTAAGCTCTCTACTCTTGTTGGATTCAAAACTTCTTCTAACCCTAAGCATAAACTTCATAAGAACTCAACTTTTACACAAATAAATCATAGATAAAGAGCATGAATTCTTACCTTTTGAAGTCTTGAATCAAAACCCTATTAAAAATCACTCAAAAGCCCTCAAAATCCTTGGAGGATTGAATGAAAATTTGAGA
The DNA here is from genome assembly GCF_008641045.1 of Pistacia vera. Lineage (NCBI taxonomy): Eukaryota > Viridiplantae > Streptophyta > Magnoliopsida > Sapindales > Anacardiaceae > Pistacia > Pistacia vera. The sequence goes on along the minus strand of NW_022195423.1, from coordinate 650,146 downwards.
GAAAATGGGGGAGTAGTGTGGCTGTGGAATGAAGGAAATAAGGGTTACAAACCCTTATCATCTTATTTTATAAACTCACTTTCCCATTTTGCCCTTACACTTTTGTGGAAATTCCATCCTTGTCCCTTAGTCAATTACCATAATGCCCTCATTTTTATTGTATTCTTTATGAAATTCTACCTCTTTTCACTCCCCACTTTTTCAACTAATTTTGAGTGAAAAGACCATTTTACCCTTAATGCAAGTTTAATACATTTTCTTCATATTCTCTTAAAATAACTTTAATAAAAATTAACTAATGGCTATAAAACATAATTTAAATCATGTACCTCCCTGTTGGGCATTACAAAATGTCTCTCTGTCCATTGTTTAGACCACTATATAATCATCATGCAAGATTTTGTTGCTGTCAATATCGTAGTTCAACTCCTCAACAATCAACTTATTTTGTGTATTTTCAAATTCAGTGCGATTTGGAATTGGTAATCCATGAAAATCAACCATTGTTTTTTGTCCTTTTTAATGAAGTCTTCAATCTCAATCAATGCATGATTGTGTAACTGCTTCGTATTGTATCTCATCGTTCTTATTCCTGTTTTTTTTCCAAAGATTATATGCGATGTCTTCAAATAGTCGATCTGCATTTGCTCACCACAATTTTGCTGGGTTTGCGACTTCATTATATAAAAGAGTTGTTACAAATAGTTGTCGTAACTATGTTCCAATAGCCCATATTGAGGCTTCAGCTAAGTAATCATTCCATTCTCTGTCATCATCTAACAAGCCTAATGCATAACATGCATCTTTGAATGTAGGATATAACCCTCCATTAACAGTTCTAATATTTTCAAATGATGTTGCTCCTCTAACCAAATTTAACAACATTTTGATATTTTTCACCGCTGCCTAAAATTGCAAAGTAAATTCTGCCAATGCATCTTCCACCTCCCCGTTGACTCCATCTCCTTTCTTTGTCATTCCAAACCCATTCTGTTGGGAAGTTAGAATAAGTCAATGATCTCGCCTCTTCATATTGTTGATTGCATTTCATCCACTCTGTTAATTTTGTCTAAGTAACAAGATTGCTCTCTAAATATTTGACTAAATTTTGATTTGGATCGAAGACGACTGTTTGTTCATTCTCCAAGTGGAAAGGAAGTCTTTCAACAACTGGTTCTCTATAGTACATATCAAATTGATATATTCTCCAGCAAGCCTCCATGGCAGAAATATATCTGTAATTGTAGTAATTGCATTTTTCAAAATTATATTTATAACAAATAACAACAAATATATTATATTTTATTCTTCTATGTACATACCTGCAATCGACATAAGCTTTAATTTCATCCTCCTCTGTAGTATTCGTGGATCTAGAACTCCCTTCGTTATTTTTTGCAACCTCCATAGAAACTTTGATTCTGTCAGGTCCTTTGTTGACATACTTGAATAGATATTTGATTGATCTATGCTAGTTACAGATCTCAATGTTTATTTGACCATCTTACTTAACCGTCAGATTTCTATTATAGGAAACAACAAAATGGTTGTCAATTTTGACACCTTTTTTCTCAATAAATGCTCCAGTATCTCACCTTCTATATACTGGGTACCCTTCATCATCTACAGTTGTTGCATTCACAAATTTCTTTGGAAAATGTTTATTACATTTCCCGTTCTCCATGCAGGGTGAACTTGTATTTAAATCTCCACACAGACCATGGATATTGTAGTTCCCAACAACTGCATAAGCAAGAGGATCCTTTTCTTTATCTGGTAATTCAGCAGATATCATCCTATCAATCTTCGATGGCGAAGGATTCCTATATTCACCGCAGACGAAAATCAATACATGTGCATGTGGGAGACCTCTTTTCTGGAATTCAATAGTATAAATAACTGAGAAATATAATAGAATATTGTTAGTAATTGTTGATATATTGTAAATTTCATATTATAAATCATAAATGAACAAATAGTTTAAAAGAAAATATACATATCACTTATAACAGAACTTACTTGCCAGAGTTTCACCAAAATATTTATCAGTCTTTATCTCTTTCATCAGTTCAAGCAATTTCATTTTCATCAGTTCAAGCAATTTCATCTCGAACACTCTACAAACAGCAGTTACTCTGTAACAACTGCTGTAAACTAGTATAATGCATGCATAATAACAATAGAAAATTGGGCCCAAAAACTTTCTTTTCATTATAAGTCATATGTCTTTTATACACAAAGAGTATGGTTTACAAAGAGTCATTTTTAAAAGACAAAACAGGGGAAACAGTGTAGCTATTGCTCCTCGCTTGCCGACGCCCCTCCGACTGCATCATCACCTAGATCCTGCATCCACAAAGGAAAATAACGGGGTGAGCACAAAATAATGCTCAGTAAGTAAAACCCTCTATCTGTCTATCCCGGTATGTATTACTCTTAATTCTTTCCTCACACTTTCTGTTGTTTCCTACTAAACGTCATGGCCTCATCTTACCGGAGGTACGGCCGGATGGCGTTCACACAGCACCATCTCACTCTCCATGACTATCGGGTGGAATTCACACAGTACCAACCCGTTCTTAGTGACTACCGAGTGGGGATCACAAAGCACCTACTCGGTTTTCCTAACTATCGGGTGGAGACCACCTAGCACCTACCCGTTTCTCATGACTTTTGGGTAACGATCACCAAGCATTAACCCGTCTCTAGTCACTGTCGGGTGATGATCACAAAGCATCAACCCACTTCTACTAAATGTTGGATGATGATCACAAAGCATCAACCCACTTATCTAACAACTAACCGGGTAGTGGTCACAAAGCATCTACCCATTTCTACTACTCATCGGGTGACGATCACAAAGCATCGACCCATCTCTAAGGGCTATTCGGGTGGTGATCACAAAGCATCAACCCGATTCCCATAACTGTCGGGTGATGATCACAAAGCATCAACCCATCTCTACTACTCTTCTAATTCACTCTATTCTAGCATTTTTCATTCTCTCTACCCTTAGAGTAGTTGCATCCACCAAGTTCTCTACTCATAGAGTAATTGCATACACAAAGTTTCCTACTCTTTCTTAGGTCACTTTTCAATGCACAATTAGTGCCTATGGATGGTTCATCTCCACTAATGCACTTATGAAATGCCAACATGCAATGTTGCAAGAATTAAGGTTCACTACTCATACTCAAACCTCTATTAGGCATTTCATCAAACAACTCAAGTGCATAATAAAACTCTACTATAACAATAATTCTAAATCTTTCTCTAACCATCCAAAATGGGGAGAAACCCCCTCACATAGCCACATATCCTGCCAAAGAAAGACACTTCCAAAAGGATTCCTCAATACCCTTCAATTCCATCTCAAACTACCTTTCCAACCCACATCTCACTTCTTATATTTGCAATGTATAAACAATCACAAAGCACTAGAAATCTCTATTTAAGCCTCAATAACATGGCATATAACATGTATATAACATACATACATAAGTGCTATCAAAACCCTAATCAAGAAAATTCCCAAATCTCAACTTGGGTTGGGGTTTACTTACCTTGTTATGGAGAGATTTCACTAACTCTTCCTTTCACTTGGTTTGCTTGACTTTTTCTCTACTCTTAAACAAAAGAACAAAAACCCTCAATATTCAATATATACAAAAACTCACAAAGCTTCACAACCAAAGCAAGAATCCTTACCTTAGGATGCCTTAGGTTGATTTTCTACCCCAAATCACTCCAAAAGCCCTTTAAAACTCCTTGATCAAAAGAAAGAGAATTTGAGAGGAAGCAAGAGAGGAGAGTGGCGATGGAGAAGAAGAATGAAGGGTTTGCAATGACTTAATTCCTTTTAATGAAATTTATACACAAGCATTCCCATTTTGCCCTTACTCTTCTTTGGGAATTCTATCTATATCCTTTGATTCATTACAAACACACCCCCATAGCAACATATTCTCCATGAAAATTCCTTACATTTTACTCCCCACTTTTCCTGCTAATTAGGGGTAGAATGGTCAAATTGCCCTTAGGGAAGAAAATATCTAAAACTTAACAAACATTTTGGTCGGCCTGTCGCCGCGGCGAGAAAACTTCTGTCGCCGCGGCGAAACTGTCCAGCAGCTTCCCCGTGGCTTCAACACCTCTTCGCCGCGGCGAAGACTGAAACACTAAACTTCTCCTATTTTCCACCAATTTCAGGGCAAGTATTCAACATAACACTCAATCAAAGGTCAAACAAACAATATTACCAAGAAACCAACTAAAATAAGAGCAAAAGAAGAAACAATAACTACGTACCTCAAGTGGGGCGTTACATACTCTTCCTTCTTCATCACATTGACCAATAGCATTCTATACATATTGTATCTCTAGCCACTTTGGATTACATGTAAATGTCAAAAAAATATCAAGATATCCATGACATATGCAAATTGCCATAGCATCTTTATAATTTTGAATACGATATCATGGGTTGCCAGTGTGAGAGGACGGTAGCAATGTACACTTGCCTATATTCTCTACATTAACATCCCCTTTTGAAATAGCATCCATCAATCCGCTATACAAATCACTTCTTAATTTTTTTTTTTTTTTCTTATCCAACGAAACCTTTCCTCTTCAATAGCCATATATGCATCTATAATGTATTGTTGCAATAGCCTGCCAGATTTCATCAAAGTGTGTGCTTCATTCTATCTATACTGCAATTGAAAGGCATAAAATTGTCTCATAGTTAGTTTATGCCTTGTAGAAGTTTCTCCATCGCCCGATTCTCTATACTTAATGCCAACCCTGTATCCATCCTCTCCATACAGAAACAAAATTGGATAACTTAATGCCATAAAACTAGGATGTAAGTCAGTAATTCTCTGTAAACCATTCTTTGAATGATAAACAATAACATCCTTTCCAACATCCGACAGTCCAACATCACCAACAATTATTCCTGCAATTTCAGATGTAGTTGGCAGATTATACTATCTTTCATCTTTTTCCCTATGGATTTTTAACTGCAAGTGGAGTTCAGGAACATTATTTGATTCAATACAATCCCTAGCAAACCGAAAACTTTTAACCAACTCATTGTTCCTATCAAGCATCAATTTCAATTCTTCGATCAATTCCTTGTCAACATTATTATAAGTTTCTTGCCTTCCTATACAATTCAGTCTGTGACTAATTTCACATTGTGTATCATAGATGTAAAGTTGTGCAAAAGTAGGTTTCTTTCTAGGAGGTGGAAGCAATGTCCCTATACAGTGATAATATTGCCCACAAAGTCTGAAAACATATGGACCACTATTTCTATTGATATCAGTATCAATGTCCCCCCCCACCCCATTGATGTAAATGAGAATATCGAATTGTATATTCTTATCTTGTTTCTGAATATTTTTCCTTTAGAACCACTGTTTATACCCAATAATTCTTTCAACAGTTCAAGTGGTTCTTTCAACAGTGGTAACTCAATTTTCCCATCCATATAGCATAACGAAAATACAGGAGAAGTTATCTTTCTGCTCTTAATTGTACACTCTTCATACCACATGATTGTCCCACAATGCTTGCAATGGTAAGATGGTACACCAAAGTTCAATGGTTCCAAATCCACTAACAATAGAAATAACACTAATTTTAAACAAATATCAAAGATAATGATATTGTTACACAAATGAACAAACTGTAATAATTTGTTATGTAGATATATGTCTAAAGTTTATAACTTACTGTTACATATTTTTGAGGGAGTAAGCTTTAATTTAGATTTTTTTCTTACATAATAATCAGCACCTGCAAAATTTTATGTATAGTTAGTCAGATATCTCAAGAAAATGAAAAGAACATAATTATATAACATAATTTTCCTTACCTCTCTTTTTTTTTTAATACATACATTCTATATCTTTTGTTGTCTTTGTATATGTGGTCATTATTTTCAGAAGGGCCTAAGCAAATTTGAAAACCTATATTTGTTTCCAACACTGATTCTGTTTCATTATTTTATACATCTACATTTGTTTCCAACACAGATTTTGTTTCATTATTCGATACGTCTACACTTGTGTCTAACACCGATTCTCTTTCATTATTCAATACGTCTACATTTGTTTCTAACACAGACTCGGTTTCATTATTTGATGCGTTTCCTGAAATTAAAAATAACAATAGTATAATTGTCATACTGTTACAAAAGGGATAAGAAAACAATAATTGATTTATTAATTACTCTTTTTCTCTTTGATCTAGACATTTTGTCATTCGTACTATCATCGGTTTCAGTTCTAACAGCTTTTGCAGCTCTTTGTTGTTTCAATACAATCATTCTCAATTTCCTATTTTTCGTGTACACTCTTCTTCTCAATTCAACAGCAGTTATATTTCCATAATCAAATTCCAATTTATAGCTTTCTATCATTTCCAAATATAAATATACGTTTGCTGAAACTCCATCAGTAGTCTCCATACTATGCATTTCCACATCAACAAACAAAATTAGACTTGAACGATTTAATATTCACTCTTTCTATTTTTTTTTTTTTATAACACAATTATACACCCATGCTGATAATAATTTAATACAGTGAAGAAAGTGAATAGACATCATATCTTTTAGAATTGCCAAAAAATTAGGTTCGGCAACAACTTACATTTTTATATTTCTGTATTATGGTTCAGCATACCTATAAAAATAAATTTATAAATGATTATTATATACTTATATTTAAATTAATTTTCGGCAAGTAATACAAATATAATAGTATACAACAGTTATATTTAAATCATAGGTCAGTATTACCTTAACACAATTCTAGGGATCTAATACATTTTTCGACATCCAGAATATCAAAAAGTAATAATACACAAATAAATGGATGGACATTGAAAATGTTAATTAATAAATCTATTACAATCAAAACCAAAATTATAATTTGTTAAATGGTTTACTACAACTCTATAGAAGAATTGTAGTCGAGTTTTTTTTAATACTATCATATATTGGTGAACATACTACAATCCTATAACCTAACCAACATAATTCTATGACCAGTATAGAAAATTGCATAATACAATGATATACAAAATTTGAAAGAAAAAAAAAAAAAAAAAAAAAAAAAAAAAAAAAAAAGCTTCATTCCTGTAAAAAGAAAATACTGCAATAATAATTTCAAATTATCTTCGTTGATTGTATATACCTACATCAAATAAAAACAAAAGATATTACAACACATGGACACTAATGAAAAGCACATAACAATCATCTACAAATTGTTATATATATTGCAAATTTAAAAGTAATACATACAGCATTTAAGTATTAAATTGTTAAAAGAATCAAGACCATTACATTACCTTTACCAGTAGATATATTGTAGCTACGTAGAACATTTTTATCTTGTTCTACAGATATAATAAGACCAAACAATCAGGAAAAAAAAAATAGTTCTCTATCTATCTAATATTGATTACATAAATATATTTATATGTATACGAAGTACATAATTGCAATAATTCAATGTATGAATCTGATGCGTGTTTACTACAACATGCAATATGTAGCAGTATACTAGTCGCACTAAGTAATAAAGTGATGGGTAGGATACGTTCCCACGAGGACTGTAGCAAATCACTAAGTTTCCTAATGTTATCAAGTTGAAGAAATCGAAATCTTTGGATTGGTGGGAGAAATTTTTAAAAGAAAAAGAAAACAAAGCTGAAATTAAACAAAGAATATCTTAACTAAGAAAGCAAAAATGAAACACAGAATATCAATTCAAGTAAAACGGGCAGGGTTTTGACTTCGTTTGACTTTATGGGTTAAACCTAAGAGTTACACTATTTTCACATTCATTTGCGATGGTTGTAAATCGGATTCACTAATATGTTAACATACCCTCTCGGGCTATGTTTTCCTATTCAATCTTATTAACAATCCGCACCCAACAAATTGAAAGTTAATAATTCTAAATTCATTAAGCATAAGATCCTAAAGTGATTTCATTAATTCTTGAATCTATCTCTAGCATCCAATACTATAATGTGAAGACCCAAGAAGCCTAACATGATTATTTCTCAATCTCTTCATGTTCATCATATTCAGCATTTAAAAACAGAGTAACACACAACCAAAACTTATTCTATAGAAATAAAACCATCAAGTAAATAACCATATAAAATCCAAACTACAATCAAACCCTAACCCATAGAAAATTAGTTCATAACTAAATTAATACTACACAAACGAAAAATGGAAATAAACAAGTTATACATAATAAAACTGAGATGAAAGAGAAGAGATCTTCCCAAAAAGGAATCTTCTAGCAAAAATCTGAATCTTCCCTTCAATAATCCGCAAAACTACAAGTTTTACTCTAAGAAAAGTGTAAAAACGGCTAAACCTAGAAAGCTCAAAAGTCTCCTTTACAAAAGAAACGTTTTTCCTTTTATACTTAGTCCAAAAACCCAGCCAAAAACACGCACACGCGAAACTGTGCGTTTACAAAACTAATATTTGACTGTCGCCGCGGCGAAGAATGAAAATCCCAATCGTCCTGCCTAACTTCGCCGCGGCGAAGACATTTCTTCCGCCGGGGCGAAGCTCCTTCAAAAGTTCTGAAATTTACAGAACTGCCACTCTGCTTGCCTCTTCGTTCGATTCTTCGATTTTCGGCTCTCTACCTTGGAAACAAGCTTCATCGTGCTTTGTTCTGCTCTGGAACTCTCCTATCTTCTGAAATCCGCTCAATTCTGAGTCAAAACTATCAAATTTTGTCTTTATTCGCTCAAAAAGTACATTTTAACCTGAAACAAGAAAAGTAAAGAATTAAGCACCAATTCAGGTAAAAATGCACTAGAAAGTACCTGAAATCCGACAAAAAGATCAAATAAAAACTGTATAATTTACGGATTATCAGAATCACTAAACATTTAATTATTGCAATAGTACAATGTATCAATCACTTCATATTAACATAAATACTTTGAATGTTTTCTATTAATTTCACATAACAAATGAAGACTTCGACTCCTAGAATGCACATAATAGGTTGAAAAGGATCCGAACCCGAAGCAAAGCCTCTTCTTCATAAGAATCAACAACAAATATAATGTCCTCCATATAGCTACAGAGTAACGAGTTTCACCAATATGTGGGTGTTAGAGTATATGCCCTAGAGCCAATCAATTATTGTAGAATTGACTATTTGTAATAATGTTCATTGATCAATAAAAGGCATTTTATACTTAACGCATAAATCATCATTGTATGTATTGATATATGTCCTTAGAATGGTAGAACCGTGACGAGGGTATCAAGTGTTTCAAATCTTGATAGTAAGAACCCTATGAGCACATATGGTGGCCATTCTAGAAACGTCCGTAGCCTAGTATTATTCTAAAGTAAGGGCACAGATAATATGATAAGGCTATCATAGTGTTGAACGACCCTATCGAAAGGCAGTGACTGATCTCACTTGTCAAGGTTGTTTTGTGACAACCTGGTGCAACACATGGGTGCTTGCTGTAGGCATGTTCACTAGACTGACCCATCAGAGAATTCCATATGGATGGTAACCCCAGTGTCTATGGAACAAATCCTCTAATGAATGGTGATGCATGTGATCCTTAGACTTGAGATCACCAGAGCGCCTTGTGTACCAATTGGTGTAGTTTGACACTAGCCTAACACAGTTCTATTCAAAGCTATCAATACGGTAGTAATTAGCTGCATCAAGGAGTGTATCAAGACTATGGTGGATCGACAAAGGATTCATCACTCCCGGGGACGAGGGGAAGTTATCTCACGAAGCAATTCAGTAAATGGCAATGACACTAAAACTGTGGCCACAGTGGGATTGAGTTGTTGCTCTATCCAGTTTATAATACAGGTCATTGGTCCAGTAACTGAATACATAATATCGAGAGTAATCAAGGTTGACACTATTTCTATGCCCCGGTCTCGTCGAGATAACGAATGATGAAAGGATCGGATTGTACGGTAACCATATCGTTAACAGGTAGCTACTTCGCTGAATCCGAATCTATCGGGTGGCCATGATGCCTTGCTAGGGGCCAATCTTGGTCTGTGTGTAGTGAGACAATTAATTGGTGTTAATCGTAATACTACACACTACCGATATGATAAGGAGCCTACGGGTCACACACATAGAAGATAATTTAAGAACCAGTTTACAAGAAGGGCATTTTCGTCCTTTTTAGGCGAAAAGGTATTTTGGTAATTTCACAGTGCAATTAAATTTGCTGAGGTCGTAGCCTTTATTTAATTTGATATTAAAATTAAATAAGTGAGATTACGTTTAAATATGTGTTCGCATATATTTAAACAAATTATCATTATTGTTAAATGTTAATATATTATATATATTAATTGAATTTAATTGAGATAATGATAATGAAAATAAAATATCTTAAAGGGGTTGTTTGGATACAAGGAGTTGTTTGGGTTGGTGCCCAAGCCCATTCCATGATGGAATATGGTATAGTGTTGCACTATATAAGTGCAACACTTTGTGAAATAAAATAGAGATTTATTTTTTCATCCAAAACAAAACTCCAGCCCCCTTTTCATTCTCTCCTATGCCAGATTCCTTTTGTTTGGGAAAATTTTTTGATTAATTTCTTCTTGGTTCTTAAAGGCTAAAAAGGATCTAGCAAATCTCTCTTTAATTCCTTGGGGTTGTCTTCGTGTGGACCACATTGGTTCGATCCTACTCTTGGGTTGGTAGCGAAATACGTTCAGAGACAAGATTGGAGGAGCCTCCAAACGTGCATATGATTTCTAAACTTTAAACTGATTTTTCTGTAGATTATATTATAATGTATAAACTGTATTTTTTGTGCCCTGATCTTGGTTCTAAGGAACGATCTATCATGTAAATTATTTTGTTTTCTACTACCATAGATGATCGTTTCCTAACATTGGGAACCCCCGACGTGCTATCAGCAAATCCATGACAAAAAGCCAACTTTGATGTCTTAGAATATTTAAAAACCAAAAAATATATTTTTCCGGTATTATCAAGACTTGCCCTTGATCTTTTCTTTGTTCCTGTCTCAACCGTCTCATCCGAACAAACATTTTGTGCAAGTGGAAGAATTTTAAACGACAAGAGGACTAAACTTTCACCAAAAGTGATAGAAGTTCTCACATGTCTTCGAGAATGGGAACGGTCGCACCATTAGGATCAATACGAGGTTGTCAACAATACTTTAATAGAATCATTTCAATTTTGTAATTTAGATGATACAAATGAGGGAGGTCCTAGTCAACCCTCAAATTAGTTGTTTTATAAATTGTAACTTTATAATTTGTAAATTAATTGTCAATTAGTGCACTCTTTTTTCCTTAACAAGTTTTTGTCCCAATTGGGTTTTTCTTGGTAAAGTTTTTAACGAGGCCATAATTGTTGTAATTTCTTATTTCTTATTTTATTTTTTGATAAATGAATAAATCTAATTTTTCTTATATTACAATTTAATTGTATTAAAATTGAATTAATATTTGAAATGTTAACAAAAAAATTAATTGAATTGAATTATTAATATTTGAAAAGTTAGCTAAAAAAATTACAAAAAAGAAAAAAAAAATTGAGCCAGCCTGCACAAAAACCCGCTAGGTTAGGGTTGGCAGGCCGGGCTGGGCCAACCCTTCTGGCCAAAGAGGCGGGCCTGGTTGTTGGCGGGCTAGGTTAGGCCCGGCTAACCCGGCCCGCAATTTTGCTTAACCCACCACAGGCCGAGCCGGGCGGGTTATTTTTCCGCCTTTATGTATAATTATTTTTTAAAAGTTTGTTTTTTCTTCGTTTTACTTGACCTTGTTAATTCGGAGAGATTTTTCTGAGTAGCTGAAGATTTTTGCCCTATCTTTAGTTGACCAATCAGATGTTGCCATCTCACCGCTTTTAAATATCTAGCATACTGAATGTCGTTAATTTACTAGCCTTTGAGAGGGGTTTGACACAATCAACTTTTAAAAATCTAATTATTATCCCTTTTGCATCTAAAAAGTTTCTAACTAAATTGTGTTTTTTTTTTTTTTATTTATTTATAAAAAACAACTATAGTTATCTTAAGGTTATTGTAGTAATACTTACAATAGCTCCTAAAAATCGTTATAATTTGGAGTTATAGAATTTAAGCTATAAAAATCATTAAAAATATATCCTAAAATATTAAAATCTCTTTAAATTTTATAAAATTTTCAAATATGTTCACTGAAAAGAATTCTCTATCCATTTTTAAAATACATAAATGTCAGTACTTAGTTGAAGTCAACTTGGGCTTTGTCAGGGCACAGCGAGCCATATACGATTGGTCGTGCACCATTCCGTCGATTGTCGGTGGTGGCTGACTGCTAGCAGTGGCTTGGGATGGGTGGGGGTGATTTTGTTACAAATTAAAGTTTTATACGGCTAAGGTGTTTTAGCAAAATTTCAAATTTAAGGGGTTAAAAGAAATTATTTAAAAAATAATAATAAAAATATTATTATATTAAAATTTAAAAAGGAGGGCAATTAATAATCTATATAATATACCCACTCATTTATCCTCCCAACCAAACATATAAGTATAACCTACTCACCAATTTATTCCAACCAACCAAACACATTTCCCTAAACATTCCCAGTAATTTTCAAGATAATCTATCTTTTCATTAATATAACATCACCCTGTAATAAAACATTATATGAACCAAACACATCCTTGAAGGTATTATTCAGGAGTTTGATTTACTTTGACTTCTAATAAAGATGACCACTAAAAGCTTATCTGATCATTATCTTGAAAGCCCAGGGATTAATTCACTATGATGCCCTTGAATCATAGTGGTAGTGTAGATTTTCTCTTTAAAAAGATAACCAACTTTCAAAAAAAAGTAATTTAAGGTTGCAACTTTTATATTAAATATTAATTACTTAAACGGTTGAATGACATTTTTCAACCTAAACTTTGGTGAATATCGATTTTCCCACCTTTGGTTTTAGAAATTAACATTTTTTTATTTTTCCACTTTCGTTAGTGAAACTATTATCTGACAAGTGTACAATGTAAAAAGAGACTATAATGGCTCCGTTTGGTTGGTTTTTGGGAATACTATTATTAGTATTCCTAAAAAAGTTAAACAATAAAATGCCCAAAAACTCACAATATTATCTAATATTATTCAACTTTTTTTAAACCCTCTAAATTTGTTAATTTAATTAAATACCCATAAATATTTTTTTTCAAAATTGCAAAAACACCCCTAAACCCACATTATACCAGATTCTGGCCACCACTGCCAGAAGTTGGTCGGAATTTGATATAATGGCGCACTACCGGGTGAATCTAGCCGGTAGTGCGCCGATCTAGCCTTTTCCGACCAGATCCACGGTGGATCTGGCCGAAAAAGGCCAGATCTTTGGCCGTAACCAAACGTCAATGACGGCCAACATATGGTCGTCGTTGACCATCAACGACAATCGTATCTTTGGTCGTCGTTGATGAGCAAATACGGCCAGATCTAGCCGTCAATGGCCAAATCTAGCCGTAGATCTGGCCTTTGTCGACCAGATCCACCGTGGATCTGGCCGACAAAGGCCATATCGGTGCACGACCGGCAAGATCCAGTCGATCATGCGTCGATACGGCGACTCCGGCCACCCTCCGGCTGTGGTGGCCGGCTGTGATTATTCAATGGGTGGGTTGGGGGTGTTTTTATTAACTTTCAAAGTTTTATTATAGAGGTGTTTAGTAAATAAACAAACATAGGGGGTATTCATATTAATTTCCAAATCCTACATCGTAATACCCGCCCAAATCAACATTTTTTAACTTTTTTCAAAAAACTTTTCTAAAAAATGCAAAAAAGTGAACCAAATGGAGCCAATATCTTTTACTATTTGACTTTTTAGTTTTAATGGTTTAATATAATGTCAGCATAGACAATTACTACTATACCCACATTGTTATGATGAATTGATGAATATATCCTCAACTTTATCTGTGAACATAAATCACTAATTTGTCCTTTTAGTTATAAATTAAAAAATTATGAATAAAGATAGGCTGACAAATACTTTTTACTAACTTTCTCTCACAAATGCAACATGGTTACATAACAGCTCGCAATTGGTTAGTTTGCACTTGGTCAAGCGGGACCCATTGATGGATGGACAGAACCCATTATGAGCTGACACGTCGTGTTTACGAGAAAAAGTTAGTGCGAAGGGCTTGTTAGCCTAGTATTACCCAAAAATTATTTTAAAATAGTGAAGTTACCATTGCCTTTTCATTGTGTAGTGGTAAGAAAGGTGTGAAATTTTCAAACCAATAGAAAACCATCCCTTGAGCACAAACAAAGCATCTTGTTCAACCTAAAACAAGCCTAAACTTCACCATTTTTCACCCTCTTCATCATCATTCATCAGTTGGATCTCTCCTCTATATCTATACTACGGTACCTTCTTCATTAAGAACACACTAAAGCCATTTACACTCTTAAAAGAGCCATACACACAACATTTTTCATCATCTCCCTAAACCATGATTATGCATAACCCATGGGCCATGGCAAACCTAAATGAAGATCTAATATGATTTCAAAAAAAACATTGCAGGTGCTGTAGAAAAGCATATATTGGGACCTCCAACTTAGAGAGAAACTCACAAAAGCTATGCTTTTACCATCCTTTAAATTTGTATGGATATTATTGATTTTGGGTGCAGTATGATGAAGAAATAGTTTGAATTGGTTCAACAAGAGCTTCTCAATGAAAACAGTCGAATGAACAACCAATGGCAAAAAAAAAAAGAGGGATTTATGTCTATGAGGACCAGGTTTGAGTATTTGGAAGTTGTTACAGTTAATGTACAGGACCTGGAAGCTGTTAAGATGAATATTCATCCCACAATCCTTGATTGTAGGGCTAGGTTCGGGCCGATTTCCATGTCTATTGATCAGAGATTCCGTTTAAAAATCTTATTCAGTCTTTCTTGGAAAGTCTTTTATCGAATTCAAAAACTATGTTAATTAGTTCTCAAAGCAAGTAAAAAATCCATTTTTTGGGGTAAAGAAATCCAATTCTAACGGGAATAAAGTGACCAAAGTGGTAATCTTAGAACTTCGATAGAAGCAGTCACTCTAAGTCAAAGGGCAATGTAAACTCCCTTAAGAAAAGGCATGGATTCAGAAGTACTAAGGTTCCATAGTTTCTAATTCTTTAAATTTATGTCTTCATATTTGTTATAACCTGAGTCTAAACAGATCAATACGTAACTCAATCCAACACAAACAATATTCAAAGAAACAAATCAAACACACACACAAACAAGGCAAGATTTACTGTGGTTCACCTATCCAATAATGGATATATTACATCCACGTTGAGCTCCGAAATATGGAGACTCACTGCACTAGAATTATCCAACAATTACACCAAGAATTACACACTTAATCTGCCAAATCAGAGCAACAATTTAACCCAGGCCTAATCACTAAACAACTCCCTGTAACCTACAAGAAATCAGAGAACTAATGCTAGCCTCAAGAAGAAAACGCAACCCTCTCACAAATCTGCCCAAATTTCAATGAGAAAGACCCCAGCAAAAAAGACCCCAAATCAATTGCTCATTCAGCTCAAAAAACAGACCCGGAACGAAGAAGACTCAAAACTGAAACTATACATTGATTTTTTCCCTCTTTTATATCAAAGAATATCAACAAATATGGGCCGTAGGATCTGCCTTGATCTAACGTTCAGGATTCATTCACTCAACTTAAATGGAACGACACAGTTTTGGCTTCATAAAACTTACAGTCTCCACTTTGAAGCCAACATTCTGCCTTCCTTTCTTCTGCTGGACCTCCTTCAGTGCAGTAAGTTATACCCATATTTCTTTTCAGCTCCAGAAAAAATGGTTAACTGATGTGAAGTAAGTTCAAGCAATGCTTGAACTTGGCGGTGGTTACAACTTTGGTTCCCGTGTCTGTTGGATTTTCTTCAGTTGGCACCTTCAGAAGATTAATTTTTCCCTTTGCAATCAGGTCTCTGATGAAGTGGTGCCTAACATCAACATGTTTAGTTCTTTCGTGGTACACTAGGTTCTTACTCAGGTGGATGGCACTCTGACTATCTGAGTAAACTGTTGCTGTGCCATTCAGCAAATTTGCTTCTTTCAGAATTCCCTGTAACCATGTTGCTTCCTTGAATTCATTTGAAACCGCTACGTACTCTGCTTCAGTAGTTGAAAGTGCAACTAGTGGTTGCAACTGTGCTTTCCAGCTAACACAGTTGCCTCCCAATGTAAAGTAATATGTAGTAGTGGACTTCCTAGAGTCTTGATCACCTGCAAAATCTACATCTACATGCCCAACCAGATCAAGTGATACATATATTTTACAGAAAATTAAACCAATCTGTACAGTGCCATTAATGTATCTCAGCAACCATTTTAAAGCATTCCAATGTTCATTTCCAGGATTTGACATAAATCTTCTCAATAGTGATATTGCATATGCTAAATCTGGTCTGGTGCTTATCATGGAATACATTACAAAACCTATGGGATTCGAATAAGGGACATTTTCCATTTTCAGCATATCAGATTCTGTTTTTTGGGGATTGTGACTTACTAAGTATGAAATGGTTTGCAAGGGGCATTGTTAACACTTTGGAGTCAGCCATGCCAAATTTAGAAACCAATTTTTGTAAGTATGAAGACTGATGAAGTTTAAGGGTATTTGCACTTCTATCTCTATCAATCATCATTCCTAGGATTTTCTTTGCCTTCCCTAAGTCCTTCATGTCAAATTCAGTATTTAATTTGGCCTTTAATGCATTAATCTGAGACATGGACTTACTAATTAGTAACATGTCGTCTACATATAACAGAAGATATATTGGCATGTTATTGATACAGGCAAAATAGAAACAATTGTCATACATGCTTCTAGTGAATCCACTTCCTACTATGAATGCATCAAACCTCATATACCACTGCCTAGGGGACTATTTAAGTCCATATAGAGATTTATTCAGTGAGCATACATAATCAGGCAGTTTTTTATCCTTAAATCCTATGGGTTGACTCATGAATATTTTTCCATCCAACTCACCATGCAGAAAAGCAGTTTTAACATCCAATTGTTCATCTCTAAGTCATATTGTACAACAATTGCTAGCATGAGTCTAATCGTTTTAAATTTAACTACTGGTGAAAAAATATACCTGCCCTCTGAGTGTAGCCCTTAGCCACTAACCTAGCTTTAAATCTTGGTGGATCTGATTTATCTATCCCTTCTTTCAGTTTGTAAAGCCACCTACATTCCACCAACTTCTGATTTTTTGGCTTTAGGACAAGTGTCCAAGTGTTGTTCAAGTGCAGTGACTCCATCTCCTCTTCCATAGCAGCCACCCATTCTTTGTTGTCCCTTGATCTCATTGCCTCAGCATAAGTGTGAGGTTCTAATTGGTGTACCTCTGAACCAGCCAAGAGTGCTGTATAAATCAAGTCAGCATAGCTGTACCTTGTAGGAGGTCTAATTTCCCTCCTAACTCTATCTCTGGCTAACTGATATTGGGCTAGATCACCATGCTAGTCCACTTCAGCATTTTTAGGAGGGTCTTCTTAATCCTCCTGCTCTTGGGTTTTCTGTGGCTGATCTTCAAGTGGACTAGTCTTATCTATTTAAATGTGTTGGTCAGGATTAGTTACAGGCTCCACCTCAAACTGAATTATCCCAGTTTGCTAGAATTTTCAAAATCTTCTTGTGAGCTACCGGCATTGTCAGTACTAGATTTGCAAGGAAAAACAACTTCATTGAAAATCACATCTCGACTAACAATCACTCTAACCCTTGGGGTAGCCCTTTCCCACAGCCTATAACCCTTGGTTCCCTCTTGATACCCTAGAAATACGCACTTAACAGATCTTGGCTCTAACTTTCCATCTCGGGTATGTGCATATGCAACACATCCAAATACTCTTAGGTGTTCAAAAGATGGTCTCCTCCCAGACCACCTCTCTTCAGGGCAATTAAAGTCTATGGAGGTTGAAGGACTTCTATTAATTAGATAGGCTGTTGTACCTAGTGCTTCCCCCCAAAAGGTTTTTGGTAGACCAGCTGTGAATAAAAGGCATCTAACCCTCTCTAGTAGGTTTCTATTCATTCTCTCAGCAACCCCATTCTGTTGAGGGGTCCCCCTAACTATCCTATGCCTCAAAATTCCCTCTTCTACACAGTAAGAGTCAAACTCCAGGTTGTAAAATTCCAAACCGTTGTCTGTCCTAAGGGTTTTCACCTTCCTATTAACTTGGTTTTCAATCAAGTTTTTCTAGCCTTTAAACTTAGTTAAGGCTTCATCCTTAGACCTAATGAGGTACACCCATACCTTCCTGCTATAATCATCCACAATGGAGAGGAAATAGCAATTCCCTCCATGTGTCATATCCCTTTCAGGACCCCAAAGGTCCGCATGCACATAATCCAAACCTTTTTCAGCAAGATGAGTTCCCTTTTGGCAACTCATTCTGTGCTGTTTACCCAATACACAAACTTCACAGAAACTTAACTCAGATATTGACTCCTTACCAAAGTAGCCTTGCTGGCTTAAAACAGTCATACCATTCTGGCCTATGTGGCCAAGTCTCAAATGCCATTTCTCTGCAGCAAAAAGGTTAGTAGATAATAAAGCAGAATTAACAGCAGATGCATAATGTTGGCCACACAGAATGTACAGTCCATTTTGTTTGACCCCTTCAAGCAATATGTCATTATTTTTATAAACTACTATGGACCCTTTTTCTGCCTTGTAACTACATCCAGCTTCATCCAATGTTCCTAACGAAATCAGGTTTCGTTTAAGGTCAGGTATGTACCTCACTCTGGTTAACAATATGAATTTACCATTATTTAACCTAATGGTTATGTTTCCTATGCCTTGGACCTTACAAGAGTGATTGTTACCCATGAACACAGTTTCTAACTCTCCTTTCCTAAAGTTTTGGAACCATTGAATGTTTGGGCTCATATGAAAGGTGCATCCTGAATCTAGGATCCATTCCTTACTGCTAGCTTGGTTTGAGACTGTGAGAGCTTCTGAAATTTCAATATCAGTACTAGTGTTGGCTAATTACTCTCTGTACTATGTTGTTTTTGTTTCTTTATCTAGTCATAACAGTTCTTCTTAAGATGGCCTGGTTTAATGAAAGCACTTTTTGGTTTCTCCGTTAGTCTTATTATTCTTCCATTTCTTCTTAGTTTTAGAGTCATGTGTTGTTGAACGTTTTTACCATTATCCCTTCCTAATTGTACTGACTCTGTTCTACCTCTGACAAACAAATTATTCCCATTTCTTTTCTGGATTCTCAACTCTAATTCTCTAGATTTGAGGCTAGCTACAATCAGGTCAACATTGGGAACTGTCCTAGTGTATTGTAAAGCATTTTTCACTACTAAATACACATCAGGCAAGGAATTCAAAAGTATCATTACTAAACTAGAGTCTCCTAACTCCTGATCTGTACCTTTCAACACTAATGTCATCTTAAGAAATTTATCAAGATTTTCTTCCACAGACTTAGTTACATCCATCTTATAAGAGAACAAAGCACCTTTAAGAAATGCTACATTAGGTGCAGACTGTAAAGAATATAGGGATTCGAGTTTACCCAAAAGTGTGAGCGATGTTTCCATGCCGTCTACCTTTCGCAGGATAGCATCGGACAGGTTCATTATGATCAGATTATAGGCCTCCTTGTCAACTTTAGACCTCTTTTTCAGTTTCTCTTCAGACCACTTTGTGGTGTTTTTCTCCAGAGCAAGCCCTACCTTATTGTAGGAAAGAAAAGCCTTCATCTTCTTCTTCCACGTGTTGAAATCGATCTTCCCATTGTATTAGGAGATCTCCATACGAGTAGCACTCATAATTTTTTGTAACTGTAACAGTAACCCTAGACAAAGATTTCAAGATTTTTACTCCCTGGCTTGTGTTTGTGACCCAGACTCTCGAATTTACCCAAACTCAGCAAGATTCGAAGTCCTAATGATCTAGAGACCTTTAAATTGAAAAACCCTCAAATTCTGACAAACCCTAAATCTCCAATTTGTCACTAATTAATCGATCTCTAAAGTTTGTGACCTAGACTCACGAATTGACTCAAGACTCAGCAAGATTCGAAGTCCTAATGATCTAGAAACCTTTAAATCGAAAAAACCCCCAAATTCTGACAAACTCTAAATCTCCAATTTGTCACGAATTAATCGATCTTAAACCTAGATACACCTTAGGACTTTGGCTCTGATACCACTGTTATAACCTGAGTCTAAACAGATCAATACGCAACTCAATCCAACATAAACAAGATTCAAAGAAACAAATCAAACACAAACAAACAAGGCAAGATTTACTGTGGTTCACCTATCCAATAACGGATAGATTACATCCACGTTGAGCTCCAAAATATGGAGACTCACTGTACTAGAATTATCCAACAATTACACCAAGAATTACACACTTAATCTACCAAATCAGAGTAACAATTTAACCCAGGCCTAATCACTAAACAACTCCCTGTAACCTACAAGAAATCAGGGAACTAATGCTAGCCTCAAGAAGGAAATGCAACCCTCTCACAAATCTGCCCAGATTTCAACAAGAAAGACCCCAGCAAAAAAGACCCCAAATCAATTGCTCATTTAACTCAAAAAACAGACCCAGAACGAAGAAGACTCAAAACTGAAACTATACACTGATTTTTTTCCCTCTTTTATATCAAAGAATATCAGCAAATATGGGTCGTAGGATCTGCCTTGATCTAACATTCGGGATTCATTCACTCAACTTAAATGGAACGACACAATTTTGGCTTCATAAAACTTTCAATATTCCTAGCCTAGTAAAGAGGAAGCTACCCCATTTGTTCCTTGGTTGATGAGGAAAATTTTCCCATGATCATAAGTCTTTGCTGTGAATCAAGCTCCCCCTTAGATTCGGGATAAGTAAACTAGCACGAAAGGTATCACGCTTCAAGAGAAGTAGAACTAAAGCTTCCTTACAGACTGATTTTCTTACATGGATGAAGATTCTACAAAAGATAATGTAAAAGACTCCACACTTCCTCCCCTTTCAAAAAGACTACCCTACCCGAGGGTTAGTAGCTAGCGAACCCCCAAACTAATCAACATTCCTACCTAGCGCTACACGTAGGCTGTAAACCCCGTGTCAGCGTTCCGATGCTATAAGGTATGTAATTCCACCCTTAAAATGATTTTTCATCAATAAAAGGGTAAAATGGTCATTTTGCATGCATTATGAGACGTGAATGTTGTAAAGTGTTAGGAATTGATGATACTGATAAGAAATATGGTTAAAGGGTCATGAAGGAGATTAGTAGGGTTAAACGGCATAAACGGTTCCTAAGAGGTATAATGATCTTTTCACAATAATTTATAGAAATCAAGTATCCATAAAAGTGTATTATGAGTAAATTAATTAATTATCTTATGGAATTACTTGGTCACCAAGTAGAAAAGAGAAGTCAAATGGCATTAAAGGAGTGTAATAATTATGTTGTAGTAGAAATAACCAAAATACCCTTATATGCAAAATTTATACCAAATGACCCTTATATCTAACTTTTGATGGCCAATCCCATTTGGAAATTAAAAAAATGAAATGTTTATAAGATTTTTTTTGGTTAAGTCGGCCAACACTCTTTGAACACCAAACTTTCTTCTTCAAGTCTTATCTTCCTCCATTAAAGGCTTTAATTCAAGCTCTCTCTCTCAAAATTTTCATAGGATTTCAAGTTGATTTTCGAAGGAGATCACCATCCACACTTAAAGAACTTCAATTTCAAGGTTTAAGGTGAGTTTTAAAACCCTAGTTTGTTGTGATTTTTAGTTAAAAGAGAAATTCATAAGTGGTTATGTGTATAAAGTAGAAAAGTTGAACCTTTGGAGCTAAGGTGGAGTGTATTTGTGCTTTGAATACTAAGGTAAGGAAAAAAAAAATCTCCCTTATGACTACAATTGGTAACACCTAGGGTTGATGAAACTTACATTTATTTATGTTAATTTGAGTGTGATGCTATGTTCTGGTTATGGATTGTTTAAATGGGTGTGTTGATTGGTGTATGTGTGCATATGGAGGATGATTATGCCAATTAAGAGATTTGTAGTTGGACGATGTTTTGGCACTTTTTGGTTTTGTAAAAAGGGAGGTTTTTATGGCCTTTTATATTTAGAGTGATGTGGCAAATATTATGAATGTACAAACGAAGGTGACATGGTTAAAAATGAATAGAATTCGGATTTGGCTTTTTAAGACTTATACTGTACATGCTTCGCTGAATCAGTCATAACTAAAGTTGTAAAAGTCGGATTGAGCTGATTCTTGAAGTATTAAAAATTTGAGAAATAGACCTAAAACGTTTATGTTTTAGCCAAGAATCAATTCGAATTAGAAGATGAGGAAAAAATTGCTTGAAAAGTGATGAATTGTATGGCATCCACCTCCTTAATAAAAATTCTCATCATTCTTATAATTTCTAATAAACCACTGAATAATCTTACTGTTGAAGTTCGTTGTGTTTTATGAGAAATCAAATGAATTAAGTTAATGAATTTAATAGGAAGATATTCACGTTAAGGAGTTTTGCAGAATTTATTGATGAATTGTGCAATTGGCCAAGGGTACATGTTAAATGAATGAATAGTATGATTGAGCGTGGGAGATGTTATCCCATATGTTTGCATCATGATGATAATGCATATAGCTTATTTAGTTGACTTATGAAATGTTAAAGAATGAATTTCATGAGTCTCTTGAGGTGTAAATCAAGATCAGAGGAATGGAATCTTTGTGAAAACCATGAGTCCTTTGAGGTGACAACCAAGAACAAGGCAATGGTTCAAATGAATCCGATCGGATAAGAAAGACTAATGAAAATGTCAAGTACGTAGACAAAAGAAATAGGCATGTCATGTTTATGAATATTGCATAAGTCATATATGTTCTATGTTATATTATGTATGGTTATGTTATGATTTATGTTTATGAGGAAAGTCCAAAGTGTTTGACATGTTTTATGAACTTGATAATGTCAATGAATGAAGGTCATGTCTTGTAGGTAGGTAAAGTCCTAAGTAATATGCTTGTATAATGAACCTTAATAGTTTATAAATGGTCATATTACCTTACTGAGTGATTAGCGCTAACCCCACGAAATTTTTAAAATGTTTTGCAGGTAAGGATTAAAGCTTGAAGCTAGGAGAGACTACTGGGGAATGACATGCGCATGAATGAATGCTTTTGCTATGTTTTGAGTTTTGATGTAAAATAATATCAAATGGTTTTTGGTTTATGGATATTGAAGTAAATATGTTTTAATAAACCTTGTATGACCATTTCCTTGTCAAATGAATGAAAAAGGTTAAATGATTTTAGTAAATGATATTATATACTTATTTTATTAACTCCGTAGGAAACTAAATTTCTTGAATCATTTTATGGATATGGGATGTTTGATAATATGCTTAAAAAAAAAAAAAAAAAAAAGATAAAACAAACAAAAGTAAGGTTTTGAAACAAACTCATTTCCTAGGCGTGTCTTTTCTAAGTTCTCAATGGCTAAGGGATACTTAGGAAATACCCGGCTAGGGAGGGGTTTTACATAGGTGTAAGAAGCTATTTCAATCGACAGATTCAATTATCTTGGATCCTATTATTACAAGCATAAAAGGGCTCACCCTTATTTCGTTCGCTGGTTCAGAGCCAAGCCTTTATCGCAAATCTGCCACCGAAAAATAGTTATTATAGAGCATCCTTCTGTGACTCCAAGACTAAAAACATTTCTTTTGGTATTGACTTATGAAAGGGTTAACGAGAAAATTCCTATTTCTTACCGCAGAGTGAGTACTTTAATATCAGGATGTCTAGATAAAAGAATTATTTTATACACACACACACTCTCTCTCTCTCTCTCATACACACACACATATATTTATATTTATTTATTTATTTATATCAAAACGTCCTAATATAAATTTGGTGAAGACCATATATATTCACTTTTGGATTCATTACATTAAACTAACACATATATTTATATTTATTTATTTATTTATATCAGAACGTCCTAATATAAAACATAGCTACCCTTAAGGTCCCAAACCCTGGAATATTTCCTTGGTGTCTAGATGATTTCTTTTTCTTTTTGGTTGATACCAAAAAATTCTTTAAATATTCCTACTTGTTCACTAAATTCTACACTAGGGGTTACTTCCGTAACCTAAAACCTTGATAGCCAAGTAACTATTATCCCAAAAAGGTTGCCCCATAAACCTTTGACCTCTTGGTTGAAACTAAGGGTTTATACCACTTAGTTCAATCCTTGGGGTTAGGTTTCTAGTTGCTTACATTGAGGTCTTTTGTATAGTTACATTATTAGGCACTTGATTTCTTTAGTGTTTCTACGATTATGGTTCTAATGCCATGTTTATCTATCTACATAACAGGAAGAGACTCTCTGTACACAATGTTGTCACAGTTTGTAATTTGTGATCCTATAAGTTGGGATGAATACTTATCCCGTCTTTTATATCTTTTCTATTTATAGCTAATAAAAAGGCAAAAGGAAGGAGAGGAGTAGAGGATGACCCAAGAAAGAGATGCTTCTGGAAGCATCTCAAACCAGTTAGGCTATAGTAGTACATGGTGTTGGAATGCGAACACTTTTTGGTAATTGATGAAGAAAATGCAATCAAGAGGAAAAGGCAAGCAAGAAGAAAAGACAAACAAAAAGAAAAATGAATTTAAGTTTAGGCAAATTTCTAGGTTAGGAATTTGTAATTGAGAATAATTGTTTTCCTTTTCTATTGTGAGATGTATTAGGAAAGAAGAATTAGTTTAGGACTTTATTTAAGTTAAAATATGAGAATGATTCAAATTAGAGGAGTTCTATTAGGAATAAGAATATGAATCCTAGTAAAATAAGAGTGTCTTATTTTACCTATAAATAGGAGAGTTAGAATCAATTTAAGGTTATGAGATAGACAAGTAAAGAAAAAGAGAATGTGAGGATACAAGGGGTTTTAATGTAAGGGTACTCAGGGGTATTAAACACCATAGGAACAAGATGTTTAGCTGAAGAATTAGAGGATCCAACAATCGCTCAGAATGAAGGTTGATGGTGTGATGAAACACTTGTATTATATTCATATTATTATAGTGAAAACCATCTCATTCGTGGATGTAGACAAGTTATACTGAATCACGTAAAATATCTTGTGTCTTTTTATGTGTTAGTATGTGCTGTTCTTTAATTTTAATGTTTTTTTAACTACTCCGATTTTCAACACATGGTATATAATATCATCTCATGAATTTCTGGAAAAGTATTAATATATATGAAGTTATGGACCATTTCCTTATATATGAGCTCAACTTTAATAGTGTGAACTGGTAATTTTGTAGAGATTAGGAACTTGAGGAACTTAGAACGTGTTTTGGCAAGGGAGGAAGAAGTTAAGAAAAGAGCAATAGTGCAGAAAGCTGTCTATAGTGGCCCACAAATACGGTATTTGTCAAAGGATGGTAAGCATTCTCTGATTTGTTATTGATCTGAGTTCTCTAGAAAAAATGACCTCCAACTATAGATTGTACACCGTTGTCAATACTTAAAGCATTTTATACTTATTTATAAATCTCTCGCACAGGTTATTCGTATTTGGAAATCAGTAAAGGCGCATCCTTTCGGTTAGATATTTCAACCACACCTACTCCTTGTAAGTTCACCATATCTAAGATGGTTGCAAGCTAATATTTTTTGGTAAAAATGCTGGTGTATATCAGTATTCATATTGACGGCTATATAAACTACGAATTCATCAGCCATCACAATGGTGTATATGAATGCATGTTTTACCCTTATATGTGTTGACCATTTTCATCTATAACTTGATTTGATGCATTTTTTTCCACTTAAAACTAAAAATCGGTCACTTACCAAAATTTTCTTTTTGGAATCTAAAACTCAAAAAAAGTGTAGTGCATACTAATGTAAAGGTGGAAAAGTAACCCGCCCGGCCCGCGGCGGGTTACGAAGTTTGGCGGGCCGGGCCTAACCCACCCGCCAACAAAGGCAGGCCGGGTTAGGCCCGCCATTTTGGAGAAAATGGTTGGTCCAGCCCGGCCTGCTAACCCTAACCCACCGGATTAGGCGGCGGTCCGGGCCGGGTTAGCCCGATTTTCTTATTTTTTTTGTTCTTTTTATTTTTTTTTTGTTTTTTTATTTAACTTTTCAAATAAATTATTATAAATATAATTGTTTTTAGTTAACTTTTCAAATATCAATAATTCAATTCAATTAATTTTTTTTTTTTTGTTAACATTTCAAATATTAATTCAATTTTAATATAATAAAATTGTAATATAAGAAAAATTAGACTTATTCATTTATCAAAAAATAAAATAAGAAATTACAACAATTATTGCTTCGTTAAAAACCTCACCAAGAAAAACCAAATGAGAGAAAAACTTAGTAAAGAAAAAAGAGTGCAATAATTAACAATTAATTTACAAATTACATTTTACAAAACAACTAATTTGGGGGTGGACCGGGTGGTTCACTAGGATCTCCCTCATCTGTATCATCTATATTACAAAATTGAAATGATTCTATTAAAGTATTGTCGATAACCTCGTATTGATCTTGATGCCGCGATCGTTCCTAATCTCGAAGACATGTAAGGACTTCAATCATTTTTGGAGAAAGTTTAGTCCTCCTTTCATTTAAAATCCTTCCACTTGCACTAAATGTTTGTTCGGATGAGACGGTTGAGACAAGAACAGCGAAAACATCCAAGGCAAGTCTTGATAATATCGAAAAAATACATTTTCTAGCTCTCCAATACTCTAAGATATCAAAGTGACCTGCTGGAAACATTTCGGGGGTTGCCAAATATTGTTGAAGTTCATTACTCTGCGACTCCATGGAGGATAGTATATTAGTTGTTGTTGTTGTTGGTAGTGGTGCTTCTGAAGAGGAGGTTGTGCTTCGGATTCGGGTCCTCTTCGGCCTATTCAGTGCATTCCAAGAGTATAAGTCTTCATTTGTTGTTTTTTCTGATACAGCTTCTCTGGATATTTCGCCTCTTTGCGACTGCGAGTTCTCATACTTGTTTTTATATTGGAAATATACTTCAGAAAGACTATTTTTTACCTCTCCTATTTGATTGACATATGATTCGGTTTGTAAATTTTCACTTAAATTGTCAAAACCATTTTCTAAACGTGCTAATTTAATTCCAGGATCAAATATAGCACCTAAACAATAAAGAAAATGAATGGGTTCCCAATATTTCAAAAAAAAAAATTCTATTGCCTTTATTGGTGCATGTAAAATTTCATTATCTTTGTTTTTTGTAAATAACTAGGAAATTTTTTATAATTGTATGTATTACCAATGGACTAGTAGGATAATACACACCAGAAAGTTGTAAAGTGGATTGGTAAAAACGTTTGAGAAAATAATGAAATACTTTAGCTATCTTCCAATCATTTTCTACTAAATAATGATGACCTCTATTATTTGCTACAAAATAACTAATTATATTAGCATAAGGTAAACATGAATCAAGCATTAAATAAGTACCATTCCATCTAATAGGCATATCTAATGCAAAAGTTCTAGGAGACATATTTGATTTTATACAAGCTTCTTGAAATTCAGCATTTATTTTATTACTACCAGTAATCCAAGCTAAAGATTCCCTAATTATATCAATATTTTGTTTAATTGTTTTCATACCACTTTTCACAATTAAATTAATAACATGACATGCACAACATTGGTGAAAAAACTTCAAATTGTTATATAAAGGATAATTAATTTGAAAAAAATCTATAGCTTTACTATTAGAACTTGCATTATCTAAAGTTAAACTTATCACTTTATCAATAATATCATAGGCTTCGTTTGGTTCACAATTGGGTGTTTTTGGGAAAAGTTTTCTGAAAAAAGTTAAAAAAAAATTGAATTGGGCGGGTATTACGATGTAGGATTTGTAAATTACTAAAATACCTCCTATATTTGTTTATTTACAAAACACCCCCTATAATAAAATCTTAAAAGTTAACAAAAACACCCCCAACCCAATGTCGAATACGGACAGCCGGCCACCACCGCCGGAGGGTGGCCGGGTTCACCGTATTGGCGCATGACCGACTGGATCTTGCCGGTCGTGCGACGATATGGCCTTTCCCGGCCAGATCCACGGTGGATCTGGCCGACAAAGGCCAGATCTACGGCCAGATCTGGCCGATTTTCTCGTCAACGATGACCAACAAACGGTCGTCGTTGATGGTCAACGATGACCGTTTGTTGGCCGTCGTTATAAACCGTTACGGCCAAAGATCTGGCCGTCAACGGCCAGATCTTTGGCCTTAGATCTGGCATTTTTTGGCCAGATCCACCGTGGATCTGACCGGAAAATGCTAGATCGGCGCACTACCGGCCAGATTGGCCTTAGATCTGGAATGTCTCATATGCCATGATCCGTGTGAATACAAGGTCAGTCGCAGCTGCATGAATGTGAGAGAGAGCTCTCGATTCTTTGGCTGTTTCTTCCTCATGCAGTCTTATTTGATTCAATGTGGGATTATGTCCTAAAGAAGATGGCTGCCTGTTTTCTTCCACATACGGCCACAGTCCCTGTCCCCAGAGAAAAGCCTTCATTTTGATAGCCTAAATGTGGTAGTGTTCCCTATTGAACACCGGTGGTGCCATCAAAGCATATTGGGTTGCCATGTCTCTGTTTTGTGTCTACCGCAGAGAAGACAAATGGAAGATGCATGCTAGTTTTTTTACTGAAAATGGAGTGTTCTTGAGTTGTCGTTGATGATTGTTGCAATAGGTTTTAGATTTTTGTTAGTGGGTCTGATACCATTTGTTGGTTCTCAGCCGTAGAATTCAAAGGAAAGATGAAAGAAAGCTCAAATTGATGAATGCAAAAGTTCTCTGTTTTTCATTGAAAAGGTTCAACATATACATTAGCTAACCAACCCTATGCTAATTCAACAACTACAGTAGATATTACAGATTTTAAATTCAAACTTAACAACTAATATTACATACATAATACACATCATAATGCTGACTTAATTACCCTTAAGCCATTCAACTACAATACATTACAAAACTACAACCATGCACGTTGGACCACTGCAGTAGGTTATCTTCAACAACCTTCCAAAAACAAACCAGCTGAAACTACAAAGTTGATGCATTTCCAGCAAGGTATCACTGCATCAACAAGCCTAAAAAGTGGAGTCAATGGTTGGCACTGGCCGAATACTAATATAATACCAACATCCATTCGTTAACTAAGATATACCCTTTTAAAGCAATCTATGGTTACAACCCTCCACATATCTTTCATTATACAGTCGGCACAACTCGAACTTAAGCCATTGAGGATTCCCTCAAGGATCAAGATGAAGCTCTACGCATTTTAAAGGATAACTTAAGGGAGTCCCAAGAGAGGATGAAGAAATTTGCTGATCTAAAACGATGAGAGAAATCTTTGTCTGTAGGTGAATAGGTCTTTATATCTTCACCTGAAGCCTTATCGTCAACTACTAGCAGTGGCAAGGAAGAATCAAAAGCTCTCCCCAAAATTTTATAGGCCTTTTTAGATCATTGATAAGGTAGGGAATGTTGCTTATCACACTAATGTGCCTCCTGAGACCAAGATACATCCGGTATTCAATATTTCTTATTTGAAGAAACATCTAGCTCTACTTCCATTCCACATCCTAATCTATTTCCTACCAATCTTGATGGGTCTATTCATCAAAGCTGGAACGAATCCTTGATGGAAGGCTAAAACGTCGTAGGAACCATGCTTCAACTGAAGTTTTAGTAAAATGGGTTGGAATGCGTGAAGAGAATGCTTCCTGGGAAGATGCTCAAGCTTTCAAGGAAAATTTTGGGAACCTTGCGAACAAGGCTTTCAAAGAAGGAGGATGGGTCATGGGCCTTGCGTGCCAAGGGGAATTCAACCATCTAAAGAATCCAAGGGTTAGCAACAACAGATGAGGAAATTAGTTTAGTGGTTGTACGTGTCATGAAGTCTGGAGTTAGTGGAATTGTAGTTATGGAGATATTGTTCCTATTTAATAGTTTTATTATGGAGTCACGACCTTAGTTGTTGCCCAAGTCTTATGGAGTCCATGGCCTTAGTTGTTGGTCGAGTCATATGGAGTCCATGACCTTAGTTGCCAAGTCCTTAGGTTGATTAAGTGGGTCTAGTTGCCATCCTTAAATATTGGTCACGTTCTGGAGTCAGTTTATTTAAAGCTTTGTCATTTCATTAGGGGACAAATTATTATATGCCAAATTAATCAAATTGAGGCTGGTACCTCGAAGCGCCAGAGCTGTTTTTTTATTTAATTTTTATGAGTACTTGATAGCATGCATAAGGCCAAGAAAGATTGTACCCCTTATAATTAACGGCATTAGGGCCCGTGACTACCATGTGCTGTAAGCCTAACTGCTTTGAGTTTGACAGTCTTTATCTCGACATGAGTGACATTATTCATCCCTGTTTCCATCCTGAAGATATGGTACTTTCCCAAAAATGCAAATTTTTTTGATGATATTTATTAAAATGCAACCTTTTGGATGATGTTTGTTATAACCCAATCCTAATAAGCAAATTCGCAACACAAATAAACACAAACAAGATTCAAGATCAAAGAACCACACACACAAAAAATGAAGGCACAAATTTACCATGGTTCGTCTATCCAATCTTGGATAGACTACATCCACGTTGAGCTTTGAAATACGAATACTCACAGCACTAAAAGAATATCCAACGATTACAAGAAGACAACCATACAAATCTGCCAAAACAGAGCAACCCTCAACCAAGGTCTATTCGCTCAAGAATCTCTCAATAATCTGTAAGAAAACAGAGGACAAATACTAGCCTCAAGAAGGAAACGCAACCCTCTCTTACAATCTACCCAGATTATACCCAGAAAGACCCAGCAAATACTCAACCCTAGTATCTCTCTTTCACAAACCCTAATCTCTGATTAACACAAAAATGCGTTCTGTCTTCTCATCACTGTTGCTTTCTTTATATATGCCCGTATTCGTAAATATCAGCCCTTAGATCTATCTTGATCTAACGGCTAGGATTCCACCAATGGACTTAAATGAAACGACCCTGTTTTGGCTTCACATTATTTTTCAATCTCCACCTTGAAGCCAACTTTCTTCCTTCCATTTATTGGACTTCTTTTTAGTGCAGTAAGCTATCCCATATTTCTTCTCAGCTCTGAAGGAAAGTGTTTATCTGATGTGAAGCAAGTTCAAGGAGTGCTTGAACTTGGCGGTGGTCACCACTTTGGTTCCCATGTCCGCTGGATTATCTTCAGTAGGCACCTTCAAAAGCTTAATTTCTCCCTTTGCAATCAGGTCCCTGACGAAGTGATGCCTGACATCCACATGTTTTGTTCGTTCGTGATACACTGGGTTCCTACTCAAATGGATGGCACTTTGACTGTCAGAGTAAACTGTTGCTGTGCCATTCAACAGATCAGCTTCTTTCAGAATCCCTTGCAACCATGTTGCTTCCTTGAATGCATTTGAAACTGTTACGTACTCTGCTTCAGTAGTGGATAGTGCAACCAAAGGTTGCAACTGTGCTTTCCAACTAACACAGTTGCCTCCCAATGTAAAGTAATAAGCAGTTATGGACTTCCTAGAGTCTCTATCACCTGCAAAATCTGCATCTACATACCCTACCAGATCAAGTGATGCATATGTTTTACAAAAAATTAAACCAATTTGAACAGTACCATTAATGTATCTAATCAACCATTTTAAAGCATTCCAATGTTCATTTCCAGGATTTGACATGAACCTGCTTAATAGTGATATTGCATAAGCTAAATCAGGTCTGGTGGATATCATGGAATACATTACAGAACCTATGGCATTATAATAAGGGACATTCTCCATTTTCAGTCTATTTGAATCTGTTTTTGGGGATTGTGACTTGCTAAGTATGAAGTGGTTTGCTAAGGGCATTGTCACTGCTTTGGATTCATTCATACCAAATTTTAAGACCAGTTTTTGTAAGTATGAGGATTGATGAAGTTTAAGAGTATCTGCACTTCTATCTCTATCAATCATCATTCTTAGTATTTTCTTTGCCTTCCCTAAGTCCTTCATATCAAATTCAGTATTCAATTTGGCCTTTAAAGCATTAATTTGAGACATGGACTTGCTAATTATTAACATGTCATCTACGTATAGCAAAAGATAGATTGGCATGTTATTCATATAGGCAAAATAGAAACAGTTATCATACATGCTTCTAGTGAATCCATTTCCTATTATGAATGCATCAAACCTCTTGTACCACTGTCTAGGGGACTGTTTAAGTCCATACATAGATTTATTCAGTAAGCATACATAATCAGACAGTTTTTTATCCTTAAAACCTAAAGGTTGACTCATGAATATTTTCTCATCCAACTCACCATGTAAGAAAGCAGTTTTAACATCCAATTGTTCTATCTCTAAATAAAGTTGAACAACAATTGCTAGTATGATTCTAATAGTTTTAAATTTAACTACTGGAGAAAATATTTCAGTGAAATCAATACTTGCTCTTTGAGTGTAGCCCTTAGCCACTAACCTTGCTTTGAATCTTGGTGGGTCAGATTCATTTATCCCTTCTTTCAGTTTGTACAACCATCTGCACTCTACCAACTTCTGATTCTTTGGCTTTGGAACTAGTGTCTAGGTTTTGTTTGACTGCAATGACTCCATCTCTTCCTCCATAGCAACCAACCATTCTTTTCTATCCCTTGAACTCATTGCCTCATCATAAGTATTGGGTTCTGATCGATGTATCTCTGAACCAGCTAGGAGTGCTGTATAAATCAGGTTAGCATAGCTGTACCTTACAGTAGGTCTGATCTCCCTTTTGACTCTGTCCCTAGCTAACTGATATTGGGCCAGGTTACCACGCTGATCCACTTCAGCATTGTCAGTTGGGTGATCTCCACCCTCTTGCTCTTGATTATGTTGTGGTTGATCTTCAAAAGGATCAGTCTTATCTGTTTGGATGTATTAATCAGGGTTAGTTTCAGGCTCCACCTCAAACTGAGTTGTCCCAGTTTGTCCAGAAGTTTCAGACTCTTCTTGTGAGCTACCTGCACTCTTAGTACCAGATTTGCAAGGAAAAACTGTTTCATTGAAAATCACATCCCTACTAACAATTACCCTAACCCCTGGGGCAGCCCTTTCCCACAGTCTATAACCCTTAGTTCTGACAGGCTATTCGCAAGTGTACGAAATCGTGCAAGTAGTAAAACTCGAGTAAACGAGTGTCGAATCCCAAGGGAACTACCTACCAAGACCAAACTATTATATTCTATTGCTATTTGATTAAACTGAAGTTTAATAATGAATTCAATGAAAAAGTAAATAAACTAAAAACTAAAAATTAAGTACTAAATAAAGGCAGAATTTGTAAACACTTTGAAGTAAAGATCAATATGACTAAACCTAGGGCACAGATTTCACACCAATTTAATCCTATGCATTGACAATTATTACTAACCTAATTAAGCTTATTCTAAAGGCCAAACTCCCTGATATTCCACTAACTTTCTCTCGAACAATTAGCGAATTAACCTTTAAACAACAACCCAAAATATCTCTAAGTTGGATTTAGAAGCTAAGAGATCATTAAGTTCTATGGAATTTACCAGAGCCTCACAGATCACGGTAATCTATCTCTAGCGTTTGCTCAATCTATGGTTTTATTACGTTAGACTAATTAGGTTTCATCTCTCGATCTCAACCCAACTCATGATATCATTCAACTCTCGGATCCTTAAGAATTGAAAGCATTACACACAATAATAAAACTTAGAATTAATGCTCAATAAGAATTAACAACAATAAAGTCAACACATATTTATAAATTGGGCTACATCTTTAGCCCTAGAAAA
This sequence comes from Pistacia vera, assembly GCF_008641045.1. Taxonomy (NCBI): domain Eukaryota; kingdom Viridiplantae; phylum Streptophyta; class Magnoliopsida; order Sapindales; family Anacardiaceae; genus Pistacia; species Pistacia vera. The sequence continues at coordinate 616,094 of NW_022195423.1, read as the reverse complement.
TAAAATTAGTTCATATATACAGTAATGAAAACAACCATTATATTGAATAACATGAGTTCAAGAACGGAAAATAGAAACACTTCTCTAATTTGTGAACGAGAATCGCAAGAATTCCGATCTCCAAAGTAGTGGCCGTCCTATCTCCTCCTTCAATCCCCCTTAAAACTAATTAAAAATCCTTATTTATTGTCTAGGGTTTTCAGGTTACTTAGGAAAAGAATTAAAATCCTTAACCCACTCAAATTCGGATTAGGAGAATGCAATAACCCAAATAGGTCTGAGACCCATCGCTGCGGCGATGAGAAACGATCGCTGCAGCGATCATTCTTTCTGTCCCCAGAGTCCGTGAACTTCAGAATTTGGTAAAGTCATCAACATGAACTTTGTAGCTTTTTGAATAATCTTTCCAACGCCGCAAGAATCGTCAAATTCCGATTACTACAGCTCAAGTTATGATCAAAATATCGAAGCATGTTCATCTTAAAGGATTTCCAGATTTTACGTTGTAGTTTCGACGAGTCACAACTTTCTCATTTCAACTCCGATTCTTGCACCGTTTGTTCCTACTTGTCACGAATTCCATCGACATCATCATTTTTCCTTCAAATATCGGTTTGAACCTGAAAATACTCAAAATATACCCGTGATCCCATAAAAGGTATTTATGAAATAATAAATTCAAATTCCAACAATTAAAAACCTTTTTCCACAAATAATCCAATTGAATCAATAATAAAATGTATACTTTCAAGCTCTTATCAAGTTCCCTCTTGATATCCCAAAAAAACACACTTAAGAGATCTTGGCTCTAACTTTCCATCTCTGGTATGTGCATATGCAGCACATCCAAAGACTCTTAGGTGTTCAAGAGATGGCCTCCTTTCAGACCACTTTTCTTTTGGGCACTTAAAGTCTATTGAGCTAGAAGGGCTCCTATTTATAAGATAGGCTGCTATACCTAGTGCTTCCCCCCAAAAGGTTTTTGGTAGCCCAGCTGTGAATAAGAGACATCTAACCCTTTCTAAGAGGGTTCTATTCATTCTCTCAGCAACCCCATTCTGCTGAGGGGTTCCCCTAACTGTCCTATGACTCAAAATTCCCTCTTCTACACAATAAGAGTCAAACTCTTGATTACAGAATTCCAGGCCATTGTCTGTCCTAAAGGTTTTCACCTTCCTGTTAACTTGGTTTTCAACCAAGTTTTTCCAGCCTTTAAACTTGGTTAAGGCTTCATCTTTGGACCTAAGCAGGTACAACCATACCTCTCTACTATAATCATCCACAATGGAGAGGAAATAGCAATTCCCTCTATGTGTTCTAACCTTTTTAGGACCCCAAAGATCTGCATGCACATAATCTAACCCTTTTTCAGCCAGATGAGTTCCCTTTTGGAAACTCATTCTGTGCTGTTTTCCCAACACACAAACTTCACAGAAAGTTAATTCAGATATGGATTCCTTACCAAAATAGCCTTGTTGGCTTAACACTGTCACACCTTTTTGGCCTATGTGGCCAAGTCTCAAATGCCATTTCTTTGCAGCAGTCAGATTAGTAGATGATAAAGCAGACTTTACAGTGAGTGCACAATGTTGACCACACAGAATGTACAACCCATTTTGTTTGACCCCTTCAAGCAAAGTTTCATTATTCTTATACACAATTATGGACCCTTTTTCTGCCTTATAACTACATCCAACTTCATCAAAAGTTCCTAAGGAGATCAGGTTTCTTTTGAGGTCATGTATATACCTTACTCTGGTTAACATTATGATTTTACCATTATTTAACTTAATGGTTATGTTTCCTATGCCTTGAACCTTACAGGAGTGATTATTACCCATGAAGACAGTTTTTAACTCTCCTTTCCTAAAGTTCTGGAACCATTGGATGTTTGGACTCATATGAAAAGTACATCCCGAATCTAGAACCCATACCTTACTACTAGCTTGGTTTGAGGCAGTGAGGGCTTCTGAAATTTCAATGCCAGTGCTAGTGCTAGCTAAATTACTCTCTGTATTGTGCTGTTTTTGTTTCTTTATCCAATCATAGTAGTTTTTCTTAAGGTGGCCTGGTTTATTACAGTGGAAACACTTCCTAGTTTCTCCTTTAGACTTGTTATTCTTCCCCTTTTCTTAGCCTTAGGGTTTATGTGTTGCTGGAAATTCTTAGTACTATCCCTTATTAATTGTCTAGGATCTGCCCTACTTTTGACAAACAAGTTATTCCCATTCCTTTTCTGTATTTTCAACTCCAATTCTCTAGATTTCAGGCCAGCTATAATCAGGTCAACACTGGGAACTGTTCCAGTGTATTGTAAAGCGTTTTTCACCACTAAGTACTCATCAGGCAATGAATTTAACAATATCATCGCCAAATTGGAATCTCCTAACTCCTGATCTGTACCTTTCAATACTAATGTCATCTTAAGAAACTCATCAAGGTTTTCTTCTACAGACTTAGTAACATCCATTTTATAAAAAAATAAAGCTCCTTTAAGAAATGCTAAGTTTGGTGCAGACTGTAAGGAATAAAGGGATTCGAGTTTACCCCAAAGTGTAAGAGGTGTTTCCATACCATCAACCTTTCACAGGACTGCATTGGATAGATTCATTATGATTAGATTATAGGCCTCCTCATCCACTTCAACCTTCTTTTTCAGTTTCTCTTCAGACCACTTGGTGGTATCTTTTTTCAGAGCAAGCCCTACCTTATTATGTGAAAGAAGGGCTTTCATCTTTTTTTTCGATGTATTAGAATCGATCTTCCCATCATATTAGGAGATCTTCATACGAGTAATGCTCATTGTATTGTAATAACTGGGTAGAACAATCTAATGAGTACGTGGCATTGTTATACTAGAAGTTGCCAAGTACTGCCAGGCAGTTACTGGTGTTCCAGCCTAAATACCCTTAAACTGTATCAAACAAGGCTAGACACAAACAAGACGAAAGTGACAAGACTACTACAGCCCCTTAGACAATACCAAGATTTCTCCCCTGACTCGTGTGTGTGACTCAGACTAACCAATTCGACCAGATTCAAGGACGATTCAAAACCTTAAAGCCCTATAAGCCTTTAATCTGAAAAACCCCCAAATCTGACAAAACCCTAATTTTTGATTTTGTATGAATTTCATCGATCCCTTGTGTTTGTACCCTAATCTCACGAATTAACCCCAAGACTTAGCAAGATCCAAAGTCCTAATGATCTAGGAATCTTGAAATCGAAAAACCCCCAAATCTGACAAACCTTAATTTTTGAATTCGTCAAAAAACCAAACGATTTCTAAACCTAAATCCCCCTTAGAACTTTAGCTCTGATACTACTGTTATAACCTAAGCCTAATAAGCAAATTCGCAACACAAATAAACACAAACAAGATTCAAGATCAAAGAACCACACACACAAAAAATCAAGGCACAAATTTACCGTGGTTCGTCTATCCAATCTTGGATAGACTACATCCACGTTAAGCTTCGAAATACGAATACTCATAGCACTAAAATAATATCCAATGATTACAAGAAGACAACCATACAAATCTGCCAAAATAGATCAACCCTCAACCAAGGTCTATTCGCTCAAGAATCTCTCAATAATTTGCAAGAAAACAGAGGATAAATACCAGCCTTAAGAAGGAAACGCAACCCTCTCTTACAATCTACCCAGATTATACCCAGAAAGACCCAAGAAATACTCAACCCTAGTTTCTCTCTTTCACAAACTCTAATCTCTGATTAACACAAAAATGCATTCTGTCTTCTCATCACTGTTGCTTTCTTTATAATATGCCCATATTCGTAAATATCAGCCCTTGGATCTGTATTGATCTGACGACTAAGATTCAACCAATGGACTTAAATGAAACAACCCCGTTTTGGCTTCACATTATTTGTTTTCATCCTGAAGATATGGTACTTTCCCAAAAATGCAAAATTTTTGATGATATTTATTAAAATGCAACCTTTTGGATGTTGTTAATTATAAATTTATGCTTTGTAGAGCAGTGCTAGTGATACAGAAGTATTGAAAAGAAAATTTGGATTTTTGGATGAATGTGAATTATTAGGAGAGCTAATTTTACTTTACTCAATAATGTTACTTGGTATAACTTATGAAGAAGAGGAGTATTTGGATAATTTGTTTTATTAATGGCTGGCATCATGGTAAGGTTACATAAATAAAAAAAATTGATGATGTTATGCAAAATCTTTGTTCTAGAACAAGCTTGGTAATGCATGAGTTTTGGGTAGTAAATCCACATAGAGTGGATTCACGCCACGTGTTGAATCTCTCCAACTTATGTGTCAATCAATGAGAGAATTACTTCAGGAGTAAGATTTAAAGTGCATTATCACTAGGCTAAATGTCACTCCCTCAAAGGACTACTTCATGTGTAAGCCTCCAAAAGATTGCTTCACCAATAAGATTTCAAGTTATGATCTCATCTTGCCATGTGTTGCGATGCGTGAAGGTTACTTCGCACCTCATCCTAGCTAGGTATCGCAATGCATGAGGAATACTTCACACCAAAGATTACCCTTGGAATACTATAAATAGGGGGTTCCACCCCAAACCAAGGACACAACGATCTTATTTCTACAGAGCACTATAACATTGGTCTCTGTAAAGCAAATACTCCTTGTAATACATCAATAAAATAATAGTAGATATAGAAATTGCTCTGTGGATCCGAACCACTTTAAAAATCGTCTTTTGCCTATTTATTCATTTTTCTGTAATATTTGTTATCTCGTTTTCATTTAATATCACCATCTGAATCCAATCGGTTCAGTATCATATTTGCTATTTCACGATTTCACATAGATCCTTTGCACAAACTTCTCAAAGGCTTGCATGCCTCTTGTTGGTGTGAAAAACAACATCAACAATGAAGAAGTTTGGATTATTGGCCGAAGACGCAAGTTATTGGGAAAACTACTTCATTTTACTCAATAATGTTAGCTTTAGATAGTATGTGAATGAGACTTGAAGTTTGGGGATAATTTATTTTATTAGTGGTTTGGGGTTATAGGTGTTAGGTATACTGCATTTATAGACTTTGAATGTCTAATCTACTATACTTTCTGTTTCTTGTAATTTTTTTTATCTGATATAGTTTATGTTTCTTATAAAACAAATATTATGAAATTAATGGAATGAGTTTTCTGTGAATTGTCATTAAGCTTGAGAGAATGGTATACTTACGAAAAGGAAAGATCTAGTTTTTACTGTCTTTCTTACCTTCTCAGACTCCAATTAACACATGTAGAATAGATGAAGGATGCAAAGCTTTCTCTATTGTTCTATAAAGGGAGAGAGTATGAGAAATAGAGTGTTTTTAGCACTTTTCTATGTGAAAATTGTTGTAGAGTTTTACCGGCATTATTGACCCTTATGAAAATTTTCATTATGCTGCAACTGCATTAACCCTTATGAAAGTTGTTGTCAATAAGCTCTGAGAAGCTTCCGAGTCATCGAATGTTACGTGCCTGAGTTTGTGACCTTGTAATGGGTTTATGAATGGGTAGAGAACAAGGATCGTCCTTGTGTACTCTACCTATGATGGAATTTTGTAGGACACTTTGAGGGATCCTAGCCCTTACTTGGTTTAATTCGAGAAAAATCACAACTCCAAATCAACACAAGGTTGAAGATAATACTAATAAGATAATATTCATTCTTGGCCTCAAGCTATTAAATAGCCGAACAGCTTTTGATGGAATAGGCAATAACCCTTTCTTACAAAAAAGGAAAATTACAATCACATAATTGTAGCACAAACTGATTGAAAGGAAATAACATTTGAAAGGAGATAACATTAATTTAATTATTGATGGTAAACATCAATCACTCTCATCCCATGATTCTTGGTCCCTGACAACTCTTTCCTCCTTAAAAATTTCCTTGTCCTCAAGGAAAAAGCGTGTTTTCAATTTTGCCAGATTCTCCCATGTGGTCTCAGCAAGAGAGAGATTTTGCCAATGAATAAGAGCTTCAATTTCTCCTTCTTTTTTGCGAGTTTCCAGAATGGCTTGAGGAAGTGGGTGGAGTGCCGATTCTGCTAGTAATTGGGTAGAGTGGGAGAGATTTTCTCTTGATCTCCAATCCTCTTTTTAAAGAGAGAAACATGGAAAACTGGGTGTAATTTAGATTCGGGAGGTAACTCCAATTTACATGCAACGGTGCCTATCTTGGATAAGATTTTAAATGGACCAAAAAATTTGGGACTAAGCTTGAGATCTTTCCGTTGAGCCAATGACAGCTGACGATATGGACACAATTTTAGGTAGACAAATTCGCCCACTTGAAAACCCCTATCTGTGCGCTTCTCATCGTAATATTTCCTCATTCGTTCCTGTGCAATTTTCAAATTGGCCTTGACATCCTTAATCACCATATTCCTTTCAAGCAGAAATTTGTCAACAGACTCTACACGCGAAGTGCCATGAACAAAGTAAAGTGGGAGGTTCACGCTGATAGACAATTTTGAATGGCGTCTTTTTGGTGGAAGAGTGGATGCTTGTATTGTAACAATATTCCGCCCACAGAAGCCAAATCACCCACTATTTGGGCTTAGATCTCATGAAACACCGCAAGTACATCTCTAATATCTTGTTGACCACTTCGGTTTGACCGTCAGTTTGTGGGTGATAAGCCGAGCTAAAATTGAATTTAGCTCCATTTAATAAGAATAAAGTCTTCCAAAAAGAACTTGTAAATACCGGATCACGATCACACACAATAGACTCGGGCATGCCATGAAGCTTGAATATGTGGTCAAAAAATGTTTAGGCAACTGTAGCGGCTGTGTAAAGGTGTTTAATGGGAATAAATGGCCATATTTGGATAATTGGTCAACGACCACAAAAATGGTAGAGTTACCCCTAGATGTTGGCAAGCCATCCACAAAACCCATGGAAATATCTATCCACACATGACGCGGAATTGGGAGAGGGTTGAGTAAACTTGCTGGCTTGACTTGGTCCACCTTATTTTTTTGACAAGCATCACACTCTTGGATAAATATTCGTACATGCCTCTTCATGCCTTTCCTATAAAAAAACTGATTTGATTATGTGGAGAGATTTGTGGAGCCCTTCATGCGTGTTGGAATGGAATTCCTTGATTATAGGAATAATCAATTCAAATGTGGGCAAGAGATAAATTTGATCCTTAAAGAAAATCAATCCTCCCTTGAATAGCCACGATCCCAATGCTTCTCCTTCCTTGATTTTCTCCACCAAATCCTGCAAATGGGGATTAGCTGAAATTTCTGATTTTATAGGATCCACCCAATTGGGAATAGGAGAAGATATTGCATGAATTTCAAATTTTCAAGAAAGGGCATTTGCAGCTGAATTTTCCTTGCCTTTTTTGTAGTGAATTTGAAAATCAAATCCCAAGAGCTTTACCAACCATTTTTGTTGAGCAACTGTAGTAATGGTTTGACTCAACAGAAATTACAAGCTTTTTTGGTCTGTTCGAATAATAAATTTGGCTCCTAAAAGATATGGATGCCATTTTTGGACTGCCTTAACCAAGGCTAACATTTCCTTCTCATATGTGGATAATGCAAGATTTTTCCCATGTAGAGCTTGGCTAAAAAAAGCAATTGGTTCGGTCTCCTTGCATGAGCACTGCACCCAAATCCACGCCGTAGGCATCACACTCCACAATAAATGGTTGAGAAAAATCCGGCAGAGCAAGTACGGGTCTGGATGTCATTGCCATTTTTAATTCTTCAAATGCTTGTTTGGCGGCGGAACTCCAATTAAAGGAATCCTTTTTGAGCATATTTGTCAAGGGTTGAGCAATCATCCCATAATGGTAAATGAATTTCCAGTAGTAACCGGTGAGGCCCAAAAAACCTCGCAACCCCTTCAAGCTAGTTGGTTTGGGCCATGTTATCATGGAGGAAATTTTCTCGGGGTCCATGGCTACCCCGCGATGAGAAATCACGTGACCCAAATAGCTACTTCTTCTTGTCCAAATTGACATTTTTAACGCTTGACAAACAACTTGTTAGCTTGCAAAACATGTAGCACACGCTTCACATGTAATAAATGATCCTCCCAAGATTTGCTAAAAATAAGAATATCATTAGAAAATACCAAGACAAATTTACAAAGGAATTCCTTGAATACCTCATTCATGACGCTTTGGAAGGTTGCCAGTGCATTAGTGAGACCAAATGGCATCACTAAAAATTCATAGTGGCCTTGGTGCATGCGAAAAGCTATTTTCTCAACATCTTCCAGGTACATACGGATTTGATGGTACCCCAACCTCAAATCAAGCTTTGTAAAAAATCGTGCACCATGCAATGCATCCAATAATTCATCGATAATGGGTATGGGATATTTATCCTTAATGGTAATGTTGTTGAGTGCCTGATAATCCACACAAAGCCTCCAAGAGCCATCTTGTTTTTTAACCAATAGCACGGGAGAGGAGTATGGACTCGTGCTAGGCCTTACCACACCGGATGACAATAGCCCCTTGATCATGTTTTCAATCTCATTTTTTTGGTAATGAGGATACCGATAAGGCTTGACTGAGATTGGATTAGCTCCCTTTTCCAATGGAATTTTGCGGTCTTGAGATTCTTGAGGTGGCAAGCCTTGAATCTCTTGAAAAATGGCGGAATGTTGATTCAAAATAGCCATTATATCCATATTTAAATTTGTTGCTGCAATGCCTTGCTTCTCTCCCAAATTTAAGGAATTGACTTGCAATAAAAAAGCTCTTTTTCCTTTCCGCAACAGCTCCTTTAAATCACGATCACCCATGATTTTATTGCTAGGCCCTCTTGTCCCACATAACTATATTGTTTTCCCCTCCCACCAAAATCTCATCCATAGCTCATTGAATTCCCAAATAATTGGACCCAGGTTTTTAAGCCATTGAGTTCCAAAAATGGCATCACATCCTTCCAACCGTAAAAGGTAAAAATCCATGTGGAATTGAACCTTTTGCACTAAAATATGAAGCCTTTCACACAATCCTTCACTTTTCATTTTATTTCCATCCGCCACTTGAACCGAAAATTCTCCTTTCTTTGTAAGATAAATTCCCATTTTGGTAGCTAACTTTGAATTCAAAAAGTTATGAGTGCTACCGGAATCCACCAATATTGTAACCACGGAATCTCCAATTTTTCCAAAAAAACGCATGGTCTGAGGTGCCGCATTTCCTGAAATAGCATGAAAACTAATTTTGGAAACCTCTTCTTCCACTTCTTCCTCTATGGTAGTCTCATCCAACGGCTCATCAATAGAAGGAAAAATTCCTTCTATTAAAAATAACTTCTTGCAACGATGGCTCGGTGAAAATTTTTCGTCACAATTGAAGCATAATCCAGGCGTCCTCCTTTCTTGCAACTCAGTCGGACTCAACCTCTTGATAGTATGGGTACGAGCTCGGGTAAGAGATGCTGAGGGTAAGGGTGGATGTCCCATGGTGGATGGACCCTTTTGAGGTTCCACGTACCCTCCCTTTCGTTGGTCATACATACGAGACTCATAGAATCGTGTAAGACCCATAGTGACAGACAATGAAATTGGATTACATGCTTGCACGTCCACTCGTATTGCCTCCTTTAACCCACTCACAAAACACCCAACTTGTTGATTTTCGGACAAATGGCCAGCTCAATGTAATAAACGATCGAAGTCCCTTTGGTAATCGCGGATGCTTCCCGTTTGCTTAAGCCTGATGAGATCCCCCAAAAAATTTTGGTATGTTGAAGGCCCATATCGTAAATGCAACTCGTACTTGAAAACTTCCCAATTGATGCCTTCTCGCTGATTTTTGAAACTTTGATACCACAATTGGACATCCCTTTCCAAGTGATAACCGGCCATGGGGAGTTTTTCCGCCTCTTCCATGCCTTGAAACTCAAAAAATTGTTCCACTCGACAAGTCCACCCAGTTGGATCATCCATGCCATTATAGCATGGAAAGTCCAACTTAGTGATTTTGGGTGCAAGAGAGCCTCCTCCTAAAAGGCTACGATGGGGCCCATGAGAGGACTCGGCATCATCGTCATGTCCTCCACTACACATAGAAAAATGAGCAAACATGCTTTCCATATGTTTCAAGAGACGTTCTTCACTAGCCTTCATAGCTTATTGTAGTTCCTTTTGGCCTGCATTCAATAAGCCAAGCTCATTCTCCACTTGCTCGAGACGGTGGTCGGACATGCCTGACTCTGATACCAAGTTGTTATGTGCCAGAGTTTGCGACCTCGTAATGAGTTTATGAATGGGTAGAGAACAAGGATTGTCCTTGCATACTCTACCTATGATGGAATTTTGTAGGACACTTCGAGGGATCCTAGACCTCCTTACTTGGTTTAATTCGAGAAAAACCACAACTCCAAATCGACACAAGGTCGAAGATAATATTGATCAGATAATATTCATTTTTGGCCTCAAGCTATTAAATAGCCGAACAGCTTTTGATGGAATAGGCAATAACCCATTCTTACAAAAAAGGAAAATTACAATCACATAATTCTAGCACAAATTTATTGAAAGGAAATAACATTTGAAAGGAAATAATATTAATTTAATTATTGATGGTAAGCATCAATCACTCCCATCCGATCGAACCTTACGAAAATTGTCTTAGAGCTTCCATATATTGTCTTAAAGCTTGGAGCTTCTAAACGAGGCGGTCTTGTTTGCTACATGGATTTTCATGGTCATATTTTTCATTTTAATTTAATGGAAATTTGTTATTTTTTGTTGGTGTAGTGATGTGAACATTGTGTTGTTAATTCTTTGCCTAATTTTAGTACTAGGGAAACTATATAGAGATGATTAATTTTGCTGTTGAATTTAAAGAAAAAAAATCGATTGGCTATGTTGAAATTGTACATTTTGCTTATCCTATTTCACATGATTTTCTTATCCTTTTTTTTTTTTTTTTTTTTACACTATCTCTTACAGCCAGCTCCGACGACATATGAGGAGGTATTTGAGGCAGTTTTCAACTACATTGATGAGATCTTCTCCACAATTAGGCCTCGGAAGCTTCTTTTCTTGGCAATTGGTAAGCTTCTTTTCTCTCTCTTTCTCTCTCTCTTTTTTTTTTTTTAATAATTCTGAGCATAAATTAAAAGAGACAGCGTTGATGATGATGATGATGAAGAAGCAGCAGCAGCAACAGAAGTGGTAGCTAACTAATGATGGTTTAAATTAAGATTAATGTCTTGTTATTATTCTTTTCTTTTATTTGATGGTTTAAATATTAAGGCATAATTTATAGGGACTATAAACAGAGATTACTGAGGATGAGTTGTTGAGTCGTTTTAGTAAATATTTTATGTTATCAAAACTAAAGGTGTTGGAATCAAAAACTATTCATGCATAAGAATTTTCAGTATATATTAGCATTGTTTTTCTGAAATTTTGAACCCATTTTAATTGATCAAAGTGAAAAATAAATATTTTGAACAATCAGTTGTATTTGATAGCAATTTTGATTAACAGCTGGGAAACTCAGCAAATTTTTTCTTTGATTGAATTTTCATTTGTTTATATTTTTTTATGCGCGAATGCTTAAAATAACCTTAAATCCATGTGAAGAGAAATGTTTTAAATAGCATCAATATAAAGAAATCAAACTGCAATTGCATGCAGGAAAGAGAAAGTACATCACCTGAGACTCAATTTTGCAATAGATACTGGTATGGATCTAATCATTAATATAATATTGGTAAATGAAACTAACCATAAAAAAGTTAATTTTCAATTAAACATTAATATAATGTTGGTAACTAGTTTACTTTCTAGTAAATTAATAACCTTAAAAAGTTAATTTTCAATTATTATTGATAACTGGAGTTTGTTTATGCTTTATAGAAGAAGGCTGCTGATATCGAGAAATTATAAGGAGCAAAGTGCAAAAGAGGAGTTGTGTTGAATTTCTTCATTTCTTAGCTATGCAAGAACTAGGGATGTTTATATAAGAACTCAATTCATTTGTGTATGTATAAAGAGTTTGAGTGTTGTAAATATTTGTACTATAATTTTTTTTTTTTTTCCTTTCTTCAGTGGTTTGAAGCAGAATCATTTTATTAGGATCCTTACCATAATCACAACATAGTTTGTTCATATTTATATCAAAAAATTGTAATGGAAAATTCAGGGAAAACACAGAGCACAGAATTGTAGCACAAAGAGATCAAATGCATTTTTCAGAGAAGCAGACAAGCTGAAGAGGCTTGTGATATCATTTCCAATCTATATTGTCTGTTGGGTTTTGATTAATTAAATTTTTCCAAGAAATAGCCTGAATATATAGCTCTAGGGCCTATTTAATTTGAGATATGGTACAATTCTTTAGTTTTTGAACATAAGTGAAAAAATAGACCTTAAGCAAAACATTTTTGGTTGAGAATTTTCAGAAATTATTTACTTGATGATTTACTATTGAATATATATGACCTTTTTATTTACATATTTAGTTCCAGAATATACCTATATTGGACTTATAACAGAGAAAGCTGAGGTATATGTATTTGGAATCATATTGTTGGACAGGCACATAGCCATATACACCATTATAGGTTCAATTGAACTCACTCAACTTAAAAAAAAAAAAAAAAAAAAATAGAAGAATCTTTATATATTATAGAATTTACAATTTTGACCCCACAAAAATTTGAATTAATTAACATTTTTTGACCTTTTCTTTCTTTTTTCATTTCCTCTCCTCTCTCATATTTTCTTCTTCCTTTGGTTAAATTACTCAAGAAAAGATATTTCTTTGGAGGTTACAAAGTAAGATGATGCTTCTTTTTTTTTCCTTTTTTCCTTTTATTTATTTTTTTTTTCGGCTTTTTTAATTGATGAAAAACCATGAATAGATTTTTGTTGAGTTTAATAAATAGGTTTGAAATTGCAAGATTAAATTTCTAGATTTTGAAAAGCCTAAGTTATAAGATTTGGACTTCAGTATATATTTTATTTTAAATTTATCAACTTAGATATTTTGAACCCGCTCACTCAAAATCCTGGCTACGCCTTTGTTGTTTGAGCTGTTAGGTAGCATCAAAGCAACAGATTTTTTGTGAAACAAAGGAAAACAATTTGTAATGGACTGGGTCAGTTCCTTTGCACTTGTATTCATGTTTATATATACTTCTTTTCTGTTTTTGAATAATACTTGTATGATTTATGGTCAGCATGCCGACATTGTCGAATTAATTTATTTATGTTAGAAATAAAATAGAATAACATATATCCTAACATTATCCCAAGATCATAGTCACCATTGCAATCACATTTGTACATAAATGAACTACAGTGAATTAACATAGCATAAATACCTCCTTTCCTTATCTCTGAAGCAACAAAAGTAATCTGGAAGAAAAACCACGAATTGTATTTCCGTTTTCCAAATTAGAGAGAGAGCGTATTTTCTTTTTGCCTTTTTTTGAGAGTGACAGTGTTAGTAACCATTTCTAAAAGGAAAAAGTTTTCCTTTTATATGGCAGCGGTTGTGAGAAACTGCCTTTGGCAGTTTCCACTTCTCATGTCCCTCCATCATGAGTGGACTTTATTTAAACAAGATTTAAATAAAAGCAAACGGGAACTTATCCAATATCTCCCACTCACACATGATGGGACTATCTCTCTCTATGCTTCTTTAAGGTTCATACCATAGTAAATATGCCGTGTGACCATGCATACTTCGAGAGCACGTTAGTCATATATCTGTTAGGAATATATAACTTCTCGAATTGTGAAACTCAGGTTGTATGTTGTATGCAATACCCTAGATTACTTATCACATTTTTCTAACAATCTCATTTACAAAAAAAATATCCGTTGTATTCATAATTATGTTCTATCTTTACATAAAAGTAAAACATAATTGGTCGACCAATGAATACACGTGATTATAATGTGATAATTCAAAATCATAATCTTCCTATTTTCTCGATTCTTGCAACTTTTATTTAACTTGCTTTTCTAGAAATGTCCCAGCAGATTGAATTTATCTTAATCCTTTGGTAACACTCTAAGATAGCAATCATTAAATGAAGTTTTCAAGAAACAGAATAGAGTAATAAGGGTATTCTATGAGATTTTATTCATAAAAAAAACTCAGGGTCTCACACAATGTTAAAGTTGAGATTTTGACTTTCATTACCCCTTTGGTCAATGTTTTGCACATGCGGTGTGAATCACATGCTACAGCATTTCCTCCTTTCCCATGGAGCGCATGTCTCTTTTCTTGTAAATACTGTACAGATTTTAGTTTAGACATACCTAATGTCTAACTTGAGTTCACTTTACATAATTATAATTCATCAGAACTCTAATCTGGCAATTAGACAGATAAAGTGATCATTTATCACTTGTGGTCACATTTCATTATGACATTATTTTAATTCTTTTTCTAGGTGACGTTAAACATTTTAAGCTTGGCTCTCTATTATCACCTAGATAATAAGCTTAAAATAGTCTCATCTCCATTCCTACGAAGTAATGGAGGCGATTGCCTGTGTGAGAAGGCCAATCTTTTAGCTATCCGACATGCTTTTCAAAATACACACATATATATATATATAATATGTACATAACTAATATGTATATACATATATTCTTCTTCATGTATGTTCCATAATAATCTTAATTGAGCATTGACAATATAGTTATTTAATATTGATAAGACAAATGTGAACAATTTTAGGAAATCTCAAAGTATAAGTACATTCAACACCTACGTAAGCCTAGAGATCTAACATGTCTATTGAAAGTATCTCTTGGTATAGGCTTTGTGAATGGATCCGCAACCATGTCATGCGTAGATATGTACTTCATGTTCACCTCCTTTTGTGCCACCAAGTCTCGCACAAAATTATATTTGATATCTATGTGTTTCGTTTTACCATGATATTTGGGATCCTTAGTGTATGCTATTGCTGCTTGACTATCACAGTTTATTCTTACTGGTTCAATAGCAACATTAATTATTCCCAGATGATTCATGAACCGTCTCAACCAAACGGCTTCTTGCACTGCAGCTGAAAATGCTACAAACTCAGCCTCCATTGTAGATAAGGCTATGCATGATTGTTTTTTACTGCTCCAAGATATGGCCCCGCCATTTAGTAAGAAAACATATCCGGAAGTAGATTTCCTCTCATCTAAATCTCCTCCCCAATCAGCATCGGTGTAGCCTCTCAAGTGTAAATCATTTCCTTGATAACATAATGAGTAATCAGCTGTCCCTTTTAGATATCTTAAGATTCTCTTCACTGCTTTCCAATGTGCTTGTCCTGGGTCGGACTGGTATCTACTTACCAACCTAACGGCATAACAGATGTCGGCTCTAGTGCACATCATGGCGTACATGAGACTTCCAACAGCACTTGTATAAGGAACATTCTTCATTTGTTCCTTTTCTTGTGGAGTCTTCGGACACATTTTATGACTTAAAGTCTCGCCTTTTGCGATAGGGTTGTCTATGGGTTTACAATCTTGCATATGAAATCGTTCAAGAATTTTCTTAATGTATGGTTCTTGTGAAAGAGATACTAATTTTCTTGAGCGATCTCTTGAAATCTTGACTCCAAGAATATATGCAGCTTCACCCATATCTTTCATCTCAAAATGAGATGATAACCATCCTTTGATTTCATTGACAAATCCCTTATCATTTCCAGCTATAAGTATATCATCAACATATAATGATAATATAACAAATTTGTTATTGGATCTCTTTGTATATACACAATGATCTTCATTTATCATTTTGAAATCATACGACATTATCGCATTATGAAATCGAATATACCACTGTCTTGAGGACTGCTTGAGGCCATAAATTGACTTTAAAAGTCTACACACTTTGTGTTCTTGACCTTCTCTAATAAAACCTATTGGTTGATCCATATAGATTTCTTCTTGTAATTCTCCATTGAGAAAAGCAGTCTTTACATCCATTTGATGCAATTCAAGATCCATGCTAGCAACTATAGCTAGAATAAGTCGAATTGAGGTAAACCGTACAACAGGTGAAAAAGTTTCTTCATAATCTATTCCTTCTTGTTGTGTATACCCCTTCGCGACTAAGCGAGCTTTGTATCTTTCAATACTGCCATCAGCTTTACGCTTGATTTTGAGAACCCACTTGTTCCCAATGGCTTTGCGTCCTTTCGGTAAATCAACCAATTCCCATACTTGGTTTGATTTCATAGACTCCAATTCTTCTTCCATTGCTTTCATCCATTTTTCCTTAGAAAGGCAATTGAGAGCCTCATTTACATTCCTTGGCTCTTCGTCATCTTGTGGAGTAACTAGAAAAATTTCCCCCTCAATCTCAAATCGTCGACGTGGAACTTGTTTCCTGTTTGATCGACGTATTGGAGATTGATTGGTGTTACTCCCACTTGGACCAGCTATCATAGTTGGATCACCAGTAGGGAATGATGGAGGATCTGAAACTGATTCATCAACTTCCATATTGCTCCCACTGGGATGTAGTATAACCAACTGATTGTCAGCAACAGAATTGCCTTGGTCTTGTGTTTCATATAGAAACAAGTCTTTACCTATTTCGCCCTTCTTAGGAAAATCGGTTTCTAAGAATGTGACATCTCGTGATTCAAACTCAGTGATGCTACCACTTTCTTGTTCTCCTATGAAGACATATCCCTTTGAATGTTCTGAATATCTTATAAAGATACATTTCTTCCCCCTTGGACCTAATTTTCCATATTTATGGGAAGGATCATGAACATAGGCAGCACATCCCCATGGCTTTAGGAGACTCAAATCGGGTTTCCGATTTGTCCATAACTCATATGGTGTAGTAGTAATAGATTGGGATGGTACTCGATTGAGGATATATGTGGCAGTCAATAAGGCATCACCCCAAAAGGTGATGGGCAAGTTTGCTTGTGCCATCATAGACCTCACCATCTCAAGTAGGGTTTTGTTTCTTTGTTCTACAGCACCGTTTTATTGCAGAGTTCTGGGAATAGTTAATTGACGTTCTATTCCCATTTCATCCCAAAAATTTCTGAACTGATCAGATAAATATTCACATCCTCGATCGGTTCGTAGAACTTTTATCTTTTTATCTAATTGAATCTCAACTAAGTTTTTAAACTTTTGAAAGCATTCTAAAGCTTCTGATTTTTGAGAAATCAAGAAAACATAACCATATCGAGTGAAATCATATATAAATGTGATGAAATAAATAGCCCCATGTCTAGCCCTCACATTCATTGGACCACATATGTCAGAATGAATTAGTTGCAATGGAACTTCAGCTCTTA
This sequence comes from Pistacia vera, assembly GCF_008641045.1. Classification (NCBI taxonomy): domain Eukaryota; kingdom Viridiplantae; phylum Streptophyta; class Magnoliopsida; order Sapindales; family Anacardiaceae; genus Pistacia; species Pistacia vera. The sequence goes on along the minus strand of NW_022195423.1, from coordinate 598,792 downwards.
TCGCTTTTCCAAATGGTTTTCTTGCTGTTTTTCTAGCTAGGCAATGTTCATAAGTAGTCAAGTCTACTTTTGTTAAGGATCCTAACAAGCCTTCTCTTGCTAGTATATTCATTCGTTGTTGGCCAATATGGCCAAGCCTTGCATGCCATACATTCACATCATCATTATTAGAAGATGTAATAAAGGAAAAACAAATATTATTATTATTATAAGCAACATCAAGTACTATAAAACCATAAAAAAAATAACCACAACCATAGAATGTTGTGTCCAAAAATAAATGGACACCAGTACTGGAAAAATTTAAATTAAAACCAAGTTTAACAAGTTCTAACACGGAAATCAAATTTCGACGAATATCGAGTGCATATAACACGTCATGTAGGTATAGGATTCGACCTCCACGCATGATCAATTTGCATATGCCGATCCCTTTAACTTCCACTTTTGAATTGTTACCTACATATATCCATTTTGTTTCCCGTGGTATTCGTCGAAACTCCACGAAAGCACTCTTGTCTTTCGCTATGTGGTCTGTTGCTACTGAATCTATAGTCCACAAAGGATGAGATTCAGCTAGAAAAACAGAACTAGAAACATTTATATAACTTACTTGTGCAAACAAGTAATTTACCTTCTTCGGCTCGCTATAATCGCTAGCAAAATGTCCCTTGTTACCACAATTGTAGCATTTCACCTTTGCCATATTTCTCTTCCTGGCAGGATGCTTTCCTTTTTCGTGTTTGAAGAACTTTCTCTTCTTCCCTTGAGCCTTTTCAGTATTGCCTTTTCTTTGGGATCCACCTTGGAATTTACGTTTAAATCCCTTCCCACCATGTGAACTGGAACCAGCCATATACACATCAGTATTTGCCTTACTCGCATTAAGGCAATCTTCTTCCAGTTCCAAATGGCGTATGGCATCTTCTAAATTTATGATGCCCTCATTGTGGGTAAGGTGTATTTTCATATGTTCCCAATTTTGAGGCAATTATCTCATGACAGCTTGAACCTGTTGTTCATCAGTTAAGACATGACCTGCATCTCTCAACTCACTTATCATGTTTGACAAATGCCGTAAATGTACTCTCATAGTATGTTCAGGCTTCTTTCTATATGTGTCAAACTTGATAATTAGTGACTAGAGTTTGGTAATGGACGTACCGCCAAACTTTGTAGCAAGTGCGGACCACGTCTCCTTTGCTAATTCGTAATCCCGGTACTTTTTCATGAGATCATTGTCCATGCTACTCAACAAAGTAATGCGAGCAGTGGAATTCTTCTTCTTCCATATGTCATAAGCTNCTTTTGTAACTTTAGACAATTTTTTCACAGATAAGAAGGGAGAAATGTAGAAGGCATATAGAACAAACTAAAGGCAAACAAATCATGCAATATGGTTTCATTTTCCAGTCAAGACGTTTGAAGTAAGTCGCATTATGGATGATTTAGGCCTCTTTGAGTAGCATTTTTCTACCGTTATCTTTTATCTGAGAGGCACATTTAGTTTAATTTTTAATATGCATCTTCATTTACTAAAAGTCTGACTATCAAACTATGGGAGTCATTTTCCTTTCTTTGAGAAATGTGTGATGACAATTTTAGTAAAGGACACTCCATTGAAAAGTTTGGGAATTCCTTTTCGTATTTTTGTGTGTGCAACTTCTTTCTCACTTTCATGTGCTTGCCAAAGTTGTCTCCTTTTTATGTTTTCTTTGCTCCTTGCAAGTGAACCTATTATTTAACTATTGTACTTTTTTTCTTACAGGTCTCTGTATTCCTACTAGTTGGAATTGTACTTACAGGAGCTGCGTCAGGGTACTGGATCGTAAGGAAATTTGTGATTTCAAAAGATGGAACTGTTGATGTTGGTGTAGCTCAATTTGTTAAATGGGCAATGCGCATCATTGCAACCACTTCTATTTTCCAGGTCTGAAACTCTATTCATGTTGGTTGTTATGTTGAGTTAGTAGATTCTCTGTGTTGGAAATAAAATAGAATAACATATATCCTAACATAATCCCAAGATCATAGTCACCATTGCAATCACATTTGTATATAAATGAACTACAATGAATTAATACAACATAAATACCTCTTTTCCTTATCTCTGAAGCAACAAAGTTAATCTGGAAGAAAACCACGAAGTGTATTTCTGTTTTCCAAATTCTAGAGCGGGAGAGCGTGTTTTTCTTTGCGTATTTTTTGAGAGTGACAGTGAGTAACCTTTTCTAAAAAGAAAACCTTTCTTTTTATATGGGAGCGGTTCGTGAGAAACTACCTTTGGCAGTTTCCACTTCTCACGACCCTTCATCATGGGTGGACTTTATCTAAACAAGTTTTAAATAAGAGCAAACGGGAACTTATCCAATATCTCCCACTCACACATGATGTGACAATCTCTCTCTATGCTTCTTTAAGGTCATCCCTTAGTAAATATGCCGTGTGACCATGCATACTTGAGAGCACGTAGTCATATATCTGTTAGGAAATATAACTCTCGAATTGTGAAACTCAGGTGTTATGTTGTATGCAATACCCTAGATTACTATCACATTTTTCTAACAACTCATTTACAAAAAAAATATCCGTTGTATTCATAATTTGTTCTATCTTTACATAAAAGTAAACATAATGGTCGACCAATAAAACATATGATTATATGTGATAATTCAAAATCGTAATCTTCCTCTTTTCTCATTCTTGCAACTTTATTTAACTTCTTTTTTAGAAATGTCCAGCAGATTGAATTTATCTTAATCCTTTGGTAACACCTTAAGATAGAATCATTAAATGAAGTTTTCAAGAAACAGAATAGAGTAATAGGGTATTCTATGAGATTTTATTCATAAAAAAACTCAGGGTCTCACACAATGTATAAGTTGAGATTTTGACTTTCATTACCCCTTTGGTCAATGTTTTGCACATGTGGTATGAATCACATGCTACAACATTTCCTCCTTTCCCATGGAGTGCATGTCTCTTTTCGTAAAGTTGTGAAATTTTAGTTTAGACATACCTAATGTCTAACTTGAGGTCACTTTACATACTTTTAATTCATCAGAACTCTAATCTGGCAATTAGACAGATAAAGTGATCATTTATCACTTGTGGTCACATTTCATTATGACATTATTTTAATCTATTTTCTAGTGACGTTAAACATTTTAAGCTTGGCTCTCTATTATCACCTAGATAATAAGCTTAAAATCGTCTATCTCCATTCTACGAAAGTAATGGAGGGATTGCCTGTGTGAGAAGGCCAATCTTTTAGCTGTCCGACATGCTTTTCAAAATACATATATACTATACTTCTTACTGTATGTTCCATAATAATCTAAATTGAGCATTGAAAATATTGTTATTAATATGAAAAGACAAATGTGAACAATTTTGGGAAATCTCAAAGTATAAGTACATTCAACACTACGTAAGCCTAGAGATTAACATGTCTATTGAAGTATCTCTTGGTATAGGCTTTGTGAATGGATCCGAACCATGTCAAGCGTGATATGTACTTCATGTTCACCTCCTTTGTGCCACCAAGTCCGCACAAAAATATATTTGATATCTATGTGTTCGTTTTACCATGATATTTGGATCCTTAGTGTATGCTATTGCTGCTTGACATCACAGTTTATTCTTACTGGTTCATAGCACATTAATTATTCCCAATGATTCAGAACCGTCTTAACCAAACAGCTTCTTGCACTGTAGCTGAAAATGCTACAAACTCAGCCTCCATGTAGATAAGGCTATGCATGATTGTTTCTTAGCTCCAAGATATGGCCCCACCATTTAGTAAGAAAACATATCAGAAGTAGATTTCCTTTATCTAAACTCCTCCCCAATCAGCATCGGTGGCCTCTCAAGTAAATCATTTCCTTGATAACATAATGAGTAATTAGCTGTCCCTTTTAGATACTTAAGATTCTCTTCATGCTTTCCAATGTGCTTGTCCTGGTCGGACTGGTATCTACTTACCACCCAACGGCATAACAAAGTCGGGTTAGTGCACATCATGGCGTACATGAGACTTCCAACAGCACGTATAAGGAACATCTTCATTTGTCCTTTTCTTGTGAGTCTTCGGACACATTTACGACTTAAAGTCTCCCTTTCGCGATAGGGTTGTCATGGGTTTACAATCTTGCATATGAAATCGTTCAAGAATTTTTTAATGTATGGTTCTTGTGAAAGAGATACTAATTTTCTTGAGCGATCTCTTGAAATCTTGACTCCAAGAATATATGCAGCCTCACTCATATCTTTCATTTCAAAATAGATTATAACCATCCTTTGATTATTGACAAATCCCTTATCATTTCCAACTATAAATATATCTCAACATATAATGATAATATAACAAATTTGTTATTGGATCTTTTATATACACAATGATCTTCATTTATCATTTTGAAATCATACGACATTATCGCATTATGAAATCGAATATACCACTGTCTTGAACTCTTGAGGCCATAAATTGACTTTAAAATCTACCCACTTTGTGTTCTTGACCTTCTCTAATAACACTATTGGTGTGCCATATAGATTTTTTGTAATCTCCATTGAGAAAAGCAGTCTTTACATCCATTTGATGCAATTCAAGATCCATGCTAGCAACTATAGCTAGAATAAGTCGGATTGAGGTAACCGCAAAACATGTGAAAAAGTTTCTTCATAATCTTTTCTTCTTGTTGTGTATACCCCTTCGCGACTAAGCGAGTTTTGATCTTTCAATACTGCCTCAGCTTTACGCTGATTTTGAGACCCACTTGTTCCCCTGGCTTTGCGTCTTTCGGTAAATCAACCAATTCCCAACTTGGTTTGATTTCATAGACTCCAATTCTTCTTCCATTGCTTTCATCCATTTTTCCTTAAAGGGCAATTGAGAGCCTCATACATTCTTGGCTCTTCGTCATCTTGTGGAGTAACTAGAAAAATTCCCCCTCAATCTCAAATCGTCGACGTGGAATTGTTTCCTGTTGATCGACGTATTGGAGATTGATTTGTGTTACTCCCACTTGGACCAGCTATTATAGTTGGATCGCCAGTAGGGAATGTGGAGGATTTGAAACGATTCATCAACTTCCATATGCTTACGGGTGAAGTATAACCAACTGATTGTCGGCAACAGAATTGCCTTGTCTTGTGTTTCATATAGAAACAAGTCTTTACCTATTCGCCCTTCTTAGGAAAATCGGTTTCTAAGAATGTGACATCTCGTGATTCAAACCCAGTGATGCTAACACTTTCTTGTTCTCCTATGAAGACGTATCCTTTTAATTTCTGAATATTTATTAAGATATATTTCTTCCCCCTTGGACTAATTTTCCTATTTATGGAGGATCATGAACATAGGCAGCACATCCCATGGCTTTAGGAGACTCAAATCGGGTTTCCGATTTGTCCATAACTCATATGGTGAGTAGTAGAATAGTATGGATGGTAACGATTGAGGATATATGTGGCAGTCAATAAGGCATCACCCCAAAAGGTGATGGGCAAGTTTGCTTGTGCCATCATAGACCTCACATCTCAAGTAGGGTTTTGTTCTTTGTTCACACACCGTTTTTTGCAGAGTTCGGGAATAGTTAATTGACGTTCTATTCCCATTTCATCCCAAAAATTTCTGAACTGATCAGATAAATATTCACATCCTCGATCGGTTCGTAGAACTTTTATCTTTTTATCTAATGATCTCAACTAAGTTTTTAAACTTTTGAAAGCATTCTAAAGCTTTGTTTTGAGAAACTAAGAAAACATAACCATATCGAGTGAAATCATTATAAATGATGAAATAAAATAGCCCCATGTCTAGCCCTCACATTCATTGGACCACCTATTTCAGAATGAATTAGTTGCAATGGAACTTCAGCTCTTATCGCTTTTCCAAATGGTTTTCTTGCGTTTTTCTAGCTAGGCAATGTTCATATAGTCAAGTCTACTTTTGTTAAGGATCATACAAGCCTTCTCTTGCTAGTAATTTTATTCGTGTTGGCAATATGGACAGCCTTGCATGCCATACATTCACATCATCATTATTAGAAATGTAATAAGGAAAAACAAATATATTATATTATAAGCAACATCAAGTACTATAAAACCATGAAAAAAAAAACCACAACCATGAATGTTGTGTCCAAAAATAAATGGACACCAGTACTGGAAAAATTTAAATTAAAACCAAGTTAACAAGTTCTAACACGGAAATCAAATTTCGACGAATATCGGTGCATATAACACGTCATGTAGGTATAGGATTCGACCTCCACGCATGATCAATTTGCATTGCCGATCCTTTAACTTCCATTTTGAATTGTTACCTACATATATCCATTTTGTTTCCGTGGTATTCGTCGAAACTCCACGAAAGCACTCTGTCTTTCGCTATGTGGTCTGTTGCTACTGAATCATAGTCCCACAAGGATGAGATTCAGCTAGAAAAAACAGCATAGAAACATTTATATAACTTACTTGTGCAAACAAGTAATTTACCTTTTCGGCTCGCTATAATCGCTAGCAAAATGCCTTGTTACCACAATTGTAGCATTTCACCTTGCCATATTCTCTTCCTGGCAGGTGCTTTCCTTTTCGTGTTTGAAGAACTTTCTCTTCTTCCCTTGAGCCTTCAGTACTGCCTTTCTTTGGGATCCACCTTGGAATTTACGTTTAAATCCCTTCCCACCATGTGAACTGGAACCAGCATATACACATCAGTATTTGCTTACCGATTAAGGCATCTTCTTCCAGTTCCAAATGGCGTAGGCATCTTCTAAATTTTTGATGCCCTCATTGTGGGTAAGGTGTATTTTCATATGTTCCCAATTTTGGGCATATCTCTGACAGCTTGAACCTGTTGTTCATCAGTTAAGAAATGACCTGCATCTCTCAACTCACTTATCATGTTTGACAAATGCCGTAAATGTACTCTCATAGTATGTTCAGGCTTTTCTAATGTGTCAAACTTGATAGTGAGTGACTGAGTTTGGTAAGGACGTACCGCCAAACTTTGTAGCAAGTGCGGACCACGTCTCTTTGCTAATTGTAATCCCGGTACTTTTTCATGAGATCATTGTCCATGCTACTCAACAAAGTAATGCGAGCAGTGGAATTCTCTTCTTCCATATGTATAAGCGCACGGTTCCTCTATGTTGAGCCGTGACTCCTTCTAGCTCTTCCATGGTTGTAGTAAGAGCTTCAAGAACTCTTGTTCGTTCAAAACATATTGGATTTTCATGCTCCATATCTCATAATTGTCGCCGTTAAATTTTTCTCCTTTGTTAAGTTCTGCGACAATGTTTTTAGATGCAGATGCCATTTCTAAACAAAATTACACGTTGTATAATACATGTTATTCAATGCTCGGAACATACATAATTAATTGCAATTCTAAAATTATATTTAGACACAATTATATAAATATAAATCAACATAAATTCACATAAAATTTTAATAAAATAAATAAATAAATAAAGCTAATTCCATTATGTAAATAGAATTCAACATGTAATGAAATTAAAACAAACAAATTCCAAAAAAAAAATTAAGTGTATAGCCACATTCCTAAATTTGGGAAGGATCTGATAATCCTTATCCTAAGGTCTTTATCTAACTTATAATTAACCCTAAGCAGGGGAACTCCCAGTTTCTTGTGATGTCCTTTACGAGTGGAGACTCCTATAGATGCACCAGCTGTCTTTTTTGCACCCCAATTTATGTACTCCTTGATATAGTTGTTGGTTAAATGTCTATAATTTTTATTGTCATCTTTAAAGTTATGAACTTTCAGCTTGGTCCAAACCATATCAAGGAGACCAACGAAATTAGGGTAACCAAGAGTCTCTCTTAGAACTTGGTATTTCGACTCATCTTCCTTTAATCCCCCTATCCAGATAATTTTCTGAATCTTTTCATTCACATGAATGAAATGATTTACGAGTTGCACCAACTCATCCTCTGTGTCTCTTAAAATCAATGTGTGAGTTTGTAGAGTTCTAATCATGTTCATAACCCTTTCCCTTTGAGCGGGTGTTCTAGCAACCATTGCACGTCTATAACGTAACATTTTTCTATAACAAATACAAAAAAACTATTTATTTATCAAATAAATGTTGACTATATTTGATAAATAATATATATACGTGTTTATGGTTTAATAACAAAATTTAGACTCATAACAACATACCAAGTATTCATTTTTATTCCTTACAGCAAAAGAAAAAAAATTTAGAATCCTTCACGTGCCGGCAGGATACTCCACGCGCGTGTCACGCACTCACACAAATTCGGGTCGGGTCGACCCACTTCACATTCAACCGGGTCAATACTAACCCGAGTTTGGCCCGTTGACCTCGTTGACTTTACGAGTCGGGTGTTGATCGGGTTTGACTGACCCGTTTGGTCATACGGGTCAGGCGTTGACTGGTTTGACTGACCTGTTTGACTTTACGTGTTGGGTTTGACTCATTACCGGGTTTGACTAACCCGTTTGGTCATATGGGTCGGGTCCATGGGTCAACTTGACCCATTTTTATTTTGGTTATGGGTTGGGCCGGATAGGAATATATTGGGTTTGTGAATATAGTTAACACAAAAACAAAATTAGCCCAGTGGTTAGGGAATTGGGCTTCAACCATGGAGACTTGGGTTCAAGTCGCACCAACCATGCTGATTTGAAACTTTTTCAAAAAGAAGTAAAACAGGAAAAACGACATGTCATTCATAAGGTTGGTTCGAAAATGACATGTCGGTTCTTGTCGTCTTCAACCTCTGTCCGGGTCTGCAACTGGGTACCCGACCCGGAAATCACCCATACGAAACCCGAAACTTCAAAGAGGCATATCTAAGTCATTTTAACTCCATTTTTTATGATTCAAAAACCATTTTCTTCATAATTTCATAAGGAATTTAATGGTCTAATTATCATTTCCAAAAAGACAATTTTTTACGTACAAAATTTGAAAAAAATCAGAACTGCATTTGATAAACTAACAACATGCTTCAACATAACAGTATGAATTTAAAACAATATGAACCACGGCTCTGATACCAATGTTGGAAATAAAATAGAATAACATATATCCTAACATAATCCCAAGATCATAGTCACCATTGCAATCACATTTGTATGTAAATGAACTACAATGAATTAATACAGCATAAATACCTCTTTTCCTTATCTCTGAAGCAACAAAGTTAATCTGGAAGAAAACCACAAAGTGTATTTCTGCTTTCCAAATTCTAGAGCGAGAAAGCGTATTTTTCTTTGCATATTTTTTGAGAGTGACAGTGAGTAACCTTTTCTAAAAAGAAAACCTTTCTTTTTATATGGAAGCGGTTCGTGAGAAACTGCCTTTGGCAGTTTCCACTTCTCACGTCTCTTCATCATGGGTGGACTTTATCTAAACAAGTTTTAAATAAGAGCAAACGGGAACTTATCCAATACTCTGCCTCTTATTCTGATTGAGAATAATAATTTGAGTTGACATTCAACGACTCTGTTTTTTCTTTATTCTGAAGGATTTGGAAAGTTGTAGTGGCTTTTCTATTTTCTATAATATCACCCACCCATTTGACAAACACCATCTGTTGCTGCAGATTTGTAATTAAGGTGTTGTATTATCTTACAATATACAAGTCTAATAAACCCCAAAAGTTAGCCTGACGATTAAGAAAGTTTGCTCTTTTCATTGACTTTTGGGGTTTGAACCACCTTGGGGTTATCTATTACATTTGTGGCTTATTTTGAAACATTCAGATTGTATGATGTTCAATAGGCATCATCTTCTATTTGTACACGCAAGCTGGTCTGGACACCTTGATCATTAAAAAAAAAAAAAATTTATATAGTTATAACTTTCTTTTATATATATAGATTATAACTTAATAGAGGTTTAATTATAAAAATTATTGTTTTGATTTATTATTTTATAATGCACGTTTTAGTAGTATATATTAGGATTTCAATGCATTGTTTTAGTAGTTATTATTGCAGTTAGATAAGAAGAGAAATAAAATAATCAAAATGATGATAGTATAGAAATACAAAAGGTTTTGTGCAAAGAAACCCTAAACATGCTTGAGAAGTTACAAATATTTTGACTTCAATAAGAATGTGTCTATGCTAGCAAGTTATTACATACTCGCAAGTTAAAAAATATGGTAACAACTTTAAAGCATTTAATTATTGTCCCAAACAAATTAAGATAAATATTTTATTTCATTTTAAACATTTAATGTAACATAGCATATATTTTTTGCAATATACAGATAATTATTATTATGTGGAGGCAACTTTCTTAAGATGGGAATGTAAAACTTAATAGCAATTTCATCGATGGCAAAAAATTAATAATATAATCATATTTCTATTCCTTAAAATTGCATAAACATAAACCCCAAAATCTGAAACTTGATGAATTTTCTCCGTTTAAGAAAAGAGTAATACGTACCTGAATCCATGAGTAATCTCTTTATGGAATTGTGAAAAAAGGCAGTATCTCTCCCTTTTATTCCTTTACTTTCTGTCAGTTGTTTCCTTTTGATGGAAAAAGAAAATTACATACATAGGAACGGAGAGAGGACCCCTTTATATACAACAGTCTTATTAACTCCCAAACCGTAGTTACTTTATTAACTGCAGTAACATCTCCATCAAAGGTAAATGACCATCATGCCCCTTAACCAATTTAATTATTTCAAAAACAACCTTAATACAAGGACCAACTTATGTAAAATATAAAATATTTCTAACATTCTCCCACTTGGTCCATGTCATACTAAATAAGTTTATATTTAAGAAATAATACATGAGTAATACTAGCCATACAAAGAGCCAAATACAGCCCTTGAAATTCATGATTGCCTCTTTCTCTCTCTTTTTTTCCCTTCTTTCAAGGGCTAGATTTAACTATTTGTATGACTCTTTGTATGCCTCGTTGTAAGGCTAGTATTACTCATAATACATATTGTGTACACAATAATAATTAGCCAAATGCCATATCTTAAAATGGTCAGCATATAAACATTATTGAGCAAGAACCCATAAGGATCATGACAGTCGTATGTCATTGAATCAACACAGTCCCTTTCCATGTATCACGTTACAAATTCTATACTCAAAACAATCTATAATGATTCTTAATGGTCTAACAATAATGTCCTTATCAAGGGCAAATTTTGTCATCTTTATCATTCATGTATACCAAACAACATAATATAAAGAAACACACAACAAAATAATTTATATGAATCAGAAACAAGACATCAAGAGCTCAGAGTGTCTAAAACATGAGGAGTGTAACATAAATCAAGAAATATAGACAACACATCATAAATTAGTCATGACAGGCAATAATACCCATCCTCTCAATGTGCTTAGTATAGGTCTTTGGTGATAGCCCTTTAGTCAGCGGATCCGTTATCATAAAATTTGTGCTGATATGCTTAATAGTCACTATCTATTTCCAAACTTCTTCTTTAACGGCAAAATATTTCAATTCCCTATGTTTAGCACCCTTTGAATATTTTTCATTTTTAGAGAAGAAAACTATTGTGGCTTTATCACAATAAATTTTCAGTAGCTTGGCAATACTATCGACAATCTCAAGCCCTAAAATAAAATTTTGCAGCCATAATCCCTAAACTGTGGCCTCAAAGCATACCGCAAACTCAACCTCTATAGTGGAAGTAGCAATGACAGACTGCTTCACACTTTTCCATAAAACTGCTCCTCCAACTAACAGAAATACATACCCAAATGTGGATTTCCTAGTGTCTACACAACCAACGAAATCTGAATCTGAATATCCAATTATCTCAAGATAATTGGATCTCCTATATGTAAGACTATGATCTTTCGTCCCTTGTAAATATCTCAACACTTTCTTTGCAGCTCGCCAATGATCCATTTCAAGATTACTCTAATATCTGCCCAACAAGCCAATCGCAAAACTAATATCTGATTTGGTACATGTGTGAGCATGCATAAGGAATATGCTCTATTTGCTTGCATTCTAATTCAATCTGTGGGCATTGCTTAAGGCTCAACTTATCACCTTTCTGAATTGGATCTAGACTCACATAGCACTTATCCATGTTGTATCTCCCTAGAACTTTGTTGATATAAGCTTTCTAAGACAATCCCAACAATCCTTTTGATCTATCACGAATAATTTCAATTCCAAGCCCATAGGATGCTTCACCCATATCCTTCATCTCAAAGTTCTTAGAGAGAAACTTCTTGGTTTTGCCAAGATTATTAATAGCAAGCAAGATGTCATCAACATACATAATTAGAATTATTAATGCGCTCCCACTGACCTTTAGATATATACACCAATCAACAATGTTTTCCTTAAATCCAAAAGTGGTAACGATATTATAAAACTTGAGGTACCACTGCCTGGAAGCTTGTTTCAGTCCATATATTTATCTCTTTAATTTACACACCATGTGTTCTTTCCCTTCAATTAGAAGATCATCAGGTTGTTCCATGTAAACTTCTTCTAAATTCGCATTTAGAAAGGCAGTTTCACATCCATTTGATGAAGCTCCAGATCATAATGGGCTACCATTGCCATAATAATTCTAAAAAAGTCCTTTGAGGAAACTAGTGAAAAAGTCTCGTTTTAATCAACATCATCTTTCTGAGTAAAACCTTTGACAACAAGTCTGGCCTTGTACCGTTCAATATTGCCATTAGAGTTGCGCTTGGTCTTAAAGACCCCTTTACACCCAACTGTTCTACAACCTTCAGGCAATATTATTAGATCTCATACTTCATTGTATTCCATTGATTTTAACTCTTCTTTCATGGCATCTAACCACTTTGCAGAATTATCACTTTGAAGGGCTTCTGAAAACGAATATGGATCTACTTCCATTCCCAAGTCAAATTCTGACTTGTAATATCCCACTTGAGGTACGTATTTAAGATTTGTCGTATTAGCTAAAAGTTTATTGTTTTAACTTAAATTGAGTTTGTATGTTGAGTTGGTTGAATTGTTGCCTTGAAATGGGTTGAGTTTTGGTGAAGTTGGAAATTTAAACTTCGCCGGGGCGAAGAAGAAACTTCACCGCGGCGAGGAGGAGAAGTGGCATTACGGGTAGGTTCTGCCCTATTTCGCCGAGGCGACAAAAAATGCTTCGCCGCGGCGAAGAGCCTAAAACAAAGATTCTTGAGTTTTCTAGAGAATTCTTCTTTTGGGACACAATGACCATTCTACCCCTAATTAGTAGGAAAAGTGGGGAGTAAAATGAAAGGAAATTTAGTAGAGATTGTGTTTGTATGGGGGTGTAGTTGTAAAGAATCAAAGGATATAGATGGAATTTTCAAGAAAGGACAAGGGCAAAATGGGAAATGAAGCTTATAATATGAACTAAAAAGAGTAAAGTGTAGAGAAAGCCCTTACTCATCTTCATTCCACCGCCTCTTCCATTGCCCATATTCTCTCAATTTCTCCACCCAATTTTCCAAGAGTTCTAAGGGATTTAAGAGGGGTTTTGAGTAGAGATTTCATCTAAAGCTTCCTAAGGTAAGAATTCATGCTTTAGATGTGAGTTTTCTTGTATTTATAGTGAAGTCTTATTGTGTTGTTGCTGCCCTTGTGGTTGTTTTGAGTTGTAGAGAAGAGACAAGTCCACAAAGGGAAGGAAAAGTGCTAAGGAACCCATCTTTGCACAAGGTAAGTAAATCCAACCAAGTTGAGTTATGACTAAGCTTTGAGTAGAGACTTATTTTAATTATGTATGTACATGGTATACCTACTGAAAATTGAGATGAGATGTGTGCTTAGTCTTAGTAGTTGGGATTGATTAAATATGAGAAGTGTTGTTGATATGTGTATTGAGAATGGAGTTTGAGATGAAGTTTGAGAGATGTTGTGTAATCCTTTTTGGGAGTGCTTTTCTTGACAGGGATTATGAGTAATTGAGGGAGTTTTTCCCCAATTTGGATGGCTAGAAAAATGAAGTTTAGTAGTAATTTTCGTAGGGTGTTTATATGCACATGAGATGTTTGAGGAAATGCCTAAGTGAAATCTGCCCTGTCACTGCCGTAACTTTCTGAGTAATTTTTGAGTATCTTACGGTTTGAACTGGGCTGAGACCAAAACAGAGAAGTTGTAGCCCTGTTTCTAAGCTTTGAAACGAGACCAGAACCGTAGTAATCCGAGGTGTATAGCATAATTTATGGCCGTTTTAGTGTGACTGGTGCAGAATGACTGTTTTGAGGAAATCTTGTAATTGGCATTTCATTAGTGCATTAGGGAGCATGAGATAGCTCTACACCTTTGTTTATACACTTGAGAAGTAGCTTGAGATTTAGTATAGAATGTGAGTATAAGTTCTTTAAGAGTTAAGAGAATAGAGTAGGTTGTGCGATGGGGAACCCGTGAGTAATGGGTAGAGTATTCCCGCATGTACGCCGCATTGAGAGCGCGGCATGAGTATCAGATAGAGAAGTGGTGTAGCCCGTGAGAGTGCATGCGGATGAGGGCTATACCCGAGTACCCGAGAGAGAGAGATTATATACTCACATGGCCAAGGGTTCCGAATCCATGCATAACCGAGTCCGATCGGCTAGAGTGAATAGAGGTCACGTAGAGCGGGAGTGAGTCCCGGCCGTGCCCCCGGTGAGATGGGGTCGTGATTTATGAAAGAGTTATGAGAAAAGAGTTTCTAAGAGAAAGAGAAAGAGGAAAAGAAAGACGTACCCAAAGAGATATTGAACGGGGAGTTGTAAGGAAAGACTTAGAGATAGAGAGTTACGGGGCTAGCATGAGTAGAGGATTTACTTACTGAGCATTGTTTAGTGCTCACCCCGTTGTTTTCCTATGTTTTGCAGGACCTAGGTGAGGACACTGTCGGATGGATGTCGGCGTGCGAGGAGGAGTGGTTCCACTGTCCCTGATGTTTTTAATGACTTTTGTTTATGTTATACATTTTGTGTATAAATGTATATGTTTGTAAAGAATATGTATATATGTTTAATAAAAGAAAAACTTGGGCCCAATTTCTTTATGGTATTTTATATGTATTTCATTATAAACTTTTGAGTAGTAGTGGCTATTACATGACTGTTGAAGATAAACCACATAATCATTAGTAATGGCAGATCTTCTTTGTCTTTGAGATCTTCTTAATGTCCTTTTTTATTGTTCATTTACTACTTCATGTGGCTCATCCATTACAGGTTCATTGACTGCTACATTATTAGGAAGCATTTGCTCAATTATTTGTTATTCTTGATTGTTATTAGAATGTCTGACAACTACAGGAACCATAACCTCAGTAGAAGTCATGGGCATAGGGACATGTACCAAAAAAAGCAGAGTATATCCATTGCAAAGTAAAGTAATGTATTAATGACACCGAAAGTACCACCCAGTTTAATAGAAATTTAAGCCAGTGTTTAAGGAGAAAAGCTTTCATGAGGCAACACCATATTAGTTTTTCGAGTGCTGGTAATGATGTTGCAACTACTATTTTGCCAGCTTTAAGTGGGAAGTTTGACATGTTGAAAATGAGGGAACTTATCGCCCATTGGGTGCTCATGCATGAGCATCCATTTACAATTGTGGAGGAAGAGGGCTTGAACAATATGATGAAGTTTTGGATTCCTGAATGGACTTCAGTTTCCCGTCATACTTGTAAAAAAGATTGTATGAAGGTATATGAAAGTGAGAAGGCCAAATTGAAGAATGTGACAAAAGTCAGTTTGACTATAGACTTATGGAATTCAGGAAATCAAAAGATGGAGTATATGGTGTTGACTGGGCATTGGATAGATAGTACTAGGAGGCTGAATAGACATATCCTCAACTTTGTTCATCTACCTCCTCCCCGGACTGGTATTGAGATTGCGGACGACATTTTTAAGTGCCTAATGGGATGGGGAATTGAAAGTAAGGTATATACTATTTCTGTGGATTATGCTTCAAGTAATGATGTTGCGATTAAGGCTTTGAAGGAAAATTTTGAAGTTTTGGAGAAACTCCTTTGTGGAGGTAAACTGTTTCATGTAAGATGTTGTGCACACATCTTGAACCTGATTGTTTAAGATGGACTTTATCAAATTAGGCACATCATTGATGACATCCATGAGAGTGTGTTCTATATCAACAGTTCAGAAAGTAGGCTTAAGGTATTTTATGAGATTATCCAACAACTTAAATTGCCGTATTGGAAACTTATTCTCCATTGTAAAACAAGGTGGAATTATGCCTATGAAATGTTGGCAACAACAATTAAGTTCAAAAAGGTATTTCCAAGATTGAAAGAGAGGGATACAAGTTATCATAATAATCCGAGTGACGAGGATTGGGAGAAAGTCTACAACATTTTAAAAGTATTCAGTGGTTCAACCAAACTCATTTCAGGAAGTGATTATCAAACGTCTAATTTATTCTTGAAAGAGGTGTGTGTAGTGAAATGTATGCTGGATGGTAAAAGTGAATCTGAAGATGATTTTATTAGAGTAATGGTTAGGAAAGTGAAAGAGAAATTCAATAAATATTGGGGGGAATGTAATGTGTTGATGTCTGTGGCTGCTATATTAGATCCTCGGTTGAAAATGAGGGTTATTCAGTGGGCATTCCCTAAGATGTATTCTGAGGCAGTGGCGCGGGCAAATATGATGACTGTCCGGGATGCATTGTATGATTTATATGAGGAGTATGTTTAAGCTAATCAAGGTATGACTATCGTCTGTGCTTTTACATCAGAAGGGGATGGACATGGAGCCATTGGTGAGGTGGCTACGATCGAGGGAGCCCAGGCCTATGATGATTTTAGCAGTTTTCTAGATGTGGTTGAAACTGTTGAGCCTAGTAAGTTTGAGTTGGACTGTTATTTGGGAGAGGGATGCCATAAGTGTGTGGGGGATCATGACTCATTCGATGCCTTACAGTGGTGGAAGGTGTTGTAGATTTTCAAAAGTGTACGAAATCGTGCAAGTAATAAAGTTTAAAATTACGGATATCGAAGTCAAGGGAATTACTATTATCAATTACTAATTAAACTATCCTATCACAATTTGATCAATCCAAATTTTATCAAGAAAAACCTAAATTAAATTAACAATTAAATTTAAAAAGAAAACTGAAAAGAGAACAATTAAAATAAATCTTTGGGTAAAAACAAGATGACTAGACCTAGGGCATATATTTCACACCAACTCTTATTCATATGTATCGATCTCTTATGCTAATTTTGTTAAGCTCTTCCTACAGGTCAAACTCCCTAAATTTCCAATAATTTTCTCTGGAACAATTATCAAATTAACCCCTAATTACTAACCCGAATTATCTCTAATCAGATTTAAGCAATTGGAGATCATTACGCTCTATGGAGTTTACCAAAATCTCACAAGTCGCGGTAACCTATCTCTAGCGTTCGCTCAACCTACGGTTTTACTATCGTAGACCAACTAAGTATCATCTCTTGATCTCAACCTAGTCCATTAGTTCATTCAATTCTTGGGCCCTTAAGAATCAAAAGCATTAGGAATAATAGTAAAACTTAGGAAGAATTCTTAATAAAAATTAACAATCAAAGATCAATACATAATCAAGAGATTGGCTACATCTTAGCCCTAGAGAATAAATTTAGTTCATAATAAACATGAAAGAAACAATCATATTTATTAAAACAATCATCATGAGTTTATAAGAAAAGAACAAGGAAAACTTCTCTATATTGTGAATCAAAGCTCCAGAATTTACATTACTTCTCTTCTCTGCAGATTTTTCTTCCTTTCTTCTCACCAAAGAATCCTCAAATAATGTAAAAAGACTTCTATTTATATCCCACAAAGGTTAGGGTTTTGTTTTTCCTTAATTCTATTTGATTTAGAACCCTTAACCCTATTCTCCTACCTAAAAAGGGATAACAAGTTAGTAACTTCCGTGACTGTGCCACAACACTGTGCTATGGCACAATAGCTACTGGAAAAAGTGTGCCGCGGCACAGTAGCTACTACCCTTCTTCCTGTATCATTCCAATGTTCTTCAGAGATGGTGATTTTTGAACTTGATAACGATGAAATTTGGAAAAGTTTAAACATATGAAATGTAGCCCTTTGAATCAGCTTTCCAACGGTCTAAGAATTGTCTTAATCCGAGTTCTATAGCTTAAGATATTCTCAAAATACCGAGACATGCTCAAGCTGGAACATAATCTAGAATCTTCTCTTTATTTCAACTTCCATAACTTCTTCAATTCAACTCTGATTCTTGATCCGTTTGTTTCCACTCGTCACTCATTCTGTTGCCAACATGATTCTTCATCCGAGCATAACATTTAAGCACCAGTAACCTGAAAAACACTCAAAAACACCCGTGATTCCGTAAAAGGCAATTATGAAAATACTAAGCAATTTTACCAAATTAAGCCTAATTTCCCACAATTAATCTCGAAAAACCACTAACTAAATGTGTATTTTCAAGCTCTTATCAGAAGGCAAATTCAACCAAGTACCCTATATTTTCTACAATGGCTTGTGAGATACTAGCCATCCCGATCACTACGGTTGTTTCAGAGTCAGCAGTCAGTGTTGGGAGTAGGGTTATTGATAGCTACCGAGCTTCTTTGTCACCAGCTACGGTGGAGATGTTGTTATGTGGATGTGACTGGTGTCGCACTTTGAATGGAGTGAAGAAAGGGTGCAAAGTAAGTTCCATTGATTATATTTTTTGTTTAATTTAATATTTAAAATTACTTTATTCTAACCTACAGTTTATTTTTATCTCTTTTTCATTTTAGAAAGAGGAGGATAACTTGGAGATTCAACTTCCTATCTTGTCATGTGATGGGAGTCAGCAAATTGGTTGATTCACCCGTGAATTATTGGCTGTGGCAATAGGATTCTGCAGGTCTATATTTATTAGTTTCCTATTCAGGTTTGCATTTTCATCTTTACAGTTTACATAAAATGACAATTGTACTTAATGTGTTTCACATTAATTTGTTTATAGGAGGAGTAGGGCTACAATGGACATACAACCAACTATCTTTTGAGGATTTCAATTATTCGACAATTTATATATTTTATTTTGCTGTTATATATATTTTTTTATGGTTGGGGATGTCATTTGATGAATAGTTATGCTAACCCCCCATTTTATTTTGATGAAAACTTAATTAAGCCAAGTGAACTAAACAAAAAAACCTTTAGTTCACTTAACTTAATTTGTAATACATACAGTATGTTGAATGATAAATTGTTAATAGCAGTAGCATTTCATTTAATGTTTATTTTAAGTAGGTTTAATTTTTTGGTGATGTATGAGGATATGAGAAGAAAAAAATTGCAATCTACCAGCCCACTGCCTAGGAAATTTTAAAAAAAAAAAAAAATTGATTTTTTTGGAGCTGGCTTGCGAGCCGGCTCTAAATACCCTTAAATCCATTACGAGCTGAGTTGAGCCATAAAATCTACGGCTCATGTAATAGCCGCTTTCTACTCAAATACTCATAAAACATGTACATAATAAAATACATCTAAAATAGCATAAAAAGGTAGGGTCCAAATTTTTCTTTTATTAAATATATACATTCTTTAAATACAAAAAGTTGTATCATGTACAAAACATCAAAACAGGGTGGACAGTGTAGCCATTTCCCTTCGCTTGCCGACGCCCATCCGACCGTGTCCTCACCTAGATCCTGCAAAACATGAAAAACAACGGGGTGAGCACAACTAATGCTCAGTAAGTAAATCATCTACACATCTATCCCCGTAACTATCTCTCTCTAATTCTTTCCTTACAATTCTCATTTACTCTCTCTTTCACATAACTCTTTTTACTAACTCTCTTTAGTAGTCACCGCCTCATCTTACCGGAGGCACGGCCAGGACTCGCTCCCACTCTACGTGACTTCTACTCATTTTAGCCGATCGGACTCGGTTATGCATGGATTCGAAACCCTTGGCCATGTGAATATATAATCTCTCTCTCGGGTACTCTCGGGTATAGCCCTCATCCGCATGCACTCTCACGGGCTACACCACTTTTCTCTCTCTCATACTCATGCCGCTCTCTCAATGCGGCGTACATGCGGGAAACTCTACCCATTACTCACGGGTTCCCCATCGCATAACCTACTCTATTCTCTTTTCTCTTCATTCTCTAGTGCTCATTCTCTCTCTCTCTCTCTTTACTCTTAAAGTACCTTATACTCACATNATTATTGGTGCATATTAGATAGGATGTAGGAGTAATCTGCAAGGTTGTAAACAAAGGAGGGTGTGCTTGTAATTATATCTAAGTAAGTCAAACGCAGCGTTTTAGTGTCTGTCCTGCCAAAACGCTGCGTTTGGTTACAGATACCAACTATTAAACAGTTGTTCTTGGTACTCGTCTTAGTCGTCTTCTTCAAAACAAAAACAAAATTAGTAAAAAGCTACAGCCTACAGAGCAGTTTTTTGTCACGCAAGATTTGTCTTTTCTTCTTTCAGTTTCAAACTTTCAATTCGTCTTTACAAGATTGGTTTGAATTAAGAGACCACATTGACCTGACTGCTGCCCTGCTGGTGCTGCCATGAGAGGAGATCTGCTGATGCCGTGTTGGTGCTGCTGTGAGTGAGATCTGCTGCTGCCGTGACCTGCTGCTGCTGGCGCCTGCTGCTGCCGTTAGAGAAGTCAAAGAATGAGGGAGAGTGAAGCTGTTGTGAGAGTGAGAGAGTGAGGGAGTGGAGCTGCTGTGAGAGGACTGGAGCAGTGGAGCTGCTGTGGAAGAGAATGGCTGCTGCGTTTTTTGTTTTTTACTCTGATAAGTTTTGCTATTTTGGTTTAGATTAGGGTTTGAGTTGAGACTTGAGAGTGAGACTGTGAGAGGACTGACGACTGATGAGATGAGTCATAAGTTTTATTTTATTTTTTTTTTAATTTTGAATTTGCGAGTCTGCGGGTAGTACCCGGTCCATCCGCAAAAGCCACGGGCGGGCCGGGTACGGGTCAATTTTTCACAGGTCGAAATATTTTTTACCCGTACCCGCCCATTGGGTACGGGTACCCGTTGACCCGCGGGTACACCCGCCCGTTTGCCAGGTCTAATTATGAGTAAAGAGTCAACCCGTTTAGATAGACTTGTCTTAAATCAAAAAATGGAATAAACTCGCTAAAAAGTAATTTATTTGATTAGTGAATTTATGAATATCAACTATAACTAAACGAATTTGGTTAATTCCATCCAAGGTTTGGCTTAATAACACTTTTCCACCCAAAAAGTTTTAAAATGACATTTTCTCACTCACAAACCAGATCTATTAATAAATTTCCTTCTGAAGAAGGGTAGAATGGTCAAAAGTCTTTTATAAGTAAGGCTACGATGGTCAATTTACATTAAACATAAAAAATCAAAATTTGAAATTTGAAATCTGGGTTACTGTAGGGTTTTTTCTCTAATCAATTTTATAAAGCCTAGAGTTTTTTTTCTCTCGTTTCTTTTTAATCTAGGGTTTCTTCTTGATTAGACATGGCAACCCCAAAATCTAACAACCTCCAACAACCCTAGCGCCTCACCTCCATCATCTTCCATCTCTTTTTCTCATTCTCTAGAGAAAAAGAAAACGAACAAAGCAATATCTCCTTTATGTAACTGTGAGCTGCCTTGGAGATTTTGCAATTTCTTTATGGATTATTGCTATTTTGATGATTGATTGACGATCGAAGTTGGGTTGTGATTATTTGAGATTTGTAGTGGTTGTAGGTTGATTGTGTGCGATTTCAATGGCTGCGGCAGTTTTCTACGGGTGATTGAGCTTGCTCTTCGCAGCGAGGATTCTCACCCAATCAGGTGAGTAGAACCGAGAAAGTGAAAGAGAAAAGATTCTAACTTTTCACCAAGGTTTCGCTGGAATCCAATCTGTTGGAAAAAACTAAAAAAAAACTCAGAATAACAAATATTCTAAGCTATCCCAAGATCATATTAATAGTCACCCATTGCAATCATATTTTACTTAAACGAATTACAATGAAGTTCACAGCATAAATACCTTTACTCCTTAACTCTGAAGCAAAATTGTATCTTGAGAGAGAACCATCGTATGTGTGTTTTTCCTTTCAATATATTTTTTAGAGAGTTTGAAGAAGAAATTCTAAAAGGAATTTCTTCACTTATATATAGGAGGCAGTTTTAAGCGAAAACTGCCTTTGGCAGTTTCCACTTGCAATGTACTTTGGGTGGGTTCCATCATGGGTGTCCCACCCATATCCAATATCTCCCACTCACACATGATAGGATGTGTGAGTGGACTATTTCTCTTTGTGCTTCTTTAAGGTTCATACTTTAGTAAATATGCTGTGTGACCATGCATACTTCGAGAGCACATTAGTCATATATCTTTTAGGAATATATAACTTCTCGAATTGTGAAACTTGGGTTGTAAGTTGTATGCAATACCCTAGATTACTTATCACGTCTTTTTTTTCTAACAATCTCATTTATAATAAACATCAGTTGTATTCATAATTATGTTTTGTCTTTACATTAAAGTAAAACATAATTGGTCGACCAATGAATACACATGATTATAGTTGATAATCCAAAATTGTAATCTTTCTCTTTTCTTGATTCTTGCAACTTTCATTTAACTTGCTTTTCTAGAAATGTCCTAGCATATTGAATTAATCTTAATCTTTTGGCAACACTCTAAGATAGCAATCATTAAATGAGGTTTTCAAGAAATAGAATAGAGTAATAAGGGTATTTTATGAGATTTTATTCTTAAAATCTCAAGGTCTCACACAATGTTAAAATTGAGATTTTGACTTTCATTACCCCCTTGGTCAATATTTTACACATGTGGTACGAATCACGTGCTACAGTATTTCCTCCTTTCCCATGGAGTGCATGTCTGTTTTCTTGTAAATGTCGTACAGATTTTAGTTCAAACATACCTAATGCCTAGCTTGAGTTCACTTTACATACTTTTAATTCATCATAACTCTAATCTGGCAATTAGACAGATAAAGTGATCATTTATCACTTATGGTCATATTTCATTATGACATGATTTTAATTCTAATTTTTTTTAGGCAATGTTAAATATTTTAAGCTTGGCTCTCTATTATCACCTAGATAATTAGCTTAAAATCGTCCAATCTCCATTTCTACAAAGTAATGGAGGCGATTGCTTGTGTGAGAAGACCAATCTTTTAACTGTCCAACATGCTTTTCAAAATAAACATATATAATATTTACATAACAAATGTGTGTGTGTGTGTGTATGTGTGTGTGTGTGTGTGTGTGTGTGTGTGTGTGTGTGTGTGTGTATACTCCTTCATGTATGTTCCATAATAATCGAAATTAAGCATTGACAATATTGTTATTTAATATTGATAAGACAAACGTGAACAATTTTGGAAAATCTCAAAGTATGAGTACATTCAACATCTATGTAAGTCTAGAGATCTAACATGTCTATTGAAAGTATCTCTTGGTATAGGCTTTGTAAATGGATCCACAACCATGTCATACGTAGATATTTACTTCATGTTCACCTCCTTTTGTGCCACCAAGTCTCGCACAAAATTATATTTGATATCTATGTGTTTCGTTTTACCATGATATTTGGGATCCTTAGTGTATGCTATTGTTGCTTGACTATCACAGTTTACTCTCACTGGTTCAATAGCAACATTAATTATTCCCAGATGATTCATGAACCGTCTCAACTAAACGGCTTCTTGCACTGCAGCTGAAAATGCTACAAACTCAGCCTCCATTGCAGATAAAGCTATACATGATTGTTTCTTACTACTCCAAGATATGGCCCCACCATTTAGTAAGAAAACATATCTGGAAGTAGATTTCCTTTCATCTAAATCTCCCCTCCAATCAGCATCGGTGTAGCCTCTCAAGTGTAAATCATTTCCTTGATAACATAATGAGTAATCAGTTGTTCCTTTTAGATATCTTAATTAAGATTCTCTTCATTGTTTTCCAATGTGCTTGTCCTGGGTCGGACTGATATCTACTTACCAACCCAACGCCATAACAGATGTCGGCTCTTGTGCACATCATGGCGTACATGAGACTTCCAACAGCACTTGTATAAGGAACATTCTTCATTTGTTCCTTTTCTTGTAGAGTCTTCGAACACACTTTATGACTTGAAGTCTTGCCTTTCGCGATAGGGTTGTCTATAGGTTTAAAATCTTGCATATGAAATCGTTCAAGAATTTTCTTAATGTATGGTTCTTGTGAAAGAGATACTAATTTTCTTGAGCGATCTCTTGAAATCTTGACTCTAAGAATATATGCAGCTTCACCCATATCTTTCATCTCAAAATGAGATGATAACCATCCTTTGATTTCATTGAAAAATCTCTTATCATTTCCAGCTATAAGTATATCATCAACATATAATGATAATATAACAAATTTGTTATTGGATCTCTTTGTATATACACAGTGATCTTCATCTATCATTTTGAAATCATATGACATTATCGTATTATGAAATCGAATATACCACTGTCTTGAGGACTGCTTGAGGCCATAAATTGACTTTAAAAGTCTACACACTTTGTGTTCTTGAACTTCTCTAATAAAACCTATTAGTTGTTCCATATAGATTTCTTCTTGTAATTCTCCATTGAGAAAAGCAGTCTTTACATCCATTTGATGCAATTCAAGATCCATGCTAGCAACTATAGCTAGAATAAGTCGGATTGAGGTAAACCCCTTCGCGACTAAGGGAGTTTTGTATCTTTCAATACTGCCATCAGTTTTACACTTGATTTTGAGAACCCACTTGTTCCCAATGGCTTTGCGTCCATTCGATAAATCAACCAATTCTCATACTTGGTTTGATTTCATAGACTCTAATTCTTCTTATATTGCTTTCATCCATTTCTCCTTAGAAGGGCAACTGAAAGCCTTATTTACATTCCTTGGCTCTTCTTCATCTTGTGGAGTAACTAGAAAAATTTCCCCCTCAATCTCAAATCGTCGACGTGAAACTTGTTTCCTGTTTGATCGACGTATTAGAGATTGATTTGTGTTACTCCCACTTGGACCAGCTATCATAGTTGGATCATCAGTGGGGAATGATGGGGGATCTGAAACTGATTCATCAACTTCCATATAGCTCTCACTGGGATGTAGTATAACCAACTAGTTTTCAGCAGCATAATTGCCTTGGTTTTGTGTTTCGTATAGAAACAAGTCTTGACCTATCTCGCCCTTCTTAGGAAAATCGGTTTCTAAGAATGTGACCTGTCGTGATTCAAACTCAGTGATGCTACCACTTTCTTATTCTCCTATGAAGACATATCCCTTTGAATGTTCTAAGTATCTTATGAAGATACATTTCTTCCCCCTTGGACCTAATTTTCTATATTTATGGGAAGGATCATGAACATAGGCAACACATCCCCATGGCTTCAGGAGACTCAAATCGGATTTTCGATTTTTCCATAACTCATATGGTGTAGTAGTAATAGATTTGGAGGGTACTCGATTGAGGATATATGTGACAGTCAATAAGCATCACCCCAAAAGGTGATGGGCAAGTTTGCTTGTGCCATCATAGACCTCACCATCTCAAGTAGGATTCTGTTTCTTCGTTCTGCAACACTATTTTGTTGCGGAGTTCTTGGAATAGTTAATTGACGTTCTATTCCCCTTTCATCACAAAAATTTCTGAACTGATCAAATAAATATTCACGACCTCGATCGGTTCGTAGAACTTTTATCTTTTTATCTAATTGATTCTCAACTAAGTTTTTAAACTTCTGAAAGCATTCTAAAGCTTTTGATTTTTGAGAAATCAAAAAAACACAACCATATCGAGTGAAATCATCTATAAATGTGATGAAATAAACAACCCCATGTCTAGCCCTTACATTCATTGGACCACATATGTCAGAATGAATTAGTTGCAATGGAACTTCAACTTTTATCGCTTTTCCAAATGGTTTTCTTGCTGTTTTTCCAGCTAGGCAATGTTCACAAGTAGTCAAGTCTACTTTTGTTAAGGTTCCTAACAAGCATTCTCTTGCTAATATATTCATTTGTTGTTGGCCAATATGGTCAAGCCGTGCATGCCATACATTCACATCATCATTATTGGAAGATGTAATGAAAGAAAAACAAGCATTACTATAACTATGAGCAATGTCAAGTACGATAAAACCATCATAAATATAACCACAACCATAATATGTTGTGTCCAAAAATAAATGGACACCAGTACCGGAAAAGTTTAAATTAAACCTAGTTTAATAAGTTCTAACACGAAAATCAAATTTCGATGAATATCGGCTGCATATAACACGTCATGTAGGTATAGGATTCGACCTCCACGCATGATCAATTTGCATGTGCCGATCCCTTTAACTTCCATTTTTGAATTGTTACCTACATATATCTATTTTGTTTCCCGTGGTATTCGTCGAAACTCCACGAAAGCACTCATGTATTTCGCTATGTGGTCTGTTGCTGCTGAATCTACAGTCCACAAAGGATGAGATTCAGTTAAAAAAACAGAACTCAAAACATTTATAGAACTTACTTATGCAAACAAGTAATTTACCTTCTTTAGCTCGCTACAATTGCGAGCAAAATGTCCCTTGTTGCCACAGTTATAGCATTTCACCTTTGCCATGTTTCTCTTCCTGGTAGGATATTTTCCTTTTCCGTGTTTATAAAACTTCTTTTCTTCCCTTGAGCCTTATCAGTATTGTCTTCTCTTTGTGATCCACCTTGGAATTTACGTTTAAATCTCTTCCCACCCTGTGAAATGGAACCAGTCATATACACATCAGTATTTGCCTTACTCACATTAAAGCGATCTTCTTCCAATTCCAAATGTCGTGTAGCATCTTCTAAATTTTTTATGCCCTAATTGTGGGTAAGGTGTATCTTCATGTGTTCCCAATTTTGAGGCAATGATCTTATGACAGCTTGAACCTTGTTCATCAGTTAGAACATGACCTGCATCTCTGAACTCACTAATCATGTTTGACAAGTGTCTTAAGTGTACTCTCATAGTATGTTCAAGTTTTTTCTTATATGTGTCAAACTTGATAGTAAGTGGCCAGAGTTTGGTAATGGACGTACCGCCAAACTTTGTAGCAAGGGCGGACCACATGTCCTTTGCTAATTCGTAATCCCTATACTTTTTCATGAGATCATTGTCCATGTTGCTCAACAAAGTGATGCGAGCAGTGGAATTCTTCTTCTTCCACATGTCATAAGCCGCACGGTCTCTTCTATGTTGAGTCGTGGCTCCTTCTTCAGGCTCTTCCATGGTCGTGGTAAGAGCTTCAAGAACTTCCTGTTCTTCCAAGACATATTGGATTTTCATGCTCTATATCTCATAATTTTCGCCGTTAAATTTTTCTCCTTTATTAAGTTCGGCGACAATGTTCTTGGATGCAGATGCCATTTCTAAAGAAAATTACACATTGGATAATGCATGTTATTCAATGCTCGGAACATACGTATATTTAATTAATTATATTAATAATAATTATATATTAGATTTGGAATCAAAAGTTAACTATGTCAACAATCATAATCCAAAATTCTAATCTCCAATTATCATAGATATAATTAATTTTAATTCTAAAATAATATTAAGACACAATCATTTAAGTATAATTCAACATAAATTCACATAAAAATTTAAATTTTAATGATAAATAAATAAAACTAATTCTATTATGTAAATAGAATTCAACATGTAGTGACATTAAAACAAACAATTACCAAGAAAAACTAAGTGTACTGTCACATTCCATAAACTGGGAAGGATCTGATAAGCCTTGTCTTAAGGTCTTTATCTAACTTGTAAGTAACCTTAGGCAAGGGAACTCCCAGTTTCTTATGATGTCCTTTACGAGTGGAGACTCCTATAGATGCATCAGCTGACTTTTTGGCACTCCAATCTATGTACTCCTTGATATAGTTGTTGACTAAACGTCTATAATATTTATTGTCATCTTTAAGGTTTTGAACTTTTAGCTTGTTCCAAACCAAATCAAGGAGACCAACGAGACTAGGGTAACTAAGAGTCTCTCTAAGGGCTTTGTATTTCAACTCATCTTCCTTTAATCCCCATTTCCAGACAATTTCCTAAATCTTTTCATTCACATGAATGAAACGATTTACGAGTTGCACCAACTCATCCTCTGTGTCTCTTAATATTAAGGTGTGAGTTTGTAGAGTTCTAATCATGTTCGTAACCCTTTCTTTTTGAGCGGGTATTCTAGCAGCCATTGCACGTCTATAACATAACATTTTTCTGTAACAAATACAAAAAAAAAAAAAAAAAAAAAACTATTTATTTATCAAATAAAGGTTGACTATATTTGATAAATAATATATACATGTTTATGGCTTAATAACTAAAATAGACTCCTAATAACATACCAAGTATGCATTTTATTCTTTAACGCAAAGAAAAAAACAATTTTAGAACACTCCATGCGCCCTCACGCGCCACCCAAAAGTCCCCATGTGTAGCCACGCGCCTCACATAAACTTCAAGTCGGTTTGACCCGGTTTGGCCCGTTGACTTTGTTTGACCATATAGGTCAGGTGTTGACCGGGTTTGACTAACCCGTTTGAAGTTTTGGGTCGAATACGCAGATCAACTTGACCCATTTTATTTTGTTTTTGGGTTGGGTCTGACATGAATATATAGGATTTATAAGAATGGCTAACACAAACCAAAATGTAGCCCAGTGGTTAAGTGTATCTGCCTTCCACGTAGAGACTTGAACCCAAGTCTCAGCAACCACATTTTTTTTTCACTTATGGTATAAAGAAAATGCAGTAGACTTAAAAATAAAAAAAATGTGGTAGAAGTTATACTATAATCCAAAAATCTGCCCAAATAGTTTACAATCAGTTATAGCCTTGACAGGTTTGGGTTCAAGTCACGATGCTTTCTGTGTTTTTTTTCTTTTTTGTAATTAAAAGTTAATAAAAACAAATGACAAGTCGTTTCTAAGGTTGAAATTAAAACAAATTTTTTCTGTCAACATGGTCATCTTCTACCTCTGCCCAGGTCTGTAACTTGGTACCCGACCCGGAAAAACAACCCATACAAACCCGAATTTTTAAAGAAGCATAACTAAGCCATTTTAACTCCATTTTTTGTGATTCAAAAGCCATTTTCTTTATAATTTCATAAGGAATCTAATAATATAATTATTATTACCAAAAAGACAACTCTACAAGCACAAAAAATGAAATTTCAGAATTGAATTTAAGTAACTGGAATGCTTTAACACAATAGTACGAAATTAAAAAGATATAAAACCACGGCTCTGATACCAATGTTGGAAAAAACTAAAAAAAACTCAGAATAACAAATATTCTAAGTTATCCCAAGATCATATTACCCATTGCAATCACATTATACTTAAACGAATTACAATGAAGTTCACAGCATAAATACCTTTACTTATTAACTCTGAAGCAAAATTGTATCTTGAGAGAGAACCACCATATGTGTGTTTTTCCTTTCAATATATTTTTTAGAGAGTTTGAAGAAGAAATTCTAAAAGGAATTTCTTCACTTATATATAGGCAGCAGTTGCCTTGGCAACTGCTGTAGTTTTAGGCGAAAACTGCCTTTGGCAGTTTCCACTTGCAACGTACTTTGGGTGGGTTCAATCATGGGTGTCCCACCCATATCCAATACAGTTGAACTCGTCAGCCAAAACATAAAAGACTCCTAATTGAAAAATTCACCAAAGAAGAATACGACTCTACATTATGTTTGAACCCAGGTTTTGCGAAATTCAGTAAAAAAATCAAGCGCAATCTGGGGATTCAAGTTCAATTTATAGAGGGAAGAAACATGAGAAGCGAAAATAATAAAAGGAATGAGCTTCTTCATTAAGGGGTTTTTTTGCTAGTTTTTAGGGTTTTTTGTGAGGATTGGGAAAAGCTGAGAGGGGAGATCCGGTGGGTCAGGGTCGAGAGGAAGAGCAAAAGAGAGGCTGAGAAGAGAAACTGACCTGGATTTTTTTTTTTTTAAGGTGATGATAATGGTGGTGTACAGCTTGATAGCTTGATTGCAGGAATTATGCTTTACTGCAAAGCGTACAACTTGATTGCATATTTATAATTTTGCTTGATTTGTGTTAAAATTTAATATAGAATGTTAGTTGCAGTCTACCTTGTGGATCAATCTTTCTGGTTGTGCTTATTATCAATGCATCTAAAGTAACTGGCAGCTTCTAGCCATCTCAATTCTCCAACGTCTGGTAGGTAAATGGGAACAACAAAATAGCTTTCAGTCTCTTAATGTTAAGAATCTTCTGAATCTTTTCATTTGATAAGTGATTTGCAAACAAAAATCAATTAGTCTTATAATTACGTATCTAAATGGAAAGTATGAATTAGAGTTGTTTGGCCGACATTGAATTTTGCTTCAATTGAAGTTTTTTTGTGAATTAGAGTTGTTTTTATTATGTTTATTAAGAAATTTAATAGTTGGGGGTATATCAGTAATTTTATAATTAAAAAGTGGGTATAAAGATAATTGACTCTACATGTAATAATAAAAAAATGTTAAATCAAATAGGGATGGAATTTCCGTCTTTACAACACATATATATTGTATTTAACAGAATTTACTAACGGAACATAACGGTGGGTGAGAAAGTGTCATTAGGCCAAACCTTGGGTGGGAAAAGGTCATTTACTCATACAAAATGACCCATGATGGGTATAGAATGAGTCGAGTTTTTATTTAGAATACAAATTTAGATGTCGATACTACTTTACAATAAAGCAAGCACCACTTAAATCAATCTATATATACATATAAGGCTGAATACCCATATGGGTTGATCGACACGTGGCACATTTTGGAGGTTCTAAAATTGCTCTATTTTGACATATTGGATTGACAAACCAATCAAATTGCTCTATCTTGACATGTTGGGTTGGTATTTATTGCTCCATCTATTATTATTAATTAATTAAAAAAATGGGACATGTATTAATAATTAATAATAATAATAATACAGGTACATTGCATTAGCATTCTAAAGGTCTAACCATAATGACAACTTAGATTTGTGATTGTTGTATGGTTGAATTTTATTGGTGATGATGTAGACAATATTAATTGTTGCATTGGTATTCCAAAGTCTAAATAAATAGATATAAAGATTGGATTACATAGGTGCATTACATTGGTTGTATTAATAATTAATAATAATACTAATTATATAAGTACATTGCATTGGCATTCTAAAGGTCTAACTATAATGACACATTGGATTTGTGATTGTCATGTGGTTGAATTTTATTGGTGATGATGTAGACAATATTAATTGTTGCATTAGTATTCCAAAGTCTAAATAAATAGACATAAAGATTGGATTACCTAGGTGCATTGCATTAGTAGTAAAAGCATACTAGTTTATTAATAATTATATAGGTACATTGTATTGATATTGCAAACATTTCTTCGTATTTAATTGTGTTGGCATTCGAAATATCTAAATAAGGGGTTATAAAAGGGGCGTATATTCAATTGTGTGTTATCGCAATATGTTAGTTTGTGTCAACAATACGTCTGGTCTTTTGTTAATTGTTTATTGGTCACGTTAGTTTGTGTCAATAATACGTTTGTTTTTCATGATTTTGTTAATCGATGATTTTTTATTTATTTATATTTTTGTTGTTGTTTACAGGTCAAAGATTCATGAATTGACATGGAATAAAGGAAAGATATCCGATTAACATTGTCAAGTGAGTTGTTATTTTGATTTGTTCTTTTGAACTGTAAGTATATCTTCTAACTAGTTTAATACGAAATTGTAAGTATATCTCATAACTATTTTAATGGTTATTATTTGGTTGAATGATTGTTTTTGTTCGGTCAATCTATTTGCATGATTAATTGTGTTAGTCATGTCGTACGGTAAGTGTATTCCTTAACAATTTTAATATAAAGATTAATTAACTTTTGTTGATTTCTTTTTCAGGTAACAGTTGTTATACGAATGAATAATTGTTCCTTGACAATCTTAACATAAAGATCGATTAAATTTTGTTATGTTTGTTTTCAAGGAAATGTTCATGTACTTTACTAAGATCAAATCGAGGATGATTTTATTGTCAGTCGAACTGTGAGTATGTGTTATATCTATATTAGTAGCAATAGTTCATTTGTGTTGAATATGTTTTCTGTAAAAACATTCGTGTATTTTAATTTGTTATATGAATGATTAATTGTTTATGTCCTACTGATGTGTGAGTATATATGTTAAATGAATTAATTTTGGCTAATTCCGTTTTCCAATTAATAGGTGTTATTTGAAATATTTCTTATCAGTCCTAATATGATAATTCCTTAAATTTGGGTCAAGTAAACCATTCATTTTATCATCACACGTATTTTGGTTTCCATTGAACAATCAGTAGTAAATTAACCATAACTTGCTCAATAAAACTCCAATTGATGGAAGGATTGAATCTTTAAAAACTAGATAGAAAGTGTTTTAATTTGATATATCATACACTTAATTTGGATAACTGTAGCCCCACTGCCAAACCATTCATTTCATCATCACACACATTTCGGCTTCCATTGCACAGTTAGTAGTAAATTGACAATAACTTGCTCAATAAAGATCCAATTGACAAGAGGTTTGCATATTTAGAAACGAGACAAACAGGGTTTTAAATTGATATATTATAAGCTTACTTTGAATAATTTTAGCCCTATTGCCGAATCATTCATTTTATCATCACACATATTTCAGTTTCTACTGAACAATCAGTAGTAAATTGACCATAACTTGCTCAATAAAACTCTAATTGATGAGAGGTTTGAATCTTTAGAAACTAGACAGAACTGTGACCCGACTGCTAAACCATTCCTTTTATCATATCACACATTTCGGTTTTCACTAAACAATCAGTAATAAATTAACCATAACTTGCTCAATAAAACTCCAATTGATGAGAGGTTTGAATATTTACAAACTAGACAAATATAGCTTTAATTTGGTGTATTAAACGCTTAATTTGGATAACTGTAGCCCCACTGTCGAACCATTCCTTTTATCATCACACACATTTCAGTTTCCCCTATTTCTCGATTCCAATGAACAATCAATAGTAAATTGGTCATAACTTACTCAATAAAAATTCAATTGATGAGCGGTTTGAATCTTTGGAAACTAGAAAGATAAAGCTTTAATTTGATATATTATACGATGAATCTGAATAACTATAAACCTGTGACTGAACTATTCATTTTATCATCACACACATAAAACCAATTCAATTTTAGTGATGACAAAGGAAAACAAATATTGATATGCATTTTTAATTGTATTTGTTCTATCTCTTTTTGTTAATATTTTTTTATGTTACATACATATATCGAAAACAGGTTGTTGCTGGATATAACAAATTTTATTTGTATGACAAATATCATCTGATGTTTGTTGTAGAACCATGTAGCTTTAGTAAGCCATTTATAATATCTTTAAAGGAAAACAAATATTGATATGTAATTTTAATTATAATTATTCTATCTTTTTTTGTTGATATCTTTTTATGTTACATACATATATCATGAATGAAAAGAGGTTATTGTTTAATATAACTAATTTCATTTATTTAACAAATATCAACTGATGTTTGATGTTGAAGAACCATGTAGCTTTAGTAAACCATTCATTTTATCATCACACACATTTAGGTTTCCACTGAACAATCAGTAGTAAATTAACCATAACTTATTCAATAAAACTCCAATTGATGAGAGGTTTGAATCTTTAGAAACTAGACAGATAGGGATTTAATTTGATATATTATACATT
This sequence comes from Pistacia vera, assembly GCF_008641045.1. NCBI lineage: Eukaryota > Viridiplantae > Streptophyta > Magnoliopsida > Sapindales > Anacardiaceae > Pistacia > Pistacia vera. The sequence continues at coordinate 564,974 of NW_022195423.1, read as the reverse complement.
TAATTTGGATAACTGTAGCACCACTATCAAACAATTATTTTTATCATCACACACATTTTAGTTTCCACTGAATAGTCAATAGTAAATTGATTATAACTTTCTTAATAAAAATCCAATTGATAAGAGGTTTGAATATTTAAAACCTAGACAGATAGGGCTTTAATTTGATATATTATACGCTTACTTTAGATAACTGTAGTCCCACTGCCGAACCATTCATTTTATCATCACACACATTTTGGTTTCCACTTAACAGTCAATAGTAAATTAACCATAACTTGCTCAATAAAAATCCAATTGATGAGAGGTTTAAATTCTTAGAAACTAGATAAAAAGGGCTTTAATTTGATATATTATACGCTTAATTTGGATAAATGTAGCCCCACTATAGAACTATTTCTTTTATTATCACATACATTTTGGTTTCTCTTATTTCTCGATTTTCACTTAACAGTCAGTAGTAAATTAGCCATAACTTACTCAATAAAAATACAATTGATGAGCGGTTTAAATGTTTGGAAACTAGAGAGATAGAGCTTTAATTTGATATATTATACGACGAATTATGATAACTATAGACATGCTGCCGAACCATTCATTTAATCATCACACACATAAAACAAATTCAATTTTAGTGATAACAAAGTAAAACAAATATTGATATATAGTTTTAATTGTATTTGTTCTATCTCTTTTTGTTGATTTTTGGATTGATTTTGTTGTTTGATTTGTGGGTTTTGTGGGTTTTACAATTATCTTCTTTCTTTAGGATGCTATCATCAAATTTATTTTTATTTTTATTTTTTTTTTTTTTTTTGCTATAGGTGGTGATCAATTCTAATTGCAGCAAATAGATTTATATCAGAGGACTTTTATCTTCATGACTTCTTCAATATTTAAATTAAATTGCCTTCAAATTATACTGTTGGAGTTGTTGCTTTCTATGTGAGTTCTCTTTTCAACATTCTTAATTTTTTTTTTAATTTCTAAAATAATAATAATAAAAATAATTCATTTTCTCTTATCAATAATCAAAATCAGTTTTTTTTCCTTTGACTCTGCAAGTCTGTTGCTTTAAAGTTCACATTTTTCAATAATGTTTATCTTTCTCTGATTGATTTATACACTTATCAATAATACTCAGTGGGTTATCCTGCAAATTTTTTTGCTTTTCTTAACAAAGTTGTAAACTTTAGTTGTGGATTTCAAATGGTAACATATTTGAGAAGAACCATGATGATATAGACTTTGAGTTCAATTTGTGGATATTTTATTTATTGATTTTTTAATTATCAATTCAATATAAAATGAACTTCAATATAAAAATATATATTTAAAACACAAAAAACCAATAATAATGTAAAAATATATATAATAAACATACTAGCGCAACATAACTTGAAAATGAATATAAGTTACAGAAATTGCAGAATGTCAGTATAAATTGTAAGTTTAAATAGTTGATCTTGATAATACTCAGGTGATCTTAAATATCATACACGATTTACTACAAAATACTGACATCGAATATTAAAGACATGTCTGCAAAAATAATATCAATTGTACAAGGTGATGATTCTAAAAATATAATTAGACCATATAATATTCAGATAATCTTCTCAAGTTTGATGAATGATTTAATGACATCTACCTATAATTGATATTAATAATTATACAAGTACAATTATTAATTTTATTTTAACACAACTTTGTATATATATAAAATTGATATTTACTTTAAAATTGATATAATTTAACAATTATTATGTCTTAATCTAATTAGTTTATGTTGTTAGAATAAATTTGTTTACAATTTATTTCAAAAACACTGAATAAACATACCTATATAACGCCCGGGCCTCATGTCTAGTGCTCATATAAGAGTTAACTAAACAACCCAATACTAGATTTATTGTCATGTTAATTATATTTCACATAAAATATTTATATTCATTTATATCAAAAATTAATTTATACAACCCATCACATTTATGCATCATTTAAAGGCATAATAATTGACTCGTTTAGAACTCACAAGTCACAACCAATCAAAATTATTATTTACATTATCTTTTGACCTATCTTTTATTATATTGGTCTCCTCTATAAAAATGTCTTAATATTATGCTTTTACTTAAAATAATACAAAGTGGTTCTGCCATTGGAAACAACAATCAATAAAACACAATAAACTAATTTTTTACTTGGGCAATGAGTTGTATAACCAAAAGCAACTTTTGGCTCAACGTTTTGGATTTAGCTTGCTAGGAATCAAATGTTCTACAGATTTTGTAGAAGCTAGAATTACTACTAACCAACCTCCAAGAACTTAGAAAACCAATTTGATCGACTATTGAATAAGATCCATTTCACGTTATATTTAAAGAATGATTTCCTCTGAACATACGAAGTAATATCGGTTGTTCGTATATGAATCGATTGCAATTTTTTTCTCTCCATGAGAGTAATAGAGTTTGGTTATGCTTGTTTGCTACCCATCTCTATCATAGTACCATAATGCCAACGTAGGTGAAGGGACATAAAATTAATTTTTGCATATGCGTGGAGTACATTGAAATAAATAATTTAGTTGGAATATTACCAACCATTCTGTGATCTCAATGCACCCATTTGTAGTTAGGGCCATTTTGTGTTTGAAAACAATGGTGTATACATAAGGTGTTTTCATTTCGGTTGGGGGAGTGGTTGTTGGGTTTAGTTACCTTAAAAGTGAACTGTGAAACTTTTCTTCTTTGTTAATTTATCTATTTTCAACTTAGAACCCAAGGGTTGGTGAGGAGATGAGCGAAAAATCATGTCGGTCGTGCATCCATTCAATCACATTTAAAAAACTATCAATCATTAACAAAAGTTCTCACGATTTTATAACATAAACATATGAATCACATGGTGTATATATATATATGTACGCAAAGTTTTTCAATATTGATAAATGGGTATGAGAATGAAGATTTCACTCATTTTTATCATTTAAAAGGAAATGAAGCAAAAGCCCCCCACCCCCGGTTTGATTCCATTGCAAATTTGCAGGAGGTGTGCAATTAAGCCACCTTTGACGTCTCATTGTTTGTTGGCCGCCCAAGAAGAGGATGATTTGTGACAAGCACATGACACCAATTAGACAAGAGAGAGGGGGCCCTTTATTGTGTTGGGTTAATCGGCCTCTTTATGGCCGGCCATTGCATGTAAAGTTGTCAAGCATATATATATAAAATAATTGAAAACAACCAAAATTCAAAGCTTGTTATCACTACCCCCAACCATGCCTGTCCCTTTCATTCACCTTCACCTAAGTCCATTTCAATATTCTTTTATAACACCCTTTACCTTATATTTTCATAGAAAAGAGAAAATTAAAAAATATGTCTAGAAATTTGTTGTTTAGCGTTTATTGATGGCAATAATCTGTTACTTGACGTTGATCTGGGTTTTAAGGAATGCAGATATCTTATATATGTCAAATCTGGATTGAAACTTTGGAAGAATTTACTAGTTTCCCCTTTCTCTCTCGCCTCAAACAAAGAGAACATTCTTAACCACATATTTAAAAGAAGTTGAGAAAGCATCTCTAGTCTCCAAATTTAGGTACCCTTTAGGCAATACTCTCTATTCATCCTCAAAAGTTGTTGAAGAATCAATGGAAACCATGAATGGTTGTTTCTCTTTCCCAATGCATTATGAGAGCTTCAATCATGACCTTGCCATTAGAAGGTTTTGTCCTGCAAGAGTTGAGCAAGAACAAGGAGAATGGGAGGAGATAATGAATGAAGTTGAGTTGTTTTCTCCTTCCGATCACGATGACTCCACCAGCACTCCTCATTTAGCTGCCTCTGAGGTTGATGAGTTTGTTGATAGCTTCTTTAACATGGAGAACGATCATGACAGCAACAAAGATAATAATAATAACAATGGCCATGATAATCTCAAGGCCTCTGAGGAGGGGCTCAAGAGTAGTTTTGATCATTTTGAAGATGTCCAATTTGTGATAAATGGAGGAGATGACCATTCGCAAATAAGTAATGGTGTCTCTTATGAAGAGTTAGGGATTGCCTCTCATGAGATGGTACCAAGTGTGGAGGACGTGAGTCATGGTGTGGATCAAGGGCTTCACTTGGTGCATTTGTTATTGGCTTGTGCTGAGGCTGTTGGTTGCAGAGATACTCAGCTTGCTGAGTCTATGCTTAGGCAGATTTGGGCTTCTGCAAATTCTTGGGGTGATTCTTTACAGAGAATTTCCTATTGTTTTGCAATGGGGTTGACGTCTAGGCTATCACTTCTTCAGAATGTCAATGCAAATGGTACATTTACTGATGGAGCTATGGATGTGTCTTTGATCTCCAGGGAGGAGAAAGTTGAAGCTTTTCAACTCCTATACCAGACAACTCCTTTCATTGCTTTTGGTTTCATGGCTGCAAATGAAGCTATATGTCAAGCTGCACAAGGAAAAGACTCTTTGCACATCATTGATCTGGGAATGGAACATACCCTTCAATGGCCTTCTTTGATTAGAAGTCTGGCTTCAAGGCCTGAGGGTCCTCCAAAAATACGAATTACCGGATTAATCAATGATCAAAATCTGTTAGAGCTTGAAGCTAGCATGAATGTACTTGTGCAGGATGCTAGTTCACAAGGTGTCTCGTTAGAGTTCTTCATGATATCAGAGCCAATTACCCCATCGCTTTTAAGCAGGGAGAATATTAACTTGAAAAAAGGAGAAGCATTGTTTGTGAATAGTATTATGCACTTGCACAAGTTTGTAAAAGAGAGTAGAGGCTCCCTGAAGGCAATTCTCCAAGCAATCAAGAAACTCAATCCAACCTTGCTTACAATGGTGGAGCAAGATGCTAACCATAATGGTCCTTTCTTTCTTGGGAGATTTCTTGAGTCTCTTCATTACTACTCTGCTATTTTCGACTCGCTTGAGGCTAGTTTGCCGAGAAACAGTCCTCAGAGGATGAACATAGAGAGACTTCACTTTGCAGAAGAGATAAGAAACATTGTAGCATATGAGGGCTCTGATAGGATTGAAAGGCATGAAAGGGCAGATCAATGGAGAAGACAACTAGGCCGAGCAGGATTTCAAGTTGTGGGGATGAAGTGTTTGAGTCAAGCTAGGATGATGCTATCTGTTTATGGTTGTGATGGCTACACTTTGGCTAGTGAGAAAGGCTGCCTTCTCCTTGGATGGAAAGGAAGACCAATAATGCTTGCATCTGCTTGGCAGGTCAACAATGGTTCATCTTCTTAATGTCTTGGATGATACCCTCCCCAAAACGGATTATTTGTTCACAAAAGTGACTTTTGAGTTAGAAAAATAATGTGGTGGATTATCTAGTAAACAATAATCCCTTTATACAAAATGGCATTATTGATTTCATTGTATAAGGACTTCTTCAAATGTAACCATCTGTTACTTTGGTCTCCAAATTTTTCCATTTACTGCCAGCTGAATCATTTTGAACTATTCCAGGCATATAATTTGGTACTTTTGGACCATTAAACCTGGCAAAATCTATTGAAAACTGACCAAGTTCAACTAGCCTTATTTTTGGGCAAGAAAAAATGCAATTACTGAAACACTCACATAAACTTCAAGTCGTTTGACCCGTTGTGGCCCGTTGACTTTGTTTGACCATAGTGTCAGGTGTTGACCGGTTTGACTAACCCGTTTGAAGTTTTGGGTCGATACGCAGATCAACTTGAACCCATTTATTTTGTTTTTGGGTTGGGTCTGACATGAATATATAGGATTTATAAGAATGGCTAACACAAACCAAATTGTAGCCCAGTGGTTAGTGTCTGCCTTCCACGTAGAGACTTGAACCCAAGTCTCAGCAACCACATTTTTTTCACTTATGGTATAAGAAATGCAGTACTAAAAATAAAAAAAATGTGGTAGAAGTTTATATAATCCAAATCCTGCCCAATAGTTTACAATCAGTTATAGCCTTGCCAGTTTGGGTTCAAGTCCACATGCTTTCTGTTTTTTTTTTTTTTTTTGTATTAAAAGTAATAAAAACAAATGACAAGTCGTTTCAAGGTTGAAATTAAAACAATTTTTCCTGTCACTGGTCCTCTTCTACCTTCTGCCCAGGTCTGAACTTGTACCCCGACCCAAAAACAACCATACAAACCCGAATTTTTAAAGAGCATACTAAGCCATTTTAACTCCATTTTTTGTGATTCAAAACATTTTTCTTTATATTTCTAAGGAATTTAATATATTATTATTACCAAAAAGACAACTTACAACAAAAAATGAAATTTCAGAATTGATATTTAAATACTGAATGCTTTAACACATATAGAAATTAAAAAATATAAACCACGGCTTGATACCAATGTTGGAAAAACTAACTAGAATAACAAATTCCTAAGTATCCCAAAATCATATACCATTGCAATCACATTTATATTAAAATACAATGAGTTCACGCAATAATACCTTTACTTATTACTCTGAAGCAAATTGTATCTTGATAGAGAACCACCATATGTGTTTTTTCCTTTCAATTATTTTTAGAGAGTTTGAAGAAGAATTCTAAAAGAATTTCTTCACTTATATTAGGCACGAGTTGCCTTGGCAACTGCTGTAGTTTTAGGCGAAAACTGCCTTTGGCAGTTTCCACTTGCAACGTACTTTGGGTGGGTTCAATCATGGGTGTCCCCCCATATCCAATACAGTTGAATCTCGTCACCAAAACATAAAGACCCTAATTGAAAATTCACCAAAGAGATATCGACTCTACATTATGTTTGACACCCAGGTTTTGCGAAATTCAGTAAAAAATCAAGCGCAATCTGGGGATTCAAGTTCAATTATAGAGGGAAGAAACTGATAAGCGAAAAATAAAAGGAATGACTTCTTCTAAGGGGTTTTTTTGCTAGTTTTTAGGGTTTTTTGTGAGGATTGGGAAAAGCTGAGAGGGGAGATCCGGTTCAGGGTCGAGAGGAAGAGCAAAGAGAGGCTGGAAAGAAACTGACCTGGATTTTTTTTTTTTTAAGGTGGATAATGGTGTGTAGCACTTGATAGCTTGATTGCAGGAATTATGCTTTACTGCAAAGCGTACAACTTGATTGCATTTTATAATTTTGCTTGATTTGTGTTAAAATTTATATAGTGTTAGTTGCAGTCTACCTGTGGATACAATCTTTCTTTGGTTGTGCTTATTATCAATGCATCTAAAGTAACTGGCAGCTTCTAGCCTCTCAATTCTCCAACGTCTGGTAGGTAATGGAACAACAAAATAGCTTCCAGTCTCTTAATGTTAAGAATCTTCTGAATCTTTTCATTTGATAAGTGATTGCAAACAAAATCAATTAGTCTTATAATTACGTATCAAATGGAAAGTAGAATTAGAGTTGTTGGCCACATTGAATTTGCTTCAATTGAAGTTTTTTTTGTGAATTAGAGTTGTTTTTATTATGTTTTATTAAGAAATTTATAGTTTGGGGGTATATCAGTAATTTTATAATTAAAAAGTGGGTATAAAGATAATTGCTCTCATGTAATAATAAAAAAATGTTAAATCAAATAGGGATGGAATTTCCGTCTTTACAACACTATTATTGTTTTAACAGAATTTACTAACGGAACATAACGGGTGGTGAAAGGTTCATTAGGCCAAACCTTGGGTGGGAAACAGGTCATTTACTCAACAAAATGACCCATGATGGGTGATAGAAGGAGTCGAGTTTTTTATTTAGAATACAAATTTAGATGTCGATACTACTTACAATAAAGCAAGCACCACTTAAATCAATCTATATATACATATAAGGCTGAATACCCATATGGGTTGATCGACACTGGCACATTTTGGAGGTTCTAAAATTGCTATTTATTTTGACATATTGGATGGACAAAAACCAATCAATTGCTCTATCTTGACCATGTTGGGTTGGTATTTATTGCTCCATCTATTATTATTAATTAATTAAAAAATGGGACATGTATTAATTAATAATAATAATAATACAGTACATGGCATAGCATTCTAAAGGTCTAACCATAATGACAACTTAGATTTGTTTGTTGTATGGTTGAATTTATTGGTGATGATGTAGACATATTAATTGTTGCATTGGTATTCCAAAGTCTAAATAAATAGATATAAACAGATTGGGTTACATAGGTGCATTACATTGGTTTATAATAGATATAATAATACTAATTATATAAGTACATTGCATTGGCATTCTAAGGGTCTAACTCTATATGACACATTGGATTTGTGATTGGTCATGTGGTTTATTTTATTGGTGATGATGGACAATATTAATTGTTGCATTATATTCCAAAGTCTAAATAAATAGACATAAAGATTGGATTACCTAGTTCATTGCATTAGTAGTAAAACATACTAGTTTATTAATAATTTATTAGGTAACATTGTATTGATATGCAACATCTTTTCTTCGTATTTAATTGTGTTGGCATTCGAAATATCTAAATAAGGGTTATAAAAGGGCGTATATCAATTGTGTGTTATCGCAATATGTTAGTTTGTGTCAACAATACGTCTGGTCTTTTGTTATTGTTATTGGTCACGTTAGTTTGTGTCATAATACTTTTTGTTTTTCATGATTTTGTTAATCGATGATTTTTTATTATTTATATTTTTGTTGTTGTTTACAGGTCAAAGATTCTGAATTGACATGGAATAAAGGAAAGATACCCGATTAACATGTCAGTGAGTTGTTATTTTGATTGTTCTTTTGAACTGTAAGTATATCTTCTAACTAGTTTAATACGAAATTGTAGTATATCTCTAACTATTTAATGGTTATTATTTTGGTTGAATGTTGTTTGTGTTCGGTCAATCTATTTGCCTGATTAATTGTTTTAGTCATGTCGTACGTAAGTGTATTCCTTAACCAATTTTAATATAAATTAATTAACTTTTTGTTGATTTCTTTTTCAGGTAACAGTTGTTATACGAATGAATAATTGTTCCTTGACAATCTTACATAAAGATCGATTAAATTTTGTTATGTTTGTTTTTCAAGAAATGTTCATGTACTTTACTAAGATCAAATCGAGATGTTATTGTCATCGAACTGTGAGTATGTGTTTATCTATATAGTAGCAATAGTTCATTTGTGTTGAATAGTTTTCTGTAAAAACATCTCGTGATTTTTAATTTGTTAGATGAATGATTAATTGTTTATGTCCTACTGATGTGTGTAGTATATATTGTTAAATGAATTAATTTTGCTAATTCCGTTTTTCCAATAATAGGTTTATTTGAAATATTTCGTTATCAGTCCTAATATATGAATTCCTTAAATTTGGGTCAGTCACCATTCATTTTTCATCACAACACTATTTTGGTTTCCATTGAACACTCAGTAGTAAATTAACCATACGTTGCTCAATAAACTCCAATTGATGGAAGGATTGAATCTTTAAAAACTAATAGAAAGTGTTTTAATTTGGATATATCATACACTTAATTTGGATAACTGTACCCCACTGCAAACCATTCATTAATCATCCACACACATTTCGGCTTCCATTGCACAGTTTAGTAGTAATTGACAATAACTTGCTCAATAGATCCAATTGACAAGGTTTTGCTATTAGAACGAGACAAACAGGGTTTTAAATTGATATATTATAAGCTTACTTTGAATAATTTTAGCCCTATTGCCGAATCATTCATTTTATAATCACACATATTTCATTTCTACTGAACATCAGTATTAATTTGACCATAACTTGCTCAATAAAACTCTAATTGATGAGAGTTTGAATCTTTAGAAACTAACAGAACTGTGACCCGACTGCTAAACCATTCCTTTTATCATATCACCCATTTCGTTTTCACTAAACAATCAGTATAAATTACCATAACTTGCTCAATAAAACTCCAATTGATGAGAGGTTTTGAATATTTACAAACAGACAAATATAGCTTTAATTTGGTGTATTAAACGCTTAATTTGGATAACTGTAGCCCACTGTCGAACCATTCCTTTTATCATCACACACCCTTCATTTTCCCCTATTTCTCGATTCCATGAACATCAATAGTAATTGGTCATAACTTACTCAATAAAAATTCAATTGATGAGCGGTTTTGAATCTTGGAAACTAGAAAGATAAAGCTTTAATTTGATATATATACGATGAATCTGAATAACTATAACCTGTGACTGAACTATTCATTTTATCATCACACACAAACCCAATTCAATTTTATGATGACAAAGGAAAACAATATTGATTGCATTTTTAATTGTATTGTTCTATCTCGTTTTTGTTAATATTTTTTTATGTTACATACATATATCGAAAACAGTTGTGGCTGGATATACAAATTTTATTTGTATGACAAATATCATCTGATGTTTGTTGTAGAACCGGTAGCTTTGTAAGCCATTATAATATCTTTAAAGAAAACAATATTGATATGTATTTTAATTATTATTCTATCTTTTTTTGTTGATACTTTTTATGTTACATACTATATCATGAATGAAAAGAGGTTATTGTTTAATATAACTAATTTCATTTATTAACAATATCACTGATGGTTGATGTTGAAGAACCATGTAGCTTAGTAAACCATTCATTTTTATCACACACACATTTAGGTTTCCACTGAACAATCAGTAGTAAATTAACCATAACTTATCAATAAAACTCCAATTGATGAGAGGTTTGAATCTTTAGAAACTAGACAGATAGGGATTTAATTTGATATATTATACATTATTTGGATAACTGTAGCACCCACTAATCAAACCATTATTTTTTATCATCACACACATTTAGTTTCCACTGAATAGTCATAGTAAATTGATTATACTTTCTTAATAAAAATCCAATTGATAAAGGTTTTGAATATTAAAACCTAGACAGATAGGGCTTTAATTTGATATATTATACGCTTACTTAGATAACTGTAGTCCCACTTGCCGAACCCATTCATTTTATCATCACACACATTTTGGTTTCCACTTAACAGTCAATAGTAAATTAACCATAACTTGCTCATAAAATCCAATTGATGAGAGGTTTAAATTCTTAGAAACTAGATAAAAAGGGCTTTAATTTGATATATTATACGCTTAATTTGGATAAATGTAGCCCCACTATAGAACTATTTTTTTATTTATCACATACATTTTGGTTTCTCTTATTTCTCTGTTTTCACTTAACAGTCAGTAGTAAATTAGCCATAACTTACTCAATAAAAATACAATTGATGAGCGGTTAAATGTTTGGAAACTAGAGTAGTAGAGCTTTAATTTGATATATATACGACGAGTATGATAACTATAGACATGCTGCCGAACCATTCATTTAATCATCACACACATAAAACAAATTCAATTTTAGTGATAACAAAGTAAACAATATTGATATATAGTTTTATTGTATTTGTTCTATCTCTTTTTGGTGATTTTTGGATTGATTTTGTTGTTTGATTTGTGGGTTTTGTGGGTTTTACAATTATCTCTTTCTTTAGATGCATCATCACATTTATTTTTATTTTTTATTTTTTTTTTTTTTTGCTATAGGTGGGTGATCATTCTAATTGCAGCAAATAGATTTTATCAGAGGACTTTGTATCTTCATGACTTCTTCAATATTTAAATTAAATTGCCTTCAAATTATACTGTTGGAGTTGTTGCTTTCTATGTGAGTTCTCTTTTCAACATTCTTAATTTTTTTTTTAATTTCTAAATAATAATAATAAAAAAATTCTTTTCTCTTATCAATAATCAAAATCAGTTTTTTTTTCCTTTGACTCTGCAAGTCTGTTGCTTTAAAGTTCACATTTTTCAATAATGTTTTATCTTTCTCTGATTGATTTATACACTTATCAATAATACTCGTGGGTTATCCGCAAATTTTTTTTTGCTTTTCTTAACAAAGTTTGTAACTTTAGTTTGTGGATTTCAAATGGTAACAATATTGAGAAGAACCATGAGATATAGACTTGAGTTCAATTTGTGGATATTTTATTTATTGATTTGTTTAATTATCAATTCAATATAAAATGAACTTCAATATAAAATATATATTTAAAACACAAAAACCATAATAAATTGTAAAATATAATATAAACATACTAGCGCAACATAACTTGAAAATGATATAAGTTACAGAAATTGCAGAATGTCAGTATAATTGTAAGTTTAAATAGTTGATCTTGTATACTCAGGTGATCTTAAATATCATACACGATTTACTACAAAATACTGACATCGAATATTAAAGACATGTCTGCAAAATAATATCAATTGTCAAGGTGATGATTCTAAAAATATAATTAGACCATATAATATCGAATAATCTTCTCAAGTTTGATGAATGATTTATGACATCTACTATAATTGATATTAATCATTATACAAGTACAATTATTAATTTTATTTAACACAACTTTGGTATATTATAAAACATTGTATTTACTTTAAATTGATATATTTTAACAATTATTATGTCTATCTAATTAGTTATGTTGTTAGAATAAATTTGTTTCCATTTATTTCAAAAACACTGATAAACATACCTATACCCCGGGGCCTCATGTCTGATGCTCATATAAGAGTTAACTAAACCACCCATATACTAGATTTATTGTCATGTTATTTATTTCACATAAAATATTTATATTCATTTATATCAAAAATTAATTTATACAACCCATCACATTTATGCATCATTTAAAGGCATAATAATTGACTCGTTTAGAACTCCACAAGTCCAACCAATCAAAATTATTATTTACATATCTTTTGACCTATCTTTTTATATTGGTCTCCTCTATAAAAATGTCTTAATATTATCTTTTACTTAAAATAATACAAGTGGTTCGTGCCATGGAAACAACAATCAATAAACACAATAAACTAATTTTTGACTTGGGCAATGAGTTGTATAACCAAAGCCACTTTTGGCTCAACGTTTTGATTTAGCTTGCTAGGAATCAATGTTCTACAGATTTTGTAGAAGCTAGATTATACTACTAACCAACCTCCAAGAACTTAGAAAACCAATTTGATCGACTATTGAATAAGATCCCTTTCACGTTATATTTAAAGAATGATTTCCTCTGAACATACGAAGTAATATCGGTTGTTCGTATATGAATCGTTGCAATTTTTTTCTCTCATGAGAGTATAGATGTTTGGTTATGCTTGTTTGCTACCCATCTCTATCATAGTACCATAATGCCAACGTAGGTAAGGGACATAAAATTATTTTTGCATATGCGTGGAGTACATTGAAATAAATAATTCAGTTGGAATATTACCAACCATTCGGTGATCTCAATGCAACCCATTTGTATTTAGGGCCATTTTGTGTTTGAAAACAATGGTGTATACATAGGTGTTTTTCATTTCGGTTGGGGGAGTGGTTGTTGTCTAGTTACCTTAAAGTGAATTGTGAAACCTTTCTTCTTTGTTAATTTATCTATTTTCAACTTAGAACCCAAGGGTTGGTGAGGAGATGAGGCGAAAAATCATGTCGTTCATGCATCCATTCAATCACATTTAAAAAACTATCAATCATTAACAAAAGTTCTCACGATTTTATAACATAAACATATGAATCACATGGTGTATATATAATATGTACGCAAAGTTTTTTCAATATTGATAATTGGTATGATAGAATGAAGATTTCACTCATTTTAATCATTTAAATGAAATGAAGCAAAAGCCCCCCACCCCCGTTTTGATTCCATTGCAATTTGCAGGAGGTGTGCAATAGAGCCACCTTTGATGTCTCATTGTTTGTTGCCGCCAAGAGATACCATTGCACGTCTATAACGTAACATTTTTCTGTAACAAATACAAAAAAAAAACTATTTATTTATCAAATAAAGGTTGACTATATTTAATAAATAATATATATACGTGTTTATGGTTTAATAACAAAAATTAGACTCATAACAACATACCAAGTATTCATTTTTCTTCTTTACAGCAAAAGAAAAAAAATTTAGAATACTTCATGCACCTTCACGCACTGCCCAGAAGCGGCCACGCGCTGTCACGCGCCGGTAGGGTAGTCCACGCGCCCCACATGAATTCGGGTCGGTTCGACCAGTTTCCACATTCAACCAAGCCAATCCTGACCCGAGTTTGACCCGTTGACCTGTTTCGACTTTACGGGTCAGGTGTTGACTGGGTTTGACTGACCCGTTTGGTCTTACGGGTCGGGTTTGACTAATTACCTGGTTTGACTAACCCATTTGGTCACATGGGTCGGGTCCACAGGTCAACTTGACCCATTTATATTTTGGTTATGGGTTGGGCTGGAAAGGAATATATTGGTTTGTGAGTATAGTTAACATAAAACAACATTAGCCCAGTGGTTAGGGAATTGGGCTTCAAACTTAGAGACTTGAGTTCAAGTCTCACCAACCATGCTTATTTGCATTTTTTTCTTTAAAAAAGAAGTATAACAGGAAAACGACATGTCATTCATAAGGTTGGATCCAAAACGACATGTCGGTCCTTGTCGTCTTCAACCTCTGTTCGGGTCTACAACTGGGTACCCGACCCAGAAATCAACCTATACGAAACCCGAAACTTTAAAGAGGCATATCTAAGTCATTTTAACTCCATTTTTTATGATTCAAAAACCATTTTCTTCATAATTTCATAAGGAATTTAATAGTCTGATTATCATTACCAAGAAGACAACTTTTTACATACAAAATTTGAAAAATTCAGAATTGTATTTGATAAACCAGTAATATGCTTTAACATAACAATATGAATTTAAAACAATATGAACCAGGACTTTGATACCAATGTTGGAAATAACATAGAATAACAAATGTCCTAAAGTAATCCCAAGATCATAGTCACCATTGCAATCACATTTGTATATAAATAAACTACAATGAATTTACACAGCATAAATACCTCTTCTCCTTATCTCTAAGCAAAAATTGAACCTGGAAGAATCAACTACGTAAAGTATCTTCTTTTCAATTTTAGAGAGAGAGCGTGTTTTTTCTTTGCGTATTTGAGAGTGACAGTGAGTAACCTTTTCTAAAAGGAAAAACTTTCTTTTTATATGGGAGCGGTTCGTGAGAAACTGGCAGTTTCCACTTCTCACGCCCCTTCATCATGGGTGGACTTATCCAAACAAGTAAAATGAAATACTGGAACTTATCCAATAAAAACAATAAAGGATTGAAAATGCATGCGTAACACTTATCCTTTACCCCAAAATTTCTCTGAAAATTCTTCTCCTACAAACACCTCTCGGCCTTCCTCTATTTTAACTCAAATGTTATTTTTCTCTCTTTCAATGTGCATAGGAGAATGAATGTGAAATGAGGAGGACAAAAAGAATAAAACAAGCTTCTCCTCTCTCACTTTATTTTTTTGTTTCTCTCGGCTATCTCTTTCTCCACTCCACCATTCCTCATCTCAATTTAATAAAATTTCACAACCATCAATGGCAAAACAATGTGCCAAAACCGTGGGCGAATTCTCCAAAAGAAATTGCCTTTAATCCATCTTGCAATGGCCAATTATGAATGCATCCCTTAGTCTTTGATTCTTACATATTGCACCCCAAAATCCTTTAAATAAAGTTAAGTTTTATCATGATCTCACCCTTGGAAAATTATGCATGTACCCTTGCATGACACAATATTAAAAAGACCCCTCATCTTAAATCAATTTCATAATGTTGTTGAAAGATTTTCACACTTCTAATTTCACACAAGTGCTCTTGCAAAACTACTTAATAAACCCACCATGCCTTATTTCTTACTAAAACATCTCTAAAAAGTTTCAATTCTTACATATTACCCCCTAGATTCACATAAATAAAATTAAATAAAACCCAAAAGAGAATGTGGAGTATTACACTCATCTTGTTCTCAATTTGAAGCCTTATAAAATCACCGTTGCTATATGGAATTATCTCAACACGGTTTACAATCAAGACAACTCTGCTAGGCGATTTCAATTGGAGTATGAGATGACTAATTTCACACAAGGAAGTCTCTCAATTGAGGAATATTTTTCTAGTTTTCAAACTCTTTGGGCTGATTATTCCGATATTGTTTATGCTAATATTCCCACTATAGCTCTCTCTCTATCAATTCTTGATGAAGCTACGACCTGACTTTGAAATTGCATGGTCTAATCTGATGAATCATCATCCTGTACCATCTCTGGATGCCTGTTTGAGTGAACTTCTTCGTGAGGAGCAACATATTGTAACTCAGGCTGCCATGGAACATCGGGCTAATGTTAGTGCACTTGTTTCAGTGGCTTATGCAGCACAGTGGAGGAATAAGGGTAGAGATATGCGTGTTGTCTAGTGCTTTAGTTGTAAAGCTTTTGGTCATATTGCTTGGGATTGTCCCAAGAAGTTCTGTAACTACTGCAAGAAACAGGGTCATATCATCTCTGCTTGTCCCATTCAACCTGAAAGGAAGCAGGGTACTGCTTATCATGCCTCCACTGGCGCCTCTAGTTTTATTGCATTGCTTGTTGCCTCGCCAGTTGTTCGTATTCTTCCTCCTACAGCCTTAACAAACCCGAACACACTCACTCCTGAAATGGTACAACAGATGATCATTTATGCTTTTTCTGCTTTTGAGCTCTCAGGTAATCATAGAGTTTCTTCTAAGCCATGGTATTTTGACTCTGAAGCCTCTAACCATATGACCAATACTGTTGTTCCTCTTTCCAATGTCAGAAATTATGATGAAGATCTGAAAATTAACACCGCTGATGGCAGTTCTCTGCCTATCAGTGCTGTTGGTGATCTTTCCTCTTCCTTAACTGATGTTTTTGTGTCTCCTAACCTCTCCACAAATCTTATTTCTGTTGGCCAATTGGTTGATAATAATTATAATGTCCATTTCTCCCGTTCTGGTTGTGTTGTGCAGGATCAAGTGTCAGGGAAGATGATCGCGAAGGGGCCTAAAGTGGGACGACTCTTTCCTCTTCATGTTTCTCCTTCCACTATTATTCCTAGTTTTCCTTTACTTTCATTTGCATGTAATGTTGTTGGTTCTGGAAATAAGATGTGGCATAGACGTCTAGGCCACCCAAACTCTTATGTACTTCGTACTTTGTTTAATTCTGGATTATTGGGAAATAAAGCATGTTTTCTCTTGATCTTTCTTTTGATTGTACATCATGCAAACTTGGCAAAAGTAAAGTTCTACCCTTTCCTCATCATGCATCTCGTGCCTCACAATGTTTTGATATTATTCATAGTTATGTTTGGGGGATTACACCTATTGTTTCTCATGCGCATTATAAGTTCTTTGTTACTTTCATTGATGACTTTAGTCGCTTTACATGGGTTTACTTCCTCCGGGCTAAGGCCGAAGTTTTTTCAGTCTTTAAGTGCTTTCTTGCACTTCTTGAAACTTAATTCTCTACCAACATCAAGGTTTTGCGCTCTGATTCTAGCGGCGAATACATGTCTAATGAGTTTCAGAACTTTCTTCAAAGCAAAGGGATCTTCTCTCAGCGTTCTTGTCCTTCGACACCACAGCAAAATGATGTTGCTGAAAGGAAAAATCGTCACCTTCTTGATGTGGTAAGAACCCTTTTACTTGAATCACCCATTCCTCCTTGTTTTTTGTGTGAAGCACTTTCTACTGCCGTTCACTTGATCAATCGCTTACCCTCTCCTACATTAAATCATGTTTCTCCTTTCTTTAAGTTGTTTGGTCATTCTCCTTTATATTCTGATCTTCGTACATTTGGTTGTGTTTGTTTTGTGCATCTCCTTACTCATGAACGTCATAAACTTACTACTCAGTCTGTTAAGTTTGTTTTTCTTGGTTATGATATCCCTCAAAAGGGTTATGTTTGTTATGATCCTCATGCTTGTCGTAAATGGGTTTCTAGGAATGTGATTTTCTTGGAAAATCAATATTTCTTTCCATCTCATGTTAAGCTGCCTTCTGCATCTTTATCTCTTCTGCCTAGTTTTTTAATCCCCAAACCATTGTAGAAAGGTTTAAACCTGGTTTTGTGTATGAAAGACGTAGTTGACATGAGTATGGTTCCGCTTCCTCTATGCCCCCTGCCAATCTTGACCCGGCTCCTGATCCTGCTCCTGCTTCCACCACTCTTCGTCGGTCTACTCGTCTTTCTCGACCACCTAATTGGTATGGTTTCTTTTCTCCTGTCTCTCTTGTCGCTACTTTATCCATTATTTCCATTCCCTCTTGCTATAAACAGGCCAGGGAACATGCGTGTTGGCAAAATGCAATGCAAGCAGAACTTCAAGCACTTGAGGAGAATCACACTTGGGATATTGTTCCTTGTCCTCCTACAGTCAAACCTATTGGGAGTAAATGGGTTTTCTCTGTAAAACTTCGTTCTGGTGGCTCTTTGGACCGGTACAAAGCTCGCCTCGTAGCTCTAGGTAACAAACAGGAATATGGAGTTGATTATGAGGAGACATTTGTTCCTATTGCCAAAATGACCACGGTTCGAACCATCTTAGCTATTGCCGCTTCACAGTCATGGCAACTGCATCAGATGGATGCGAAGAATGTCTTTCTTCATGGTGATCTCCAAGAAGAGATTTACATGAAGCTTCCCTCTGGTATGACTACTTCTTCTCCTCATGATGTTTGTAAGCTAAGGCGTTCTCTGTATGGGCTCAAGCAGGCGCCCCGGGCTTGGTTTGAAAAGCTTCACAGTACACTTCTTTCCTTCATTTTTACACAAAGTCAGTATGATTCTTCTCTCTTCTTCCACACGTCTACATCAGGTATAGTCATTCTCTTGGTTTATGTGGATGATATTATCATTACTGGCATTGAATGTAGTTTGATTACTAAGCTTCAATAGCTGTTACATGCAACTTTCCATATGAAAGATCTTGGCCAGCTCACATACTTCTTAGGATTAGAAGTTCATCATCGAGCCAATGGTATTTTCGTGAACCAGCATAAGTATATCAAGATCTTATCACTTTGGCTAGTTTGGAGGACACTTCTTCTGTTGATACTCTTATGGAGGTAAATGTCAAATACAGGAAAGATGAAGGGGACCTTCTGGATGATCCTACTCTCTATTAATGCCTAGTTGGGAGTCTTATCTACTTGACCACTACTCGACCTGATATCTCCTATGTTATTCATCAGGTCAGTCAATTTATGTCTTCTCCTCGGCATCTCCATCTTGCTGCAGTTCGACGCATCATCCACTATCTTCGAGGTTCACCTACTCGTGGGTTGTTCTTTCCTACCGGCTCATCTCTTCAAATTGTTGCCTATAGTGATGTTGATTGGACTGGGTGTTCGGATACACGTCGATCTACTACGGGTTGGTGTATGTTTTTAGGTGATACCTTAATTTCTTGGAGGTGTAAGAAACAAGATCGTGTTTCTAAATCCTCTATTAAGGCCAAGTATCGTGCCATGTCTACTGTTTGTTCTGAAATTGCATGGCTACGTGGTTTTCTTGAGGAGCTTGGGTTTCCTCAGACTACTTCTACCCCTTTTCATGCTAATAACACTGGTGCTATTCAGATTGCCACCAATCCCGTTTTCCATGAACGCACCAAGCACATTGAGGTTGATTGTCATTCTATTCGAGACACCTTGGAAAGTCAGGTGATATCTCTTTCTCACATCTCTTCTGATCTCCAAGTGGCTGATGTCTTCACCAAAGCTATGACTCGACAGTGGCATCAATTTCTTGTTGGCAAATTGTTGTTGGTTGACTTACCAACATCAATTTGAGGGGGGATGTTACTGTATACAATTTAGGAATTTATATAATTTAGGACTTCTCTATTAATATTAGTTTTATAGATATATTGCCATGTATATAGGCTAAATAATAGGGATCAGTTAGGGGCTCTCCGGGTATAGCATTTGACCCATTTATTCATGTATAGGACTTTTAAATTTATAAGAGAAGGGAGCTGAAAGTCAGAGGGCACTTTTTCCAAAACCTCTCTTCATATATTTCTTCTCTCTAGTTTCTGACAGCAGTGACATCGTTAAAGAAAAGAAGAGTTGTTAAAAATAGCCTTTTCCATGGAGAAGAAATTAGTTCAGATATTTAGTAGTTACTGTGAGCTTCGGAAGGTGATATACTTGGCCTTGCTTATTTTATTTTGACTTGAAAACATTGAAGTTTTGAAATTCTCCTTAGATATTTTGAATTATTTGTTATCAAATAGTTACCTTTAATTTGAAAAAATTATATTAGCATACATGTTGAAAAATACTCTTGAGAACAATAGCAAAATAGATTTCCGATTGACACATTAAAATTCATATCAATGTATCTTTTCTTTTATGACACATTTTGAAAGTATGTTAACAAGATAATAGGTTAAACTTTAAAGTTAGGGTAAACATGTAATTTTTGGACTTACAGTTCCACAATCACTTTGAAATGAGGTTGTTTTTTTTTCTTGAGTACTATTGCACTTCAATAAGTTAATACTAACTAATGTCAGCTTTCATCAACTTCAAATTACACTCACATATCAAAACTATTTTTTTTTTTTTTTTGTGATTGGGGTGTCTGGACAATTTGCGCGTACCTCAATTAATCCAACATGACCCTAAAGTTGATGATCAAGTAAGCCCCTCAGTGGACACTCCTATTAGGGCATGTGGGGCTTGAACTCAGAAGTTTATGAAACCTCATTTTGCTCTTTTATCATTGGTTACATATCAAAACTTTGCTGCAACTCAAACAAAGAGCGTTAGAAATACAAACTCCTTTTATCTTTTTTTTTTTTTTTAATAACTGGGGTATTCGGACCAGTTTGTGTATACCTTAACTAATCTTTAAGGGTCTTAAGATGATTCGAACCTAAGAAATCAATGAAGTAAGTAAACATTTTGACCGCCAGGATTCTTATTTTTTATTTTCAATTTCATTGAATCATAATTTGAAGTTTTTGGGAAACTACCGCATCCTTTTCTCAACGACCAACTCAACCACCAACTAATGGTGGTAGCTTGGTGCTTGAATATGTCTCACTTACCCCCCCACCTACTCCTACTGACAAATAATAATATTAAAATCTTATAATTATATTAATAAATTAACATTAGATCTTGTATTTGGGAGAGAATCTGCATATTCCTTCACACTATGACAGACATCTACTTTATTTTTCCTCAATTTGCAATCCTCGTCCTGTATTTTACATTTTTTTTTTTTTTTTTTTGGATACTTGTTTCTTAATATCATCACTAACCTCTCTCACTAATCCCATATGGGAGTTTGTAATTCGCTTAGTTAGGTGAGACCCATTATTGGACAAACGGGACCTATATGAACTGACGAATTGTGAACTAACATGTGGCATTAGTAAGAGAAAGTTAGTGAGAAGTGTTAGTGATTGTAATATTATTCATATGTAAATATGTTGACAAACTTAAATGGTAAGTTGGTACCAATTATAATTTTATTAAAATTCCTTATATTGTAATTTTTAGGTAATAATAATAATTTTACTACTTTTAACCTTTTTTTTGTGTGTTATATATGTAATATGAGTATGGCAAGTGGACTCTATAGACATTCTATTTTCTTGAGGTATTACATGTTAAAATAACAAAGTTATAGAGACAATGAAGAAAATAAACAAACTTATGGTGGTAGAAAATTTAAATACGTAAAAGTAAAGGGGCAAAAAGTTAAACAATATTAGTTGATAGTTGTGTCATGCGTCATGATGTGCGTCCTATTAATTTCACCGTTTGGTCCCTGTGTAACCAACAAGCAACTACCCACCCAAACACACATACGCACAGATAGCCAAACCAAACGCTAAAACTCGAGTTCGATCAAATTCTTTGCAATCTTTGGAAACACAGATCTTTAAACTTTCTGGGTCCTATTTATTGTCAAGCACTTCACGGTTTTGCAATTTTTTCAGGTTTGTTCTTCCATCTTTCAATTTGTTATCAATGTATCTTCTTAGTTAATTTTGCGTTACTCGTTCAAGCTTTCTGTGAATTACTGATCTGGGTTGGTTTATTTAACGGTTGCTGATGTGTTGATCTTGCTATGTCATTTCATTGGATTTTGTTTGTTGTGCTTTTGAACGATGAAAAGGTTATGATTTTGTCTTGTTTTGAAAAACAATGAATCACTTGTTCTTATCAGTATTCTATCTTTGATAATAGTTCAATTAGATGTGTTGCTTTATTTGATTTTTATCTTGCATCGGAGTTTTCTCTGAGCCGCTTATGCATTTGGGTGGTTGATTTACACCTGGGGTATAACCATCTCCTGGGACCTCAAAGTTGGTTTCTCTGTCTTTCTCGTTATGGTGAGTTTTGTGTGAATTACAGTTTTATTGCATTTGGAATATAATGATACTATATTTTTTTTAAATATCTTAAGTGAAATAGAGTGTAATAATTCAAGTAAACAATAAAGCAATTTAAGTAGAAAAAATGTACAAGTGAGAGACGATAGATGTACTAAGAGAGTAAAGAGAATGCTGACAATAACGAAAATAAAGACTTGAAGAACAAAGCAAATGAGTAGTTCAGTGGTTAAGACAAAAGAAAAACTTACAGAAATATTTCATAATAGAAGTTAAACTAATTTTGTTTATGAAAAATGGTTCTTCCTACTCAGAACTTGGCATGATGAGCTGGGAAGAATTAAAAATTCAAGAAGAGGACAACACGAATTAAAAAAGGATATTAGCAATTTTTTTTTTTTGTGGGTATTGCCTCTCGTTTTCCCAATCTGACTCTGTCTATGACTATAGGATCTCTGCAGCTTACAGCAACAAAACACTGTAATAAAATGCTCTCATGAAATAGACTGTTCAAGTTTCTCCCCATTAATCTTGAGCTTAAACAGCTGTTTTCCCTTTTAGGGTATGCTGTTGTTGCTTTTAGCTCATTATTTTGCATTGGTTCTTAAGGAATTATTATGTCGGAGTTAAAATATTTTTCATGGGAATTGAGAACTGGATCATTTTTTTTCTTCTTATTCATGTTTGTTAGAAGATTCAACTGTCTTTTTTAAGCATGATTGCACGGTGTTAATCTATTTTTCAATTTTATTATTGAAATATAATGTCTTTGTCACTAGATCTGGCAGATACAGTCAATAGTTACGTGTTTTTTAACCTCTAATAATTAGTTATTTCAAGGTCTAATTGTGCAGTAGGTTGCTTTCATTTGCGCTTGACTTTTGATGATGCTATTAGTTTACAGTTAAGATTCTAGAGATGTTCTCTTAAAATTTCTTCGAGCTATTTTCTATTCTTCTTGAATATTTGTTTGTTTGTTTGTTGTTGTTGTCATTGTCATTGTTTAATTTAAATTATATCTTAAAAACCTTATGCCATTAGAGGTGTTCTGTTGTCCAATCCTGTACAATGACACTCAAATTCCTCGTGCAGGAATTAGAAATGGTAGCACCAACAAGAATTGGCCTTGCCGGCCTTGCTGTCATGGGCCAAAATCTTGCTCTCAACATTGCTGAGAAAGGATTCCCTATTTCTGTTTACAATAGGACTACATCAAAAGTTGATGAGACGGTTGAACGAGCCAAACAAGAAGGGAACCTTCCCTTGTATGGCTTCCATGATCCTGAATCCTTTGTTAATTCAATCCAAAAACCTCGTGTTATCATTATGCTTGTTAAGGCTGGTGCTCCAGTTGATCAAACCATTAAAACACTATCAGTTTACATGGAGAAAGGAGATTGTATCATTGATGGTGGTAATGAGTGGTATGAGAACACTGAAAGGAGAGAGAAAGCCATGGCTGAATTGGGTCTGCTTTATCTTGGAATGGGAGTTTCAGGTGGTGAAGAGGGTGCTCGGAACGGGCCTTCTTTGATGCCTGGAGGTTCCTTTGAGGCCTACAAGCACATAGAAGATATTCTTATTAAGGTGGCTGCTCAAGTTCCTGATAGCGGTCCTTGTGTGACTTATATTGGCAAAGGAGGGTCTGGAAATTTTGTTAAGATGATACACAATGGTATTGAATAAGGTGATATGCAGTTGATTGCAGAGGCTTATGATGTGCTGAAGTCAGTTGGGAAGCTCTCAAATGAGGAGTTAAGACAGGTTTTCTCAGAGTGGAACAAGGGGGAGCTACTGAGCTTCTTGATTGAGATCACTGCAGATATTTTTGGAATTAAGGATGACAAGGGAGAAGGTTATTTGGTAGACAAGGTCTTGGATAAAACTGGCATGAAGGGTACAGGGAAATGGACGGTTCAGCAAGCTGCTGACTTGTCAATTGCTGCTCCCACTATAGCATCATCCTTGGATTCAAGATTCCTCAGTGGTTTAAAGGAGGAAAGAGTAGAAGCTGCCAAAGTCTTCAAGTCTAGAGGCTTGGGCGACTTCGTAGTTGAGCGAGAAGTGGATAAGAAAAAGTTAATTGATGATGTGAGGCAAGCATTGTATGCATCCAAAATATGCAGCTATGCACAGGGAATGAATTTGATACGTGCAAAGAGCAACGAAAAAGGGTGGAACTTGAAACTTGGGGAGCTGGCTAGGATTTGGAAGGGGGGTTGCATTATTCGTGCTGTATTCTTGGACAGAATCAAGAAGGCCTATGACAGAAACCAAGATCTAGCTAATCTTCTTGTGGATCCAGAGTTTGCGAAGGAAATTATAGAGCGACAATCTGCTTGGCGAAGAGTTGTCTGCCTTGCTATCAACTCAGGTATTAGCACTCCTGGTATGTCTTCTAGCCTTGCTTATTTTGACACATACAGGAGGGACAGGCTGCCTGCTAATTTAGTCCAAGCTCAAAGAGATTACTTTGGAGCTCATACCTATGAAAGGACTGACATACCAGGATCCTTCCATACTGAATGGTTCAAGATAGCTAAACAATCGAAGATCTGATCTGAATTTTCCTGTTGGTGCTAGCCCGCTTTAATGAACCGTTGTTGTTAAACCGAATAATGTTACTTTTTGTGACTTGAAGTATATCATTTTTGTTATCTTCTGGAGATATTCAGCATAATAATTTTATTTTAATTTGGTTTCTCTTCCATCTTTAATTTATATCAAATGCATAACGATATTATGTTCAATTAATTCGTCATATTTCTTGTTTCTTTTAGCTTCTGAATTTTTTTGCAATTAATACACTTGTGATGTCGAGCATATTGGGTGAAACTTGACTGGTGCATTTTTAATCAGTGCATCTACCCTTCACTAGGTGAATGAATGATGTGATTTTGATTAACATTAGTCACAAAATTGTTTGATTGTTATGGGGAACTGTGGAACTAAGGATGGATGCCTGTGATGTTGATATGTAAATGTGAAGAAACCAATGAGATCATTTTGGTATAGCTATAGCCTTAACATGGAGTGCAGGAGAAGATAAATATGCACCTGGAGGCTTGAGATATTGTCGGGATTAGGCATGGAGTTTTGTATGATATTGCGGTCCGGTGCTTTATTCAAAGTTTCGATCAGTCAAAAAATTTCTGGGACTTAAATTTGGGTTTTTTTAATATGTTTTTTTAAGCAAACTCCTAGATACTACAGAGGTATTTGATGTCTTATTAGAAGTTAATAATAAAAAAAAAAAAAAAAGAATAATGAAAGGTATAGTGTAGTATCGAAGGTTTAAATGTAAACACAAAGAATCATCCAGACCACGAAATCTGTAATTGAGAAGAAGATCCAGGAATTCAGAAGAGGCAACTCTGGGCTGTCCAACTAAGGCTGGTGCTCGTTTCACACCATTTAAGTTAAAAAAAAAAAACAAAAACAAAAAATGCAGCCCCAAGTGCAATAATAATGCTACTGTCCTCAATAAAATTTGCCATGAAACTTCCGAGGAGAAGTAAAATTTTTCATTTGACACATACAAATTAGTTACATAAAAAATATAAGCAGAAGTGGGTATTGCACTTGCTCTTGCAGAATTATTGAATGAAAATATGTCCATTCATTTATGTTCCATAGAATAGAATCAACACATACAATACATTAGTTCTTTTTGATATATGACACATCTTGATCAAGCAGGTTATGGACATTGTAAAAGTCCCACCAACACCCATATTCAACATTCGCAATCAAAATATTAGCATAAAGTTTTGGGAAACGTTCCAGGAGAAGTGAAAAACATTTGAGAAATCATTCTTTCTTTTTTGGCCCATTTTTAGTTTGTTTTCCTCACCTTGCCTCCACTTCGAGCTTGAGTAGAAGCAGCTTTTGCTTTAAGCACGGACTCATCTCTCTCAACTTTGATTCTACTTTCATCTTTTTTCACCTTCTCTTTATGATGAAGTTTTTCTTTTGCAGAAAGCTTTCCAGGTGCATGCTTGTCGAAAGGGCTTCTCTTGCTTCCCCATGAAAGCTCGTGATGACTTGGGCCAGAAGAGGCATCTGAAGCCATGGAATCATCGCTGTTATCATTGGCATCATCATTTTCATAGCAAAGTTTGTCTTTGTAGTTGTGTCCTTCATAGTAATAAGAGTGATCATGTTCATCATCATCATCCCGATCGGTTTCATGGACTGGAGAGCCAATATACATTGTCCACCCTGACACACTGCTGCTATGTTCTTCTTTACAGCCAACGATTTTGGAAGGCTCCATCAAAGTAAGTACCTATAGATTATCTGGATAGAAATGAAACTTGATGAATATTGTTTCCACTACAACCTGGAAAATGTGTAATTTTCATTACCTGGGGTTTGGAGTTGGACTTGTATCATTGTCTCTCTGAGTCTTGGCCCTTAATCAACCACATGCAGCATTCCACACACCGGACAAAGAACACATCTATCGCAAAACACTCGTACAACCCAGCCTCATTATTGTTTTGGCAGAGTAAAACTTAGCACCTCGAAATTATATCTCCTGCGTTTTTGTTTTTTGTTTTTAAGCACTAGAAGACAAGGTTTTGGAGATTAAAAAGGCAAACCCATGTCATAAATATGGATAAAATTTGAGTCTAAGAACTGAGGATGAAACTCATTTTGGTCGTTTTGACCTTTTACCTTTACTTGTTTGTTTCTCTTATAAATAAAGAGCAGCTTTTAAGGTGGAAAATCAGAAGAGCCCCACTCAACAAACAAGATGAAATACAACACCTACTTTCCTAGATGGGCTAGAAATGCCTCTTCACTATGCTCTTTAATTTTCATAGTCAATTCTGTGTATAGATATCAAGAAAAAGCAGCCTTTTCCAGTACAAGTTGATAGTAACCCAACTGGGATTTGGCATTTTGCACCAGGATTAATTTAATGGAAGGAGTTTGGTGAAAGGTCATTTTACTTCTGCTCTCACACTCCCTCTATAAAGCTGGCTTGTATTTTTTGTTTCAGTTGGGGAAGATCATATCTTTAACAATAACTTTCTCAGTTGGTATTATTAGTTGCAGAAAAATCAAACATTAACAGTTACATTTTTGGACATCTGTTATTATAAACTCACCTAATTCATGATTGGATGTGTGAGTCGAAGAGATCAAGAACATTTGGTAGGCATAGGCTCTCCTTGTGGTTGCCCACTTCTTTTTCTTCTGACTTATTATCTGTTTAGGTTAATCAAGTGATTTCCTTTTAGAGAGTGTATCTGGACTCACTT
This sequence comes from Pistacia vera, assembly GCF_008641045.1. Lineage (NCBI taxonomy): Eukaryota > Viridiplantae > Streptophyta > Magnoliopsida > Sapindales > Anacardiaceae > Pistacia > Pistacia vera. The sequence goes on along the minus strand of NW_022195423.1, from coordinate 537,410 downwards.
TGTCTTGGTTAAGGGCTCCATCTACATATATTTATATTATGAAAACTCTTTAACAAATGGACAGACTTTTTTTTCATCATTTTCTTGTTTTTTAATCACTTTTAAAGTTGTTTACCAACCCATATGAGACAACACTAAACTGCTCAGCGATGTTTCCTTCTGTTGTTATCTGATTATAGCATGTGCAAAATTTAAATATGAACAGCTTCTAATTGCCATAACATTTAGAACAAATTTGCTCTTATTTTTGGACCCCAGGAAACAGGCTGCAAAGACTTTCCCAATCAAAATTTGCGGATAATCCCTATTAAATCAAATTAATTATGTCATGTTTAAGATAATTAACTTGTCTTTTGACATAAAGTTAAGCAATTCTAAACATAATCACATGATATGTTTGGAGTTGAGATAAAATGACAAGTGGTGGCAGAAACGTTTGATAAAAATTTATTTCCTGATGTGATTCATCTTATATAAAAATTGCAAGTACTGGCCACGATATATCATTTCACTGGAAAATAATAAAAACCTTCAGCTTCTGTTTGATTGATAGATTTTGACATTGGCATTAATTATTTTGTTGGTTGCTTAAAATTGAAATGCACATGAAAACCAAAAAGGATGGCGTGGTGGGTCTGAAAGCATATATTTTATTATTTTCAAGAACTACGTGTATGGTGGTCATAGTTCCATCACTGTCACTTGAATTATATATCCAAAAATATCCTGGAAATTAATAATCTGCAACCTCTTTGATGTTGGCTATATTAAGAGGCCAACCCTGTTATAAACTAGTTTTTAATCTTTACTTTCTTTTACAGCTGAATACTATAATGGAATGTTAGAGAGTATTAAATTAAGTGTAATGCATCGTCACTTTCGGATGTGGCCTTTGTTGTATTTTATATGTCTTATAAGAATTGTTTCAGCAGCAAAAGAGGTGCTTTCAACTTGTACTATAACAGTATTTGTTTATTAATCTGGATAAGTTATGGTGTTGATACTTAGATTTTGATGCACTTGCAGCCACCAAAACCTCATATCTGCTCCTCTTTGCTTACAGTAGACCAAAATCCAAAAATCTTATTTCTTCTTCAGCTACATTGTTCAGGTTTTGGTGTTTTCCTAAACTTCAATTTACTCCGATTAACTTGTTAAACCAGTACTTACTGCAACACTATTTTATTATTATTTTGACCAAGAAAACTGGATATGCATATAAGGATTGATTTGATGAATGGACCTTTTTTTCTCATATTTATGGATCTGCCCATGGTGTCAGCCCAGTTAAAGGTGTTGGTTTGCTGATAACCTTTAATGAACTTCCAAGTGATTCAACAGTCAAACATGTTTACTGGAATTTCAAGTAGATCAAATTCAGCTATATCCATATGATTAGTTCGTATTAGGTGGCTGCTCAAGTTCCTGATAGCGGTCCTTGTGTGACTTATATTGGCAAGGGAGGTCTGAAATTTTGTTAAATGATAACACAATGGTATTGAATAGGTGATATGCAGTTGATTGCAGAGCTATGATGTCTGAAGTCAGTTGGGAAGCTCTCAAATGGGAGTTAAGACAGGTTTTCTCAGAGTGAACAAGGGAGCTACGGAGCTTCTTGATTGAGATCACTGCAGATATTTTGGAATTAAGGATGACAAGGGAGAAGGTTTTTGGTAGACAAGGTCTTGGATAAACTGGCATGAAGGGTACAGGGAAATGGACGGTTCGCAAGCTGCTGACTTGTCAATTGCTGCTCCCACTATAGCATCATCCTTGATTCAAGATTCCCAGTGTTTGAAGGAGGAAGAGTGAAGCTGCCAAAGTCTTCAAGTCTAGAGGCTTGGGCGACTTCGTAGTTGAGCGAGAAGTGGATAAGAAAAGTTAATTGATGATGTGAGGCAAGCATTGTATGCATCCAAAATATGCAGCTATGCACAGGGAATGAATTTGATACGTGCAAAGAGCAACGAAAAAGGGTGGAACTTGAAACTTGGGGAGCTGGCTAGGATTTGGAAGGGGGGTTGCATTATTCGTGCTGTATTCTTGGACCGAATCAAGAAGGCCTATGACAGAAACCAAGATCTACTAATCTTCGGTGGATCCAGAGTTTGCGAAGGAAATTATAGAGCGACAATCTGCTTGCGGAAGAGTTGTCTGCCTTGCTATCAACTCAGGTATCAGCACCCCTGGTATGTCTTCTAGCCTTGCTATTTTGACACATACAGGAGGGACAGGCTGCCTGCTAATTTAGTCCAAGCTCAAGAGATTACTTTGGAGCTCATACCTATGAAAGGACTGACATACCAGGATCCTCCATACTGAATGGTTCAAGATAGCTAAACAATCGAAGATCTGATCTGAATTTTCCTGTTTGGTGCTACCCGCTTTAATGAACCGTTGTTGTTAACCGAATAATGTTACTTTTGTGACTTGAAGTGTATCATTTTTGTTATCTTCTGGAGATATTCAGCATAATAATTTTATTTTAATTTGGTTTCTCTTCCATCTTTAATTTATATCAAATGCATAACGATATTATGTTCAATTAATTCGTCATATTTCTTGTTTCTTTTAGCTTCTGATTTTTTTGCAATTAATACACTTGTTGTCGAGCATATTGGGTGAAACGACTGGTGCATTTTTAATCTGCATCTACCTTCACTAGGTGAATGAATGATGTGATTTTGATTACATTAGTCACAAAATTGTTTGATTTGTATGGGGAACTGTGGAACTAAGGATGGAGGCCTTGATGTTGATATGTAATGTGAATACCAATGAGATCATTTTGGTATAGCTATAGCCTTAACATGGAGTGCGGAGAAGATAAAATGCACCTGGAGGCTTGAGATATTGTCGAGATTAGGCATGAGTTTTGTATGATATTGCGGTCCGGTCTTTATTCAAAGTTTCGTCAGTCAAAAAATTCTGGGACTTAATTTGGGTTTTTTTAATATGTTTTTTTAAGCAAACTCCTAGATACTACAGAGTTTTGATGTCTTATTAGAAGTTATTAAAAAAAAAAAAAGAATATGAAATGTAAAGTGTAGTATCGAAGGTTTAAATGTAAACACAGGAATCATCCAGACCACGAAATCTGTAATTGAGAAGAAGATCCAGGAATTCAGAAGAGGCAACTCTGGGCTGTCCACTAAGGCTGGTGCTCGTTTCACACCATTTAAGTTAAAAAAAAAAAAACAAAAACAAAAATGCAGCCCCAAGTGCAATAATAATGCTACTGTCCTCAATAAAATTTGCCATGAAACTTCCGAGGAGAAGTAAATTTTTCATTTGACCACATACAATTTTACATAAAAATATAAGCAGAAGTGGGTATTGTACTTGCTCTTGCAGAATTATTGAATGAAATTGTCCATCATTTATGTTCCATAGAATAGAATCACACATACATACATTAGTTCTTTTGATATATGACACATCTTGATCAAGCAGGTTAGGGTATGTAACAGTCCCACCAACACCCATATCAACATTCGCAATCAAAATTAGCATAAGTTTTGGGAAACATTCCAGGAGAAGTGAAAAACATTTGAGAATCATTCTTTCTTTTTTGCCCATTTTAGTTTGTTTTCCTCACCTTGCCTCCACTTCGAGCTTGAGTAGAAGCAGCTTTGCTTTAAGCACGGACTCATCTCTCAACTTTGATTCACTTCATCTTTTTTCACCTTCTCTTATGATGAAGTTTTTCTTTTGCAGAAAGCTTTCCAGGTTGCATCTTGTCGAAAGGGCTTCTCTTGCTTCCCCTTGAAGCTGCCGTGATGACTGTGCCAGAAGAGGCATCTGAAGCCATGGAATCATCGCTGTATCATTGGCATCATCATTTTCATAGCAAAGTTTGTCTTGTAGTTGTGTCCTTCATGGTAATAAGAGTGATCATGTTCATCATCATCATGTTGACAAACTTAAATGGTAAGTTGGTACCAATTATAATTTTATTAAAATTCCTTATATTGTAATTTTTAGGTAATAATAATAATTTTACTACTTTTAAGCTTTTCTTTGTGTGTTATATATGTAATATGAATATGGCAAGTGGACTCTATAGACATTCTATTTTCTAGAGGTATTACATGTTAAAATAACAAAGTTATAGAGACAATGAAGAAAATAAACAAACTTATGATGGTAGAAAATTTAAATAAGTAAAAGTAAAGGGGCAAAAAGTTAAACAATAGTAGTTGATAGTTGTGTCATGCGTCATGATGTGCGTCCTATTAATTTCACCGTTTGGTCCCTGTGTAACCAACAAGCAACTACCCACCCAAACACACATACGCACAGATAGCCAAACCAAACGCTAAAACTCGAGTTCGATCAAATTCTTTGCAATCTTTGGAAACACAGATCTTTAAACTTTCTGGGTCCTATTTATTGTCAAGCACTTCACGGTTTTGCAATTTTTTCAGGTTTGTTCTTCCATCTTTCAATTTGTTATCAATGTATCTTCTTAGTTAATTTTGCGTTACTCGTTCAAGCTTTCTGTGAATTACTGATCTGGGTTGGTTTATTTAACGGTTGCTGATGTGTTGATCTTGCTATGTCATTTCATTGGATTTTGTTTGTTGTGCTTTTGAACGATGAAAAGGTTATGATTTTGTCTTGTTTTGAAAAACAATGAATCACTTGTTCTTATCAGTATTCTATCTTTGATAATAGTTCAATTAGATGTGTTGCTTTATTTGATTTTTATCTTGCATCGGAGTTTTCTCTGAGCCGCTTATGCATTTGGGTGGTTGATTTACACCTGGGGTATAACCATCTCCTGGGACCTCAAAGTTGGTTTCTCTGTCTTTCTCGTTATGGTGAGTTTTGTGTGAATTACAGTTTTATTGCATTTGGAATATAATGATACTATATTTTTTTTAAATATCTTAAGTGAAATAGAGTGTAATAATTCAAGTAAACAATAAAGCAATTTAAGTAGAAAAAATGTACAAGTGAGAGACGATAGATGTACTAAGAGAGTAAAGAGAATGCTGACAATAACGAAAATAAAGACTTGAAGAACAAAGCAAATGAGTAGTTCAGTGGTTAAGACAAAAGAAAAACTTACAGAAATATTTCATAATAGAAGTTAAACTAATTTTGTTTATGAAAAATGGTTCTTCCTACTCAGAACTTGGCATGATGAGCTGGGAAGAATTAAAAATTCAAGAAGAGGACAACACGAATTAAAAAAGGATATTAGCAATTTTTTTTTTTTGTGGGTATTGCCTCTCGTTTTCCCAATCTGACTCTGTCTATGACTATAGGATCTCTGCAGCTTACAGCAACAAAACACTGTAATAAAATGCTCTCATGAAATAGACTGTTCAAGTTTCTCCCCATTAATCTTGAGCTTAAACAGCTGTTTTCCCTTTTAGGGTATGCTGTTGTTGCTTTTAGCTCATTATTTTGCATTGGTTCTTAAGGAATTATTATGTCGGAGTTAAAATATTTTTCATGGGAATTGAGAACTGGATCATTTTTTTTCTTCTTATTCATGTTTGTTAGAAGATTCAACTGTCTTTTTTAAGCATGATTGCACGGTGTTAATCTATTTTTCAATTTTATTATTGAAATATAATGTCTTTGTCACTAGATCTGGCAGATACAGTCAATAGTTACGTGTTTTTTAACCTCTAATAATTAGTTATTTCAAGGTCTAATTGTGCAGTAGGTTGCTTTCATTTGCGCTTGACTTTTGATGATGCTATTAGTTTACAGTTAAGATTCTAGAGATGTTCTCTTAAAATTTCTTCGAGCTATTTTCTATTCTTCTTGAATATTTGTTTGTTTGTTTGTTGTTGTTGTCATTGTCATTGTTTAATTTAAATTATATCTTAAAAACCTTATGCCATTAGAGGTGTTCTGTTGTCCAATCCTGTACAATGACACTCAAATTCCTCGTGCAGGAATTAGAAATGGTAGCACCAACAAGAATTGGCCTTGCCGGCCTTGCTGTCATGGGCCAAAATCTTGCTCTCAACATTGCTGAGAAAGGATTCCCTATTTCTGTTTACAATAGGACTACATCAAAAGTTGATGAGACGGTTGAACGAGCCAAACAAGAAGGGAACCTTCCCTTGTATGGCTTCCATGATCCTGAATCCTTTGTTAATTCAATCCAAAAACCTCGTGTTATCATTATGCTTGTTAAGGCTGGTGCTCCAGTTGATCAAACCATTAAAACACTATCAGTTTACATGGAGAAAGGAGATTGTATCATTGATGGTGGTAATGAGTGGTATGAGAACACTGAAAGGAGAGAGAAAGCCATGGCTGAATTGGGTCTGCTTTATCTTGGAATGGGAGTTTCAGGTGGTGAAGAGGGTGCTCGGAACGGGCCTTCTTTGATGCCTGGAGGTTCCTTTGAGGCCTACAAGCACATAGAAGATATTCTTATTAAGGTGGCTGCTCAAGTTCCTGATAGCGGTCCTTGTGTGACTTATATTGGCAAAGGAGGGTCTGGAAATTTTGTTAAGATGATACACAATGGTATTGAATAAGGTGATATGCAGTTGATTGCAGAGGCTTATGATGTGCTGAAGTCAGTTGGGAAGCTCTCAAATGAGGAGTTAAGACAGGTTTTCTCAGAGTGGAACAAGGGGGAGCTACTGAGCTTCTTGATTGAGATCACTGCAGATATTTTTGGAATTAAGGATGACAAGGGAGAAGGTTATTTGGTAGACAAGGTCTTGGATAAAACTGGCATGAAGGGTACAGGGAAATGGACGGTTCAGCAAGCTGCTGACTTGTCAATTGCTGCTCCCACTATAGCATCATCCTTGGATTCAAGATTCCTCAGTGGTTTAAAGGAGGAAAGAGTAGAAGCTGCCAAAGTCTTCAAGTCTAGAGGCTTGGGCGACTTCGTAGTTGAGCGAGAAGTGGATAAGAAAAAGTTAATTGATGATGTGAGGCAAGCATTGTATGCATCCAAAATATGCAGCTATGCACAGGGAATGAATTTGATACGTGCAAAGAGCAACGAAAAAGGGTGGAACTTGAAACTTGGGGAGCTGGCTAGGATTTGGAAGGGGGGTTGCATTATTCGTGCTGTATTCTTGGACAGAATCAAGAAGGCCTATGACAGAAACCAAGATCTAGCTAATCTTCTTGTGGATCCAGAGTTTGCGAAGGAAATTATAGAGCGACAATCTGCTTGGCGAAGAGTTGTCTGCCTTGCTATCAACTCAGGTATTAGCACTCCTGGTATGTCTTCTAGCCTTGCTTATTTTGACACATACAGGAGGGACAGGCTGCCTGCTAATTTAGTCCAAGCTCAAAGAGATTACTTTGGAGCTCATACCTATGAAAGGACTGACATACCAGGATCCTTCCATACTGAATGGTTCAAGATAGCTAAACAATCGAAGATCTGATCTGAATTTTCCTGTTGGTGCTAGCCCGCTTTAATGAACCGTTGTTGTTAAACCGAATAATGTTACTTTTTGTGACTTGAAGTATATCATTTTTGTTATCTTCTGGAGATATTCAGCATAATAATTTTATTTTAATTTGGTTTCTCTTCCATCTTTAATTTATATCAAATGCATAACGATATTATGTTCAATTAATTCGTCATATTTCTTGTTTCTTTTAGCTTCTGAATTTTTTTGCAATTAATACACTTGTGATGTCGAGCATATTGGGTGAAACTTGACTGGTGCATTTTTAATCAGTGCATCTACCCTTCACTAGGTGAATGAATGATGTGATTTTGATTAACATTAGTCACAAAATTGTTTGATTGTTATGGGGAACTGTGGAACTAAGGATGGATGCCTGTGATGTTGATATGTAAATGTGAAGAAACCAATGAGATCATTTTGGTATAGCTATAGCCTTAACATGGAGTGCAGGAGAAGATAAATATGCACCTGGAGGCTTGAGATATTGTCGGGATTAGGCATGGAGTTTTGTATGATATTGCGGTCCGGTGCTTTATTCAAAGTTTCGATCAGTCAAAAAATTTCTGGGACTTAAATTTGGGTTTTTTTAATATGTTTTTTTAAGCAAACTCCTAGATACTACAGAGGTATTTGATGTCTTATTAGAAGTTAATAATAAAAAAAAAAAAAAAAGAATAATGAAAGGTATAGTGTAGTATCGAAGGTTTAAATGTAAACACAAAGAATCATCCAGACCACGAAATCTGTAATTGAGAAGAAGATCCAGGAATTCAGAAGAGGCAACTCTGGGCTGTCCAACTAAGGCTGGTGCTCGTTTCACACCATTTAAGTTAAAAAAAAAAAACAAAAACAAAAAATGCAGCCCCAAGTGCAATAATAATGCTACTGTCCTCAATAAAATTTGCCATGAAACTTCCGAGGAGAAGTAAAATTTTTCATTTGACACATACAAATTAGTTACATAAAAAATATAAGCAGAAGTGGGTATTGCACTTGCTCTTGCAGAATTATTGAATGAAAATATGTCCATTCATTTATGTTCCATAGAATAGAATCAACACATACAATACATTAGTTCTTTTTGATATATGACACATCTTGATCAAGCAGGTTATGGACATTGTAAAAGTCCCACCAACACCCATATTCAACATTCGCAATCAAAATATTAGCATAAAGTTTTGGGAAACGTTCCAGGAGAAGTGAAAAACATTTGAGAAATCATTCTTTCTTTTTTGGCCCATTTTTAGTTTGTTTTCCTCACCTTGCCTCCACTTCGAGCTTGAGTAGAAGCAGCTTTTGCTTTAAGCACGGACTCATCTCTCTCAACTTTGATTCTACTTTCATCTTTTTTCACCTTCTCTTTATGATGAAGTTTTTCTTTTGCAGAAAGCTTTCCAGGTGCATGCTTGTCGAAAGGGCTTCTCTTGCTTCCCCATGAAAGCTCGTGATGACTTGGGCCAGAAGAGGCATCTGAAGCCATGGAATCATCGCTGTTATCATTGGCATCATCATTTTCATAGCAAAGTTTGTCTTTGTAGTTGTGTCCTTCATAGTAATAAGAGTGATCATGTTCATCATCATCATCCCGATCGGTTTCATGGACTGGAGAGCCAATATACATTGTCCACCCTGACACACTGCTGCTATGTTCTTCTTTACAGCCAACGATTTTGGAAGGCTCCATCAAAGTAAGTACCTATAGATTATCTGGATAGAAATGAAACTTGATGAATATTGTTTCCACTACAACCTGGAAAATGTGTAATTTTCATTACCTGGGGTTTGGAGTTGGACTTGTATCATTGTCTCTCTGAGTCTTGGCCCTTAATCAACCACATGCAGCATTCCACACACCGGACAAAGAACACATCTATCGCAAAACACTCGTACAACCCAGCCTCATTATTGTTTTGGCAGAGTAAAACTTAGCACCTCGAAATTATATCTCCTGCGTTTTTGTTTTTTGTTTTTAAGCACTAGAAGACAAGGTTTTGGAGATTAAAAAGGCAAACCCATGTCATAAATATGGATAAAATTTGAGTCTAAGAACTGAGGATGAAACTCATTTTGGTCGTTTTGACCTTTTACCTTTACTTGTTTGTTTCTCTTATAAATAAAGAGCAGCTTTTAAGGTGGAAAATCAGAAGAGCCCCACTCAACAAACAAGATGAAATACAACACCTACTTTCCTAGATGGGCTAGAAATGCCTCTTCACTATGCTCTTTAATTTTCATAGTCAATTCTGTGTATAGATATCAAGAAAAAGCAGCCTTTTCCAGTACAAGTTGATAGTAACCCAACTGGGATTTGGCATTTTGCACCAGGATTAATTTAATGGAAGGAGTTTGGTGAAAGGTCATTTTACTTCTGCTCTCACACTCCCTCTATAAAGCTGGCTTGTATTTTTTGTTTCAGTTGGGGAAGATCATATCTTTAACAATAACTTTCTCAGTTGGTATTATTAGTTGCAGAAAAATCAAACATTAACAGTTACATTTTTGGACATCTGTTATTATAAACTCACCTAATTCATGATTGGATGTGTGAGTCGAAGAGATCAAGAACATTTGGTAGGCATAGGCTCTCCTTGTGGTTGCCCACTTCTTTTTCTTCTGACTTATTATCTGTTTAGGTTAATCAAGTGATTTCCTTTTAGAGAGTGTATCTGGACTCACTTTGTCTTGGTTAAGGGCTCCATCTACATATATTTATATTATGAAAACTCTTTAACAAATGGACAGACTTTTTTTTCATCATTTTCTTGTTTTTTAATCACTTTTAAAGTTGTTTACCAACCCATATGAGACAACACTAAACTGCTCAGCGATGTTTCCTTCTGTTGTTATCTGATTATAGCATGTGCAAAATTTAAATATGAACAGCTTCTAATTGCCATAACATTTAGAACAAATTTGCTCTTATTTTTGGACCCCAGGAAACAGGCTGCAAAGACTTTCCCAATCAAAATTTGCGGATAATCCCTATTAAATCAAATTAATTATGTCATGTTTAAGATAATTAACTTGTCTTTTGACATAAAGTTAAGCAATTCTAAACATAATCACATGATATGTTTGGAGTTGAGATAAAATGACAAGTGGTGGCAGAAACGTTTGATAAAAATTTATTTCCTGATGTGATTCATCTTATATAAAAATTGCAAGTACTGGCCACGATATATCATTTCACTGGAAAATAATAAAAACCTTCAGCTTCTGTTTGATTGATAGATTTTGACATTGGCATTAATTATTTTGTTGGTTGCTTAAAATTGAAATGCACATGAAAACCAAAAAGGATGGCGTGGTGGGTCTGAAAGCATATATTTTATTATTTTCAAGAACTACGTGTATGGTGGTCATAGTTCCATCACTGTCACTTGAATTATATATCCAAAAATATCCTGGAAATTAATAATCTGCAACCTCTTTGATGTTGGCTATATTAAGAGGCCAACCCTGTTATAAACTAGTTTTTAATCTTTACTTTCTTTTACAGCTGAATACTATAATGGAATGTTAGAGAGTATTAAATTAAGTGTAATGCATCGTCACTTTCGGATGTGGCCTTTGTTGTATTTTATATGTCTTATAAGAATTGTTTCAGCAGCAAAAGAGGTGCTTTCAACTTGTACTATAACAGTATTTGTTTATTAATCTGGATAAGTTATGGTGTTGATACTGAGATTTTGATGCACTTGCAGCCACCAAAACCTCATATCTGCTCCTCTTTGCTTACAGTAGACCAAAATCCAAAAATCTTATTTCTTCTTCAGCTACATTGTTCAGGTTTTGGTGTTTTCCTAAACTTCAATTTACTCCGATTAATTTGTTAAACCACTACTTACTGCAACACTGTTTTATTATTATTTTGACCAAGAAAACTGGATATGCATATAAGGATTGATTAGATGAACGGACCTTTTTTTCTCATATTTATGGATCTGCCTATGGTATCAGCCCTGGATTGCTGATAACCTTTAATGAACTTCCAAGTGATTCAACAGTCAAACAGGTTTACTGGGATTTCAAGTAGATCAAATTCAGCTATATCCATATGATTAGAGAAACGATAAGATTTTTATAATGTACATAAACAAAAAGATTGCTAGTCTGCAGCAGGAACAAGAGACCAATCAATGAAATCTCGTAATGCTTTAGGTACAAAGTGTGACATGCAAGAGCCTGGAGGCCTCGTTGTGCTTTGGCCGAACTGCTAGTTGCTGTTCGGTGGTCTAATGGTAAAAGCAAGTCCGGCCCAAGGGATAGAGCTCCCAAATAAATAGGGTCAAGAAAGGGCCTAAAATTTTTATAATTACAAAATAAAAATAATGTATAATTTCTTTTCCAGATCGGTCCACTGGCCCCTAAAAAAAGCCTAACATACCAAAATTTATTATAAACAAAAAAGTTATTTCTTTGGTAATATATGAGATTGAAAATTTTAAATTTCTATTAGGCATGATTATTTAGTATGAAATGCTATTTTTTATTAATATGGTTAATAAATATTTATAGTCTAAAAATATGAACATTATTGTTGCAATAGATCAGTTGAAAGGTTTTGTTTCATTTTTTGAAAAAGTTAGAGAAAATAGGTTTACATCTTCTATGATTTCTGTTAAAGAGATTGCAAGACAAATGAATATAAAACTAAAATTTCGTGAAAAACGTATAATAAAGAGAAAAAAAACAATTTGATGAGAATGAAAACGGAAAGATGAAATTGTCGGCTGAAGAATCTTTTAGAATAAATTATTTCACATATTTAATTGATCATGTCATTTCCTCACTTCAAAGTAGGTTTGAACAATTTGAAATATATAATGATAATTTTGGTTTCCTTTATAATATAAAAAAGTTAAATTGTTTGATGATGATAATTTGAAGAAAAATTGTTTAAATCTTGAAAACTTTTTAAAACATGACATGTTCTATGATATTGATAGTTTATATTTTTATTCAAAATTAAAAGTTTTAAAAGAAATTATAAACATGGAAATTAAAACATCACCTAAAATACTAGATTTTATAAAAAAAAATGTGAATTCTTTTCCAATTGCATGTATAGCTTATAAAATTATATTAACTATTCATGTTATTGTAGCTTCAGTAGAAAGAAGTTTTTCAAAATTAAAGTTAATAAATCTTATTTGTGTTCAACAATGTCACAGGGAATTTGACTATATCATCAATTGAAAAAGATTTGGTTTCTAAACTTGAATACAAAAATTTAATTAGTGATTTTGAATCTCAAAAGGCAAGAATAATAAATTTGAAATAATTTTTTTAATATATGTTTATATTATTAGGATGCCCCAAAGTAACTCTTGCCTAAAGTCATAAATGTTTTTGAGACAGTGTTGGATAAAAGAGCAAAAAGAAGTTTCATAAGCTCTTGAATTCGGGCCCCCACAAGCGCTAATAGAGATGGCCATTGAGAGGTTTACCTGGTTGTCAATTGCAAGATCCAGAAGAATTAGTTGAGATGCGTGTAAATTGACCTGGATACCCACGATAAAAAAAAAAAAAAAAANTTAAAAAAATAATAATAAAAATATTATTATATTAATATTAAAAAAAGAGGACAACTTAGTAATCTATATAACATACTCACCTATTTATCCTCCCAACCAAATATATTATTCACTAATTTATTGGAATCAATCAAGCACTTTTTCTAAATATTCTTAATAATCTTTAAGGTGATATTTCTTTCTGTTAATATAATATACCCCTATAATAAAATATTATTTGATCCAAACGTCCCAAAGGGTTTGAGAAAAACCCCTTTCAGTTTGAATGACGGGTGGAGGATTAAAGATCCAATTGTATTTAATCATCGTGAATATTTTAGAAGGTAAGAAGATTATAAGGTTAAGGAATAGAAAATAAAAGACGAGTTTAATGCAGTTACATAGAATAATAAGTGTTACACAGTCTAAATAATATGATAATACTACACTGATCATATCAATCATACTATAGTATAAGATGGGTTTAAAATTTAATGCTACCCTTTCAATTAAATTGATTCATATTATTAAGTTAAATAATTATTTAAACCATAATGGAAGGATGGGTTTAATGCTACCCAATGTAATTAATGCTTTATATTGACCCGAGGAAAACATTGATCATGAAAAATTGTCTAATTACTGACAATAAAATTGAAAAAATAACAAAGGAAATAGAAGTCACGTGCAGTAGCAGACAGTAGCATATGGTCTGATGGTCATACTCATGGGTTCATGGCTTTCCAGGTGGCAATAAAAAAGTAAATGAATAGGAATGCGAATATCCAAGCAAGATGTTAACGGGCGTTGGGAAGTTAACGGATACACAAATTACGACGTCATGTCACTGTCAAAATGAACTGCGCAATGGGCAATACTGCAACTCTCTCTTGTCTCTCATCACTTCTCCTGCAAAAAGGTACCACCACACAACACTTCCAGATTCCGACATAACACTTTTATTTGGGATTATTACATAAAACCTTAAATCTTATTTTCAATATAAATTAAATTAAATAGCTTCTCAAATTCATTTAATAAAATTAAGTGAATATATATTAAATTCATAAGTTTGACATTATTATTTTTGGTTTATTATCAGCTGTATAATAAGTTTTGGATTTATTTTTTTCGTCCCAAAAAAGTTAACTAAGTCTCAAACATCCCAACAATTAGCATTGAAAAGCATTAAATATTTTCTTGAAGTTAAAAAAGGTCAAAAAGCATTCTAAACACATTAAAAGAAAAACATATAATCACCTTTTTTTAATTCTTTCAAAAAATAATTGGGATGCTTGAAACTCATTTATGTCTGGAGAGCACATAAATGCGCTACACCAATAACTGAAAGAAAGAAATATTATAAAAATAAAAACCCAACATTGTCAGTAGATTTTATTTGTCAATATTATTTCAAAATTTTACGTCCTTAATTTAAAAAAAAAAGCTTAACAATAAAGAATTTTTGAGTTTTCAAATATATTTTATTTTATTTTTTATATTTTTTGGTAAGCTTCTAAAGGAAGTAGTATTATTATTATTATTTTAAAAAAGAATAAAATTACGCACACTAATGTGTACTAATCTAAGTATTAATATGAAAAATTTGAAATTTCCTGTAAAAAATTTTAAATTTTGAATATTAACACTTAAATTAATACAAATTGATTAATATACATTGATTATTTTTTTTACAAATTAAAATTGATGAGTTTAGACAATGTAATGACTCATCTAGTCATCTTTAAGTGGCTTTTACCTTACATGGCTTTTACTTCTGTCTCTCTGAGCAACTAAAGTGTGAGTGAGTTAGTAAACTGTGTGTCCTTTTTTGATAAGATTCTTGAACTCACCGCTTACTCCACCATCTCACCGTCCTTAACTTCTTCATTATCTCATTATTTCTTCCTTTTTCCCCTTTACATTTTCATTATTATTAAATTATTCATTTTGATTTGGATTTGAACTTGAATGCATCTCTACTTACTTTTAACAACTCTCAAGTGCTTTCTTTAGATATTCCCAGTTTTATTTTCAAGAATCTATTCTGGGTTTTTGATTCACCATCTTTTAGTAAGCCTCAGCTCTTAGCTATAGCTTGTTCAATCATTTCTGCAGAATCTTAAACTATTTACTTTTTCACCTCTTTCTGTAGTATAAATATTTTTTTAGCTACTCCAGTGTCCAAACATGGGTTTGATTCCTTTTTGGTTCTACTAATATTTTCTAGATCAGCTCTCTTAACTTTCTTTACTTCCATCTTTATCTCTCCTATCTTCATAACTGGATTCGGGTATCTTTGTTTTCTGGGGTTTCTGTCTTGGTTGCTTACAAAAGTCCCATTTGGGAATAAGCTTGGACCCGGTTTTGTTGATGATGATGAGGTGCTTTTCAGTTTCTGTAACTTTTGGTTTGGTTTTATTGTGTTCATTGGTTTGTGTGGTGAGTGGTATTGGTGCTAATTGGGGCACACAACTAAGCCATCCTCTTCCCCCAGAGACTGTGGTGAATCTATTGAGGGATAATGGGATTCAAAAAGTGAAGCTTTTTGATGCTGATTATGGAACATTAAGGGCTCTGGGTGGCTCTAATATTGAGGTCATGGTTGGTATCCCAAATGATATGCTTTCATCTCTGGCTGGCAGCATGAAGGCTGCTGAGAAATGGGTTTCCACCAATGTCTCCAAACATATCTCTTCTAATAATGTTAATATCAGGTCTGCTTCCCTTGCTCTGCATTTATTATTTATTTCAATTCAACTAAAAGAATCAACTTTACTTTTCTGGTTAATTGGAAAAGTGAACTAGATATAATCTGTTGATTGTAGTTGTTTAGTTGAAGTACTAGATGTTATAAATCTTTCCATTTCGGGTTTGGTTAACTTCACTTAAGTCTCATTGAAATTGTCTTGTATATATTGCGGAAAACCTTTGTGTATATTTGGTGATTTGTCAGCTGGGTGTTCATATTTGTTTTATCCCGACTGTTGTGTGTGTTGCAACCTGAGTAAGAGAAATCATGTATTCAAGTTTAATTTTAATAAGTCTTGGTGCAATTAAATGCTTTATTGCCTTAAGCAACATTTTCCAATCAACAAAAATGGCTTTACCCAACATTTGCCTATTATATGTGGAGTTATTGACAAAGTTGTAAGGATGTATATATGGATTGCTCTAGATGTTTATATGGATCGCTTTGTGTATTGTGTTATATTATTTGGTATTTGGATGCCCCAGAGCTAAAATTTTTGCACTGAAACAAATACAGAAATATCAGCCACAATATCAAACAAATAGTCACACACTAACAGAATTAATATCAGAAAAATAATAAAGACACAATGATCTACGTGGTTTGCCCCAAGCCAAGCTACATCCACTTCTTCCTTATAGATCAATGTACAACATATGAGAACCTCTCTTGTTTACTTCTTTCCCTCACTTAAGAAAGATCTCCCAAATTCTCTCACCAAATAGAATAACCACTTTTCTTCCCCAGAGTACAGTGAACTAGCAGATTTATTATTACTGCATCCGTAAAATAATTTATTAGTAATAATGTTCGGATAGTACCATTACTGTAAATCTCACTTGTAACCAGAACAACTGAGACTCTTCAATGTATCATTAGAGACAAACTTGGCTTTTTGGTTCCGAGCCACATTAGCTTGCCCATATGCAAGCCATGGTGGTTCTGTAAAGACATAAACATATAATTTGAAAAACTAACCAGCTTTGATTTTGATTTATGTTTCATTGGTTATAATTTGCTTTAGTGCCTTGTCTATGCTAGCCTTCTGTAACTGGGAAATTGTTTCTTGGAATCATTTGATTTTAAATAATTTTTATTGCTTTCATTTTAGGTGTTTGAGCAGTCATAAAGATGTTTTCCTAGTCTGAAGTTAAAGTTGCATAGCGTACAAAATGTAATTATTTATTGACCTGACAAGAAGCTTGTGTATATAATTATTTATTGACCTGACAGGAAACTTGTGTATATAGCCAAGAGAATCGGCTAACATGACTAATACCAAACTAAAAAGAAAGAGAATTTTGGCTTGTGTTTATTGCTACTGTTGACTTCTTATACTATGTAACTTTTACATGCTATTCAGCTTTTTTTTGCTAGTATTCTATTTCTACCATTCCCATACCGGTTGAATATCAATTTCTCCTTAGAGGAAAGATCTGCTTGTTTTTCATAGACTCTTAAAAATCTTCCTAAAACCCCCATGGATTCTTTCCCAAATTAAATATTTGCTTGAAATTGGTTGTTCTTTTGCTCATAAAATACTAGCTAGTGAAGTTCTGTGAGTTTACATTGAGGTTTCAGGAGTTCCTGCAGTAGCAATGTGTACAAAACACCTTGCATGAATGATGGTTTTACTTGGACTTTGACAGCAATTTTCTGTTGCATGCTTCAATCCTGGCTGCCTTTTACTTATTCACTTTCTATAGGCCATGATGTAGGCATATATTAATGTTCAAATAATGTATATTTCTTATGCTTGGACATATGTAAGTTTGATAAAATCTCTGAGGTTATCACACCTTATGAATGTGCAGATATGTTGCCGTTGGGAATGAACCTTTCTTGCAAACATACAATGGAAGCTTCCTCAAAACGACCTTCCCTGCTCTTCAGAATGTTCAATCTGCCCTGATAAAGGCTGGGCTTAGCAATCAAGTAAAGGTCACTTGCCCCCTTAATGCTGATGTCTATGAGGCCCCATCTGGCTATCCATCTGAAGGTGACTTCCGAACTGATATCCATGATCTCATGCTTGCCATTGTCAAGTTTTTGAGCGATAATGGTGCGCCGTTTACTGTCAACATCTATCCATTCATAAGCCTTTACACTGATGCCAACTTCCCAGTTGAGTATGCCTTCTTTGATGGCAACGCACAACCTATAAATGATGGTGGGACAAACTATTACAATATGTTTGATGCAAATCATGACACTCTTGTGCATGCTCTACAGAAGAATGGGTATGGGAACCTGCCTATCATAATTGGAGAGATTGGGTGGCCAACTGATGGAGATCAAAATGCTAATATGGAGTATGCTCGACGGTTCAACCAAGGTTTTATGTCCCATATTACAGGTGGGAAAGGAACCCCAATGAGACCTGGGCCAATTGATGCCTATTTGTTTAGCTTGATTGATGAGGATGCCAAGAGTGTTGATCCAGGGAATTTCGAACGTCACTGGGGTATATTTACTTTTGATGGGAGAGCTAAATACCAGCTGAACCTTGGCACCACAAATTCAGGTGTTTTAATTCCAGCAAGAAGTGTGCACTACTTAGAGAAAAAATGGTGTGTGATGAAGCCTTCAGCCAGACTCGATGATCCACAAGTGGCACTAAGCGTGAGCTACGCCTGTGGACTTGCTGACTGCACTCAACTTGGTTATGGGACATCTTGTGGCAATCTGGATGCTCGGGGAAATATTTCATACGCTTTTAATAGTTACTATCAGATACATAATCAGCTTGAAGCTGCCTGTAAATTCCCGAACCTATCAATGGTCACTAAAACAGATCCGTCGGTTGGAAGTTGCACATTTCAGATAATGATTCAGCCATATTATGGAGGTGCAGGAAGGAGAGAGCCAATAGGTTTGGTTGTGGGCTTTATTCTCTTGGCACTAACAATTCTGTGAGTTTTGAAGCTTCTGATTCATCAAGTATCATTTTTCCGTGACTACTACTTGCATTTGCTTTGTAGCAGAAGCATTGTGATCTATAAGTGGCTCAAGCATTGTCTTTAATTTGCAGTTGACAAGGCAAATGCTGAAACTAATTATGCTGTTTGAAGATTAAATTGCTTTCAAGTAGTGTTTTTTTTTTTTTTTTTTTGGAAATGTGTAATTTGTGAAGTACTTTAATAGAGGCCTAACCAGTTAGGATTGAAATGGTTTCCTGGCAGCTGCAGCTGAAGTTAATTCGTATGCTTTTATCTTTGTTGTTGATTTGTATAAATGAGAGGCAGAAAAAAATTGGCTGTATGGTGCAATCTCAGATAGGTAAAATAAATGATTTGTGTATTTAAGAAATTAAAGAAGGATCATAAGAATGATATCAAACAGCTTTTAGTTTTGGGTTGTTTTAATTTGTGAATCAGAATTATTAGTAAACAAAATATTTAAAATATCAATGTATTTGAAATTGTTAAATTATATATATATATATCATCAAAAGTAGGCAGGGAATCAAGTTCTCCCATCAAAGAGAGTACAAAATAAACCTATTAACTTGTACCATCATCTATGCACCAAAAAAGAAATGAACAGCATTGAAAATGATGCATGAGCAACCTTTTTCTTTTTTAGGCATTATTAATTCGTAATATATATATATTTTGGTAACCCGAGGTGTTCGGGATAGTTTATGCGCATTTTAATTAATCTTTTGGGGTCCTGAAGTTAATAGTCGGATAATCCTCCAATGGCCACTAGTGTTTTAAAACCCTGCCCATCCCAACTGGTTAAATCGAGACCCGAGACTTTCACCGAGCTGGGTTAACAATTTTCCTATTTACCAAAAACCCTATAATTTAAGATGATGATCAACGAACAATTGAAGGTCTAGATGTTGGGGTTTTTGAAGAGAAAGTACCGGTGAGTACCATGGTGGCGACGGAGTTGATTTCCGGTAAGTGAATTGATCGGAAATCGAAAAAAAAAGCGGCGGCAATAGCCAGCTTTTGCCGACGATTGGCGAGGCTAATAGGGGTAAGGTGGGTGGGTGGGTTGTGGTCGAGAGGGAGAGAGGAGTATTTTCGGGGTGATGGGCAGGGTTGTCGACATTTGCTTCGATGAGATTTGGCCGAAATCGGTCAACATCAGTGTTGGTTAGATCTGGCCAAAATCAGTCGATTTCAGCTAGATCTTGGGTATATTTTCTAGGGTTTGGGCTCAAGAGATGATTGAGATTGCAATTTGGTGTGTCGCCACCATCAACCATTCGACGGTCGATTTGTGTTTGGGTTGTATTTGTTAAATTTCAAATCTATAGGGACTTAACGGTGATTTTTAGGAGTGCATTTGCTAAATTTTAAAATTTTTAACACCCCAAACCTGGCAATTTTGTCGGGTTTCTCTCCCGGGTTGGTTATTAAAACATTGGTGCCCACCCCTATTAATTCATAATATTTGCCAAGGGTAAATGGCATTAGTCTCTAATGTGGTATGATAAAATAACAAACATCCCCCTCATATTTGAAAATAACAAAATTTTCATACCATTAAGTTTTAGGTGTTAAAATAAACAGTGGGACAGTAGTTTGGTAGTATTCACTAACTCATAATAAAGTAAATTTTAACAGTTCATTAACCCTATTTGCCAATTTTTTTAGGACTATTCTTTTTATTTTTATTTTTATGCTTTACATAAGACAAAAATCTCTTTTATGTTTAACTAGTTATTTGTTAATCTCTTGTAAACCCCACTGAAAGTTATTGGATTATAAGGGCGTTCATGTATGAATACAAGTTATATATATATATAGAGTGGTATTATTTAAGTCTTATTCAATATTTTTTAACCCATAAATAATATAATTTTAATTAAAAAAATGGTCATTTAATCTTTTAGTATACCCAAAAATTAAAAATTTCTATCCTTCTTAAAATTCTACTTTCTCTATTATATTCTAAACTGTGTGTTATGCGTAAAAAATCAGGTTAATGTCAGCTCAACAAATGCCTAAAAGATAAAGTGTACTAACTGTCAAACCCATACTGCCTCAGAAATATTTTATACCAACCTTATCTCATTTTAAGATAAGGACGAATGAAAGCTCTCCAAGTGTCAAGGCAACTTACAAAAACACTCATTATATTGATCTCAAAGGTGTATAAATTGGCGCGCGGGGGAGGGGGATGAGAGTTAGGCAAACATTTGAGTTTCATTATGTATTGACAATTATTGTTTTTCAAATTTTATTTTGTTTTCTTGATTGAAAACTAGAGAAGAAAAAAGATGAAAAATAATTATCTTTAATACTTATCTATTGTACTTTGTTGATTCTCAATTTCTCGTGGAAGTTGTGTTGATTTGAAGAGGAAATACACAGATCTTGAAGGAATGCATTAAGGTTAATTTGCTCAAACCAAAAAATGGCAGGCACCCATGTTCAAAGAATGCCACACTGAACTGTGATCAACTTACCAAGAGAATAAAAATGACTGAAATTTAACCTAATAGAAAACAAAGGTGATTGAAATTTAACCTGATAGATAAAAAAGATGATGGGTTAACAAAGAGATTTTAAAAAGAAATATTAGTTGGGGTAATTTTGGGAAGAAATATAATATATTTACAAATAAAAATTTAAATATGTTTTTATTTATTATTCAGGTTTACAAGGAAATTTAGTAGGCTTAAATAACACCATTACATCTAAATATAAAGTGTGTTTGTACTGGTCCTCCATTAATAGACCTAAAAAAAAACCTCACTTTTTTATAATGACAAACTTGGCCC
This sequence comes from Pistacia vera, assembly GCF_008641045.1. NCBI lineage: Eukaryota > Viridiplantae > Streptophyta > Magnoliopsida > Sapindales > Anacardiaceae > Pistacia > Pistacia vera. The sequence goes on along the minus strand of NW_022195423.1, from coordinate 515,987 downwards.
TATATCAAATTATTTGAATTACCTTTAATAGCTTATTCTTTACAAAAACTTTTAACTCATAAACCTTAATTCATACGGGCTATTCAAATCATATTTAAAACTAAAGACAATTTAATGGAAGATGAAGATTTGCATTGAGATATACATGTTACCAGTAATACAAATTTGAAAGTTCTCAATTGCTTTTCAATTTATTTATTTTTTTAATTCAAGCTATATTTTTTATGAAAGACTAGTCTGAAAAAGTAGAAATTTCATGTTAAAAAATACTGGACAAAGTTTTAAGTTATTTTATTTTGTAAAAGAATTGTTTATTATACTTCTTATGCATTATGGACTTGAGTTAATTATTTGTAAGATTTTTTCTTTTTCTTTTTAACTTTCAATTTAAACATCTAAGGGTGCGTTTGGTTTATTATTTTGGATAAAATTTTGGGATTAATATTGGGTAGTTGAATAAGGGAGTATTACGAGGTAAAATTTAAAAATTTCTAAAAAACCCCATAGGTTTACTAATTTAACTAAACACCCCAATATATAAAATTTTTGTAAAATAACAAAAACACCCCCATCACCCACAGTGCCAGATTCCGGCTACCACCGCTGGAATCTGGCTGAAAAATTGCGTTATAACACAGATCGGTCGGATATGGCCTTTTCCGTCCAGATCCACCACGGATCTGGCCGAAAAAGGCTAGACGTGGCCGTCGACGGCCACAAAAGTCCATACATGGTCATCAGCGACGACCAAAGATATGGTCGTCGTTGTCGGTCAACGATGACCAAGATTTGGCCATTGTTGACCGTGACAGCCAGATTTGGCCAGATCGGTGAATTACCAGCCTTTTTTGGTCGTGGTGTAGGCCGTTGTAATAGATTTCGGCTACCACCGATGGTGGTTGCTGGAATCTGGCAAGTATGGGTTTAGGGGGTGTTTTTGTTACTTTTTAAACTTTTTTTGAGGGTATTTAATGAAATTAATAAACTTAAGGGGTTTAAAAGTAATTAAAAAAATACAATAATATTTCTCAAATAATGTGCCAAACAATATTTAGGGAATATGATTGGGAATATGGATAATAATATGGAACCAAAAGCACCCTAAAATTTTATTTTAGGAATGATGATTGATGATTACCGGGTCGCATAAAAGGAAAAAAAAAAAAAAAAAAAAAAGATGAAGGGCATATATTATTATATTGGAACGTATGGGGTGCCGTGCTGTACCATTAAAATTTATTTTTAAACTTTTAAATATAATCTTTTTAAGAAATGAGGCTTTTTAGTCCAATAAATGGTATGCCATAGAACCACTTAAATTATTGTATAAGTGAATGAATAAAATGTTAATTCTTTAAAAAAAAAAAAAAAAAAAAAAATTGGAATGAATGACATATATTGAAACTTATGGGATGCCATAAGAAAAAAAAAAAAAAAAAAAAAAAAAAAAAAAAAAAAAAAAAAAAAAAAACACTTTAAAATGGGCTGTCTCCAGAACCACGACATCTTTAGAACCAGGACATCTTTAGTCCATTACTGGGGTGTCAGTAGGTCCACTCACAAGAAAGACCAAGTCTACATTTGAGTGGCTCTATTGACATACCATTAATAAAGTAAAGAAGCCTAATTTCTTAAAACATCCCATTTAAAAGTTTTAAAATTAAAATGTGATATTATACATTTAATCTTTATGTATGTTTATGACCTTTAGCACTTAATCTTATCTTTATTATGATGCATGTCTTAATATGTGTTGATGCGAGATTTTTACACCAACGAAATACACGTGTGAAATGTTGAGCTGGCCCAAAGGACACACGTGAATATAAAGGAAAATGATAGTAAATGCAATGGGGACAGTTTTTAAAGTGGTTCGGATGCTAAGGTAGCAAGTCCTACGTCCACTGATGCTTATATTAATGATAAAGGTCAGGTCGCTTTTAGCTGATTGACTTTGCAATGATATTACAAGGTATCCAATGCTAAAAATTCTAGAGAGAGAGATAGAGAGAGAGTAGCTAATCCAGTGTAAAAATGTGCGAATCCCTTTAATGAGAGAGGAGCTCCCAATTTATAGTGGGATGCATTGAGGCAGTGATCACTAAATCTGTAAGTTGGTGGGATTATCCGTGCAAATCCTTCTTTATGTCACATTGCCCACCTTCCAGAGGGATTTGCGCGATTTAGAGCAGGGATTGGACACGTGGGCTCATCACAGCTTCTGGCTGGCCTGCCGTGTACCCACTATTCTGACGGAAGCAGGCTGTGAGTGTACCCATGATCTGACTCCTATAGGCTGACTGGGTCTTACGTCAGCCCTTATATTTTTTAGGCATAACAGAAGTCCCCTAGTTTTTAAGGTTCGAGGATTGAACCTTGGAAACTACAAGTCATGCTGTAATTGGATGATTCCTGGAAATTTTGGAAATTCTGGCCTGTTTGAAAGTAGGTCGGGATGGCACTTTTTGCGACACGACCTCACATGATCATTGTTTGCAGAAGGCGAGCGACCTGATTTCGTCAGACATCACCTGTTGTGCTTTTGATATGGTTGCATTTAATGAAGCAGTCTCTACGCTGACAGATGTGCCCTATGCGTGATAAGTGCCAGCCAGATGCATTAAATGCGCTGTATGCTGACACAGTACGCTTTATCAGAACATTAAATGCGAGGCATGTTGGCACGACGCCCCTTACCAGAGAATTAAATGTAGATTGAGGCGTAATTAATGCTCTGAGAGAGAGATGGCCATCGTTTGAGCTTTTCAACGGAAAAGATGAGGGTTTGACTTTCTTCAGTCGTGACGCTCACTCTTCCTTGCTGATGCGCGACACATGGCCGTGATCAACGGTGAGAAATCTTTGCCGCCCAAATGCCGTTTCGATTCTGAGAAATCCAAACGCTGATTCATACGCTATAAAAACCTCAAATCTTTCTCAGGCAATGTCACCAGAGTCTTTTTCACAGAGAGTAAAAGATTTTCAAAAACCTGGAACCTTTGTCTTCCAAACCTGCATTTTTCCGGTATTCGAAGCAGAAACTATTCTCATACTCCGAGAAGTAAGAACCTTTCTCCGTTTTTGTTTCATTATTTTCCATGGTTAAATGGCGTCAGTCTTCTGGTAACCTATCGGAGACGAGACGCTTATGTCGGGTTCGAGCCATGAATGGCGGCTTGAATCATACTGTTAGGGTTTTCTTTGGGATTTAGGGAGTTTGTTTCATCCCACATCATCGTACGAAATAGCGTACGACGGCTAAATGACCATTCTGCTTGTCGCTTTTGCAGACTGGCAAAATGGACCCCTCAACAACCAGATCCGAGCAGGGAATCGGTTCGTCCCCGCAGGGTGCTCCGAGCATCCCTCTCGAGGTCTTCTCGGTACTTATCGGGGATGAGCTCGAGAGGGTAATAAAACAATATGGTATCGAGGTGGATGTTTTTCTTGACGTGACACACTCATCGCAATACCCGCTAAGTGGCCTGGCTGCGATCTCCGAGGAGATCATCACGGGTGGGGGACTGATCCCCTTCCACCCTTTCATCAGGTCGCTTTTGGACCACTTCGGGGTCGCGTCGATACAGCTGACTCCGAACACGTACGTCATTGCCGTTGCAATGTACATCGCGTGCCATGAGAACGGGCTGGGCGAGCTGACCGTAACGAAGCTCGGCTGCTCATATTTTTTGAAAAAGAGCAAGGACAATGATTCTTATTACTTGTCCAGGCGACCTACCATCGCCGAGGGGATACACAGTTACCCTAGAAACGCGGGGGCCTACAAAATGAAGTTTTTCTTCTTTCGCTATGACGGCCATTGCCGCTTCCAGGAACCGAGTAGGCCTTTTTTTTTTTTTTTTTTTTTTTTTTTTTTTTACAAATTCATTACATTCGAAATGTGCTCTTTCTAACGACCTGATTCCTTTCTGACAGTTAACAAGACGACCGACTTAGGGCTGCTTTTCGATAGAAGTAGGATCGTGCATTTCGGGTCCCTACCTAAGGACAAGCGCGACGCGAAGAAACTCGTGACGACCACAAATTTACGAAAATACGGTTTCTTTAACGCAAACGTGTCGTTAGAGCCCCCATCGAGTAGGTCCTGCTAACTGGTCCTTTTCTGGTCGTGAAGTGGAATACCTTTGGTAACGATGCTTTGCATGTAACGACTATGCCTCCGAAGGAGTTAGAGCAGCCGCGACGAAGGCCGCTCAATTTTCCTCGGTCAAGAAAAGCCAAGGCTACCGATGCTGCTCTGATAGTTCCCCCGGTTGAAGGCGCAACATTGGGCAAACTGGCGCGACCTGCCGGAACTTCTCAGCCACAGCCGTTAGAGGACGCACTAATACGAACCACGAAGGTCTCCCAACCGTTGCTTGCTTGCCTGAGGTTGAAGACAACGGCTTAACGAAAGAAGAGGAGGCAGATTCAGGTCGAAGAGTCAAAGACCGAATCTAAGGGCGAGCAGCCCAAGAGGTTGCAGCAGGGCGTCGGAAGAAGGTCGGGTAAGGAACTGATGGATGACAAGACCACTGCTGAAGGCGCGAAGAAGGATACTCTAGTGTTGGACTCGTTGGGAAACCTGCCGGAGTACTTGCAGCCGGTGGTCTACACTTTATTGGAATGTGGACTCTCGGAATCATTTGAGCAGTTCGCAAACTCCAGCGACGTGGACCTAATGTCCACATCGGTCCAACACTTAAGCAAGGTGAACGAAATGTCCTTGGCGAGGACTACCTTTAGCTCCTTTTGATTAGCTAACTCTATCTTTCTTTGTTCGCAGGCTCTTCTTTCCATGCAAATGTCCTTGGAGAAGGTTCAACTGGGAGCCGCAAAGGGGGAGATTACTCTGAAGAAAGAGAACACAATGCTCAAGCGAAGCCTAGAAGCCATCGAAACAGAGAGAAACCTATCTTTTGAGTCGGCAAACCGGTACCTGAATGAAAGAGACGCGACTCTTTGCATGGTGGACTTCCAAAAACCGCAGCTCGAGAAGCATGGAGAGGAAATAAAGGAGCTACAAAGGACCATAGTCAGACTCTTAAAGGAGGTCGGGGAGAAGGACCAAGAGCTCAAAGCAACCTCTCTGTAGGCCTTGCGAATAGAACAAGAGAGAGACGCTTTCGAGAAGCGAAGGCAAGCTCTCGAAGTTAAACTTCAGGCAAGTCAGGGAAAAGTTGCTTCCTTGACAGAGGAGATGCAGAATCAGGCAGCGGAGGTCGAGGAGAAGGCTGCTGAATGGGCGATCGAGTCTATCTATGCCTTGCGACTGAAGAATCCGTGACTTGATATGTCTAACCTCCCGGAAGACTGGCAGGATACACTTATGTCTATGGCGCAGGAGGACGATGAAGCGGCGGCCTCCCGAGCAGGAGGTTCGGGACATGCCTCGGATAAACCCTCAGCCAACCAGCCGTAGGACGACGAGGTCGGTCCTCTAGGAGCCAGATTAGGGCTTACAATCATGCCATTTTGCCTACTGTACTCCTCCTTAATGAAATACATTTTTGCTTTTACAATTTCTTTTCGCTTTATTATACATGAGTACTTCCTGATTGCTTACATTTATTGGGACAAGTGTGATAACATAATACATTTACACGAACAAGATTACATGCGAAGATTATTACAAGCGCACAAAATAACACTTTACAAGGAAATGATTTACAAAAATCAGAAATTAATTTACAAGGAAAACTGAGTTCGGAATTACTGATAGTATGGTCGAAAGTGCTCAGCATTCCAAGCTCGGGGTACTTTGGAACCGTTCAGCCTTTTGAGATGATAAGTCCCCGATCTAATTACTTTGTCGATGCGGTATGAACCTTCCCAGTTCAGTCCTAACACTCCTGCACTTGGTTCCCTGGTACCAAGAAGAACTTCCTTTAACACAAGGTCGCTGACCTGGAAGTCTTTTCGCCTGACCTTTGAATCGAAGAACCTCTTCGCACGTTGCTGATAGGCTGCTATCCTTAGCGTAACCTTGCTGCGATGTTCTTCAACAAGGTCTAGGCTTGCTCTCATAAGTGCCTCGTTATCGGCCTCATTGTACAAATCCCTCCGAAGTGAACCAGTTCCTACCTCTACAGGGATCATCGCTTCGCATCCGTATGCCAGTGAAAAAGGTGTTTATGAGGTGGAGGTTCTTGGAGTTGTTCTGTACGCCCATAGGACTTTGAGGAGGTCGTCAGCCTAATTTCCATTGGCTGCGCCAAGTTTGGCCTTCAGAGTGTGCTTGATGGTTTTGTTGACAACTTCAACTTGGCCATTTGCTTGCGGTCTTGTGACTGAAGCGAATTTTTTATGGATGCCCAACTCGTCACAAAACTGTTTGAATTCCTCATTGTCAAACTGTTTCCCATTATCCGAGATGAGGGTATGAGGGATTCCGAAGCGCCACACAATATTCTTGAAAATGAAGTTTTTGAGCTTTCTGGTCATGATCGCGGCTAGCGGTTCGGCTTCTACCCATTTGGTGAAGTAATCTACCGCGACCATGACATATTTGACTCCCCCTTTCCCGACTGGCATGGGACCGATGAGATTGATCCCCCACATGGAAAAAGGTCAGAGGCTAGTCATGGTTATCAGTTCGTGGGAGGGAGCTCGCGGTATGTTCGCGAACCTCTGACACTTATCACACCTCTTGACAAAGTTGTAAGCGTCATCTTGGATTCGAGGCCAATAGTACCCTTGACGAACAACCTTGTTCGCAAGAGATCGTGCGGTGGTGTGATTACCGCAGATCCCTTCATGAATTTCCCTCATGATGTATTCTGCTTCTTCGCTGGTTACACATCGAAGGAGAGGGGCACTAAATCCTCTTCTGTACAGTTGGTCCCCGATGAGGGTGTAGCGAGCAGATCTTGTTAGCAGAACCCTTGCCTCGACCTTGTCGTCAGGCAAGATCCCATCCTTGAGGTATTGGAAAATGGGAGTCATCTAGGAATTTGATTCTGTCACATTCACGACCTGTTTGATCGGGCTAATACTTGGGGCCTCGACGAATCGAACAGGAATGCTATCCGGTGCTTCTGAGTCCAACGATGAGGCTATTCTTGCCAGGGCGTCTGCCACAGAGTTGCTATCTCTGAGAATCTGAGTGATTATGAAGTGCTTGAACGGCTCGAGTGCGGCCTTAGCTTTTTTCAGATAACGGACCATGTTTTCTTCCTTGGCTTGGTATTCCCTTAAAATCTGGTTAATGACCAACATGGAGTCATTGTGGACACTGATCGCGGTTGCACCCATTTCTCTGGCCAACCGCAATCCAGCGAGTAGAGCTTCATACTCGGCCTCATTGTTGGTTACCTTGAATCCGAACCGAAGAATGCCGTGAACATGAGCCCCTTCGGGGCTCAAAAGGAGAAGACCTGCATCGACCTTCTTTCTGTTCGATGATCCATCGACGTAGAGGCTCCAGGTCGATAGATTTTGAGCGGTTTACTGGATGGCTTCGCTAGGCTGCTGCTCTGACTTACTTGGAAGATAGGAGAATTCTGAGATGAAGTCAGCAACAGCCTGCCCTTTGATAGTCGATCTTGGCTTGTACTTTAGATCGAACTGACTCAATTCTATGGCCCATTTAAGCAATTTACCTGATGCCTATGGCTTTTGGAGGACCTGCCTGAGGGAGTAATTAGTCATCACATGGATAGTATGGGCGTGGAAGTAAGGTCGCAGCTTTCTGGAAGCGATCAGCAGGGCATAGGCTAATCGCTCCATTTTTAGATACCGCATCTCGGCATCCGTCAGACGCTTGCTCGCATAGTACACTGGCCATTAGACCTTTTCCTTTTCCCGAACTAGGGCTGCACTAACCACAAACTGAGAGATAGACAGATACAGTAACATGATCTCTTGCGGAAGAGGTTTGGACAGGAGAGGTGGTTTCCCGAGGTGTTCTTTTATACTTTGGAATGCTTTTTCGCACTCGGGAGTCCATTCGAACTTCTTATTGGCCTTCAGAACATTGAAGAATGGTAAGCAGCGATCTGTTAGCCTCGATATGAAGCGACTTAGTGCCGCTATTCGCCCATTAAGACTCATGACCTGTTTTTTGCTGGTCGGGCTTTCCATATCGAGCAGAGCTTGAATTTTCTTAGGGTTGATTTATATTCCCCGTTGGTTAACCATGTATCCTAGGAATTTACCTGACGATACTCCGAACGAACACTTGAGAGGATTCAGTTTCATTCTGTACAGTCGGAGGATATCAAACATCTCAGCGAGATGCGCTATGTGATCTGAAGCGACGTGGGATTTGACCAGCATGTCATCCACATAGACCTCCATTGTCTTGCCGATCTGGTCGAAAAACATTCGGTTAACCAATCACTAGTAGGTCGCGCCAGCATTCTTGAGGCCGAAGGGCATAACTTTGTAGCTATACAACCCCCGATTTGTAATAAAAGACATATGCTCTTTGTCTGGCCCATACATCAGAATTTGATTATATCCCGAGTATGCATCCATAAAACTTAGCAGCTCGTGCCCCGAGGTGGCATCCACGAGCTGGTCAATTCTTGGCAGGGGGAAGCTGTCTTTAGGACAGGCCTTGTTGAGGTCGTTGAAGTCGACACAGGTTCGCCACTTGTCATTGGGCTTCTTTACCAGAACTGGGTTGGCAACCTAGGTCGGGTAGAATGCCTCTCGGATGGACCTATTTCGAAGGAGGTTGTCCACCTATAATTTTAAGGCAGCATATCGCTTCGGATCCATTGCTCTTCTTTTCTGGCGAACTGGCTTGGCTTCGCTGTCGATGTTTAACGCATGGCAGATGATGTCCGGGCTGATCCCGACCATATCTGTGTGCGACCAGGGGAACACATCGATATTTTCTTTCAGGAAGCTGATCAGCTCGGAGGCGAGCTGGGGGTTGAGGTTGCTCCCAATCATTAACACTCGGCTCGGCTCCTTCAGGTCGACTGACACTTCGGACAAATCCCCAATTGGGCCGCTGGAAGGGCTTTCCTGAATTCGAGGATCCATATTATCCTCTGCTGGGCCTAGAGGTGGAAAAGCAACCCGCCCGGCCAGACTCGACCCGACCTGGCCTGCGACGGGTTGCTGTTAATGGCGGGTTGGTCCTGACCCGCCCGGTGACATTGGTGGGCTGGGTTAGGCCTGCCAATATTAGGGAATTGGCTGGCCCAACCCGGACCGCCAACCCTAACCCGCCGAGTTAGGCGCGGGTTGGGCCGGGTTAACTCACTTTTTGATTTTTTTTTTTTTTTTAAAATTTTGTTTTGTTTTATTTTGTTTAAGTTTAAATGTTTAATTACTTTTCAAATGAATAATTAACAATTTATAAATGAATAAATGTAATTGTTTTTAGTTAATTGTTAATTTTTTTCAAATGTCAATAATTAAATTAAATTAAATTTTTTTTTTGTTAACATTCCAAATATTAATTCAATTTTAATACATTAAAATTGTAATATAAGAATAATTAAATTTATTCATTTATTAAAAAAAATAAATAAGAATTACAATAATATTGCCTCTTTAAAAACCTCACCAAGAAAAACCCAATAGGATAAAAACTGGTAAGGAAAAAAGAGTGCAATAATTGACAATTAATTTACAAGTTACAATTTACAAAACACTATTTTGGGGTTCACTAGGACCTCCCTCATCCGTATCATCTATATTACAAAATTGAAATGATTCTATTAAGTATCGTCGACAACCTCGTATTGACCTGTGATAGCGCGACCGTTCCCAATCTCGAAGCATGTGGGACTTCAATCATTTGTGGTGAAAGTTTAGTCCTTCTTTCATTTAAAATTCTTCCACTTGCACTAAATATTGATCGATGAGACGGTTGAGACAGGAACAACGAAAACATCCAAGGCAAGTCTTGATAATACCAGAAAATACATTTCTGGCTCTCCAATAGTCTAAGAGATCAATGTTGGCTCTCTGTTGTGGATCTACTGGTAACATTTCAGGGGTTGCCAAATATTGTTGAAGCTCATTACTCTGCGACTGCATGGAAGACAGTACATTAGTTGTTGTTATTGTTGGTGGTTGAGCTTCTGAAGAGGAGGTTGTGCTTCGGATTCGGGTCCTCTTCGGCCTATTCAGTGCACCCTAAGTAGAAGTCTTCATTTGTTTCTTCTGATGCAGCTTCCCTGGATGTTTCGCCTCTTTGCGGGTTCCCATACATGTTTTCATACTGGAAATATACTTCAAAAGTGTATTTTTTACCTCTCCTATTTGATTGGCAATGCTTCGGTTTGTAAATTTTCACATAAATTGTCAAAACCATTTTCTAAACCTGCTAATTTAATTCTAGGATCAAATATAGCACTTAAACAATAAAGAAAAGGAATGGGTTCCCAATATTTAAAAAAAAAATTTCCATTGCCTTTATTGGTGCATTTAAAATTACATTGTCTTTGTTTTTTATAATAACTCAGAAATTTTTATAATTGTTGTATTACCAATGGACTAGGATAATACACATCAGAAATTGTAAAGTGGATTGTTAAAAAGTTTTAAGAAAAAATGAAATACTTTAGCTATTTGCCAATCATTTTCTACCAAATAATGAGGACCTCTATATTTGCTACAAATAACTAATTATATTAGCATAGGGTAACATGAATCAAGCATTAATAAGTACTATTCCATCTAACAGGCATGTCTAATGCAAAAGTTCTGGAGACATATTGATTTTATACAAGCGTCTTGAAATTCAACATTTCTTTTATTACTATTAGTAATCCAAGCTAAACAATCTCTAATTCTATTAATATTTTCTTTAATATTTCATACCACTTTTCACTAAATTAATAACATGGCATGCACAACGTTGGTGAAAAAACTTCAAATTGTTATATAAAGGATAATTACTTTGAAATAATCTATAGCTTTACTATTAGAACTTGCATTATCAAAGTTAAACTTATCACTTTACTAACAACATCATAATCTTCTAAAACTTCAACAATTTTATTAAAATTTTGTTTACCACTATGATCAACATCCATTAATCTAAATCCTAATAAAGATTTATTTAATTTACATTCATTATCAAAATAATGATTAGCCACACAATATAATCTTGTTTAGCTCTACCACTCACAATATCGGCAGTTAGAGCCCACAACATGACAATAGGTATTTTATTTTTTAATTCTAATTTCATTTTTTTAACAATTTTATTAAATCATTTCTAGTTGCAGTTTTAGAATAACTTTTAATCCTGGAAAAAATGAATTTTGAACAAATCTTTCAAAATATTTATCTTTAGCCATATTAATAGGTTGATCAGTTGCAGCTATATAAAGCTAACTGTTCCCTATATACATCAGAACTATAACGCCAATTAGTACCCATATTAGTTATTTGAGTTTGATTGCTTTCTCTATTTCCATGTTGTTAATATGTTTATTAGCATGCCTTTTTAAAGTACTATTACCATTACCTGAATCAGCTTTATAAATATTTCCACAGTATTTGCATCTCACTTTCTTGACTTGAACGTCATTTTCTTGTCTCGTAAACTTCTCGAAATGCCCCAAACGTCTGATGTGTGTCGTCTTCGCTTTCGACGGCAGTTGATGATCCCCCCCTCACTGAGATAGGTTGGACGAGCATGACGATTACGAGGATGACTTCTAAAACCACCGAGAGCTATTGGAATCGGGGGCATATTTGGAGGTGTATCGGATTCTGAGAATGGAAAAGCAGACTATTTGAATCTCCTCCTGCATTTATGTTAGTAAAATCACGGGATTAGGACTAGGATAGTAGTTTCCGTCATCATTGTAATTGATGGGAGAGAAATATCTATCCATTATAGTTGAAAAAAAAAATTGATGTAGAAGAAATAAAAATTAAAGAAAAGAATTGGAATATGGAAATTGGAATTTGAAATTGAATTAAAAATTGCAAAAACTAATAAAAATTAAAATACGAGCAAACTGATAACAAAGAGATTAAGAGAATAAATGAATAATTGAGAGATTAGAGATTAGAGAATATGAGAGAATGAGAGAATTTGAGTTGTGAGAAAAATGTGAGAGTTTAGGGCCAATTTATAGGAAAAAAGGGGAAAGAAAAATGATGAAAAAGACCCCTCCAACAGCTATAAAAACGGCTATATTTCAAGGGTAAAAGGGTAATTTGAAAAATAAAATAATTTTTTTTTTCGGGCAACCCGGCGGGTTGGCGGGTCTCTTGCAAAAGAGACAAAACAGCAACCCACCGGGTTGGGGGTTGCCATTGTGCAACCCGGCCTACCCGGGGGTTGCTGCCGGGTTTAACCCGCTTCTTTACGGGCCGGGTTAGGGTTGACCCGCCTAACCCGGTCCAAATGTTCCACCTCTAGCTGGGCCAAGCTATGGCTCGATCTGGCTGATTGCCACAGCCTGTCAGGGAATACCTCGCGAAATGCCCTTCCCTTTACACCCATCTGCACTGCTTTTATGTAGCAGTCGCGAGATGCGCTCTACGATCCGCTTACTTCCCCTATCCCCGTCGGGGTGGGGAACTTCATCTTGAGATGGTATATGGAAGTGACTGCCTTGAAGCTTCTCAGTAGAGGTCACCCCAGGATTCCATTGAAGGCAGAGGGGCAATCCACGACCAAGAATTTAGTAACCTTAGTCACTTCGTCATAGTCACCCAGAGTGACCGGAAGTTGAATCGTTCCTTTGGGGATCGGGTGGTCCCCTATAAAGCCGTAAAGAGGGATCGAGGCGGGCTTCAGGTCGGCCTCGTCTAAGTTCATTCTTTCGAAAGCGGTCTGGAACAGGATGTTCACAGCACTTCCGTTGTCCACTAGCATTCTGCGGACGTTATGGTGCCCTATGAGGGGCGTGATCACAATAGTGTCGTCGTGAGGATGATGCAAATGGGCTGCCTCCTTCTTGTAGAAGGTGATCGGCTCCTCCTTGCGAACCTTTTGTGGTCGCTGCGATGTGTTCATCACCTTGATTGGGTCGTGATGAGCCTCGCGAGCATATCTTTCTTGGGCACCTCGTGTGTTCCCCGTGAGGTGCGACCTTCCAAAGATTATGTTAACACTACTATACCCTTTGCGATCACGACGCTTTTTCCCTTGCTCCCCTTAACTCTTCTCTTGCGCGGGAGTGGAGTCGTCAATATACTCCTTGAAGTGCCCTTTCTTAATGAGCTATTCGATTGCTGGCTTTAGAGCTCGGCACTCATCGGTGTGATGTCCGTTGTCCCGATGTAAGCGACAGTATTTTTTATTATTTCTGGCTGTCGCGAGAGTTTTCATGGGCTCGAGCTCTCCAAGCAGGCTGGCTTCCTCGGATTTATCAAGAATAGCCGATACAAATACATTCAGTGGAGGATATTGGTTTCTGTCGCGATCGTGACGAGGGACAGGAGCATAGGACTTTTTGTTCTCGTAGCGAGGTTTCTTCCTTTTTCGCTGATCGTCAGCGTCCCTCTGCGATCAGCTCTTCTACTTTCGCCCCAACCAGACGTACTGCCCAAAGCGCCGGGGTTGCGACGGTGGAGTGCCACCAATGAATTTTCTATCTGGAGGTACTTCTCCGCAAGGTTATAGAATCCTGTGAGGGAAACATCGTCCTCAGCTTGTAATTCTTTCCATAGGTCGGTTTGTGGACGAACTCCGGCTATGATGAGAGTCCGAACAAACTCTTCGGGAGTATGAGCCACCTTGTTGAGTTCTCTATGGAAACGGTTAATGTAGGACTGGAGGGATTCATCCCTTTCTTGCCTTATATTGCTGAGGTAGCTCAAAGGCATCGAGAACTTTCGATTTGTTTGAAAATGTCTTAGGAACGTCGCGCTCATCTGAGGCCACGAACTAATTGATCCCGTTGGGAGCGACCTGAACACAGTCACTGCCAAACAACGACATTTCGCTAAATTTGAGACCTGGTGAAGCTCTATCAGGTCGTTAAATTCATATAAATGATCCCGCGGATCAGAATTTCCATCAAACGCCCGCATGTCGGGCATCCTGAATCTTGGTGGGAGTGGAGCGGCTAACACTTCGGGAGAGAAGGGGGACGTAGATGCGACCTGCCCCTGCTCATTTTGCTAAGCTCTTAGTCTGTCTAGAGCTCGCTGCAGCTCCTCAATTTGCGGCAATGGAGTAGCTTGGGGATTGCTTTCTTCCATGCAAGTTCGATCCTCGCGGTTATGATTGAGGAAAGTTCGGAGGTCGGGTTCCTCTTCGCCTCGGTCGGCGGTTCCGGCCACTCTCGACACACACTGGCTAGAGGCGTGCGATGGCGATGAAAGGTGCAGGGTATTTTCACGACCTTCACGGTGGTAAGAACCACCCCGCGAAGTGTGGGACCCTCTCGCACGGTGACGATCAGGATTGTTTTGCTGGCGGTGATAAGAATCGCCCCGTCCAGCACTTTTATGGGTGTGTACTTGCAACATGGCATGGGACAGCTCAGGCTACGTCTTTTCACCGAGTCTCAACGAGACTGGTATTCTGTTTGGGACGTGGTCGGTGTTTGCTGGCCCTGTAGAGCCTGTGGGCTTGTTTTTTGCCACTTTCTTACCCTTTCATCTACGCGCTGTAGTGCGCGCGACCTGCAGGCTTTTTTGGTGGTTGCACCGCTGCAACTGACTTGGATGGCACGCCTTGGTCCAAACGGTCCAATCTTCGGTTGACCGTCTGGAGAGTATTGTCAAACCTCTCCAGGTAGCTTCTAATAGCGGGGTCAAGCTGTGAACTTGACGGGATATCTCCTGCAGCATTTTGCGGGGTTGAAGGCTTTTTGGAAGAATTGTCCCCCTAGACTTGGAAGAGCCCCTCAGCGCCCTGGTTGGTTTGCTCAGGTTCTGGTTGGCGGGCCATTTGTTGTGGTAGGACCGGTAAGTTGGAGATTCTCCTGATGAAGAATGAACACTAAATCAGGCCCTCCTTCATGCGCCAAACTGTTGATGCGAGATTTTTACACCAACGAAACACACGTGTGAAATGTTGAGCTGGCCCAAAGGACACACGTGAATGTAAAGGAAAATGATAGTAAATGCAATGGGGACAGTTTTTAAAGTGGTTCCGATGCTAAGGTAGCAAGTCCTACGTCCACTGATACTTATATTGATGATAAGGGTCAGGTCGCTTTTAGCTGATTGACTTTACAGTGATATTACAAGGTATCAAATGCTAAAAATTCTAGAGAGAGAGAGAGAGAGTAGCTAATCCAGTGTAAAAATGTGCGAATCCCCTTAATGAGAGAGGAGCTCCCAATTTATAGTGGGATGCATTGAGGCAATGATCACTAAATCTGTAAGTTGGTGGGATTATCCGTGCAAATCCTTCTTTATGTCACATTGCCCACCTTCCAGAGTGATTTGCGCGATTTAGAGCAGGGATTGGACACGTGGGCTCATCACAGCTTCTGGCTCGCCTGCCGTGTACCCACTATTTTGACGGAAGCAGGCTGTGAGTGTACCCATGATCTGACTCCTGCAGGCTGACTGGGTCTTACATCAGCCTTTATATTTTTTAGGCATAACAATATGTTTATTTTCATGTTTTTATTTACAACAATTAAATTTTATTTTCCATTTTAGGAAATCGTGAAATAAATGTGCGTCTATGAATTTAGCAAACTTTGATATCATAAAACAAGAGAATAGAAGATCTTGTAAATTTTAAATAATAGACTAAGGAATCCCCACTTTTAAATAAACTAAGGAATCCTCAGTTTTAAATAAATTTGATGACAATAAATTTATCTCTATATTAAATTATTAAAATTAACTTTATTTCATATTCTTTTCAAATAATTTTGACATCCCCCTATTATCTCATAAACTCTAATTTTTTATTTTTTATTTTTTTATTTTTTTTATTTTTTTTATGTTATTCAAGTCATTCTTAGAACAAAAAAATAGTTTAATAAAGGAATAAGATTTGCAATAGGATATATCAGGTTATAAGCAATACATATTTGTAATTTTTTAATTGTTTCACATACAAATTTATTTTTTTCTTTAAATTATTGGTAGCTATTTTAATCTATATATAGTTTCTGTTGTTTAGTTGTGTTATGTTCTTCTGATTGTTTGTTAGGATTTTTTTTAAACTTTCAATTTGATTATCTAAAAATAAAGAGTGAGTGGGCCCCTTTTAAGTATAAAAACTTAAAAACTCAATAAAATTTCAGTTGTTTATTTTTTTATTTTTTTATTTTATATCCTCTTTTTTAAAACAATAATTTTCAATTTACATTAATATTTTCAAAAAAAAAAAAAAAAAAAAAAAAAAAAGTTATTGAGATATTTAAGACAAGCTCACCATGATAAACAAAATAAGTGGTATTTTAAATATGTTTTATCGGTTGTGTAAAATTTTATATTTTTTTAATTTTTTCTTCGTATTTTTAGACAAACATGTGGAACACATTTTCATATATTGTTCCAGACAAATATACCGAACACGTTTTCATTTTAAATACATTTTGAAATGAAAAATATCCAAACGGGGACCTGTCCCGACCTGCCCAAATGGGGCGGAGTTCCCCCAAATTATCTGGGGTTTGGGGTGGGCTCGGGTCGAAAATCGGTCCTTGAATTTAGGGATGGGATTGGTCTTGCCCCGCCTCGCCCCGTTTTGTCTCGCCCCGAATCCTCGACCCGGCCCGCACAATATATATATATATAAAGGTTTAATTTTAACCATTAATCCTATATTAATTTTAATAGTTGAAAATCAGTCAATTAAACAATAAATTATACAAAAACAAATTATGATTGTGTAAGTATTTTATGAAACTATATACAAATAAGTATTTTATAAAACTATATACAAATAGATAATAAATAAAACTAGATTAAATATAATAAATTATTATAAATATTTGTAATACGTAATAAATATGTTATATATGTATAATGTATCGTTTGATATACATAATATATATGTTATTTATGTATAATATATCATTTGATATTTTGATTGATTATAATAAATTAATAAATCATTATTAATTTTTTTTTGGTTCCTTATCAAATCATTATTTCAATTCCATTACCTAATTGCCTTTATTATATTATGGCAGCTATTTATTTAGAATTTATTATAATATATATGTATAATGTATCATATGTAATACATTATGTATAATGTTATGTATTATTTAGAATATTAATAAGACATTATATATATGGTATAATTTATTTAGAATTTATTGTAATATATCATATATTATACATTATACATAATATGCTATTATGGTAATCATAATATCATATATTCATATGTTAATACTTGTTACTTAATACAATAATACATAGTATTATACCATTAATATATAATATATTTAAATATATGTATAATGTATAATGTATCATAATTATAATTTTGATTTATTATAATTTTTTTAATAATTAAAAATAAAAAAAATTTATAATGCAAAACCCCCAAACGGGGAATTTGGGGAATCCCCATTTGGTGATTGGGCTTATTCCCCAAATTACCCGTTCGAGCTACGGGTCGGGACTGGGGAATCCCCTTGAGCTTTTGGGTTGGGGCTAGAGAAAGGGGTCCCTGACCCGCCCCACCCTGTGCCCATCCTAATATTTAGGAACTTTCTTCAACATCCTTAATTTCATAATTACATCTTTTATAAGAGCTTCCTAATCTGAAGTATATAATTCACTTTATGGCTTAATACAATTAACAAAACCACTAAATTTCTTGGCTTAGTGCTTCTCTTAAAACTTGAAACATCATGTTATCCATTATAACCACTATAGTTAATACAATTTAGTGGTTTTGTTAATTGTATAAGTTAATTGTGGTTAGTTGGGTAGTTAGCTGATTAGTTGACTTTATTGTAACTAGAGTTATTTGTTAACTCAAGCAAGTTGTATGGTTAATGACTGGAGTTTATAAGCAGTCAAGCGTAATAAGAAATGTAGAATAATATTTTCCCCAATTTCCTTTTCTTCATTGCTCTCAGTTTCTCCAACATGGTATCAGAGCACAAATCTTCCGCATTTCGATATGAAATCAGATCAATCAAATACTTAATTCTGTTCTAGTAAAGCTTAAAGGAGCTCAAAATCTAACCCATTTCATTGTAGTGAAGCTCTTCAAAGATCAAATTTCTGCAATTTTTTGGCTCTTTAAAGCTCAAATTTCTGCATTTCTTCTGCAATTTTTCAGCTGTTCAAAGCTCGAATTTCTACGTCTTTCAACTCAAGATTCTTGAAGATACTGATCAATTGTTAGGACAACGTCAAATGAAGAATCAATCGTTCCCGTAGTTGACTCGAACTCGCCTCTCTATGTTCATTCTTCGGACACGCCAGGGTCTGTATTTGTATCTGAGCAACTCATAGGCACTGAAAACTATGTAATCTAGAGTAGAGCAATGACGGTTTCTTTATGCGTAAAGAATAAGCTAGGCTTTGTTGATGGAACCTGTACAAAGTCTTCAGTGCACTCACACTTGGTTTCACAATGGGAGAGATGCAATTCTTTAGCCGTTGCCTGGATCTTCAATTCAGTTTCTAAAGAAATCTTCAACGGCATTGTTTATTCGACAACAACTTCCCAAGTATGGCAAGATTTGAAAGAACAGTACCACAAGGTTAACGACACCAGAGTTTTGGCATTCATCGTGAAATTGTGAATCTGACACAAGGAACAAACACTGTGGCAATCTACTACAATAAGCTCAAATCACTTTGGGATGAGCTAGATTCCTTGGTCAGCCTACCTGCTCTTGATAGCATCTCGACAAAAGCGTATCTTGAACATCTCAATCAACAAAAATTTCTGCAATTCTTGATGGGATTAAATGAGTCATATTCGATGGTACGTAGCAGATTTTGCTAATGAATCCTCTGCCAATCGTAAAACAAGCATATTCAATAGTGAATCAGGATGAAAGCCAAAGGCTTTTGACTAGAATGAATGTTAACTCAGAGGTGACCATATCCCTTTATGCTCAGAATAACAATAATAAAAGTCAAAATCAGAATCAGGGACAGAGGTACAAAGGCAAGAAGCCATACGTCGAATGTGACTATTGTCACTTGCCTAGGCATAAGAGAAACTCTTGCTATAAACTGATTGGTTACCCTGCAGATTTCTAGTTTACAAGAGGCAAAACAAGCTCAAAACCAAAGTTTTTAGCTAAACTTCTGAAGTTTCAGATGTTAACAACGTTAATACGACAGTTGGACCAGTCTTGACTTCGGAGCAATACAATTAGATCCTTCAATTACTAGGCTAAGAAAACATTGCTTCTCCAGTCGCTAATCTTGCAGGTATATCTACTGCCTTATTATCTTGTTTGGATGATAATGGATGGATCATAGATACAGGAGCTACAGATCACATGACCTCGAATTATGCACTTTTAAATTCCCTTATTCCCGCAAAACCTTCATCCAAATCCCTTGTAGGTTTACCAAATGGCACTAGAACCCATATTAGGCATGTTGGCTTTGTTGATTTGGATAATGGAATTCCCCTTTCTAAAGTTCTTCATGTACCAGATTTTAAACACAACCTGTTTTCTGTTTCTAAATTCACTGCTTCTAACAATTGCTTTATTGTTTTCTATCCTGATTTTTGTCTTATTCAGGATCTTTGCAATGGCAAGTTGAAGGGGATTGGTAGACATAGCCATGGCCTATATTTTTTTGGATCCAAAAACAAAAATTTCATCCCTATTATCAAATATAGATCTGTTAAATAAAAATGTTTGTAATGCATCTACTGTTTTACCTTCAAACAATAATGTACCTTTTGATGTTCAGTTGAATAAAACTTTGACTTCTCCTGTTCATTTATGACTGCAAATTTATCTGTTAGTCCTGAGTTGTGGCATCAACGTTTAGGACATGCTCCTTATTCAGTTTTGCAAATTATGCACCATAAGCTTAATATGTCTAGTCCTTCACCTTGTGCTATTTGCCCTTTAGCTAAACAAACCAGGACTCCTTTTCTTCATAGCAATTCCCAATCTAGTGCTGTTTTTGATCTATTGCATATGGATGTTTGGGGTCCATATAGGACCCCAACTCATGGTAATGCTAGGTATTTCCTCACTATTGTAGATGATTACTCTAGAGTTACTTGGCTTTTCTTAATGCAATTCAAATTTGATTCTTTTGCCACCATCCAACATTTCCTTCAAATGGTACAAACTCAATACCATTTAACCCCTACATTTGTTAGGATTGATAATGGCCTTGAGTTTTTAACAAGGATTGTCATGCTTTATTCACTAGCAAAGGAATTATAAACCAAAGTTCTTGTGCCTATTCCCTTCAACAAAATTGAGTTGTTGAGAGGAAACATAAGCATATCCTGCAAGTAGCTAGGGCCTTAAAATTCCAGTCAAATGTTCCAACTCATCTATGGGGATACTGTGTACAAACAGTAGTGTACCTTATCAATCGTTTTCTTACGCCTGTCCTTCACGGTTTATCACTATTTGCAAATTTTTTTTGGAAAACCTCCTGTTTTGGATCATCTAAAAGTATTTGGCTGTTTGGCTTATGCCACTGTCCTCACTTCTAAGGATATACTGTCCCCAATGTCTGTTCCTTGTGTTTTCTTGGGTTATTCTCTAACCCAAAAGGGTTATTTGCTTTACAATATGTCTTCACATACTGTTACTGTCTCTCAGGATGCTCTTTTTTATGAATCTGTATTCCCCTTTACTTGGTCTCAAACATCACAGCTTCCTTTCCAGTTGACACTTCTTTCCTTGACTTAGAGTCAGTTTCATCTCTTGTAATTCCTTCCCATACTGATGTTGTCCAGATCATAGAACCTTCTCCCACTTCTCATGTTTCTGATACACACTCTTCACCTCAGCCTGTTAGGAGATCAATCAAAGTTTCCAAACCTCCCATTTGGACCTCAGACTTTCTTTGCCCTTCTCTATCCAATCCTTTAGCCAACCATATTTCCTATTTTCCTTATCCCATTTCCAACTTTGTTACGTATACACATATTTCACCTACTTACAAAGCCTATTTGTCCCAACAATCATTAGTAGAACCTACTAGTTTTTCTCAGGCTGCTAGGGATCCAAATTGGGTGGCTGCTATGCTGCAAGAAATTAAGGCCTTGGAGCTCAATAATACCTGGTCTCTCCCTTTTGGAAAGGTTCCTATAGGTTGCAAGTGGGTATACAAACTCAAATACAAGGCTGATGGTTCTTTGGAAAGGTATAAGACTTGGTTGGTTGCTAAGGGATATATTCAGCAGGCTCGTATCGATTGTGTTGAGACTTTTTCCTCGATTGTAAAAATTGTTACTGTTAGGACCATTTTATCATTGGCTTCCTTGCATGATTGACCCCTTTATCAACTAGATGTTGACAATGCCTTTCTCCAAGGGGATTTACAAGAGGCAATTTACATGTCGTTGCCTCAAGGATTTGCTCAGTAAGGGGGGGGGGGGGGGGGTGGGACAGCACATTGTTTGAGGCTTCACAAATCCCTCTATGGATTGAAGCAGGCTTCTAGACTTACTGGAAACAATGTTGATATGATTAATCAAACCAAGAAATGCTGCATTCTAATTTTCAATTGAAGGATTGGGGATGTTAGATATTTTTTGGGTTTTGAGGTTGCTAGTCTGTCCAGGGAATCAGTTTATGCCAAAGGAAATATGTATTAGAGCTCATTTCAGAATCTGGTTTATCTGGTTCTAAGCCTCTTAAGTCCCTATGGAATCAAATTTGAAGCTCACCTCTACTGCATATGACCTTATTTCCCACTATAAATGATCCTCTTCTCTCTGACCCATGTGTTTATCAAGATTGGTGGGAAAACTATTGTATTTGTGTATGACTCGACCTGATTTAAGTTACTCTGTCAACTTGCTCAGTCAATTTATGCATCATCCTAAAAAGTCTCATATGGGAGTTGCACTTAAGATAGTTAATATATTAAGTCAGCCCCAGGTTTGGGTTGTTTTTTTCCTACTAAAACAATCGGAATCTTCGGCTTTTTGTGATTCTGATTGGGGCTCTTGCCTCATGACCAGGAAATCGGTTATGATATGTATATTTCGTGGTAAGTCTTTGATCTCTTGGAAATCTAAGAACAAGCAACTATATCTAAATCCTATTCTGAAGCCGAGTATCGGGTGATGGCTTCTACTGTATGTGAGGTTATGTGTTGGTGCAATTACTTACAGAACTGGGGTTTCCAAAGTTGATTCCAGTCCCAATTCTGTGACAATTAGGTTGCGAATCACTGCCTCAAATCCCATGTTCCATGAGAGGCAAAACATATTGACATAGACTGCCACATTGTTCGGGAACAGCTCAAACTTGGCTTGATCAGACTGCTTATGTGCCTTCTTCGGAGTAGCCTGCTGATCTGCTAACCAAGCTCTTGGCAGCACTCTTCACTCCATTGTTACACAAGTTAGGGGTTCTTGATCTCTATCACCCACCAACTTTAGGGGGGGGGGGGGGGGGGGGGGGGGGGGTTTAGTTGGGTAGTTAGCTGATTAGTTGACTTTATGTAACTAGAGTTATTTGTTAACCAAGCAAGTTGTATGATTAATGACTAGAGTTCATAAGCAATCAGCATAATAAGAAATTAGACCATATTTTCCCCAATTTCCTTTTCTTCATTGCTCTCAGTTTCTCCAACAGGTTTAAAGTTAAATGAGTTGGATTTTAAAAGTAATAATCTCAGGTAACGTTATTACTTATAACTACTCCTCACTAGAGTATTATTTTTTATAAACAAACGGAAAGTAACTAATATAAACACAATTTTTGTACAAGGAAAAAAAATAAAAAATACATAAAAAAATAAAAAAAGAACTCAAAGTTGATTAAATTTTTGGATGCTTTATTTCATTTCAAACAAGGGTTTATATACAAAAATTATTAACGTTAAAATCCTAAAAAAGATGAAGTAATAACCTATTAGATAAGCTTAGAAATCTTACTAACAGTCCCACTAACCCACTAGTGAGGGATGTTAAAGAAACTCGGTCCAGCCAAGGCTCGGGGTGGCCCGAGCATGAGTTACACCCGAGCTTGATCGAGGCCCGAGTATATTTTATGAGATTATGCAAAATTATGGAGTAATACTACACTTACAAAGAAATTTTATAAAGATCTCCATACGAAGTGATGTGACAAAAAATGAATGGAAGAGTGAATTTAATGAACTCGACTTTTTGTTTCGCTCTTCCATTCATTTTTTGCTATCTTACTTTATATGAAAATCTTTGTAAGATTTCATTGTAAGTATAGTATTTATTGAAAATTAAGATAGCCGCTTGGGTAAAATTTTAGAAACCCCCTAAAAAATTAGGACAGCCCCCTAGAAACAACTACCTATCATTATGTAAAACTAATATAACCCCATAAACAATCACTACAGCCCCTAACTATTTAATAAAATTTTAAAATATACCCAATTTTTTTAACCAAACCCGGGCCTAAAGCTTGGGTAGGCCCAACCGGAGTTTATAAACCTAGCTTTTTCCCAGGCCCGGGCTTTCATTTAAAAAAAGGAAATTGGGCCTAGCCCGAGCAAGCCTGGCCCAGGCCTAGGGTTTTTTCATCCTTACCACTAGTGCTTGAATCCTAGTACAAAGATAGCGAAAGACTCGGACAATTTTCCAAAGGGACTTGACTAGCAACGAGACTTGACTTGGTTCTCTAATTTGAATGCAACGACTCCCTTCCCTTTAAGAATGACCTTCGTTCGCAAAGGCAATTTCGGAAAAGCATTCTATCGCAATGCTCCTATGTAACTTCAGCTGGGGACGAAACCCTGCTAATGGACCAACACCTCCTTTCTTCCTTTACCGGTTCGGTGACCTAGAATTACTAGAGGAATAGGCATTGCTGAATCGTTGAAATTGATCTCAGGAAGAATTTGGAGCACAACTCAACCATTACCAACCTGTTCTTTTAGTTGTGAAACATAAAAAACTGGATGAATTTTTTATGTAAGAGGTAATTTGATTCGGTGAGCCACCTTCCCAATCCTTTCAATTACTTCGAATGGTCTATAATAGCGAGCAGCGAGCTTACAGTTCCTTCTCAGAGCGAAAGATGATTGACAATAAGGTTGCAACCTGAGATAAATAAAATCGCCTATCTGAAACTCCCGCTCAATGTGCTTGGAATTATACAACTGCTTCATTCGTGCTTGAGCTTGAGAGATATGATCACAAACTTCTTTTAGAACTCTATCTCGAGCAATCAACTTATGTTCAACAACTTTTAACTTGGTTGTTTCTAGAATATAGTCTATCTATCGAGGAGGGCTCTACCCATAGACAATTTCAAATGGAGTTTTCCATACTGTAGAGTGCCAACTGCTATTTTAGCAATACTCAGCCCAAGATAACCGCTTCATCCATTCTTTCGGTCTAGAGCTAGTGAAACATTGGAGATACATTTCTAAGGTCCGGTTGACTATTTCACCCTACCCATCAGTTTGTGGGTGGTAGCTTGAACTGAAGTCAAATGAGGTTTTGTTTAAACGAGACAACTCCTTCCAGAAAGCACTAGTAAAAGTTGGGTCGCGGTCACAAACTATGAATTTTGGCAATCCATTTAACTTGAATATGTTATCACAGGATGAGACAAAGGAAGAAAGTGGGCATATTTAGACAGTCCGTCAACTACAACAAGGATAGTTGTTTTACCACTTGAGTGTGGTAATTCTTCAATAAAATCCATGGAGATGCCGTCCAAGATTTGAAAAGGATTGCGAATGAATTCTTCAATCTATTTTTACATCTCTTGCCAATAAAAATCTGCTTTGATATGTTAGAGGCTTTTTACATAACCTTCATGAGTATTACCGTGAAACTCATTGATGATAGCCGCCGTAAGCTTTGACTTAGGTGCAAGATAAATGCAATCTTTGAACAAAACTATTCCATCAATTTCCTGCTAAGGGCCAGCTAACAAAGCTTGTAAGGTAGAATCAGATGCAACCTCCATTTTAATAGCTTCTAGCCAGTGTGATAATAATTATGTTAGTGCCAACAATGAACCCGCAACCTGTAAAATTTCATCTCGCCAAGAAAGAGCATCTGCTACCACATACTCTCCACCTTTCTTGTACTCTACTCGAAAGTCGTAGCCTATTAATTTGTAGAGCCATCTCTGTTGAGCTATTGTTGTGATGTTTTGGCTCCAGAGGTGCGTGAGGTTTTGATGGCCAGTCCTCTAAACTTTCTTCCTAACAACTATGGTCTCCATTTTTGGATAGCAAGGACTGCAACCAACATTTCCTTCTTATAAGTTAATAAGAAAATGTTTTTTCCTTGTAATGCTTTTTGCTTGGCTAAAAAAATGCTATTCTTTCTTTCTTGAAGTAGAACACCACTCACAGTGACACCATTCCCTAAAGTATCACACTTAACAATGAAAGTTTTAGAAAAATTGGGTAAGGATAATATTGGTGCCTGTGTCATTGCTCTTTTCAACCTTTGGATAGCCTGGCTCTATACCAGAATTGATACAAACACTATTTTTGTACGAAGGAAAAATACAGAAAAAAACAAAGAAAGTGCAATAGAAAGCTAACACTTCGAGGGGTTAGTGCCTCTCAAACAACTCAATGTTGATTAAAATACTCAATGTCTTATTTGTTGGGGTTAAGAGCGTTTAGAGGAAGCGTACCGATTGCTATGATTTTAAAACTTCCTCCCAAATTGTGCTATTATGATCAAGGTAATTACGATTTAATGCAAATAACACATGCATGTATAAAAAAAAAGAAAATTCCACATATCTAAATGAATATAAAGAACACGGAATACAAAATAAGAGTGAGTAAGAAAATGTTACCGACTCCATTGCTATTTCTTTCTCTTTGTTGAATCCTCACAAAGTACTCCAAGTGTGGTCCCTCTAGATTGATACACACAAGATCTCACACTGATGAGAATTATCAGGTTGATGGGAATTATCCCACTGCAATAGAATCAAGAACAACTTCTTCCTTGGGATGATAGAGAATATTGGTGGCTAGGGTTTTCTCATAAAATAATGAACTCTAAGCCTCCTTTAAATAGCCACCAAATATTGGATTAGTAGGCAATCCTTGGAATATCTTATTCCATTTTAAGTTATTCTCTAATGGATTAACTCATAACAAAACCTAGACCCATTTGAATGCTAGCCCAATTTGGGTCCAAGTTTAATTATTCAATCCATTTATAAAGTCTCCTTATTTGGACTTAATTTTTTAATTAATTAATAATTAATTTATCCAATTACAAAAATACCCTTTTAACCAATTCTACTAATTAGTCAATTAGGACTTTTGGAAACTTTAATATCCTCATTAACTCTTTAATGAGAAAATCCCTAATTCCCATCAAGCTTAGAAATCCATAATGTGTGTGACATTTTTAGGTTCATTTATCGATTGGCAATAAGGTAAATATCAACTCTTGATATCCATCTTCCTTACAGACCATGAGTGACACCTAACAGTATATCATGGCCCCCAATCAATGAATGAAGTGAGATCATATGAACCTATAAAATTGAGCGTTTCAGTCATGTCACTCATTTCCTTCAATGTCATGTTCCGATCAAGTGCAAACCATGGTATAGTCAAATCCCTAACTTGATCACATAATTAAGATCATTTTAAATGTGGAATTGTGTTTCTATGAAACTATTCATAAAACACAAATGCTTGGGCCAAAGACTTCCTCCACATTCATTGATCCCTTGGAACACTCAAACTCGTAATATCCGAGCATCAGATTCCTTATTGAATACGCATCTGACTCCATACATGATTAACTCATGACCAATAAGCACTACACACTATAGGTTGCTGGTAGGGATTACATAGCGGAATAACAAATAAAAAAAACCCAAAGACAACCAATAGACCCATTAACTTTATGGCTATTTTACGTTAAAATATAAAACGATTATAAAACGTAACGTTTTAGAATTATACCTTCGTTTGGGGGCTCCTTCTTTGCAATACAGATCGCTACCACTCTAAGCCAAGAGTGACATTCGGTATCCACACAAAGACAGGATGTTGATCGCCTTACGGTTCCAAGAGCTAGCGGTATGCGCAAGGATCAAAGATGGCAAAATTTTTTCTTGAAAAATTCTCTTCTCCACTTAGAGAGAAAATGTGAGAGAGAGAATGAGGTGAGTGGCTAGGATTTTTCAATTAATGTGTTCTCTTCTTTTATTTTAATTTTAAGTTGCCTTTTATATGCAACAAAAATTAAGACCCTAATCTAGTTAGGAATCAATTTATTCCATGACTAGAATAGTAAATCCCCATAACCAAACAAGGTAATAATCCACATGGCATCTTATTCAAATATGAATTTTATATTCATATGTATTATCTTTATTAATATCATCAAACATTAATATTGAATAATGTATTTAAATTCAAATATGAATTTCATGTTTCAAATATATATAATCTTCACTAATATTAATATCATCAAATATTAATATTAAATAATATAGATATATAATATTTAAATACATAATCTCACTAATTTTAATTTTAATATGAAATTAAATATAAGCAACAACCTCAGCAAATTTAATTGCACAGTGAGATTTTTTTTACCTCTTTTTTGTTTTAATTTAGCTTGTAACTAAACTAATATAATCAATGAAAAGTTTACTTTGCCCATTTTTGTCGAGCAACACTTTTATTTTTGCAGAGTCATTTAAATCGTTCTAATCGAGCTTAACATAAAAAATTCGAATTTTGCTCCAAGTTATGCGTAGCCCGCTTCTTTTAGAACAAAATAGTTCTAAGTTATGTGTGGCTCACTCTTCTTTAGGAACTTTTCAAACAACAAGAAAAATCTTTCGTGCAACAACGTCGAGTTTGGACCAGCTGTCCATCTTAAGTTTTGGTTGCCGATTTATGGCCGATTTTCCTTCAACGCGTTTTACTCGAGTGTTTCCCGAGTTTTAACTTTGTCAATTCGGGGGATTTCTCCCTTAATGAGTTGAATTTTGGCGTGACTTATAAAGCTAAGCTGCCTTTTTCCGAACTCTTGACTCTTAGTTTTAGGATGTGATTGCTTAAGTCGCGATTTTGAAACAACAGATAAAAAAAATAATGAACAAAAGAGAGTTTATGAATAATAATTCTATATTACTAAATGAGATTTGGCCGTAAAAGAGCTTATATCAAATAAGAAAAAGACAAAACATAATTGAAACCCGAGCTGCTTATTAGTAATACCTTCACAAATGCTCGGCGTTCCATGCTCGCAGTACAACTTCACCATTAAGGTGTTCCAGCTGGAAGGTTCCTAGTGTGAATTTTTCGAAGATCCTGAAAGGATCTTCCCATTTGGGCCCAAGTGCCCCCAAGTTCGGGTTTTGTGTACCCAGGATGACCTTTCTGAGTACTAGGTTGCTCACTCCGAAGTCTCTGTTTTTGACTTTGGAGTTAAAGTATCGTTTGGCCTCACTGTTGATAGGAAGCGAGCCTTAGCTGAGACTTGACTCGATGTTCTTCGATTAGATCCAGTCTCAAGCGAAGAAGATCTTCGTTTGCTTCTTCATTGAAGACCTCTCTCCGAAAAGAACTAATCCCTACTTCAACTAGGGCCATTACTTCACATTCGTATGAAAGTGAAAATGAGGTTTCTCCTGTCAAGCTTCTAGCGGTTGTTCTATAGGACCATAAGGCCTCGGGCAGTTCCCTCAGCCCATTTTCCCTTGAGAGCATTGAGCTTTTTCTTGATGTTATGCTTGATCACTTTGTTTACAATTTCTACTCGACTGTTGGCTTGAGGTTGGTAAATAGCGGAGAAGCTTTTCTTAATCTAGAGCCTTTCACAGAATGATTGGAGGTATTCAAAATCAAAATGTTTCCCATTGTTAGTTATTATGGTATAGGGGATTTCGAATCTATAAATGATGTTCTTGTAGATGAAATCCTTCAGCTTGTTCGAAGTGATAGTAGCTAAAGGCTCGACTTCTACGCACTTGGTAAAGTAATCCACTACGACCACCACGAACTTAACACCTTCTCTTTCTTGAGGCAAAGGGCCTATCAGATTGATCCCCTAGATTGTGAAAGGCTAAGGACTTGTTAGAGTTGTCAATTCTTGGGGTGGAGCTTTGTGACATTTGTTGCACTTGCATACGAAGTCCGCCGCATCATCAAATATTGTCGGCTAATAATACCTCTGGCGAAGTACTTTATATGCTAGATATATGTCCCTTGCATGGTTTCCACAAATGCCTTCGTGGATTTCCTTCAAGACGTACTCCGCGTCTTAATGATTAATAAACCGCAAGAGCGGCAAGTTATATCCACGCTTGTACAATTTTCCGTTGATAAATGTGTATCAAGCTAACTTTGCTCAAAGAGTCTTGGCTTCATTTGTTCCCTCAGGTGTTGTCCCATCTCTCAAGTATGCAATTATTACATCTATCTAGCTGTACCTTTGTCCTATTACCAAAACTAACTCCGGAGATGTGAGAATGCTAGGACTTGGAAGAAATCTGACTAGAATGGAATCAGTCACTTCTTTGCTCATCGTAAAAGCTAGGCGAGCTAGAGCATCAGCCACTGAGTTCTTTTCTTTGGGAATCTGTAAAACAATAAAAGTCTTAAACTGCTCGAGCTCAGATTTTACCTACCGGAGATAGGATGCCATTTTCTCCTCTGCCTGATATTCCCCAGAAATCTGATGGACCATGAGCTGGGAGTCACTGTATATATCTTTATCGATTTTGCTCCCATTTCTTTGGCGAGGCAGATCCCCGCGAGCATTGCTTCATACTCTACCTCATTGTTCGAGGTGGAAAATCTGAATCTGACTGCAACTCAGATTTGGTTCCCTTCAGAACTTTCGAGCAAAAGCTCGTCCTGCCCTTTTTTCATTCGAGAACTCATCTACGTACAAGGTCCACTGTCATAGACTGTCAAGCTTTGGCTTCACTGGCTTGCTTGCTTCCGAGGTGCTCAATTTTGACATGCTTATTTCTCCTTCGGGCTGATGGGAGAACTTCAAAATGAAGTAAGCCAAAGCTTGTCCCTTTATTGTAGTACTTATGATGTACTTGATATTGTGATGGCTCATCTCCATAGTCAATTGAATCAATCTACCCGATGCCTCAGGATTCTACATTATCTTTCTAAGTGAAAAGTTAGTCAGGACACGTATGAAGTGTGCCTGAAAATAGGGCCGCAACTTTTTGGTGGCTATGATGAGTGCATACGCAAGATTTTCCATTTAAGGATATCTTGTCTTAGCATCGAGCAAATGCTTGCTCATATAGTATAACTGCCATTGCACTCCCCATTATTTGAGTACTAATGTCGTGCTGATCATATATTTTGATACTAACAAATACAAAAGTAAGGGCTCGCCCTGGATTGGCTTTGATAGTAAATGAGGCTGCCCCAAGTGTTTCTTCAACTCCTAGAATGTTTTCTCACACTCCTCTATCCACTTGAAACCCTTGTTCCCTTTTAGGGTTTCGAAGAAAGGTAGGCATTTGTTTATAGCTCGAGAGACAAACCTGCTTAGTGCGGCCACTCGCCTTATCAAACTTTGAACATGCATTATGCTAGCCGGGCTCTTCATGTTTAGGAGAGCTTGAATCTTGTTTGGGTTGGCTTCGACACCTCGCTGATCTACAACAAAACCCAGAAATTTTTTTGAGCTTACTTCGAAAGCACTTAAGAAGATTGAGTCTTATTCGATATTTTCTAAAGATGCCGAACATTTCCCCTAGGCACTCAATGTGGCTTTCGGCAACCTTAGACTTGACGAGCATGTTGTCAATGTACACCTCTATTGTTTTGCCAATTTGCTTGGCAAACATTTTGTTTACCAAATGCTAATAGGTTACTCCAGCGTTCTTCAGGCCAAATGGCATTACCCTGTGATAATAAATACCCCGATCAGTAATAAATGAGGTGTGTTTTTTATCAGGCTAGTACATAGGGATTTGGTTGTATCCCAAGTATGCATCCATGAAGCTTAGTAGTGTATTGTTGGCAATCGCATCTACTAGTTGATCGATCCAGGGTAGCGGAAAGCTGTCTTTGGGACAGGTCTTGTTCAGATCATTGAAGTCGAAGCAAGTTCGCCACTTGCCATTCGACTTCTTCACCGAGACTAGGTTGGCAATCCAGTCTGGGTACTTTACTTCCCTGATGAAGTTGATGCTCAAGAGCTTATCAACTTCATCCTTGAGCGCTTTAGACCGCTCAGAATCCATAGATCTTCTCTTCTATCGAATTGGTCGAGCCCCTGAGTCGACGTTCAACTTGTGGCGCATTACCTTGGGGCTGATCCTCACCATGTTCGCATGTAACTAAGCGAACATGTTGAGGTTTTTCTTTAGGAACCCCACAAGATTGTTTGCCAACTTGCCACTCAAACCACTGCTAATTCTTAGCATGCCAGGTGGGTCTTCCTTGCTGACAGATATTTCTTACAGCTCTTCAGTTGGCCCTACTGCGGGCTCTTCTTTATGGATACAAGGATCTATGGTGTCTTCTAGAGGTCCAAGCTTTGGCTCAAACTCAACAATGACCATGGTTCTCTGGATCGGCCATTTCTGTGTAGCATGAATGACCTGGTTGTAACATTCTCGAGAATCTTTTCTGCAACCCTTGATTGTGGGGATCCCGCTTGGAGTTAGGAATCTCATTTCTTGCCAGCGCATCGAGGAGACTGTGCTTAGATCATCCAGAGTCGGTCTCTCGACAATGACATTATAAGTGGTTGGGCAATCAACCACTAAGAACTCCGCCATCACCATCCTAATCTTTGGCTTTTCCCCAAGAGTTACGGGCAAGTCGATTGTTCCTTTAGGGACTAAGCTATCCCTAGTGAATCCGTAGAGTGGTGATGGGCACACCCTTAAGTCTCGTTCTGTAAACCTTATTTCTTGAAAAGCTCCCAAGAAAATGATGTTCGCTGTACTGCCATTGTCGACCATTACCTTTAGTACTTGCGCATTGCTGATCCTTGCTGTGGTTACAATTGCATCATGATTGTGGCGAGGAGACTCTTCACATTCTTCCTTGGTGAATCCTATCACCTCGCTCTCTTGCCTAGGTTGCTTTGGCGGCTTTTGCTTACAACTCATTACTTGGGGGATCGAGTCTGTCTTGGCCTCCCACTCATATTGCTCGTGGGATCGCCTTAAGCTCCTTGCAATGTCAGGCCCCCATAGATCATGCCCACCAGTACCTCATTGTTTGCCAGAGCTTGTTGGACCTGATTATTCTGCTCGCCCGTATTTTTGAAAGCTGGTACCTCCTTGACAAATTCTTTCGAGTGGTCTTTTCTGATTAGATATTCCCTGGCATCTTTTAGAGCCCGACACTCATTGGTGTTGTGCCCAATGTCTCAGTGCTACCTATAGTATTTTTGGCGATCTCTTCTGCCTGGTGCCCCCCTTATTCTTTCTGGCGTAGGCAATTTCTTAGCCTCGCGAGAGACCTTATAGATGTGAGCTACATCTTGAGTCAGGGGGTGTATTCTGCATATCATGGGAAAGGCTACTGTCCTTGCGGTTCTCTGTTCTTTGTCTCTTTTGGAACCTGTTCTGGTCCTTATCATTGTGATCTTGGCCCCTCCGTTTATCTGTTGGGCCATCCTGTTGCCTGTCGGTGGCTCTCCTTGGTGAGCTTCTAGCTAAGGCCGCCAGCAAGCTTTCTACCTGCTGATGTTTGGCGGCCATTTGGTTAAACTTAGCTAGGCTCACATGGTCCTAACTTTGGAGCTTTTTCTGTAGGCCCGTCTGTGGCCTTATTCCCGCTATCAGCGAAGTCTGGATCAACTTTTTAGGTGGATCCGCAACCTTTGCTTGTTCATTCTGGAACCTCATTAAATATGTTGTTAATGTTTCATCTTTTTCTTGACGAATATTGCTCAGATAGTTGAGCGGCATTGCAAACTGTCTCCTTGCTTGAAATTGTTGTAGGTACAGCGAGGAGAATTATTGCTAAGACTGAATTGAGTTCACATTGAGCCTTTTGTACAGCCTCTTGGCATCCCCTACCAATGTGACCGCAAAGCAGAGGCACTTTGCCAAGTCACAGACTTGATGTAGCTCCATCAGGTTATTAAAAGAGTCAAGGTAGTCTCTGGGATCCCCTTTCTCATCGAACTTGCTTTCTGGTGCCTTGAATCCTTGTGGCAGTAGGGCCTAGTGAACTTCCTCCATGAACAGAGAACTTACTATCTCTTCCACCACATTGTTCTGGTGGGCTCTTAGATCATCGACCATTTTTTTTACCCAATCTAGATCCTCAATATGGGGATGTAAGTAACTGAACAAATTCGCGCAGCAGAAAAACAACAATAAAAACACAATATTCAAAAGATGAATCTGTTCATCACACTAAACCCAAAATCCAGGCAAAGATTACAATGTCTTTGCATATTATAATCGAAAACAGTGTAAACAAAAATATGTATAAATCAAAACACATAATCCGTACAAAGATCAGGAATACGTTACCAACGTTTGGAGGCTCCTTCAATACTTTAATTTCGCTTATCGATTCAAGAAAAGAATTGCACGAATGTCATCCACACGAAGATAATCCGTAGAACCTACTATTGTTTTGCTAGAACAAATAAAAGGCTTCAAGAATCAAGTGAATCAAAGAATTTCATTCTTTGATTCACACACACTTTGAAAACATGAGAGAGAGAGAGTAAAAGGGTGGCTAGGGTTTTTGATTATTGAATAATCATCTAATGTTTTAATTTAGGTTGCACTTATATAGTACAACAATTAAAACCCTATTCCAATAAGGAATAGCCATGGGCTCTAGCCCTAATTCACCCTTGCAACCAAACACCCTTTAACTGTATTTTAAATTTTAATTAATTTTATTATAATTAGAATCAATTAATATATATAATAATATATTAACATTTAATTAATAATAATAATCCATTTAAATATATGCACACATATATTTAAATATAATCTCACTAATTTTAATTTTAAAATTAAAATTAAATACAGGCAACAACCTCAGCAAATTTAATTGCATTGTGAGATTATCAAAATACCATTTTGTTATAAAAGACGAAAATATCCCTTTCACAAAACGATTCTTAAATTATCTTCTAAGTGTGTGACCCGTAAGCTCCTTATCATATCGGCAGTGAGTAGTATCGCGATTAACGCCAATTAATCATCTCACTACTCACATACCAAGATTGGCACCTAGCAAGGTATCATGGCTAATCGATAGATTCAGATTCAGCGAAATCGCTACCTATCAACGATATGGTTACCATGCAATCAAATCCTTTCATCATCTATTATCTCATTGAGGCCGAGGTACAGAAATAGTGTCAACCTCAGTTATCCTCGATATCTTTGTATTCAGTTACTGGACCAATGACCGGAACGACAAATTGGATTGAGCAACAACTCAATCCCACTATGGCCATAACTTTAGTGTCATTGCCATTTACTGAATTGCACCGTGAGATAACTTTTTTCGTACCCGGGAGTGATGAATCCTTTGTCGATCCACCATAGTCTTGATACACTCCTCAATGCAGCCAATCACTACCGTATTGATACCTTTGAATAGAACTATGTTAGGCTAGTGTCAAACTACACCAATCGGTGCACAAAGCGCTCCGGTGATCTCAATTCTAAGGATCACATGCTGGTCCATTCATTAAAGGATTTATTCCATAGACACTGGGGTTACCATCTATATGAAATCCTTTGGTGGGTTTGTCCAGTGAACTTGCCTATAGCATGTACCCATGTGTTGCACCAGGTTGTTAGCAAACAACCTTGACAAGTGAGATCAGTCACTGTCTTTCGACATAGTCATTCAACACTATGATAGCCTTATCATATTATTTGTGTCCTTGATCAGAATAATACTAGGGCTATGGACATTTCTAGAATGGCCACCATATGTGATTATAGGGTTCTCACTATCAAGATTTGAAACACTTGATACCCTCGTCACGGTTCTACTATCCTAAGGACATATATCAATACACGCAATTATGATTTACATGATATAGAAGAAAATTACCTTTTATTGATTAATAAACATTATTACAAAGAGTCAATTTTACAATAATTGATTGGCTCTAGGGCACCTACTCTAACAATCTCCCACTTGCACTATAGCCAATCATTCATGTATCTAATTCTGAATGATCTTAAATGCTTCTCATGCTTTTGTTGCGACAAAGGTTTCGTTAGTGGATCAGCGAGATTGTCATCAGTATGTACTTTGTTGATCTACACGTCTTTTCTCTCAACCATTTCTTTGATGAGTTGGAAATGTGTGAGTATGTGTTTGGACCGCTGGTGAGACCGTGGCTCCTTTACTTGAGCTATTGCTCCATTGTTGTCACAATAGACTTCTATTGGATT
Source organism: Pistacia vera (assembly GCF_008641045.1). NCBI lineage: Eukaryota > Viridiplantae > Streptophyta > Magnoliopsida > Sapindales > Anacardiaceae > Pistacia > Pistacia vera. The sequence goes on along the minus strand of NW_022195423.1, from coordinate 480,630 downwards.
AACAATAGTAGAGACCACACCAAGTTTAGTGATGAACTTCTTGATCCAAACCGCCTTCTTGGCTGTATCAGATAATGCTATATACTTGGCTTCCATTGTAGAATCCGCTATAGTGCTTTGCTTGAGCTCTTCCAGCTCACTGCACCCCCATTGAGACAAAATACAAACTCGGATTGCGAGCGATAATCATCTTTGTCTGTTTGGAAAATAGCATCACTGTATCTTCTTATAGTGAGCTCATCTTCCCCTCCATAAACCAAGAACATATCCTTGGTCCTTTTTCAGGTACTTAAGGATGTTCTTGACAGCTATCCAATGATGCTCGCCTGGATCCGATTGATATCTGCTACAAGTGCTTAATGCACATGAGATATCAGCCCGAGTACATAACATGACATACATGATGGATCCAATTGCTAACTCATATAAGATCCTTTTCATTCTATCTCTCTCATCATGTGTTTTAGAACACATATCCTTAGAGAGATAGACTCCATGTGACATCGGAAGAAGTCCCTTCTTGGATTCGTCTATACTGATCTCTTCAGTACCTTGTCTATATATGTACTCTGACTTAGGCCAAGCAACCTACTTGATCTATCACGGTAGATCTTTATTTCGAGGATGTAAGCTGCTTCTCCTAATTCCTTCATGGAGAAGCACTTGGATAATCAAGTCTTTACCGATTGCAAGTTCGGTATATCATTCCCGATCAGAAGTATGTCGTCGACATACAATACTAGGAATGCCACCGCGCTCCCACTTACCTTTTATAAACACAGGCCTCATCTTTGTTCTTGATAAAACCAAATTCTTTTATGGCTTCATCAAAACGAATGTTCCAGCTCCTTGAAGCTTGTTTGAGTCCATAAATGGACCTCTGGAACTTGCATACCTTATTAGCTTGTCCATCAAGAACGAAACCATTAGGTTGTGTCATATACACATCCTCTTCAAGGTTTCCGTTCAGGAAAGCTATTTTGACATCCATTTGCCAAATTTCATAGTCATGATATGCAGCAATCGCAAGCATAATCCGGATGGACTTAATCATGGTAATCGGCGAAAAGGTTTCTTCATAGTCAATACCATGAATTTGTTTAAAACCTATGGCAACCAATCGTGCCTTATAAGTATGCACCTTGCCATCCATGTCAGTCTTCTTCTTAAAGACCCATTTACACCTTATGGGTTTTACCCCTTCAGGTGGATCCACTAGAGACCATACTTGGTTCTAGTACATGGAGTCCATCTCAGATTTCATGGCTTCAAGCCATTTAATGGAATCTGGATCTGATATAGTGTCTTCGTAGGTTATGGGTTCATTGTCTTAGTAGACCAGTACGTCACCATGTTGAGTCACGAGAAAACCATATCTCTCGAGCTTATGACATACTCTCCTAGACCTACATAGCTCTTGCGCTACTTGAGATGATTCACTTTGATCTATGGATTATGGAGTAACCTCCTCACGATGTTCAACCACCTCTTGTGGCACATCTTCCTGTCCTTGGTCTAATGTATCTCGTGATTCTAGAACTTCATCGAGTTTTACTTTTCTCACACTAGTACCTCTTAAAGAAATTCCTTCTCTAAGAATACAATAGTACGAGCGACAAAAAATTTGCGCTCTTCTGGATGGTAGAAATAGTACCCTTTGGTCTCCTTAAGATACCTCACAAAGATACATTTGTCAAATTTCGGGCTCAGCTTGTTTGAAGTCAACTTCTTGACATAAGCTTTAGAACCCCAAATCCTTAGATAAGACAAGTTGGGCTTTCGCTCACTCTATAGTTTATATGGAGTCTTATCTGTAGACTTTGACATCACACAGTTCAATATGTGAGTCGCAATTTCAAGGGCATAACCCTAGAATGATGCAGGTTGATCACTAAAACTCATCATGGACCTAACCATGTCAAGCAAGGTCCTGTTCCTCCTTTCAGACACTCCATTGTGCTAGGGTGAATACGGAGGGGTGAGTTGTGATACTATCCCACATTCCTTCAGGTATTCAGAAAACCCTAAGTTTAAGTATTCACCTCCTCGATCCAACCGAAGAGCCTTAATACTTTTGCCCGAAATATTCTGTACTTCATTTTTGAATTCTTTGAATTTATCAAAGGCTTCAGATTTATGTCTCATAAGGTAGACATAACCATATCTACTGAAATCATCAGTAAATGTGATGAAGTAGGAATATCCACCTCTGGCTTTAACTGTTAGTGGACTGCATGCATAACTATGGATGATGTCTAACAGTTCAGTAGCCCTTTCACTTTGTCTTGTAAAAGGCAACTTGGTCATCTTGCCTAAAAGACATGACTCGCATACCTCAAGTGACTGAAAATCAAAAGGGTCCAAAACTCCATCCCTTTGAAGTTTTGTTATGTGGGTCTAATTAACATGACTCAATCTACAATGCCAGAGGTATGTTTGGTTTTGATCGCTATGTTTAGCTTTCTTAGTTTCAACATTGAGAATATCCTTATTGTTTAAATCAACATATAATCCGTTATATAACCTTACAATTCCAAATAGAATACCATTCAAACTAAAGGACAACAATCCATTAGAAATCTCAAAACGATATCCTATATTATCCAAAACGGATACTAAAATAATGTTTCTAGAAATCACAGGTACAAAATAAAAATCTTTGAGTTCTAATATTAAGCCCATAGGCAAAGATAAACAATAAGTCCCTATAGCTAATACAGACACATGTGCTCCATTTCCAACTCATAGGTCCACTTCTCCCTTGGCGAGCAATCTACATTGCCTTAGTCCCTGCATATTAGTACAAATGTGAGTACTACACCCTATGTCAATGACCCAAGATGTTGAAGGAGAGAAGTTAATCTCAATCATGTACATACCTGAAGTCGAAGCGTTTGACTTCTTTTTGTTCGTGAGGAAAGCCTTGTAGTGTTTCCTCCAGTGGCCAGGCTTGCCATAATAGAAACAAACTACCTTCCCACCTTTCCCAACGCCACCCTCAGGCATGAGAGCATCTTGTTCTTTGGGCTTGGGCTTGGGCTTGGGACTGGCCTTGGACTTTCCCTTGCCTTTACCTTTTCCTTTACTGGCAGCAACTAGTAAAATAGGCTTGGACTGTTTCATGTCCTGCTCTGTAGTCATCAGCATGTTCATAAGCTCTGACAGGGATCTCACCATCATGTTCATATTGAAGTTCATTATGAACGATGAAAAAGAATCAGGTAATGACTGCAGAATTAATCCACTTGTAAGTCTACATCCACACCAAACCTCAAAGTCTCAAGCCTCTCTATGTACCCTATCATCTTGAGCACATGAGAACCAACTTGGGCTCCCTCAGTCATACAATTTCTAAACAATGCACCTGACACCCTATACCTCTCATGTCGAGCGTTTCCTTTGAAAAACTCATTGAGGTGTAGAATTATGGCTGCAGCGTCCATATTCTCATGTTGCTTTTACAGCTCAGGTGTCATAAATGCTAACATAAGGCATTGAATAGTATCAACATCGTCAAGGAACCTTTGGTAAGTATCCTTTACTTCCTGAGGGGCATCAGGATCAGACTCAGCCATATAAGGCTTGTCAAGGATATATAATTTCTTTTCGGACTTCAGTACAATCCAAAGATTTTGATACCAGTCTGAGAAATTAGATCCATCCAACTTGTTTTCTTTGTCGATTATCGATTGCAGGTTGATATTGCTCATTTTTAAGAGAATCTACAACACAGAAAAGTAAAGTCAAAATAATGTTTATTATTGTTAAATATGGTCTTTTATTAAAAAAGCTCCCACTATTTTCCTCAAGTCAATAGCCCTCACTATTAACTCGGGAAAGCTCATTGGCTTTCCTAGTAGACTGAGATCCCATCTTGTCCATTCCAACCTTCGCTTTGGCGAACAAGCCAAAATGGGTTGATTAGGTAGGCCAACAAACTTAATCCATACTAGTTGATAGCTCCCACTACCAACGTCAAATGTGAAGTAACCAACAAGCCAATCACACAATACAATGACCAAAGCCATTGTCCTCAAGTGTGATTCTCAGTATCAGTAAAATGAACACTACATGTCTCCACGTACACATAACAAGTGTACTTCTCTACTATGCCTATGATGTGCTTATCAACCTTCACTTTGGCAAACAAGCAAAACATGTCATTTTAAGTCGACCCATCACCATTAAGGAAAACTCCAATGAGCTTTAACCTCCTATTGATAGAAGTGTACTCTTCGCTTTGGCGAACAAGGTTCCAACGAATAGTAGTTTGATTAAAGTCATGGTGATGGAAGGCATTTCAAGTGACTTAATATCCTTTGTTTGAGGGTTTTATTTTATGTCTCACCAATTTATTATCTTTGTTAAAATGTCATTGTTTAGCATGTTATTGAACATTCAACCTTAGCATGCATTCTAAACATAAATTAAATGTACCGGTACATGGCCCACTAAAACCGATTTCCTCGAGCCTAGAGGGATCGGTGGGTCAACCCAGGGGTTTAAAAAATAAACTTGGGTCTTCAAGTTTGCCTCGTCATCGCTCCTTCATTTCTTTATCACGATCATTACATAGAATTTATAATAAATAAATCCTATTCTAATTTACATCAATAAAATAGAAACCTCGCATTACATACGAGGGGAGTAAGATGAGAAGAAGAAATACATAGAGAATTTATAGACAGAGGCAGGACACACAGGTCCTATTTATTTAAAACTTTACAAACAAACCCAAAATTTTAAATAAGCACACCAAAGGTCTAAGGCTCATGTACCGGGCACCATGCAATTTCAAACAAGAACATTGCATATATTCAAAATAAACATTTTGAATTGTGTGCATAATGATTATTGGCTTTAAATGCTCTAAAAACTACAGTTTGGTCCCTACGCGAAAAACACAAAATGGTCCAGTAGGTTTCTTGCTGCGGCGAAGAATTTTCTTCGTTGTGGTGAAGTCCAAATATCCATGGTTGCTGCTGTGAAGTTTTATTTCGCCGTGGCGAGACCTACTTTTGGTGGGGCACCGTGGCAAAGTTTTATTTCGTCATGACGAGATTTACTTTTCGCATCTCACCACGGTGAACACCGCAGATCAATGAATTGTACAGTCCACTTTTTTTTTGCCGTTTTTCGCATAACGACACGAATCCAAATCAAATTGAATGCACAAGCATTCAACTAGGACACCAACCAACCAATACAACATTCAATCAACAAATTATTTAATCAATTGAATAGATTTTAAAAACAGTTTATACTAACATGTTATTAGACAAGCCACATGTTATCAAACATCAATAAAAACGTTATAATCAATTACTCAAGGCTCTGATACCACTGTAAGTAAGTGAACATATTTCCGTAGTGGAAAAACAACAATAAAAACACAATATTCAAAAGACAAATCTGTTCATCACACTAAAACCCAAAATCTGGGCAAAGATTATAACGTCTTTGCATATTATAATCGAAAACAGTGTAAACAAAAATCTGTATAAATCCAAACAAATAATCCATACAAAGATCAGGAATACGTTACCAACGTTTGGAGGCTCCTTCAATACTTTAATTTCGCTTATTGATTCAAGATTATAACGTCTTTGCATATTATAATCGAAGACAGTGTAAACAAAAATCTTATAAATCAAAACAAATAATCCATACAAAGATCAGGAATACGTTACCAACATTTAGAGGCTCCTTCAATACTTTAATTTCGCTTATCGATTCAAGAACAGAATCGCATGAAGGTTGTCCACACGAAGATAATCCGTAAAACCTACTATTGTTTTGCTAGAACAAATAAAAGGCTTCAAGAATCAAGTGCTTTGATTCACACACACTTTGATGACATGAGAGAGAAAGAGTAAAAGGGTAGCTAGGGTTTTTGATTATTGAATAATTATCTAATGTTTTAATTTAGGTTGCACTTATATAGTGCAACAATTAAAACCCTATTCCAATAAGGAATAGCCATGGGATCCAACCCTAATTCACCCTTGCAACCAAACACCCTTTAATTGGTATTTTAAATTTCAATTAATTATTATTATTATTAGAATCAATTAATATATATAATAATATATTAACATTTAATTAATAATAATAATCCATTTAAATATATGCGCACATATATTTAAATATAATCTCACTAATTTTAATTTTAAAATTAAAATTAAATACAGGCAACAACCTCAGCAAATTTAATTGCACTGTGAGATTACCAGAATACCTTTTCATCATAGAAGATGAGAATACCCCTTTAACAAAATGATTCTTAAATTATCTTCTAGTTGTATGACCCGTAGGCTCCTTATCATATCAGCAGTGAGTAATATCGCGATTAACACCAATTAATCGTCTCACTACTCACAGAGCAAGATTGACCCCTAGTAAGGCATCATGGCCACTCGATAGATTCGGATTCAGCAAAATCGCTACCTGTCAATGATATGATTACCGTGCAATCAAATCTTTTCATCATCTGTCATCTCATCGAGGTTGAGGTATAGAAATAGTGTCAACCTCAGTTATCCTCGATATCTTTGTATTCAGTTACTGGACCAATGACTAGAACAATAAATTGGATTGAGCAACAACTCAATCCCACTGTGGCCACAGCTTTAGTGTCATTGCCATTCACTGAATTACGCTGTGAGATAACTTCTCCCGTACCCGGGAGTAATGAATCCTTTGTCAATCCACCATAGTCTTGATACACTCCTCAATTCAGCCAATCACTACCGTATTGATAGCTCTAAATAGAACTATGTTAGGCTAGTGTCAAACAACACCAATCGGTGCACAAGGTGCTCCGGTGATCTCAATTCTAAGGATTACATGCACCACCATTCGTTAGAGGATTTATTCCATAGACACTGGGGTTACCATCTATATGGAATCCTTTGGTGGGTTTGTCCAGTGAACTTGCCTATAACAAGCACCTATGTGTCACACCAGGTTGTCGGCAAATAACCTTGACAAGTGAAATCAGTCACTGTCTTTCGACAGAGTCGTTCAACACCATGATAGTCTTACCGTATTATCTGTGTCCTTGGTCAGAATAATACTAAGGCTACGGACATTTCTAGAATGGCCATCATATGTGATAATAGGATTCTCACTATTAAGATTTGAAACACTTGATACCCTCGTCACGGTTCCACCATCCTAAAGACATATATCAATACACGCAATTATGATTTACATGATATAGAAGAAAATTGTCTTTTATTGATTAATAAACATTATTACAAAGAGTCAATTTTACAATAATTAATTGGCTCTAGAGCACCTACTCTAACAGGGGAGTATTCTGGCTACGGGTTCTATTCATTCTTACCTTAAGCAGGTGAGCTCAGAGATCTGTTGCTTTTGGGCCTCTTTCGTCGTTCTCATTGATGCGCGAGATTGATTCATGATGGCTGGGTTGGTAGGTACTATCATACTCATCAGTGCACTGCTCGCGACGTTGGTTAAAATCGGAATGTCAATCATTGACAAATTGGCGCGCTTGATGCATCTCGTGAGCTTGCGAGGTTTGAGCCGGCCTTTGGCATGGGTTAAAATTGGCACGCTAATGTTGGGGATATCATCGAGTAGGATGAGTATCCTTTGGGCGACTATTGCCTTCTTTCTCCCCTATGGGCTATTTCCTTGGTCGCCTCTTGGAGTTAGTTTGCTCGTAGGACTTACGTTCATGAGTGGAATGTACCTTGTGATGTCAGGGATGTCGGTTGCTCCTTGGTGTCGATGAACCAGATTGATTGCCACTTGATTTCCAACCTGTCGGGGTAATATCTGTGTAGCATGGCTGGTTGAGGTCTTGGGGGACTGGTTGCTGATTTCTTAACTCAGCCACGTTCTGTTGCACCACTTGTGCAACCATTGTTCTGATCATCTCCACCTGTTGGTCATTCTCGGGATTTGATGTCCCCACCCCTTGATTATTCGCGACTTGTTGTGCTGGTGGCACTGGTGGTCGACGTTTGACGACGTCTTGATGCATCTCCTAGTCGGTGGTTTTCACATTGTCGTGGTTTCCAGTGTTGGTCTTTGATTTGGTATGGACCATTAGAGTTTTCAAGTGATCGGGTCACTGAAATGGATTTCTAGAAATTTTAAAATTTGGCAGAGGCCTTCCTTCTAGCACCAAAATGTTGATACGAAATTCGCACCAACGAGAGTGATCCGATTGACCTGACGGAATCGGAACGGATGTGTGCATGATTAATGATAACCAACAATTGAATGTAAAGAATGCAGTATAGTAAATGACACAAAAAGTTTTAAAGTGGTTTGACAAGTTAAGATCTTGAGCTTACGTCCACTATTTTTCTTATTTTGCTTTGAGAGCTTATAAGAAAATAGTATAATGCCTAGAAATATTTGCTAACCCCTTTTTCCATCGTGTGAAGGGGTTTATATATAAGTTTTGTACAAAGGAAAGAATAAAAATAAAGGGATTACAATTAGGATTGAAATGTAACTTCGATATTCTCGCGATTAAGTGCTGAGATTGCGCCATGATTGCTGTCGATTTAATCCCTTCCGAGATATCCAGGATCTGAGATTATCTGTGAGCTGCTTGAACAACTATCGAGATTGGTCGCAACTAGCTTGTGCTGGGTCGAGTTATATCTCGACGAGCTTATACTGAGTAGACAATCGTTTGAACCGAGCTGATTCTAGATTGAGCTATAACCTCGCAGAACTCTGACTTCTCCGAGCTTGATGGAAAAATCACACACAAAAATAACAAAGTGAGAAATTGCATAAATTTATATGTGTAATTATTGAAAATATACCTAAAACAATTTTTTTAAATATTAAAAAAAGTTCAAGGAATTTTGAACATATTTATATATTGTCGTGACTCCTTTTTATTTTTTAAATAAAAAATATTTTAAAAATTTTAAGTACATTTTCCTCAATTTGGAAATATATATATTTTTATAAATTATCAATTCGTAATGGTTTTTCTAAATAGATTTTCACCATTTTAAATTTTAATTTTTTAGGTTAGAAAATTAAATTTAAATTACGCACTATATATTTTGGAAGGTTTCAATTTTATTTTCATTATGTAATTCTTTTAGTTTACAATATTTAAAATTAAAAAATTAAAAATGTATTTTTCAATGAAATGCTTGGGGTAAATTATTCAAGTTTGAAATTTCATCTGGGTATTTTTGATTGCATTGGTCAAATCAGCCAACGCACAAACTTAACCATAGAAATTAATAGGGGTGTTCGGTTCCGGGTACTGCATTTTGAAGGACCCGGAACCGGAATCGACGGTTCCTTGAAATTTGGAACCAGAACCGAATCGTGGTTCTGGTTCCTATATCCCAGAACCAGAACCTGTAACTATGGTTCGGTTCCGGTTCTGGGTACCCTGTAATATTACATGACCCCCCAAAAATTTTTAAAATGGCAAAAAAAAACCCTTAAAAACTTACAAATACCCCCCCACCTGGCACTTGTTAACAAAAATAAATTAACATTATAAATTCAAAATTCAAAACTCCATTACTTTGTAAAGGCAGATTCTCAAAGTCAAACCAACTTACTTTAATATTATGAAATATAAATTAAATGTATTCACATTATTTTTTCCCACAAAATTTTATTAACCCCCATAATCTTTAATTTTATTTATATTAGTCTCGTTTTCTGGTTCCTGTTTTGGTTCCGGTTTCTAACTATAGGAACCGGAACCGCACAGTAACGGTTCTAAAAATTTGGAACCGGAACCTACCCATTGACGACTGTTCTGGTAGGAACCAGAACCAAACCGAGTTCCTGCCGGTTTCGGTTCCAACCGGTTCTTTTGAACACCCCTAAAATTAAGAGTAGTTCAACTTTGTGGAGGCTATTTAATTTCCGAAGTTTTAAAAGTGTGTAAATGGCATTAACCCTTATGTTGTTTAGTTTAAAATTAATTTACGAACCCTTACATGTTCCTACATTTTTTCCTCTGCCCCCAACTCTCAATTAATGGATCTAAAATGATTGAATTAATGGATTATGTTTGTTTAATTTGTTTCATTATATATCTATTGATTACTTTATCAAAAGGTTACAATATATGATTGAAATATTATGACCCTGTTTATAGTCATTACTCCAAGCAATGTAAGATTAAGAAGGGTAACGCTATTTCACCTCATACAATATTTCTACTTTTAAGTATTTGATTTCCAACCATCAATCTAATGTAGTTTAATAACAAGTGACTCGAAAATATACTACCTTAAACTTCTATTAAATTACAATAAATCCTAGTTAATAATTAGTGTCTCCCTTTATGTCAAAATTTAAATTACTCTAATCAAACTCTAATAAATAAATTATTCTCGCTTAATAGATATATCCTGATGGACTATTCAATTAATTTCTAAATGTAAGTTAAATTCTGTTATTATTAGGCAGAATTTTTTCAGACAATTGCTACATACGAATCAATTTTCAACTCTTCTTCTTTATTTGCTTTACCCCTTCATGCAGAAACCATAATCAGTCAAACCATGGGCTCTGCTTGCCTCTCAACATTTCGAGAGCCTTCCACACAACGCTATTACACTTGAATCCTGATCCGTATGCAATTTGCCAAACTCGTCACCTCTCTTCATCCTTTTGTTTGCCTCCAAATAGCCGTTCTACCAACAACTACTGCTCGACGTGTTCCCAAATCGCTCCAATGTCTTCCTTGAAGCCTCCAGGTACTCTTGCGTAAGCTCCAAGTTCTTCTGAATTTCATCCAACACTTTCTTGCTCGTCCCCAGTAGGCATATGTGCTCAAACGCCAGCTTGTAGTCGTATATATGGCTTCTCGTCTTTCCTGAAGAGCAAGTTTTTGAAGAAATGAAACTGCTCGGAGAAAGGCAAAACTAGGGGGCCGAGAGTTGTGATGTTCGCCTTCAGGGCATGGCCTCCCTCCTCTATCACTTCCTTGCTCACTGATAGCCCTTGCCTCCCTTCTGCATCTTCCTTTAAATGTTTGCCTTGAAGCTTCTGTTATCCATGCCTTTGTGCGTTCGAACCGCTGCAAGATATATAAATAATTCGGGAACAAAATTTTGTTGTTCGTTCTGAACTCAAGTTTGTTTTGGTACCTGTTTGAGTTGGTACTTGGAGCGCCACGGTCGAGCGGCAGCTTGAGAGCAACAGTGCAGAGCGCCCATCGAAAGAAGCGTTAGGGAAAGCATGTCGGGGTCATTGCCATTGTACCATGTATGGCTCACAACTTCTGTGCTAACTACAAGCGCGTACGAGCCCGATAAGCGATCAATAAGTCTCTGCTAATCGATGGCGATAATTCCAGCTGCACAGCCCATGCCACCGAGATTGAAGTTGTTAATATTGTGCTTGAGTTTGTAATGATTTATTTCATTGATGAAAGTGATGGGGTAGTGTTCAAAACTCCGCAGTTAACGACGAGGATTTTGATGTCCTTTGGCCGGATTTTGGTGGCCGCAAGAAGGTCATCATCGCTCCAAAAATACCATTGCCGCCCTCCTCTCGACCATCCTTTAAATTTGGTTTGTAACCGGGCGAAAAACCGTTCTAGGCAGGTAAGTCTCATCGCCAATGCCGGAATTTTTCAACTTGTTGCTTAAATTCCAGGGCAGCCTCGTTAAAATTGCCTGATTTTCTTGCTAGCACCATGATCTTCCTTTGAAATCTATGTAAACATTTCGCACGAATATGTTACAATACAAATAAAATAAAAAAACCTACATATATATACACATATATACACAGAGAGAGAAGAGAGAGAGAGAGAAGATTAAATGAAGAATATATACGTACATACATATATAAAGCGAGGGATTACCTTGAGTTGATTTGGTGACGATAACAACGAAATCGACTAGATAAATTGAGCGAGCGATTAAATAAGATAAAGATAAATAACGAAGGAGAGTAATCCGTATATAAAAGAGCAAGAGTGAGGTCATATTTGGGGCAGAAATCATTCCAGCGAGCTTGGCGATTCCACCATGAGGATCAGAATGAGAAAGGTGCAGTTAAGAGGTAAAAGCCATGAGAAAGGAGATAGCCATAACCGAGCTTCACGTATTTTAGTTAACAGAACTCAATAAATTAGGGAGGCCATGGCGAACCCTAACGGAGAAATTCAAAGAGCCGGCATATGGACCCGAACTTCAATGCCCTTATTCACAATCTCAGCGGAAATTATCTCCCTCTCTTGCTGCTTCCATATTAGATCGAACAAGAAAAATGTATGATGCAAATTAATGTATAAATTAATTCACGATTTAATAAGGTTAACAAGAAGAGACTGAAGAGGATGACAAGTAATGGAGATATATATATATTTAGGAGAGCCGTAAGGAAAATAATACAATAATGCATGTGGTTACGTGAAGGACAGCATTGAAGAAGGTAACAGAAAGGAGGGGTTTTGTGCATGAAGGCATGGAACAGCAGGTTTGTGGCACAAGAGAAGTTGTGTGTTTTGTGCTGTACTTCAAGTAAACCACATGCACATGTGTAATACATGAAAACAAAAAAAAAATCTCTTATATATAACTAAATCAATCATCAATCCGTACGTGTCGTATATATTGACGTGAAATTCTCGTATCAGTTATATATATAACTAACGAGGGAGAGGAAATAAGTATTTTTTGGGGTAATCTATCATGAATCGTTGCTCATTGTTTTTAGTTTGGAATTATTTTACTGCAAAACCCTAAAATGCATTCAATGAGTAAACAAGTAATGAGTATGCTAATTTTCCCAAAAACTATCACAAAGTCTGATCCTAAGTGATATGCTATCATTTACATGTCAACTATATTAGATGAATAAAGATAGATTAAACGCTTCTCATAAACGTTGCAGTTCACAATTGATTAATTTGCATTAATTAGACAAACCTATATTGAAGAGACAGAACTTATTATAATCAATTACGAATAGACAAGAAAGTTAAAAATTTTGTCGGTTAATATTAGTCTACAGATAACACATCACTTATGATGAAATTTTTGGAATATATTTTAGAAAAACTACTCTTACAAAAAAGAGTCAAGTTACAAAAAAAAGACTTGAGGGGATTTCAGTAATGTTGTATTTGTGAGCTGCAGATTGGCCGTGAGCATGTTACTATACAATTATAAGCTATAATGAAATTCACAAAACAAATCAATCATTTCACGCACTTACTGTTGCTGCCAACCTTCTCATCATTTTGTCCTTCTTCTTTCCCCACTTTTAACCATTATATATATATAACAACTTCCAGATTTGTTAGTTCTCCTCTCTAAGTTATCTCATGCTCTTCTTGTATCCTAATTCTTTCCAACCAATTTGTTTTGGCCACATTCCATTCTACAAGTATATACATGTACAGGTGGTGGAGCTAAAGGACACCTGCACTGCAAGGACTGCGAGAAAGCCGTGCGTAAAGCCTTGTGCAAGATTACAGGTACGTAAAAGGTGGAATACGACATATTTTCCGACTCGCTTCGCGTTGGGACAATTGTATTGACTTCCGACGTGACTGTTGTCGAAATGTTTATAGATTCTTGACACTGTCGGATTTGCGTCGACGAAACAAAAAACTTTTTGATTCGAACGATCAAAGAGCAATAACCCGTTTAGAGTGATCCAATAGTCATTATGATGTACCGTTACCCAATAACATAATAACTCTCATCCCTCTCGGTATATTTGTATTATCAATGCTTTAATTATATGGGATTTGAATTCTTTAAAGGAATTACTAAACATGCCATATTGTTGTATTATTGACGATAGATTTTGTTGATAGGTGTAAAGTGTGTGGAGATGGATATGGGATTGAACAGATAAGGGTGTTAGGTATATGAATCATAGAGTTGTTGAGAAAACTTTCAGAATCGGGAAGAAAAGCAGAGGTTTTGTCATCTTCATCTTCATCAATTAGATAAGTTGGCAATTGCAAGGGGGGCAGAGTCCAAGCTTCCCGTGGTTACCGCTGCAATTCCAAGATGTTGTTATACAAGTTCCAAACGCAGTGCTTCCGTTCTTATAAGATATCAAGATTGCCAAAGTTTAGATGTAAGCTGTACTATGTACATTTCGTTAAGCTTAAGCTCAATAAATAATCATGATTCGTGGAGAACTCTAGAAATGATAAAATGAAGAAGCTTCAACTGATCAATGGTAAATCTGAGAACTATTTTTTAACATAGAAAATAAAATAATATTAAGAAAAAGTTCACATCCTTTTATGGTACTCTCCAACCAGATTATTTTCTGTTTCTAGTAGTATAATCATGTTTTGTTGAGTGTAAATTGTAAACTGCTAACTAACTTCCTATTTGGAATCTCAAAATATTTAGCCAAGGGAAAGGATTAGTGTTATATATTGACCATTCAAAAAATATCATTAATTAGTAGAATTATAAGATGGTGGTCCATGATTCTTCTCGTAAAATTTAGTGGAATTTGTTTTCATATACGAGAATTAGATGATAACATTCAAAATTTTATTTGTAATAATGTAAATAGAATTGAGTATTAGAATAAGGAAAATATTTAAGTGATAAATTATTTAAATATTACCTTTTAGAAGAGGTTTAATTTATGTAACCATTAAATTACATAACACTTTCATATTTTTCTTTTAAATAAAATCTTGGCTCTTGTGGCCTCTTATAAAATGGGCGCTAGGCAACTACCTCAGCTACTTAGGGCTTCAGCTGGGAACTGGCCATAAAACATCAGTTATGATATATAGAAATCAATGGAAGCTTATGTTGAATTTGCAAAAATTGCAACTCACTTGGTTCTCATCTTTACAATTTGTTTCCAAAGCTTTCTGTATGAATTTGCATTCTTATTTTCATTTTCATTATACTTATACATATGTATAATGTTCAAGTTAATGACTTGGAATTGGGTAAAACTTCTTAATTTATTCTATTTTTGTTAAAAGTTAATGCGTAAAAAAACTGTTTTGATTAATATCTTAATGGAGATGGCCTATAAGGAAATAAGTAACATATTTTTTGCGGACTTTTAGAAATCTATGTCATATAGCTTGCAAGTAAATTTTGAGTCATAGGTGCAGATTTCATTTGGTTTTCTCACAAAGCCACAAGTGACATTGTTTTAAGCAAGGTTCAGATCAACCAAATGGTAATAACACTGAAATCTTCAAGCCCACTTAACAAAACCAAACTTCTGAAAAACTTCCAGTTTCCCAATGAGTCCTACAGCTAGTGGCTGGAAAAAAAAAATGTCCTGTCTAAAGCTGCAATGTTTATCAAGCCCACCATGACTTTTTTTTTTTCATTTGAAAACTCCAAAACATGGAAAGCTTAAGCTGTTAGAGACGTGTTTTGGTAGCATAATAATCGATCTGACAGCTTCAAGTATTAGAAAATTAGTTAAAGTAGACGAGCTTTAGGCTAGCTGTATGTATGTTGCAATTAAGTGAAATTATATAACCATAAGCTCAACTTTTTGCTCTATTTTAGTCAATTTTAGCACTGTTCACAATGAGTTCTTCATGGTTTCTCTTTCATGAAAAATAATTAAAATGCAATTCATATGCCCAATAAATTCGATACTAAACTTCCAGGAGTTGTTAGCCATCATAGAAAATGTATGATTGAAAATATGACTCTACATGAAGTAGTTTGATAAAGTTTATGGTCCGAGTTGGCATTGCATCGTTGGCCGGTGCAAGTTTTGGCTCATTCGTAACCCACTCAACAGGTTGTTTCCTATACTTTTCAATTAAGAAACTCTATATTTTTGTTTTGAAAACAGAAGTTCAAAGAGCTTTAGGCGAAACTCATTAATGAGATTGATGAGATCTTAGATTATTCATATTCATTGGAAAAAATGATGTATGAAGGGTCATCTACGCAAAAGGTGTATGAAGTAACTTTTGATCAAAATGATCTGAGGGAAAAACTTGCAAAGATGATTGTGTTACATGAGCCTCCACTATCCTTGATGAGTTTGTGGGTTTTCGAAGATTCATGAAGAGTGCATAACCTTTGTTTTCTCCGATGAATAGAAACACACTCAAGAAAGAAATTTTCAAGACATATCAAATGGAAAACGTTAAGACAACGTACTTATTGGCTTATTGCTTACTAGTGGAAGTAGAGTTGCTATTACAACTGATATGTGGACTGCTAGCTATAAAAAAGAAAGATGTATGGTTATTACGGCTCATTGGATTGATAACAATGAACATTACACAGTCGGATCATGAGGTACCATATCTTACGCTTAATTTTATTGTTTTCTTGAATAACTCTGCTATTTATTGACACATTCTTTTGATTATGTATTATTTGTTTCTTTATATTAAAAAAGTTTGTATACATGCCTTGCCCAGATACAGCTGAGACACTTACCGTGTTTTAGAATAGTGTTTGTTGGATTGGAATATTGATGGAAAATTGTCTACTTTAACAGTTGATAATGATTCCATGATTACCATGTTGTTGAATAACAAAAAATAATTCTTCTAGCCCATTGATCTTGGGGTGGAAATTTATATCGCATGCGATGCTATGTTTATACATTGAATCTGAAAGTAAAAGATGGGTTAGAAATAATGGGAGATAGCATACAAAAATAGAGGTAGTGTCACTTATTGGATTGCTACACCAAGAAGAAGAGAGAAATTTGAGGAAATAGCTCAACAAGTAAATGTGAAGTACACATAGAAATTAGTGCTTGATAGTAGAACTAGGTGGAATTCAACCTATTTGATGCTCAATACTTTGTTGTATAAAGAAGTTTTTGTTCGTTTGGAAAAGCATGAATCACAGTATACTTGTTTCCCTGAGGAAAGTGAGTGGGAGTTGGCAAAGGAAATGTGTGAGAAGTTGAATATGTTTCATAAATTGACATTGGTGTTTTCTAGCACTAAATATCCAACAAATTAGGTAAAAAGAGGTTAAATCATATAGTTGGGCAATCGAATAGAATAAAAGGCAAAACCACAATTAGAGAATAAGAGACACCAAAGAGAGTTAATTTGTGAGGTTTGTAAGAGACTCTTGTAGTTTTTCTTCTTCTTCTTCATAATGAAATTCTACAATGATAAAATAGATGTAGTTTTCGTATGGAGAGTGGACTACTCTAAATAGTGCGTTTGTGTGTGTGGTTGATTATTTGTTCAATTTATTTTCGCTTTCATAGAAATTTAGGATTTACTAGCATTCAGTTAAATCCCCGCAACATATTAGATTGTTATTCATTGAGTGTTGGCTGTGACGATTATCATAGATCATAAGTACAAGATGTTCTTGGTTTATTTTTATTTCAACAAAATCTATGTGGATGAGGCATATTCTCATAAGAAAAGAATTTTGGATCTTTGTCGTGACTTGGTGAAATACAATAAAACAAATGCTACATTAAAGAAACTCTTCTCACTGTTGTGATTCTTCCATTGGCATTTCCAGTTCTACATCAACTTTGAGTCCCATGGTTGATCCTCTGTTCTTTGATGAATTTGAAGCGTTTGTAGTTCAAAATGATTCCCGCCAAGTTAATTCTAAGCTAGATCATTGTTTAGAAGAGAGTACCGTACTAAAGATTAAGGAGTTTGATAATTTGGGATGGTAGAAGATAAATAAAGGTAAATATCATTTATTGTCTCAAATCGCTAGAGATATATTAGCGATTCATGTTTTTACAGTTGCATATGAGTCAACGATTGGTACTGGTGATAAATTTTTTAGTCCATATCGTAGTAGGCTTTTCCCTACAACATTGGAGACTTTAATGTGTACCCAAAATTGGATTTGGGCTAATATTCAAGGTATAAGTTTTCTTGAGTTTCTTTATTTCTAATTATATGAATTTTATTTATTTTGTTTTTAGTATTAATATCTTAATCTCTTTTTTTTTTTTTGTAAAATTAGGTTCAACTCTTGAAGATGAAATGTTGGGGAGTGAAGAACATGAAGATATGGAAAAATAGTTGACACAAGTTGATTGAAAGTATAAGTTTACTTGAGTTTCTTTGTTTCTAATTGTACATATATTATTTATTATTGTTTTGGATTTATAAGGTTAACAAGAAGAGACTGAAGAGGATGACAAGTAATGGAGATATATATATATTTAGGAGAGCCGTAGAGGAAAATAATACAATAATGCATGTGGTTACGTGAAGGACAGCATTGAAGAAGGTAACAGAAAGGAGGGGTTTTGTGCATGAAGCATGGACAGCAGGTTTGTGGCACAAGAGAAGTTGTGTGTTTTGTGCTGTACTTCAAGTAAACCACATGCACATGTGTAATACATGAAAACAAAAAAAAAATCTCTTATATATAACTAAATCAATCATCAATCCGTACGTGTCTTATATTGACGTGAAATTCTCGTATCAGTTATATATATAACTAACGAGGGAGAGGAAATAAGTATTTTTTGGGGTAATCTATCATGAATCGTTGCTCATTGTTTTTAGTTTGGAATTATTTTACTGCAAAACCCTAAAATGCATTCAATGAGTAAACAAGTAATGAGTAATGCTAATTTTCCCAAAAACATATCACAAAAGTCTGATCCTAAGTGATATGCTATCATTTACATGTCAAACTATATTAGATGAATAAAGATAGTTAAACGCTTCTCATAAACGTTGCATTCACAATTGATTAATTTGCATTAATAGCATAACCTATATTGAAGAGACAGAACTTATTATCAATCAATTACGAATAGACAAAAAGTTAAAAATTTTGTCGGTTAATATTAGTCTACAGATAACACATCACTATGATGAAATTTTTGGAATATATTTTAGAAAAACTACTCTTACAAAAAAGAGTCAAGTTACAAAAAAAAGACTTGAGGGATTTCAGTAATTGTACTTTGTGAGCTGCAGATTGGCCGTGGCATGTTCTATACAATTATAAGCTATAATGAAATTCACAAAACAAATCAATCATTTCACGCACTTACTGTTGCTGCCAACCTTTCATCATTTTGTCCTTCTTCTTTCCCCACTTTTAACCATTATAATATATAACAACTTCCAGATTTGTTAGTTCTCCTCTCTAAGTTATCTCATGCTCTTCTTGTATCCTAATTCTTTCCAACCAATTTGTTTTGGCCACATTCCATTCTACAAGTATATACATGTACAGGTGGTGGAGCTAAAGGACACCTGCACTGCAAGGACTGCGAGAAAGCCGTGCGTAAAGCCTTGTGCAAGATTACAGGTACGTAAAAGGTGGAATACGACATATTTTCCGACTCGCTTCGCGTTGGGACAATTGTATTGACTTCCGACGTGACTGTTGTCGAAATGTTTATAGATTCTTGACACTGTCGGATTTGCGTCGACGAAACAAAAAACTTTTTGATTCGAACGATCAAAGAGCAATAACCCGTTTAGAGTGATCCAATAGTCATTAGATGTACCGTTACCCAATAACATAATAACTCTCATCCCTCTCGGTATATTTGTATTATCAATGCTTTAATTATATGGGATTTGAATTCTTTAAAGGAATTACTAAACATGCCATATTGTTGTATTATTGACGATAGATTTTGTTGATAGGTGTAAAGTGTGTGGAGATGGATATGGGATTGAACAGATAAGGGTGTTAGGTATATGAATCATAGAGTTGTTGAGAAAACTTTCAGAATCGGGAAGAAAAGCAGAGGTTTTGTCATCTTCATCTTCATCAATTAGATAAGTGGCAATTGCAAGGGGGCAGAGTCCAAGGCTTCCCGTGGTTACCGCTGCAATTCCAAGATGTTGTTATACAAGTTCCAAACGCAGTGCTTCCGTTCTTAAAGATATCAGATTGCCAAAGTTTAGATGTAGCTGTACTATGTACATTTCGTTAAGCTTAAGCTCAATAAATAATCATGATTCGTGGAGAACTCTAGAAATGATAAAATGAAGAAGCTTCAACTGATCAATGGTAAATCTGAGAACTATTTTTTAACATAGAAAATAAAATCAATATTAAGAAAAAGTTCACATCCTTTTATGGTACTCTCCAACCAGATTATTTTCTGTTTCTAGTAGTATAATCATGATTTTGTTGAGTGTAAATTGTAAACTGCTAACTAACTTCCTATTTGGAATCTCAAAATATTTAGCCAAGGGAAAGGATTAGTGTTATATATTGACCATTCAAAAAATATCATTAATTAGTAGAATTATAAGATGGTGGTCCATGATTCTTCTCGTAAAATTTAGTGGAATTTGTTTTCATATACGAAATTAGATGATAACATTCAAAATTTTATTGTAATAATGTAAATAGAATTTGAGTATTAGAAAAGGAAAATATTTAAGTGATAAATTATTTATTTACCTTTTAGAAGAGGTTTAATTTATGTAACCATTAAATTACATAACACTTTCATATTTTTCTTTTAAATAAAATCTTGGCTCTTGTGGCCTCTTATAAAATGGGCGCTAGGCAACTACCTCAGCTACTTAGGGCTTCAGCTGGGAACTGGCCATAAAACATCAGTTATGATATATAGAAATCAATGGAAGCTTAATGTTGAATTTGCAAAAATTGCTAACTCACTTGGTTCTCATCTTTACAATTTGTTTCCAAAGCTTTTCTGTATGAATTTGCATTCTTATTTCATTTTCATTATACTTATACATATGTATAATGTTCAAGTTAATGACTTGGAATTGGGTAAAACTTCTTAATTTATTCTATTTTTGTTAAAAGTTGAATGCGTAAAAAAACTTTTTGATTAAATATCTTAATGGAGAGGCCTATAGGAAATAAGTAACATATTTTTTGCGGACTTTTAGAAATCTATGTCATATAGCTTGCAAGTAAATTTTGAGTCATAGGTGCAGTTTCATTTGGTTTTCTCACAAAGCCACAATGACATTGTTTTAAGCAAGGTTCAGATCAACCAAATGGTAATAACACTGAAATCTTCAAGCCCACTTAACAAAACCAAACTTCTGAGAAAACTTCCAGTTTCCCAATGAGTCCTACAGCTAGTGGCTGGAAAAAAAAAATGTCCTGTCTAAAGCTGCAATGTTATCAGAGCCCACCATGACTTTTTTTTTTTCAATTTGAAACTCCAAAACTGGAAACTTAGCTGTTAGAGACGTGTTTGGTAGCATATAATCGATCTGACAGCTTCAAGTATTAGAAAATTAGTTAAGTAGACGAGCTTTAGTCTAGCTGTATGTATGTTGCAATTAAGTGAAATTATATAACCATAAGCTCAACTTTTGGCTCTATTTTAGTCAATTTTAGCACTGTTCAAATGAGTTCTTCATGGTTTCTCTTTCATGAACAATAATTTGTTCAACTTTGTGGAGGCTAAGTTTAATTTCCGAAGTTTTAAAAGGTGTAAATGGCATTAACCCTTAGTTTGTTTAGTTTAAAATTAATTTACGAACCCTTAAATGTTCCTACATTTTTTCCTCTGCCCCCAACTCTCAATTAATGGATCTAAAATGATTGAATTAAATGGATTATGTTGTTTAATTTGTTTCATTATATAATCTATTGATTACTTTATCAAAAGGTTACAATATATGATTGAAATATTATGACCCTAGTTTATAGTCATTAGTCCAAGCAATGTAATGATTAAGAAGGGTAACGCTATTTCACCTCATACAATATTTCTACTTTTAAGTATTTGATTTCCAACCATCAATCTAATGTAGTTTAATAACAAGTGACTCGAAAATATACTACCTTAAACTTCTATTAAATTACAATAAATCCATAGTTAATAATTAGTGTCTCCCTTTATGTCAAAATTTAAATTACTCTAATCAAACTCTAATTAAATAAATTATTCTCGCTTAATAGATATATCCTGATGGACTATTCAAATTAATTTCTAAATGTAAGTTAAATTCTGTTATTATTAGGCAGAATTTTTTCAGACAATTGCTACATATGAATCAATTTTCAACTCTTCTTCTTTAATTTGCTTTACCCCTTCATGCAGAAACCATAATCAGTCAAACCATGGGCTCTGCTTAGGCCTCTCAACATTTCTGAGAGCCTTCCACACAACGCTATTACACTTGAATCCTGATCCGTATGCAATTTGCCAAACTCTGTCACCTCTCTTCATCCTTTTGTTTGCCTCCAAATAAGCCAGTTCATACCACACACTACTGCTCGACGTGTTCCCAAATCTCTCCAATGTCTTCCTTGAAGCCTCCATGTACTCTTGCGTAAGCTCCAAGTTCTTCTGAATTTCATCCAACACTTTCTTGCTCGTCCCCAGTATGCATATGTGCTCAAACGCCAGCTTGTAGTCAGGTATATATGGCTTCGTCTTCTTCCTGAAGAGCAAGTTTTTGAAGAAATGAAACTGCTCGGAGAAAGGCAAAACTAGAGGGCCGAGAGTTGTGATGTTCGCCTTCAGGGCATGGCCTCCCTCCTCTATCACTTCCTTGCTCACTGATAGCCCTTGCCTCCCTTCTGCATCTTCCTTTAAATATATTGCCTTGAAGCTTCTGTTATCCATGCCTTTGTGCGTTCGAACCAGCTGCAAGATATATAAAATAATTCGGGAACAAAATTTTGTTGTTCAAGTTCTGAACTCAAAGTTTGTTTTGGTACCTGTTTGAGTTGGTACTTGGAGCGCCAGCGGTCGAGGCGGCAGCTTGAGAGCAACAGTGCAGCAGCGCCCATTCGAAAGAAGCAGTTAGGGAGAAGCATGTCGGGGTCATTGCCATTGTACCATGTATGGCTCACAACTTCTGTGCTAACTACAAGCGCGTACGAGCCCGGATAAGCGATCAATAAGTCTCTGGCTAAATCGATGGCGATAATTCCAGCTGCACAGCCCATGCCACCGAGATTGAAGTTGTTAATATTGTGCTTGAGTTTGTAATGATTTATTATCATTGATGAAAGTGATGGGGTAGTGTTCAAAACTCCGCAGTTAACGACGAGGATTTTGATGTCCTTTGGCCGGATTTTGGTGGCCGCAAGAAGGTCATCAATCGCTCCAAAAAATACCATTGCCGCCTCCTCTCGACCATCCTTTAAATTTGGTTTGTAACCGGGGCGAAAAACCGTTCTAGGCAGGTAAGTCTCATCGCCAATGCCGGAATTTTTCATAACTTGTTGCTTAAATTCCAGGGCAGCCTCGTTAAAATTGCCTGATTTTCTTGCTAGCACCATGAATTCTTCCTTTGAAATCTATGTAAACATTTCGCACGAATATGTTACAATACAAATAAAATAAAAAAACCTACAATATATATACACATATATACACACACACACAGAGAGAGAGAGAGAGAGAGAGAGAGAGAGAGAGAAGGATTAAATGAAGATACATATATACGTACATACATATATAAAGCGAGGGATTACCTTGAGTTGATTTGGTGGACGATAACAAGCGAAATCGACTAAATAAATTGAGCGAGCAATTAAATGAAGATAAAGATAAATAACGAAGGAGAGTAATCCGATTATAAAAAGAGCAAGAGTGAGGTCATATTTGGGGCAGAAATCATTCCAGGCGAGCTTGGCGATTCCACCACTGAGGATCAGAATGAGAAGAGGTGCAGTTAAGAGGTAAAAGCCATGAGAAAGGAGATAGCCATAACCGAGCTTCACGTATTTTAAGTTAACAGAACTCAATAAATTAGGGAGGCCATGGCGAACCCTAACGGAGAAATTCAAAGAGCCGGCATATGGACCCGAATCTTCAATGCCCTTATTCACAATCTCAGCGGAAATTATCTCCTGCTCTCTTGCTGCTTCCATATTAGATCGAACAAGAAAAATGTATGATGCAAATTAATGTATAAATTAATTCACATGATTTAATAAGGTTAACAAGAAGAGACTGAAGAGGATGACAAGTAATGGAGATATATATATATTTAGGAGAGCCGTAGAGGAAAATAATACAATAATGCATGTGGTTACGTGAAGGACAGCATTGAAGAAGGTAACAGAAAGGAGGGATTTTGTGCATGAAGGCATGGAACAGCAGGTTTGTGGCACAAGAGAAGTTGTGTGTTTTGTGCTGGTACTTCAAGTAAACCACATGCACATGTGTAATACATGAAAACAAAAAAAAAATCTCTTATATATAACTAAATCAATCATCAATCCGTACGTGTCATATATACTGACGTGAAATTCTCGTATCAGTTATATATATAACTAACGAGGGAGAGGAAATTAAGTATTTTTTGGGGTAATCTATCATGAATCGTTGCTCATTGGTTTTTAGTTTGGAATTATTTTACTGCAAAACCCTAAAATATATTCAAATGAGTAAAACAAGTAATGAGTAATGCTAATTTTCCCAAAACATATCACAAAAGTCTCATCCTAAGTGATATGCTATCATTTACATGTCAAAACTACATTAGATAAAATAAAGAGAGACTGATAAACACTTCTTATAAATGTTACAGTTCACAATTGATTAACTTACATTGATTATACATAATCTATTGTTGAAGAGACATAACTTATTATAAATTGATCAATTACAAACAGACATATCACATTTGTGAAAGAAAATTAATAAAAAGTGTTTGTCAGTTAATATTACTACACAGATAACACATCACCTATGATAAAATTTTTGGAATATATTTTAGAAAAACTACTCTTAAAAAAAAAAAAAAAAAAAAAAAAGTCAAGTTACAAAAAAAGAATTGAGTGGAATTTCAGTAATGTGTACTTTGTGAGCTGCAGATTGGCCGTGCGCATGTAACTATACAATTATCAGCTATAATGAAATTCACAAACAAAATCAATCATTTCACGCACTTACTGTTGCTGCCAACCTTTCTCATCATTTTGTCCTTCTTCTTTCCCCACTTTTAACCATTATATATATTAACAACTTCCAGATTTGTTAGTTTCTCCTCTCTAAGTTATCTCATGCTCTTCTTGGTATCCTAATTCTTTCCAACCAATTTGTTTTGGCCACATTCCATTCTACAAGTATATACATGTTACAGGTGGTGGAGCTAAAGGTACACCTGCACTGCAAGGACTGCGAGAAAGCGGTGCGTGAAGCCTTGTGCAAGATTACAGGTACGTAAAAGGTGGAATACGACATATTTTCCGACTCGCTTCGCGTTGGGACAATTGTATTGACTTCCGACGAGACTGTTGTCGGAAATGTTTATAGATTCTTGACACTGTCGGAATTTGCGTCGACGAAAAAAAAAAACTTTTTGATTCGAACGATCAAAGAGCAATAACCCGCTTAGAGTGATCCAATAGTCACTATGATGTACCGTTACCCAATAACATAATAACTCTCATCCCTCTCGGTATATTTGTATTATCAATGCTTTAATTATATGGGATTTGAATTCTTTAAAGGAATTAACTAAACATGCCAGATATTGTTGTATTATTGACGATAGATTTTGTTGATAGGTGTAAAGTGTGTGGAGATGGATATGGGATTGAACAAGATAAGGGTGTTAAGGTATATGGATCATAGAGTTGTTGAGAAAACTATTCAGAAATCGGGAAGAAAAGCAGAGGTTTTGTCATCTTCATCTTCATCAATTAGATCAAGTTGGCAATTGCAAGAGGGGCAGAGTCCAAGGCTTCCCGGTGGTTACCGCTGCATTATTCCAAGATGTTGTTATACAAGTTCCAAACGCAGTGCTTCCGTTCTTATAAGATATCAAAGATTGCCAAAGTTTAGATGTAAGCTGTACTATGTACATTTCGTTAAGCTTAAGCTCAATAAATAAATCATGATTCGTGGAAGAACTCTAGAAAATGATAAAATGAAGAAGCTTCAACTGATCAATGGTAAATCTGAGAACTATTTTTTTAACATAGAAAATAAAATAAATATTAAGAAAAAGTTCACATCCTTTTATGGTACTCTCCAACCAGATTAATTTCTGGTTCTAGTAGTATAATCATGATTTTGTTGAGTGTAAATTGTAAACTGCTAACTAACTTCCTATTTGGAATCTCAAAATATTTAGCCAAGGGAAAGGATTAGTGTTATATATTGACCATTCAATAAAATATCATATAATTAGTAGAATTAATAAGATGGTGGTCCATGATTCTTCTCGTAAAATAATTAGTGGAATTTGTTTTTCATATTACGAGAATTAGATGATAACATTCAAAATATTTAATTGTAATAATGTTCCAAAATAGAATTTTGAGTATTAGAAAAGGAAAATATTTTAAGTGATAAATTTATTTTACCTTTTAGAAGAGGTTTAATTTATGTAAGCATTAAATTACATAAACACTTTCATATTTTTCTTTTAAATAAAATCTTGGCTCTTGTGGCCTTCTTATAAAATGGGGCGCTAGGCAACTGCCTCAGCTACTTAGGGCTTCAGCTGGGCACAGGCCATGAAACATCAGTTATGATATGTAGAAATCAATGGAAGCTTAATGTTGAATTTGCAAAAATTGCTACTCACTTGGTTCTCATCTTTACAATTTGTTTCCAAAGCTTTTCTGTATGAATTTGCATTCTTATTTTCATTTTCATTATACTTATACATATGTATAATGTTCAAGTTAATGACTTGGAATTGGTTGAAAACTTCTTAATTTATTCTATTTTTGTTAAAAGTTGAATGCGTAAAAAAACTGTTTGATTAAATATCTTAATGGGAGATGCCTAGTAAGGAAATAAGTAACATATTTTTTGCGGACTTTTAGAAATCTATGTCATATAGCTTGGAAAGTAAATTTTGAGTCATAGGTGCAAGATTTCATTTGGTTTTCTCACAAAGCCACAAGTGACATTGTTTTAAGCAAGGTTCAGATCAACCAAATGATAATAACACTGAAATCTTCAAGCCCACTTAACAAAAACCAAACTTCTGAGAAAACTTCCAGTTTCCCAGTGAGTCCTACAGCTAGTGGCTGGAAAAAAAAAAGTGTCCTGTCTAAAGCTGCAATGTTATCAGAGCCCACCATGACTTTTTTTTTTTTCAATTTGAAACTCCAAAACATGGAAAGCTTAAGCTGTTAGAGACGTGTTTTGGTAGCATAATAATCGATCTGACAGCTTCAAGTATTAGAAAATTAGTTAAAGTAGACGAGCTTTAGTCTAGCTGTATGTATGTTGCAATTAAGTGAAATTATATAACCATAAGCTCAACTTTTGGCTCTATTTTAGTCAATTTTAGCACTGTTCACAATGAGTTCTTCATGGTTTCTCTTTCATGAACAATAATTAAAATGCAATTCATATGCCCAATAAATTCGATACTAAACTTCCAGGAGTTGTTAGCCATCATAGAAAATGTATGATTGAAAATATGACTCTACATGAAGTAGTTTGATAAAGTTTATGGTCCGAGTTGGCATTGCATCGTTGGCCGGTGCAAGTTTTGGCTCATTCGTAACCCACTCAACAGGTTGTTTCCTATACTTTTCAATTAAGAAACTCTATATTTTTGTTTTGAAAACAGAAGTTCAAAGAGCTTTAGGCGTAACTCATTAATGAGATTGATGAGATCTTAGATTATTCATATTCATTGGAAAAAATGATGTATGAAGGGTCATCTACGCAAAAGGTGTATGAAGTAACTTTTGATCAAAATGATCTGAGGGAAAAACTTGCAAAGATGATTGTGTTACATGAGCCTCCACTATCCTTGATGAGTTTTGGTGGGTTTTCGAAGATTCATGAAGAGTGCATAACCTTTGTTTTCTCCGATGAATAGAACACACACCAAGAAAGAAATTTTCAAACATATCAAATGGAAAACGTTAAGACAACGTCTTATTGGCTTATTGCTTACTAGTGGAAGTAGAGTTGCTATTACAACTGATATGTGGACTGCTAGCTATAAAAAGAAAGATGTATGGTTATTACGCTCATTGATTGATAACAATAACATTCGCATCGGATCATGAGGTACCATATCTTACGCTTAATTTTATTGTTTTCTTGAATAACTTGCTATTTATTAACACATTCTTTTGATTATGTATTATTTGTTTCTTTATATTAAAAATGTTTATATACATGCCTTGCCCAGATACAGCTGAGACACTACCGTGTTTTAGAATAGTGTTTGTTGGATTGGAATATTGATGAAAATTGTCTACTTTAACGTTGATAATGATGCCATGATTACCATGTTGTGATTAACAAAAAATAATTCTTCTAGCCCATTGATCTTGGGGTGGAAATTTATCGCATGCGATGCTATGTTTATACTGAATCTGAAAGTAAAAGATGGGTTAGAAATAATGGGAGATAGCATACAAAATAGAGGTAGTGTCACTTATTGGATTGCTACACCAAGAGAAGAGAGAATTTGAGGAAATAGCTCAACAAGTAGTGAAGTACACATAGAAATTAGTGCTTGATGTAGAGCTAGGTGGAATTCAACCTATTTGATGCTCAATCTTTGTTGTTAAAGAAGTTTTTGTTCGTTTGGAAAAGCATGAATCACAGTATACTTGTTTCCCTGAGGAAAGTAGTGGGAGTTGGCAAAGGAAATGTGTGAGAAGTTGATAATGTTTCATAATTGACATGGTGTTTCTAGCACTAAATATCCAACAAATTAGGTAAAAAGGTTAAATCATATAGTTGGGCAATCGAAAGAATAAAAGGCAAACCACAATTAGAGAATAAGAGACACCAAAGAGAGTTAATTTGTGAGGTTTGTAAGAGACTCTTGTAGTTTTTCTTCTTCTTCTTCATAATGAAATTCTACATGATAAAAGATGTAGTTTTCGTATGGAGAGTGGACTACTCTAATAGTGCGTTTGTGTGTGTGGTTGATTATTTGTTCTTTGTTCGATTATTTTCACTTTCATAGAAATTTAGGATTTACTAGCATTCAGTTAAATCCCCGCAACATATTAGATGTTATTCATTGAGTGTGGCTGTGACGATTATCATAGATCATAAGTACAAGATCTGGGTTTTTTTTATTTCAACAAAATCTTGTGGATGAGGCATATTCTCATAAGAAAAGAATTTGGATCTTTGTCGTGACTTGGTGAAATACAATAAAACAAATGCTACATTAAAGAAACTCTTCTCACTGTTGTGATCTTCCATTGGCATTTCCAGTTCTACATCAACTTTGAGTCCCATGGTTGATCCTCATTCTTTGATGAATTTGACGTTTTGTAGTTCAAAATGATTCCAGTTCTACATCAACTTGATCATTGTTTAGAAGAGAGTACCGTACTAAAGATTAAGGAGTTTGATAATTTGGGATGGTAGAAATAATAAAGTAAATATCATTTATTGTCTGAAATCGCTAGAGATATATTACGCATTCATGTTTTTACAGTTGCATATAGTCAACGATTGGTACTGGTGATAAATTTTTTAGTCATATCGTAGTAGCTTTTCCGTACAACATTGGAGACTTTAATGTGTACTCAAAAATGGATTTGGGCTAATATTCAAGGTATAAGTTTTCTTGAGTTTCTTTATTTCTAATTATATGAATTATATTTATTTTGTTTTTAGTATTAATATCTTAATCTCTTTTTTTTGTAAAATTAGGTTCACTCTTGAAGATGAAATGTTGGGGAGTGAAGAACATGAAGATATGGAAAAATAGTTGACACAGGTTGATTGAAAGTATAAGTTTACTTGAGTTTCTTTGTTTCTAATTGTCATATATTATTTATTATTGTTTTAGTATTATATCTTTTTTTTTTTTTTTTAAAAAAAAATTACGTTCAACTCTTGAAGAGACAATGAAGTGAGAGATAGAAGATTGGAAAAATAGTGGCACAAATCTTTTAATTCATGTACTTAGTTATTATATTCTTGTACTCACACTATTTAATTTGATTTTAGACTTATATGGTTTTATTATGTTGATTTAGAACTTGTACGAGGTAGATTATAACGAGAAATTTATGAAACTTATATAGTTATGTAATGGTTTTGAAATAGAAACTAATATAACGTTATTATATATTTTTTTATTCTGTTTAACCCACTAACGTGTATATTAAGCCTAAACTAATATAACGTTGCTACATTCTTTAGATAAATTATAGATTTACAATTAAGCCTAAATTAATAGTCAAGTTATTACATTGTTGAATTAAATTATAGATTTCATTATTTAGTTATTTACCAAAAAAAAAAAAAATAGATAAATAATAAAAATTATACATTTAGTTATTTGCCATAAATTTAATTTTAATTACATCTTAAAATAATATTTTTAAATAAATGTGATAAATAATAAATATTATTTATAATAATTTTAAGGCTTACTTACATCAGAAGGTATCAAACTATCACTTTTTTCTTATTGAAGATACCAAATTATATTTTTTTTTTTGTTGAAGGTACTAAACTATCAATTATTTCTATTGAAGGTACCGAACTTTAAGTTTTTCTTATTGAAAGTACCACACTCAATCTCTTGCTTCCTCTTCATAAAACATTCAACCAATCTCTTGCTTCCTCTTCACAAAACATTCAACCAAAGATTGTTGCTTTTCTTCTTGTTGATTCTTGATTTTGACACCAATAATTCGCACGTGTAAAGTGCTAAGCTGACTTAGAAATTACACATGAATGAAAATCCAATGAAGTAAATGGAAGATGATTTTTAAAGTGGTTTGAATGCTTAAAGCGAATCTTACGTCCGCTATTCTTTTATATATATATGAGGTTACAGGAGGTCGCGTATAGCAAACAGTGAGTAGAGGTACAAATGACTGATTATTCAGAGAGAATATCAAATCAGTCTCTTTCTCGTAGGTTCTCTATGTTCTGAGAATAAAAGGTTGCAATTACAATGCATGTTTTTAATCAGAATCCCAAAAATAAGAGGGGGAGTCCTTTATTTATAGTAGAAGATTTTAGGATAATGATTACAAATATGCAAGTGGGTAGGTGTAGTACAATTCCTATCGTGCTTCCCATTGGCCGATTACATAGGAGATATCCTCAAATTGCGTAGAGCTTGGACAGTTGGGAGACTCCCATAAACTAGTGCTCGATTCACCCACAATCGAGATCGATTATCGGTGGCTGAAAACCTGAATAAAACAGGGTATCGGGTCCATGCAGCTTTCTGCTCGTTTTGTCATCAGGTTTTGAATGAGATCGACCCTACTGCTTCTCTAAACTCAGTTTTGATTATACGAAAAAGAAACCACTCAAAAACCAGTGCTCGATTCACCCACAACCGAGATCCATTATCGGCGGCTGAAAAACTAAGTAAAACGGGGCATCGGGCCGATGCGGCTTTATACTCGTTTTACAACGAGATCGACCTTGTTGTTTGTCTAAACTCAATATTGATTATACGGAAATGAAAACATTGAAAAACTAGTGCTCGATTCACCCACAATCTTGATCCATTATCGGTGGCTAAAAAACTGAGAAAAACGGGGTATTGGGCCTATGCGGCTTTCTGCTCATTTTGTCATCAGGTTTTTAACGAGAACGACCCTACTATTTGCCTAAACTCAATATTAAGTATACGGAAAAGAAAACACTCAAAAAATAGTGTTCGATTCACCCACAATCGAGATTCATTATTGGTGGCTGAAAAAATGAGTAAAACGGGGAATTGGGCATATGCAGCTTTTTGCTCATTTTGTCATCAGGTTTTCAACGAGATCGACCCTGCTATTTGTCTAAACTCTTTATTGATTATACGAGAATGAAAACGCTCAAAAAATAGTGTTTGATTCACCCACAATTGAGATCCATTATCGATGGTTGAAAACTGAGTGAAACAGGGTATTGGGCATATACGACTTTTGACTCTTTTTGTCATCAGGTTTTCAATGAGATCGACCCTACTGTTTGTCTAAACTCAGTATTGATTACACTAAAAAAAACTAGGGCCCAATTCACCCAAAATGGAGATCCATTATCGACGGCTGAAAAACTGAGTAAAAAGGGGTATCAGGCCTATGCGGCTTTCTATTGGTTTTGTCATCAAGTTTTCAAAAAGATCGACATTGCTATTTGCCTAAACTCAGTGTTAATTATACAAAAATGAAAACGCTCAAAAACTAGTGCTTGATTCACCCACAATCGAGATCCATTATCGGAGGCTGAAAAACTAAGTAAAACGGGATATCGGGTCTATGCAGCTTTCTGCTCGTTTTATTATAAGGTTTTCAACGAGATCAACCCTGCTGTTTGCCTAAACTAAGTATTGATTATACAGAAATGAAAACGCTTAAAAACTAGTGCTCAATTCACCCATAATTGAGATCCATTATTGGTGGCTGAAAAACTGAGTAAAATGGGGTACCGAGCCTATGTGCCTTTCTGCTCGTTTTGTCATTAGGTTTTCGATGAGATGGACCCTACACTTTGCCTAAACTTAGTAATAAGTATACAAAAAAGAAAATGCTCAAAAACTAGTGTTTGATTCACCCACAATCGAGATCCATTATCGGCAGTTGAAAAACTGAGTAAAATGGAATATCGGGCCTATGCGGCTTTCTGCTCATTTTGTCATTAGGTTTTCAATGAGATCGACCCTACTGTTTGTCTAAACTCAGTATTGATTATACAGAAATGAAAATGCTCAAAAACTAGTGCTCGATTCATTCACAATTGAGATCCATTGTCAATGGCTAAAAAACTGAGTAAAACGAGGTATCGAGCATATGCGGCTTTCTACCCGTTTTGTCATAAGGTTTTCAACGAGATCAACCCTGCTATTTTTCTAAACTTAGTATTGATTATACAAAAAAGAAAAAACTCAAAAACTAGTGCTCGATTCACCCACAATTGAGATCCATTATCGGTGGCTGAAAAACTAAGTAAAACGAGGTATCGGGCCTGTGCAGCTTTTTGCTCATTTTGTCATCCAGTTTTCAACGAGATTGACCCTCCTGTTTGGTTAAACTCAGTATTGATTATACAACAAATAAAATGCTCAAAAACTAGTGCTCGATTCACACACAATCGAGATCCATTATCGATGCCTAAAAAATTGAGTAAAATAGGGTATCGGGCCTATGCGACTTTCTACTCGTTTTGTCATCATATTTTCAACGAGATTGACATTGCTGTTTGTTTAAACTCAGTATTGATCATACAAAAATGATAATGCTAAAAAACTAGAGCTTGATTCACCCACAGTCGAGATCTAATGTCGGTGGCTAAAAAACTGAGTAAAATGGGGTATTGGGCCTATGCGACTTTCTGCTCGTTTTGTCATCAAGTTTTCAATGAGATCAACCCTACTTTTTGTCTAAACTAATTATGGATTATACATAAATGAAAACGCTCAAAAACTAGTGATCAATTCACCCACAATCGATATCCCTTATCGGTGGCCAAAAAACTGAGTAAAATGGGGTATCGGGCCTATGCGACTTTCTGATCATTTTGTCATCAGGTTATGAATGAGATCGACCTTGCTCTTTGCCTAAACTCAGTACTGATTATGAAGAAAAGAAAACACTCAAAAACTATTGCTTGATTCACCCATAATCGAGATCCATTATCAATGGCTAAAAAACTAAGTAAAATGGGTATCGAGCCTATGCGACTTTCAACTTGTTTTGTTATCAGGTTTTCGATGAGAACGACCCTGCTCTTTGACTAAATTTAGTATTAAGTACAAGGAAAATAAAACGCTCAAAAACTAGTTTTCAACTAACCCACAATCGAGATCTATTATCGGTGACTGAAAAACTGAATAAAATGGGGTATCGGGCTTATGCGGCTTTCTGCTCGTTTTGTCATCAGGTTTTCAATGAGATCAACCCTTCTATTTTTCTAAACTTAGTATTGACTATACGAAAATGAAAGCACTAAAAAACTAGTGCTCAATTCACCCACAGTCGAAATCCATTATCGGTGGCTAAAAAACTGAGTGAAACGGGGTATCGGGCATATGCTGCTTTCTACTCGTTTTGTCATTAGGTTTTCAATGAGATCGGCCCTACTGTTTGTCTAAACTCATTACTGATTACACTAAAAAACTAGGGCTCGATTCACCTGAAATGGAGATCTATTATCGACGGCTGAAAAACTAAGTAAAATGGGGTATTGGGCCTATGCGGCTTTCTGCTCATTTTGTCATCAGGTTTTCAAAAAATCGACACTGCTGCTTGCCTAAACTTAGTATTGATTATTCAAAAATGAAAATACTCAAAAAATAGTGCTTGATTCACCCACAATCGAGATCTATTATCAGAGGCTGAAAAACTGAGTAAAACGGGGTATCGGGCCTGTGCGGCTTTTTGCTCATTTTGTCATAAGGTTTTCAACGAGATTGACCCTGTTGTTGGTCTAAACTAAGTATTGATTATACAAAAATGAATATGCCCAAAAAATAGTGCTCGATTCACCCACAATTGAGATCCATTATTGGTGGCCAAAAATTTGAGTAAAACGGGGTATCAAGCCTATGTGCCTATCTGCTCGTTTTGTCATCAGGTTTTTGATGAGATCAACCCTATACTTTGCCTAAACTTAGTATTAAGTATACGAGAAAGAAAACACTCAAAAACTAGTGTTCGATTCACCCACAATCGAGATCCATTTTGGGTGGCTGAAAAGCTGAGTAAAACGGAGTATCGGGCCTATGCGGCTTTCTGCTTATTTTGTCATCGGGTTTTCAATGAGATCAACCTTGCTGTTTGTCTAAACTCAATATTGATTATACAAAAATGAAAACGCTCAAAAACTAGTGCTTGATTCACCCACAATCGAGATCCATTGTCAGTGGCTAAAAAACTTAGTAAAACGGGGTATCAGGCATATGCGACTTTCTGCTTGTTCTGTCATAAGGTTTTCAATGAGATCAACCCTACTATTTTTCTAAACTTAGTATTGATTATACAGAAATGAAAACAATCAAAAACTAATGCTCGATTCACCCACAATCAGGATCCATTATCGGCGGCTGAAAAACTAAGCAAAACAGGGTATTGGGTGTTTGAGTAGGTGACGTAGAGCTAATCTATTATTGTAAAATTGACTCTGTAGTGAATGTTTATTTATCAATAAAATGTATATTCTTCTATATCATGTAAATCTTAGTTATATGTAATTATATAAGTCCTTAGGATGGTAGAACCGTGACGAAGGTATCAAGTGTTTCAAATCTTGATAGTGAGAACTCTATTATCACATATGGTGGCCATTTTAGAAACGTCCGTAGCCTCAATATTATTCTAACCATGGACACAGATAGTATGGTAAGGATATCATAGCGTTGAATGACCCTATCGAAAGGCAGTGATTGATCTCACTTGTCAAGGTTGTTTACCAACAACCTGGTGCAACGCATGGTGCTTGCTAGAGGCAAGTTCACTGGATAGACCCACTAGAGGATTCCATATGGATGGTAACCCCAGTGTCTATGGAATAAGTCCTCTAACAAATGGTGGTGCATGTGATCCTTAGACTTGAGATCACCGGAGTGCCTTGTGCACCAATTAGTGTAGTTTGATACTAGCCCAACGTAGTTCTATTCAGAGCTATCAATACGGTAGTGATTGGCTACATTGAGAAGTGTATCGAGACTATGGTGGATCGACAAAGGATTCATCACTCCTGGGTACGGGAGAAGTTATCTCACTGGGTAATTCAGTAAATGGCAATAACACTAAATCTGTGGCCACAGTGGGATTGAGTTGATGCTCAATCTAATTTATTTTCTAGTCATTGGTCCATTAACTGAATACAAATATGTCGAGGATATCTAAGGTTGACACTATTTTTGTATCTTAGTCTCGATGAGATAACATATGACGAAAGGATTAGATTACACGGTAACCATACTACTGACAAGCAGCAGTTTCGCTGAATTCGAATCTATCAGGTGGCCATGATGCCTTGCTAGGGGTCAATCTTGGTCTGTATGTCGTGAGACGATTAATTAGTGTTAATCACGATACTACACACTGCCGATAAGATGAAGAGCCTACGGGTCACACACTTAGAAGATAATTTAAGAATCAATTTGCGAGAAGGGTATTTTTGTCTTTCAGGACGAATGGGTATTTTGGTAATCTCACAGTGCAATTAAATTTGCTGAGATTGTTGCCTGTATTTAATTTTAATATTAAAATTAAATTAGTGAGATTATATTTAAATATATATATATATATTTAAATGAATTATTATTATTAATTAAATGTTAATATATTATTATATATTAATTGATTTTAATTATAACAATAATTAATTAATTAAAATACCATAAAGGGTGCGTTTGGTTGCAAGGGTGAACTAGGGTTGGAGCCCATAGCTATTCCTAAGTGGAATAAGGTTTTAATTATTGCACTATATAAGTGCAACTTAAAATTAAAACAAGGAGATATATTCATTCAATTAAAAACCCTAGCCACCCTATCTCTCTCTCTCTCTCTCTCACGTTACACTCTTAAGTGAAGAAGAAAACTTTTCTTGTTCTTCAATCTTGATTCTTGAAGCCCTTGATTGTTCTAGCAAAATAATCAAGGGTTCTACGGAATATCTTTGTGTGGACTTCCGTGAATGCGATCCTACATTGGATTGATTAGTGAAGAATCACATGAATAGTGTAAGTGAACAGTCTGGTGAATAATATCTGGTGAACCGTAACTGGTGATCAGTATTCGGTGGACAGTGTTCATGTCCAAAGTCAGAGATATTCGGAGGAGCCTCCAAACATCAGTATGAACTAAATCATTGTATGGATTTGTTTTTATACAGTTTTATTTTATGTTTTAGTTTATACATGAAAACGTTATAATCTGTACTCCGATCTTGGTTCATGTAATTGATCCATTCATTTTAAATATTATGTTTTTCCGCTGCGCGAATCTGGCCAGTTACTAATATTAGGCCTATGCGGCTTTCTACTTGTTTTGTCATCAGGTTTTCAATGAGATCAACCCTGTTGTTTGTCTAACTCAGTATTGATTATAAAGAAAAGAAAACACTCAAAAACTAGTGCTCGATTCACCCACAATCGTGATCCTTTATTGGTGGCTGAAAAACTAGGTAAAATGGGGTATCGGGCCTACGCGGCTTTCTGCTCGTTTTGTCATCTAGTTTTCAATGAGATTGACCATGCTGTATGGCTAAACTTAGTATTGATTATATAGAAAAGAAACACTCAAAAACTAGTGCTTGATTCACCCACAATCAAGATCCATTATCAGTGGCAGAAAAACTAAATAAAACGAGGCATCGGGCCTATGCGGCTTTCTCCTCATTTTGTCTTGAGGTTTTGAACGAGATCGACCCTACTGTTTGTCCAAACTCTATATCGATTATACAAAAATGAAAACACTTAAAAACTAGTGCTTGATTCACCCATAATTTTGATCGATTATCGGAGGCTGAAAAACTGAGTAAAACAGGGTATCGAGCATCTACGGCTTTTTGCTCGTTTTGTCATCAGGTTTTTAACGAGATTGACCCTGCTATTTGTCTAAACTAAGTATTAATTATAAGGAAATGAAAACACTCAAAAACTAGTGCTCGATTCACCCACAATCGAGATCCATTATCGGTGGCTAAAAAACTGAGTAAAACGGGGTATCGGGCTTGTGCGGCTTTCTGATCGTTTTGTCATTAGATTTTCAACGAGATCGACCCTGCTCTTTGACTAAAATTAGTATTGATTATACAAAAATAAAAATGCTCAAAAACTAGTGCTCGATTCACTCACAATAGAGGTCCATTATCAATGGTTAAAAAACTTAGTAAAATAAGGCATTGGGCCTATACGACTTTCTGCTCGTTTTTTCATCAGGTTTTCAATGAGACCAACCCCTCTATTTGTCTAAACTCATTATTAATTAAACAAAAATGAAATGCTCAAAAACTAGTGCTCTTTTCACCCACAGTCGAGATCCATTATCAGTGGCTGAAAAACTGAGTAAAACGGGGTATCAGGCCTATGCGGCTTTCTGCTTTTTTGTCATCATGTTCTCAATAAGATCGATCTTGTTGTTTGTCTAAACTTAGTATTGATTATACAAAAATGAAAATGCTCAAAAACTAGTGCTCGATTCACCCAAAATCGAGATCCATTATCGGTGACTAAAAAACTGAGTAAAACGGGGTATCGGGCTTGTGCGGCTTTCTGATCGTTTTGTCATCAGGTTTTCAATGAGATCATCCCTACTGTTTGTCTAAACTTAGTATTAATTATACAAAAATGAAAAATGAGTGCTTGATTCACCCACAATCGATATCCATTATCAGTGGCTGAAAAACTGAGTGAAACAGGGTATCAGGCCCATGCAACTTTCTACTTGTTTTGTAATAAGGTTTTCAATGAGATCGACCATGTTGTTTGTCTAAACTCAGTATTGATTTCATTGTAAAGGAAAAACTCAAAAACTAGTGCTTGATTTGCCCGAAATGTAGATCCACTATAAGTGGTTGAAAAACTAAGGAAAACAGGGTACCGAGCCAATGCAGTTTTTGTATTGTTTATACAGAAAAGAAAACTCTTGTAAACTAGTGCTCGATTCACCCACAATCGAGATCCATTATCGGTGGCTGAAAAACTAAGTAAAATGGGGAATCGGGCCTATGCAACTTTTTGCACATTTTGTCATCAGGTTCTCACCGAGATCGACCCTTCTGTTTGTCCAAGCTTTGTATTGACTATACAGAAATAAAAATACTCAAAAACTAGTGCTCGATTCACCCACAATCGAGATTCACTATCGGAGGCTGAAAAACTAAGTAAAACGAGATATCGGGCCTATACGGCTTTTTGCTCGTTTTGTAATCAGGTTTTTAATGAGATTGACCCCGTTGTTTGTCTAAACTTAGTATTGATTTCACAGTAAAGGAAACACTCAAAAACTAGTGCTCGATTTGCTCGAAATGTAGACCATTATAAGCGGCTAAAAAACTGAGTAAAATGGGGTACCGAGCCAATACGGTTTTCTGCTTGTTTTGCCATTGGGTTTTCGACAAGATCGACCCTACTATTTGCCTAAACTCATGTATTGTTTATACAGAAAATAAAATGCTTGGAAACTAGTGCTCGATTCACCCACAATTGAGATCCATTATCGATGGCTGAAAAACTGAGTAAAATGGGGAATCGGGCCTATGCGGCTTTCTGCTCATTTTGTCATCAGGTTTTCACCGAGATCGACCCTTCTAGTTGTCCAAGCTTTGTATTGAATATAAAAAAATTAAAACACTCAAAAACTAGTGCTCGATTCACCCACAATCGAGATTCATTATCGGAGGCTGAAAAACTGAGTAAAACAGGGTATCGGGCCTATGCGGCTTTCTGCTCGCTTTGTAATCAGGTTTTAAATGAGATTAACCCTGTTGTTTGTCTAAACTCAGTATTGATTTAACAGTAAAAGAAACACTCAAAAACTAGTGCTTGATTCGCTCGAAATGTAGATCCATTATTAGCAGCTAAAAAACTGAGTAAAACGGGGTACCAGGCCAATGCGGTTTTCTGCTTGTTTTGCCATCGGGTTTTCGACAAGATCGACCCTGCTATTTGCCTAAACTCATGTATTATTTATACAGAAAATAAAATTCTTGGAAACTAGTGCTCGATTCACCCACAATCAAGATCCATTATCGGTGGCTGAAAAACTGAGTAAAATGGGGAATCGGGCCTTGCGGCTTTCTACTTGTTTTGTCATCAGGTTTTCACCGAGATCGACCCTTTTGTTTATCCAAGCTTTTTATTGACTATATAGAAATGAGAACACTAAAAAACTAGTGCTCAATTCACCCACAATCGAGATTCATTATCGGAGGTTGAAAAACTGAGTAAAACGGGGTATCGAGCCTATGCGACTTTCTGCTCGTTTTGTCATCAGGTTTTCAACAAAATCGACCCTACTATTTGTCTAAACTTAGTATTGATTATACAAAAATGAAAATACTCAAAAGCTAGTGCTTGATTTACCCACAATCGAGATCCATTATCGGTGGCTGAAAAATTGAATAAAATGGGGTATCGGGTCTATGCGACTTTCTGCTTGTTTTTTCATCAGGTTTTCAATGAGATCGACCTTGCTGTGTGTCTAAACAAAGTATGGATTATCCGAAAAAAAAACACTAAAAAACTAGTGCTCAATTTAAATAAAATGGAGATCCATTATCGGTGACTGAAAAACAGAGTAAAATAGGGTATCGGGCCTATGCAGCTTCTGCTCATTTTGTTTCAGGTTTTCGACGAGATCAACCTTGCTCTTTGACTAAACTCAGTATTGATAATGCTAAAAAGAAAATGCTCAAAAACTAGCGCTCGATTCACCCACAATCAAGATCCATTATCGGTGGCTGAAAATTTGAGTAAAGCGGGGTATTAGGCCTATGCGCCTTTCTACTCGTTTTGTCATCAGGTTTTCAACGAGATCAATCTTTTTGTTTGTCTAAACTTATTATTGATTAGACGAAAATAAAAACGCTCAAAAACTATTGCTCGATTCACCCACAATCAAGATCCATTATCAGGGGCTGAAAAACTGAGTAAAACGGGGTATCAGGCCTATGCAGCATTCTGCTTGTTTTGTCATCATGTTTTCAATGAGATCGATGCTACTGTTTATCTAAACTCAGTAGTGATTATAAAATAAAAAAAAAACACTCAAAAACTAGTGCTCAATTCACCCAAAATGGAGACCCATTTTCGACGGTTGAAAAATTGAGTAAAATAGGATATCGGGCTTATGCGGCTTTCTGCTCGTTTTGTCATCAGGTTTTCAACGAGATCGACCCTACTATTTTCCTAAACTCACTATTGATTATACAAAAAAGAAAACACTCAAAAACTAGTGCTCGATTCACCCACAATTGAGATCCATTATCGGTGGCTAAAAAACTGAGTAAAACGAGGTATCGGACCTATGCGGCGTTCTGCTCATTTTGCCATCTTGGTTTCAATGAGATTGACCCTGCTATTTGTCTAAACTCAGTATTAATTATACAAAAAATAAAAAACTCAAAAACTAGTGCTCAATTCACCCACAATCGAGATCCATTATCGGTGGTTGAAAAACTAAGTAAAACGGGGTATCGGGCCTGTGCAACTTTCTGCTCGTTTTGTCATCAGGTTTTTGACAAGATCAATCCTATTGTTTGTCTAAACTCAGTGTTGATTATACGGAAATGAAAACGCTCAAAAACCAGTGCTCGATTCACCCACAATCGAGATCCAATATCGATGGCTGAAAAACTAAGTAAAATGGTGTATCGGGTCTATGCAGCTTTCTGCTCGTTTTGTCATCAGGTTTTCAATAAAATCATCCCTACTGTTTGTCCTAAATTATTATTGATTATATGAAAATGAAAACACTCAAAAACTAGTGCTTTATTCACCCACAATCGGGATCCATTATTGGTGGCTGAAAAACTGAGTAAAACGGGGTATAGGGCCTATGTGGCTTTCTGCTCGTTTTGTCATCATTTTTTCAACGAGTGTTAAACCGATCGTCACAGTCTAAAAAATTAAACCTAAATACCGTAGTAGCGGTAAGCAGGATCGAATCCACAGGGAGCAAGACTAACAACCTAACGTATTTTAAGTAGCGAAAATGAAATTGACAATGGATTAATGAAACTAAATAGACTAAATGCAAATAATGAAATAGTGCAATTAAAACTAATAAAGAGTTTATAATAAAAATGTTGCCGTTACGGGCGTTTGGTTCGACAGAGACCGACCACACAATCTCTCCACCCTCTACGATCCCCTAAACTACAAGGCAAGGTAAATCAATGAAATGGTTTCCCGACACTCTAGGTATAATCTATCCTGTCTCACCCGATCACTCAAGTTCGATTGGCTAAAGACTATCATTGAACGTCGATAAACGCTACAAGGCAATACCACTAGTTGGTACGCGATCAACAATACAATCTGTCAACACGTATATCCAATCAACCAACTTCACAATAAACGCAACAATAGTAGAAATTAAATTAATCCAACACACACTCAATTACAATCGATGGAAGTAATGTAAGCAATATCATCATTTAATTATTTCAAACCAACGTTTATCATTCAGCAAGTTCCATGAAAACATTAAATCACAATGGACAACACATATTCATCACAGTTATGCCCAAATCATATTAAAGTATCGAAATAATCATGAAACGAAAACAATATAATCCGAAGCACAATACTACCAAATGTCCTTAATCGGGCTCATCCAACTAGTCGAGAGCTGATGAGGAGAGTCGTGGAGTCAATCCCGATCTCGCCTATGCCGTAACAGAACAACCGGGAGCTTAGCCGCTCATGATGGTGGACGGAGGCCGAAGCGGTGGAAACGGAGCTGACCATGGCGGAGAGGAGGTAACCGACAGCGAGTATGGGCGAAAAGGGGCGAAAACGACAACGGACAGCCCGGAATACGAAAGCCGCGTTCGCGGAAAACGTAATTTTCCGGCGGGTCTCCGAAAAACGGTGGCGGAAATGGGATCCGAAGGTACCGATGGAAAGCTCTGGTGATGGGGAGTTCAGATCAGGTCCGGGGAGGTGAGAGTCGCGGAAATGAGCAGGATCTGGCCTGGAAGATGAAGAGTCGCGGCGGCTAAATCACGGATTCCGGCGGTTTTCGCGGCGGCTGAAGCTAGGGAAGTGTAGATCCGGCTGTGGGGAAGTGAGATCTACCCTTGGGGAGCTGAAACGTCACCGGAAAATGGCCAAAACTGGCCGGGAAGACGAAGAGTCGCGGGTGGAAGACGAAGCGTCGCGGCGTGGTGGTTCTCGGTGGTGGTTTGCCGTGGTGGTTTGCCGTGGCTTGACGGGATGATGATCGGGGTCGAGGAAGATGAAGCGTCGCCGGAGGTCGCCGGAATGGAAGATGAAGCGTCGCCGGAAAAGTGAAGATGAACAGTCCCCCCCCTTGAGCGATCTGCAGT
The DNA here is from genome assembly GCF_008641045.1 of Pistacia vera. Taxonomy (NCBI): domain Eukaryota; kingdom Viridiplantae; phylum Streptophyta; class Magnoliopsida; order Sapindales; family Anacardiaceae; genus Pistacia; species Pistacia vera. The sequence continues at coordinate 437,838 of NW_022195423.1, read as the reverse complement.
TTTTTTTTATACCACATATTGCAAAATTTCAGTTTAGTCCCTGCACAATTAAAAAGTGAAAAATCAGCCCCTTAAAACATGACATTTTACCCCTAAACAGCATAAATGAGACAAAATCACCCTAATCCAAACCACAACCTCATATCAACTCATATATTTTCCAAAATCATTCCAAACACGAAATTCATAAGAAAAATATTAGGAAGCGATTTTCGTGAATAAATTTATAAATTCTTTAATTGTCTCAATATACTTCAATTTAATCACAAATGGGGTATTTTTATCACCAAAATAGAGTCACTTTCATGACTCTAACACACTCCCCAACTTACTCTTTGCTCGTCCTCGAGTAAAGTAAAGGAACTCTTTCAACATTCTCACAAAACATACACACCATATTCATCAACAACCAAGACATTCATCAAAAGGTAAAGTGAAGAATTTGAACATAACAAGTAAATAACACAATCCTAAAAAAGAATAAAGTTTCTGTCAAGATTTGCCTATCTCCATTCAAGCTTCTCAAACACACATTTCATATTCATATCACCATGTTAAAATGTCATGCAAAACTCCCCAACTTATGTACACGCAACATAATGCTCATTTTCCACACAAGATTATTACATATAATTTCTTTTTCATTCATCACCTTTTTTTTTTTTTTTTTTTTTTTTTTTTTTTCTCTTAACTTCTTAAGCTTTCTAGAAGGTCCGTGTAACGGGCTTTAGGTCAATGACTCCCAAACCAGATGGCTATAGGGCACTAAGTGTAGAATACTCCTCGAACTTACTCACCCGAACCAACTAGGCTACAGTCAAGACTTTATTTCTTTATTTCTTATAAAGCTCATAATTTATATAATGACTTATTAAGCTTTCTAGAGGACCCATGTAACGAGCTTTAGGCCAACCGCCCAAGCTAGATAGCTTTAGGGGATTAGGTGTAGAACACCCCTCGGGGTACTCACTCGAGTCAACTAGGCTACAAATCAAAACCAAATCATCAAGCAACATTTAAGCACTTTTAACACATGCAAGATAATAAATGAAAATTTGCTTCATGGGCATGTAAAGTATGTGGGAGACCTGCATAAACACTAAAACACATGACATTTACACAAAACGGTGTCTAACCACAATTATGGACAAACCTAGCACAAAACAGAACCAATAGTTCAATGTTAAAACCATGTTGCAACAAACAATTTTCAAAAACCTCACAAAACCTTTCAACTAGCACCTCAATTGCTTCTAAAATGGTGATTATGCATGAATTCATGAAAATTTTTAAAAATAACTCACTTTAGTTCACTTTAACCACTTTTGGACTTACAAGAATAAGATTCAACATATTTTCAACAAAAACTCATCATGCCAAAAAATTTAAGCACACTCTCCACAAAAACATCATCATGCCACAAAAATTTAAGCACACTCTCCACCAAAACATCACAATAACACTTCACAAAAATATCACAATCTCCAAAAGTCTCATCACAAACACTTCACAAAATATAAACAAAAATCAACACTCCCCAACTTCAAATGTCATTGTCCTCAATGACCCACAACTACAAATATCCTCCCCAACTTAGCATCAAAAGATCTCAAATGGCAATATGATCAATGACATTAAATCCTCCAACATATTTGAAAACAAAAATCTAACAATAATAGCATGTAAGGTGGAGAGATACACCTGAGGAACAATGGTGGGGCTGTCATCAACAGAGTTTGTGAAGCATGCATAGACTAGCCTTGGACTAGTTAATGAGTTTCCAAACATGACAATCCTGCGAAGACAAAACAACAAAACATAAAAGCAATAAAACTATTTACAAAGATGGTTGCCTCCACAAGCGCTAAGTTTAAAGTCTTCAGCCAGACTCAATGCACTGACATGGCTAATGCGGTTCTAATAAAGAACACTCCTCAATCACCTCTCCATCATAATGCCATCGACATAAGTTTAAGTCTTTGGCCATTCACCTTAAAAACTTGTCCCGTTTTTGGGTTTCGGATCTCAACAGCTCCGTGAGGGAAAACATTAAGAACAATAAAAGGGCCATCCCACCGTGACCGAAGCTTCCCGGAAAGAGGCGAAGCTTAGAGTTAAGAGCCACACTTTTTGATTAGGAGAGAACGACTTCCTAACAATGTGTTTATTCATGAAAAGCTTTAGTTTTCTCTTTAGAGATGCGAGAGTTCTCATAAGCTTCGTGTCTTAGCTCATCTAACTCCGAAAGTTGGAGTTTCCTATGGTCACCGGCCGTGGTCATATCAAAATTGATTTCCTTGTGGCCCAATATGCTCTATGTTCAAGTTCTACAGTAAATGGCATGCTTTCCCAAAAACTAACGATAAGGGGACATGCCAATAGGGGTACGTATGCGGTTCGATAGGCCCAAAGTGCATCATTCAGACGCATTGACCAATCCTTACGATCGGGCCGTACCATTTTCTCTAAGATATCTAATTTCCTATTAGCACGTTCCACTTGTCCACTAGTTTGAGGGTGATAAGGTGTGGCAACTCGATGGGTGATTGAGTACTTTTTCATAATGAGCCAAAGTGCCTATTGGTGAAATGTGAGCCACCATCACTGATGATGGCGCGCGGATGACCGAAATGGCTAAAGATGTGCGATTGAACAAAGTTGACGACCACCTTATGATCATTGGTTCTAGTGGCAATGGCTTCTACCCATTTAGACACATAATCAACTGCAAGCAAGATATATTCAAAGCCAAAAGATGAGGAAAGGACCCATGAAATCAATACCCCACACATCAACACTTCCACAATCAAAATAGGATTCAGGGGCATCATATTCTCGTCTACCAATATTCCCTACTTTTTGACATGAAGTACAAGCACGACAATAAAAGAATGCATCACGAAAAAGAGGGGCCAATAGAAACCAGACTGGAGGACCTTTAAAGCGGTCCTCTTGCCACTATAATGACCACCACAAGCATAAGAATGACAAAATGCAAGTACACTACAAACTCATGGTCGGAACACATCTCCTAACTATCTGGTCTGCACACACCCTGAAAAGGTCCGGGTCTTCCCCAAAATAATGCTTGATGGTTGCAAAGAAATGATCTTTCTGAGTTTTGGTCACCCTAATGGTAATTGTCCTACGGCCAAGTAATTGACTATATGGGCTACCAAGGTGCTTTGGATTGGGATATCGCAAACAATTGCTCATCGGGAAAGATTCATTCAAACATTGACCAGGGACAACTCTGTAAAGAGTCTAGACAAGTGGTCGGCGACCACATTATCACTACCCTTTTATCTTTGATTTCTAGATCAAACTCTTGCAACAACAAAATCCATCGAATTAGTCTAGGTTTAGTGTCTTTCTTGGCTAACAAATACCTAACTGCAACGTGGTCTGTGAAGACAACTATCCTAGACCCAAGAAGATAAGACCGGAACTTATCAAGGGAAAACACTACCGCAAGCAACTCTTTCTCCGTGGTGTGTAATTACATTGAGCATCGGAGGGTCTTGCTTGCATAGTAGATCACAACGGGCTTTTATTCCCCCGTTGGCCAGGACTGCACCAATGGCATAGTCCGACGCGTCACACATCACTTCAAAAGGTAGGTTCCAATCAGAGGTTGCATAATGGTGCTGTGGTCAACGCTTCCTTCAAAATGGTAAAGGCAATCATACAAGAGTCATCAAAAACAAATGGCACATCTTTAGCAAGCAAATCACACAAAGGCTGGAGATCTTGCTAAAATTCTGGATGAAACGCCTATAAAATCCTGCATGGCCTAGGAAAGATCTAATTTGTTTGACCGACGAAGGCGGGGGTAGTTGAAAATCAACTCTACCTTTGCCTTATCCACTGATATCCCCTCTTGGAAACTACATGACCTAAGACAATTCCCTCTTGAACCATGAAATGGCTCTTTTCCCAACTAAGAACAAGATTTGTCTCTTTGCAACGTTTTAACACCAACTCAAGTTTTTCGAGACATCATCAAAGATGTACCAAACACAGAAAAATCATCCATGAAGACTTCAAGGAATTGACCCACCATGTCAGAAAATATCGATAACATGCACCTTTGAAACGTTGCCGGTGCATTGCACAACCCGAGGGCATGCGACGAAAGGCAAACGTGCCAAAAGGACATGTAAACGTGGTCTTTTCCTGGTCTTCGGGGGCAACTGGTACTTGGTTATATCCGGAATAGCCATCAAAAACAATAGAAAGCTTGCCCTGCGAGTTTTTCTAGGATTTGGTCAATAAATGGGAGCGGGAAATGATCTTTCCTAGTGGCTAGGTTGAGCTTCCTATAGTCAATGCAAACTCTCCATCCTGTGGGAGTACGGGTAGGAATTCGCTCACCTTTTCATTTTCAACAACAGTGAGGCCACTCTTCTTAGGTACAACATGGGTTGGACTCACCCATTGGCTGTCAGATATAGGGTAAATGATACCCGCATCAACCATTTGATCACCTCTTTCTTCACTACCTCCTTCATGTTCGGGTTTAACCTTCTTTGAGCTTCATGCACCGGTTTAGCATTCTCCTCACAAAATATGCGATGCATGCACAAAGAAGGGCTAACCCTCGCAAAATCGGCTACCACAACCGATTGCTTCCTTATGTGCTATCAAGACCGCCACTAATCTCTTCTCTGCTCACTATCTAGTTGCGGCAATGATACAGGGTAAGGTCTTATTGGGTCCTAGGAAAACATACTTTAGAGTATAGGCAAGGCTTTCAACTCTAGACTGTGGACGTGGAGACTCAATGGACCTCGGTTGTGTGTTCTTAGAAAGGTGGAAGGTTTCATACTTGATGTTCCAAGGTCGACGCTCTAGGGTGGGCGACCTAGCTATATACGCACTAACCTCCTGAATCTCAGACACTACACTCAAGCTAGATATCTCCTCAACAAATGGATTCATAAGATGTAAATTGCATCATCACATAACATCTGGGGCGTGAGCCTCCACTAGACTGTCAATAGCATCAACCATGAAACACTCGTTATCGTCCTCACGCATTGGTCCTAACCCAGCATTAAACACATTAAGTCTTATTTCCTATTCCCAAAAGACACTTCCATCTCTCCAGATCTACAGTTAATGCAAGCATTTGCCGTTGCTAGAAAAGGTCTCCCTAAAATAATCGTGGCATACTTCCACTGCTCGTATACTCCATGTCTAAGAAAAGAAAATCCACCGGAAAATATAGTTCCTCAACCTTAACTAACACGTCCTCAATTAGGCCCCTAGGCAGTTTGACCGATCGGTCAGCTAACTGTAGTATGACTTCAGTCGACTTGAGCTCACCTGTTAAACTGATACACGGAAGTAGGTAATAAATTCACGCTCGCCCCTAAGTCTAAGAGTGCTCTATCAATCGTGACATTACCTATCCACAAGAAATAATAGGAGCTCCAGGATCCTTTAACTTCGGGGGAATGCGGTTTGAGACAACCGCACTACATTTTCCGGTAAAGTACAGTCTTAGGTGTTGGAGATTTCATTTTCCTCTTTTGCGTGCACAATCTTTGAGGAATTTGGCATAAGCAGGTACTTGCTTAATGGCATCTAAGAGTGGAATGTAATCTGCACCTGCTTAACAAACTCAATCATTTCATCCATCCTAGCGCTTTTCCTAGTAGTGGGGACATTTGGGGGCTCTAATTGAGGAAAGGGTGCTCTCGGTATGTACGATGCAGGGGATGGTTCATTCTCCCCAACTTTTTCCTACACCGGTCTCTGAACACTCAACTCAACAAGAGGCTCATTCTCACTCTCTTTGGCTTGGCCCTACCTAGACTTTCCTCTTCTCTACCTTGGACTTTTACTTCCCTCTCAGGCCTAATTAGTCTCGACCGCTCCGAAGAGTCATCACGGCCTTAGCTTGTTCGGAAAACCCTCTCTGTTGAGAAGAACCACTAGGGTACCTATGACTTGACTAGGCAATTGGCCTTGTTCCCTCCTATTGACTGCTTCGGATTTGACCAATCTGGGTCTCTAGCTTACTAATGGATGGGAATGGGAATGTAGAGTTGGGTATTCTGCTCTAAATCCTGGAACCTAGCATTCATGTCGGCTTTTTGTTCCTGGCTGTTTGGAGCATTGAGCCATCATTGATCTAGTGAACTAGACATGGAGTAGGCTGCTGAACGGGAGGTGAGAACCTAGGTTGGATGGGTGGTTGGATGAAGGTTGCTCCCTATAATTGCCTTGCGATGGAAGGATGTTCCTGTATGGCATACTATTAGGGACATTCTGAGATTGTGTGGCTTCCATGAAAAATTAGGTGGTTACGCCCCCAGGATTGTATGTGTTCGAGTAAGGATCGCTCCGTCTCTGGAAGCCTTGTGCAACTTGCACTTGCTCCTCAAAAGGGTCAAGGGCAGGTTCCTCAACCGGATGGTCAAGAGGAATGCATGGCAAAAACATCCTGGTTCACCTTCTGAGATGATTGTGTAGAGGGTTGCCCTTGTATAGATACAAACTGGTCAAATCGGTGGGCCAACACCTCTAACTTGGACTATGTCATCTAACCGTGACAACCTCATATACGCCACCCTTCTTGGATGGCTGCTCTGATATGGCATTCTAGACGCAGAAATGTGGTGCATTGAATTTTCACTTAAGGTCTCGAAGAGTTGCCATAACTCATTCTCGTCCTTGTGCATAAATGTTCCTCCACAAGAGGCGTCTACCATATTCCTATGCCTCTCGGTTAGTCCGTCATAGAAACTACGAACTAATTGCCACCTAGGGACTGCATGATGGGGACACTTCCTAAGCATTCCTTCAAACGTTCCCAACTCTCATAAAATTCCGCCATCAAGTTGAGCGAAACAGTAATGGCTCGTCGTATGCTGTTTGTTTTACCAATGGGATAATACTTTTTTAGGAATCCTTGTTGCATTTGGGTCCAGAGGTAATGGACCCTGCTACCAAAGAATTGAGCCACTGTTTGGCTCGATCCTTAAGTGAAAATGGGAACAAAATTAAGCGCACGACATCTTCATTCACATGTTGAAGTCTAACTGTGGAGCAAACCTCTAAAAATTCATCTAAGTGTTTGTATGGCTCCTCATTTAAATTCCCTAATAAATTGGTACAATTGGATGACACTAGTTTTGATCTCATAGTGTTGTGTCTGGACATTGGGGATATGGATACATGAGGCTGAAGTGTAGGTGGTGGGTGCGAAATGTTGGCTAAGGGGCACCTATGCGGGTTCATCCTGGTCAGCCATCCTACGTGCTTGTTTTATTCTTTTTACAAGTGCGTTCAATTTCAAGATTCAAAGGTAATACTCTTCGTTAAAAGACCTTCTATTGCATTCACTAACCAAACAACAAAAGGCTCACAAGCAACGCAGCAAATGTCAAAGAAAATGAACTAAATACAAAACCTAAGAAACAAATTTTAAGCACACAAAAAAAAACTAAACAAATCTAAAATCTAACGAAACTATACTAATGAAATTTCCCAAACAAAATGTTTAATCAAACAAATTATCAATGCAACCTAAAAGAATTAATACTAAGGACAAAAAAATAATCCTAGGAATAAAAGAAAAATCAAAGGTTAAGAGAATTTCACAATCGGGACGTGCAGGATCTTCAAGCTCACGACACGCTGAAGCGTTTTCCCAATTGCAATTTTCCTGTAAAACAAAAAGAAACACAAATGAAACTATTCCAATGAAAATAAAATAAAGCAAAAGAAAAAATGAATTACGCAAACAACCTAAAAAGAAAATAATTAACTAAAAATGCAAAAGGACAAAACTAAACGGCACAAATATAAACAATTCACCAAACAAATAATCAAAAGAAAGAAAATAATACAACAAAAAACACAAAAAAAAAACAAAGACTAAAATAAATCTAGATAAAAACTAATAACTACCCAAACACACAAAGTCAAAAGCACGTTGCTCCCCGGCAACGGCGCCAAATTTGTTAAACCGATCGTCACAGTCTAAAATTAAACCTAATACCGTAGTAGTAGCGGTAAGCAGGATCGAATCCACAGGGAGCAAGACTAACAACCTAACGTATTTTAAGTAGCGAAAATGAAATGACAATGGATTAATGAACTAAATAGACTAATGCAAAAAATGAAATAGTGCAATTAAAACTAATAAAGAGTTTATAATAAAAATGTTGCCGTTACGGTTTTGGTACACGAGACCGACTCACACAATTCTCCTCCACCCTTACGATCCCCTAAACCTACAAGGCAAGGTAAATCAATGAAATGGTTTCCCGACACTCTAGGTATAATCTATCCTGTCTCACCCGATCACTCAAGTTCGATTGGCTAAAGACTATCATTGAACGTCGATAAACGCTACAAGGCAATACCACTAGTGGTACGCGATCAACAAATACAATCTGTCAACACGTAATATCCAATCAACCAACTTCACAATAAACGCAAATAGTAGAAAATAAATTAAATCCAAACACAACTCAATTACCATCGATGCGAAGTAATGTAAGCAATATTCATCATTTAATTATTTAAACCAACGTTTATCATTCAGCAAGTTCCATGAAAACATTAAATCACAATGGACAAAAATATTCATCACAAGTTATGCCCAAATCATATTAAAGTATCGAAATCAATCATGAAACGAAAACAAATATAACCGAAGCACAATACTACCAAATGTCTATAATCGGGCTCACAACTAGTCGAGAGCTGATGAGGAGAGTCTGGAGTCAATCCCGATCTCGCCTATGCCGTAACGACAACCGGGAGCTTAGCGCTCATGATGGTGATGACGGAGGCCGAAGCGGTGGAAACGGAGCTGACCATGGCGGAGAGGAGGTAACCGACAGCGATATGGTGCGAAAAAGGGGCGAAAACGACCAACGGACAGCGGAATACGAACAGCCGCGGTTCGCCGGAAAACGTTAATTTTTTCGGCGGTCTCCGAAAAACGGTGGCGGAAATGGGATCCGAAGGTACGATGGAAAGCTCTGGTGATGGGGAGTTCAGATCAGGTCCGGGGAGGTGAGAAGTCGCCGGAAATGAGCAGGATCTGGCCTGGAAGATAGAGTCGCGGCGGTAAATCACGGATTCCGGCGGTTTTCGCGGCGGCTGAAGCTAGGGAAGTGTAGATCCGGTCGTGGGGAAGTGAGATCTACCCTGGGGAGCTGAAACGTCACCGGAAAATGGCCAAAAATGGCCGGGAAGACGAAGAGTCGCGGTGGAAGACGAAGCGTCGCGGCTGGTGGTTTCGGTGGTGGTTTGCCGTGGTGGTTTGCCGGGCTTGACGGGATGATGATCTGGGGTCGAGGAAGATGAAGCGTCGCCGGAGGTCGCCGGAATGGAAGATGAAGCGTCGCGGAATGGAAAATTTGTTAAACCGATCGTCACAGTCTAAAAAATTAAACCTAATACCGTTAGTAGCGGTAAGCAGGATCGAATCCACAGGGAGCAAGACTAACAACCTAACGTATTTTAAGTAGCGAAAATGAAATGACAATGGATATAATGAAACTAAATAGACTAAATGCAAATAATGAAATAGTGCAATTAAACTAATAAAGAGTTTAATTAAAAATGTTGCCGTTACGGTTTTGGTCGACACGACGGACCGACTCACACAATTCTCCTCCACCTCTACGATCCCTAAACTACAAGGCAAGGTAAATCAATGAAATGGTTTCCCGACACTCTAGGTATAATCTATCTGTCTCACCCGATCACTCAAGTTCGATTGGCTAAAGACTATCATTGAACGTCGATAAACGCTACAAGGCATACCACTAGTTGGTACGCGATCAACAAATACAATCTGTCAACACGTAATATCCAATCAACCAACTCACAAAAACGCAACAATAGTAGAAATTAAATTAAATCCAAACACAACTCAATTAACGATGCGAAGAATGTAAGCAATATTCATCATTTAATTATTTCAAACCAACGTTTATCATCAGCAAGTTCCATGAAAACATTTAATCACAAGGACAACAATATCATCCAAGTTATGCCCAAATCATATTAAGTATCGAAATCAATCATGAAACGAAAACAAATATAATCCGAAGCACAATACTACCAAATGTCCTATAATCGGGCTCATCCAACTAGTCGAGAGCTGATGAGGGAGTGCGTGGAGTCAATCCCGATCTCGCCTATGCCGTAACAGACACACCGGGAGCTTAGCCGCTCATGATGGGGATGACGGAGGCTGAAACAGTGGAAACGGAGTTGATCCTGGCGAAGAGGAGGTAACGACAGCGATATGATGCGAAGAAGGGCCGAAAACGACCAACGGACAGCCCGGAATACGAACAGCCGCGGTTCGCCGAAAACGTTAATTTTCCGGCGGGTCTCCGGAAAAACGGTGGCGGAAATGGGATCCGAAGGTACCGATGGAAAGCTCTGGTGATGGGGAGTTCAGATCAGGTCCGGGGAGGTGAGAAGTCGCCGGAAATGAGCAGGATCTGGCCTGGAAGATGAAGAGTCGCGGCGGCTAAATCACGGATTCGGCGGTTTTCCGCGGCGGCTGAAGCTAGGGAAGTGTAGATCGGCTGTGGGGAAGTGAGATCTACCCTTGGGGAGCTGAAACGTCACCGGAAAATGGCCAAAACTGGCCGGGAAGACGAAGAGTCGCGGTGGAAGACGAAGCGTCGCGGCGTGGTGGTTCTCGGTGGTGGTTTGCCGTGGTGGTTTGCCGTGGCTTTGACGGGATGATGATCTGGGGTCGAGGAAGATGAAGCGTCGCCGGAGGTCCGCGGAATGGAAGTGAAGCGTCGCGCGGAAAAGTGAAGTGAACAGTCCCCCCCCTGACGCGATCTGCAGTTTTTCTTTTATACCACATATTGCAAATTTCAGTTTAGTCCCTGCACAATTAAAAAGTGACAAATCAGCCCCTTAAACATGACATTTACCCCCTAAACAGCATAAATGAGACAAAATCACCTAATCCAAAACCACAACAATCATATCAAACATATATTTTCCAAATCATTCCAAACACGTTAAATTCATAAGAAAAAATTAGGAAGCGATTTTCGTGAATAAATTTATAAATTCTTTAATTGTCCAATATACTTCAATTTAATCACAAATGGGGTATTTTATCACCAAAATAGAGCACTTTCATGACTCTAACAACGAGATAACCCTGCTATTTGTCTAAACTCAGTATTGATTATACAAAAATGAAAACTCTCAAAAACTATTGCTCGATTTACCCATATCGAGATCCATATCGGTGGGTTGACAAAACTAGTGAAATGGGGTATCGGGCATATGCAACTTTCTACTCTTTTTGTCATTAGGTTTTCAATGAGATCGCCCCTATTGTTTGTCTAAACTCAGTATTGATTACACTCAAAAACTAGGGCTCAATTCACCCAAAATGGAGATCCATTGTTGGCAGCTGAAAAACTGAGTAAAACAGGGTATCGGGCCTTTACGGCTTTCTTCTCATTTTTTCATCAGGTTTTCAAAACGATCGGCACTGGTGTTTGCCTAAACTCAATATTGATTATACACAAATGAAAATGCTCAAAAACTAGTGCTCGATTCACCCACAATCAAGATCCATTATTGAAGGCTGAAAAATTGAGTAAAATAGGGCATCGTGTCTATGCGGCTTTCTGCTCGTTTTGTCATAAGGTTTTCAGTGAGATAAACTCTTCTGTTGGTCTAAAATAAGTATTGATTATGTGGCTTTCTGCACATTTTGTCATCAGGTTTTCAATGAGATCGATGCTACTATTTGTCTAAACTCGGTACTGATTATATGGAAAAGAAAACAATCAAAAACTAGTGCTCGATTCCACTGAAATGGAGATCCATTTTCGGTGGCTGAAAAACTGAGTAAAATGGGGTATCGAGCCTATGCGGCTTTCTACTCATTTTGTTATTAGATTTTTAATGAGATCGACCTTGCTATTTTTCTAAACTCAGTATTGATTATAGGAAAAGAAAACAATCAAAAACTAGTGGTCGATTCACCCAAAATGGAGATCCATTATTGGCGGTTGAAAATCTGAGTAAAATGGGGTATCGGGCCTATGCGGCTTTTTGCTCGTTTTGTCATCAGGGTTTCAATGAGATTGACCCTGCTATTTGTCTAAATTTGGTATTGATTATACAGAAAAGAAAACACTCAAAAACTAGTGATCGATTCACCCAAAATGGAGATCAATTATAAGCGGCTGAAAAACTGAGTAAAACGGGGTATCGGGCCTTTGTGGTTTTCTGCTCGTTTGTCATCTATTTTTTGACAAGATCAACCCTGCTATTTGTCTAAACTTAGTATTGATTATACAGAAATGAAAACGCTTAAAAACAAGTGCTTGATTCACCCACAATCGAGATCCATTATCAGTGGCTGAAAAACTGAGTAAAACAGGGTATCGGGTCTATGCGGTTTTCTGCTCATTTTGTCATCAGGATTTCGACAAGATCTACCCTGCTGTTTGTCTAAACTCAGCATTGATTATACACAAATGAAAACGCTCAAAAAATAGTGCTCGATTCACCCACAATCGAGATCCATTATTGGTGGCTGAAAAACTAAGTAAAACGGGGTATAGGGCTTATGTGGCTTTCTACTCGTTTTGTCATCATTTTTTCAACGAGATCAACCCTGCTATTTGTCTAAACTCAGTATTGATTATACAAAAATGAAAACTCTCAAAAACTATTGCTCGATTTACCCATAATCGAGATCCATTATCGGTGGCTGAAAAACTAAGTGAAATGGGGTATCGGGCATATGCAACTTTCTACTCTTTTTGTCATTAGGTTTTCAATGAGATCGCCCCTATTGTTTGTCTAAACTCAGTATTGATTACACTCAAAAACTAGGGCTCAATTCACCCAAAATGGAGATCCATTGTTGGCAGCTGAAAAACTGAGTAAAACAGGGTATCGGGCCTTTACGGCTTTCTTCTCATTTTTTCATCAGGTTTTCAAAAAGATCGGCACTGGTGTTTGCCTAAACTCAATATTGATTATACACAAATGAAAATGCTCAAAAACTAGTGCTCGATTCACCCACAATCAAGATCCATTATTGAAGGCTGAAAAATTGAGTAAAATAGGGCATCGTGTCTATACGGCTTTCTACTCGTTTTGTCATAAGGTTTTCAGTGAGATAAACTCTTCTGTTGGTCTAAAATAAGTATTGATTACACACAAATGATGGTGCCTAAAACCTAGTGCTTGATTCACCCACAATTGAGATCCATTATTGGTGGTGAAAAATTTGAGTAAAATGGGTTATCGGGCCTATGCGTCTTTCTGCTTGTTTTGTCATCAGATTTTTGACAAGATCGACCCTGCACTTTGCCCAAACTTAGTATTAAGTACAAAAAAAGAAAATGTTCAAAAACTAGTGTTCGATTCACCCACAATCGAGATCCATTATCGGTGGTTGAGAAGCTAAGTAAAACGGAGTGTCGGGCTTATGCGACTTTCTGCTCATTTTATCATCAGGTTTTCAACAAGATTGACCCTGCTCTCTATCTAAACTTAGTATTGATTATACAGAATTGAAAACGCTAAAAAGTCGATGCTCGATTCACCCACAATCGAGATCCATTGTCGGTGGCTGAAAAACTAAGTAAAACAAGGTATCGGGAATATACGGCTTTCTACTCGTTTTGTTATCAGGTTTTCAACGAGATCAACCCTATTTTTTTGTCTAAACTCAGTATTGATTATACAAAAAAGAAAACACTCAAAAACTAGTGCTTGATTCACTCATAATCGAGATGCATTATCGGTTGCTAAAAAATTAAGTAAAACGGGGTATCGCGCTTGTGCAGCTTTCTGCTTGTTTTGTCATCAAGTTTTCAATGAGATTGACCTTGTTGTTTGGCTAAACTTAGTATTGATTATACGGAAAAGAAAACGCTCAAGAACGCCCATGTCATAATCTTGTCCACTCCATTAAATGTCTCCATGTGCATATGTTTGACTAGCCTTTGTTCCCTCCACTTTAACTTGAAAATCTTGGCTCCAATTATTCAAACTACACCCAAATAAATGAATTGGGCCTATTGGATCAACAATTGAAGGGCTTGGACAAAAAGGGCTTAACTTGAGCTCATATTGCTTCATTCCTTCTCCTTGAGCTGAATTGACTATGGGTTTGAAATTTTCTTGCAATGTTACTTCAACTATGGCCGAATTGCTTCTAAAATCATGAATGGTTTTTCCCATTAACTTTGCTTGGCTCATATGAAGATTAATGGGCTGCCTTGAATGTGAATTCGCATCATTCTCCTTGAGTTGAAGAGGATCTATCCTCAAATCTTCAAGGTGGTGAAACCCGGTCCAAAATAAGATACAACCAACAAAGCACAATAACAAGTCGGTGAGAAGAAAAAGAAAACAAGATAAAAAAAAAAAAAAAAAAAAAAAAAAAAAAAAAAAAAAAAAAAAAACAACCTCCAAACTTCAAATCTCAAATGCTACTCCACAATAACTCCACAAATCGGCCACAAAACAATAACAAAAATGTAAAATTTGGCCAGCACCATAAATAACAAAAAACATACACAAACAAACTTCAAACAATCACAAAAGATAACACAATAGCCAATCGCAAGGCTTAAAGACAATGTCACCCGCCAAGAGTCCCAACTTAAAGGCTAAGCCACTGGTTTGGATCCACCACTAAGTTAGGCTAAGACTTGGGTAAAGGATAGTGGATTGGCTCTCTCAAGAGACCTCAAATTCACTCTCAACACCCCATTTTTTAAGTGCACTATGTCATAGTAATTTTACAAGTTAATTTTTTATTAAATTCATCGTCAAATTTCTTCTTTCTAAAAAAAAAAAAAAAAAAATCTTGTAACTGATGCAAAATCAATAGATCATAATTGATAAAGAACATCCTGAAAACAAAAGCTTTTTGTTAAAAGTTCATGTGAAAGTCCTTGGAAGTACTTTAATTTGTCACACAGCTTACGAGACTTATTTACCTTCTATTTTTTTTCTTTAAATCATGTATAAATAAATTAAAATTGTATCGGACAAATATATTGAATCATCTTTAAATTTATGAAAAGAATGAAATACAAATTTATTTATAAAATTTTAGTTCGAGAGTATACTAAAACAGGAAGTGCTAATAGAATATTTTCAGGTACAAGGTCCTATAACCTTCCCCTTTAATGATCTCATATTTCCCTTAAGCAATGTTACTGCTGAGGTGGCTCTTGGATTGCACTCCCAAGGAATCCAAGGGCTGACCATAGTTCAAGAGACCATGATCTTAGGGTTAGCTGCCCCCATTAAGGTTGCTGGGAATAAGGTAATAATTCCCTTTTACGTTAACATGGGGGAATTTATATTAATCTGAGTTGGTTTTTTTCCTTGAATAAATTAGTTCAAATCACATTAAGCTGATCTGAATGTTTGGTGATGCATAAGAGTGACAGAGAAATGGTCTAATTCGGTTCTTGGATGCAGAATTTCATATATATAATAATTTATTGGAGTCTAGTAAATAAAAAATATTAGTAATTACATGTCCAAGGCCCAGAACCAAGTAGGTTCTGTTAAGCATCAGCATATGTTTTAAATATACACAGAACATGTGTTGTTTGTTAATGAAACCACATGAATATTTTAATCTGTTTAAGTTACCTATACCACTATATTATTGTCTTGATTCCTGTTACTTAGTTTCTTTCTGCTCTAATCATCGGAGATCGATTCTTGTGGATATTAGTCGTGTGGAAAATCATGGATTTTGTGATATTATATATGAAAATACTAATGTAAGGAATCTGATGTTCTGTTCTTCATGGGGGAGATGGTGTGGATTTAGGATTTTCACTTGTTAAAGCTTTCAATTTGCCAATGTTTTTAGTCCGTGATGAGAAAATAAAAATTATGTCTTAGCCTAATGTTTTGAGTGAATAAAACAGTATTAATCACACACAAAACTTGTTACTTTTGAATATTATTACTTGCTCTACATGCTAATAAAATCTCTTAATATAATTTCTGTACACACTGAAGGAAACTTTTTAAGGAAGTCTATTAATGGAATTAGATTTTAGACAAAATTCTTTTTGTGTTTGTGTTTGTGTTTGTCGTTGGGGTAAGCCTGATATTCACTAGCTAGTTTACTGTCCAAAGATGTTAAATTCTTATGTTGTGTTAACTTTTGTTAATGATTATAAATCAATACTCATGTTAATTTCTACTGATATTATGATTCAGGGATGTTGATGTTGGATTTTGACACCAACTATTCACACGTGCAAAGTGCTAAGCGGACTTCAAAATTACACATGAAAATGAAATAAACAAAAGGGAGACAATTTTTAAAGTGGTTCGGATGCTCAAAACGAATCCTACATCCACTGTCTTTTTATTTATGAAAGGTTACAATTAGGTCGCATGTAGCAATCAGAGAGAATAGAAATACAAAGAGGGAGAGGGAGAGAGTTTTTATTATCAGAATTAGAATCCCAAAAAATAAAGAAGAGCTCTCTATTTATAGTAAGAGGTTTCTAGATAATGATTATGGGTCTGTCAGTGGGCAGGTGCCGTACAGTTCCTATTCTCATTGGCCGGTTGCACGGAAGATATCCTTAAATTGCGTAGGGCTTGGGCAAGTGGGTGACTCCCAGCCACTCACTCGCCAAACCTTTACCTTCTAAGCTGATGATAGCCTTACTTTTTCTGTCCTTGTGCGACATGGTAGTGCTTAGACAACATAATGCCTTCCTAAATTATGATTGATCCTTGCTGACGTAAGCCTATATCAGCCCTGATTTTTTAGGCATAACAGAAGCCCCCCAGTTCTTAAGGTTTAAGGCTTGAACTTTGAAAACTTCATGATTATGCTATGATTTGGCTCATCCCGAGGATTGCTTACTCGAGCTGCAGATGGAGGACGGCTGAAATAACACGAAGTTCATGATTTTACTTGACCAATGAATTGAGTGGAGGTCGCAACGTGGGCTTGGTGAACTTCACAAGCGACCTGAGATGATCATTCCCTAAGGGTTCAGTGACCAGGGGTCAGATCCTGCTCAGTGTTATACCAGCATGCTTCGAACTTTGCCCATCGCTCTCGACTTGAAAACACTTAGAAAATTCTTGTCGAAAATCGAAGGTCACTTCGTTTCAAGCTCGATACATGGAGAAGAGTGTTTCATTCGAACGACCTCTTTAGATGTTATCTGTTATGCTTGACAGCTAGCTTTGTCAATAAAGTAAGATTTATCTGACAAACGTGTCTTTGCACAATAAGTGTCAGTCATGAGTATTAAATGCAAGCCATGCTGAAACGACTTTCTCTTTTAAAGCATTAAATACGGATGAGGGCGCATTCAATGCGGTGAAGATAACCACGCCGAGTTTGGTTTCTCCAATGGAGGGAAACATCGATTGATCTTCACGAAGCGTGAAGGTTACTCTTCACGAGGATTGGCGACACATGGTCTCATCCAATGGCTAGGAATGCGTCCAGCCCAAACGTCGCTTGCAAAGGAAACCAAGCGTCGCCTTCTTCCCTATAAAAACCCAACCCCACTTCATGATTTTCACATAACTCAATTCCTCAGAGAGAAAAAACAGAGTTTTTTGCACTAACAAAACCAGTTCATCCTTCTCCCAGTTGATGCGCACTTGCCGCTATGACAGAACATTCATCCCTAGCAACCAAGAGGTAAGGAATACTTTTCCCCTTCTTCTTTTCATTCCTGTTAAAAACTCAATTTTTTCACAGCAATGGTGGATTTGAACAACTGGTAAATGTTTTATGATGCACATCCTTTGGTAGTGTTAAAAAAGGAACACTCTTAAAAATCGAAAACCTAGGGCACAGATCCTTGCGAACTTGTTCTCAAGGATGTTTAGGGGTTTTAGGGGCTAAGGAGGGAAAATTAGGGTTTTTCTTACTCTTTTGAGTCATCGTACGAAACACTGCATACGGAGATTGAGTCATCTCTTCATGTCACACCTTTTTAGACTTTTAGAGCAATGGACGCTTCAGAGATGAGAGTAGTTGCTGGAACCAGCTTGCAACCCCCAAGCACCTCAGCAAGTCCCGCACAAGCGGTGCTATCAACAACCACTACGGATGAGATTCAAAAGGCAGTAGATCAATTTGCAATCAACATAAACATCTACCAGCATAGGTTGCACACCACTTAGGACCCTCCAGTGGGAATGGCTGCAATCTCAGAGTCAATCTTCAAATGCGGGGTGACAATACATTTTCACCCTTTCATCAGATCGATCCTCAATCATTTCGAGGTCACGCCATTCCACCTTACGCCCAATACGTATATTACAGCGATTGATATGTATATCACATGCTGCGAACACGAGCTCAACGAGTTAACAACGTTGGAACTCGTATGCGCTTACTACTTGAAGAAAAGTAAGGACAAAGATTCCTTCTATCTCTTAAAGCGATCTACGATCGAGGGAGGGATATTTGGTTACCCCAGCAGCGCTGGGGCTTATGATACCAAATATTTCTTCTTCGAGTATGATGGTGTTTGTAAATTTAAGGTGCTGAGTAGGTTCTTCCCTTTTGTTTTCCAAACTGACTATGCTTTCCTTTCTCTTTTGGTAGTTAAGACTAATGGAACTTTTCTTTTTTGCAAAGAACAAGACGACCAGGTTGTTGGCTCTAGTAGATTTTAGTCGTATCGAGGGGTTTGGTCATTTATCCGATCAGAGTCACGACGCAAAACTGCTCGTGACCACTGCCAACCTGTGAAAGTATGGATTATTTAGCCCAGAGGCATCTTTAGAAGCTTCAACCCGTAAGTATCTTCGTATCCAGAAGAACTTTTAGCTTTGCACCAAAGATGACATTTTTTGCTAACACATTTTCATGGCGTGTAGCAACCATGCCACCAAGGGTTCTGAAGCCACCTACAAAGGTTGGGGGATTTATATTCCCTCGGGTCAACCTGATTGAGCTGGTCGAGGTGACCCCTAGTGTCACCCCCATGGGAGGGGTACAGATCGGTGCTACAAGGCAACCACCCACGAAGCGATGCACAGAAGCTCTTCGGCCTATGGCTACTCATGCCACGAAGCATAAAACTATGGGCCACAAGACCAAGAAAAGGAAGTAGCTGATCACCGAAGAGGAAACGGAGTCGGAGTCGGAGCCAAAAGGCTTTGGGGTGCTGCTAGAGAGAACTCAACCCTACCCCATCACTCACTTAGGAGTGCCCCCGATGGGCCCCTTGGGACTTTGGCAGCCCCCGAGAGCTCGTACAAGGGAATGGGAGCGACCACAGCGGCTTAAAAGAAAGCGAGCAAGCAACGAGTTGAGGATATACTTGCCCCCTCGGGGCCAAATCCATTCGTGCTGGATTCCTTAAGACAACTATCGGAACACTTACAGTTGGTAATGTACACCCTATTGGAATGCTAGCTTGCCACAGCCTTCGAGGAGTTTGTGGTTTCCCAACCTACTGACCTGGTGCCTATCATGCTCCAATTGCACAATCAAGTAAAACGGCCTATTCCCTTTTAGAACTTTCTTAACTCTTTATGATTTTGAGAAAAGGAAACTGACTTTTGTCTCTTTTCCCATACAGTCCCTGCTTGCCCTAACCGTGGCCTAGCAGAAGATCGATATGGACTCTACTAGCAATCTTCACGAGTTGAAGGAGGAGAATGCCAAGCTAAAGCAAAACCTCGCGACCATGGATGCAGAGGCCAAAACGACTCGTATCCAGGCAGATCAGTACCTAACAGAGAGAGACTCTATGCTTCAGGCTATGGACTTTTAGAAAGTCAAGCTCCAGAAAAGGTATGGGGACAATACAAAGCTCTAGTGGACGGTGGCAAGACTCACCAAGGAGTTCAGCGGAGAGAGAGATAGAGCTTAAGTGAGCACCAATCACGCGAAGGCGGCAGAAGAGAGTCGAGCTCAACTATGGCAGAACTCTGAGAAGCAGAAGAGGGCAATAGAAGCGAACTTCGAGCTATCTCAAGGTCGAGTTACTTCGTTGACCAAGCAGATGAAGCAACAAAACCTTGAGCTTGAGAGGACGGCTGCTCACTGGGCAATACAAGCCATTTACAGCTTGCGACCGAGGAACCCGGAAATGGACATCTCTGACCTTTCGGACGAATACCAGTCCATCCTTGTTTCCATGCTTCAAGCTGAAGAGGTTGAGCAGTACGAGGAACAAGAACCTCCTTCAGAAGATAATTAGCCTAGCATTCCCGAAGACCGAGCAGACAATCCGAAGGCTAACGATCATCCAGAGGATCAGGAGGTCACGCTTGGAGGGCCTAGAGATGAAGACCAATGATTGCCCTTTTTTATGTCTTTGTAATTCTCCCAGCTTTTTAGCTTTTGTAACTCCTTGTCGCTTTCTTGTACATATTTTTTTAATATATAAAAGGAACTCTTGATCACTTGCGATAGCACTTTTATAATTTAAGCAATTCGCAAGACAAATATGATTATCTGACCAATGAACTTGCAAAATGTTACAAAAAACAAGATTATTAACAAAAGACTTGAGATCACGACACAAGTTTTTCTTCAAGAAGAAACAGAACAATCTTATTCATAATAATTACAAAAAGGAAAATTTTACAAGTTCAAAGAAATAATCAAAGTTGTAAGCGAGTTCAGAATTACTGATAATAGGGGCGAAGATGTTCATCATTCCAAGCTCGCGACACTTCGAACCATTGAGCCTTTTAAGGTGGTACATCCCAGGTCGTATTACCTTTGCGATGTGGTATGGACCTTCCCTATTGGGTCCCAATACCCCCGTGCTCAGTTCCCTTATACTAAAAAAAACTCTTTCAGAACCAGGTCACCAACCTAAAAATCCTTTCTGTTGGGATTCATGCATTTTGGACATGGAAATGGAGAGAAAATGATGATCAAGATGATGGACATAAGGTAGAAAACAAACGATTGAAACATTAACTTATTAATGTAAGAAAATAATAGAAATTACCAACTCCTTTTGCTATTAAAAGCTTGATGTTGAAACTTGGACTCTAGATTCTTCAAAAGAGAATGAAGAAACTCAAAATGAAATCCATCCAAGCCAAAGATGAGAGAGAGCCGAGGGAGTGAGAGAGAAAATGAGAGAGTGCCTTTTGTTTTTAATTGTTGCAAATTGCATTAAAATGGTATAATACTTAATTTATATACCATGGGCACAAAGTGCAATTTTAAATTGTTTTGGGAAGGCCTCAAACAATTTAAAATTAACTTGAGAATAAACATTTATGTCAAGTCCTTGGTTTTATGGTTAACTCATAATTAGAGCAAATTTTAATTCCATTAAATATTCTAACCCTTTAGAATAAAACCAATGCACTTTTGCCCCCATCATTGAATCCAATTCAATAATAATATTTAATAAATCCTTATTATCCTTGGTTAGTGCTAGCTATCCATGGATAATCATTTCTCACCAATACATTAATTTGGATGCAACCGTTTACGTCCGAACATCATTAATCTGATTAATGATATGTATTACTCTCTCTCCTTGAGCTTGGTTTTATGTGTGACCATTTTGGTTCACTAGCCGTGGGCCCAATATCAGATTCTGATATGTTTCGTTATAACTCTTTATAATTGAAACTCCCACTGATTATGGTAGACATCTAGCAATTTTCCATAACCCCTAAACCACAATGAAGTGTAAACTCCAATAAACCTATTCTGATTGTATGTACCGTGTAGTCAAATCCCTCCGTTATCTAATCCTGATTAAGAATGGTTCATGGTATGTCAAAACTTTTAACTTAATCTTTAATCGAATTGTCAATCGATACAATGGAACTCGTCAACATGAAACTACTTTTCATCTGACATTCATTATACTCTGGCCAGAGATTTCCCTTTTCCAATGTTTATTGACATTCATCTGGGAATTCGAGATTGGACTATTTTGAGTTAACGGATCCCATCTTTACCATCACTTGTCCTCGCACATGAATAACATATGACCAAACCGACATATTACACAAGACATGACTAGTCTCGTGCTTATACACCATATGAAATATATGCATCCTATGTTGAATCCAACCATGATGTCTCAGGTCTAAGGATTAGTGATACACTAGCACGATCCTACGATGCATCATTGACCATATCCATGTGATGTTAGAAACGACCAAGTATAGCAGCGGAAACAAAAATCATAAACATCATGGATCGTTCCTTAGAACCAAGATCAGGGTACAAATTTAATAGTTTATACATTAAATACAAATATGCAGGAAATCAATTTAAAGTTAAGAAACCATACCCACGTTTGGAGGCTCCTCAACATTATTGCCAAATGGGTTTCGCTACCGATCCAAGGGTAGGATCGAACCACTGTTAGTCCACACGAAGATAACCCCAAGGAACTAAAGAAGGATTAGCTAGATCCTCTTTAGCCTTAAGAACCAAGAACAAAATCAAGCAAAAAGGAAAAACTGGCGTGGGAGAGAAAAGGGGGCTGGGGTGTTTTTTATCAAATGATTGAAATGAATTCATAATTAATTTCACAAAGTGTTGCACTTATATAGTGCACACTTTGCCCTATTCCATCATGGAATAAGCTTAGGCACCAACCCAAACAACCCTTATGTCCAAACTGTCCCATTTAAATATTTTAATTATTATTATTATTATTTCAATTAAATTCAATTAATATATATTTATCATATATTAATATTTAACAATAACAATAATTCATTTAAATATATGCGAACACATATTTAAATATAATTTCACTTATTTAATTTTATTAACAAATTAAATAAAGGCTACGACCTCAGCAAATTTAATTGCACTGTAAAATTATCAAAATACCTTTTTGCCTAAAAAGACGAAAACGCCCTTCTAATAAACTGGCTCTTAAATTATCTTCTATGTGTATGACTCATAGGCTCCTCATCATACCGGTAGTGTGTAGTATAGCGCTTAACACCAATTAATTGTCTCACTACACATAGACCAGGATTGCCCCTTAGCAAGGCATCACGGCCACTTGATATATTCGGATTTAGCGAAGCAGTTACCTGTCAATGATATGGTTACCGTACAATCCAATCCTTTCATCATCTGTAATCTCAATGAGACCAGGGCATAGAAATAGTGTCAAACTTGATTACTCTCGATATTATGTGTTCAGTTACTAGACCAATGACCTGAATTATAAACGGGATAGAGCAACAACTCAATCCCACTGTGGCAGTTTTAGTGTCATTGTCATTTACTGAATTGCACGGTGAGATAACTTTACCCATACTCGGGAGTGATGAATCCTCTGTCGATCCACCATAGTCTTGTTACACTCCTTGATGCAGCCAATCACTACCGTATTGACAGCTCTGAATAGAACTGTGTTGGGCTAGTGTCTAACTACACCAATCTGTGCACAAAGGGCTCCGATGATCTCAAGTCTAAGGATCACATGCACCACCATTCGCTAGAGGATTTGTTCCATAGACACTGGGGTTACCATCCATATGGAATCCTCTGGTGGGTCAGTCCAGTGAACTTGCCTACAGCAAGCACCCATGTGTTGCACCAGGTTGTCACCAAACAACCTTGACAAATGAGATCAGTCACTGCCTTTTGACAGAGTCGTTCAACACTATGATAGTCTTACCGTATTATCTGTGCCCTTACTTTAGAATAATACTAGGGCTACGGCCGTTTCTAGAGTGGCCACCATATGTGCTCATATGGTTCTTACTATCAAGATTTGAAACACTTGATACCCTCGTCACGATTTTGTCATTCTAAGGACATATATCAATACATACAATGATGATTTACGCGATATAGAATAAAATGTCTTTTATTGATCAATGAACATTATTACAAAGAGTCAATTCTACAATAATTGATTGGCTCTAGGGCACCTACTCTAACATGTGATTCATCGTAATCAATTGTATTCGATAAACAATTCACTAACCGTTTATCCATGCTAATGCCTTAGTGACTTACCTCTTATAATCACCCACACTAATACCATCACATGATATTCAATGGAGACATTCAATATGCCTACTATGCAATGTTACTGCCCAATTAACATTGCTTGCGTAGGGAATTCTTTGATGATTTGATCTTCTGAAGATCCGTGTCATCCAGATATTTCACATGCAATATTAAATATAATATAATATAAATGAAGCAGAAAATCAACATGTGAAATAAGAACACTTTCTTTTATTCATAATACATTTACAAGATATAATGTCCTGAAACCGACAACACGATTGGTTCCTAGGGCATACACTAACACTTTCTCTTAACCTTGGAGTCAAAGAATCTTTTTGCTTGCTGCTGGTAGAAAGCTATCTTTAACCAAGCTTTGTCACGGTGTTCTTCAACCAAGTCCAGACTTACACGCAAGAGTGCTTCATTGTCGGCCTCGTTAAAAAATTTCCTCCGAAGTGAACTAGTTCCTACTTCCACTAGAATCATCACCTCACAGCCATATGCTAGCAAGAAGGATAATTCTGAAGTAGAGGTTCTTAGAGTTGTCATATATGCCTATAAGACTTCTAGCAGGTCATCGGCCCAATTGCCCTTGGTTGCACCAAGCTGGGCCTTCAATGTGTGCTTAATAGTCTTGTTGATAGCTTCAACTTGACCATTGGTTTGCAACCTTGCTATTGAGGCAAACTTTTTATGAATCCCCAGTTTGTTGCAAAACTGCTTGAATTTCTTGTTGTCAAATTGTTTCCCATTATCAGAGATGATTGTATGAGGAATTCTGTAGCGGCACACTATATTCTTGAAGACAAAGTCTTTGAGCTTCTTGGTAGTGATCGCGACCAAAGGCTCAGCTTCGAACCACTTAGTAAAATAATCCACTATGACCACTGCATACTTGACGTCCCCTTTACCGGTTAGCATGGGCCCGATGAGATCAATTCCCCATATAGAGAATGCCCAAGGACTAGTCATTATCGTTACTTGATGGAAGGAGCTCATGGGACATTTGTGAACCTCTGTCACTTGTCACACTTCTTCACAAAGTTGAAGGCGTCCTCATAAAGTAGGGGCCAATAATATCCATGACGGATAATTTTATTAGTGAGAGATTGTGCGGCAATGTGATTACCGTAGATCACTTCATGTATCTCCCTCATGATGTAGTTTGCTTCATTATCAATTACACATCGAAGGAGGTGAATGTTAAACCCTTGCTTGTACAGCTAATTCCCAATTAGTGTGTAACAAGTAACTCTAGTTTGTAGGATTCTTGTCTCAGTTTTATCGTTGGGTAGAGTCTCATCCCAGAGATACTGAATAATTGGAGTCATCTAGGAAGTAGATTCGGTCGTAGCTATGGCTTGCTTAGGTGAGCTAATGCTAGGAACCTCGATGTACCAAACTGGAATGCTGTCCGAGATGTCGGAGTCCAGCGAGAAGGCTATTTTTGCCAAAGCATCCGTGACAAAGTTACTGTCTCTCAGAATTTAATTGATCATATAATGCTTGAAAGGCTCGAGCGCGGCCTTAGCTTTTCTCAGATAGCTGATCATATTTTCTTCTTTAGCTTGATATTCTCTCAGAATCTGATTAACAACCAGTTGAGAGTCGCTATAAATGTAGATTATTTCTTACCCCATTTCTCTTGTTAATTGTAGACCAGCAAACAGCGCTTCATATTTGGCCTCATTATTCGTAGCCTTGAATCCGAACCTGAGAATTCCATGAATTCGAGTCTCTTCGGGACTGAGTAGAAGACTAGCTCCGGCTCTTCTTCTGTTCAAAGACCCATCAGCATAAAGGCTCCAAGTCGATAAGTTTTAAATAGTTTCCTGGATAACTTCCCTGGATGTCTGTTTGGGTTCTCGATCTGGCTGATAAGAGAACTCCGAAATAAAATCAGCAACAGCCTACCCTTTGACTGTTGTCTTCAGTCTGTAATGTAGATCGATCTGGCTTAATTTCGTAGCCCATTTAGGTAACTTACTTGAAGTCTCTAGCTTCTGAAGAACTTATCTGAGTGGGTAGTTGATCAGAACATGGATGGTATGGGCATAGAAATAAGGTCGTAGCTTCCTAGAAGTGATCAACAGGGCATAGAGTAATTGTTCCATCTCTAGATACCATGTCTTGGCATCAAGAAGCCATTTGCTTGTATAATACACTGGCCACTGAACTCTGGCCTTTTCCCATATGAGAGCTATGCTGACCACATACTGGGAGACAGACAGGTAGAGAAATAAGATCTCTTTGGGAAGAGGCGGCTTTCCGAGATGATCTTTTATACTTTGGAAGGCTCACTCACATTCCGAAGTCCATTCAAACTTCTTGTTGGCCCTGGGTATATTAAAGAATGGCAAGCAACGATCTGTTGCTCTCGATATGAAACGACTGAGAGCCACTATCTTCCTATTCAAGCTCCGAACTTGCTTTCGATTTGCGGGACTTGTCATATCTAGGAGAGCTTGGATATTTTTGGGGTTGATCTCAATCCCCCGGTGGTTAATCATATACCCCAAGAATTTCCCAGAGGATACTCCGAATGAACACTTGAGAGGATTAAGCTTCATTTTATACCTTCGAAGTACGTCAAATATCTCAGTGAGATGTGCTATGTGATCTGAAGCGACATGTGACTTAACCAACATGTCATCGATATAGACTTGCATTGAATTCCTGATCTGCTCAAAAAACATACGGGTAACCAAACGCTGGTAAGTTGCCCTAACATTTTTCAGACCGAAGGGCATGACCTTATAATAGTACAGTCCCCGCTCTATGATGAACGAGGTATATTCCTCATCAAGCTCATACATCAGGATCTAATTATAACCCGAGTAGGCATCTATGAAGCTTAATAGCTCATGCCTAGAGGTGGCGTCAATAAGCTGATCGATTCTGGGCAAAGGGAAACTGTCCTTCAGACAGTATTTATTGAGGTCAAAGAAATCAACGCAAGTTTGCCACTTGCCATTGGGTTTCTTCACCAAAATCGGATTGGCAACCCAACTTGAGTAATAAGCTTCCCGAATGAACCCCGTTTGAGAGGAGGTTATCAACCTCAACTTTAAAGGTAGCATAACGCTCCCGATCCATGGCTCTTCTGTTCTGGCGAACTAGCTTGACTGCGCTGTCGATGTTAAGTGCATGACATATTATATTGGAGCTGATCCCAGCCATATCAGCATGAGTCATTGCAAAAACATCAATATTCTATCTGAGGAAGATCGTTAAATCTATAGCAAGCTGTGGGCTGAGATTACCTCCGATTTTCAATACTCACGCTGACTCATTCTGGTCGACAAATACTTTCGATAGAGACTCAATCGGCCCACTGTGGGAATACTCCTCCTAAACATGAGGATCTATGCAATCTTTCATTGGACCCGGCTATGGCTCGATCCTACTGATCGTCATTGCCTCCTCGGGAATGCCCACCAACATCATTTTCCCTTTGCATGCCATCTGCACTGCCCTTACATAGCAGTCGCGAGATTCACTCTAAGACCCTTTCATTTCCCCACACCCCGTCAGAATGGGAAACTTCATCTTCAGATGATAAATAGAGGTGACGACCTTTAAACTTCATAGTAGAGATCGTCCTAGAATGCCATTAAAAGCGGATGGACAGTCTACCACTAAGAGTTTCGTCATCTTGGTCGCTTCATTGGTCTCACCCAAAGTGACGATAAGTGTGATTGTTCCAAAGGAATCAGATGATCCCTAGTAAAACCATAGAGAGGGATAGAAGCAAGCTTCAGATCTGCCTCATCCAACTGTATCTCCTCAAAAGCTCGCTAAAATAAGATGTTCACAGCATTGCCATTATCCACCAACATCCTGTGGACTTCACACTGACCTATTTCAAGTGTGATGATGAGTGCATCCTCATGGGGATGATGCAATCGCACCGCGTCTTTCTCTGAAAATGTAATCTTTTCTTCTCTAAAAATGTAATCTTTTCTTCTCTGCAAACCTTAGTGGGTCACGACACCATGCTCATCACACTCACGGGGTCATGTCGAGCTTCCCAAGCATACCTTTCCTGGGAACCTCGAGAATTCCCCGCGAGGTGCGGTCCTCCAAAGATGATCCCCACGAAGTAGAGACCCTTACAACTATGGTGTTTCTTCTGTTGTTCCTCTTGATCCTTCTCCTAAATAGGAGTCGAACCATTAACATACTCCTTGAAATGCCCCTATTTGA
Source organism: Pistacia vera (assembly GCF_008641045.1). Classification (NCBI taxonomy): domain Eukaryota; kingdom Viridiplantae; phylum Streptophyta; class Magnoliopsida; order Sapindales; family Anacardiaceae; genus Pistacia; species Pistacia vera. Next base: position 409,655 of record NW_022195423.1, on the reverse strand, counting down.
TGAGGTCTTCAATTGCTTTCTTGAGAGCCTAACACTCATCAGTGGGGTGTCCATTATCCTGATGATAACGACAATATTTCTTGTTGTTTCTTATTGAATGGGGATTGTTCATGGGCGTCGGCTCTTTGGGTCGGCCTCTTCTGATTTGTCCAGAATAGCCGATACTAACGCGTTCAGAGGAGTATATTGATTCCTATCACAATCGCGATGAAGAACTTAGGCATAGGATTTCTTGGGCTCAAACCGCTGCTTCTTTCCCTTTCGTTGATCATCATTAGCCCATCTATGATCAACTCTTCTACTACCCTCCCCTGGTTAGGAACACTAGTCGAAAGACCGAGGTCGTGGTGATGGAGAACGGCCACGAAATTCTCAATTTGGAGGTACTTCTCCATAAGGTCATAGAAGCGAGTGAGGGAAATGTTATCCTTGGATTGCAACTTCTTCTACAGGTCAGTCTGCGGGCAGACTCCCACAATAATGAGAGTTCGAATGGATTCTTCAAGTGTGTTAGAAACCTTGTACGGCTCCCTGTGGAACCTATCAATGTAGGACTTGAGGGATTCATTCTTTTCCTGTCACATGTTGCTCAGATAGCTCAACGACATTAAGAACTTTCTATTCGCCTAGAAGTGTCTCAAGAATAACGAGCTCTTCTGCTGCCAACAGTTAATAGATCCTAGCAGAAGTGATCTAAACTAGTGCTTGGCATGGGCAGTCAGGGTCACTACCAAACAACAACATTTGACCAAGTTGGAAACTTGGTGAAGCTCCATGAGGTCGTTAAACTCATAGAGGTAAACTTGCAAATCAGAATTCCCATCAAATGTTTATCTATAAGGCATTCTAAACCTCGACGGGAGAGAAGCAGCTAACATTGTCGGAGAAAAGGGAGACACCTTAGCGACCTGCCCGCGCTTATTTTGCTGAGCTTTAAGTTGATCCAAATCTCATTGTAACTCCTCAATCTGAGGCAGCGCAGCTACTTGGGGATCACTTTCCACAACGTGGGTTTAACCCTCATGATTTTAGTTAAGGAAAAATCGCAAATGGGACTCTTCCTCGCCTCAATTGAAGGCAGCGACATATCTTGACACATGCTGACTGGAGCTGTATAAAGGCAATGAAAGGTTTGGGGAGTTAGCCCGACCTCCACAGTGGTCAGAACTGACTAGCGGTTGCTATGGGTGTCTTTGCCTTGCACTCTTGTGAGGGTGCCCATTCGATATGGCATGGACAGTTCATGACGCGACATGTCGCTAAATCGTAAAGCCACAAGTATTCTACCTGTTTCGTGATCAGTATTCGCTGGTCCCTTGGAGTCCTTCGGCCCATTATCTGCCACCCACTTTTCCTTGCCTTTTTATGTTGTAGTGCACGCGGCATGGGCCTTTGCCCGTTTTTGTACTTTAGCGTGACCTACAGGCCTTTTTTGGCGGTAGCACCGCCTTGTCAAACTCAGGTACTACGACCTAGTCCAAACGGTCTAACCTTCAGTTAACCGTTTAGAGAGTATTGTTGAACCTCTCCAGGTAATCCATCACAGTTGGGTCGAGCTGTGAGGTCGAAAGAATGTCTGCCGCGGTACTATGCTGAATCGGGGGCATTTCGATAGAAGCGTCATCCTATACCCGAGGGACCTCCTCATTGTTGGGGCTAGCTCGCTCGGTTTTGAAACCACGGGCCATTTGCTAGCGAACAGACTCGATTGATCAGAGATTCTTGATAAAGAGCGGATACTAAATCAGGCCCTCCTTCTAGCACCAAACTATTGATGCTGGATTTTGACACCAACTATGCGCACGTGCAAAGTGCTAAACGGACTTAGAAATTATGCGTGAACTGGAAAATGAAATAAACAAAAGGGAGATGATTTTCAAAATGGTTCGGATGGTCAAAACGAATCCTATGTCCACTGTCTTTTTATTTATGAAAGGTTACAATCAGGTCGCATGTAGCAATCGAAGAGAATAGAAATACAGAGAGGAAGAGAGTGAGAGTTTTTGTTATCAGAATTAGAATCCCAAAAAATATAGAGGAGCTATCTATTTATAGTAAGAGGTTTCTAGATAATGATTATGGGTCTGCTAGCAGACAGGTGCCGTATAGTTCCTACCTTACTTCTCATTGGTCGGTTGCACATAAGATATCCTTAAATCGCATAGGGCTTGGGCAAGTGGGTGACTCCCAGCCACTCACTCGCCAGGCCTTTACCTGCTAAGCTGATGGCAACCTTACTCATTTTATCCTTGGGCGACGTGGCAGCGCTTGGATGGTACAATGCCTTACTGAATTCTGATTGGTCCTTGCTGACGTAAGCCTACATCAGCCTTGATTTTTTAGGCATAACAAGGGAGATGTTTTTTACCTATTCTATGAAACGGAGAATTCGATTTCGATGCAAGGGGATATTGGACAAGGGAGCAACTAAACATAGCTCTAGATGAGGATTGGCATCTCTCACTCGGTCAAGTATGCCATTATTCTCCTGTACTAATATGATCATAAAAATGTATAATTCTTATAGAATGGTCAATTGATGTTGAAAAAGAGGAAAAAAAAGTGTTACGAACCGAGTAGAAGTTCAATGCTATACCAGTTTGATTTTCAACCACTCTGTTTTTGAAAACAGGGAATTTGGCTTTTGGCATGTAGTGCGCTTTTCAAACTATTGTATATTCTTTAGGTTGAAGGACCTCATTTAAGGGGGTAAGAAAACTATTGGACAAAGTGCACTGATTCTTCATTTGTTGCTTTCTTGCAGTGCGAAAGAGGAACTTCATCTTTATCGAGCAATTGACTTTCCTTTGAAATGGACACTGGACAGGGTTGTTTTTTTTTCCTATACCTTGTGCTGGGTTAACCTTTTTTTTTTTTTTTTTTTTTGGTAATCACTACCATTCTAGATACTTTGTGGTATCAGATTATTTGGAGTATTGGACTACCCAAGCCAACCAAATTATAGAGGAAGAATTGATAAGTTATAGTTAATAAATTGGGATTTATTTATTAACGGACATATTTTCTTCCATTTGAACTGATTTCAAATTTCTTTTAGTTGCTTTGATAGGTGCAATTGTTGTGGCTCGTTAGTAAAAAAACTTTTGATAACTAGAAACATAAATCCAAATTCAACCTTTTTTCCTATGTTATCACATCCATTTCCTTGAAATTTGTTTTGAATACTATTCGGTTCATGTATAAAATAGATGATATTATTGATCAGCTTCCAAAGGAAACAGTGATGGACGTTTTGTGTCGTATTAATGACTTTAGAAGGAAAAGGAAACACCTTTGCTCAAATTTTCCTTTTTTTGTTAATATGTTGTCATGTTAAATATATCAATTTGTGGGTATGATTCTTTGATTTGATTACAGTATTTTAATTATTTTGTGTTAATTTGTCATAAAATTGAAAATTTTCCAATTGACATTTGTGATGCAATTGAGATCGATCACGATGGATGGTGTTATTGGAGTTGTTCTTCTATGTACATATGAAATCTTTGACAATTATCAGTTTGTTATTGTTTAGATATCATCTCTGTTTCAACAACTTAAAATATGTTGTAATATAAATTTAATCATGTTATTGTTGTTTATAAAGCAGATAGGTATTAGTTTCTATGGTATCAAGGATCTTCTGGTTAATCATGAGAACATTTCAATTGTATTGGTGATGAGAATTCAGATGTATTGTTTTGATCAATTGAAAAGAGGTTCAATAGGTAATAAAAAGATTGATTCTTTGAGATCGTTAGATTCTTCTAATGGAACAAATAGAAATAGAATAGATCGATTCCTTAAATGTCTATTTACACATTCTTCAATGTATTAGTCATTCTTGAAACATGAAAGATATACGTACTTTCTTCCAAAAGAAAATATTAGAAATCATACAAGAACTATATGTTCTTTTTTCTTTGATAAAAGATCAAAGCTTCATCTGGTTCGAATTATATGAATATACATATTTATAATATATATACTCACAAATCATACAATCCAATATCATAAAAGGAAATAAGGTTATGATTGCTAACATAATACAATTTTTAAGATAAGTATCATTAAATAAAACTGCAAATGAAATACAATTCTGACTATTGATTAACCTTAATTTAGAGGTTAATCATAAGTGTAAAACTAAAGAGGTGTGCTATCGATTTTGTTTTATATTATATTAAATAAAATAAAAAAATTTAGTGAAACAAAGAGATTGCCGGTGGAAAAGAAAATATGAGAAAAAAAGCTGATTTATAATTAATGAGAGAGATTATTATTTTATTTTATTTTTTACTTTTTTACCATTAATGAGGTGAGATAATATATTTATGTAACTTAATATCATGAATATTAGAAAATATTATTTTCACTCACTCTTTATCTTGACCATCTATTTTGGTTTAATCTAATAACATAAATTTGTGTTTAAATCTGTATTAAAACATAGGTGTTGCAAAATCTTCCTATATATATAGTAATTATTTTTAATTAAATTCTCCCAAATAATTAGATTGAAATATATCAATTATTATTAAATAATTTTTAATTCTAAAAAAACACATAATTTACAACATTTGAATTATTTTCAAATGATTCGGTTACTACCATTCGATCCACTGACATTCACTCTACAAAACCCTTCTTACCCCAGCTCCTGGTAACTCGTTGAACGTCGACTGAGAAAATAAAGTATATTTTGGATATTAACGGAAGAGTTAATGACTTTTTCCCACCCAAAAATGACATAATGACATTTCCCACCCACAGACTTTTAAAATACCATTTTAGTGCCCAAAGCAATAATTCCATTAACAGATTCCGTTAAAAATAGTGATACTCACTGTAAAGACAAAAATACCCTTGAATGTCTAAATTTAAAATTTTTTTATTATTATATGTGAAGTCAATATAGCCAATTACCTATTTACCATACTCCAATATCCCCAACAATGTGTAAAAATTAGATGACAAATTTGTCCCTAATGTTTGTAATGAATAAGTGTCTGAGAATGTGAAATTTTGAGACATGTGCAATTACCATTTTGTCCCTACAAGTGTTGCAAACTAAGCTAAAATTATATTACATTGATTCTGTCAATTTTAACCCAATAACAATCCAGATTGCAGAATCACAATGAATTTTACTCAATAGAAAGCAAACGAAATTTGGGATTTCATACAAACAGGGACAGATCTAGCCCCTAGCCTACCCTCAGATTTTTTAAAAAAATTACTAATATACCCACTCTCATATTTAAAAAAAAAGAGAACTATTATACATATATTTAGGCCCATAAAAAACTTGCTATTAATATATATATTCCAAGCCCATATTATATTAAAAGTTAAAACTTTCTCCACTCTTTTTCTCAACTGTTCCACCTGTTTTTTATGATTTTATCCCCAAAATTCTTTACTCTCTTATTCTCTTTTTCTCTTTCTCATGCTATTCGCCCTTAAAACTTTTGAAGACTGAAATTGTTGAAGCTTTCATTAATCAAGGTGCCACAATTAGCTTTGTTTTCTGTTTTATCAGTTTTATGTATGTGTATTGCTCATTTTAATTTAGTTTATTTTAGGGTTGAATTATGCTTTTTTTTTTTTTTTTTTTTTAGGTTTTTTATTTAAATTTTAAGGTATAAGACATGGATCTTCTAAGTTTATTTTGTGTTTTGTGTCTAAGAATGAACCTGCTTTCCCAAATTAAAACATTAACTATATTTTAAAGAATGTTATTCTTCACCCTTCATCCACCACTTTCCTACATTTCAAATGTCACCGATTAGTTACTCAAAATTATTAAAGAAATTTGAGTTATTATCTATGTTTATATCAAGAAAATTCTCTTTTTTTTATTAATTCATATTGAAAGTCAATGCAACATTGACTTGATTTAAGTTTTGGTTGATTTTAGCTTAGGCTAGGTCTGATCAAAGTCATGAAAACTTATATTATAATCTTTGGAAGCCAAAAATGAAAAATAAAATAAGGTTTTGCTCAATATTTACTTAACACATTTACTCAAAATTTAGTTTCTCATAGATTTATTCAAGTAGAAAAGTATTGTGTTATTACATTATTTTCTCTCAGGTTCTTAATATTGTATTATTTTTTTTGCTTAAGGTTTGATATTTTTTAAAGTTTTCACTAGTTGTTTGGCAAACAATGGCAGAGCCGCGGAGGTCTCCCTTGGGCAAAAATCTTGAATGGCCACTGCATACAAATCTCTTCAATAATGCACAGTTAAAACCAACAGATTAAAAAAGGGTAGCATGACAAAAAGTTGGCGGAAAAACATCATTGACATTGTCAGAATTTTGATTCAATATACATAGAGCAAAATGTGATTAGTAATATATACATAGAGAAAAATACATTGAATACGAGTTGTATTGGGTAACCAAGATGGTAAAACTGCTGCTTTCTGGAATAATGCTGCTTCTTGTTATGCACAAAGTTGACGATCTCCAAGATGTGCTATGACCTGAAACAAGATTTTACAATAACCTTCAGCCAAATTAAGAACTAATTAATTCAATACAACAACTAAAAAAGACAGGCAAAAGAAATAGCAACTAATCAATATGACACTGATAGGAACCTTCCATTAGTCAACCAAACCAATGCAATAATAACAACCAACAGCCAAGAAAACAAGCAAAAAGATGGAGCTCTATTGATATTCAGCAAACAACCAATAATGATGAACAAATTAGCTAGGAAATAGTTAAACACAACAACCAAAAGCAGAACAAAAACAATGCCTACAACCAGTCTGCTCTCTAAAGACCTCCAAAGTTTCACACAAACGTCTATCTTTTTTAACAGCAGAAGGAGAAAAAAAGGGTAAACAAAAATACATCCCTGCTTTGATCATCAAAAGTTCAAGACGAAACGGCAACATCAACTAACGTCTCAGTATATAAACAGAGTTGGACCACAGCCCCAAATCAAATAGCAAATTCCATAAAATATATGTCAATCCATCATTTAAAGGATGCACAGACTCACAACATCAAACCAATCGGCTACGAGACCAGGGGTTATATAGAGTACAGGTATTAATTAAAAAATTTGTTTTTAATTTCTTTAATAAGCAAAAGTTATTATTTGAAGGGGAAAGGCCTCACCGTTACAAGTAAGAAATTGGGGACTTTAGAGGTACATATTGGGCCTGGCTTTTAGGCCCATGATTGAACGATTGAGTGCGAAACTCACACAAATTAGGCGGAGCGTTCAACGAACACACATCACCTCGTTTCCATCGAGGACAACTTCTCCCTTCAAATTTCAACTTCTCCACCTTCACATTTCTGTTTTAGCTTTAATTTTCTTAAAGATTTCAGCTTCAACTCTCAAAATGGATGCCTCAATCAACACTCTCTGCAAATCCGTCACCAATCCTCCCGTAAGTACTCTCCCTCCCTCTGCTTTACTTGGTTTTAATTTAATTTTCCCACAATGTAGTTAAATAACTTGATACATATCTTATTTTTGTAAAAAAGGTGTTATTGTTTGGGAGGAGTACTGGAATTAGGAGCTCCCAATGCAGCTTTATGGCGGGAAGTAGTAGGATCAAGTTTCCTAGGCAAACAGCTCAGCCTGCTAAATTTCGAGTTAGGCAAATACAGAGAAGAGGCGGAGCTCTGAGTGCTGTGTGTGGTGGTAAAATTCTGATAGCTAATAGAGGAGAGATTGCTGTGAGAGTTATTCGGACGGCTCATGAAATGGGGATTCCTTGTGTTGCCGTTTACTCTACTATTGATAAGGAAGCACTTCATGTCAAGTTGGCTGATGAAGCTGTTTGTATCGGCGAAGCTCCCAGTAACCAATCGTACGTTTGACTGCCCCTTTTTTGGATTCTTGTTTATAGGTCATGATCGTGGTCGTGGTTGTGGCATAATTTATATGTTGGATTGTATTTCTGTAGGTATTTGTTGATTCCGAATGTGCTTTCTGCTGCAATTAGTCGAGGGTGCACAATGCTGCACCCTGGATACGGGTTTCTTGCTGAGAATGCGGTGTTTGTTGAAATGTGCAGAGAGCATGGAATCAATTTTATTGGCCCAAATGTAAGTTACTTCAAACCAGGGGGTTGTGCTATAGGAGATGGGATGAGTCCTTCTTAAAAGGACCTTGCCTTTTTTTTTTTTTTACTGAATATGTTGTTGAATTCTGGTTATATTTTGGTAGCCTGACAGTATCCGAGTTATGGGTGACAAATCAACTGCAAGGGAGACGATGAAGAATGCAGGTGTTCCTACCGTACCAGGAAGTGATGGACTGTTGCAGGTTTCACGTTTGGCAATTAATTTCTGTATTATGATCTTAAAACCTTCACAGAAGTAGAGATAAGGGCAATTTTGCTAATGTTTTGTTCAATTTGTTGTGGTAATTGTTGATACAGAGCACGGAGGAAGCAGTCAAGCTTGCCCATGAAATTGGATTTCCTGTGATGATCAAGGTTAACGATGCACCATTCGTATCTTGTTCTGTGATAATTAGAGCTATAGTGCCTTGTTCTGCCTATAAGAAAAAGTTATACCAATTACCTTCTGTCTATTACCTCAAAATGGTTTTCAGAAATTTCTAAAATTTTATTCTTCACTGATTCTCTATTTTGCTTAGTATTTATTATTTTTGTAATTATTGTTTATTATTTCTATTAGAAAACAAACCATATTGATAGTTTTATGTAAATTCTCATGAAAGATTTGAGTAAAGTGTGTATTTTGAGACTTGAGATTGTTAAATTTGTTCCTAGAACTTACATACAGTTAAATGAAGCACAAGAATTGAAATTTTATAAACTACATTGATCTGAAAAAATTTCTATGGCTTTTAGGCAACAGCAGGTGGTGGAGGACGTGGAATGCGTCTTGCTAAAGAACCTGAAGAATTTGTGAAGTTGCTTCAGGTATGGCCCTTAAGGTGAATTTTCCCATGGGGTTATTCAAGGAATGTATCCATTTAAAATTTCAGTTTGTCATAATTTTGAGTTTGATTTTCCTGGGTTTCTTTTCAGTAGAATTTCATAAAACTTTTTGCAGAACAAGTTCTCAATTCACTGATAGTATTATATTATTGCACAAATAAATGTATGTTTTTCCTAGTCTGTATTGTTTATAGAACTGATGGCCAACATCTTTTGTGTTAAGTCTTATACTGACAATTTAAGACATGTTTGTTCAATATGCTGGATCTTTCAATGTTTTGGTTGTCTAATAGAAAGATTAAATGTTAAAAATGATGAAAATTGAATATCAATTTTTTTTAATTAAATAAGTATTTAGGAGGGTTCTGTAGTGTTGAAGCATTGTTCTGGATCTGAAACAATGTATAATCCTTTGTTACACCAAATTAAGTCATCAAACAAATTTGGAAGTGAAATGAATTCTTGGTTGGTCTTTATGCCTCTTTCTCTCTCTATCTATTTAACATTATTTGCTGCATCTGGTCATCATTTTATAGTATTTCTTGCGTTTTTGTTTTCTGAAATTCATTTTTCTACCGTTATTTGCTTTCATTTGGTAGTCTCTAAATTGATGTTGCTAAGGAACTTGATATACTTCTTCAACACTATATGATTTGTCAAAGTTCCGATGTCATAACATTTTTCTTGCTTCATCTTGTTTCATTGGTTGTTTCGGTCACATTTTATTTCAATCATTCAGTGCTGAATAGATAATATGCTTAAATTTTATTATCTTTGTTTACTTTACCAAAAATTAAAATATAGATACTCTATTCATTGTCTAAGTGAAGTTTCCTATAACTTGAGTTTGTTTGTTTTCTTATTTCACAGCAAGCTAAGAGTGAGGCCGCTGCAGCATTTGGAAATGATGGAGTTTATTTGGAAAAGTACATCCAAAATCCAAGGCATATTGAATTCCAGGTTTAATTACCGTGTGTGGTCTTTTATCTTTTTATATGAAATGCATATCAGTATGCATTGACATTTGAGGTGGAATTTGGAATTTTTCCTGCTGCCTACTTATTTGAAGAAGGAAACCAACGAGAGTTGCTCTCTTGAAGTGCTGTAAGTATGGTGGTGTGGACTTTAGGTTGAAGGTCCAACTCTAAGAATTAGGATCCTACTGGTGCTTAGAATATGCATATAAAAAAGAAAAAGAAATTGTAGTCCTATCAATAAATAGTAAATAAGGAAGAAGATGAAAATGAAAATGAAATGCAAAGTCTATAGCTTCTTTATGGGTGGGATTGTACGATTATGATTTATTCTGAAATATGCTTTTAAGCAAATGAGTACATCCGTAAGAGCAGCATTTTTATTGGTGAAAGAAGCAAAATGAAGTAAGATTAAGTTATCAATCTGTTAAAGTTCCTTCAGAAGTGGCCTACATTATATTTAATTTTGCCTAGGGAAAGATCACTAAGTAGGTCAGTGCAGCACTACTAAATTTTGAGTTGAATTGGTGCAGTGATCTGAAAACCTGAACAAGTGTTTGTTAATGGAAATTGGAAAATAAATAAATCATGTAATGTACAAATCGTACCGATTGATATGGTATTGGGTAATATTCTTTTGTACCTCTTATTTCTAATTGCATGATGCAGTTCTTTTTAAGTAACGCTAGTGTCCTGTGGCTTTACAGGTTCTTGCAGATAAATATGGTAATGTTGTCCACTTTGGTGAACGTGACTGCAGCATCCAGGTAATGTCTATAATCACATCCCTGATAATTTCCCAAACCTCACAGTTTGTGGAACAAATTTTTTTGAGGGGTTACTGGACTTATGAGTTTGTTAAGGTAGTCTGACATTCGCTAATCGCATATGCAGAGGCGTAACCAAAAGCTGCTGGAAGAAGCACCCTCTCCTGCATTAACCCCTGAGTTGCGAAAAGCCATGGGTGATGCAGCTGTTGCAGCAGCAGCATCCATAGGTTACATTGGTGTTGGAACAGTTGAGTTTCTGTTGGATGAAAGAGGCTCCTTCTACTTCATGGAAATGAACACTCGTATCCAGGTTAATCTTTGATTAAGGATATGATATAAGTTGATTTATTTGTAAAGCTGTATGCATATGGTAACTAATACGGCATACTAAATGGAAAGTTTGTTTTTGGGAAAAACTCAGGTTGAGCATCCTGTGACCGAAATGATTTCCTCTGTTGACTTGATTGAAGAACAAATTCGTGTAGCCATGGGAGAAAAACTCCGCTACAAACAGGTATCATGAAAGGGATAGTTGAGACATATGTCCTCACCCTAAAAACCGGTCTGTTTAATGCTTTGTTGGGCTCTGACCTGCAGGAAGATATTGTGCTCAGAGGACATTCAATTGAATGTCGTATCAATGCAGAAGATCCTTTCAAAGGATTCCGACCTGGACCAGGTATGTTCGTTATAAGCTTGTCTGTAGTGTTTACGTTCATGTGAAAATTAACTCTTGTAACTGGCTCCTCTTATGCCAACATTCTCTCTTTCTATAGTGATGATTCATTATACCTGATTAGTTAACAATGGGATTAGGTGATGGAATGAATATCTATTTCATTAATACAAATTAGCACGCAGTTTATGCCGAATGACTTTTATGTTGATAGGGCCTTGGAATTAATTCCCTTTACAAGTTTTGTCTGTTTTAATAAGTATATGTGCCATTGAAATTCCATGTGCCAGTTTTTTTCTGTTTTATTAGGTTATGTACCATTAGATATTTCTCCGTTTTTTTGGCTCTTTGCTCTTGGAACCATTGTCATAATATATCAATTTAATTCTACCGCCAACAAGATTTTCAGAAAATCAAGATTTAGTATAAAAAGTAAATAGAAATGAAATATGTTGGGATATTTCTTTTTTTCACTTCCTTATATACTCATATACTCATATATTGTTATTTTCTTGTTTTCTTGAACACCAGGGAGAATAACTGCATACTTGCCATCTGGTGGCCCATTTGTCAGAATGGATAGCCATGTTTATCCTGATTATGTGGTTCCACCAAGCTATGATTCCCTACTTGGAAAGGTTTATCATAGTCTTTCTACTTGTTTTTCTTTTTTCTGGTGGTTAGGTGCATGTATGAGTAGTTTATGTCATCTATTTTTACACATAAGTGTGGGTTGAGTTAAATAATTTGTTTGGCCTCTCCTTGTTTAATAATTTTCTGTAATTAGGTTATTGAATGATACTTTGTTCTTAGATTCAACACCCTAACTGCTAATTTGATCCTCTGAAGTTACCATGCTAGATTTTTGAGTGCTCATCTAACTGAAGTTTAAGATTTGACATGGGTCTTCTTATTAAATGTGCAAATTTATCTTATTGTAGCTTATTGTGTGGGCTCCAACAAGGGAAAAGGCAATTGAGCGCATGAAAAGGGCTCTTAATGACACCACCATTACAGGTAAGTCTGTATACTTTTAAAAGTTAAGAGTTTTATGTGCTTTGCATATAAATAAAAAGAAAGCTTCAATTACAAAATGCAGTTCTTGTCCATGCTGCCTGTCATGCTAGCAAAAGCAAGGGGTTTCAGCCGGTGTTACCTTAAATGGTTCCTATCCTCTCATGCTAGCCTTTTGTTTGTTGGCTACATTATGATTGGGCATATTTGCTTCCTTGTGAATACCCTTGAATCCTTTGGTTTGCATATAGAGGGAAAAAAAAAAAAAATTTTTAAGGACAAAGTGCAGTTCTCTTTACTCTTGTGATAATATCTTATTGGGTAGTTGCTACAGCTAATATCCAACAAGATTTGCTATGAGCCATTTTGTTCAACCCTCCCCCCATAAAAAAAAGAAGACAATTCATAGTTATTTTCCTGTAACATGAATTGTACCTAATAAGAGTAAAATGTATCTCCAGTACATTTGGTCCATCAAAATTTTGTTTCATTCCATAAGATCTCTTATATATCCTAAGCAATTTCTCTTTTCTTTTTCCAATTATTTATTCAGGTGTTCCAACAACCATTGAATACCATAAACTTATCCTTGATGTTGAGGTAAGAAAGTGTCATCTGTATGTTTAATGCACATCTTCTAGTAAAGTAAAGATACCATGTGATTTGGCTTGAAGTTTTTGGCTTTATCGAAATTACCGTATTTTGCTCTTGTTCACAGGACTTCAAAAATGGCATAGTGGACACTGCTTTCATTCCAAAGCATGAGGAGGAGTTACAAGCGGTAAGATAACTAATCTACCCTTACCTTCTCTGTTTCAAGTATATTATAATTAATGTTATTTAGGAATAAGAGAAATAAGTAAAGTCAGCTGTATATTTAGTGATCATCAGATCTGATTGATTCTTAAATGTTCCTTTAACCTCTATACCCCAGGTTACATGTTTATTTGCCAGGAATTTCTTTGGAAACATGGAATCATTTCACCAGTGTCTTTTTCAATCCTTAATTCATGAATTTCCTCATGCTAAGAAATCAATATAAATTATATTATATAAGAAGGTTGTTAGTAAATTGGATATTGTCATGGTTGGATGCTTACCAACAACCTTAATGGCTAGTCTATTAAGTGATGTTGGTTACTCACTCTTTTTAGCCCAAGAGCCAACCCATTTTTATCTGATGTGGGATCCTAATAATGTACATTGTTACAATTGTCATTCCAGCAAGAGGATTATCAGAATCCTGAGGAATAGTCTTCTATGTGCCTATAAGTTGAAACTAACAAAAGATGGATTTTGTTTGACTTATTCGGTATTTTTGTAATATACTGTATATTCTCCTACTCCTCTATCCCTCATGCAAAACAATATAAATTTATTTATTCTGATCTTTTGGATTTGCATGCAGCCCCAGGAAATTGTTCCAGCAACACATGCAAAAGAATTGGCTAGTGCAACTGCTTAGATCAATCTCTTCTGAAATTGCAACCATACACAGTACTTGTCATCCCAATTAGAAGAAGACCATTTGTCTAGGCAAAATTTACCTCCCATCATTTAACCCCATCTTCTTGGGCTGTATTGTATTGTATTGTAAACCTGCATGCAGCACACAATGCGTAGGAATATTTTTTATTAGTCATGAGTGCTGATTTAATTTCACAATCAGAGTCAAGTGATGAATAAGGTGACTGCAATTACTAAAAGAGTGAAGCCTCAGGTGATTTATAATGTTAAGTTTTTTGTTATGTTGATGTAATTGTAATGTTGATAAGAATTCTGATGAATTTTCTTGGGCAATCAATCAGTCTAGTGTTGAGAAATTTTAGCTCCATCTAAATTCCAGTATTTGTTTTCTTTCTGCAGTTTATTTCTAACTAAATGAATTCAAGAAATGAACATTTACAATCAATTTTTGAACGTGCAGATGCATTGGTGGCACAAATAAGCTATATTACTAATTGGTAATTGACCCTTGATGTTAGGTTTAACTAATAAAAGTATATGTTATGTTTAAATTTTAAAATAGACAAATTTCTGTTAATATTCAGCGAAAAGGCCTGTATGAACTATGAAGTTTACAGAAATTAAATAAGTGATACACGATGAATGAAGTACTATATTAATATACATAATATATAGAATTAAATGACAATAATCCTTGTGAAGTTTTATTAAATAACAAAAAGCCTCTGAGGGGATCGATGCATTAACTCTTTTAACTTTTATATGTATGCATAATTGTGATTAGATAAACACTAAAAATTTTATTTCAAATGGGGAGTGGCACATCAGTTCGGGATTGTTAACTAGGTTTTGATGCATTAACGCTAAAATAGTAAAATGTTACATTTAAATAAGGACTTTCCGATGCGTTATTCCTTGAATAAGATGTGTTCATACAAGTTCTATGGTTTTAACTACAGTACAATTGTTTAATGTAAAGTTGATGCATATAAGTCAATATTATGCCCTTTTCTTTTTGTCCCCAACTACTACTAGACACCCAAACTATTTGAGTAACTTACAAAGCTTATAAATATGTTCAATAATGTTACGGACATCAGTATTTTTACACCGAAATCTTGTACCGGCTTATGTGTCCCGTGATTCACACCAGGCTGTTCACTTACATGGACTCTCATTCATATTATATGGACAGGGGTCCATTTACTACAGACGGGTGTCCCCATTTAAAGGACGCCCATTCATCAGTAAAATAGAATAATTTTTTTATTATAAAAATTAGGGACGACCGTTCATAGGTTAAGGACGGTCGTTCATCAATTATGGACGATCATCCCTTAATTTTGGACAGACATCTACAAATAAGGGACGTCTGTCTACAACTTAACTGATGAGCCAGCTGTGCAGCTTCTTCTGGAGATGCATCTTTAAGCAATCCATCCAAACCCAATTTCTGCAACTGATCTTTGTATTTGTCAAATTTGGGATGGCCCACTCTCTAAATCAAAGCCCCAGGACCTCCTGGGATGGCCCACTCTCTAAATCAATCTTGCTCCCAATTGCATGGTACCAGCAAAGCTTTGCTTGCTCAAACTGTTGTTGCCCAAGCGCCAGAAGACCTTCATAGAAGTCTGGTTTCATCTTCAGAGCTTCTTCATACCTGATTCCTGCCTTAATGTACTCATTGTTTGCCCACTCGTAGGCAGTGTTAACCAGAACAAGTATGGATTCTCGCGTACCATCTTCAAAGCTTTGCTGGTACCATGCAATTGGGAGCAAAATTGATTTAGAGAGTGGGCCATCCCAGGAGGTCCTGGAGCTTTATAACAAGGCTGAGGACAGCATGGAGAAGGGCATGCAGATGTGGGAGGAGATGGAGGAGCAGCGTCTCAATGGCCTATCCAAATTTGACAAATACAAAGATCAGTTGCAGAAGTTGGGTTTGGATGGATTGCTTAAAGATGCATCTCCAGAAGAAGCTGCAGAGCTGGCTCATAAGTTGTCGACCGGCGTCCAAAGTTTTTTTTAATTTTTATATTTACATTATGGACGGACATCCTTATTTGCGGATGCTTATCCAAAATTAAGGGACGGCCGTCCATAACTAATGGACGACCGTCTCTAAATATTTTTTAATTTTTTAAAAAGAGAATTGTTAATGGACGGGCATCCATTAAAATATGAACGTCTGTCCAATATTTAGAGACAGTCGTCCATAACCTATGAACGACTGTTCCTAATTTTTATAAAAAAAAAATTATTCCATTTTACTGATAGACGGGCATCCTTTAAATGGGGACACCCGTCTATAGTAAATGGACCTCTGTCCATATAATATGGACGGGAGTCCATATAAGTGAACGGTCATCCATATTTGATGAACGGCCGTTCACCAGAAAAAAATTTAATAACGTGAAATGTATCTGGTTTGCTGGTGTGAATCATGGAACACATAGGCCGATACAAGATTTCGGTGTAAAAATATCGGTGTCCGTAGCATTATTGTTTGTACAATTAGCTGCAAGACTGTTTTATATACGTGATGGTTGCTCTATCATTAGTTGTTTTCTATTGATTGGTACTTCAATTTTGATATTAATTTCATCGAATTTCCCCAGGCTAATTACTAATCCTCACGCATTTTGAAACATACGAATACTCTAATTTTATATATATTTTGTGTTGCTTTTGTACCTTATTTATTGCTCGTTCAATAAACCTAAGCCAAGTAGAAACTAGAACGTTGATGGCTAATTCGATGAAACTAATACCATACGTTGTATATTTATATACTTAACAAAAATAATAATATTGCAGACACCGAAGTTTTACAATGAAATTTTGCTTTGAACGACGTGTCACATGAGTAGACGCAATCACGTAACACATTAACAAATATTCCGTGAATGAACGATCGTCCATCAAATATAGACGAGCCTTCATGATTATTTGACAGTCGTTCATTTTAAATTGATTGTTGTCCATACAAAAAAAACAATGGACTCCATCCATATCATATGGACGGGAGTCTATTTACTATGAACGGACGTTCACCTAAAATTGACACCCATCCATGTAGAGAATCAAGTCAATGTAATGGAATTAAAGGCTGAAGATATTGAAGATCTGAATATTGAGATATGCAGCAACGGTAATGACTGAAATCATAGCAACAGATTTGGTGAACTCTCAACAACAAATCAGGAGCCTAACAAATGAGGAAGATTCGATCCTACATTTCTGTTATAAGATTGTATAGCTGTAATCTTTTAATTTTAATTATTCACGTAAATGTAGGCATCCATTGTAATCGCTCTTTTCTATATAGTTGTACAGTTTATATCATACTCAATGAAAAACAGAGGAATCAGTTCTCGCATACTCTCCTTTTCAATTCTTTTGTAGTCCATGGTTTAAATTAAAAAAAAAATAAACAAAAATAATGAACGCCCGTCCATAATAAATGGACCAGTATCCCTATTAAAAAAAAAAAAAAAAAAAACAAAAGCTTAATGCACTGTCACCAACTGAAACAAAAATCTTTTCTCTTTTACCTCTAATGGTTTATCACCAATCATTAAGTGCATCAATATTAAGGTCTTCTTTTGATGATTCCTTGAATGACCCTTTTTTGGCTTTTCATTCCTTCTTAACTTCATGTGGCTTCTACCCCGAGAAAATCAAAGAAGCGTGGTGGAACGGTGTCAAAATGGCTGTCTACCGATGATGAAGCTTCACTAATTGAAACTTGAGGTGTAGATGTCATGGAAAGGTTGTATGTTGATTTTAGAAATAACACACAGATCACCAACCAACTTATATATCACTGTCTTAGGCACAGCAGGATTGCTATGTCATTTACTTGACCAGTATGAATCTCTCCTTGCAACTCTCTCGCTAGGTTCCAGAGTATTGTGAATGCTTTCCTCGGGATAATTATCAGTGCTGGAAGCATAGATTGGCTCAAAAATCAATCCCTAGTAGGAAATGATGTACGACCTCGAGCTAAAAAGGTATAAACTCTATTCTCACTCTTCGAACTCGGCCTTTTCACAAAATTTTCGAATGCACCTTCAGCAGGCTCTTTCAACCTATAGCTTGGTTCAACTACATTATCAACTTTAGATAACTGCGGAAACATTCTCAAGCACAATTGCTTACAAAGACCATTTGCAATCACTGCAAAACATAGAAAAGTATATGTTACTTTCAATTACAAGACAAAAGTTTCTAAAAAATCCTTTACTTAAAACTTTTTAGGAAACAGTGTGGCTTTCCTATGCTTTTCAATCATGAAAAATGAATCAGGAAGTAAACATACAATTTTTTTTTCTAATAGGGACGCCCGCGTCCATAATTTTGTTTTAAAATTTTTTTGATTTAAATTATGGACAGGAGTTCATTTAAATTGAACGGCCGTCCAATAATCATGGATGTTCATCCATGTTTGATGGACGATCGTTTATTCGCAGAATATTTGTCAATGTACTACATGGTTGCATCTATTTAGGTGACACGTCATTCGGTGCAAAATTTCAGTGTAAAACTTCTGTGTCCATAACATTATTATAACAAAAATGCTTGTTGGATCAACTGATCGGGATAAAATAGAGATATATTTGACTTTTTATAAGGTGATCCATGTATACAAAGACATATTTATCCTTGTTAAATTAAAAGTAAAAAAATGATTGAATAGTGAGAGAGAGAATGATTTCAAATTTCATTTAATTCTCTCTCTCATCGTTAAGTCTGAAAATCAAATTCCAATGACATATTTTTAAAACATTGGATTTGTTATTTGATTTCTTACCAAGAACAAATCCAATATTTTAATTTAATTATATGATAGTTATTATACATACACTTGACTCATGCCAAATTCAATTTCAAACAATATCTTCATTGTTGCCGAAAATTGCTTCTAATATCGCATTTTGCTCTCTGGATTCCATAGTTCTCTTCCAAATCGAACAATGAATAATGCTTTCCTTCCAACACGAAAATTAACACTTATTAATAAATAAAACCGTATCAAATGAAATATGAACACTTGGATTACAATGGTTGGCTTAATCGAATTTTAAGTTGGCTATACATAGATAAAAAAAAATCTCTTGTACAAAATCTATGAACATTCTCTGAATAGAGATCAATAAATATATGAACACTTGAATAATGCAGTGGCGGAGCAACGCATAGCTCGTAGCCCACCATTCATTGCCTAGATAACTTTTGACTATCTATGCAAAAGGATGTGTCACATTCTCTATAGAGATCAATAAATATATTAATATTTTCGTTCATTTTTAAAATTAATATAATCTAATTTTATTAAACAAATACAAAGAAAATGACTTTTATCATAATGACATGGCATACTCATTCTATACAAGACTTTATACACATAATATTGTATATATAGATATATATAATCATGAATTTTTTATCCAACACAACATTAAGATCAATATACAAAAAAAAAATATATATATATTATCCAGCTTTCTCTTTTTATCCATACAACATTTAGATCAATATACATAAAATATTTTTTATCCAGTTCTATCTATTTTATCCAAACAACATTTTTTGTCCAATGGCTATTTTATTACAATATGAACTAGCATATTCATTTGTTGGCAAAAATGAGATAAAAGGGTGTGCCTTTGTATGAAAATGTGTTGTAAACAATTCTTACACTTACAATAAGGGATTACACTTAGGGGGCGTTTAGTTTAGGGAATGTTGGATTACTGGGAATGTTGGATTACTGGAATCTTGTATTACCTTGAAGATTATTGGGAATCTTTAAAAAAATATGTTTCGTTAGTTGGAATGAATTGGTAGATATGTTATATTAATATGTTTGGTTAGGAGGAATAAATTGGTGGGTATGTTATTTAGATTACTAAATTGCCCTCTTTTTAAATATTAATATAATATTATTTTTATTATTAATTTTTAAATAATTTTTTAACCCCCAATATTTCAAAATTAGCTAAAACACCCCCGCTTATATAAAACTTTAATTTATAACAAACTCGCCCCCACTACCCTGCCGCCACTGCAAACCACCGTCGGAAGTCGCCAGAAGTCACCGTGAGCAGTCCATCGTGACTGAAAGGCCCCGATATGGCCATTTTTAGCAATATTGATGGCTGAAAAGGACGGCCAGACCCATCAATTTGGCCGGAAATGGCCAGAATAGATCTTGCCATTTTTGGCCAAATCTGCTCCCGGTCACGATGGGCTGCTCACGACGACTCCTGGTGACTTCCGGCAACTTCTCATGGAGGCCGACAGTGGTTTGGCTAGCGGCAGCAGGTGGGTGGGGGTGGTGGCTTAGGTAAGTTGAAATTTGTTTTGATTTCAAGGGTAATTTTGTCTCAAAAGTTAATTAATTGGGGTGAAATGGTAAAAGCAAGATTCATGTAAATAAATTTAAAAATAAGGGTATTATTGTCCTAAAATTTTATTAATAAATGATAGAATTGTAACAAAAAAAAAAAAAAAAAAAAAAGATTACCCAAATAATCTTACAATACCTAATAAAATCAGTACTCAATTACCTTCATATTACATAGTACCACTATTATTTTTGAATATAATCGATCTTAATTCCTTCACAACCAAATATGGTAATCAAATAATATAGGTCGTATTCCCACCCCGTAAATCCCATATACCCCCACCAAATGTCCCTACGCGTGTTGTAGGATGTTGATAAGACAGAAAAGAGCATGTAATTGCAATAAGGATTACACTTGCAACTTTGGGAGATTTGGGAGATAAAACAGGTACTTTATATTTTTTTTTTAAAGTAATTTAATTATTCACATAAATTAATTCCACTTTTCAACCTCTATTCTTAGAAACATTGAAGTATAATTATTTATCTCTCATCCTTTCGTATGTCAACGTGTAAATTATTTCCTTAAAAAAAAAAAGTAGGGTTTAGGAGCCGAAAATAATTTTATTTTTACTACTAGGTAAATTTAATTTACCTTCCAAAAAAGTTTTGATCCGGATCATTGATCCAATTGCACTACTCTTTTTCAAATTATCATATCTTTCATCTGTTAAAATCTAACTCCCCAAATTCTTTTGCTCCTATTCCCAAAATTTATAAACTCAACGTAACTATGCATGCAACATCGACTGTTCGATTCTCGGCCTCCTTTATGATCAGGCTATGCACTCTATCAACGGTGACAATCCTCCGTCTTCACTCTCGAGCTCAAATCAGAATTTTTTTTGTTTGATTTGGAGGAACTGTTCTCGATCGCATTTGCTCAAAACTAATTTACTTCTCTCAACTCTCTCTATCAAAGTTAAAACAAAAATAACCATATATAGATTGAATTTCAGATTTGAGATGTCTCCATTCGTCTAATATTATTTATTTTAGAACCCTATCTCTAGACATATTTATTTTCCTTGAAACACTTGAAATTGAGGCAAGTTCAGTTTTAGATAGTGTCATCCAACCTTTGTCAAAAACAAGCCCTTTCTTTGAATCTTCAACTACCATACCACAAACCATCAATCCAAGTGCACACCATCCCTCAACTAACAAAAGATCCTTTGAAATTCCCCAACCTATAACTTTTTCAACATGTAATCAATGTTGAGAGCAAAAGTCATATCGCCCATACAATCCGACAATTAACAACCACCATAGAACCCACCCACCTCCCATTTCAGCCATCAAAATAAATTCAAATACTGGAGTCAAACAATTATATGACCAAATACTACAATCCTACAAACACCAGCTTCACCTCACAGGACTTCATGCAAACACTTTCATTCTTCCTTCAGTATTAAAGCTTGTTCCCACTCTCACTTCCACCTCCACTTTGGCCTGCAACTTCATTGCTTAGCCTCACAATCAGGCTCTGATTCTGACCAAGTTACTTCTAATTCTCTCATCACAATGTAGTCAAAGTATTCGAAAATTGAATCAGCGTACTTGGTGTTTGATAAAATGCCTCACGAGACATTATCTCTTGGAATTCCATCATAAATTGTTTTACCCAAAGTGGGTATTATACTTTATCATTGAAATGCTTAAGCAAATGTACTTGTGTGGTTTTGTTCCAAAACCGAACTCATTGCGGGCGTTTTAATCGCTTGGTGCCAAAGTGAGACTTGACTGTGGGAAGGCACTTCATGCTCTTGTTATATTCATGGACTAATTGAAGAGTCTGTTTTTTTGTCAACTGCTTTTTTAGACTTGTATTCCAAGTGTGGTATTAATGACTGCGTTCGAGTGTTTGATCAAGCGGAAATTAAAAATGAGGTCTCTTGGACCTGCCATGATCCTGGATGTATTGATAATCAAAACTATGGTATGGGGATTGACTGCTTTAGAGCAATGCAGAGAGAAGGGGTTACCTAACAGAGTAACATTACTTGTTGCCTTACTAACTTGTACTGAATTGGATTTTTATGAGTATGGGAAAGCCATTCATGGGTATGCTTATCGTCATGGCTTTGACTGGAATCATCGTTTGTCGTCTGCTCTTAGCATAGTATTGTGAATGCGCGAGGCATTGCTTCCTGCCAGGATTATATTCGAAAGATCAGAAGTTAAAGATGTTGTTATGTGGAGTTCAATTATTGCAGGCTACTCAAGAATTGAGGATTGTGATGAAGCTATGAAGCTTTTTAGGCGATGAGAGTGAGGACATGAGCCAAACTCAGTTACTTTATTGCAATGA
Organism: Pistacia vera; assembly: GCF_008641045.1. NCBI lineage: Eukaryota > Viridiplantae > Streptophyta > Magnoliopsida > Sapindales > Anacardiaceae > Pistacia > Pistacia vera. The sequence goes on along the minus strand of NW_022195423.1, from coordinate 387,087 downwards.
TTTCTGCTTGCACCAGTCATCTTCCTGAGCCATGGACTTGGAATCCATTGCTATTTCGAAACGCATTACATTCTGATGTTTTTATAGGGAATGCACTAATAAATATGTATTCAAAGTGCGGTAGTCTTGAGGCTTCGCATCTAATCTTCATGAAATGGCTTGCAAAGATTGCGTGTCATGGAGCACATTAATCAACAGTTATGGCCTTCATGGTTGTGGTGAAGAAGCTTTGCAGCTCTTTGCACAAGATGCTAAGAGAGGGATAGAGCCGGATGCCATTACACTGCTCTCCATTTTATCAGCTTGCAACCATTCTGGCCTTTACGAGGAGGGGACAAGTATATTCAATAATATCTAAAACATTCCAGAATATCATTAACTTCGGAACATTATCTTGCTATGTTGTCTTCTGGGGAAGTCAGGGAAGATTAAAGATGCTTGTGAGGTTGTGAGGACGATGCCAATGAAACCGAGTACAAAACTTTTAAGCTCTTTTTTCAAGCTTGTAAGATTCATGGAGATTGGTTGTTGCAGAAATGCTTGCACATCAACTTATAGAGTCAGACCTGAGAATGCTGCCAACACACTTTGTTAAGTATGATTTTATGCTGAATGTTGTAACTGGGTTGGTGTAGAAGAGGTGAGAGTGTCATGAGAGTAAAGGGATTAAATAAATGTTACGATTCAGCGAATTGACTAAGACAATTGAGTATTCATAGCACCCCAAATTTTGCTGGCAACTTAATATTTATATTGTGCCTCCACTCCCCTGATTCATAATATCAACTGTTAAATCAATTAATTTCGCTATACAACCAATCTAATGTTTATAACAAGTTGATATTGTTATTGATCAGTTGAACAATAGATATCACCCCATTAATTTTTTAAATGATAAGAATTGATAGAATACAAAACCGATAATGGGCTGATTCACAACATATCAGGTTTCAGGTCTAATTTATTGAATAGCATGATCAAGAGAATTAATAAAAATTTAAAAATAATACTACACATACATCATTTCCATACAATATTTCTCATACAATATAACGTGGCAAGATTGTTAGGTAAAGTTTAATTTTAACTTTAAATTAGCCATCATTATTGCCACCTAATGTTGATAAATGTTGTATGAAAATGATGTATATATAGTATTACTTATTGGTTGGTGCAGTTAGCAGACATAAAAGTGATAACTTTTGGGGTATTTTACAGTGTCTTTTGAGTAAAATCTCTTTTACAAAATTATATGAAACGCAAGTACTTTATCAAATTTATTCTTATTTTAGAAAGCACTTCAAAGCTTATTTCCTTCTAATAGTTGTTTTCAAAAACTTCCCCAAGTGAAAAAATGAATTAGTTCCCTGATATTTGAACTTACTTTAGTTTTTAGTGTTTTAATACATGATCATTAATAATAAAGAGATTAAGATTTGTTTTTCAATATTATGTTTTATGATTATCCATCTTAACCTTGATAACAAATTTAGTTACAGATCTTCAAAGGAGAAATTTTGATCCTTAAAAATACTCCAAAAAAACAGGACAGTATTATCATCCCGTTTTAAAAAGGCATTGTGTGTTATATACGAAGTCTCCTCAAACAGTTCAGACTTGAGAAGATTAAAGGTAAACCTGAATTTTCATGTAAATTCCTAGTAATGTACATTGTACATTATTTGGGGTTTTTATATTAGATTTCATCCTTAATGCGTACAATTCTTTCACAGCCTACTCAGACCCCAATCCTACACTTTAAGTCTATTAAGACTAACCATAAACTTCATAACCACATTCATCTGCTGGATTATTACATGAACGAACATATGTTATGGCAACAATGTGCAGATACCCTGAATCTTCTGTGCTATCGAGATATGTCACAATGTACAAATCTTTAAATTGATTTGACTCAATAAGAAAAGAACAAGGCAGGTGGGCTTATACGATGCAGTCTCCGCTGCAGACAGCTCCAGCCATATTGTCTATTTGTTAGAGTATTTCAGACACGATTGTATATATAACCAATCAATCATGGACTGAGTATATGTTAGACACACTGATGTAGAACCTCATGTTGATTGGATGCATGTACATCTATCGTAGAGAGGTTTTTTTCGTAGTTAACTTGCCTCAACAGTGCTATTTCCATATACCAGAACATTATTGGCCAGCATGGATGCTGATGTTCCACTTGCACGGGAAAAAGAACCAAACTTCATTGTCACTGAAACTAACTTTAATAAAACAAACAATATCTGTGCACAGATATTTTCCAAAGAACTAACAAGAAGTTCCAGCACAAATTAACGCATTTTATTAAGCGCATAGCTACTGAAAGGTTCATCTGTCCAAAAATATTCATATTCAAAACAAATGGAAGCAGAAGCTTAACTCTTTCAGTATCAGCCCAGCATGCATTACTGCTCACAGCCATTCATGAAATTGCAATCGACATCCAAGTCTTCACACTCCTGTATGTCTCGAATATAGCATGGTCCATTGTTGAAATAAAGCAAAACAATATCAGGGTGACATCTACTGAAGCTGAATAGGTCTCCAACTGCAAGGGAATAATTCTAACTTTTACTGGCCGAGTAAAACTGACCAGGTCATTACAGCAATTAAAAGTCCCAACTATATTTACATTGCTGCTTTGACAGCAAAAAATTTAAAAAAAAAAAAAAAAAATAGAAATCAATTTGTAAGCAGTAGTATTCCTACATCACCAAAATCTTTTATGCCACTTGTTACAGGAGCATTTACATACTGTTAACTAGTTTGTTTATCTCCTCACTTAGCATGGCATAGACGACAAATCAGCATCCCCACTATACTACACTGTTATCTTCATTTCTCAAAGTTACTATACTAGAATTTCTGAGTTGCAATTTTTTAACTGTCTTATTCTATCAATTCATAATATATACAAATTAGTCAAACAAATCAAGCAATAAGAAGTTTGTCCCCCAATAACAATGCCTACCAAATTCATTATCATATGAGATTCGCATTAACCCACACAATTTCAGCTTTTTTCATACTTTGGGCATAAGAGTAATAATATATTTGGAAGATTTAAACTGATAATGATTCTTTATAATCTTAATGATTACTATTATTAGTAAAAGGGTATTGACTTGATACCTTTTCTTATTTAGTGCCAAGGCAAAGAAGACTAAGACGTACATGTTCCAGGTCAGTTTTTAGCAGAAACCAAACAGGTTTCCAAAACCACAAAAGAACATCCTGGCATTTTTTCACGAAGCTAGTAAACCAAAGTAAACCAATCGGTAATGCAATTGGTATTGAAGTTGACACAACAACTAACAACTAATGAGCTGTTCTTTCAGTTAAATAATGAAGCACTTGACAGAAAAGCAACTGGAACAGGAGATAGAGGATTTCCATTTCAAGTCAAATAATCCTAAGAGCCATCTACAACACTTTTAAATAACAAGACAAAGATACCATGATACCTCGTACAAAAGAGATGAAACCCATAAGATGATTGGTAGTTTCAAGATGGTGAGGTGATAAAAACTGACTAGCACGACTTTTGAAGACACAAATCTAAAGGACCAAATATTGAATATTCAGAAATTTTCCCATATTCCATGCTCTTCTCTACATAGCGTTCCTATGTATCTGTACCAATTGAGACGGACACTGTCCCACAATTCCATGCTCTTTCTCTACATAGCATTCCTATTGAGAGTGCAATTTTCCAATTATAACAGTCCATGTCAAAATTCTCAATGAAACATATAGTATAATGAAATTATATTCGAACTTGGGGCTTTTAAGGCTAACAACATAAGACCAAATTTCTCACACTCCAGGGGCATTCTATGACCATGATCTCCAAACATCAATCACAAAATTTAACACAAACCATGGTTGCTATCACTCAGACATGACTTGACAGAACATTACATAACAGATGCAGATAACTTCACAGAACTCGGCTCACAACCAATATAAACCATGTAGTCAAATGATTCACACCGCAACTTCACAAGAACATTTGTGTATTTATTTACAAACTACTGTTTCACATCTCAATACAAAACAAAGACAAGGTATTAAATTACCTTATTACGTTTGAAGATGAAGCTTTATTTTGTCACTTGAAGCAGCGCAGTATTTGCTGATGGCAGTACATGATTCGTGCTTTCTTAAGAATTTCAGCAACAACCCAATTCTACGCTTGCTCAATGGCCTAGAAGGATCCCACTGAACCTGCAAAACCCCAAGATGATAACACCATTAGAACTCAATCAAGTTCAGCAACAGAATGAATAACAAATATGATGAGATTAATACTCACTCGTCACCAATGTTGCATTATTGTTGCTCATCGTGAGCCATGAACTTGGAAGTCCGCTTGACATAACGTTTATACTTCTTTGGTGAAACAGTCTGTCCACCGCCACCACTACTGACTTTTGCATCTTGTTGGAAACAACCATTCCCACCACTGACTTCTTTTGTAAACACTTAAAATCTCCCAAACCTAAGTCAGATCTTATGGTTGTTGATATTAGGGATTTTAGTTTGCACCAAGAAAAGAATAATAAAATCTACTTCCTGATAAACATAGAGACACTAATCCACACTATATCTAGTCACAAATTAATTAAAATAAAGAATTTGCTGGAACAATTAAAAAACGTGATTCGTGAACGATAGATAATAACTTTATAAAAGAGATTACCGTTAGCGGCAGCCGAGGCTGGTGACACGGCTGAAGCAGGTGAACGACGTAGTTTAAGAAACAAAACGAAAATTACTGTGTGGTGGAAGACGACAGCTCCTCTTGGTTGGAAGAAGGAGGTTCAGAGACTGTTCCAATAGGGCCAGCGTGTGAGGAACCTTGTAGCCTAAAACCTTTAATTTCTGTCAAGGAAAAACGAAAACCCCAACCCAGTCATCGTTTTTAAACCTTTTTACACGGTAAGACTATAATACCCCTCAATATCTTTATTATTATATTATTGAGATTATTCCATCTGCAGTTTTAAGTTTAATCAATTTAAAAAAAAGAAAAAATTGTAAACTTAATTCAAAATTGCTTTGATTTTCTAACGGATAATGTTAAATGTAAAAAAAAAAAAAAAAAAAAGATTTTTAAATTGTTATTGTATATATATGACAAAAGTGACCTTTTTTTTCAATATAATTATTAAATTTATTTAAAGTTTTGATAAATATTTAAAAACAATAATTTATTAACGTAAATTATAATTTTAAAAAGAAATAAAATTTAAAAATAGAGAGCCGACCTATGTCATTGGACTGCTGTTGGTGAGTGTCATACACACAGTCGGCATAAAAACCAAAAAAAAAAATATCCCCCTCAAATTACCAAAAATTATTTGAAAATATTTCATTTTATAAAATTAATTTTGTTGTTACCTTTATACACAACAACTAACTAAACCGATTGATTTTGATGGAATCAAATTGGATGCATGCATAATTAATTAAAATCAACAAAGAGAAACAAATAAATGACATAAACAATTTTAAAGTGATTCTACAAGTTCAAACTTAAGTCTTATTTTTTGTTATCTTAATACTTTGAGTATAAAAATAAGCTTAATCTCGTTAAAATTGTTAACCTTTTGGAATGAATTTTTTTAGGGTATTTATACATAAATTTGATAACTGTTTATAGAGAGGTTATAGAGATTATAGCTCAATCATTTGAAGTTAATCCAACAAGATTAACTCAATCACGTTAAATCAAAATTACATGATGATTTGTGAGGTAATTATCCATTTAACTCACCATAACAAACTTAGTTCGCTGCTTCACTTTCTCAAAACTATCACTGATTTCGAGCTTATGGTAAACTCTCGCGCAACAAATTTTATAACACCATTAAAACTCGAGAAATTATTGGTAACTCTGTTGAACTTTAGAGTTTAGAAACTACAACGGGGACCACGTCCCATTAATTTGAGTCATCAAGTTAACAAAAAGGTAAATATTAGAAGGAAGTGGCAAAATTTGAAATAGAAGCAAAGGATAGGGAGAAAATTAGAAAAATGAAATTAAAAAAAATGCTCCCAACCCGTTATCCACTTCCCTCTGGAATTCTTAGTTACAGTCCAAACACGTCCCTTTAGGTTAGCTCTAAACTCCAGCTATTCTCCTCCAACACTTATAGTTGCTTCTTTTAGCTTTTGCATGTTTCCTTACTTGCTTTAAGTTTATGGTTGTCATGAACCATCTCTTAATTTCTTAACTGATTTTGATTCAAGAATGTTGGTTTCGTTTTTCTGCTTACTGTATCAGCAACTTACTTCTTGAGGGCTTGAAAAATGTGGGGTTGCTATTTACATGTTCTCAATGAGCACTTCATTGGTCTTATGTCAAAATTTTATCTTTATTAACTCAAACCACTGTAGAAACTTTCTTTACATGCACAATTCCTCCTGTTCTTCGATTCGATGGAGTGCTAAGAAACAAAGATTTTGTGGGTTTATCCCAAATGCTAAAAACAATAATAACCATTCCAAGAGAAATAAAAGTTGGTGGCAAAGGTTCTTTTTTGATGATGATGGAAATTGGCTTGGTTTGAAAGATAATGATATGTTTGAAGAGGAGGCTGATGTTTCTAGTGATGAGGAGTTATCAGAGAGTGAGAAGTTTGAGGCGTGGAAGAGGCGGGCGGAGGCGATAATCGAGTTGAGGGAAGCTCAAGAAGATATGAGGAATGAAGAGAGTAGGAGGTGGGAGGATTGGATTGTGGATGATCATGGAAATGGTGCTGATGAATCTTGGAATCAAGATTTGGGTAATGGGGTTTGGCAAGGGAAGGACGAAGCGCGTTTGGATCCCAGTGAGTTGTTTCCTGAAAGGGGGTTGGTTGAGTCTGTGAGGAACTTGGTTTTTGGGAAAGAAGAGGATGATATTTTGTATGAGGACCGCATTTTTCGATACGCCTCCTTGAATTCAGTAAGTTGTTATGAGTAGTTGTGTTATAATCTTGCAAATTCAAGTTATATTCCACCATTAGCATCATGGCATGGATAATTCTAATACAGCAAATAATTAGTAATTGGAAGTGTTTATGAACATTTTCAATTGCTCCATTTTTGTTTATTGCATTTCATGTTTTCGACTTTGAATCATTTGAATACTCACCGCAACCATGTAGTTGTTTTACTATTGTATTTGTATATTGCTTTTGATGATAACTTTTTGAATAATTAATTCTAGATTATGACTAAAGAACCTAAGCCATACTTGTTCTTGCTGTTTCAGGCTAAATTTTTGGCAGTACTGATAATTATTCCATGGGCCTTGGACTTTGTGGTTCATGACTATGTTCTCATGCCTTTTTTAGACAGGTAATCATTGAACAGAATAGTCTAGTTCAAGTGACTTGCCGGTAATCATGCCTCTAACAAAATATTAGAACTATTCTCTTGCCTGATTTCTGTGTGTTATTAGTTTGTGTGGAACAATATTTTGGATAAGAATTTTCTTTTTGCTGTTATAAGACAGTTGAATGGTTCTATCTATTTGTCTTTTTACTGCACAACGTACTTTTTTGTTGATGCCAGTAATAATTTAGAAATTTTATGAATAAGTTTATCCCCTTAATTGTCACACAATGTTTCCGATTTCCCTCTAAATATCTCCAAACTTGAAACAGCTAAGTAGGATCCCGGCCATAAATAACAAAAGCTAAGTCTTTTAGTTCTATTGATTAATCTCACTTTCGCAGCCACCTGTACAATTATTTTGCTAGAATATTACAGAGGGAATGAGTTCCAGAGCATCCTTTATCACTGTTTTTGTTGGTGTTTTGGACATTGTTTCTGAATACTCATTTATCTACTGGACTTGACCCCTTTTAGATTCATCAATATTTTAGTTTTAGTAATGGGCTTTAGTTTTCAAGCTTCAAAAGAAATATAAATGGCAAAATCATGTTAGAAGGACGATAATGAATGAAGAACTGATGCATTACACTGTATTAGAGAGAAATAATATAGTATGTTTCTTGGTAAATATAGATCCCAAAAGCTTGGTTGACAATATTGCTATTTTGTAGCAAAAAGTGTGGTGAATTCAGCCAGACTTTTGATGAATGTTTGCTTCTAGATCTTGGTTCGGGTGACTCTTTCGGCTCCTTTGTGTCTTCCATTTCTTTTCATATTTTATTTTATTTTATTTTTTTTATTAATCTGGATGCTTTGAAATTTTAATCGTTAATAATTTGTAGAAATTTTGAAGCTACGATGTAGCTTAGTGCCTTTTTTTTTTTTTTTTTTCCAATGTAAAAAGCTATTCTAGAGTTATGTTCAGTGCACCTTAGTGTTGGAAACTATGTATATATGTAGTCAAGGGTATATATGTAATAATAGTGTGTGTATATATTTGTTAGGTTGTATTGTTGAAAAAGATTGAAAATAGAAATTGAAAAATGCAAATATTGAAAACATGATATCAGAGCCGGACTAAACCCTAAAACTCGTTTCTACGTTTCTGTTTTCCGGCCGCCGACGATTCCGACGAACCTTCTGTTCATGGTTTCTCACTCTCCAACGACGTTTGAATCTGTCCGACGAACCCTCGGCCTCCTTTGTTATCTCCGGCGACGTCTGTTCTTGGTTTCTCCCTTTCTGGCGACTTCTGCTCTCAGCCTCTCCCTTTCCGACGAATGCTGGTTCTATTCTAGTTAACTTGTCCCTTTCTTCTGCTCATTCCGGCGATTTTTTCTATGGTTTCTCTCTGTTCATCTCGACTTTCCAGCGACGCAATCCCTTTGCTTCCTTCGACGACATGATTTCTTTGCTCTTTCCGGTGGCCAACAATCTCTCCTCTGGTTTCTCTCTTCTCTGTTGTTCCCAGTGATTCCTTTTACAAGAAAGTGGTTGGTTTCTTTCTGGTTGTTTAAGATTGGGGTGCATTTGTGTTTGCTTGGGTTGTTTGGTGTTGAGGTTGTTGTGAATCTGTGGAGTTGGGAGGTATTTGACCCTGTCAATTGCTAGACAATATGGCAGAGGACGGTAAGAAGATGGTGACTGAAATTGTCACTTCCTACACCAAAATCACTGATCAGAAGTTATTGGGAGAAATGAATTATATTCAATGGAAATGGATTATCCGACGATATGTGTCCAACATTGACATGGGAGACCATTTAATCGAGGATCCACCTAAGGAAACAAAAAGTGATAGTAAAACTTGAAAAAAAATGGCTCATGGAAGATGATAAGCTCTTCAATCAGATTTAAAACACTCTCGATTCGTCCGCGGATGATGTGACTAGTCATTGTGATACCGTTAAAGAGTTATGGGAGTATCTAGAGTTCTTGTATGCTAGTAAACAAGACTTGTCTCATGCCCATAAATTGTTATTGAAGATCTACCGGGCAAATATGCAAGAGAAAACGTTGCTCGAATATTACATAGAGATAAAACAAGCCTTTGAAGAAAAAAGGGCTATGTTTCCTGTCCCTACTGATGTGAAGATGATGCAAGCACAAGAAGAACAAGTGGTAGTGCAATGTTTTCTGGCTAGGTTGAGACCAGAATACGAGATAGCTCGTACACAGCTTCTTACCAGCGAGACACTTCCCTCTCTTACAGATGTCTTTGCTCGACTTCTCAGAGTTAGTAAGGGTGAAGATCAAGGAGTTTCTAAGGACAAAGAAATCCTTAAGGATCTTAATGTAGATCATGCGGCCCTACCTAGCATGAAGCCTAGTAATGGCAAAGGCAACAAAGGGGTAAGTCGTGATACTAGAAACAATCGTGGTAATGGCCTTCGTATTTGCTATCACTGTGGTGTTGGGGGTCATGTAAAGAAGAATTGTTGGAAGCTCCATGGGAAGCCCCCGAATATGCAAGGTACTTAGAAGTTTGCTCATGTTGCAACTCAAGATGGTCTCTTATCAACCCTATCACAGGTTACTAACTTTGGAGCTGAATATGCTCGCCTCACTCAGCATTCTAGCTCCTAGTCATCCATCCCATCAACCACCACTACATTAACCCAGTTAAGTAATCCTACAGCATGTTTGTCCACTTCTAATAGTAACTGAATCATTGATTTTGGTGCTATTCACCATATGATGGGCGATACAGGTATTCTCTTCTCATTTTCACCTTCTTCCGATTTGTCTTCTTTACCTTAGCTAATGGGTCTACTGCACCTATTATTGGATGTGGTATCGCCCATCTCACCAAATCTATGTCTCTCTCCTCTGTTTTGTGTCTTCCTCATTTTCCCTTTAACCTATTATTTGTTAGTCAAATTACTAATGCATTCAACTGTTGTGTTTATTTTTTTCCTACTCATTGTATATTTCAGAATCTTGGGACGAGGCAGATTATTGGTAGGGGTCATGTATCAGGTGGCCTGTATATGCTCGATGATGTTTCGACTCCAGTCCCTCAACTTGTTGCGTGTACCAGTGATTCATCTCTATCCATATTACATGGTCGCCTTGGTCATCCTCCCCTTCCCATTTTGAAAAAGCTGTGTTCTAGTGTAGGGTCAACGTCACAACTTGAGTGTGAGGCGTGTCAGTTTAGGAAACACCATCGAGTGTCCTATAGCCCTAGGATAAACAAAAGAGTCACAACCCCTTTTGATGTTATATACTCTAATGTTTAGAGTCCTTGCCCTATGTTGTCTAAGTCTGGATATCGATACTTTGTTACTTTTGTGGATGATTTTTCACGTGTGACTTGGTTGTACTTTATGAAAAATCGTTTTGAATTATTCTCCATATTTTGTACCTTTTATGCTGAAATACAAAATTAATTTACTTCATTTATTAAAATTTTCAGAAGTGATAATGTCAAAGAATACTTTTCTGCACCTTTCTCCTTCTTTTTGTCTACTAGAGGTATTATTCATCAATCTTTATGTGTATCTACACCTCAACAAAATGGGGTTGTTGAACGCAAAAATCGTCATTTATTAGAAGTTGCTCGTACTCTCCTCTTTCACATGAAAGTCTCTACAGAATTTTAGGCAGATGTTGTCTCTACTGCGTGTCACTTGATCAATCGCATGTCTTCATCTGTTTTGGGTGGTCAAATCCCATACTCCATCTTTTTTTTATCTCAGCCTTTATTCTCTCTTCCTCCTAAAGTATTTGGGTGCACGTGCTTTGTTCAAGATGTTAGACCCCATGTCTCCAAATTAGAACCTAGATCTCTCAAGTGCATATTCTTGGGTTATTTCCGATATCAGAAGGGTTATCGTTGATTTTCTCCTGCCTAGGTAAGTACCTTGTCTCAGCTGATGTTTCCTTTTTTGAAACCACTCCATATGTTGAATCTTCCATTCCATCTACCTCTCTTGAAGCACCCCCTGGTGATTTTCTTGTTTACAACATTACCCATTATAGTCTTTTACCATCTTGTCCTCCTATCACCCAGGTATACTCTCGCAGGGTTCACCAGCACCATGAGGCACTTGTATCAACATATGATCCACTGCCTCTATCGACTGTCTCGCCCTCAGATCTGATTCCTCCTACCCTTGACCTTGATCTTCCCATTGCTCTTCGTAAAGGTAAGTGCTCTTGTACCAATCTATCTCCTCATTTGTTTCCTATCACTCTTTGTCTTTGTCTTCCAAGTCTTTTATTGCCTCTTTAGACTCTGTGTCTATTCCCAGCGTTATGTCTGAAGCAATTACTCATGATGGGTGGCGAAGGGCTATGGAAGAAGAGATGTTGGCTCTAGAGCATAATGATACATGGGTTTTAACGGATTTACCTGAAAATAAAAAGGTCATTGGGTGCAAATGGGTTTTCATAGTGAAGGCTAATCCCAATGGGTCTGTGGCTCAGTTGAAAACTTGGTTGTTTGCTAAGGATTATGCCCAGACGTATGGTATTGATTACTCTGAGACATTCTCCCTAGTGGCTAAAATGACCTATGTCCAGCTATTCATCTCACTTGCAGCTTCATATAGGTGGCCTATTCATCAACTTGACATAAAAAATGCCTTTTTACATGGTGATCTTCTTGAGAGGTTTACATGGAGGAACCTTCGGGGTTTGTTGCTCAGGGGGAGTCAAGAAAGGTATGCAAACTGAGGAAATATTTATATGGCTTAAAACAATCTACACGAGCTTAGTTTGGGAGGCTTATGATCATTCTGTCTTTTATAAGCAATCTAGTTCTAACATCATTCTTTTGGTTGTTTATGTTGATGACACTGTAATCACTGGCAGTGATGATGTTGGCATTCAGAGTTTGAAAAACTTTTTGGCTTCCAAATTTCACACAAAAGATTTGGGCACTTTAAGGTATTTTCTAGGAGTCGAGGTTTCTCGGAGTAAGAAAGGGATTTTCCTCTCTTAACGCATGTGTTAGATTTGTTGACTGAAATGGGCCTAATTGAGGCCAAGCCTTGTGACACTCCTATGGCTCCTAATATGAGATTGAATGCTGAGGATGGAAAGATGTTTAGTGATCCAGAGAAATACAGACGAATAGTTGGAAAGTTGAACAACCTTACAGTAACCCGTCCAGATATTGTTTTTTCAGTGAGTGTGGTGAATCAATTTATGTCATCTCTTAGGACATCTCATTGGAATGCAGTCCTTCATATTTTGAAGTATCTAAAAGGAGTCCCTGGACATGAGATTCTTTACAGTGATCACGGTCATAATAAGGTAGAAGGATTTTTATATCTAGATTGGGCAGGATCCTATGTGGATAGATGGTCTGTGACTGGGTTTTGTGTTTTTGTTGGAGGAAATCTTATCTCTTGGAAAAGTAAGAAACAACCAGTTGTAGCTACATCAAGTGCAGAGTCCTAGTATCGAGCTATAGCACAAGTTACTTGTGAGCTTATATGGACAAGACATCTTCTTAAAGAAATTGGGTTTGGTGATTTAGGGGCTATGGACTTGTGGTGTGACAACCAAGCAGTTATACATATAGCAAACAATTTAGTCTTTCACGAGCGGATTAAGCATATAAAAATGGATTGTCATTTTGTGCGAGAGAAACTTGAACAAAAGCTAATTACTACTAATCATGTTAGAACAGGAGAACAACTAACTGACATCTTTACGAAGTCTCTAGTTGGCAAAAGAGTAACCTATATTTGTAACAGACTGGGCATAATAGATATATATGCTCTAGCTTGAGGAGGAGTGTTGGAAACCATGTATATATGTAGTCAAGGGTATATATGTAATTGTAGTGCGTGTATATATTTGTTGGGCTGTACTGTTGAAAAAGATAGAAAATAGAAATTGAAAAATGCAAATATTGAAAACACTTAGAAAAGAGAAATATATTTTTTTTTTAAACTGTTATGTTCAGACCACCTCACAATGTTGGTTCAGTTAGCAATTCAACTTCATTAGGGAAAATATTTATTTCGAACTTTCATAGTCAACCAGGCCTAGTGTCACAGAACTTTTTAATCAAGGGTCCGACACCTAGCCTGTTGAAGATTGCTGGAACCTGAACTAGTAAATGTGTGAAGCAAATTAAAACTTTGCCACCATTTAATTTCGTACTGAAGCTGTAGCCTACATTAGAGAATTTCAATTGGTAGTCACAATTTCAGAGTTACTAGTTTCCTCGAGGAGAAGTGCATATTATCAATCTCCCTTTGATAGTCACTAGATTTTCTTTGTAGCAAGCAAATGATAAACATATTGGATAACACACCATCCCATTTGGAAGTTGCATACTAATCAACTACAAGCAAAATGTTTTCTTTTGAAAACTGAGGCTTACTCGAACCTAGAAGAGTAAAGAATGAAACAATTGGTAGAATCATGCTTCATGCAGATAGATATTTGGATATTCTTCAGATTTGGAATAAGAAATCCTTGATTCATTTTAAGTCTATCATAACTGAGAAAATTTTTGAAGAAGTGAGTGTTTCTTTATTTCTTACTTCATTTACGTTATGACTCCGATTTAACTGGCAACACCAACTTCAAATTAAATAGCCATGGATACATTCATTTTACACTTATACCAACCACTAGACTTGGATAAACTGAATTACCCTCCAACTTGACTACAATTAGCATATGCAACGGCAGTTTGCAGAAGTTGTTATGATTATGCTCTGGTATAAAATTATTGTAATACTCAGTTTGCATTAATACCACTAGTAAAATATCCTTCAAATACCAGAAATGCATTCCAAAATTTAAGACTCATGGAGTTTATCATTACTTCAATACTAAACACAAGTTTTCTTATATAAAAATATTTTACTTTTGAGCACCATTTCAGTTAGATTTTTTAATTTCCAATCAATTTGATATAGTTTAAGTGCTAAAAGACCATGACAATATAAAGAAATAGTGGATTTCTTAATCATTCTATAAATATAATAAACAGAATTAATTGAAGGTGCTTTTCTTGTGCAAATATACTATAGATGCCTTTTCTGGGTGTGGTTGCTTTAGATTTATTAAAACTTTAGAGGTAATTTATTGTGTCTGCTAATGGTGATGAGTATAGCTCTGACTTTCCAACTAAAACCATTATGTTGTCAACAGATATGTGAAGAGTGTACCACTTGCAGCTCAGATGCTCGATGTGAAAAGATATCAAAAGCTTGAAATGGTCAAGGAATTAAATGTTCAGAAAGCAAGATTCCGGCTTGAGGTTGAGATTGGCAAGTCTCCTCCTCTTTCTGATGAGGAGGTTTGGTGGGAGTTAAGACATAAAGCGTAAGTTAATACCCCTTTGCACTCTTTTTCGCTAGCATGTAGCTTACAATCTCATTTCCTTTCCTCTAAATATAGTTGTTATGACAAAAAGAAGACTGATGTTAGCTACCAGGAACTACTCAAGGATAAAGAAAGTTAAAAGCTTATTGTAGAGTGGGTGGTGAAATGTTTTTGTTCACTTGAAATGTGAAAACTTAAACTGATAAAATTCTATGATTTTGTCATAGTAACACTACGTAAATTTGGATGGATTTTGGCCTTCTAGACTATTCAATTACATTAGAGATTGATCATCATAATTTTTTCTTAAACAAAGAGATATATTATTGAAGAGATTTACCTTTTTCCTAGCTAGTTAAAGCCATAGGCTGATCAATTGTGGTTGCAGGTATCGATTTTTATGAAAAATTTGTTACTTGTATGCTCTGGCTAGAAATTGTTCCAATATATGAATAGTCCACAATTAAGTACCTCTTAACTGTTGTGCAGTGTTTTTCTCTTTCTATTTTCTTACCACGGCCCTTTGTTTCACTTGAACTAAGATGTAATTTCTTTCATTAGTAAAGTCTTATTTCTGTTTCTTATCAAGAAAAAATAATTTGCCCACTGTTTTGGTCAGAAAGCTGCATATGAATGAAATATAGATACCTATTAGTTTCCCTTCTTTCTTTGTCCCATTAAATGGTAACTGGTGAAGTTTGGAAAGTGGAAGAGTGGAAACAGAGGCAAATCCACGGAGTTCCAACAAAAAAGGATTACATTTTTTTTTTTTTAACTTTGGTGTTAGTATTAGAAGAATAAGAAAACTTACATGCTAGATGCTAAAAAAAAAGAAAAAAGAAAAAAAAGAGATTAAAGGAAACTTAAATATATTTCTACTCCTAAGTAGTATATCTTCTGAAAAGAAAGGAATCCACAATATGACTGGAAAAAAGGAAGAAAGAGCAAGTATCCACTTGAAATACGTAAGCTACTATAAATACTGATTATGGCATACATTATTACTCTTGTAAGCACACATCCAAACTGTCCTAGATTTGTACAGATTCTTTACCTATTTTTTCTTATGTAAACACATAAACTAGTAAGTGCTTTTCTTATGAGTTTCTTGGTTACTGCTTCAACAGTTTAGAGTTGCGAGATGAATGGAGGTTGGAGAATCGTAGAGCTTTTGCCAATATATGGTCGGATATGGTATTTGGGGTCTCATTATTCATTCTTTTATACTTCAATCAGAGTAAAGTGAGTTACCATTTACTCTTTTCTGATACATTTTATCATTTGTACAGATTTTTTTATTTTTTTTTATCATCATTGTGAGAAACATCACCAGCATGATTTATCATAGGTCACTAGTGTCTTCATTGTTGAATGCACCTGCCCTAGTTTGCACTGTACAGTTTTAGAGAGCTTAATACTATTGCTTAAACTTTACCTGTTAGGTTGAACATTTGGGTGAAGTGGTTACTTAAAATAGTATCAGAATAAATTTATGTCATTTTTCTCAAAATCATCGTACATTTGTAAATTATGGTAAACTTGTAAATCATTATTCTTTTTATATAATTGATTTTCTTGTTTGTAATAAAATAAAAAAACAAAAGTCATATAAAACTTCAGTGTTCCTTTCTATATCATGATTTTCTTGTTTATGCAAAATCATGTGTGGATAATTTTGACCATATAAAAATTATGGAGATCCAAGATAAATAATAAAACAGAACCTAAAAGTCATAAAACTTCAGTGTTCCTAGTCCCCAGTCAAAATGTCCTAATATCCTCCCTAAATCCAATTTAATTTTTTAAAGTCAGTTTATGTCTCCATTAATTCATACTCTTTAAGCTTGAGAAGTACAAGTGTTTTCTTGTAAAAACTGATCTTATTAGTATTTTTTAAAATGTGAGACTGAACTGTATTCAAGAAAAATAATGATATAGTCTATGGACTAGATATCCAGAACGTACTGGTTTGGGTTTTAATTTTGGGTTATATCTGGATCTGTGTTTTTGGGAGTGGATTTTGTGTGATGTTGGTGAATGGACACCATGGGCTCCAACACTGTGATCATGGGGTGACCATCATGTTCATGGTTATCAGCATTAGAAAAGGAAACAACACTTTTAAGTGTATCCTGATATCAGATGCTTCTTACCAGGCCATATTTCCTGATGGTTGTAAGGGTCTGTTGGAGCAACAAAATATCTGTGTTCTTAAATTTTTGTTGACAATAAATGTTAACCATCTTGTGTGCTAAAAATCACTAGAACTATTGTTACACATTATGAACTTCCAATGATGTTATGTAGCTGCCAAATGGACATTGCCTTCTTGTGTTAGATAACATGTACATATGCTTTTGATTAAGCACTTCTTGTAGTACACAAGAACATCTAATCAGGCTTTTGCATAAACACATGTAGGTAATCATTAGTACTTTGAACTCAGCTGGAAGTGTATTGTTCTTTCTTTAACACTTCTTATCTTGTCTTTCTTTCCCCATTTTGCAGGTGGCTTTGCTGAGATTTACAGGTTATAAAATTATAAACAATATTTCAGATACTGGAAAGGCATTTTTAATTATTCTTATCACAGACATTTTTTTAGGGTAATTTTCCCTTTTTCTGAAATCTACTTATTAGCACGTTCTTATTGTTAATTTATGTTACTATACTCATTTATTGCAAGTTGGCTTACATTGATGTGTCTTCAGTTGGTATCACCTGTGGAATAGTTTCATGTTTACTGTTATAGCGAACAAAACTGAAATATTTTATCCCCAGCTGCTGAAAAATGACATAACGGGTTGTCTACTTGCAGATATCATTCGGAGTCTGGTTGGCAGACTCTTTTGGAGATAATTGTTGAGCATTATGGTCTTGAAGTTGATCAGTCTGCCATAACCATTTTTATCTGCCTGATTCCAGTTGTCATTGATGCATGTGTGAAGCTTTGGGTATGTCCCATTCCAATTCTCTTGGACATGTCATTTTTCACTTTTCTTATTGCTTACCATGACATGACTTTAAACTATGACTTCATGTTATACCCTCTATCAGTTTCCCTTTTATTCTCTACCATTGATTCATCCTGAAACAATTATATCATCTAAAAAGCTTATTAAAAGTAAAGTAATTATTTGTTTGATTGCATTTGTATTAATATAGCGTGCACTTATTTCTGTTCTCAGACGCTGGAAACTCTCTAAATTTTGGGGTTATGGGGATATCCTTACATATTGTCTACCTTCGCATATCTCCATATTCAAATAAAAACTTTTGTGTACAACAGACTTAAACTCAAATCTCCTTATAGAGTTCAACAAAGGCCCCCTCCCTTTGCTTGCCTAACCAATTAGAGAAATAGCATTTCGCTATCCAGCTCATGAAAATGTTTCTCCAATAGCAATTTAGTCTGATTGCTGTATCGCAAACCTCTTTACAATAAAATTTTTATACCTCAGCTTTAATACATATATGCTTCTTTATCTATGTTGTTGCAACCCAATATGCTGTATTTGTCAAATTGGATCTTTACAATTCATATTTGATTCGCAAGTTTCTAATTTCTCCTTCACCTTGATTGACATTTAGATGAAATTTCATTATATTCGGGTTAGTTGCTTGTGAGCATCCTCTCTTATGTACCATAGCTCTCATTTGACGGTTTAGTACCTGAGCTAATTCTCATATTATTTGATTGTTTTCATGGTGCAGCTGTTTAAATTTCTTCCAAGGTTATCCCCAAGGGTATCGAATATTTTCCAAGAAATGAAGCGTCACTAGTTGACTTNACTCTTTTGGAGATAATTGTTGAGCATTATGGTCTTGAAGTTGATCAGTCTGCCATAACCATTTTTATCTGCCTGATTCCAGTTGTCATTGATGCATGTGTGAAGCTTTGGGTATGTCCCATTCCAATTCTCTTGGACATGTCATTTTTCACTTTTCTTATTGCTTACCATGACATGATTTTAAACTATGACTTCACGTTATACCCTCTATCAGTTTCCCTTTTATTCTCTACCATTGATTCATCCTGAAACAATTATATCATCTAAAAAGCTTATTAAAAGTAAAGTAATTATTTGTTTGATTGCATTTGTATTAATATAACGTGCACTTATTTCTGTTCTCAGACGCTGGAAACTCTCTAAATTTTGGGGTTATGGGGATATCCTTACATATTGTCTACCTTCGCATATCTCCATATTCAAATAAAAACTTTTGTGTACAACAGACTTAAACTCAAATCTCCTTATAGAGTTCAACAAAGGCCCCCTCCCTTTGCTTGCCTAACCAATTAGAGAAATAGCATTTCGCTATCCAGCTCATGAAAATGTTTCTCCAATAGCAATTCAGTCTGATTGCTGTATCGCAAACCTCTTTACAATAAAATTTTTATACCTCAGCTTTAATACATATATGCTTCTTTATCTATGTTGTTGCAAGCAAATATGCTGTACCCAAATTGGATAGGATCTTTACAATTCATATTTGATTCGCAAGTTTCTAATTTCTCCTTCACCTTGATTGACATTTAGATGAAATTTCATTATATTCGGGTGGTTGCTTGTGAGCATCCTCTCTTATGTACCATAGCTCTCATTTGACGGTTTAGTAGATGAGCTAATTCTCATATTTTCATGGTGCAGCTGTTTAAATTTCTTCCAAGGTTATCCCCAAGGGTATCGAATATTTTCCAAGAAATGAAGCGTCACTAGTTGAATCTTTCAATTAAGTTTTGCAGTTCATTTGAGCTATAATACCAAACAAGGTAAATCTATTACCAACACTACATTTGTTTTTCTTTTTTATCCCTCCAAAACTCATTTTCTGTTAGAGTCAATCAATTATTGTAAAATTGACTCTGTAATAAATGTTTATTTATTAATAAAAGACATATTCTTCTATATCGTGTATGTAATGATCTACCATACGCAGCAGAAAAACAAAAATTCAATCGGTAAATCAATTATTTTTCTTTGTTAAGATCTGAGTATAGATTATACCGTTTACATGTTTATAAACAAAATCTATATAAAGTAAATCCATTTTAAGATTAGAATATTTACGTACGTTTGGAGGCTCCTCAAAATATCTCTGACTTCAGACAGAAAAACTGTTCCATTCGATCTTCCTCTTTATAGAGTATTGTGTAGGTTTATAAGTAATATTGCAACATGAGGAATAAGGTCTCAAGCTTGCTAAAATGAAGAGATCATATCATAGTTTTGAGAATAAGAGTTCATCAATGTCGAATCTTTTCTGTTCACTTGGATCAACTATTATGCTAATATGATTAACAATAAAAACATCATGATTTTTAGTTTCCTGGTCATGATCCACAGATCAATCCTCATTTCATTTTTCCTCCTGTGAGATTGTTTAGTCTATCTGGTTTAGAAAGTATTAAAAAAACTCTTTGAAATTATCAAAAATCCCTCGAAAAATATCAAAAACCGCTTCAAAAATATTTAAAATACTTTCATAACGAAATAATTGGGTTCACTTTAAGTTATCTTGGGAGGGCAAACGAAATAAATCCAAGAAATTTAATACTTATATGGTTAATTTGTTATACCCCTTCAAGATTATTTAATTGGAATTGTACCCAAATTTTCCGGAAACCATGTAAAGGAGTTCTTAAAAATTATGAGAGATTTTTTATGGTTTCATTAAACGATGAAATTAATCCTTTTGTTCATAAAAATCTTTCATGGCATATTTTCATAAAAGTCAACATCCACTCTAGTCTGAATGTGAATGTGACAGTGTCTCTAACCCAAGAGTCACTCTCTCATTAATAGCACATAAATGGTGATTTTTGCAAGTTGAGTTACATTCTACTAATTTATCCAGACTTTTTTTAATTTTATAAGCTTAACAAATGTAATACCCAATCAAGAAATTTAAGTCTTGAAAAAAAGAATGTTTTTATAGTTGTTCAATTCAAAACTAAAAACATATTAATACTCTAAAATCAAGCAATAACAATATTATAAGCTCAGAAAATATATGTGAAATTGAAAACTTTATAAGAGAAACAAAGAGGGAGTTTGAAGAAAAGTGAAAGAAGAATTTTTAATAGGTGGGGTAAAGTTGATAGTAATATTCAACAAAATATTTAGATATTTTTTATTAAGTGATTTTTTTTTTTAATTATTTTCATTTTTGCTTAATTTTATTCTAAAATTGCATAAAATATCTAAATGGCATGTTTAGTCATTCAATAATATACTAAAAAAAATTATATGTAGTAAGGTGTGCACAAGCTGATCCAAATACCTCAATTACCCAAAAAAAAAAAAAAAAAAAAAAATTATATATAGTGAAATTTTGATTAGCTTGACTACATCACATCAGTTTTGAAATTTATTTAAAATATCTTTAAAAATTGTGAAAATTATGGAAATTTTAATAATCTTTTCAAAAATCCCCTTGGATGTTTCGTAAAACTTAAAATAAAAAATTTTAGAGGTTTCCTAAAAGCAAATGTTAATTCATGAAAAAGTAGTGATAAGATCTTTTTCTTAAATATATCCATCTCTAAAATATAAATCTTTTATTTATGTCTACAAAACTATACAAAAAAAAAAAAAAAAAGATTCATTTTTACTACATCTAGTCATATAATCTAGGGAGAACGACATGTTCACACCCAAGGTTTGACGAAATGACACTTTCCCACCTGTCAAGTTTTAAAATGAAACTTTTTCATCCTTCGTCAGGTTCTGTTAGTATTTTCTGTTAATATTTAACTGAAAAAACGAAAATACCCTTAAATAGTTTATTTTTTAATTAGTTTGTCATAAATTAAAATTTAATTAAGTCAAAATCTTTACTCGATTATTTATTAGTTCAAGTGTAAAGATATTTTTTTTTTCTTTGTTTATTTAATTAATTAGGAATATTGATTTTTTTATATTAATTAGGAAAAATGAAAAAAATTATATTATGAAAAAAATTATAAATTTAATAGTTTATTGAATAATAGTGATGAGATATTGATGACATTATAAATAAATAAATATTAAGATCATTTAACTTTAAACAATTCCATAGCATTATTCTTAATTTTTTTAAGTGGAACTAACTACTTTTTCTTTTTTTACTTTTTAGCTAAATAAAAATTTATAAAGTCAATTTTTTAAGGGTATTTTCATCTTTTTAATAACATATTAACGGAACACATAACAGAACTTAACGAATGGTGGAAAGTGTCATTTTTAAACTTGAAGGGTGGGAAAGTGCCATTTCGTGAAACCTTGGGTGGGAAAATCGTTCTCCCTATAATCTAATGTCACGCATGAACAAGATCTACCCGATATAATCACGGTTTAGTTAGTGCTTTTGTCATTTGACAAATACATTTTACCCTAAATCCGTTAAATTAAACAGTAAAGTTCTAACAAAATACTAATAATAGGTGGTACATTGTTATTTATGATACGTAAGGGGGGGAATGAATAAAGCAAAATTTCTTCTATCATTAATGCGCCGTTAAAACTAATGAATATTTATTGAATTACTATCCTGCTGTTTATATTAAAATCTTAAAATTATTGATAGTGGGATTTCGATTATTTCAAAAATATTATGTAAAGAAATATTTTTTTTTTTTTTTTTTTTTTTTTTAAACAGGATGATTATGTCATTAACCCAAAAAATTAATATAACTCACCTCATCCACGAGTGTTGGTATTTTGTAAAATATAGATCTCCTAAATTATTATTGTCTTGTCTCATAACCCTAAAATAAAATAAAAATACCAGAAAATTTGATAAAAAAATTATGGGTTATCCTAACATGTGTTCTAAGAGACACATATTAAATTTACTAAAGACAAAATATTTATTTATTTTAATACATTTTATATTAAAAAAAAGTATAATTTCTATTACATGGATATTTTAAATAATTTAACTTCTAATGATCTTGACAACCTAAATTACATGATATTATTGAAAAAGAAGTATGAATTATCTAGCAATGTGTCGAGTATAATAAAACAATAATACTAGGTCCATAATTTTTTTTTACAATTTTTGACGTGATGGTTCATCATTAATTAGCTCATAAATAATTAAACGAGACATATACAAACAAATAAAACTCATTTTATGAGCTGATCAATTATGAAGCACTATGTCGAAGTCTTGAAGATTACCAAATTGAGTTGTGTACCTTATTGCTCGTAATACACATAAAACCAAGCAATTTGATATTTTACCTTTTTCTTTTCTCTTGTGATTGTCAAGTGTCAACTACACCTAGAGGTGGAACAAATGGGTCGGGTTAGGCGAGTCAATCCTAACACGGCCCGCATTAAGACGAGTTCAATCCGGACCGTCAAAAAGACGAGCCGGGTTAAACCCGACCCGCATATACCCCGCAGGGCGGGCCATGTTTTAATATGTTAACCCGGCGGGTTAACTTTTTTATTTTAAAAAAAAAACCCTCCAACCCGCCGAGTTGGGAGTTTTCAACCTGGCGGGTTGGCCGTTGCAAGCCAACAGTCAACCCGTCGGGTTGGACGAAAAAAATTAAATAATTTATTTTGTTTTTGTAAATATCCATTTTACCCTTGAAATATAGCCATTTTATAGCAGTTGGAGGGGTCTTTTTCGTCATTTTCTTTTCCTTTTTTTTTTTTTATAAGTAGGGCCTAAACTCTCATATTTTCTCACATCCCAAATTCTTTCATTTTCTCTAATCTCTATTGAAATCTCTCAATTATTCTCTTTGTTGTCAATTTGCTCTCATTTTAATTTTTATTAGTTTTTGCAATTTTCAATTCATATTTCCAAATTTCAGTTCTCCTTTAATTTTTTATTTCTTCTATATCAATTTTTTTTTTTAACTACAATGGATAGATATTTTCATCCCACCGATTTCGATGATGAAGGAAACTATCATAGTCCCCTGAATTTACGAACATAAATGCAATAGATTCAAATAGTCTCGCTTTCCTAGTCTCAGAATCCGATACGCCTCATAATATTCTCATGATTCCTCTCCATGCTGCTACAGCTCCCGATGGTTCTAGAAGTCGTCCTTGTAATCGTTGTCCTCATCCAACTTCATCTCAAGCAAAAACAGGTTCATCAATTGCTGTAGAAATCGACAATAGATACACATCAGACGTTTGGGTGCATTTCGATAAGTTTTACAAGACAGAAAATGAAGTTCAAGTGAAGAAAACAAGATGCAAGTATTGTAGAAATATTTATAAAGCTGATTCAAGTAATGGTACTAGTGCTTTAAAAGGCATGCTAATAAACATATTACTCAACATGGAAATAGAGAAACCAATCAAACTTAAATAACTAATATGGGTACTACTTGACATTATAATTCTGATGTATATAGGGAACAATTAGCTTTATATATTGCAACTGATCAACCTATTAATATGGCCGAAGATAAATATTTTGAAAGATTTACTAAAAATTCATTTTTTCCAAGATTTAAAAGTTATTATAGAACTGCAATTAGAAATGATTTAATAAAATTGTTTAGGAAAATAAAATTAAAATTAAAAAATAAAATACATTGTTGTCATGTTAGTGTGGCTTTAACTAGAGATGGAAATTTTGGGCCGAGTTAGGTGGGTCAACCCTAACTCGGCCCGGACAAATGCGGGTTGAACCCGGACCGCCAAGATGGCGGTCCAAGTTGACCCTAACCCAACAACAACCCCCGGGTGGGCGGGGTTGCACAATGGCAACCCGGCGGGTTGCTGTTTTGTCTCTTTTGCAAGAGACCCGGCAACCCGCCGGGTTGGCCGAAAAAAATAAAAAAAAATACAAATTTTTATTTTATTTTTCAAATTACCCCTTTACCCTTGAAATATAACCGTTTTATAGTCGTTAGAGGGGTCTTTTTCGTCATTTTTCCCTATAAATTGGCCCTAAACTCTCACATTTTTCTCACAACTCAAATTCTCTCATTCTCTCATATTCTCTAATCTCTAATCTCTCAAGTCTCAGTTATTCATTTATTAGTTTTTGCAATTTGCTCATATTTTAATTTTTATTAGTTTTTGCAATTTTTAATTCATATTTCCAATTTTCCAAATTCCAATTTCCATACTCCAATTTCCATACTCCAATTCTCTTTCTTTAATTTAATTATTCTTATATTACAATTTTAATGTATTAAAATTGAATTAATATTTAGAATGTTAACAAAAAAAAATTAATTTAATTTAATTATTGATATTTGAAAAGAAATTAATAATTAACTAAAAAAATTACATTTATAAATTGTTAATTATTCATTTGAAAAGTTAATTAAACATTTAAACTTAAATAAAATAAAACGAAACAAAAAAAAAAAAAAAAGAGTCAAAAAGCGGGTTAACCCGGCCCAACCCGCGCCTAACCCGGCGGGTTAGGTTTGGCAGTCCGGGTTGGGCCAGCCAATTCTCTAATGTTGGCGGGCCTAACCCGGCCCACCAATGTCGCCGGGCGGGTCAAGACCGACCCGCCACTTGCAGCAACCCGCCGCGAGCCGAGCTGGGCGGGTTGCTTTTCCACCACTAGCTCTAACCGCCGATATTTGGAGTGGTGGAGCTAAACAAGATTATATTTGTGTGACTAGGCATTATTTTGATAACGAATGTAAATTAAATAAATCTTTATTGGGATTTAAATTAATGGATGTGGATCATAGTGGTCAACGAATTTATAATAAAATTGTTGAAGTTTTAGAAGATTATGATGTTGTTAATAAAATAATAAGTTTAACTTTAGATAATGCAAGTGTTAATAGCACAGCTATAGATTTTTTTTAAATTAATTTTATTTTTTATGACAATTTGAAGTTTTTTCACCAACGCTGTGCATGTTACATTATTAATTTAATTGTGAAAAGTGGTATGAAAAAAATTAGAAATAATATTGATAGAATTAAGGATTCTTTAGTTTGGATTACTAGTAGTAATAAAAGAAATGTTGAATTTCAAGATGCTTGTATAAAATCAAATATGTCTCCTAGAACTTTTACATTAGATGTGCTTATTAGATGGAATAGTACTTATTAAATGCTTGATTCATGTTTACCTTATGCGAATTTAATTAGTTATTTTGTAGCAAATAATAGAGGTCCTCATTATTTGGTAGAAAATGATTGACATATAGCTAAAAAATTTCATTATTTTCTTAAATTTTTTTATCAATCCACTTTACAATTTTCTAGTGTGTATTATCCTATTACTCCATGGGTAATATATACAATTATAAAAATTTCAGATTTATTTAGAAAAAACAGAAACAATGAAATTTTAGCGGGACCAATATAGGCAATGGAATTAAAATTTAAAAAATATTGGAAACCCATTCATTTTCTTTATTGTTTAGGTGGTATATTTGATCATAGAATTAAAGTAGCAGGTTTAGAAAATGGTTTTGACACATTAACTGAAAATTTACAAAACGAGGCATATGCCAATCAACTAGGAGAGGTAAGAGAGTGTCTTGCAGAGGTATATTTGCAATATGAAAACAGGTATGAGAACTAGCAAAGAGGCGAAATACCCGGGGAAGTTATATCAGAAGAAACAATTGAAGATTTCGACTCCAGGAGTGCACTTAATAGGCCGAAGAGGACCCGAACCCGAAGCACAACCTCCTCTTCAGAAGCACCAACAACGAATGTACTGCCCTCCATGTAGTTACAGAGTAACGAGCTTCACCAATATTTGGGAATCCCCGAAGTGTTACCAGCAGATCCACAACAAAGAGCTAACTTTGATGTCTTAGAATATTAGAAAACTAGAAAATGTATTTTTCCTGTATTATCAAGACTTGCCTTGGATGTTTTCTTTGTTCCTGTCTCAACCGTCTCATCCGAACAAACATTTAGTGCAAGTGGAAGAATTTTAAATGAAATGAGGACTAAACTTTCACAAAAAAATGATTGAAGTCCTCACATATCTTCGAGATTGGGAATGGTCGCGACATCAGGATCAATACGAGGTTATCGACGATACTTTAATAAAATCATTTCAATTTTGTAATATAGATGATACGGATAAGGAGGTCCTAGTCAACCCCCGAATTAGTTGTTTTGTAAATTGTAACTTGTAAATTAATTGTCAATTATTGCACTCTTTTTTTCTTACTAAGTTTTTGTCCCATTGGATTTTTCTTGGTAAGGTTTTTAACGAAATAATAATTGTTGTAATTTCTTATTTTATTTTTTGATAAATAAATAAATTTAATTTTTCTTATATTACAATTGAATTAATATTTGAAATGTTAACCAAAAAAAAAAATTAATTTAATTGAATTATTGATATTTGAAAAGTTAACTAAAAAGTAAAAACAATCACACAAAATAAAAAAATTATGGACTAACCCGACCTGGCCCGCATCAAAACCGATCGAGTTAGGGTTGACAGGTTAGACTGGGCCAACCTTTTCGACGAATAGGTGGGCCTAACCTGACCCGTCGCCCTTGTTGGTGGGCCAAGTTAGGCCCGACCCGCCAATTCCTATAACCCGCCGAACAGAGCGGTTCTCGCGGACGGGTTATTTTTCCAACTTTAAGCCTACACCTGCATCAATAAAAGACCTCACTGACACTGACAAGGACTTTTCTGTAATTACAGACACACGTGTCATCCCACCATATTCAAGGAAACTTTAATAATTACAAAAAATACGATATTAAATTGCACCCAATCTATGGCTCTCCTTTCTCTCCTTCATTCTTTCTCTCCACGTTCTGTCTCACTCAACTCCCCTCACTCCACTCTCCCTCAGTCAACTCCTTTCTCTCCCACTTGGTCCCGTAAGTTCATTTTCTTCCCCAATTTGTTCTCTTCTGAAAGATATATTCTTTCTTTTCTTTTGATTTGTTTAGAATTCTTTATTTAATTTGATTTTTCTTTTAGATTAATTAATTATGATAATAAAAACTGTCATTGTAGCTTTTGATTAGAGTAGGTTAATAGTAAAAAAGTAAAAATGAAATAAATAAATAAAAAATTAGAGCTTATGAAGTTAAAGATTGGATTTTGGTTATATGTATTATTAATTACATTAATGAGAAATCAATTACATGTTTAAGTTGTTGGGAGAGTTAGTCATTTCAAAGTAAAATTTGCATTTGGGGTTAAGTCATTCAATGATCATTTAATATCTTTGACTTGGTGGAGAAACAGTTGGGTTAGCCGGGCCTAAGTGTTTCTGTGGGAAATTAGTGCCATTGGATTAAAATGCAATATTACACAATTAAGTTTTATACTTGCAAAAAAATTTTGAAAATCAATCCTTTAGTTTAATGGATGGGAGAACAAGTGAAAGAAAACATTGATTAAAATCATTTTTATTTTTATTTAATTGGGTTTTTTTATAGATTAATTAATCATGGATTTGGTTTAGAGAGTTACTCATTTCACATTAAAATTTGCCTTTTGGGGCGAATTACTTCAATAATCATTTAATATCTTTTACTTGGTAGAGAAAGAGTGGGTTAGCTGGGCTAAGTGTTTCTGTGGGATGCTTGGATTGCATTATTATACAATTAGTTTTTATACTTCGAAAAGACATATGCAAATGAATCCTTTAGTTTCATGGATGGGAGAAAAAGTGAAAGAAAATATTGGTTAAAAGTGTTTTGGTTTTGACTGTGTTCATCAGTTTGATATTATTGAAAGCAAATGAAAGAAATGGTACTAATGTTTATGGTTTGATTTTTAGTCTTTTGGTTCAGTTTTTCTGATGTAGTTCTGGGGAATAATTTAGGGTGAGGCTTAAGTAAAACTAACATCTTTTAGATTCTTTTATTGTCAGTCATCACTATCAAGGGTGAAGTGACATGAAATGATGACAGTGTATTGATGTTGTCAACCAACTTTGTGTCAGAGAAAGTGTTATTTTCTCGGTTACTTTGACTCCTTTTTTTTGATAATTCCTGGTGGAAGAGATTTTTGATATCAATGGCACTTACTGTACCTTCAGATTGTGTTGTCCATCAATTTTGTATACTGTATACATAAGAGGGAGGCAGTTTATTACTATTGTCAATCAACTTTGTGTTAGAGACGGGGTTATTTTCTCAGTGACTGACTCCTGTTTTCTTGAGAATTCCTGGTGAAAGAGGCTTTTGATATCAATGGCACTTACTGTACCTTCAGATGAATTAGATTGCTACTTTTCACTGAATTAGTTTACAATATGGTACTATTAGAGCAGGATTTTCTATTATTTTTACAAATGATTCTAGAAAAGAAAATTAATTGCAGTAAAAGTTCATATATTCTAGGCTGCAGCTTTCCATGGATACTTTTCTTAACGTTTGTGATGTTTCAGTTGTATTCTGTTTTATGTGTCACTTGGAGGGGTCAGGAGGTTTCAGTCTTTGGATGGTAACTTTGTGGATAATAGGGAGGCAGGACTGCTCAGGTGGCATGTGGTAAGTAACTTTTGTCTTGGCTAAAATGGGAGGGAGAGAGGTTAATATGGAGTCCTCTAATAGATTGATTTTCACTTGTTTGTTGGGAAGGGAGATTAAAATTTCAACTAGCCCAATGGGCTGAAAGCAACAATATTAATGGGAGGCCAATGCTACCAGTTCGGCTACTTCATACTTTGGTTTTTGCAGTATGTGTAGGTCTCTTCTATACTTGGGAAGCAGAGGATCTAATATTTTTCTTGAAGGGAACATTAGTTGTTGCCATGTACCATACATAATCCATTCAAAGATAGAGGCTGTGAGAAACTTTGCAATTTGAAGGTAACCTTGACTTAAGCTTTACGTTAGAAGGGGAGATGCATGAGAATTGTCTATATCAACTGCTTGTATCAACTATGTGGCACTCAATATGCCAAATTTTCATTTAATTTCTCTAAATCTAATTGACTATCACTTGTTTCTTTTATTTGTTGAACAGAAACAATTCACTACATCTCTTGTGCTGAGAGTGCACTTCTTCCAGTCCATTCTGCAGAATTACTTGCATTTGACATCATTTGGGAAAATTCTTCTTATTAGTTACAACTTTGTAGCATTCTTAAGTTCACGTGTATAGGTCTAGTGACCAAAGTAGACAATTATATGCATATTGCGGACAAAAACATCATTTAAATTTCTTTTTTAGTATCCGTTTCTGTGATGGACTGGAACTCAAAGACTGCACCAGAATGGGAGTGGGAGAGTTTAGCGGCATTCAGTGACAAGACAAATATTACAAAGCGGGTACAACCTTCAAACAATGAAAATGAAGTAGATGGAGCAATAGATAATGTGCCAATATATTCATCTTGGGGGCGTGGTTTGGCAGGCTCTAATTTGGGGCATATCTCTTCATCCAAAAGCTCCATCTCAGCTTCAGGTGATTCTTCATTGAAGGATGGAATGAAGACTTATGAGATGGGTGGCAGTTTTCCTGAAGATTCCAGTAGAAACAAAGAGTTTACTTGGGTAGACAGTGTTGGGAATTTTTCGTCTTCGGATGCTTCTGTCATCTCTGGGGAGTCAATAATTGGATTAAAACTTGGCAAGCGAACTTATTTTGAAGATGTTTGTGCAGCAGCTACCTCTAAGTCCCCTTCTGTTTCTATGATTTCTGCATCCTCTGTCGCTACCACGAAAAGATCTAGGTCATCTAATCAGAATGCTCAAACTCCACGGTGCCAAGTTGAAGGATGCAACCTTGACCTCAAGTCAGCTAAAGATTACCATCGCAGACATAGAATCTGTGAAAGCCATTCCAAAAGCCCCAAGGTCATTATTGCCGGTTTGGAACGTAGGTTTTGCCAACAATGTAGCAGGCAAGTTCCTGTAGGGATTTATTTTGTTCATAAAACACCTTGACTTACAAGATTGGTTTGTTACTAATTTTTGTTTTCCAAGATTATATGCAGCTACTTGCAGTTAGGTTTGTATTTTGTGTCTATGAAAATTTCCCTCTAATTATCAAAAGAGTGCTATGGTGATTATTCTTTGCCCATCATTTTTAAAGGTTCCATAATTTGTCGGAATTCGATGATAAGAAGCGAAGCTGTCGTAGACGTCTCTCTGATCACAACGCACGACGCCGTAGGCCACAGCCAGATGTCGTCCAATTCAATCCTGGGAGGGTGTCTCCATTTTATGGTTCTAATTCTGACTCTAGCGTCCCTCTCCCTGTTTCCCTAGTTGATTTAGAATATATTGAATCTACTCTTCATATGAACATTTATGTATCTGCTTTCTTCTTTTTCATTTTTGTTCTCCTATACAAGTTTCTCTGTTTGTTCCTGGCTAATTGTTATTTTTTTGTCCTAAAATTGGATAGTTCATTATGGTCTTTTTAGTTCTGTGGACTTGCAATAGTTATTATTTTTTATTGGATTAATAATTTGTGATTATCTTAGGTCTTTTTGCTAGTTTCCACTGAAGGATATGCTATTTCAATATATGTTTTCTAAGTTTAAGTTTTTCCAGAACTTATTTATGAATTACATAGGCAAAGTTGGTTTTGTCTTGAACTTTTGCATGTCATTTGACCCTGTTGTTTGGGTTTGTGCAGATGGAAGACGGCAGCTGAATGTTGCGTTTAATAGGGTGCCATTCCATGCTGCAAATCCAGTGTGGCAAAATGCATCTGATTTTAAGGTCATGCAAATCAGAGATTCTGTGGTTAGGCCCTTCAAAGCTGGAGGCACTCATAGGCATCGCAATTTGTTCTCAACTGAACTGCCAGATGCCTCTTCTTTGCAAGAAATAGACTCGAATAAGTTCTTGTCTTTTGGGTGCAGTACACCTCGGGCCTCAAGTCAAGGTATTTTTTTTCTTAACATGCAAACCTACATCACATCTCCAGGTAGAAATGAACTTTTTTCTTCTATACCTGAAATCATTGACCTTTAGAACAAGTTCACCAAGTTTTAGAATGAGGATTACTACTTGACCATACAACCTTGATATTCAGGCATACTTTTGTGTTCCTTCCTGTTATCTTCTGTACGTTCAGAAACGCTCTATTTATAATTTAATCAAGCAGTTTCTTAGCTAAACATTGTTAATCATCTACCTAGTCAAACTCTGAACTATATAGTTATGCTAGTCGTCTTGTATAACTTTCCAAACAAGAGGTTTATCTCAAGGCTTAAGGCCAGCTATTGCTTCTCTATGTATAGGTATAGAAATCTGGGTTCACAACTCTATTGTTGATTGCAATTAATTGTTGAAAATTGAAAATTTTCTGAGTAAAACATAGGATTCGTCTGAGAGATATAAAGTTTAATTTACTCTTATTAGTGCAACCATTTAAAGTTGCCTAGATCTACGTTTTGAGCTTCATGACCGGGGATAGTTTGTCTGGATCATGTATTGTGCATTTGTTGGTTCTACTGATTTTATTCTTATCTAGAGAAGTTGTATCATTTGTTACAATATTGTGAAGGTTTAGAGGCATCTGCATCCAGTTCTGACATTGATGGTCACCCAGATCTTCAGCGTGCTCTCTCTCTTCTGTCAACCACTTCCTGGGGTTTGAATGAGCCTGAACGCACTTCTATGGATCAGTTGGCACATGTAAACTCAACCAGCATGGTCCAGCCAGTGACACATGCAGACCTGCCAAACTGGCCGTTTTCACCCTCGCAACCTGACCCTGAGCCGCAGGTGCATTCATTGAATTTTCCCAGCAGTAGCAGCAACAATAACTTACAGGAGTTGCAGGTTCCCATTCCTAAAGCTCCTAACCAGTCTGACTGCTTGTTACATACCAGTCAAATAAATTGACTTCTAACAACAAAACTAGGTGTTATAAAAAATTTGAGAATAATATTTGTAGTTTCACCTCTCCAAATTATAGCAGTTAAACTAGCAATTTTGAAAAATTAAATTGCCCCTACGATTATTAAAGCCATGGTACAACATCTTATGAGATGTAACGCCCTCTTGATCGGGGTTGATAAACTCTTAAATATAAAAATTTGTAGTTTTTAATACAAGAACGTGTGACTAAAATTTTGTTTTTTAATGCTGACGATTAAAATTTAGATTATGTGTTTGAATAATAATATGTTTTAAATAGAGGTTTATCAGAATTATTTAATTATATGAATATTTTTAACTATTAATATAGATAATTTAATTTTTATATACACACATTATAAATTACATATTATTAATATTATAGATAATCTTTATTAGAATTAGTATAATATAACATTGATACTATTATTTGTGAGATAATTAAGATATTTTTTTCTTTTAAATAGAATTATGTATTAATTAGTTGATTTTAATAATATAAAATAAAATTTATCCTGTCTTAACTAATATCATAAATATATTATTTTTAAATATGTAACATATTTTTCATTTAACACACATCAATTATGTTATTATAATTTTAAAACAATATTAAAACTTACTATTATAATATATATATATATATAATCTTAGAAGTTTGAACTTGTCAGTGACTGTTTATTATTTACTTATCTATATAATTAAATAACAAACGTAATCCATGTAATATAGATATTATAAATACAGTTAGAATAAAAAATTAATTATACTTACATAGATTATGTTACATGGATAAATTAAGTCATAGTTTCTTCATAAGAGTGAGGATGTGAGCGAGTAAGAAAGATATAATCATCTCAAAACTAGTATAATAATGTTTGTTTACAACTGAATCATACAACTAGAAAAAAAAAGCAAAAAATTCATGTAAAACGATTACTCTGTCATTTGTTTATTGTCTAATTATACAACTCAGTTGTAAGTATAGTATTATTCAAACTAGTAGTTTATCTCATCTTTTTACTTTTTCTAGGTTCCACATCTAAACCTAGAAGGATTTTGTTAAAATTTTATCTAGGGTAAATATAGATCAACAATTAACTTTTTAAGAAAAATAGACTCAAAGAAATCAACATTCTTAGATTCACAGTTAGCTACACAAAAATTATCCATAGTTTTCCAAGCTAAGGATCTATATGCTACATGTTATGGGCATACCCTATAAACATGCAATCAATTGATTTAGGTAACAAGAGAGGTGAGTTGTATAGTCTTATATAGAATATTGTTTATTTTTTACCCCAACCTAGTTCTGTGGTAGGTTGGCTGGTTTTTTTTTTTTAGGCTCTGTATATCCTTTCTTTCTTTCTTAATATACACTTAATTACCAAAAAGAAAAAACTAACCGTTTTAGGTCCTAGCTTACTTCTTTTAGGCTGAGGTACAATGACCTTTGCAAGACACCACATACTTTGAAATATAAAAAATTATGTTATATAACCTTTCAACAATTCATAGGTGTCTTACCAGATTTCTTATGGGGTATTTTATTTTGAATATGTACACATTGTGACTTTAGTAGTGAAAATCATTCAATCTTAAATGTCTACAAACCACCAAAAGGTGATAACATGATAATTTACCTATCTATATATCATTTCTTACAAGTGAATGTGGTCTTTCAAGTTACATGACCATCTATTTTTTATTCCATACCTAAATTGTATTCCATCGATGAAAAAAGTAGTCCAAAAAAAAAAATATATATATTCTTTTTTATTCACATTCACGTATGTTTAGTGTGTTAAGTGAGTGTTCCACTCAATGCCACAATACTTCAATTGTAGAACCATTTTGTTAAGATATTCTTAAAATTTTATCTATAATGATTATTGGCAGACAATAAGTCATCTTTATAAGTGTTATGCCTAAAAAATCAGACTGACGTTAGCTTACGTCAGTGAGCACTAATCAGAGTTTAGGAAGGTTTTGCGTCGTCCAATAGTTGTCACGTTGCTCCATGATAGAAAGAATATGATTGTCACTAATTTAGCAGATTCAAGTTTTGTCAATGAGTGACTGAGGACCACACACCTGTCCAAGCCCCAGATAATTTGAGGATATATTCTAAGTTATCAACCAATGAGAGGCAAGTTACCCACTTGCAGATTTGTAATCATTACCTTGAATTCATCTACTATAATTAGAGGACTCCCCCTCTCCTTTTTAGGATTCTAATACTGAACCCTCATTCTAATTGTAATCTTTATTTTCAGAGCAAAGATAACCTACGGGAAAGAAACTAACTTGATATTCTCTATGAATACTCAGTTATTGTACCTCTGTTCGCTATTCGCTATACACGACCTCTTGTAATCTCTTATATATAAAAGAAACAGTGGACGTAGGATTCGCTTTAAGCATCTGAACCACTTTAAAAATCATATCTCTCATTTATTATTCAGTTTTTGTATCTGATTATAATCGTTCACGTGTAATTTCTAAGAACAGCTTAGCACTTTGCATGTGCGAGTCGTTGGTGTCAAAATCTTGCATCAACAGTTTGGCGCTAGAAGGAGGGCTGGTTTTATATCTGCTCTTCATTCAGAATTTCTGATAAATCAATTCTACTTGTGAACAAATGGCTTATGGTCTTGAAACCGAGCGAACTAGCACCAACAACGAGGAATTCCCCGGGTACAAGATGTTGCTTCTCCTAAAGTGCCTCCAATTCCCCAAGGTACCACAACAAACATTCCCTCAACCTCTTAGCTCAATCTAGCTGTGATGAATTACCTGGAGAGGTTCAACAATACTCTCTAAACGGTTAACCGAAGGTTAGATCATTTAGATCAGATCATACCACCCAATTCTGACAGGGCGATACCACCTCCAAAAACGCATGTATGTCATACTAAAGCGTGGAAACAGACGAAAACTCATACCACGTGCACTGCAGCAAGTAAAAATGAGGGAAAACAGGTGCCTGACAATGGGCCAAAAGGCTCTAAGGGGCCAATGAATACCAATCGTGAGGCAGGTAGAATATATATGGCTTTGCGACTTAGCGGTATGTCACATCATGAGCCATCTCACGCCACATCGCATGGGCACCCCTACAAGAGTGCACGACATAGAGATTCCCACTATCGTCGAAATAATGGTTTTGACCGTCATTGCGAGGGAAATACCCACCGAACGCTAGTCGATTTTGACCATCGTGGAGGTCGAGATAACTCCCCAAACCATTCAATGTCTTTACATGGCTCTAGCCAGTATGTGTCAAGGTATGCCGAAGGCTCCGACCGAGGCGAGGAAGAGTCCGATATGCGGTCTTTCCTCAATCGTAATCGTGGGGAGCGAACCCACATTGCAGAAAGTGATCCTCAAATGACTCCACTTCCTCAGATTAAGGAGTTATAGAAAGCTCTGAATCAGCTCAAAGCTTAGCAGAATGAGGGAGGGCAGGTCGCTAAGGCGTCTCCTTTTTCTCCAAAAGTTTTGATTGCTCCTCTCCCATCAAGATTTAGAATGCCTGATATATGAGTAATCGATGGGAATTCTGATCCGTAGGATCATCTCTTTAAGTTTAACGACCTCATGGAGCTTCACCAAATCTCCAACTTGGCGAAATGTAGCTGCTTAGCAGTGACTCTAATTGCCCATGCTAAGCGCTAGTTTAGATCGCTTCCGCCAGGATCTATCAACTCATGGCAGCAGATGAGTTAGTTAATTTTGAGACACGTCCAGGCTAATAGGAAGTTCTCAAGGTCGTTGAGCTATCTGAGCAACATACAACAGGAGAGGAATGAATCCCTCCAGTCCTATATCGATAGGTTCCACAAGGAGCTGAATAAGGTGGCTAATACACCCGAAGATTAAGTTCAAACTCTTATGATTGTGGGAGTTTGCCTGCAAACTGACATGTGGAAGAAACTACAATCTGAGGACAATATTTCCCTCGCCCGCTTCTACAATCTCATTGAGAAATATCTCAGAATTGAAAATTTAGTGGCTGCTTTAAATCACCATGACCCCGGTCCTTCGACTAGCGCTCTCAATCGGAGGGAGGAAAATCGGGGAGAGAGTAGTAGAAGGCCTGATCACAAATGGGCTACTGACGATCAGAGAAAGGGAAAGAAACAACAGTTCAAGCCTAAGAAATCTTATGCCCAAGTCTTTTGTTGCGATGGCGACAATAATCAATATACTCCATTGAACGGATCAGTATTAACTATTCTGGATAAATTAGAAGAAGCTAATTGCTTGGAGAGCCAAAACCCATGAAAAATCCCCTTTCAATAAGAAACGGCAAGAAATACTGTTGTTATCATCGGGACAATGGGCACCATACTGACGAATGCCAATAGGGTGCGGGGAGGTTAAAGGGTCTCAACATGAATCTCATGACTGCTATGTAAGAGTAGTGCAGATGGCATACAAAGGGAAAGGGAAGCTAGTGGGCGTTCCTGAGCAAGCTATGATGATCAACAGGATCGAAGCACAGCCAAGTCTAGTGGAAGACAACATAGATCCTCGTGTTCAAGAGGATTATTCCCATAGTGGGCTTGTTAAGACTCTATCTGAAGTATCAGTTGATAGAATAGGAACAAGTTGTTTTGCTAGGAACGTGTTGAGGATGATCGAATTAGAGCCCTAGGGAAACTAAGTCCTTAAAACCCTAATCTTGAGACGCCACAAAGATTGATCATTCCCTTTGATAAGTCGAGATTCAAGCATTCAATCAAGAACACAAGAAGGCAAAGTAAATAGCTTTCTGAAATAAACTTCAATTGATAATAATTTGTCCCAAAAAATAAAATGGCTGCTCATTTTTATAAGCAACAAACCCTAAAAGAAAACCCTAGCTAATTGAAAAACAGGTTGGGCCTAAGTACAAGCGAATTGGGCCTAATTAAACCTTAAATAAATAAAAGACTAAAGAATCTAATGATAATTAAAACATAAAAAAAAAAAACCCAAGATTAAATAAACAAAAATTAATTCCTAAATTAATCCTTGCATCCAACTTGATCTTCCGAATCTACCCCTTGCATAAAAAGATAATAGGCCATCCGCGATGAAGCTTTGAAATCTTCGAATTTAGTCTCACAGTCTTCTAGTACAACCTCTTTGTATTGCACTTCCATGATCAAGCCTTGCAAAACCTCTTTCATCCTCTTTGTCTTTGCCTTAGTCATAAGACCGCCAATTCTTTGCAAAGGATCTTAAGAATATTTGGGAACATTAACTTGGTTAGCACCTCGATCTCCATTATTCCCCTCCTCTTCGAAAGGATTCTTTCTCAAATCTCCTACATCAAATAAAGATAAATCAGCAACATTAAAAGTTGCACTAACATTACCATAGTCGCTTGGCAAATCTAACTTGTAGGCATTATCATTGATCTGCTCCAAGACTTGAAAAGGTCTATCTCCTCGAGGTTGCAATTTTGATTTCCTTTGTGTGGGAAGCCTCTCCTTATGCATGTGCACCCAAACCCAATCTCCAGGTTGGAAGACAACCTTCAAACGCCCTTTATTGGCTTGCTTAGTATATTGCTCATTCTTCCTTTCAATGTTGACCCGAACTCTGGCATGTAAATCCTTCACAAAATCTGCCTTTTTCTTACCATCAAGATTAGCATGCTCATTAGTAGGCAAAGGTAAAATATCCAAAAGTGTTAAAGGATTAAAGCCATAAACAATTTCAAAAGGAGAAAATGAAGAAGTAGAATGAATAGTCCTATTATATGCAAACTCAATATATGGCAAACACTTCTCCCACTGCCTTAAGTTCTTTTGAATGATAGCACGCAACAAAGTAGTGTATGTCCTATTAACTACTTCAGTTTGACCATCCGTTTGAGGATGTGCAACAGTAGAAAATAACAGTTTGGTTCCTAATTTATTCCATAAAGTGCGCCAAAAATGACTTAAGAACTTAACATCTCTATCACTAACAATTGTCTGAGGCAACCCATGCAAACAAACCACTTCTTTAAAGAACAAATCAACAATATGTGTTGCGTCGTTTGTTTTAGAACATGCAATAAAATGAGTCATTTTACTAAACCTATCAACAGCAACAAATATGCTATCCTTACCACTTTGAGTCCTTGGTAATCCTAAAACAAAATCCATAGATATATCAATCCAAGGTTGATTAGGTACAGGTAAAAGGGTATCCAAGCCATGCGGTCTAACTTTAGATTTTGCTTGCCTTCATGTAATGCACTTATCACAAACAGATTGCATATCATGCTTCATATTAGGCCAATAAAAATGCTCACATAATATATCTAAAGTCTTTAGAGCACCAAAGTGACCCATCAAACCTCCCCCATGACTTTCCTTAACAAGCAACTCACGAACATAACAAATAGGCACACATAATTTATCTTTCTTGAATAGAAATCCTTCATGCCTATAAAAGTCACCAAATGCACACTTATCACATGCATTCCATACTTGGCTGAAATTAGAATCATTGGTATACAAATCCTTAAGCAATTCAAAACCAAGTAATTTAGTTTGCAATGAAGTAAGTAATACATACCTCCTAGACAATGCATCAGCCACAACGTTTTCCTTCCCATGCTTGTATTTGATTACATAAGGAAATGTTTCTATGAACTCTAACCACTTAGCATGTCTTTTATTAAGCTTACCTTGGGTCTTCAAGAACTTCAAGCTCTCATGATCAGAATGAATGATGAATTCGCTCGGCCACAAGTAATGTTGCCATGTTTGAAGAGTTCTCACTAATGCATAAAGCTCCTTGTCATAAGTAAAATAATTCAATGTTGCCCTACTTAGCTTTTCACTAAAATAATCAATTGGTTTGGAATCCTACATCAAAACAGCTCCTAGTCTAATCCCGGATGCATCATATTCTATCTCAAAAGCTTTATCAAAGCTAGGCAAACACAACAAAAGTGCATTAGTTAGCTTATCTTTCAAAGTTTTGACAGCCCGGTCATGCACATCATCCCACTTAAAAACAACATTATTTTTAACAAGTTCATTCAAAGGTGTAGCAATAGAACTAAAATCTTTAACAAACCTTCGATAAAAACTTGCTAAACCGTGGAAACTTCTCACCTCGTTCGCGTTCTTAGGTGTAGGCCAGTCCTTTATTGCCCTTACCTTTTCTTCATCAACACTAATACCCTGCGAACTAACAACAAATCCAAGAAACACAACAGATTCCATGAAAAACGTGCACTTCTTAAGATTAGCATACAATTGGTGCTCCCTCAACACACTAAACACAGCATGCAAGTGTTTCACATGTTCATCCAAATTTTTGCTATAAACTAAAATATCATCAAAGAAAACTACCACAAATTTTCCCATGAAAGCACGCAAGACATGGTTCATTAACCTCATGAATGTACTAGGTGCATCAGTTAAACCGAAAGGCATTACTAACCACTCATACAATCCATATTTAGTTTTAAATGCAGTTTTCCATTCATCTCCCCCTTTCATGCGAATCTTATAATAGCCATTCTTTAAATCAATTTTAGAAAACAATTGAGAGCCATGCAATTCATCAAGCATATCATCTAATTTGGGGATAGGATGTCTATACTTTACCGTTATCTTGTTAATAGCTTGGCAATCCACACACATGCGCCATGTTCCATCTTTCTTTGGGACTAAGAGGACAGAAACTGAACATGGGCTGAGACTCTCCCTTGCAAATCCTTTTTGCAACAGCTCATCCCCTTGCCTTTGTATCTCCTTCGTTTCCTCGGGATTAGCTCTATAAGCACGTCAATTTGGTATGGCGGAACTAGGTATGAAGTCTATTTGATGCTCAATTTCTCTTAAAGGAGGTAATCTATGGGGAATCTCCTCAAGAAATAGGTCCTCAAATTCCTGCAATAAAGACACGAAAACACTAGGCAAAGATGATTTAAGGTCATTAGTAGAAAAATAAACATCCTTGTACATAAGTACAAGTACTTGTTGCCTCGCCATCACTACACTCTTAACCTCATGTTTTTCAGAAAGTTCACTCATTCTTTTATTTTTCTCTCCATGTTGCTCACTTTTCTCTCCATTTTTCCTCTCGACCTCACTTGCTCTCTTTCTATTTTCCTCTTGCTCACACTGTTGTTTCTCTCTCATTTTGCACTCTCTTGCTATCCTAATCTGGTCTTCATAGGCTTGCAAAGGTTTGAGAGGGGCTAATACAACTTTTCGGTTGTTCATTACAAAAGAATAACGATTTTTATATCCATCATGCGACACCCTCTTATCAAACTGCCACAGTCGGCCAAGCAATATATGACCAAAATACATCGGAGCCACATCACAAAGAACCTCATCCTCATACTTGCCAATTGAAAAAGGAACCCAAACTTAATTATTTACCTTCACTTCTCCACAATCATTCAGCCATTGTAGCTTGTACGGTTTAAGATGCTTCTTCCACTTCAAATTCAACTTTTCTACCAACAAAGTACTAGCAACATTAGTACAACTCCCACTATCAATAATCAACGTACATACCTTATCCTTAACGTGGCATCTTGTGTGAAAAATATGCTCACGTTGCTCCTCATCTCCTTCATCATTAGGTTGTATACTCAGGGCTCTCCTTGTAACAAGTAAATCACCACGCACAGGTTCTTCCACTTCAACATCAGAACAATCCTCTAATGGTGGCCTCTCATCGTCACTTGAGCTAGCACTTTCGACTTCTCCATTTGCCCGTACAAATATAACCTTTTTGTTTGGGCATTCGGAAGCAATATGTCCGAATCCTTGACACCTAAAACACTTAATATCACGTGACTTAGTAAGAGTTTTAGTTTCAGGTTTACCTTTAGGAACAATAATCAAATTCTTCGACTTGGCTTCTTCTTTTATTCTGAAGGCATCTTTGTTGTTTTTCCAATTTGATCTCTATGGAGAGCTAAAGGACGAACCAGATCTGAACCTCTTGGACTTGAATTGCTTCTCCACTTTAACGGCTTTGTAGCAGTAGCTCCTCCATCTCTACATAATGTTGCAACTCAACCACGTCAACAATCTCCTTGTTCAATCCAGCAATGAATCTAGCCATTGTTGCTTCTCCGTCTTTCTCTATGTTTGCTCTAATCATGGCGATTTTCATCTCCTTGTAATAATCCTCTACACTTATGGAACCTTGAACCAGCCCTTGCAACTTCCTATACAAATCTCTATAGTAATGGTTAGGTATAAATCTCTTGCACATCACCAACTTCATCTCTTCTCATGACCGAATAAACCTCTCGCCATTTCTGTGCCTATTGATCCCCAATTAATCCCACCATATACTTGCATAATCTGTAAACTCCACGCCTGCTAGCTTTACTTTCTTCTCGTCAGAGTAATTATGACAATCAAATACATGCTCAACCTTTCTTTCCCACTCCAAGTATAGCTCAAGATCATTCTTTCCTTGAAAAGTCGGAATTGCCATCTTTATACTGCCTATATTTTTATCTCCTTTGGAGTCAACCTTCTTGGTCCGTTTATAACTTGTTCTCTCCTTTTCGGAATCAACTTCATTTTCTTCGTCGAACTCACGTCTTCTATGTGATTTAGAACCGGAAGAGGACTCCAAGTCATTCAATCTCGTATTCAGCAATTTAAATTGGTCATTAACAGCCTTGATGAAGAATTTCATGTCGACCTCTTGTGGTTCTCCTCTTTCCTTACTCATGGTTTCAACCTATAAAATAAAATAATATAAAAGTTGTTGTTCCTCACACAATCCCTCACGTGTTTGCACTCAAATCAGATTGTTATCACTTGTGTTTCACACTATGCTGGCTTTTTCTTGATGATGATCTCTCTTGCCTTTTACCACTCAAAGCCAAGCCAACCCCCTTTATGTTCTTAACAGAATCAAAGAATTCAACAAATCTCAAGAAACAACCGGTTAGATGGTGACAGTCTCAAAAATTAGAACTTTAAAACTTAGTTGAGGCAAATGGTGAACAGAAAGAAAGACCAAGAATGGGAAACTTAACAACTAGAACAGAATAAAGAAAGCTAATTCAACAAGAATAAGAAACTCAAGCAAGAAAAACAAGAATTGGAAACTTAATTGAACAAAAATAAGGTACTTAGCAAAGAGAACAAGAATGGGAAACTTAACTCGAAATTGACACTTTGTTCTTTTTTTTTTTTTTTTTGCCTCTTCTTTTTTTACGCAGAATAACTATGAAAAGACAAATTCAATTTTTTTTTTTTTTTGAATCAAGAACGCAAACAAAGAGTGTTGGAGATAAATAACCTGTTTCTAGCAACCAAAGCTCTAATACCAAATGATAGAATAGGAACAAGTTGTTTTGCTAGGAACGTGTTGAGGATGATCGAATTAGAACCCTAAGGAAACTAAGTCCTTAAAACCCTAATCTTGAGACGCCACAAAGGTTGATCACTCCCTTTGATAAGTCGAGATTCAAGCATTCAATCAAGAACACAAGAAGGCAAAGCAAATACCTTTCTGAAATAAACTTCAAGTGATAATAATCTATCCCCAAAAATAACATGGTTGCTCCTTTTTATAAGCAACAAACCCTAAAAGAAAACCCTAGCTCATTCGGCCTAAGTACAAGCGAATTGAGCTTAATTAAACCTTAAATAAATAAAAGACTAAAAAATCTAATGATAATTAAAACATAAAAAAAAAAGCCCAAGATTAAATAAACGAAGATTAATTCCTAAATTAATCCTTCCATCCAACTTGATCTTCCGAATCTACCCTTTGCATAAAAAGATAATAGGCCATCCTCGGTGAAGCTTTGAAATCTTCGAATTTAGTCTCACAGTCTTCTAGTACAAACTCTTTGTATTGCACTTTCATGATCAAGCCTTGCAAAGCCTCTTTCATCCTTTTTGTCTTTGCCCTAGTCATTGGACCGCCAATTCCTTGCAAAGGATCTTGAGAATATTTAGGAACATCAACTTGGTTAGCACCTCGATCTCTATTATCAGTCGACCAGAATGAGCCAACTTGTGTGTTGAGAATCGGAAGCAATCTCAGCCCTCTGCTCGCTACCGATCTAATGAGCTTCCTCAAACAAAATATAGATGTTTTTGCATGGACTCATGCTGATATGATCGGGATCAGCCCGAATGTAATATGTCATGCACTCAACATCGACAGTGAGGTCAAACCAGTTCACCAGAAAAGAATAGTCATGGACCTAGAGCATTATGCTGCTCTTATAGTTAAGGTGGATAAACTCCTCTCCATCGGGTTCATTCGGGAGGCTCATTACCCGAGTTAGGTCGCCAATCTTGTTTTGATGAAGAAACCCAACGAAAAATGGCAAACTTGTATTAATTTCACGGATCTCAACAAAGCTTGTCCGAAGGACAGTTTCCCTTTACCCAAAATTGATCAGCTCGTTGATGCCACTTCTAGG
Organism: Pistacia vera; assembly: GCF_008641045.1. NCBI lineage: Eukaryota > Viridiplantae > Streptophyta > Magnoliopsida > Sapindales > Anacardiaceae > Pistacia > Pistacia vera. The sequence continues at coordinate 343,219 of NW_022195423.1, read as the reverse complement.
CACTAGCTAGTAAGCTTCATGGATGCCTACTCAGGGTATAATCAGATCCCGATGTACACGTCTGCCGAGGAGCATACCTTGTTTATTATAGATTGATGATTGTACTACTATAAAGTTATGCTCTAAAAAATGCTGGGTTGACCTACCAATGTCTAGTTAACCATACATTTTCCGAGTAGATCAAGAAATTAGTGGAGGTCTATGTTGATGACATGTTGGTTAAGTCGCATGTCGTTTTAGATCACATAGCTAACCTCACGGAAATGTTCGATATACTTCGAAGGTATAGAATGAAACTTAATCCTCTTAAGTGTTCATTTGGAGTATCCTTAGCAAAATTCATGGGGTGCATGGTTAACATGGGGAATTGAAGTCAACTCCAAGAAAATCCAAGCTCTCCTAGATATGAAAAGTCCCGCTAATCGAAAGCAAGTTTAGAGCTTGAATGAGAGAATAACGACTCTCAGTCGCTTCATATCAAGAGCAATAGATCGTTGTTTGCTGTTCTTCAATATATTTAGGGCTAACAAGAGATTTGAGTGGACTCCAAAGTGTGAGTGAGCCTTCCAGAGCATAAAAGAGCATCTCGGAAAGCCACCTCTTCTGTTCAAGCCCCTTCCCAAGGAAATGTTATTTCTCTACCTATCTGTTTCTCAAGATGCGATCAGCATAGCTCTCATATGGATAGAGGGCAAAATTTAGTAGCCAATGTATTACACGAGCAAATGACTGCTAGACGCCGAGACTTGGTATCCAAAGATGAAACGATTAGTGTATGCCCTACTGATTGCTTCCAAGAAGCTATGACCTTACTTCCATGCCCACACCATTCATGTATTAACCAACTTGATCATTTTTTATTTGTAAAGTTTTTATTGTTGTAAATATTATGAATAAGATTATTCCAATTCTTCTCAAAGAATTACTTGTGTCGTAATCTCAAGCTTTTAATAATCTTGTTATTTATAACGTTTTACAAGTTCTATGATCAGTTATGTATATTTGTTTTATGGAGTACTTAAGTTATAAAAGTGATATCACAAGTAGTCAAAAGTTCTTTTCATATATTTGAAAAGTATTTACAAGGGATGACCAAGAGCTATATTAGAAAAAAAAGAATAAGCACAAAAGACTCTATTCGAGTAGAGGAAAGAATGATCACTGGTCTTGATCACCAAGATCCTTGACTTTAGCCACTTTGACCTTTGGGTTGTCTGGCTAATCTCCGACCTCCAGGTCAATCGCTTGATCTTTAGGGACTTCTGCTTCTTGCTGATCATCATTTGAGGCAGACTATTGTTCTTCCAACTGACCAGCCTCGACAATAGAAGCAATAGCAACTTGGTATTCCTCGGGGAGGTCAGAGATATCCATGTTAGGATTGTTCAGCCACAAGCTATAAATAGCTTGCAGTGCCTAATGAGCATCCTTCCTCTCTATTTTGAGGTTCTGTTGCTTCATTTGCTCAATTAGCGAAGTGATTCGCCTGTGAGCCAGTTCAAGATTTGTCTGTAGCAATCTCTTCTCTTTCTTTGAGTTTTCCCATAACTCAGCTCGAGTCTTTTCTACTGCTTTTTTACGCTCTGAGCTCGCTTGCAGCTCCTTTTCTTTTGGCCCAACTTTTTAGTGAGCCTCGTTATTGTTCATTGGAGCTCCTTATTGTCGCTATCTTTCTTCTCGAGCTCAATCTTCTGGAAGTCTGCTGCTCATAGAGTAGAATTCCTTTCAGTCATCTATACATTTGCATGAATGTGGGCAACCTTTGCCCCTGCATTTGAAGCCACAAGATCTTGCTTCAGTTTGGCAATTTCCTCCTTTATCTCGTGGAGTTTGCTAGCAGAGTTGATCTTCATCTTATTGTGGGCCACATTCAGGGTGAGCAAAGGTTGCATGGAAATGAATAAAAAGTTAGTTTTTTCTTAAAAAGCTAAAAGATCGACTCATAAGAAAAAAATTCTCAAAGTAAACAAGTCATTTTACTTGACTTTGCATTTGAAGTGCAATAGCCACCAGGTAGGTAGGTCGAGAGGCCACGTACCTATCAAAGGTTGTGGCGATTTGGCATTCTAAAAGGGTGTATACCATCGACCATATGTGGTTTGGTAGTTACCCTAGAAGATCCAACACAGACGAGTCAAGTCTCGTTGTGGCAGGGACCCCTTTAACCTGTTGCTCACATGTGTGTTGCTTGCCTGCTTCCCTTTGAACGGTCGTAGTCACTCCCTCTTTCCCTTGCAAGCTCCCAGGGATAGTCGAGGGTCTGAGAGCATCCTTTGAGGTCGTCCTCGCAGAAAAGAGTTCATAGGGTTGTAGCCTATCTGGCAATATCTCAAAACCTTCTGGCTCAAATTCGATTTCCTCTTCAATGGATATTGTCTTTTTCTTCTTTAACTTCTAGCCCGTGGTTTTCTTCCTCAGCGGGTGAGTAGCGACAGGCCGGGGAGCATCTTCGTGTCGCTTTGTGAGTTGCTGCTTTTCAGCACCAATTTGTATCCCCCTTGTAGGGATATTGCTGGAGGTCGCTCGAACTGGTTTAGTTGGATTAGTCTTGGGGAATGTGAACCCCCTAGGCTTCTTCGTCGTCTTTGCGACCTTCGATGGCATAGTTACTGCATGGCATAAAGATATGTCAACAAAGAAAGTTTTTTTTTTTTTTAATAAAGACCTAAAGTTTTTTTGTGTAAAAAATACTTACGAGCTGAACCATCCAAAGATGCATCGGGACTGAAAAACCCGTACTTTCGAAGGTTGGCAGTAGTCACAAGCAGCCTTGAGTCGCGACTCTGGTTGGGCAATCGACCAAATGCTTCGATGTACCTATGATCAACTAACGCCGACAATCTAGTCGTTTTGTTTTTTGTAAGAAAGCAAAAGATTCGTTAGCCTAATATATTAAGGAAAGGTTAAAGTTAAAAGATAAGCGATCTGGAAATTAGAAGGAAAACCTACTCGGCTCCTTAAATTTACATACAGACTCCATCATACTCGAAGAAAAAATACTTAGTTTCATAAGCCCCAACGTTGTTGGGATAACCAAATATTCCTCCCTTGATTGTTGATCACTTGGAGAGGTAGTACGAATCTTTATCTTTACTCTTCTTTAAGTAATAAGCGCAACCAAGTTCTTCTGCTGTTGGCTTACTGAGGTTGTGTTCGTCAAATGCAATATACATAGCGACCATTATCATATATGCATTTGGCGTCAACTGGAATGGCGTAATCTGGAAGTGGTCGAGAATTGACCTAATGTAGGGATAAAAGGGTATCCTCACTCCAAATTTAAAGATCGCTTTCGAGATTGTGGCCAATCCCTTAAGAGGTTCCCAAGTAGTGTACGACATGTGTTGGAACACGTTTACATTGATTGCGTACTGGTCTATTACTCGTTGGATTTCTTCTTTCGAAATTGTTGATTGTATCACCTTTCTGGGACCTGTCAAGGTGCTCGATGGCTGCGAGCTTTCGGGACCTGCCGAGGTGCCCAGTGGTTGCAAGCTTCCCTCTCCGGCTATTCTCGCCTCAGGGATGTCCATTGCTCTTAGAGTTTGTAAAGGGGCGACATATTGATATGACTCAAACTCTGCATAAGTTACCTCGTACAACAACTCAGAAGAGTAAAATAACCCAGGTTCATCTTCCATAGACGCCCCAAACCCTAAAAATTCTTAAGAACAATTTTCTAAAGATCTATGCTCTAAGTTTTTACTCTTAAAAAAAGTTTTTCTTTTCAAACACTACCCAAGAATGTTCATCATCTAAGCCTACTAGACGTTCACACCCACCATTACTGTAAAAACTAAGTTTTTTGATAGGAATGAAAAAGAGAAAAAGAGAAGAATTTTCTTTACCTCTTATTGCTGGGAACGAATGATCTGTCGTAGCGTTGAGTGAGCATCAACCGGGAAGAGGATGAACTAATCTTTTGAGTGCAAAAAACGCCGTTTTTATCTCTGAAAGTTTGAGTTCTGTGAAAAAACTTGGAATGGGCTTTGGGTTTTATAAGGTGGAAGACGACCCTTGGTTTCTTTTATTAGTGACGTTTGGGTAGGAGCGCGTTTCTAGCCATTGATTGTGACCACGTGTCACTGATCTATGCGAAGACTAACCTTCACGCTTTGTGAAGATCAATCAGCATTTCTCTTTACTGAAATTGCCAAATGTCGACGTGAATATCTCCTCCATATTAAATGCGCCCTCATTCGCATTTAATGCTTCAAAAGGAAATGTCGTTTTAGTATGACTTGCATTTAATGCTCATGGTTGGCACCTATTGTACAAAGACATGTCTGTCAGATAAAGCTTATTTTGTTGACCAAGACAATTGTCAAACGCAACGGATAACATCTGAGGAGGTCGTTCAAATAAGACATTTTTCCATATGTCAAATTCAAATATCGAGCAACATGATTCTCAATTGTCGACAGCAAAATGTTCTAAGTGTTTTCAGGTTGTGAATGACAGGTACAGTATGAAACACTTTTTCATAGCACTGATCATGATCTGGCTCAAGTCGCTAGACCTTTGTGAATGATCACGTCAAGTCACTTATGTAGTTCTTGAGAGCCATGTTATGATTTACACTCAGTTCGCTGGTCGGGTCAAACTATCAACCTCATGTCGTTTGCAACAATGTGGTTGTTCTCAAATGCTAGTTTGGGCAAACACTCCTAAAAACAAGTGAGGTCGCGACATAATCGTGAAGTTCTCAAGATTCAATCTTTTAACCTTAAGAATTGAGGAGCTTCTGTTATGCCTAAAAAATCAGGGTTAACGTTAGCTTATGTCAACAAGCACCAATTAGAGTTTATGAGGGCTTTGCGCCGTCCAGGAGTTGCCACGTTGCTCCATGACAGAAAGAATATGGTTGTCACCAACTTAGCAGATTCAGGTTTTGCCTATGAGTGACTGAGGACTGCACACCTGTCTAAGCCTTAGATAATTTGAGGATATTTCCTAAGTTATCAGCCAATGGGAGGCAATGAAGGACTTGCACAACACCTACCCACTTGTAGATTTGTAATCATTATCTTGAATTCCTCTACTATAATTAGAGGATTCCCCCTCTCATTTTCGGGATTCTGATACTGAACCCTCATTCTGATTGTAATCTTTATTTTCAAAGTAAAAATAACCTACGAGAAAGAGACTGATTTGATATTCTCTTTGAATACTCAGTTATTGTACCTCTGTTTGCTGTTTGCTGTTAGCTATATGCGACCTCTTGTAGTCTCTCATATATAAAAGAAACAGTGGACGTAGGATTCACTTTAAGCATCTGAACCACTTTAAAAATCATATCTCTGATTTATTATTCAGTCTTTGTATCTTATTATAATCGTTCATATGTAATTTCTAAGAACAGCTTAGCACTTTGTATGTGTGAGTCATTAGTATCAAAATCACACATCAATAACCAGATTATTCATAGATTTTTCAAAATTAGACATCAGGATGTTATATAGACGTGTAGGAAAGTGTGACAGTGCCCATTTAGCATAAGCAACATAACAAATATGTCAAAATCCAACATATTATATTGATTTGACATTTGCACTTATCCATCAAACTTGAAGGTATTGTCCTTAGGCAGGCTAATTGACTTTTATAGGTCTTTTATATATTATTTTTTTCTTTTATAATGAAAACTTAATTACCCAAAAAAAAAAAAAATAATAATGTTTCACAACTTACTAGTACTTAATTTCCTTTTTTCCTTTGTCGATTGAACACATTCATACTCGATGTCAAATGGCAAACCCATATAAAGCACAATAAAATACATTGTGAATGATTTTTTCAATGCTTTTGCCTTGCTACTATGTTATGATCAAATCTTCACTTTTAGAATCTCCAACACCAAATGCAAGTAGATCTATATGATTATTTCCATCCAAGCATACCACTCAAAACAACGATTCTTAGTATTTTCCTTCTATGACTGTATCATCCATCATGATAACATTCTTGATATGATATTATGATATTATGTCTTTTGAGGGACATGACCTATTAGGATCTCCATACTCGGTGGCGGAGTTAGAAATTCAAGTGAGGACAAGTGAAATTCAGAGAGTGATATAATTTATAATTTTTAACATAATGATAAATATTAAAAAATTTATAATTGTTGATATTACTTTTGTTCAATTGTCCTCTTTTGATGTTTTGGAAGGAATCATTGTGAATTACACTCTGCCCAAAACTTTCGAAAACTACCAAACACATCCAATAATCTAACTACAATTAAATGAATAGTCAATAAAGATGGGTCATACAATCAATTTATCTACAGGTTTAATTAAAAAAGAAATTTAACTTCATTTCACATTATATAATTGGTTAAAAAAAAAAAATAGTGTATTAGATAAAAACTTAATATTTTTTTAAAAGTTAAAAACTCAATTGTATTAAAAGAAAAATATAGTTAAGCATTTAAATTTTCATTAAATAGTTTTAAATAATGAAAATACTAATTTAAATATTATTATAATTTTCCACATTATATTTTCACACTTAAAAGAAATGAAAAATATTGAACCGAATATCTTTTTTACATATGTTTAAAAGGTTATTATTATTAAAGGACACTTATTTTAAAACATAGATAAAAAATGACACAAGTTTCATTTGTATCAATAAACGACACCTTTATCAATCAAGAGACTTTTTTTTTTACCAATAAATAAACATTTTTTTTTACACTTTTATTAATAAACTAACACTTTTTTAGAGACGTATTAAGGCTGTGTTTGGTTAAGGGGGTAAGAGGATTACTTCGATAATTTATCTTTTAATCTGGTTATTACCTTATTTAATTCACATGATAATAAAAGATTTCAATAATCTTTCCTTCCTCAGGTAATTTGAAAGGTTATATAAGGGGTTATGTGATTACCGATTCAAGAGGTGGTATTTTAATATTACCGAATAATCCGATTTTTGTTACAATATTACCCTCACTTAATAAAATTTATAGACACAAATGCCCTCCTATTGTCAACAAATAATAGACTAAACCAACGGTGTAAAATGACTTCTTTGCCATCATCAAATTAATAGTTTAGACGTCAGTACCCCTCATTTAACTCAAAACCACTCATATATGAAGGCTCATTTAGCAAGCCCACAGCCATTGTTGGCGTTGTTGCCAGCGGTTTTGAGCTATTTCTATCAGATTTCTCATCCAATTGACAGGAAGCATTGCCTTCTCCACTTTAGTTTTTCCCCTAGCCTGGCCATACATTTTTTTGGCCCTTTTTGGCCATTCATGGCGTCTCCTAATGACTGCGCAGTCGCTCGATACTTGCCCGATCTAGGCCGTTTCCGACAGAATTGACCTGCCCTTTCACAACAATCATCTTCCCCATCCTCCATACATCAAAACCCTTATTCTCCTCAACCATTTGCACTAACCATTCGTGGGCACCGATCGACTTAGGGTTTCGCTATTTTTCGCTAGATTTCTGCCATTTTCAACATCAAAAATCCAATCTGTTGCCACCATTATAACCACCGACATCTACTCTTTAAAACCCCCTAACCCCTTTCAACTAATCACTCACCATTCACTAACACCGATCGACTTAAGGTTTCGCTATTCTTTGCCAAACTGCAGCCGTTTTTGGCAACAAAAGCCCAATCGGCTGCCACCATTTTAACCACCGACATCCACTCTTTAAAACTCCCCAACCTCTTTCAACTGGTCACTCACCATTTGCAGACACTAATTGACTTAGTAATTCATTGTTCTTTACCAGATTCGATAGTGAAAATCCAATCGGATGCCGCCATTTCAACCAACTACATCCACTCTTTAAAACCACTAGCCCACTTCAATTGATCATTCACCATTCACCGGGACTGATCGAATTAGGTTTTTGTTGTTCTTCATAGGATTTAGGTCATTTTAGGCAGCAAAATCTAATCGGCTGCCACCATTTCAACCACCGGCATCTGCTCTTTAAAACCCTTCAACCCCCTTCAACTGATCACTCACCATTAGTCGACACTGATTGCATTAAGGTTTGGTTGTTCTTTGCCTAATTTTGGCAACAAAAATTCAATTGGTTACTACCATTGTAACCTCCGATGTCCCCTTCACAAAACCCCCTTATCGCCATCTCTTGGTCATTCACAGTTCGCCAGTCGAGAGACCTGTGCTCCTCTTTGCGTTTAGAAACCCTAACCAAGTATTAATTTATACTCACTAATCTTGTAAAGGGCATTTTAGTAAAATAATATCTTAGTATTTTGTAATTACTGCCAACCAAACGCATTAATTATTTATAAAACTCACATGAACCAAACACAAAAATAATTTATATTCATTAATTTTCAATGTTATCTATCTCATCTTTTTGGTAATAAAATGTTATGGGAACCAAACGCCCCTTAAAAGTATTATTTGAGTGATAAAAAGTGTTTGTTTATTGATACAAATGAAACTTACATTATTTTTCTTCTAATCAGTGAGTGTCCTCCAAATGATAATAACCTTTTATTTAAATAGTTTTTTATATTATCACAATATTTTAATAACTGGTGGATTGTACAAGGGTATTTTTTCTTCTTACATATGAATAGTGTGTAAATTAATTGATTTCTCTAAACTGTGATTAGATTAGTGGATGTCTTTGCTAGTTTCTAAAAATTTTGGGGCAGAACCAGCTAACTGAAAACCTTAGGAGAAATATTTTTTTTCTCTCTAATGTATATATATATATATATTGGTGTAATTACGTACAATTTTGTTCTATACCGTTAGATTGTTGCCTTGTAGTTCTCACCCTTGGATTATGGTCAAAGGTGCGTTCATTGTCCCCTTGTGAACACCAGCCACCAAAGGTAGAAATTGTGCTATATTTGATTTTAAATTTTAATTATTTTATAATTTAAAATAATTAAAAAAAATTAAGTGGAGGCAACGTTACCAAGGTGGAATCAAATTACATTGGTATTGAAATGAAGTCAAATTTAAAACAAAACCACATCTTAGTAAGCATCAATCACAAACATTTTACTTACTAAATACACTCCTACTAATACTATTCTAAATACTTCATAAAAATCAAATCTCTCAAATTCTCCAAACCAAAACCCCTTTTCCCTCTCAATTCCACTTAGGGTTTTCTTTCTTTTCAATTCCTTCTTTCAGATCTCTCTTCTCATGGACACCCCTCTTCACGATCAGGATCGAATCGTCTCCACTGGTAGTTTACACCCCCCCACTCTTTCTACTTCGATTCCCTCTTCTTTCTTTCTTTCTTTCTCTTTTCTTTAATTTTTGCACAATTTTCTTAACTGCATTGTCTTTCATTTTGTCTTTTACTTTCGGGGCTGCTATCTGGGTTTTATTGGGTTTTGAATTCGTATTGACGTGGTTAATTTCTTGGTTTCCGTATGGGTTTTTAGTTATTCTTTTGGGTTGAATGATGTTTTCTGTTTCTAGGGTTTAGGAATTTGTGGGGGTAGTTGGTTTGTGATTTAGTTTCTCTTCAAGAGAGCATGTTTGTAAAATTTCAGTTTAATTTATCGTGAAGAAATGCAAGAAATGCATCTAACCATGTTCTGAGCTTAGTAGATGCTATGCTTCTATGCTGAGTAGAGAATTTGATGCTTGCTGTTTGCTGGAATTGTTGTTTAATGACACCGGGTCCGCTAGATATATATTTCTGTTCCGTGAACAGAGACCTTGACTGCACAGGGTATTCTTTACTATAATATGTTTGTGTGTTGATGCTTATATTGGGCATGGTTTTGACCTTTGTGTTTGCCTACTTAAGTTTAGCTTATGTGACCAGTTTGCAATTTCTGTGGTTCTTGAGAAACTTAGTGCGTTTCATTCTTTTTGCATTCTGTTTTGGTTAAGAGCTGTCTGTCTGTGTGTGTCAGATTGGTTATTTCTAAGCCTACTGTGTTGAGCTTCCATGAGAACTCCGTTGTGATTTCCTATGTTTTTTCTGCTCTATTAAGTTACTGAATATTCAATTATGGGTGCAGGAGAGAGGCCTGTCAAGCCAAGTAATTTAACAGAGCAGGTATTTGGTTGAGAATTTCTTAGTAACCGTCTTTTCAGTATATTTGTTTACATATTATGCAAGATTAGGTTGTTCGACTAGCTCTTCATTTTGTAATCTATTAGCAGCTAGTTTCAACAAAAGATGAAAGGATTGTTTCAGCAAATCCTTCTCCGGATGCAGCCGTCATAGGGCTTCCAAAGGATGCCAAAGAAAATCCAGAATCTGCTGATAGTGGAGAGCTTGGCACTGTCCACACACTAAATACTTATGCTTTCCATGAACAAAATCTACCATATGGTGGTTAGTTTCTGGATCCTTGCTGCTATAACTTTTTTAGAAATATGAAGCCTTAATATCACTGTTGGCAGACGTCCCATCTCTAACAACAATGTGAAATTTATACTATATTAATACTTTGTTTTCAATTTGATCCATTTTGGAATTCGAACTAGCTTGTTTGCTTCCAGTAGCAGATTTGAAGCCAGATATATTACAATAAGTTTTGACTTTTTGATTTTCTTTTTTGGAACTTCAAGGATGCAGCTTGCAATTTCTTCTGCTATCGTTTCTTGTAATTATGTAGAAAATTATGGGGATTAATTCTTAAATTCTGTTTCAGGTTATGGAAATAACACTACTACATCGGATAGATATTCTCAATATGCTAATGCTGATGGCTTGCATGTATCTCCGGTAAGGATGAGTCTCTCACTATGGCATCTTTAAAATCCATTTCGCTGATTATATTTGTAAACACATTCTAATGTTAAGCTGATTCAGGTTATCTACAATGACAATACATCCCTAATGTTCCATTCTGGTTATGGCTTCAATCCTGAAATGGCTTATGGACAATACTCTCCAGTTGCTACACCATTGCCTTCTATAATGGTGGAAGGCCAGCTGTACTCACCACAGCAAATCCCTTTCTCTCCAACTTATTACCCGCAGGCTGGTCTGCCAAATGTGCCACCGGTTCCAGTATCACCATCTGAGCTGATGACATCAGAAAGTAGTGCTGACAACTTGCTTTTTGGACCAGGATCAGGTTATTTTGTACACTTTGGTGGATCATTTGGTGGAGGGAATGTATCTGGAAATCATGGTTCTAGTCCTTTAACTTCTCCAGCAGCTTATCCTCAACCAATGGGCATACTTGGGTCATATGAGCAGAATGTTGGGCAGGTATGTTCTTAATTTGATTTACATTATTATCATGTTTGAGGTAGTATTCCTAAAAGGTAAAACTCTAATATATTGATCTAATTCATGTTGACTAGCTATGTACCGTAAGATCATCATAGCTTAAGCGAGGCTCTGGTAAATTATGGAACACACATCGTTTGAGATCCTACCTTCTTAAAAAGGATTTATTTACCTTACCTCCTGTCGTTGCTTGTTACTTTTGGTTTTGAAAGTGACAATTAGTTAAGTAAAATTAGCACATCGGGCCAGTTTCATGTATCCTTACAAATATTTTACAATTCAATTAATAGAGCTTTAGAAGTTATTCAAAATTTTAGTGTGTCACAATATATTAAGAAGCTCTGTGCTGTTAAGTACTGCATTTTTGCTAGCTTAAAAACCTCGTTTCAAGAACATATTGCAGTCATATTATATGCCTACTTACCATCATGGTGTGGATTCAATGACTAACAACTGGATATACATTAAGTGTCTAGAAATTCATTTAAGTTTGACGGAAAGTGCTTTAGGAGTTATTTGTTAATTTAAATATGCCAAAAAGGATCCAGAAGCTGAATCACACAAACTTTCTGCTATTTTGCTAGCTAAAATATTTCAAGAGAATATTGATTAATGTTACTAGACATCATGTTCTGTTGGTAATAAGTTATGTAATGCCATGTAATCGACTTATGCTTGAAAAATCAATAATTGACTCTAGATGCACTGGAAAATTTATCATGGTTCTTTATGGCTGAATGATTCTTTTAGAGAATATTTGACTGAGTGATTGCAGGGTAGATGAATGCTTCGTATACTTTATTATGGTGTTAAACAATTAGTGCTTTCCTGATTCTATGACATTTTATGTATGAACTTTCTCCTTGGCACTAACACCATATAGTTGCAGATTTCTCAACAAGGAGCATTTAATGGATTTGGATTAATGTCGAGTTCCTCCCCTGGAGGTTACCCTCCTGGTGGCCCTTATCAGAGCTCATATTTTGGGAGTAATGACCGGTTGCGACCTGCTCTTGACAAGGGCAGAAGACGAGAGAGGGACCAGGATTCAAATAGCGTTTCTAATGATTCACATGGTATTGATCGCAATCGAGGACCAAGGGCTTCAAAAGTGAAGGGAAAGGGTACCTCTGAACAGAGCTCTTCATCTAGTAATAGCAAAAACAACGTAACAGGCTTACAAATTAATCTTGAGCTATACAACCGGCCAGACTTTGTCACTGAATATGAGAATGCCAAGTTCTTCGTCATCAAGTCCTTTAGTGAGGACAATGTTCACAAAAGTATCAAGTACAATGTTTGGGCCAGCACACCTCATGGAAATAAAAAATTAGATGCAGCTTATCATGAAGCAAACAATACAAGTGGCAGCTTTCCAGTCTTCCTTCTGTTTTCGGTACGTGAGTTTGACCTAAGATGACTAATATACCAAATATATTGGAGCAACTTAGGTAATTGGTGGCTGAAGCAAATATAGATTGAGTAAAAGAAGCAGTACCATATTAAAAAAGTACTAAAAATAAGGGATTATTGATGATGGTATATGATAGACATTTCTGGTGATTGCTAGTTCCGTTGAGCGGTCATAGCTTTTAACATTTTATTCAATGTTATTTGCCATAATAGAAGTCAGTGGTATAAACAGGTGTCATTTATGTTGAAGTGTCTTCATTGTTTTCTGCTTAAGCGAGCTATTTTAAATTTCTTTTTCTATTCATTAAGCTTAAGATATCCTCTTACTTAAAGAGTTTGCCAATGCTTGTTGAGGAAAAAGGATGTTGACTCATATCCTGTATTTGTTCCTCATAACATTAGTACTTATCTTGTCTGTGGCTGCCCCTTCCTTAAATGCTGCTGTTGTTCTCTGGTGATAATTAGTTCCTTTTTTTTTTGCTTAACATGGTTTAGTATGACTCTGCCAAGGGTATATTTCAAAGTTTTCTGTATTACTTATATTTTTGGTTAATATTAAACATGATTGTTTGATACTTAATTTCCTGGGAATTTTTCCTGCTGCTGTTGGTTTACTTTTCCTTGCTGAAACATCATTAATAACTATGTAAACACCGAGTGTAAGCAGGGTATTTCACCTCATATTTTTAGAATCATTAGGTTTCCCATGGAAACCTTTTTTCCTGCCAATTTTTCTAAACTGAATTTTGCTCGGGTGGGAATTGCATCTGTTTAGCCTATTAGTAGTCCTGAATTGTATAACTATAACTTTGTGTAGGTGAATGCCAGTGGACAGTTCTGCGGGGTGGCTGAGATGGTAGGACCTGTAGATTTTGAGAAAGATGCTGATTACTGGCAGCAAGATAGGTGGAGTGGGCAATTTCCAGTCAAATGGCATATCATCAAAGATGTTCCTAACAACCGATTTCGTCACCTTTTACTTGAAAACAATGATAATAAGCCTGTGACTCACAGTCGAGATTCGCAGGAGGTAGCTGTTTATTAAGTATATATTTATTTATTTTCTCACACCTTTTCTTTTACAAGTTATTTCTGCATATTGTCAATTGTTCAGAATCTAGTATCATTTTCAAGCATTCTCGATAACTTGTTTATGGCAAAAGTTTCTAGTTCTAAGGTTGTGGTTAAAAATTTATGATCATTTATAATCTCAGACTTCATATATTGATTTATTTTAGACCCTAGTATGCAGTATAACTTAAGTATTGGAGAATTTTTTTGTTTAGATTGATTAATGTCTGTTTGATGCTACAAGAATCTGATGACCAGTTAGCTTTGGCTATATAAGAAGCTCTCTAGGATATATATAATTTAACTTAAATGCTTGCCTTGATGTTTCCTCAATTCATTTTAATTGAGCCAATGGTTAAAATCAAAAGTCAATAATTTACATTTAATGTTGACAACTCATCAACTTTAAACCATTGGATTAGGTAGATAAATTGGTGAATTTTTTAAGTTTTAGATAGATCTATTAGAGGAGAAAGAAAAGGTGCTGTCTACTTTTTCTTGATTTACCAAAATGTATTGTTTAATCTGACCTCTGGTAACTCATAGCTGAATCTTTTTCTAGCTTTGACTTTGGTTTTTTGCTAGACTTTGTCCTCTAGCCCAGACCCTTTTTATTCTCTTGAAATTTAGAACTGGCATTAAACCTCTGTCCCAATATGCTATTCTCTACAAAAGATGCACCTATTCGTTATTGATCTTTTTTTTTTTTTTCTTTTTCTTTCACACCTTCCTCTGATGGCCTATTAAGCTCTGACTGTTACTAATTTTGAGGATACATATACCTAACATTCTTTTTGGATGCTGATGTATATTCAGGTGAAATGAAAACATGGTATTGATGCATATATTCGTTGGTATCTATATGTTGTTTTTTCCCCACTTTCCTGTGATTACATGTTAAGTTCTGGCTCTTATTAATTTTAAGGTTCAATGTACCTAACATTCTTTTTTGATGCTGATATATATAATCAGGTGAAATTAGAACAGGGTATTGAGATGTTGAAAATTTTCAAGGAGCATGATGCGCGTACATGTATACTAGATGATTTTGACTTTTATGATGAGCGGGAGAGGACTTTGAAGGAAAGGAGGGCTAGACAACAACCTCCCTTGACAAAAGATATTCCAGACTCAGTTGCTGAAAATTCTGTAAAGCAGATTTCAGATAGTTTTGATCAGGCCCTCCAGTTGGAAGACATCCCTAAGGAATCACTAAATCATGCAGGTGTTATCTCAAGAACAGATGTTTCAGTTTTGCTAGCTAGTGATCCCTTAAACCAAACTTCTGATAGCTTCTCTGTAGCCATACAGTCAGAAAATAGTAACAAAGAAAGATCTGCAGCTGAAACAGGTGGTGAGCATCAGAATTGAGCCCATTGATAACACTGAAATTATGTTGACGCTAGGAGCAGTTATTTATAGTTGTTACAGGCATCCATCTTTGGCATACTTGCTGTAACCCAACAAACTCCTAGTTCTGTTGGTGATTCTATAATTTTTTTGTTTACTGACAACATTGAGGAGGTATATCGGGCATTTGAGGAGTCAAGCTACAATCTGACAGTGATTTTTTTCTTTTGTTTTTGTTATTTTTGGTCAATTGTTCATTGCAGTTGAAAATTGATCGAGGTCAGCTCAGGCAGGAAGAGAGTCTGATATCTGACCTTGTGCATTATTGTTTGAATATGATCTAGGTTGAAGATGGTGTTGAGCAATGTCAAGTAGTCGGATGAATCCGTGTGGGAGTTGCTTGTGTATACTATATGCCTGATGCCTTATTGGATGTAATCTTTAGAGTTTTATTTTTCCAGTTTTCTGAGGGCTTTTGGTTAATGCAAGGATTTGTAAACTTACCCAATTTTGGGAGGAAAAGAAATAAAGAAATACAACAAAATGCATTGTTACAGAAATGCAATTGCAGTGTTTTATGTTACATGTACAAGATGCTTGCTTGTGTAAATGATACACTTTTGCATTGAGATAAACTTTCATCTACCACTGCAAACTCACATGATCATCGACACTGTTTTCATGCATGCATTACCTTACAGGTCGTCTCTCTGGCGGTGAAGACGCTATGAAATATGATGTGGCAGATTTCGGGACTGACGTGGTGTCTGGCATGGAGCAAGGGACAGTGGAGACTAGGAGTTTTGACCAAGTACCCACCAAGAAGTCAATTCATGGTTATTGTATTGATTCTCGTCATCATTTTCATTCATAAACCCAAGATTTCAGGTGCATGTCCTGCTACAGCTTAAATAGGGATGACAGAAATCTGTTCCAAGTTTTCGGAAAATGCTATGCTCCAAATACGAAAGTGGGGAATTTCAAAAAGACTAAAGAGACTCTTGGGTCCGAGAATATGAATGAATTTGACAGTGAAAACGGTTTTCTATGCTTAAGAAACTACCTTCATTAGGGCTGTTCAAAATCCGAACTGCTTAAACCAACTAATCCAATCCAAATTGATCTAATTTTGATCAGCTTCGATGATTTGATTGCATCTCAATTTTTACAATCCAACTGGATTGAATTGGTTATTAGATTTCCTAAGTAAATCCAATACAAAACTAATCCAATCAAATTATTGCCTTTTAGCTTACAAATTTTAGTCTATTTTATTATTTGTTATTATGTAACAATGAATTTTTTAGTTTTACTGCTTGATAGATTTCTTTTTATTGGGTTTGTTTGCTTTTGTTATATTATTTTTATAATGGATTGTTAATTTTTTTTTTTTTTTGTATGACCCGGTAGTTTATGCATACCTCAATTAAATATTTTGGAACTCTAAAACTACCGATCGGATAAAAACTTTAGTGAAGACTACTAACTTATGTCTTCTTATAACATAATTATTTGTTTAAAATTTTTGGTTTGATATTTCCCTATGTTTAAATAATATAATAGTTGTTTAATGTCCAAATTATATAATAAATTAAAGGGAGAAGATATATTTTTCCACTTACGGTTTGACGAAATAACACGTAGAGTTTCGTAACGACATTTTCTCACTCAAAATTACCTTCCATTAGAAAAAATCCGTTATGAGAAAGGGCAAGATGGTCAACTTATCTGAAGCGCAAAAATCAAAATTCAAAAATTGAAATCTCGATCGGTGTAACTTCGCCTGAATGGTTGCCAGGTTTTCCACTAAATTGACTTAAAAGGAAAAAAAAAGGGGAGAACTAAAAGACATTTGCCTTTCTCTGTAATTGAAGCTTTAAACAGTTAGGGTTGGCGACTAGCGACTGGGGCCGTGGATGATGACGAGTGGGGTCCGAAAAGACGAAAAAGGTGGCGCTGTGGCCGTGGTAGAGGAGGAGAAGTCCAAAGAATTGACACAAATTGATAACTAGAAGGAAGACATTAGTAGATTCGTTCTATGAGACTGATCGTGGGTTGACGACAACTAGCGAAACGAGAGCGGAAATTGTTGAGCTTATTACACAGCTTGGAGCTAAGAATCCGACTCCTGCACTGAGTGAGGCGTTAACCTTGCTTAATGGCAAATGGATTCTTGCGTAAGTGTTTGTTTTGCTTTTTGGTTCGTGGGAAAATTATGGTGAAGGGATTGAATTTGGGAGTTTTTAAAATTGGGTATTTTTGTGGGTTGTTAGTACTTGAGCTAAGTTGAAATTTTGGTTAATTTAGGATGATATAATCACATAGCTTGTTTTGGTTGAATTCTACTGCTTTGGAAATGAAAATATGAAGTTATTCTGAATGAAATTTTAATCCTTTTTGATAATTTCTTTGTTTATTGCTCAAAGGCATATTTATCGCTAGAAAATTAGTGATTTTATCAATAATATATTTGGAGGGTTAGAGACTCTCAAGAACTTGGAGTTGTAAAATTGAGATAAAAACTTTGGATATTCCACTGGTGATCTTATATTCTATCACGAATATGCTTTGCAACTTTAAAAATTGTTATGTTATTAATTGTAATCAACACCAAAGTCCAAAATTGATATTTCTAAATTGTGACGCTGCTTTTATGTAATCAATTCTACTTTGATAGTATATATCAGGTGGCTGCAGAACTCACCAAGAAACTGTGTTATTTCTGACGGCAAAATTTGGTGTTTCAATTTGTACCTAGCAAAAGAGGTTGTAGATTTTCTTGAGTTGGAACAGAGATGCAGCTGTAGCACCAATAGATGGATTTATGCCTTTTCATATTGTAGTCTTGTTGATATTGGGTTTAAATTTATGTGTGGCAATGGAGGTATACATCCTTTTCTAGTTTGCTCCCCTTATTGTCAAGGGGTTAATTGCAATTGGCGAGAGTGGAGGAGATATCTCAGACAATTGACTCATTAATTGGTGAGGGCTCATATGGAAGAGTGTATTTCGGTGTTATGAGAAGTGGGCAGTCTGCAGCCATCAAGAAATTAGATTCTAGTAAGCAACCAGACCTGGAATTTCTAGCACAGGTTTGGCTTATTATTGAGCATTATCTTCAATTCTTCTATTGTTTTGCAATAAATATTTTGTCGAATTTAATAGTTCACACATGATTTTACAGGTTTCCATGGTATCAAGACTTAAACAAGAAAATATTGTTGAGCTTGTTGGTTATTGCATTGATGGCCCTCTACATGTCCTTGTCTACTAACATACTTCTAAAGGATTTCTTGATGACATTCTTCATGGTTAAGTGGTGTCATATTATTTCTATGTTTTCAACTCTTAGCTACCATACCAATAAAGATCATTATGTGGATTGACTTTATAAATCATGAAAGGTGTTTCTAGCTGAGGGGTGATCATTTATATTTAAAAATTCTGGTATTCTTTGCATATCATAATTGGTTTTAAGTTTTGTAATTGATGGTTGTGGAAGCCTAGTGTCAAACAAATTTGAGAGATGAATAGAAGATGATATTCAATTCTCAAAATAAAAAAGTTACCCTCATTCTTAATGTGCTAATTATTATGCCATTTGCAGCATCTTCAATACTGCCCTGACAATGATTTCATCTCTCCTATCACTGCAGCGTGGACAACAGAGCCTTGTGACATGGGTATGAACTTCATCTTTGTTCTTTTCTACCTCTAACTCGATTTGGAACAAACATATTTTTTTTATTTTGTTATTCTCTGTACTGATAGCTAGCAAATTCATGTGTAGCTTCATTCAAGCTGTTTTTTATGCAATTCTGGATTGTTTAAGGCAACTCCAAAACTCAGTGAAGATAAGGTGAAGCAATATGCTAAATTAAATGGAGAATACCCTCCTAAGGAAGTTGCAAAGGTACTAAAGGTGGTAACTTCGACTGAAAATAATACATGAAATGCGAGTGTTTTCGGTGGAAGAGCAAAAGATTGTGAAGAAGGTTTTGAATATCCAGAAAGCAAAGGAAAAGCAAGCTTCAAGGAGCTAGAAAGTGCGAGGGTGAAAGCCCAACTTTTTGGATTTTAAGAAATGAATGAAAAACTGGAAAAGCTACTTTTGTTGTATTGAATTCCCTATTTTTATTGGGTTTGAATTGATAAAATTTCTTATATATATATATATATATATGCATGGTAATTTTACAATCTAGATTCTTATTTATGCAAATTGGTAATGCTAATGTTTAGTTTTATTTGGGTTTAAATTGACAAAATTTAAAAATAATTAGGGTTGCAACAACTATAGGGCATTGTTTTAAATCCCGGTTTGGAGGGCAACCTGTTTTGCTACCCGGGTCACGGGTCAACTGGTCCAACCGGTTAGATCGATGACGTCAACGACAATTTTATTTTTAAAAAATTACATATTAATCCCTTAAATTTTAATATATTATAAAAAATTCCCCTAAAAAGTTCAAATTAGTCCCAAATTTTTTTATTTATTTAAAAAATGCCCCAAAAATTACCAATTAATCTCTAAAGTTTTGACATATCTCCAAAACATCCCTATAAATTATAAAGTAACCCTTATAATTTTGAAATATTACAAAAATCCCCCTAAGACTTGAACCGAACTGGAGAAGCTGCCGGGTCTCGGTCAGACCGGTCCGGCTTTTAAAACAGAGCTATAGGGACATATTGGTAATTTTAAAAGTTTTAAATTTTAAAAATCTAAGGTGATTTAAAACATTATTTTTAATAAAAAACAAGAAGGACAAATTGGTAGGCATATCAGTAATTTCATATTTAAAGAAGGGTATATTGGTGATTGATTTTGTTGATATGACAAATAATAAGAAAAATTAAGTTAAATAGTAAAGGATATTTTCGTCTTTATAGTCAACAGTAACGGATTTTCTTAACAAAACACAACGGGGGGTGGGAAAGTGTCATTTTGAAACTTACAGGTGGGAAAATGCCGTTTCGGAAAACCTTGGGTGGGAAAATGTTATTCTCCCATTATTAAAAAGTCAAACTTTGAAAAATAGTTTAATGAGGTGTATACTTAAATTGGATTTAGATAGGATCAATTGTTTTTGAGAAATTATTAAAATAGCCAAAATTTGGGGTCCTAATTGAAAACTGACCCATTCTTAAAAGTCTTTTAAAAAATAGCTTAACCTCAATTTCCACATTTTAAAATGATCAAAATACCCCTACTGTATAAACCTAATTTATTCTAACCCACTTTTCCAATTCACTCTTGAAACACACAACCCTTTACCGCATTGTAATATTAACAATTGTTACATAATTTTTGTTTCGAATCTAAGAATTTGAAGAAGTTATTTTTTCACTTGTCTCGTTTTCTCTCCTTTATTGGTGTTGTTAATGATGATTTAGAAATATATAATGGTGTTGATGTTTGGGATGATAATTAATTTGGTGTGGAGATGTTTTGGGTGGATAAGTGGATGGTCAAGTGTTGTGATTAGGAATGTATACGAGCTGAGCTGATCAAGTATCTGTCTACTCGAGCTCGACTTGACTTTTATAGTTTCGAGTTCAACTCCGAGCTCGAGTCTGGATGAGCTTTATTTGTTGAGCTTGAGCTTGAGCTTGAGCTCAAGCTCGACACCTAAATGGGGTACTTGAGCCTGGCTCAACTGCCTACCCATCATGTTGTGTACTCCTTAATGGAAGGAGTGATGGGTGGTTACTAGGTGTTTCTTTGACTCAACACAAGCGTAGAATGGGATCGTGATATCGTTCACGTAGACACAAATTGTTGACTATTGCTCAACGAAGGAAGAAAATTGATACAACTTGATAGCCTCAAGGCTAACACAGGAACAATGAAGAATATTCAGAATTTTTTTTATTATTGGGCATCGACTTTCATGAGAAACTAGCCTTTTTATAGGCTTAAACTCCTAATTATAGACTAACTGAAATTCCTAAACAATTAAGAATGAGTAAAACTCTCCAACTAATAAGAAACTGAAATTCCTAAACAATTAAGAATTAGTAAAATTGTCCAACTAATAAGAAATTGAATTTAAATCAAAATCCATGTTGTGGTCCTCCATCATTCTTCCCCACTAGAAAAGAACTCGACCTCGAGTTATTGTTGTCTAAATCTTCAATAGGATAGAACAAAGTGAGATCCATGACGTTGAAAGTCTTAGAAATACCCATGTCAGCCGGTAAATCCACCACATAAGCATTATTGTTGATCTTTTTCAGAATCTTATAAGGACCATACCTACGTTGCCTTAACTTTCCTTGATATCCCACAACTAGTCTTTCTTTCCGGAGGTAGACCATGACTTCATCGCCTTCGTTGAACACTTGAGCTCTTCGATGTTTATCAGATGAATATTTATAAGTCAAATTGCTCTCCTCCAAAGCTTGCTTCACTTCGTCGAAGAATTTCGTGTAGTTATTAGCCATAGCCAAAGCTCCCCTACTCTTGTCCTTGTTTAATGGAATTCTCGCCAAGTCAACCACATGTCTTAGAATTTTTGTGTAGACAATAGTGAACGGACTTTTTCCAGTTGATCTACTCACCGAGCTATTATAAGCAAACTCGGCTTATGCTAAAGAGAAATCCCATTGCCCCTTTTTATCTCCACAAAGGCATCTAATCAAGTTTCCTAACGATCGGTTGACAACCTCTGTCTGCCCATTAGTTTGTGGGTGAGCGGTGCTACTAAACTTTAACTCAGTGCCAAATCGCTTCCACAAAGTTAACTAGAAGGCTGCAAGAAACTTACTGTCTTTGTCTGACACGGTTGATAAAGGAATTCCATGCAATTGGACAACCTCTTGAAAGAATAGCTTTGCTAAATGTGACATTTTTGAAAACCTATCTACCACCACAAATACAGAGTCGTGCCCTCTTTGCGTTCTTGGTAATCCAGTCCATTGATACATCATCCCATGGTGCTTGTGGCATAGATAAAGGAATGTATAACCTAGTGTTTTGTTGATGCCCTTTACTTACTTGACATGTCAAACACCTTTGCACAAATTTGCTCCTACCTTTCTTTAATTGTGGCTAGTAGTACCTCCCTTCTAGTCTTGCGATAGTCTTATCTCTACCCATATGTCCACTCAAATTACTAGTATGCAACTCTCGAATCAACTTGTCTCTCAATGAGCTTCTTAGAATACATAATCAGTTTCCTTTGAACAAGTAACCCTCTTGAGCTACGAAGTCTCCTTTGGGTAAGTTCAACACATGCTTTCTCCAACTATCCCCAAAATCTTCATCATTCTCATACAAGTCCTTAAGTTGATCAAAGCCAATTACCTCAGGCACTACTTGTGTCAATAATGTAGCTCGTCGACTTAATGCATCAGCTACTCGGTTGGTTGCTCCGGACTTATGAACAATCACAAAATTAAACTTCTCTAAGTAGGCAACCCATCTTGCTAGCATGCGATCCACGTGCTTTTGAGTTCTAAAATGTTTAAGAGCTTGATGGTCTGAGTAAATAATAAACTCCCTTGGTAATAAATATGCTTCCCATGTCTTCAAACACCGGAAAACCGCATACAGCTCTTGTTGGTAAGTGGACCACTTCTGTCGTGCTTCACTTATTTTCTCACTAAAGAATACTATGGGCCACTTCTCTTATGAT
Source organism: Pistacia vera (assembly GCF_008641045.1). Lineage (NCBI taxonomy): Eukaryota > Viridiplantae > Streptophyta > Magnoliopsida > Sapindales > Anacardiaceae > Pistacia > Pistacia vera. The sequence continues at coordinate 320,520 of NW_022195423.1, read as the reverse complement.
AGAACTCCTCTAATGCCTATGCTACTAGCATCGCATTCTAGTTCAAATACCTTCTCAAAGTTTGGCAAGGCGAGTATTGGGGCTGTTATTAGTTTCTCTTTAATCAACTCAAAACTCTTTTTGGCATTTTCTCCCCATTCAAATCTCCCTTTCTTCAGGCAGTTAGTGATTGGGGCCACAATTCCACTAAAGTTTCGGATAACCCTCTGATAAAAAGTTGTGAGCCCATGGAAACTTCGGACTTCAATAACAATTCTTGGCGTCTTCCAATCTCGGATGGCCTTTACTTTCTTTTCGTCTACTTGGACTCCTTCATTGCTTATCACAAACCCCATAAATATAAGTTTGTACAATAAAAACATGCACTTCTTCAAGTTGATATAAAGCTTGTTCTCTTTGAGTACGATCAAGACTTGTTTGAGATGTGTGAGATGCTCCTCTTTACTTTTGTTGTAGATTAAAATATCGTCAAAGTAGACGACTACAAAATTGGATAAGAAGGGTCTCAATACCTGGTTCATTAACCTCATAAAGGTGCTTGGTGCGTTGGATAGTTCGAATGGCATTACTAACCACTCGTACAAGCCATCTTTCGTCTTGAAAGTTGTTTTCCATTCATCTCTGGGTTTAATGCGTATCTGATGGTAGCCACTCTTCAAATCAATCTTTGAGAACACCTTGGCTTCATGCATTTGATCAAGCAAATCGTCAAGCCTTAGAATTGGGAACTAATACATGACTATGATCTTATTGATGGCCCAATTGTTTACACACATTCTCTAGCTTCCATCCTTTTTAGGTGTCAATAGAGCAGGTAGTGCACATAGGCTGATGCTTTCTTGTATATACCCTTTGGCCAACAAATCTTCCACCTGCATTCGCAAAACTTGGTTCTCTTTTGGACTCATGCGATAGTGAGATGAATTTGCCAGGCTGGCTCCAAGTATTAAGTCAATCTGATATTGAATGTCACGCAAGGGTGGCAATCTGGTGGGCTCAGTCATCACCTCTTCATGCTCAGTCAGTAAAGACCCCACCTTAATTGCGATAGTTTGCCTCTGTTGTTCTTCCCCTTTGACAATTAACGCTACTCTAGTCTGCGACTCTTCAAAAGACCCCAGAAATTGATCAGATTTTTCAATTGTGATTGATACCATGGTTTTCTCATCTTGTGACACATTACTCTAATCTCTCTCAGGCATGATAGTGATCTTCTTTTGGTGCCATATGAAAGAGTATATGTTATCTCTGCCTCGGTGTGTAGCATCCACATCATACTGCCATGGTCGTCCAAGAAGTACATGGCATGCATCCATCACCATGTCACAAAGGACCTCAGACTTGTACGTTTTTTCCCAAAGCTAAAGGCAATCTACACTGTCTCTTTACTCGCACACTTGGTCCCTTCTTAATCCACCCAATTGTATAGAGATTTGGGTCTGTCTTCAGTTTCAAATGCTCCACTAATGCTTTTGAAACCAAGTTTTCACTGCTACATCCATCAATAACAAGCTTGAAAATGTTGGAATTCACTACACATTTCCTTTCAAAGATCTTCTTGCGTGGAGTTTCTTCAGGCTTTGTAGGTGAATACAAGATCCTCTTTACTATTAAAACAATCTCATCTCCTTGCTCGTCAACAATCTCTTCATCTTCCCCTCCATCAAATACCACTTCTTCCTCCTCATCCTCATCCTTCTTAGGTTATGTGTAGTTGGTGAATTTTCTTCTTGGGCAATCGTTGGATCGATGCCCATACTCGTTGCATTTGAAGCACTTGATTCCTCTGTTCACGTCCACTTTCTCCTTTCCCTTTGGTTCAATTTTCTTGGCCTCTACTGTTTTTCCACGGTTCAAATTCTCGAACTTAGGAATAATAGTCTTTGAATCTTCTTGCTTCTTTGATTGGTTACTCCTTTGTAACCCCTCCTCATTAAAAGCCTTTCAGCCCTCGTAACAAGGTTATGTGATTGATCCATAGACCAAATGCTATGCATTGCTATCTGGTCTTGGATAGAATAAGACAATCCATTGACATATCTCGCCACTTGCTGATCTTCCATCTCATTCACGTCACAACGAGTTTGTAGTCTTAAGAACTCCTCTGTATAGGTAGCTACTGTCCTCGCCCCTTGATAACAGTTTTGGAGTTGCTGAAATAGGGTCTGCTCATAATCTATCGGAAGAAACCTTGCCTTCAATAAGGCTTTCATTTGTTCACAGGCTCTCACGACAGGTAACCCTCTCATCCTCTGCTTTTCTTGGTGCCTCTGCCACCATGCTCCTGGTCCTCCTTTTAGTTTATATGCCACCAATCTCACTTTCTGTTTGGGGTCGATCTGCATAACTTCAAGGAATCGTTCTATTCCGTATAACCAATCCAAGAACTGTTCTATGTCCGTTACTCTATTAAACGTAGGCAGTGCGACCTTAATCTTGTATGTGTTATGATTGATCTGTTGTCTCCTTGGTTGTGGTCCTGGATAGTAACCTCCTCCATAATTTTCTTCCAACTCGGGCATGGAATTGATGTCATCATTGGATAGGTGTAGAAGTTGGTTGTTTATAGGAGTGTTTGGTTCTGTATAGTTTTGGCCAAATAATGGGTTGGTGTGTGAGTTTCGGATGTGTGGTGTTTGGTTTTGGGGAAATCTGTTAAGGCGAGGTTGGTTGAGGGGTGGTGGGTTTCTGACAGGGGTAGATTGAGGATGGTTTTAAGTGGTTTGTGATTCAGGGTTAAGGTTAGGATTTTCAAATTGGTTGAGCCTTACCTCATAGTTATCCATCCTGGTACGTAGTTCATGTATCTCGGTTGTGAATTCTGATATCTGTCTGGTCAAGGCTTCAATGGTAGTCTCTAACCTTCGGGATCCTTCTTCTTCTTGCCCAACTATCTCAAGACAGGGCTCTGATACCACCTGACGCAGCACAAGCATAGAATGGGGTTGTGATATCGTTCACATAGACGCAAATTCTTGACTATTGCTCAACGAATGAAGAAAATTGATACAACTTGATAGCCTCAAGGCTATCATAGGAACAATGAAGAATATTCAGAATTTTTTTTTATTAATGGACATCGACTTTCATGAGAAACTGGCCTTTTTATAGGCTTAAACTCCTAATTATAGACTAACTGATATTTCTAAACAATTAAGAATTAGTAAAACTCTCCAACTAATAAGAAATTGAGATTCCTAAACAATTAAGAATTAGTAAAACTGTCCAACTAATAATAAATTGAATTTAAATCAAAATCCATGATGTGGTCCTCCATCATTCTGAGTCCCTACTCTAGCCATAATAAAACATCTTCTTCATTAAAGATTGTTTTTTATGGTTTTCCAATTGGCATAGGATAGAAGATAGCTCTCTAAATTTCTCTCAAAATCATCTTAGTATAAGCATTTCTCTAACACTTGAGCAATAATGGTTGGATGTAAGTGATTAATTTTCGTATTAAGTATATCTAATTTTATTTTATATAGCATCACGAAGCAATTAAGGCCTAGGGTGGGCCCGTGCCATCCCTGAGGTTTAAAAAAAAGTTGCAAGTTCTTACACTTAGGCCCTGAATCTTTTTATAATTTATTATCCCCTGAATCTTTTTATAATTTATTACCCCCTCAAATTCCTTACAAAAACATGTAAAATGAAATTTTACCAAATTCAATATTAAAAAAACAAACTAGATTAGATTTTAGATTATAAATAAGGCCCATCGTATAGAAAATTCAATAATCCAATCCAATAATCAAGCCCAAAAACAAACTAAATGAAACTTTAGATTATAAATAAATAAAACACATTTTATACAAACTTAATAAATTAACATTTTGATATAGGACAAATTCTTTATACCTAAGAAATCACATTCTACTATTATAGGTTTCCTTATTTTAGTATGTTTTCCATTATTTTCTTTATCATTTTTCAAGAAATTATAACGTATTGATAAAAACTATTATCAATAAATATTGGAACTTTCAATATTTATCATTATAAAAAAAATTTATCACTTGAATTTTCGGCTCTGCCACTATGTATAGTAGTTCAAGCAAATGAACATATAGAGCATCTTAGACAAGTTTTTCTTACCTTTTGGATAGAAAAAATTATGCCATCCTTAAATAGTGTTCTTTATTGTACATATGATTCATATTCCTATGTTGCATAATGTTTGCCGAAGGGATTAATGTCGATGAGGACAAAGGTAAAGGCGTTTACCATGTGGCCTATACTTATAAACTTTTTTAAGGGAGAGTTTAGTGGACCTTATGAACACCTGAAATTTTCAAAAGTAAAAATTCAATTTCTTCTTTAATTTTTAGATTGGATGAATATTTTGCTTTTGAAGTTTGGATAAGGGGCTTTTGAAAGGATTATGAAAGAAGAGGGTTGATGAGATTTGTACAAGTTCAAGGGGTCACCCAGTACACTGATGAGATTATATGAGTTGATTGGGGTTGTTTATGCAATGTTTCAATCGTTTGGGTTTATTTAGAATTGAGGTAAGGGCAGTATTACTATATTAGGATTGTTTTGTAACTTGATTGATTTTGTATAAGAAGAAAACATATTAAATGTTGCCTTCATTCGAGCGTTTGAGAGAACTGATTATATAGAGCAGAGAAATATGTAGAGAAAAGGGGAAAGAATTGAGAAAACGAAAAGGAGAAAGGTAGGTTGTTATGGATTGAGGTAAGTATAATCATACGTAATATATGTATTTTTACATGCATATGCTTTATTATTTGAAAATGGGAATTCTCATGAAGAAACTGATTTTCATATGTACGAAATTGTTATGTTTTATAAAACTATGTAGCTTTGAAGTGTTTATTCGTCAAACGGATTTGTAGAAAAGTATACATGAACATGAACATGAATCATATATTGATATTATAGTTACATTTTCCTTGTTTTTTTGCAATTATAATTAGATTTTAATTAATTATTTCATTAGTTATTTTTACTATAATAGTATCTAGGATATTATCAATTTAGTTACAACTGTTTTTTACAAATTGCTAAANAGTAGTTCAAGCAAATGAACATATAGAGCATCTTAGACAAGTTTTTCTTACCTTTTGGATAGAAAAAATTATGCCATCCTTAAATAGTGTTCTTTATTGTACATATGATTCGTATTCCTATGTTGCATAATGTTTGCCGAAGGGATTAATGTCGATGAGGACAAAGGTAAAGGCGTTTACTATGTGGCCTATACTTAAAAACTTTTTTAGGGGAGAGTTTAGTGGACCTTATGAACACCTGAAATTTTCAAAAGTAAAAATTCAATTTCTTCTTTAATTTTTAGATTGGATGAATATTTTGCTTTTGAAGTTTGGATAAGGGGCTTTTGAAAGGATTATGAAAGAAGAGGGTTGATGAGATTTGTACAAGTTCAAGGGGTCACCCAGTACACTGATGAGATTATATGAGTTGATTGGGGTTGTTTATGCAATGTTTCAATCGTTTGGGTTTATTTAGAATTAAGGTAAGGGCAGTATTACTATATTAGGATTGTTTTGTAACTTGATTGATTTTGTATAAGAAGAAAACATATAAATGTTGCCTTCATTCGAGCGTTTGAGAGAACTGATTATATAGAGCAGAGAAATATGTAGAGAAAAGGGGAAAGAATTGAGAAAACGAAAAGGAGAAAGGTAGGTTGTTATGGATTGAGGTAAGTATAATCATACGTAATATATGTATTTTTACATGCATATGCTTTATTATTTGAAAATGGGAATTCTCATGAAGAAACTGATTTTCATATGTACGAAATTGTTATGTTTTATAAAACTATGTAGCTTTGAAGTGTTTATTCGTCAAACGGATTTGTAGAAAAGTATACATGAACATGAACATGAATCATATATTGATATTATAGTTACATTTTCCTTGTTTTTTTGCAATTATAATTAGATTTTAATTAATTATTTCATTAGTTATTTTTACTATAATAGTATCTAGGATATTATCAATTTAGTTACAACTGTTTTTTACAAATTGCTAAAAACGGGACACAAATTTCAATTTGTTCAATTTACGGACACTAAATAGTAACTCTATTCAATTTAGGGACAAAACATACACTAATTTCAATTTGTTCAACTTAGGGATACTAAATAATAGCATGTTTAATTTAGGGAGCTTATTGTTAACTTTAACAAAAAACACCAAAAAGACCCTACTTATTTATTTGGTTTTAGATAAATATTTAAAAAGTTTGTTTGATTTCAAAGTTCAAATATTAAAATTAATAAAATAAAAAGAAAAATCCCGTTTTAAAATCTTTAAAAAAGGCAAAAAAAGTTTGCATGATAAAAATTGACAACAATTTTTATTTATAAATTAAAAAATTAATAAATAAATGAAAAAAATAAAAATAAAATGAAAAGACGTTGGCTTTCCCTCAAGCCAGCCTCGCTGGCCAAGCGTGCCTATCAGCTATGTTGTTGGCATGAAGGAAAACCAACTTTTACTTTTGTATAACGGTATAACCCAGCCAAGGATGAATAACATTTAATTTTTGAAAATCTTAAAAATCAACAACGGCTCTACGACCCACTACTTTCTTCTTTGTATAAGTTACGCTTTTTTGTTGCTTGTGAACCAGTTTCATTTCTCGCTAGTTTTGGCTTTCAATTACAGAGATTTTGTGTTCTTTGTTGGGATTCAGAGAGTCACGGATATGGCGTTTTTCGCGGATGATGTGTACCTTTTGGCTACTGTGAGTGTGGAGGGGCGAGTTTATGTTTGGAAGATATGTGAAGGTCCAGATGAACAAGATAAGCCACAAATTACAGGCTTTCTTTGTCAGTCAATTCCACTCTCTCTCTACTTTATTGGTGTATTTACGTTTGTGGGTGGGCTTAGTTTCATGTAATTTCGATCTTCTGCATCTGGGTTTTGTTATGCATATGTACGGCGATTGTGTTTTGAATCTTTGGTTGTGTATTTTTTTTCTTACACTAATCTCTCTCTTCAATATACATCATGAAATGTTGAACAAAAATCAGTTTGATTAATTCTTGATTTTGGTTTTGATTTTCGATTACGTGTGTTTTGAAATTTATGCCTATGCTCTCTTGCTTGCTTTCTTTTTCAATCAATTCCACTCTCTCTCTACTTTATTTGTTATGTTTTATTTAATCGTTTAATTTATATTTCTTGTTTAATTCACCCCTCTGATTGTGATTTAAATTCTGCATTAAACAGAAGATTTGATATCAGCGCTTTAATCAAACAGAAGATTTTGTTTTTGTCTCTTTGTAGTGCCCTTGTGGTGTACATTTCTCTTTGAAATAGTTGGGCATCCTCCTTCGTAGGTTGTCCATTTCATTTCATTTCATTTTCTCAGTAATCAAGCAAGAGGGTCTTCAAAATTTTCTTTCTACTCAGTAAATGTCACACTTTCAACTATTATTTGTTGCAGATATTGTATGAAGTGTAGATTAATATTAATAAAATATCATTTCCCTGAAAATGGAGTGTGCATTTGTGGGCAAGTTCTGTATACATTGTTGGTGAATTCTAGGAGGCTTAAGATTAAGAGAAGAATGGAAATGAGAACTCACAGCAAGTTTTACGCCTCTAAATTCAAGATTACATCAGTGCTTTCTTAAGCAAATCATAATCCTTCTTTGCAGGTCTCATTCTCATAGTTCGTTGATTTGCTGAAAGTCTATATTTTTACTTTGTTTGATGACTGAGTACAAATATCATTTATTTATTTTATGGAGGAAGTTATGTATAGTTAGGTATTACTTCCTGTGTGAAAAGAACAAATGAATTGTAGACAATGGAAAGTTTGGTTTTTCCTCAGTGAAGGCTATAATGTGTCATTGATTCTAGTCTGGGACGAAACGGAATTAATACCTGAAATTTCTAAGGCTCTTGGAAGAACTGGAGATCATGTGTATTGATTTTGCTAGAATTTTTTTGTTTCGGATAAGAATTGTTGTTAATTAAAATTTGTTGATATAATTTTGTGTGCTTTGTGATTTAAATTATATTGATTTTGTTTATGGCAGAATGTTCGGCGATATTCGGTTGTGAAACTTCTCTGTGTCATGTCTTTCTTTGTGACCATATGTGCCACCACCTCAATTTTGCAGGTAGCTACTGAAAAACAGGGAAGTCCAGCTGGTTTTGGTCTTGGAGAATGGGTTTGGCCTTCTCCTGGGGATGAAATCCCATTTTGGATGAACAAATTTCCCTCAACAAATGTGAGCCCAGAAGTTTCAGCTGACATAGAGAAGGACTCCAATCTCTTGCACATTATTCATATTACAGCTGAAATGGCACCTATAGCAAAAGTTGGTGGTCTTGGTGATGTTGTAAGTGGATTGGCCTGTCCATGTTTGTCACGCGGCCATGCAATAGATGTAATGCTCCCTTTCTATGAGTGCATTCAGATACAGGAGATCAATGATTTGGAATTGATCAATACATATAACTCTTATCATGATGGTGATTGGTGGTAAAAGCCTATCGTGGGTTAGTCTCAGGAATCTCGGTGATTTTTATTGAATCATCAAATCAGTTCTTCAAGGGGCAATATTTCTATGGGGGTTCATACAATGAGCTGGAGGCATATGTATTTTTCAGTCGTGCTTGCCTAGAATGGATGCAGGTCTGTGAATTGGCATTGGGTATTATCTTTAGTTCTGTAAATTATTATCTAGACTACACTATTTTGAAACAGATCAAGCTGGTCTTTGAATTATTAAACAAATAGAAGATTATGTATTGAAGATTTAAGTTTTTTCTGGTGTGTAAAGTGTAAACTACTAAAACACTGAAATTTTTTGCATGAAGTGTATGTCTTGTCTTAATTGACAGTGTACAGGTAAAAAAATTTCACCTGCATTCACTTATCCAAGAGGTTGGGTGGTAGCAAGTGATCAAGCTAGTGACATCTCAAATGATATACTTCTTGCTTACTTTTTTTCAAAGTTTTTTTGGAGCTTAGTATCATTGGTTGAGTTATTGTGTTCTTCTGAAATCTAACAAGATAGTACTACATAGCAGGTGACTGGAGTTCATCCTGATATCATTCATGTCCATGAGTGGCAGACAGGTGCTTTGCCCCTGCTTTACTGGGATATGTATCACCTTCTTTCGCTCAAGGTATTTTACTTGGTTTTCTGTTATCGCTATCTGTACAGAGTTCATTTCTTTAAGTTTCTTACTAGAATAAAGAAATATTGTAAATCAGTCTTTTTTTGCATATAATGTTGATAATATTTATGTACTTTGCAGAAACCGAGAATAGTGTTGACAATCCACAACATGGAGCATTATGAGGAATGCAGGTAACTCACAGCTTCTTTTTTTCCTTTTGTTATTATTTGAGTTACCATTTATCTTCATAGTTGTTTTCTTTATCACGTATCCGTGCTTCTTCATCTGGATTTTTCATAAAATACAATCTTACAAGTAGTACAAATTCCCTTGAGAAGTTAAAGAAATCTAAAGAACATTATACTCTTCTCACCACATGGTTATGCATTGGATAGATTCATACAATATAACAATGATTAAAAGCCAGCTATTTTGAAAAACCACCCCCTACTTAACCAATTCTGTTTCAATCTAAAATTCTGAAAACCTGTTTCAGTCTATTTAATCATCATTAATATATTATTTAACCCCTCTGATTCTGCTCTCATTCTACTTCCTATTCGATCTTTTCCTAATTTTCTGTCCTCTCCTTTTCTTTCCTTCTGCCTGTCCAAAATCATTTTTTTTTTTTTTTTTATAATTACCAGGATTCCTGAAATCCAGGAGTTTCAGAATTAAATTCAAATGAAAAAAGACCTAATTACTCAAGTTAAACTTGATTGAATTGTGAGAATATTCTAATGTGCTGAAATTGTTGAAATTACAATTCGGTCATTGCATAAGTGATAGGAAAACTCATGTTTAACTTCATGAAGCAAAAACTGATTAAACGATATACTACTGGTGATCCAGTCGTCAAAATCATGTAAATCTTGCATCTAAGATATTGTTTGAAAACCCAAAAAGTGATAAACATAAGTTACTGAAACTTAGAATTTTGCAACAAAATCCTTTTGTTATTCTGCATGGCTTAAATTCTGATATTTCATGGTCCATGCAAAGTTACTAGCTTGTAAATGCTGGAGATTGGTGTTGTTGTGTCTTTGTGTATTTTTGGCACGCGATAATATAAATAAACAAAATGTTGATAAGTTCTGTTCTTATCTTGTATTTTTTTCCATCTCTTTAAGATGTGTGTTTCTTATGTTTGCAGAAAAGAGCAACTCAGTAAATGTGGTCTTGATGGATCTATATATGGAACTGAGGACAAGGTGAGCTTTTTATGTGGATATCATACATGCATTTTAAAATTTTAATTTGTCAATTACCTATATTTGTAGATACTTAGTATATGGCATCGAAGCATCAGATTATGTTAAATAACTAGTACTTGTTTGTTATGGTAGCATTTTTTCTGCTGCAAAGAGGTGGGTTGATTTTTTGTCATGGCAATCCAAAAGGAATAAAGATTTTTATATTGTCTTCTCTATTACTCTCATCTCCTAATGAAAAGATGTTTGGTTCATTCGGCCATGGATTTATTTATTTTTAAGTTTTAATGTGCTAAAATCTTTGAGAACTCAGATTATGGTTTTGATTTTCTTTTTTCTGTTAAAGCTTCACTCACCTATTGCTCTAGTTAAACTCCAATATACTCTTGTAAATAGCTAAAGCTTCTAGTTTTCTAATATCTATTAACTTGGCAGGCAGTCGATGATTGAACAATTGGCCACAATCCTAAGAGACTGAGCCTATTGAAGGGTGGAATTGTGTAAGCAGTGTTGTAATGTGAGTGGTCTTTTGATTTGTGGTTTTGTGTTTGTAATTTTCTAAAATTTGCGTGCTCTCTTCTCTCACATATTATTATTTCTTACTACTCATGTCACTTTCTTCTTTATCTCTTAACACCCATTGACTGCATCTTGCCTATGTGCAGATCTTCTTGTTCTCATTTTTGGACACTCTTGTTTTTTATTGCTAGTAGATGTGTTATAATACTACTCAAAACAATTGCTTCTTGCTGAATGAATAAATGAAAATTTGGGTTCAAAGCTAGTAGGGATTCAACATATTTTGAATTGGCTGTGCTTGACTAATATTTAAGAGTCCTCTTTTCAAGAGCTAGAAACACGGTGATGTCAGTACAACAATCATTGTCATCTTATTGAGGAGTAAACCTTACAGCTTTGAATTTGAATATGTTGAAGTGTATAATTCTATATTAGGATATTAGGATTATAATCAAAATATATATTAAGAACAAAAGCTGTAAAATAGGAAGTTATATTATTTATTTCCTAGATTAGATTATTTGTTTCCTAAATTAGTTCTTTATTTTCCTATATATTGATGTATTATTTTCTGATCATAACACGAAATATAAACACACTATTAGTTCTCTTTGATTTTTCACATGGTATCAGAGCTAGGTTGTCAGAAATTTTAAATTTTTTTTTCTAGCGAAGCTTTTCGGTGACAATTATGCGTTTCTCTCTGGTGTTCAGAACCTCCATCTAACCATACACGTCTCATCGTCTCCATTTTGCCGGTAGAACCTCACAAAGATCGACGTCATTGGCCGCCGCACACACAGTGTTTCTTTCCAGCAGATCCAACTCCGATCTCCTTTTTCGGCGAGAATCAGTTCTCACCGTCGGCACCAGCTTGCTCAGAAAATGACGACGAGCAAAACTCACTAAGGTTCTATTGCCTTTGATGTCAAACTTCGACAGCTTCACCAGATTTTGCCGCTATCCTCGCCGGATCTTCTGCTCCGATCTGTTTGTTTGATCCGTGTTACCTTTGGTTCTGGTTTCCGGTCAAATTTGCTGGTTATCATGGGTACTTCTAGCTCAAACTCCACTTCCGTTGGTTTTTCTTTCTTGTCTCTCTAACTAATCACCACTGATAAGTTGATTGGGAGTGCGAATTATTCTTCTTGGGTTGCCTTTGTCGAGTTATGGTGTACGGGTCAAGGTCTAGAGGATCACTTGACCACAAAGGCTATTGACATCACATCAGATAAGTCTTCCTGGATCAAAACTGATGCTTTATTGTGTAATCTATTATGGCAATCAATTGACACTAATTTGCATCCCATTTACAAAACATACTGCACATGTTGTGAGATATGGAGTTAGGCTAAACTACTATATACCAATGATATTCAACGCTTGTATTCTGTTGTGTCCAATCTCATTCATCTAAAACAATAGGATATGAGTGTCAAATTTTCTTGGTAAGATGGTCTCCCTTAAGGCAAAGGACAATCTTCTCTTACCCGCTGGTAAATCTATTGTAGAAGATCTAGCACAATGAGATAAATTCTTCATGGTTTTAACCCTTGCTGCTATTAGTCCTGATTTCACTCCTGTTCGAGATCAGATTTTAGCTAGCGCTACTGTGCCGTCTCTTGATGCAGTATTTGCTAGGTTACTTCGGGTTTCATCCCCAAGTACTATCCCCAGTTCTACCGCTGTTGACTCTTTTACTCTGGCTTCTCAGTCTCAAACTACTTATAAAGGAAAGTAGGGAGATCATGGTTGAAGCGGACGACCGAACTGTAGTTATTGTCATCGTTCAGGGCATACTAGAGAAAAATGTTACAAATTACATGGTTGCCCTTTTCAGACCGCTAATGTTGCTTAGGCTGACCTTTGTTCTAACTCTTTTGAAGGACACATTCAGTCATCATTAACTCTCATTGAGGCTGATTATGAAGAGTACCTCTAATTCCAGGCAAATAAGCAGTCTTCTTCATCTATTGCCTCTATCGCTCAATCGGGTAATTCAGTTGCATGCCTTACTCAATCTTCTTCTCTTGGACCTTGGGTTCTTGACTCGGGTGCCGCTGATCACATTTCTGGTAACCCTCAATTACTTTCTCATTTAACTAATGTTGCATCTTTACCATCCGTTACTTTAGCCAATGGCTCTAAAGCTGTTGTTAAAACTGTAGGTCATGCCAAACCACTTCCATCTTTAGAATTAGACTTTGTTTTCTATATTCCTAATTGTCTATTTAATCTTGTCTTTGTCAGTAAACTTACCCGCTTTTTAAATTGTTCTATATCTTTTGATATGGACTCTGTTGTTATACAGGATCGAGGCGCGGGATAGATGATTAGCACAGGACATGAGTCACAAGGCCTCTATCATCTCCATCTATCATCTATAGCATGCACTGTCATTGAATCTCCAACACTCCTTCATAATCGTTTGGGTCATCCCAGTTTAGTAAAGCTTAAAAAGATGCATCTTGGTCTATTTAATTTATCGTCTTTAAATTGTGAGTCATCTCAGCTTGGAAAACATTCTCGTAGCACCTTTCCAAAGCGTGTTAATAAACGGGATGCGTCCCTTTTTGAGTTAGTTCATTCAGATGTGTGGGGACCTTGTCGTGCGTCATTTATTTTAGGTTTTCAGTACTTTGTTACCTTTATTGATGATTACTCATGTTGTACTTGGTTATTCCTAATGAAAACTCGTTCCGTGTTATTTTCCATCTTTGAATCTTTTTGTGCGGAAATTAAGACTCAATTTAATTCTGTTATTAGAGTATTACGTACTCGCGAGTATATCTCTGATCTGTTTACTAAATTCATGTCTTCTTAGGGAATCCTTCATTAGTCCTCTTATGCTTATACCCTACAACAAAATGGGGTTATTGAGCATAAAAACAGACATCTCATTGAAACTGCTTGTACCTTACTTTTACATAATAAAGTCCCTTTTCGTTTTTGGGCAAATGTTGTTTTGACCACCTGTTTCTTAATAATCGGATGCTTTTTTTTGTCCTCAACGACAAGGTACCTCATTCCATTTTATTTCCTGATCAATCGTTGTATTCTATCCCTCCTTGTGTCTTTGGGTGCACATGCTTTGTCCATGTTTTCCTTCCTGATTAGGACAAACTGGCAGCTAAATCTACTAAGTGTATTTTCTTAGGGTATTCACGTCTTCAGAAAGGATATAAGTGTTATTCTCCATTAACACATCACTATTCTCTCTCTGTTGATGTTACGTTTTTTGAGTTGTCTCCATTCTTTTCTTCTTCTACCATAGATTGTGATTCAATTACCACAATCCTTCCCATATCGTACATAACCAATCTTCCAAAGTCTGTCATAGTCCCCCAATCTTCTACTACCGAGTCTCCCATTACAAATCATAGTCTTGTTCCATTTACAGGCACTATTCTTGATCTGGCTAGTGCCCTTGAGGCTCCTATCGATGGCAGTCCTGCTCCTAATTCCTCCAATGCCACAGTTCTCTCCTGATGATCAGTTTCCCATTGCCATTCGTAAAGGTATGCGGTCTACTCGCAACCCTCATTTGATCTATAATTTTTTAAGTTATCAGCGTTTATATTATGCATTTGTGTCCCACACTTTCTTCTGTTTCTGTCCCTTCAAATGTTCATGAGGCACTCTCTGATCCCGGATGACGTCAGGCAATGATTGATGAGATGACTGCTTTGCTTTATAATCACACATGGGAGTTCGTTCCATTATCTCTAGGACATTCGACTGTTGGGTGTCACTAGATTTATACGGTCAAAGTTGGTCTTGATGGTCAGGTTGATCGCTTAAAGTCCCGATTAGTTGCCAAGGGCTACACTCATATATGGGATGAATTATTTTGATACTTTTTCCTCGGTTGCTAAGATGTCTTATGTCCGCTTATTCTTAGCAATGACTGCTATTCAACATTGGCCTCTGCATCAATTGGATATTAAGAATGTCTTTCTTCATGGTGAACTTCAGGAAGACATTTATATGGAGCAACCTCTTGGGTTTGTTGCTTAGGGGGAGTATGCCTTGATATGCAAACTTCGTCGTTCTTTGTATGGTTTGAAACAGTCTCCTCGTGCCTGGTTTGGATGATTCAGTACTGTTGTCCAAGAGTTTGGTATGATTCGGTGCGAGTTTGATCATTCTGTCTTTTATAGACATACATCACTAAGACAATGTATCTATCTAGTTGTTTATGTTGATGATATTGTGTCATTACAGGGAGTGATCAAGATGATATTGAACAATTGAAGAAGCATTTATTCAGACACTTTTAGACCAAAGATTTAGGACTTCTTAAATACTTCCTTGGAATAGAAGTTGCTCAGTCCAAATCTGGTATGGTTATCTCTCAGAGAGAGTATGCACTAGATATTCTTGAAGAAACATGAATGTCCAATTGCAGACCAATAGACTCTCTTATAGATCCTAATTTAAAACTCTCACCTGGACAAGGGGAGTCGCTGACTGATCTTGGAAGATACTAAAGACTGGTTGTAAACTTAATTATCTCACTATCGCACGACTTGATATTTCCTTTTCTGTTAGTGTTGTAAGTCAGTTCCTACAGTCTCCATGCAGTTGTTCAGATTTTAAGGTATATAAAGGGTGCACCAGACAAAGGCTTGTTATATGAGAATAGGGGTAATTCACATATTATTGGATATTCTAATGCTGATTGGGCAGGGTCTCCATCTGATAAACGTTCTATTTTTGGTTTTTGTGTTCTTATTGGAGGAAACCTAGTGTCTTGGAAAACTAAGAAGCAAACTGTTGTTGCTCGATCAAGCTCAGAAGCTAAATACTATGCAATGGCCTTAGGTACTTGTGAGCTCATTTGGTTAAAACAACTTATCAAAAAGTTGAAATTTGAAGAAGTGTCACAAATGAAGTTACTCTTTGATAATCAAGCTGCTTTCCATATTGTCTCTAATCTAGTATTTCATGAGAGGACTAAACACATAGAAATTAATTGTCATTTTATTCGGAAAAAAGTTCTATCTGGATGTATTACCACTAGTCAAGTCAGTTCCAACTACTAGTTAGTAGACATCCTCACTAAATCTCTCAGGGGTTCGCGTGTTGATTTTATCTGTAGCAAGCTTGACACATATGACTTATATATGACTTATATGCTCTAGCTTGAGGGAGAGTGTTGAAGTGTATAATTCTATATTAAGATATTAAGATTGTAATCAATATATATTAAGAACAAAATTTGTAAAATAGGAAATTAAATTATTCATTTCCTAGATTAGATTATTTGTTTCCTAGATTAGTTCTTTATTTTCATATATATTGATGTATTATTTTATGATCATAACACAAGAAATGTAAACACACTATTAGTTCTCTCTGATTTTGCACATAACATATAAATTTCAAAAGTTATGTTGGATCTGGTAGGGTGAACTGTAATTGTTGTATTGTTCAACCTTTGGTTTAGTTCTTCTCTGAAAAATGTTTTTCACAAGTATTGGCTGGTACCGGACCTTGAGTTAACGGTTGGAGCCTACTTCCAGTTATGATAGAATATGAAAATGATGGTAACCATTTGTATACAATTATTTTAGAAATGCTCTTGTTTGTGTAAATTGAAATCTTAGCTCAAGTCTGTTTATTTATGCATGCCTTATTAATACTGAACCAGTATACGAAACCCAACATATAATTGCTGATAAAAATGAAATAAAACATTATCTTTTAATATATTGCATTTATTTATTTTTTATCTCTATCTTCATTTTCCTGAACTTATGTCAATATAGACTAATGCAATGTGGTAAAACACATTTGTAACCAAATAAAGCTATATGTAACTTACTTGTTCTAGTCAGCACTGCCCAATCCCATAGGACTATTGCTCTATTATTCTCCTTCCTAATGTTGGAAAAGTAACCCGCNAAAAAAAAAAAAAAAAAAAAACTTAATACAAACATGAGAAAATTGGTTGGCTAGGCAGGCAAGTGAAGAAATCAAAGTCACAGTTTCATAAACCTCTTTAGAAATGGTCAAGTTTAATGAAATTTCATAATCCATATTCTATTCTATATGCACAACTTATGATAGGTATAATTATTGTCTTAAATGATATTAATCCCAGTATATGTACTGTAAACTCTCTCTCTCTAACAAGAGTTAACTCCTGCCAATGAAAGTCAAGTCTATGTGTGCCGTCTACTCACAACCTTCATCCGATCTATAATTTTTTAAGTTATCATCGTTTATCTTCATCATATTATGCATTTTTGTCTACAATTTCTTCTGATTCTGTCCCTTCAAATGTTCATGAGGCACTCTCTGATCTTGAATGACGTCAAGCAATGGTTGATGAGATGACTGCTTTGCATCATAATCACACATAGGAGCTAGTTCCATTACCTTTAGGACATTCAACTGTTGGGTACAGTCAAAGTTGGTCCGGATGGTCAGGTTGATCGCTTAAAAGCCCGATTAGTTTCCAAGGGTTACACTCAGATACATGGGATGGACTATTTTGATACTTTTTCCCTGGTTGCTAGATGTCTTCTGTCCGCTTATTCTTAGCAATGGCTACTATTCAACATTGGCCTCTGCATCAATTGAATATTAAAAATGCATTTCTTCATGGTGAACTTCAAGAATATATTTATATAGAGCAACCTCCTAAGTTTGTTGCTCAGGGGGAGTCTTCCTTGGTATGCAAACTTCGTCGTTCTCTATATGGGTTGAAATAGTCTCCTCGTGTCTGGTTTGGACGATTCAGTACTTTTATCCAAGAGTTTGGTATGATTCGGTGTTCTATCTTTTATAGACATACATCACCAGGACAATGTATTTATCTGGTTGTTTATGTTGATGATATTGTCATTACAGGGAGTGATCAAGATAGTATTAAACAATTGAAGATGCATTTATTCAGACACTTTCAGACCAAAGATTTAGGACTTCTTAAATACTTCCTTGGTATAGAAGTTGCTCAGTCCAAATCTGGTATTATTATCTCTCAAAGAAAGTATGCACTAGATATTCTTGAAAAAACAGAAATGTCAAATTACAGACCAATAGACTCTCTTATGGATCCTAATTTAAAACTCTCACCTGAACAGAAAACCCTAATAGGTCCAAAACAGCAAAATAATGAATAATCAGAATAAAACGACAGCGTTTTCTTGAATTGGGAGATAGAGATAAGCTCCGAACTTCGAAGTCCAGCTCAGAGAATGAGAGTTTCCAGTTTTGGGCATTTGGCGCAAATTACGAGAGAAAGAGGACATTTGTCCAAAGGGCGCCAGGAGAACAGTGTGCACCAGGAAAATAAAGGAATTTTATAGTGAAAACTTTCAAATAAGGATTTTTTTTCTTTTCTTTTTTGTTGTTGTTTTTTTTCCCCGGGGGGGAGAGAGGGGAAGGGGAATATTATTAATTTCAATATTTGGACTAAATTAGTATTGGATTTTTACTTTTTTTGGAATATATTAAAAAATTTCTCTATTATTTTTTTTTAGAGAGATTCTTTGCTTACCTATTTAACATTGGAATCAAGATTTTTAAACTATATACTATGTAGGGCTTTTATGGATCAAAATAAATTTGCATGTAATTAGACCAAAAAAAAAGAACTTAATACAAACATAAGAAAATTGGTTGGCTTGGCAAGCGAAGAAATCAAAGTCACAGTTTCATAAACCTCTTTAGAAATGGTCAGGTTTAATAAAATTTCATAATCCATACACTATTCTATATGTACAACTTATGCTGGGTATAATTATTTTCTTAAATGATATTAATCCCAGTAGATGTACCGATAAACTCTTTTTCTAACAAAGAGTTGACCCCTGTAAACGAAAGTCAAGTCTAGGTCTACATCCGATTATTTTTTTTTTTTTTTTTTATTAGGATAATTGGCTACTTTGATACAACTTGAACTCAAGACTGGGCTGGCGTTTTCATTTTTCAACCATACGCCCCTCTATCAATTTGGCCATCAGTGGGTGGTTGGCATCCGAGAATTTTCAACACCTTAATATTAATAAAGCATCCTAAAATTTTTCATAAAGATACTGCTATAAATCCCATTTAAGGAATTATTATACATCAAGCAATAACTGCACACATAAATACCATTACAAATCAAACTGCCCTTGAAAAAATCTCCAGAAACCCAAAAAGAAAATAGAAATGACCAATAGCATGTGCATTCTTCAAGTCAATAGCATTAATAAAGCATCCTAAATTTTTTCATAAAGATACTGCTATAAATCCAATTTAAGGAATTATTATACATCAAGCAATAACTGCATACATAAATACCATTACAAATCAAACTGCCCTTGAAAAAATCTCCAGAAACCCAAAAAGAAAATAGAAATGACCAATAGCATGTGCATTCTTCAAGTCAATAGCATTAATAAAGCATCCTAAATTTTTTCATAAAGATACTGCTATAAATCCAATTTAAGGAATTATTATACATCAAGCAATAACTGCATACATAAATACCATTACAAATCAAACTGCCCTTGAAAAAATCTCCAGAAACCCAAAAAGAAAATAGAAATGACCAATAGCATGTGCATTCTTCAAGTCAATAGCATTAATAAAGCATCCTAAATTTTTTCATAAAGATACTGCTATAAATCCAATTTAAGGAATTATTATACATCAAGCAATAACTGCATACATAAATACCATTACAAATCAAACTGCCCTTGAAAAAATCTCCAGAAACCCAAAAAAANAAGAAAGAAATTAAAAAAAAAAACGATAATATAAATAAAACCGTTGATGTCCCACGCGGCCAATTTTTATTGGTTGATCTACGTGAAACTAATCGGTGCGGAGAATGTTTTTGCGACCCGGTTAAGTTACGTGTTCGGGATACGAAACGCTGCGTTTCATCATTGACCCGTTTGGCAGACGTAATAGACTAATAGTAGATTGATTTTGACAGTGAAAAGGCTGAAATGCCTTTTCACTGCAAAATTTCTTTTTACATATAAATTTTATATATATATATATATATAACAACAACAAAATGTATAGTGATTATAATCAATCATATAACCAATATAAATAAATATATTATTTTAAGATACAGTTTTTAGTGGCCTCCAATATCATAATCAATAATCTAAACATAAAAAAAAAAATGATTTTATTTATAGCTAAATTTATTATTGTTCGTTGAACTCAGGGTTTTACTCCCATCTAAATACTCCTGTTCGTTATTATTATCTGTTGAGCTTAAATATTATATTATCATTGGTTATTACCGAGCTTAGATTTTTACTATTATTCATTGAGCTCAATCGATATTTCACGATCAAGGGTGTAATATTGTTTGTAGTAGTGATTCTTATATATCGTATTCACAATTGAAATATGGCGGAAAGAAAACATCTCTATTTGATTGGGCTCCTTCCTATACCTATGAATTCCATTGGACCTAGAAATGATACATTGCAAAAATCTTTTGGGTATTCCAATATCAATATTATGATTATTTCGCTCTTGTATCTTCTAAAAGGAAAAAAGATCTCTAAAAGCTTTTTACTGGATTTGAAATAGAGTATTTAGGTTTTCCCAATAAATAAAAAGTGTATCATGCATGAATCTAACTAGGATTCGCAATGGCAAAGGAACTGGCTTGGAAAATGAGGAATTCTAATTATAAGATATCTAATAAAATCGTTGCTGGAATTGATGTTTTATTCAAAGAAAAAGATATCGAAGATACTCTCACTTGTTATCATTGAACTCAAATTTTTACTCATCTTCGGGGATACTCTCATTTGTTCATCTTCGTTTAGCTTATAATTTTAGTTGTCTCCAATTTCATAATTAATAATCTAAACATAAAAAAATAATTATATTTGTCCCTCAATTTATTTCTATTCCTACATTGCATATGTGAAAACAAATGGGCTTCAAAATCATGAAAGATAAATAGTGGGGCTTCTTTGTAATTTTATTTTTTTGTTATTAGATAACTTAGTATTATTGCGTAATTATAATAAATGATAACAAATGTCTACAATACAAAATTTGGTTGATATCATATGTGATCCAAAATTCTGATAAACTAACAATGTCACCCTTGTATTCAAAGTCCAATATTAAAGTTAAATAACCATTTCTAAGTAGGGATGGGCACGGGTCAGTCCAAGGCTGGGGACCCCTCTCTCTAGCCTTGGCCCAAAAGCCCAAGGCTATTCCCTAGCCCGTAGCCCGAACGAAGAATCTTGAATTAGGTCCGATCCCCAAATAGGGAATTTAGGGAATCCCCGAAATCCCTATTTGGGGTTTTGCATTATGATTTTTAAAAAAATTTAATGATTTAAAAAAATTATAACGAATCAAAATATTAAAATTATAATTATGATACATTATACATGTATGTAAATATATTATATATTAATGGTATAATATTATGTATTACTGTATTAAGTAATAAGTATTAACAATGAATATATAATATTATGATTATGGATAATATCGTATCATGTATAATGTATAATTTTTATTTTATATCATATTATATATAATGTATAATATATAATATATTATAATAAATTATACCATTTATATTACAATGTCTCATTAATATTCTAAATAATAAATAACATTATATATAATGTATTACATATGATATATTATACATATATATTATAATCAATTCTAAATAAATAACTTCCACGATATAACAAGGGCGATTAGGTAATGGAATTGAAATAATGATTCAATGAGGGACAAAAAAAAAAATTATAATGGTTTATTGATTTATTATAATGAATCAAAATATCAAATGATACATTATACATAAATAACATATATATTATGTATATCAAATGATACATTATACATATATAATATATTTATTATGTATCACAAATATTTATAATGATTTATTATATTTAATATAGTTTTATTTATTACCTGTTTGTATATAGTTTCATAAAATATTCAAACAATTATAATTTATTATTGTATAATTTATAGCTTCATTGATTGATTTTCAACTATTAAATGGTTAAAATTATATATATATACAGTTGATTCTTTCTATAGTAATATTCTATATATGAATAACCTCCATGTAGTCATAAAAACTTCCGGTCCCAACTTATGCCAGTTATAAATAAGAATAAATTTCACATTGTAATAAGTTATAATTTTTCTAGGTCCTATTTTAAGGAACTTACCTCAACATAGTAATAATTATATAGATATTACAAAAAATATATGTTATATTACATTAAAGGTTTAAGATGAAATAAAATATTTATTTAAAGTTGTTTGAGACAATGATTTATGCTTTAGAGTAAATTTCACATTGTAATAAGTTGTAATTTTTCTAGGTCTCGTCTTAAGGAACTTGCCTCTATAGAGTAATAATTATATGCATATTGCAAAAATATATGTTATGTTACATTAAAGGTTTAAAATGAAATAAAATATTTATTTGAAGTTAATTTAAGACAATGATTTATGTTTTAGAGTTACTACCACATCTTTTATCTTACAAGTACGTAATAAACCACCAGCATGGACACCTTCTTGTTAAAGCCAAAATATTTCTAACTTTTAAGCATGTTTAAAGCTTCTTGACATGAAATTTTTGGTATTTTTGTACTATCATCCTTAAAATTATCCCCTTCCTCTTCTTGTCTAATTCCAGTAATGATTTTTTTTCAGTTAAAACATACACGACTTGTTACTCATTTGGATTATTGAAGAAGACATTAATATCTACTTGATTAGTGTAACGAAGTTGTTAAATCCAATCGCTCAATTTTACAGTGACTTTTTTATATCTATTTCCGTACTATCCTAATGTTACTAAAACAATGAATTGAAATCCTAATACTACTAAAACATGAATTATAAAATCAAAGATCAAAATAATAATTCTTGTAACTACACGTCTATTAAATTATAACCTCCTCATAGTAATAAATTTAATTGGTTCTAACTTTATAATTATAGAAATATTTTACTATATATATGTGGGGACGAGTCTGGACAAGACCAATCCCGTCCTCAAATTCGGAGACGAATTTTCAACTCAGGCCCAACCCAAATCTCGAACGATTAGGGAAAATTTTGCCCTGTTTGAGGCAGGTCGGGACGAGTCCATGCAGGGACGAGTATTATGCCCATCCCTATTTCTAAGGGGTAAATTTGCTACTTTATTAATCCCTCGTGAGCTAATCAATACAATGTTTTATGATATAAGACTTCGATAAATCGAACATTGTTAAAGAAAGGTTTACTTAGTTTCTGAAACCGTGAGATACTTGACATAAATTTAAAAAATTTACGATCGAAGACTTCGATAAAACTAACACTGCCACCCCCAAATCTCATATCCGAGATTAACGTTAAACAGAGTAACATCATTAGTTACTGATATCAATGCCAAATCGCCCTTAAGCCATAGGAGTATTACTGTAATGACAGTGAAATATGTGTTGCCTATAATTTTTGTTTTGCATAACAAAACCTGAGCTTCAGAAGCAGATTTGCTAAACAAAATTTTAGATTATATAAGCAGATAACATTCAGCATGAACATCCAAAATGCCTATACGACATTCAAAAGGGAAAAATATAATCGAAATATAGGAAACAAACGTCATCCTGCTATAAAACGCCATATGCACTGAAGTGAAAAAGAGGAAATAAATGGCGTTCGGTATCAAATGCCATATGCACTGAAGAGAAATCTGCTTAGTGATCACCCGGTAGAGTCTTGATGATATCAGAATCACCTGCAGAGAAAGATTAAGTGGGGTGCGTTAAATTTCTTTGGGTGCATACTACAACAAAAGATATGTAACGAATTGTGTTTGTGTTATATAGATGATACCTGGATCGACAATGCTCAAGCAAGACACTCGGAAGTACTTGCCACAAGCTGTTCCCAAGTCAACATTGTCTGGTGAAATCATCAGCAAGCATGGGGTTAATTAAAACTGTTAAGTGGGAAATCTAATATCAACCAAACATTTTCAAGTCAAAAATGGGGGCAGACAAATTTCTGGTAAAAAAATGCCGATAACACGACAACCAACAAAAAAGCTACCACAATCGAATCATCGACCCATACCATGACCATGAAATTCAACTGAACTGTAAGTCCAATAACAGATCCTTCCTACCATGGTCGGTAAGCTAAATATATAAAAGTCACAAACTCTCATATACACTAAGTATAGGAAATGAAGTCTGAAACCGCAAAGATGGACGCCAACAAGGGATCATCATGTTCTTATACATCTCCCCTCAAAACTTCTCCTCACACACAAACAGCAAAAAAAAGAAGAAATTGCCGTAGCAACAACCGCATTCGTGTACACATATATACATATATCATGCCACCAGAAATCTCAATATGACTTAAGAATAAAATAACCTTCACCTACAAATTATTGAGTCAGAGTTCAGAGCAATAATTCATAATTTTTTATTTTTTGTTCAAAATTCACATCCAATTCAAAATTTAACAAAACAAAAACAACAAAAATACTCACTTCCATTGTAATGGTGGACACCAACTTTGGCAAGCATGGCATAGTACTCAATCTCAGATTTTCTCAGAGGAGGGCAATTATTAGACAAAATAATCAATTTCCCTGCACCAAAATTTACAAAACGAAAAATCCCACATCAAAAATTCAAATCTCATGACAAAAGAATCAAAACTTTTACTTCCAGAAACTATAAAGCACAACAAAAATCAAACCTTTTGAGCTTCTAAGAGATCTAAGAACCGTTTTGTAGCCAAGCGTGTACTTCCCACTCTTCATAACAAGAGCGAGCCTGTTGTTGATGCTCTCATGAGTCTTCTTCTGCAAAAACAACGAAAACCAGAGGAAAAATTGATGGTTAAAGAGCTGATTTGGGGATTACATAGAAAGAAATCTAAGTATTGCTCTTACTGTTTTCTTGCCGGACACCATTTTTTTTTTTTTTTTTGGTCTGATTGTTTCCTGGAAAATGAGAGGGAAAGTTGTTGTAGAGATGGGTTTAGATTGCTTTATTTGTTTGTCGACAAAAAAAATTATCTTTACGGAATTTAGGGTTTTTGAAGAGGCAGAGCGTTTTATAGGTTTTTCCGGTGCACGTGCTATTCACGTTTCCTTTGTATTATTTATTATATGAATAAATATTATTATTTATGATAAAAATTACTTTTGCTCCAGGTTCACACATTATTTAGCATGCCGTTAATAAGAAATATTATATTATTAAAAATGTTATATTAATAAAAAAAAATATAGCTTTAATATTATTAGAAATATTTAGAGAAATATATTTAGTTTGTTGGAATGAATTGATAAGTATGTTATATTAATATGTTTGGTTGAGAGAAACAAATTGTTAAGTATATTATTTAAATTACTAAATTATTTTCTAATTACATATTATTATTATTTAGATTATTACATAGTATAACCCTCCTAAATTTAAAAACTGAGCAAAAACAACCCCATAATAAAAGTTTGAAAAATCAATAATGCACCGCATAAACCCAGCCACTGCTGGTTGCTGGCAAGCACCATCGGTCGCCAGTAGCTAGCAACCTAATGGCGCACGGAAGGCCAGAAATGGACTCCGTGCGCCGATATGGCCATTTTTTGCTAGAGATCTAGCCAGAAATGGCCATATCGGTGCATAGAGGCCATTTTCAACCTTCCGTGCGCCGTTCTGGCAACGACGGTTGGCAGCAGCAAGTGGGTGGGGGTGGTGGCTTGGGTGTGCTGCAATTTGTTTTGAGTTCAAGGGTAATTTTGTTCAAAAAGTTAATTAATTGGGGTAAAATTGTCAAAGCCATATTCATGTAAATTGATTTTAAAACGAGGACATTATTATCCAAAAAATTTATTAATAAGAGATAAAATTGTAACAAAAATAAGATAACTAAGTAATCTTATAATACCTAAGAAAATATAGATTATTAGATTACGTCTAATATTACCAATAATAACTACTATTGGTATTGGAAAATTATCAGAATTGTATATTATTTGACAATCAAACGTGGTAATCAAGTAATATAAGATGATATAACCTCAGTAATCCTATATAACCCCCAACCAAATGCCCCACAGGGTTAAGAGTATTTTTTTTTTTTTTTTCAAGTCCAATGGGTAAGATAAGTCATTGTGATAAATGACCACTTGATAGGACTTAAACACAAGACTTCTATATAACCTTCCCACAATATTTAAGATTTGAGTTATGTACCCAATACATCAGGTTAAGAGTTTTTTTTTTTTTTTTTTTTAAACCAAAGTGTCTAAACCAATTTTCGTACACCTCAACTAATCTCTAAACACTCTACAAGCCAAATAGGTCAGATAAGCCACCCTACAAGTTAAATGGATCAGATAAGTCATTGTGATAAATGACCACTTCATAGGATTTAAACACAAAACTTTTAAATAATCTAAGGTCTTACCTTCCAACCACAAACCAAGTGGTAAGGATTCAAGGTTCTTCTAGGGTTCAGGATCTCTCGTGAGCACTTTGTGCTTCAAGTAAGTTTTATTAATTATACTAATTCGTTCAGGATTTGAGTTCTCATAAATACCTATGGGTGCGTTTGTTTTGTTATTTTGGATAGGATTTTGGAAATAATATTTGGTAGTTGAATTGGGTGAGTATTACGAGGTAAAATTTAAAAATTAACAAAAAAACCCATTAGGTTTGCTAATTTAACTAAACACCCAAATATATAAAAATGACAAAAACACCCCTACTCACCACAGTGCCAGATTCTGATCACCACCGTGGGAATCTGCTGTTACGACACAAACCAGTCAGATCTAACCGGTGGTGTGTCAATCTGGCATTTTCCGATCAGATCTACTGCCAGATCTGGCCATCGACGGCCGCAAAAGGCTAGATTTAGCCGTCGAAGACGGCCCAAGATATGGTCAACGATCTAATCTTTTCCGACCTAATCCACCATGGATCTAACCGAAAAGTTTAGAACGGTGAATAAACGACAAATTCCGATCGTTTTTAAGCCGTTGTGACAGATTCTGACCACCACTGACAGTGATTGCCGGAATCTGGCAATTATAGATGGGTGATATTGTTTTTGTTAATTTTTAAACTTTTTTTTTTTTAAGGGTGTTTAATTAAGTCAATAAACTTAAGAGGTCTAAAAATAATTAAAAAAATAGAATAGTATTTTCCAAATAATTAAACAAGCAAGAATTTTGAAAATAGGATAAGAAATAGGGTTTGAAATAATAAAACAAAAACGACCCTGTAATTCTCTCACGAGTACCTTTAAGATCATAGTCCGTTATTTTCCGCTTCCGAAAAGGACAAGTTCTAATTCAAGTTTACAAAGGAAAGTCGAAATTTCTAAATCATAAAAACAATAATTAAAAGAAAATCTAAACGATATTCTGATGAATATGATCCGATACCAAGTAACTGTTAATAGAGGCCTCAGTAATCAAAAGAAAACTTTGGCATTTGGATGAAGAACTGCCGCAAATATTCCTGACTTGAAATGGTGTTATGAATCGAAACAATGAAAATTCAATGAACTAGAAATTAAGCAGAAGATTTGGCAAATTTTCAATAGCAGTTCAAAAAGCTAGTACACTGGTTAATCAAAGTTGTTGCAGAATCTACAATGAAGACCAAACTTAAAGGGGAAAGAAAATATCATCCAAAAGTTAGAAATATGATCTAACAACATCACAAGAAGTTCATAAAACTTGGAATTCTGGTTCAACAGAAAAACAAGACACACGACACCACAGAAGCTCTCAGCTTTGTAGGGGGAGGAGGTTTCTAACACTAAATAAAACATAAGCCTCAGGCAGGCACAGCCTTCGGAAAACCCAAATCGAAATCCATCAACGAACAAGATCCCCAAGCTTGGCTGGAACAATTCCTTCCTACATGTAGTAGTAACACCTGCAGACCTGCAAAGACGATATTATGTGATACTTTCTTACCATTATCTAACATACGGGAACAGCCAGGGGTAAATTATAGCTTGATCCCTACTGCTTGGTGTTTTTACTCCGCGATTGAACTTTTGCCGCAACTTGTTCTTCTGATAGAGGCAAGTAGTAGATGCGAGGAGTCGCTTTGGTTTTGCGAAATAGGTCATCCAGAGTCACGATTGGTGGGTCAATTTTTTCTGGGAGTGGGGGAGGGGGTGGAAGAGTGAAGCGTTCTCTAGCTGGGGCTGGGTTGGATACGGGTGGTGGTGGTGGTGGAAGAGTTGGCGGTGGTGGGAGCTGCTGTCTGGGAGCTGGTTGACGGGGTGAGGGCTGGGGCTGCGAGGCAGGTGGAGCTGGAGCGGGAGGGGTGGGTGCAGCTGGCGACTGAGGAGGAGCTTCTGCTCGCATTTTCACTTCCTGGGGATCCACAAACTCAGCCACCAGCAGGCGTCCACCATTATTTGGAGGCCATTGTATGTTATACAAAGCCTTACGTGTCTCCATGGCTTCATCAACTGATGTATACTGCATCATCAAAGAAGTTTTCCAAATAGTTGAAAAGATTTATTAAATCCATCTGAACCCACAGAGAAAAATGTACATAAAAGAGAGGATTCATATCTTGTACTGCGAGAGAATTAAAAATCTTACAGTAACATAGCAATGGGTCTTGATATGGTCCATCCAGAAACTGGTGAAAGTTCCAGTTTTGCCCAGAAGCTCATGCACAGCTTTTAGAGTAAAAGGACGCACAAAATGATCAATCCTGAGGGAATTAGTTGGAGGTTTAGGTGAAGGTGGAACTGCCAACCAAAAAAGTTGAGATTGAAGTTGTTTAGATGTTAAATGAACAAGGTAAAAATCTTATAATCAAATTAAGAGAACAATAACTCACCCACACGTTCCTTGGGTGTATCATCACTGACTGCCGAATCGGATCTAGAGAGGTTCCGTTTCGAAGCACTAGATTGAAATGTGTCCCTCGGCGTGGTGGTAGGTGTAAGATTAGAACTCTGCTGTTCTGGAAGCTTGAGGCTTTCAGAGTTCCATCTGCGTTGCCTCTTCAAAGGCTCATTGCTTCCCACTGTTTCTTGATCTGTGAAGCAGTTTGTCACACAAAATTAGAAGACATTTAAGTTTTTATGTATAAGAAACATTAAGGAATCAAATTAACATTCAAATTTTTTTCCAGTAGAAAGGACAGAGAAACTCAAATCACCAGAGTGCCATTGTCTAGGCATATGCAATGACCAAAAAATCGATAAAACAAATTACACAATGAATTTTCAGAGGCAACTTTCTAAAGATGAGTACGGCTGCATGCTTAAAAACCACATTTTCCAAAAAAAAAATTTATGGCAAGGACCACATCTTGCCAATTAAAGTAGACCTTCCATTTGAATATGTTAAATGTTTCCTAGAGGTATTTCCCTGAAGAAAGCTAATTTTATCTAATCACCTTTGGTTGCAACTACTGCTTCTGCCTTATCCAGAAACTAGAAACACGCTGATGTTTCTGAATGAAAGAGAGGGAGGGAGAGAGAGGGGGGAGGGGGGTGTATTTTCAGGGCACGCAGTCATCTAAAATGAAAAATTTTAAAAAAAAAAAAAATTCATTGTACTTTCTCATTACAAGCTTGATGCAGATCTCTGTCAAATTAAATTGGCAACAAAAATTGCAAACTCACGTAATGGGGAAAAATGAAAACCACACAAAGGTAATATTTGCAACAAACAACTTTATAGAATAATATAAAACCCAGAGGGCAAAGCATACCATTAATTTTTCTTTTCTCAGCAGCCACAACTGGACGACTCTTATTCTCAACTTGAACATCCTTTTTGTCATCAGACAAACCATCTCCGACAACATCAACAGGACTATCCTCTTTCACAACAGACACTTCATCTTTCTCACTTCTGTCCCTCACTTCATCAAAACTATCCTTTGAATCAATTTGTTTACTCTCCAGGACATCCTCCTCCATAGAGTCGTCACCAGAGCTTCGATCTAAATTTAACTTTTCTGAATAACCCACATCTGCACTATCATTTTTCTTGCCCATGTCTGCAATTGTAGCATTGCTGTCATCTCTCTCCTCAATAGATGCCTTCCTCTCAAGTGGCTCTTCAACATCCATTGGATGTGATTCACCACCAACTGGAACAATATTGCTAGATGATGGTTCCACCATCTCCTGCTTAATAACATCTTGTTCTAATTTGACATTATCAGCAATTATATTATCCTTTAGTTCAATCTTTTCATTAATTGACACAGAATCAGTAGAAATAGAATCAGATTTTACTTGAGACCCTAAATTAGCGCTGACCTCAGATACCTGATTATCCGGAGCAGCGGTGTCAAGAATGTCATCCTTGTGCAGAGGCTTTAAACCCTCATTCTCCAGCTGGGGCTTTGGATCCTCAATCTCCAGCTGAACATTTGAATTCAAACTCTCTCCCGGTGTTCCAGAGTTATGCAACTCTTGCCCACTAAAAGCTAATTCAGTAACCAAACTCTTAGTAACTGTAGTGCTGGTCTCCACAGTAGTTTTACGGATAACCAGCTCCTCCTCCACTCTAGGAGGGTTGGTATCACCTGTTATGTCACTTTCTTGGATTTTCTCTTGACCTAAGGCAGCATCATTTTTGTTACTATTACCCGCTAATTCTATGTTTTCAACCTCTCCTTGACCCAATGCAGCAGCACTACTGTTCATGTCAAGCTGAACCACGACATTATCCACCTTTTCATTTTCTTTACTACCAACAATCACAACATCTTTAGCGATTCCAGTATCAACAGGCACTTTCTCTGCATCTTTTACACCAACAACTGGTTGGGTAACACTATTAACACCATTATCGGCTTCTGCTTCCTTTGCAGCCTTTTCCCGTTCAATGCGAATGGCATTATCCAACATTCGTATCAACTCCTCCTTCTTACCACTTGATTTCAACTTCCGCCTCTTTAGCTCTTCTTTCAATTCTGTAACCTTCCACTGGTCAATTGGTTTATTGTCAAGAATTGGATATGGAGACGACATCTTTTCCAACTAAAAATCACCTTCTCAACTCTGATTAACACATTACATTGCACAAGCAATCAGCCACTGAAAGATATTATTTCAAAACAGAAATATACAACACATAACAAAAGAAAAGGAAAGGAAAATACAAAGATGAAGCAGAGAAACTTATAACAAAGGTATGGAGATAAAGTCAGCAACTCACAACAAAAGCTCTTAACTACCCCACAGAGAATGCTAAAATATATCCAAACATATAATAAGCAAATATAGAAAACCATAAACCAGCTTGTTACTGAAAACATATGCAAACATTTCATGATCTGAAATCACACTCAGCAAACTCAAGTTCGAAAGAAGTGCCTGCTACAACCACTAAAATCATGGCATTTCGCCAGGTAAGTGGCCTTGAGGACTAGAAACCTACCCGAAAATGTCTCACCTCTTAAAACTAAACCCCTAATCTGGTTGCTACCGGAAACATTTTGTTAATGCACTAACATTCAACAAATTACACTAATTCTTTAAATTAATTTCAAAATAAGCCTCACTATAGCAGACTTAATGAAACCAACAAAACCCCAAATTCAACAATGCTGGGAAAAACAAAACAAAACCCTAACTTTACAATGCATAAACACAAACCCACAAAATTACAATCTCCGCTTGCTAAGTTCACAAACATAACTTCAAAAGAGTCCTCACTACAGCAAAACCCTAAAATTTAACAATGCTGGGCAAACCAAAAAACCCTAATTTCACAATGCAATTAAAAACCCACAAAAATTAAGAAAAAACCCATAAAAGAAACAACAGAAAGAGAACGAAAACTCACAGAAATAAGAGATTACTTCGCAGCCTGAAATGACGAAAAAAGAGAGATGTGAAACCCTAATTTTCACAACACAAAACCAACCATTAGAGAACTCAAAACAAAACAGCACATCAACAACAAAACCTTAATCTACTCTAACCCAGATAAAAACACTCCTAAATGAAACAACTATTCACAGCTTCGCTAGCTAAAACGACACTCGAGGCCCCAGAATTCTGCTTCAAGACGGCGTCGTTTCGGAAATTAATTTTTTTTTCTCTTCCTGAAAACAAAACAGAGAGAGTCGAAAACAGAGAAAACAAGAGAATCAAAACAGAAAATAATAAAAACGAAAATGAAAAATAGGGTCTTAATTTGGGATAACAAATTTAGGGTTTTTATTTTTTGTTTGGCTTTTCTTCTGAGCTAATGTTGTGTTAACTTAAAAATAAGAGATGAGTGGACAAAAATCTGAAAATATATATGATTTTATTTGTTTTTAAATACCCAAAATACCCTTACCGTTTTTCTTTTGATAGAAAAGGGTTAGTGGAAATTTTAGAGACATTCTGAGGGTAAAAGTGTGAATCAATTTTTATGAGTGGTTTATTTGCAATTTACTTAGAAATTTGGGTATGAAATGAAATCATAATTTTTTTTTTTTAAATACCTTTAAGTTATATGTAATTGTTTTGTGACGATAAGGACAAAATTGTAAATTACACGCTTTATTACATAATTATTTTGATATTTTAAGATTTTAAAAGTAATACTGTATATATTTAATTTTGGGTCCCTAAGTTTGATAAAATAACATTACGATGATAAATTTACTCGTATGAACACTTACCCCCATAGTTGAGAGTTGATAGGTTGTATATTATATTACCATCATTCATTTTCACAAATAAAAATAAAGATGAAAGCTAAATGCTGGTTTTTTTTTTATCAAAGATGTGTCTATACTAACGTTTGAAATGGTCGAGTTAAAGTCATGAGTCTCACAACAACATCGAGTGAATTTTCAAATCGAATTTCATGTCATGTCAAATTGAGTTTGATCAAACGTAACTCAAACTCGAGTTTGCTCACCCTTAGTGTTTGTTGCAAATTATGAGAAATGAGTCAAGTTGAGTTTGATCAAACCTAACTCGAACCCGAGTTTGCTCACCCTTAGTGTTTGTTGCAAATTATGAGAAATAAGAGATGTATGTGAAGGTCTTCAAAATTTAGTCAACCTTCTTGACCATTCATCAAAATTCACTAGGATAAAAATTGCTCACGACCCAATCTTACAAACTTTCTCTCACAATCTCAACGTGACAGTTCGCAATTGGACAGACGAAACCCATAAAAAACAAGCGAGACTCATTTATAGGTTGACTAATTACGAGTTGCCAAGTCGGGATTGTAAGAGAAAGTTTGTGAGATTGGGTTGTAAATATAGTGTTGCCCAAATTCATGGAACTCTATGTAATTTCCCTAACTTAATGGGACTTCCTCAAAATTTGACTAAATTATAAAGAAGTTTAACATGGGAATAAATTCCCCTACCATAGTTCATACTCTTTAACCTATTCACTTGAAAACAAAATTGAAATTTCATACTCTTAAACTAATCAACAAGAAACTCTTTAATCAAATCTTCATACTTGCAGAAACAAAGGGGATGCCCGGAAAAAAATAATCATATTGCTTATAGATATAAATACACGATAAGAAACAAAGCTACAGACCACATAAATATGTCGATAAATGAATTCAAGAAACATATCCTCCCTGTGCATTCCTAGGCATTGGGATTTATAGGCTCCTTTATCTTCATCTTCCTATGTCACTGTGTGTGTATTCTTCTTTACTCACTTTCTTCGTCACTTTCCTGTATATGCAAATGGTTCATGTTCTTTTCGAGTGGAGGAAGTCCATCTTCAGAGTCATCGTCACTTTCCTGAAAGTTCACATGATTCATGTTCTTTTCAAGCGGAGGAAGCCCATCTTCGGAGTCATTAGAAGAGGCTTCGTCTTTATTGGCGTCTGCCTCTGAGACAGCAGAAAGCAAGCATTTTTTTTTAGAGACAATTTATAGATATAGTCTGCTCTTAAATTTTCTTCAAAGCATGGAAAAAGAGTACCTTCTACTTCTGGAGGAACTTTTGGAACCTGACTTTGCTGGGAAAGCCAAGAATTTTGGACCAAAATTATAGCAGCACTGTTTTCACATTCGGAGTATGCCTTCAGCAGTTCCCTGCATTGATTGAATAATGACATAAGCTCATTACGCACAAAAGAAAAAAAAAAAAAAAAAAAAAAAAAGTACACAAAGACTTCAATAGTTATACTTTTCTTTGTTTTATGAGTTTGAAGATGCACCTCAAGAAAGTCAACTGAAGTATCATAAACCCAGATACAGAAACTCCTGCAGTTTCAATTTTCCGTAGCATGTGTAAAATTATCTTGCCACGAAAGAAGAAGAATGACGATTGCAGGAGTTTATGGTCTGGGTTTATGGCAAGTCAACTGAAGAATTACGACTGCAACCAAGAAAAAGGGTAAATATAAATTACCTGTTGAGAGACAGAAATGAATGACCCCATTTGAACTTGCCTAGTAACAAATCCGCTGTTTCCCGTTCCCCACTGTTAAACATAAATAACAAAATGAAAGAACACCCAATTCTTAGCAAATAATCATGACAGTAAGTTCATAACAAACAAGCTGATTGCACTATAGTACCAGAATGCTAGAACAATGACCTCCGAATGATATTTTTTGGTGAATAAAACAAAAATGCTTCCAAAGTGCAATGTGTATATCCGTACATGATAAAAATTGAGAAACAAATTCCTAGAAAAGAATCAAGGAAAATAAACTGAGATTGGTTGTCTGAAAAAAAATAAGTTACATGCTTCTGCAGACAATGAGAACTTAGATGGTTATGACTCACTACTTGAAAGCATGACAAACCCATAAGAAAATTATCACTAGTATAAGCTGTAACAGCATCATATGAGAACAAAAATGTTAAAATAGCATAAGGCTATCCATAGAAGAACTGTCAGGTATTACAACATTAGCACATAAACAAAACTGTTTCCAATGAAAATAAGGGAAGAAGATATTGTTACCATATTATTAAAGCTGCAGCTAATGCCTCCACACAAGACAGCTGACAAGGTCGACCATAATTTACAGGATTTGCTGCTACCAGCCATGGTACTGTAGTTTCAATATGAAGTCCAAATTATGGAAACAATATATACAATTTTAATAAGAGGAAATCATTACGACACTTATATTAAATCCATCAATTACTATAATGTAGACTTGTTTAAATATTTTCAACTTGAATAAAGAAAATCACATCCAAATTGACCAATGACATAAAAGTACCA
Organism: Pistacia vera; assembly: GCF_008641045.1. Taxonomy (NCBI): domain Eukaryota; kingdom Viridiplantae; phylum Streptophyta; class Magnoliopsida; order Sapindales; family Anacardiaceae; genus Pistacia; species Pistacia vera. The sequence goes on along the minus strand of NW_022195423.1, from coordinate 285,457 downwards.
AATTCCACATATGAGAACTGCAAAACCTCAAAATAAATTGATTAAAAAAAAAAAAAAAAAACTATTCAAGGCTCCGATTATTATTTGGAGATCCAATGTTAAGTCAAATTGGTTATTAGTACTACATACAACAGATTAAGATGATGTAAAGTGCGTGTCATGGACTTATTACCTACACCATAGATCTCCATATTAGATAAAATGTATTGCGATAAAATGAAATGCTCGTTTGTGAACCATAATAATTATGATACTTCAATCAGGGTAATTTTCACAGAGAGGAAGTTCATACACAGGCGAGGAGCAGTACAACGCAGCTTCACAAATGGTACATCCCCCAAGCGTGCCCAAGAGCAATCAACAACAGCTAAGCCTTTCCCCTTTATCAAGCTGTAATCTTCTTTTGAGATGCACTGACTCCCAACAGGGCTGCCAACAGAGATACACAACACATAGTAAGATGAGTACACAATAGATGTGCAAAAACAAGCATTGACACAAAAATAACTCCCATATGACCCATAAAGAAGCTGTTTGGTATACAGAATTATAGATGCTCCAACAGTTTGCCCTATTTGCTCCCATATGCCCATCACACAACCAATAATTTGGCAGCTCAATCAACTTGGCCTCTTTCCAAGGTCCAGAAATCAACCCATATGGTTTGTATCGTTGTTCAGATACATCTTTTTTAACTCAAAAAGACAATTTGAGTGAAAGCAAGATTCGAGTCTGGATCCAAGATCACATTGTGGACAATAATGATGGATGATAGCCACAACAAAGACAAGATTAGAACCTATTCAAAAGCAGCAAAGTTCTTTGTTCTTTACTCACTTAAAATCTTTTAGGACATCAAACTGAAGAAATAACATATTAGGTTAATATACAAGAGATAACATAGAGGAACAATTATACCAGACACTAAATAAGGTAAACAGAAAATGACTGCTTCAAGTACCTTAATGCAATGCCTCGGAACCCACTACTCACCCGTAGCTCCTGCATTAAATATTGAATAGTCCAAATTAAAGACATTTGAAAATGTCTATGTTTCATTCTTAAGGGATAAATGCCAAAAATAACTCAATTAGACTGTACTAAGTTAATACATGATAGAAAAGAAGCTATCATTGTAATTCACTGAATATCAATCAAACCCGTTTCATAGTAAATCCTTCAAATAATATCAACACTAACATAAATAATAAAGTCAACTGAGATATGGACTTATATAATACCAAGTAAAAGTCACCAACAACTACATCAATGAATATTAATAACCAAACCATAATTGAGAGAAAGAATATTATATAGCAGATACTTTCTTTCAACATGCCAAATCTCGAAAGTTTGCGTCCAGTACATCTCTTTGCATCACATTGTCCAAAATCCTTAAAAAAAAAAAAAAAAAAAAAAAAAATTAATTCGATCCCCATAATGCAAAAATTAGCTCGCAATTTTAAAATTTTATCATGGATTTACATATCCATCCATACCCACATGGCCAGCTGAATTTTCGGAACTTGTGGCTCATCCTCAGGCTCTATAAGCATAAGAAATTCATTAGCTGCCTAAAATCATAAGGGTGAGACTAAGTGCACCCAAATATCTACTCTCAAGGTCCAGTATTTTCTAAGCACAGTCATGGATTTCTACTTCATATATTTTCCAAACTTAACACCATAAATCAATGGTAAATTTAAAGAAAACACACACACACACACAAAAACCCAAAATTTTGTTGAAGAAGTTGATAAAAAAGAAAATATTTCAAAATTTTTGATAATGTGTGCACTTAGCAAAATTAGTGACAAAAAAACCCCACTCCACAGCGGCAATTTATCAAACACATGGTGTGCTTAGAAGACCAAACGAATAAGCAGCACCGTTAACATCAAACCTTGTTCAGATGGCAGAGACTCGTCTTCTCTGAAATGGGTAAAGTATATAACAAGTGTTAGACAACAAATATATTGAAAATTGGTAAAGTAGTGAAATAAATAAAGAAAGAACCTTTGAAACTGATGGGTTCGGCTGGATTGAGCCCGATGAGAGTGGTGGGTTTTGGAGCGCCGGGGCTTGTTGTTGCCCATTTTTGTGATCAGAGACTGAGAATTAAAACTTTAAAACTTGATAACTTCAGTGTCTGTTGAAGGTTGAAGATGAATTATACTGTTCGTTTTAGCTTTATATATGTATGCTTTAGGACTTGAGTGAGACTTTTCAAAACATGGCTAATTTTTTTTGCCTCCACCAATGTTCAATCGTATGGAGCCTCAAACAGTTTGAGAATTATCCTAATCTCCCCTATGGATTTTTCAGATTATTCATAACCACCCCTAAGTCAATATACACCAAAAAGTCAATAATAATTTCTGAACAAATGTGTGTTTTATTTTATTACTAAAAATAAGGATAAATTAGGGACATTCTTCGTTGAGCATACCACATTATTCATATACTAAACCAATAAATTTTTTATTGTATCGATAACCATTTTGAAGTCACCATCATATTGATTATTCAAATTGACGAATGGAAAAAGTAATGTATACATACTTTTACATTTATCGATTTGATGCCAACTTACCATCTTAGGGTTTGGCCATGACATCAAAATTGCGAGAACCTTTCATTATAATGTTATCGAATTCGTTGAGTAACATTATCAAATTAATAATATGATACAACTTTGTAGTAACTCGTAAAATCAACACAAAGAATTTATTATATATTACAAAATTCTCATTTCAAAATTATAACATATTTTGATATTAATTTAATAATGTTATTGTGTCGATATTTTGATTGGATTGATTGTCATATTTCTAGCATTCGTCCATCTCTTCCTTGACCAATCCGAAGGTCTTTAGACCATATAAGAGACATAAGTAATGTTACCTCAATACTTTATAATTATTTAGCTCGTTTAATTTTATTTTCATAGTATAGAGATAATTAGAGCATCATTTTTACATAATTATTATTTTTTAATTAAAATATTAACCCGTTAACCTTGCTGTACCAGTAAGATACACTAACTTTTTATAAAGTATTCTCACTCTCTTTACAACCGACAGAACGCACCGTTTTACATCATCACTGAGCTTACAACAAAACGTTTTCTACTTCTCTCGGCTCAGCCATTTTCTCGAACACCTTGACCGCGCTTAAATTTGATCTCCCTTAGATACACCGTTACAATGTTACGGAGGTAACCCATTAATTTAAATCAAAATTTAGGGTTTTTATGTGCTCGAGTTGTTAAATTTCGTCTCAATGGTGCTGTTTTTCAGGTCAATTTTGGAATTATCGTCGCGTCGGAGGATTCTGAGGACCCAGGCAAGTGTTTTGTCTGTGTTATGGATTTTGATGATGCGTTTCCGTTTAGTTGTTAACTGCTAGATTGCGGGTTCTTGGGTGGGTACTTTCGGTTTTGTGCGTTTGGGAGCTGGTTTGATTCAATTGAGTGTTTTTTTAATGGTTAGAAGCACTTTTGTGTTGGCTTTGTAATGTTTGAGACGATAAAAGCTCTTGAGTTGAAGGACTTTTTTTGGAGAAACATTTCATAGGCGTTGTGTTATAAAATGTTTTTAAGTGCTTTTGTAGGAAATGCATTTACTAAGAAGCACTCAAAAGTGTTTTCTAGAGAATCGTTCGCAAATGGACCGTTATTAGACTTGGTGTTGTGTTCGTAGTATATATATTATAATCTGGTGTCATTTCATTTGTTGAGTATTTATTTTCTATTACATTTTGTTCTTCATTGACAATACGACGCTCGGTCAATTTGATTAATTTTGCGTTTGGGAGCTGTTTTGATACAATTGAGAGTGTTTTTGAATGGTTAAAAGCATTATTGTGTTAATTTTGTGATGTTTAGGTATAGGGATTTTGAGATGATAAAAGGACTTGGGCTGAAGTAGTTTTAGGAAAATAAATTTTCATAGGTGCTCCCTTAAAAGATGTTTTTAAGTGCTTGTACTTAAAAGCAAAAGTGCTTTCTACAGTAGCATTCCCAGATGCACCTTTATTATGGATATTGGGAGTTCTGTTAAAAGTGCAGTTGCTTGGTAGTGTTCTCAGAGCTGCAAGAGATAGGCGCTTCACTGATCTCATAGGGTACTTTTAATTATTTCAGTTGCACACTCCCAAACATGCCTTCATGAGTATTGGTAATTTTTAGATTTTGTTTGTTGAATTTTCATTCTCATTATAACTCTTGGTCATGCAAGTATCCAGGTTTCTCTATTGATGGTTAGGAAACTGTGTTTTCTTAAGCTTTCTTGATGTCCATCGTTACTGCTGTAATTATATTACCAACAGTAGGCCTTTATCCTTCAGCTTATGTTTTTGGGTTAAATGGTCACTTCACTCCTTTGTGTTTGTTTCACATGCTCACAAGTTTGTTGATTTCCTAAGGATCGTTTTATTGATGCTAACAGATATATTATGCTCCTTGATTTGTTTATGCATGGATAATTGCAGCGGGTTCCCTTGATTATTTCTTCAAGAAATGAATTTTCAACTGCACCCCAGCTTAATTCATCCAACAAACCTAGTCCCACAGGCAAGCGACCTGAATCTAAGGGTAATTTGTCAACTCTTGTTGTTGGAACTACTGTCATTGCCGGTGCTGCCCTTTTAGCATATCAGAGTGGGTATTTGGATCAATATATTGGTAAAGAGAATGACAAACGCAAGTCTGTTGATTTGCCTAAGTTTAATGATGGTAAGAACACTTTGAAGGATGCTCAACATGCGGTGGAGCCGATAGTGTCTTCCCATAGTGACGAAGGGCCTAAAACTGCTGTGGAGCAAGCTTTGCAGAATGTTCAGAATGACAAAGATCTTCCTCAGCCTGGAACATTGAATGAAATACCAGTTGAAAACCAGTCTCATTTGCAAGATAAAGCAGATTTGGCACCTGAAGATGGTACAAAACCAGTGGAGAAACACTTGGCAGAAAGTTTTAACAAAAGCATAGAATCTGATATTCAAAGTTCAAGCTCTCCAATATCATCTGAAGAAAGTGTTCAGAGGGAAAGCCCAGAATCAAAAACTATCAAGGAACCCAAGGAAGTTCAAGCTACTTCAATATCTACCCAGGTGAGTGTAGTTCCTGATAAAGATGAGGAGACCAAAAAACACGAGCAGAAAACAATGCCACATCAGCATATTATCACAGAAGACAAATCCGAGGTACACATTTTTCTTACTCTGTCCTTTAGTCTTTTTCAACAATGCTTTTGTATTATTCATATAAATATGATAATAGTGGTGGTGAATTATTTTGTTTTATCAATTGTGGAATTTCCATTTTAATGTCTATTATATGTATGTTGAATGGGCTCAAAAGTAGCTTATATGTGCTTTTATCGCAGGATGCTTTAGGCAAAGGGGCAGAAGCACCAGCTTCTCTCCTTGAGGCGTATCATCTTAAAGATGACACTGATGAAGGTGCTACAACCAAAGCAACAGAGGTTTATTATAGACTTTCTTTATGTTTATATTATGCATATGTTTTGTTATTATGCTGTAAAAGAATGTTTAATTGAACTTTGTTTCTCAAATTGTTAGGATTATATTAATGCTATTGAGGAGCTGAATAATGATTATCTATCCAAGGATGGGAAATTGGTGTTTGATTTTTTACAAGCAATTCATGCTGCTGAACAAAGGCAAGCTGAACTGGATGCTCGTATGTTTGCCGAGGAAAAGAGAGTACTGAAGGTTTGAATTGTCAATAATTCCTCACATGAATCATTCAATTTCCAGATTGACGTTTTATTAACTTTCCAGCTCCATAAATTAATAAATTAAAAAAAAAAAAAAAATTGTATCTTATCGAACAAAATTGACTTCTCCAGTTTGTGGTTACACACATCTAGTTCAAATATTTTGGCTGCTTTTCAGGAGAAGTATGAAAAAGAATTGAGGGACTCAAGGGCTAGGGAACTGATGAGTACAGAAGAGGCTGCAATCCTAGAGAAGGTATAAATCTTTACATCTTCTTACTCTTTATTTTTCTTGGAAGAAAGTGTCTTGTGTCTGATTGGGTTGTGCACCATCTAATTCAATGTAACAATTGAAAGTATTTTTTTAATATGGGTACTGAATTTTTGGGGTTAAACAATCCGCAGAAGTTGCCTAGCCAGGTGACAAGTATTTATAAAGATCACATCTTTTCACCTGCATTATGTCCTGCCTGTTTATGCCAACCCTCCAGAAGGAAGAGAGAGAGGGAATCCTTTGTGGCATCTGCTTGAGTACTCTAAATCAGATCCTAAGTATCTTTATTTTTTCCATTTGCAGGAATTGAAGAGAGAAAGAACAAAAGCGGCAGCTGCTATCAAGTCACTTCAAGAGAGGATGGAAGAGAAACTAAGGCTGGAACTTGAACAGAAGGTTGCTATATAGTTTTTGTCTTTAAATAAACATTGTTTTGTACAGAAGCATTTAGGAAACTGTAAACTTAAGCCTGTCTTTAACAATTGCAGGAAAGTGAAGCAGAGTTGAAGTTGAAACAAGCACAAGAATTAGGTAAAGCAGAACTAGCTGCAGCAATAGCACGTGAGAAGGCAGCACAGATTGAGAAAATGGCAGAAGCAAATCTTCATGTAAGAATTTTGCACAAATCATATAATAAGTTATGAAGACATCCCACACACACACACATGAAACTGAATGCTTGATAAAGGATGTCTCATAAAAATCGGAATTTTATTTTGAAGAGCTCTCCAAAAATCTGAGAATGTAGAATATATCACTCTTGCTATGGTACGTATTGTGTGTACAACAAAATGACATTCAAAATTGAATCCGTTAACTATTTCGATTTCCAATATGAATTATTTCTCTATTGTAACCAACAACTTAGTCCAAAGATTAAGTTAAACACTTATTGAATCATTTAGTTTTTCTTTAGGTTTTCAGCATTTTAAGAAAGGAAATATAGAATGCTGAATAAATAACAGATTGCTAGACTTCATAGCTGACCATTATGATCATACATACTATGGAGGTGTTCTTTATATGAATATATGCATGCCCAGTTATTCTTAAAACAAGATTCATTATGCATTGTCTACAAATTTGTTGGTACTGTTTTATCTTGTCTATATCTCTCTTTAGCCAGTAAATATTATGATTTTGTTTGGAAATGAAAATTAACAAAATTTGATTTTTTTTTTTTTTAATAGATAAATGCACTGTGCATGGCATTTTATGCACGATCGGAAGAGGCTCGTAAGAGTTACTTTGCTCACAAGCTTGCTTTGGTAAAAACTCCTTTTCTGTTTTATGTAGACTCATGTTATGTAGTTGTGGCCTCATAGTGGTTATATCTGGTTTTTAAAATTTGACTCATTTAAATTATTATAGGGTGCACTTGCTCTAGAAGATGCACTTTCCAAAGGATCACCAATTCAGAAAGAAATAGATGCTTTGTACACCTATCTTGATGGCATCGAAAAAGACTCTATCTTGGATTTGGTTTTAGCATCCATTCCAGAAGAAACAAGATACCGTGGCACAGAAACACCATTGCAATTGAATCAGAAGGTAAATTAGTGATATGAAGATTTACTGTTTAACAAATTAAAATGTTGTTATCGGGTTAGGTTAGAAATGCAAAAGATCTCCATGCAATAAGATGTGAAAGCATGAAGAACTAACATAAAAAATGACGAGCCTGTGTGCTTCTTTTTTATCGAGCTAAATGTTCATATGATTACTCATTCAATTCTCATTTGATGGCAAGATCTGCATGGCCATTGCCCAATCAAATGATAATATAATACGACTTAATAAGACCAAATTCGTGGTTTTTTTTATTTTTTATTTTTGGTGAAGGATTGGATAAAAGTCACCTTGTTCATTCTTTAGGTATATAAGGATTATGCACACATCCATAAAGTCTTCATTTTCTTTCCCTTCCCTAATGGTGCTCTGATTTAGTTAGGCCTTGCTTTTGGGTGCAAGTGCAAACAGGTAAAAGATGCTGATTTTCTTTAGTTTCTATTAGTTTGAGGAAAGCACATTTTCTTGTTATTGAATGTGAACTTTGTGATGAATCACCTAAGCAAAAGTTGTGTCTCTTTACAAGCAAAGCTGCAAACTGGTGATTAAGGGGGTTATTTTAAGGGGAATAATACCATTTTTCAGGTTACATCTGACATCCGTTTTTTATTTCAGTTTGACACGTTGAAAGGGACACTACGACATTTTAGCCTGATCCCATCAGGTGGTGGTGGTATCTTAACACATTCTTTAGCACATGTTGCATCCTGGTTAAAGGTACGCAAATACAAGGTCTACTCACCACACTAGCTCGTTTAACTCCTTAAATCATATTCTTTCTAACTGCCATACAGGTAAAAGAAGCTGGCAACTCTGGAGACGGGATTGAATCTGTGATTAGTAGAGTTGAGAGTTATTTACGGGATGGAAAACTTGCCGAAGCAGCAGATGCTCTTGAACAAGGGGTTCGAGGTAGCCAAGCAGAGGAGATAGTAGTTGATTGGGTAAGGCGAGCGAGGAATAGAGCAATCACGGAACAAGGTCTAATTTTCCTTAAATCCTACGCTACTTGCCTTAGCCTTGCTTAAAGTTTTGAGAAATTAAACTGGACACCTGCTTTTTGTTTGGAGTATAGCTCAGTGTGATACTAAATTCATTGATTTTGTGGTTAAGCCTACAGAAAATTTTTATGGGTTTTCCATAATCACTTACGAGACAACAAAGAATAACCATATCTTTCCGGAACTTATTTCACGAGAGATCTGTAAGAATTTTCACTGCCCTTTTCCTGAAACTCTGTAGAATATCCAATCATCTGAATAAAAATTTTGTTTCTTTCATCACTAATCTCTGACTTTTCTTTAAGCTTGAGTGGTGGATTCTTGTCTAAAGTGTTGTTCTAGAGTGTGCTTTTATGGATTACTCTTTCAAAGTAGCTAGCCTTACTGATTTCTATATTAGATTTATAGATCAAGAGGAAGTAGTTTATATATATATATGACTGGGGTGCCCAGACCAGTTTGTTCTTACCTCAACTAATCCTCGAAATCTATTAAACATCTTACAAGTTTAATGTTCCTAAATAAGCTATAAATGCAGTAGGTGGCTTCAAGATAGTTCGAACTTAAAAAATCAATTAAGGGAGCAACCCTTGGGTTTAAAGGGGTGGGTATATTCATAACAAGCAACAACCCATGTGTTTAATTATTAAAAGCCTTGATTATTTATACAATACTATTAAAATGCACCACTCAAACTTCATAAAAAAATTATCATATTATTGGGACAAACACATTCAGAATTGGGTTGGTCACCTCATAAATGCCACCTTAGCCCATGTGCCAAAATGTTGTCAAAATATAAAGAAAATGTTTTCCAAAAACAAAAACATGATCTTGTCTTGCTTCCAAAATGTGTTTCTCTTTTAGTATAAGATTTGTGGGGTGCTTGTTCTTGTTGTTTTGGATATATTTGTTTTAACATTAATGGCCAAATCCAACCATCAAAATTTGGCCCCTCTTGAGGGCCATGCCTACCTCTCTTTCACCACCTAATTGAAGGCAGCCAACCATAACTTGGCTGTCTTTTTTAAGCTTCTTATTCAAGAAATAATTATTTTTCTAATAAATGGGTGGGTTCACTATTTATTTAGTGGGTTATTTTAACGTGCCCTAATACATGTCCAGGACACGTAATATTTCTAACGGTAAATTTTTTGTCTTCTAATGATCTAAACGTATCTATAGCACACGTTAGATGAGTTATGTTCAATTTTATTAATACAGCTTGCGTAATTAGTGTATTTTAAAAATGATATAAGGTTATATATGATCTCGATAATTTGATACGGGTTCAAAATTGTGTAAAACATACAAGACGGTTTAAACCTAACCCAAGAAGAGTATTGTCGAATGCAAGATTTATAACGTAGAAATAAGACTCGTAACATTGAATATAAATCTAAATCTAATAACACAAAAAATAGTGAACTAAATACTAAATTAGTAATATTTAGTATAAGAGACGTAAAACTTGTAACACAGAATATATTTATTTATTTATCTATAAAACCATCATATTTAACTAATTTATAACATAGAATTAAAATTAATTAAATTATAAATAATTTCCAATTTGATTAATTATTAATTTGAGTGGAAAAACAATTGAAATGTCAATTTCATCAAATTGACCATAGATTGCACACCAGCAAGCATGACCCACTAATTGCAAACCCCAAATTAATTAATTTAATTAATTAACTAACAATTAAATGAAATGATTAACAATCTAAATCAATTTTTCATTTTCTAGTTTATAATGAGTTTAATTAGTGTCTTAATCAAAGGCAGGTGAGAAATCAACTTTCCTGGAAAAATATTATTTAAAAAAATTGATAGTAAAGCTAATTAATTTTATCATGAAATGGACCCATTAAGAGGAGAAGCTTCAAATCAACTAATTGATTTTTTATTATTATTATTTTTTTAAGGGTTTATAACAAAAATTCCCCTACAGACGAAATGATAACAGAAATCCTCATGTCGTTAAGTTTTCGACATTAAAATAAATGACATACGAGCAATTTCATATATATCAAACGAGTAATTTCATATATATATCAATCAACTCGTCATGATAAATTTTTTTTTGGGTGAAAGCCTCGAGATGCTACACTCAAAGGTATGGACTAATCTCAATCGGGCTGAGTAAATCCCTCTAACCACAAGTTGTTTCTAATGAGATTTAAACCTAGGTAAAGTTCGCTCATTGGGAGTCCAGTTACGGCTAGATCACATCTGCTCCCTATATGACAGGAAAATTTCATGTATTTAATTAAAACCACAGGGGGTTAAGGGGCCCAAATTTTTTTAATTAAATGTTCTTTTAATAGCTGGTGTTAAGTCTTAATCATATTATACTGGCTGACCCCATTTATCAAACAGTTCTAGTTGTAAACAATAAGGAAATATTATTACTATTATTTCAAATTAAATCTAAATAACCAATATATATTCCAATTATAAAATTATCTTTTTGTTGATTATTTGAGATGAATTTACTATTTTAATCCAAGAAAAAATAAAAATATTAACTAAATTGGTAATAAGATGAGAAATTAATGACTATAATTGTCATTTAATTAAGCAATTTTGGTCGAAATTAATTAAAATCTCGTGTTAGTTAGCACTTAAACATTAACAGGGATTATTTGACAATTAATTAATTATAAATAATTGATAAAATTATCCTTATTAGGTGTATCATACTGTCCTCATAACTCCACTAATTCAATTCTACCATTAAATTAAATAATTTATTTAAATAAATAAATAAATCAAATACACATTTTTTGCCAACTAAGAAAGAGAGAGTTTCTTTATTTTGTTTTCTTCTTGGCTTGGCTTGGCTTAACCCCAAGCTACTTTCCTAATTAAAACCTTTAAAAAAAAATTATATTTTTCATAATAAATTGATGTCGACCAGATAATAAAGGATAAGTTATATTAAACGTCAATATTTGGAGCCTTAAATTCAAAGTAACACTTTTTAGAAAGTGTCTTACAAAATAGTACAATCCTAATTATGAAACTGTATTTATATGTAAATAAAACTTATACTATTCAATCACTTTCTGCAACCCTAACCTACCCCTTTCTCCATTCCCAAAATTCAAACTTTTAACCCCTAAACCGATATCTGCCTTTTATTTGTGCCAAAATCGAGTAAAATTTGAGTGAAAATACTGATTTTGGATTTAGGGTTTTGGGTGGGATTTTTAGGGTTAAGAATAGGAGATATGTTAAGTGTTGTTGAGAATGGTGCGAAAATGGTTGGATAATTAGGTTGTATAGTGGTGAAATGGTGGTTGAAATCTAAGTTTTTGGGCCGAATCAAGGGGTTTTAACTAGACTCGACCAAAAAACGTAGGTTCTACTAAAGAAGATGAAGTCGATTTTTGGGCGAATACCTTGGATTTGGCCAAGACAAGTTTTGTCCAAATAACCGAATCGATCGAATGGCATGGTTTCGGCCACCTTAGTATCAAAAAGTAGAATTAGCTGAATACAGCTGACATGTGGGTTTTGGTCAAAACTCGTCTTCAACCTCCAGCCAAATTTTCTTTTGAATCCTTTGAGATTGACCGAAACTCATACCCAGATTACGCCTAAACCACCCATTTTCAACATATCCATTTAAATAAAAGCTTAATTAATTATAACAGCAAAAAATCTTTTCAAAAATAATTTATTTAACATGTTTCCTAAACATATATGCAACATACTCAAAATTTTAGATTTCAAATAACAAAATTTTCATTCCAAAAATAATATATCAAGAAATCCATTAAAAAAGTGTTTCTCAAGATCACAAATTTGGGTCTTCACTCGAGATTTTAGAGTGAAAGCATGAGTTTTGAATTAATGGTTAGACATTTGTCATTAGGGGCAATTTCATCCACCAATTTTGTGTTAAATAGAAATGTGATATTTCTCGAGACATTTTACAAAAAAGTGTTAATTCTCAACTCCCTCCCATCAAAAAGGCAATAATAACCTAAAAAAATAATTTTATTGTAACGGTTTAAACTCAAATAATTAGATTTTGTTTGTTTAACACCTTATATAAGTATTAGTTATTTAGTTTCACAAAAAATATATTTTATAGATTCTAAGTAAATATCTTTCGTTAAAAAAATGTGATTTTTTAATTGAAAAAATCCGATCGATAAAATATAAGAAAATCTGAGATATGAAATAAGATAAACCTGAGTCCAACTAAATTTAATTTATCGTTAGATTGTATAAAAACACCCTCCACCTAAACACAGTATCGAGGGATTCGAGATTTATAATATAGCTAAAATTTTAATTCATTAATAATAATATTGATATGATATTACCAATCAATATTCTAATAATACATGATATTAGGATATTAAAAAAGTTTCCAAATCGAAGCCAAAACTAAGCTCAAGCCAAGCCAAGGAACGTAGGAGTGTCAAAGTCGAAGCTCTGAACTGTCGGTGGTCCTGTCAGTGTATGTGAAGCTGTGACCTCAAGCTTCTCTCTCTCTTTCTTCCGCAGTATCTATGGAAAAAGCATTTTAACGATACAAAAAATCATTAAAAATGTATAAAAAAACCTCTCTTTTTCTCTCTCTACTACTCACTCATTGATTCATTCATTCATTCACTTGCCTTTTTATTATCTTCTTCTTTACGAAATTCATAGATGCACTAACTCTGCACTCCATCTCTCTCTCTCTCTCTCCATTGAAGGTGAGCTCAATCTGGCTTTACTATATCAAAGGTTAGCTCAATTGCATTGGTGGGTTGTGCTTGTTTTTGGAAATCTGAGGCCAAATTCTGATTCTTTTTAGTGTCACTACGTCAAAATTTTGCTCTTTGCGTTGATGGGTATTGCAATTTAGCTCATTTGGATTGATGGGTTGTTTTTGTTTCTGGGAAATCTGATATCAAATTTTGATCTTTATTTGTTTTAATGGATGCTGAATCTGTGTCACTACGTCAAAGTTTAGCTTATTTGCGTTGATGGGTTGTTTTTGTTTTGGGAAATCTGGGGTCAATATTTGATCTTTATTTCTTAAAATGGTACTGAGATTTGGTCATTGAGATGAGAGATTTTTGTTCATTCAGTTTTGATCTAGTGTTCTGTGTCTTAATTGTGTGGAGTTCAGTCAAATCTGACATTTTTAGTTGCTTTGCTCTTCATTTGGTTCTGTTTGGGTAGTGGGAAAAATGGAGGAAAGTAGACGAATTTGATAAGAAAGTTGTGTCACGTTTCTGTTGAGTTGGTAAGTGTTAGATTTTTTTGCTAATGGATGTGCTTAAGGCAGCGGATGATTGATCTACATTGTAGTGAGTTTTAGTTAATTGAGATTACTGCTTTGGTTATGATCAATTTGCAATTATTTCTATGAATTGAATTTGGTTTTTCATGTTTTGAAGTGGGTTTATATTCATTTGATCTACTTTTGCTTGATGTTGGGATCTTCAGTTCGGCTTATGTACTGTTGTTTCACAGGAGGTTTTGATGTTTTGACCGCCCGCGTTTGTGCTTGAACTTGGATCTGGAGAGGGGTGTTGTTTTGGATTGAATTTCTATCTGGGTATCTTGAAGTAAAGTAAAGCTGGCGACCACACTAGCTTGGAGGTTCACTGGCAGCAATGGCAATGGCCATGCTGCCAATGATGCGGTAGTCTTCTGCTTAATGCTTATTTCAATTAGAATCTTGATAGTTTGTCAGTTTGTCTCAGTTGTGAGTGCTTACTGGTGATTTATTGGAATTCACATGCCACATGTGAACTTCATGTGGAACTAACTAACTGCGGCATGTTATAGATCTCATTTTGGCATCGGTGGTAGTTGGAATTCTTGTTCTTTGCTGGTTAATTCAGTTGTTTGTGTATACTACAATTTTGGCTAACGTTGTAATTTAGGTATACAATTCACTTACATTTTTTCTGACTGACAATTTTAAATAGAAGTTGTTGATGGTTGTCGGGTTTAACAAAGTAAAAACCTCAAACTAGGAGTAAAAAAACTAATCTGATGCCCTTTTGTTTTCTGAGCTTTTGTCAGACGCATCTTCTATAAACAAATGGATAAACTTTCACAGAAGTCTTTTCAACGACTTGGGTTTTTTTTTTGTTTTGCATTAACTCTTACCTGTTTTCTTTCTTGTCTCAAAGTTCAAGTTTTGTCAGCCTCATTGTGGGGAATGTATCATGTTTGACCAAATTAGAATGGAAATGAAATTTCAAATATTTTGTTTTACGTCACTGTGTTGTGCTAGTTAACCTGCTCCGTCAAATCATGCTGTGTTACCTTTACTTCATGCCTAGTTCTGATAAAGAAAATATTGGAGTGGGCTGGCTTGAAACTTAATATTTTACATAATTTGAATTTTATGTTCAGCTATGATCAATTATGTGACTCCCTTTTTCTTTTTGGTGTTCTGTTGCACTCATAATTGCAGGATAAAAATATAGATGCCAGACTTCAAGATTCAGAGCCCCCAACTCCACATTCAGTTATAAAGATGAGTCTGAGGTCAGTCTCTCTCTCTCTCTCTCTCTCTCTTTCTCTCTTTTTATTTATTTATTTATTTTTTTTCATGCAGAATTATCCTGGTGGGATAAGTATTATGTTCATGACCTGTAACCACTAAGCAGTGTTTGTAATTTCTGTAGTGGGTACATATAGTTCTCCTTGCTAAAAAGAAAAAGAGAAGAAAATGTACTTTGGGAAAACATTTTTGCTTGCAGTAGGATTGACAATAACCCTTAGGTGCCTTTGTTTTGAGAAAATTATCTTCACACTGTGGGTAGATTTTATGTGTGTATCTATCCCAGAGATGGTGTTTCTAGAAGCTCTATACATGATAGGAGCTAATTGGAGTGAGCAGCAATTCTTCTATAATGTTATCACCCTGATTATGGCTATGCTGAGTTATAAATGATATATCATATCTTGTATATGTCAATGTCAACCAATATGTTTGCTGGCCTCTTTCCATTGCTTTTTTTGTCACTTAAAATTATTTCATCCCGTTATTACTCGTGGTCATCTACTTTCTTGTCTTTAGTGGATCAACACTGGTTTATCATGGCTTGATCCAATACTCTTATTTGTATTTCCTTCTCCGAAAATGAGGTCAATAATGAGGGTAGCTTGCAGTGGTTTGCAGATGTAATTTTAACTGAAGTCTCTTGCATTCTTAATCCTTTGCAGAGATCGCAGTAGCAGCATGGAGGATCCGGATGGAACATTAGCGAGTGTTGCACAATGCATTGAGCAGTTGCGGCAGAGTTCTTCGGCTGTACAAGAGAAGGAATATAACTTGAAGCAGTTGCTAGAACTCATTGATACACGTGAGAATGCTTTTAGTGCTGTCGGATCTCACTCTCAAGCAGTTCCAGTACTTGTATCCCTTCTTCGATCAGGATCACTCGGAGTGAAGATACAGGCTGCTAATGTCTTAGGCTCTCTCTGTAAGGAGAATGAATTGAGGGTAAAAGTCTTACTTGGGGGATGCATTCCTCCATTGCTTGGTCTCCTCAAATCCAGCTCAGCAGAAGGTCAAATTGCTGCAGCAAAGACAATTTATGCTGTTTCTCAGGGTGGGGCAAAGGATCATGTTGGATCCAAAATTTTTTCAACTGAAGGAGTAGTGCCGGTGTTATGGGAGCAGCTTAAAAAGGGGCTCAAGACTGGAAATGTGGTTGATAGCTTACTAACAGGAGCATTAAAGAATCTCTCTAGCAGCACTGAGGGATTTTGGGCTGCAACAATACAAGCTGGCGGAGTGGATATACTTGTTAAGTTACTCACATCAGGACAGCCAGGCACTCAAGCTCACGTTTGCTTTCTTCTTGCATGTATGATGATGGAGGATGAATCTGTTTGCTCCAGGGTCTTAGCTGCAGAGGCTACAAAACAGCTCCTCAAGCTGTTAGGACCTGGTAATGAACCCCCTGTTAGAGCAGAAGCTGCAGGCGCTCTTAAGTCTCTCTCTGCCAAGTGTAAAGAGGCGAGGCGTGAAATAGCTGGTTCAAATGGTATTCCTGCTCTAATAAATGCCACAATAGCTCCTTCTAAAGAATTCATGCAAGGTGAACATGCCCAAGCCTTGCAGGAGAATGCAATGTGTGCTCTGGCAAACATTTCTGGTGGCTTGTCGAATGTCATCTCAAGTCTTGGCCAAAGCCTTGAATCATGCTCTTCACCTGCTCAGGTTGAGGACACATTAGGGGCTTTGGCTTCAGCTCTTATGATATATGACAGCATGGCTGAATCGACTAAAGCATCAGATCCTTCAATTGTTGAGCAGACTTTGGTCAACCAGTTCAAGCCGAAATTACCATTTCTTGTACAGGAGCGCACCATAGAAGCTCTAGCCAGTTTGTATGGGAATGCCTTACTCTCAGTTAAACTTACAAATTCTGAAGCAAAACGGTTACTTGTTGGTTTGATCACAATGGCAACCAATGAAGCTCAGGATGAGCTTGTAAAAGCTCTTCTCAAACTTTGCAATAATGAAGGTAGTCTATGGCGTGCTCTCCAAGGCCGTGAAGGGATTCAGCTGTTGATATCCCTTCTCGGACTTTCATCAGAACAGCAGCAAGAATGTTCAGTTGCACTGCTTTGCCTCTTATCTAACGAGAATGATGAAAGTAAATGGGCCATTACTGCTGCTGGTGGCATACCTCCACTTGTTCAAATTCTGGAGTCAGGTTCTGCAAAAGCCAAGGAAGACTCTGCAACCATTCTTAGGAATCTATGCAATCACAGTGAAGATATACGTGCTTGTGTTGAAAGTGCTGATGCTGTTCCTGCATTGTTATGGCTACTGAAAAATGGGAGTTCCAATGGGAAAGAAATCGCTGCAAAGACTTTAAACCACCTAATCCATAAATCTGATACAGCAACTATCAGCCAGCTCACTGCATTATTAACAAGTGATCAACCGGAATCCAAAGTTTATGTTTTAGATGCTCTTAGAAGTATGTTGTCTGTGGTTCCCTTCAATGATATATTGCGTGAAGGCAGTGCTTCAAATGATGCAGTTGACACAATGATTAAAATACTGAGCTCTACTAAAGAAGAGACTCAGGCTAAGTCGGCTTCAGCTTTTGCTGGGATTTTTGAAACTCGGAAGGACTTGCGTGAAAGTAGCATTGCTGTGAGAACTCTTTATTCTGTCATGAAGCTACTAAGCTTTGAGTCTGAAAGTGTCTTAGCAGAGGCTGCTCATTGCCTTTCTGCAATTTTTCTTTCAGTCAAGGAGAACCGGGAAGTAGCTGGTATTGCTCGAGATACATTGTCTCCCCTTGTTGTGCTTGCTAATTCTTCAGTTCTGGAAGTTGCAGAGCAGGCAACATGTGCTCTGGCAAATCTTATTTTAGATAATGAAGTTTCAGAGAAAGCTGTAGCTGAGGAAATCATTTTGCCGGCTACCAGGGTTTTGCGTGAAGGCACTGTTTCTGGAAAAACACATGCAGCTGCTGCAATTTCCCGTCTGCTACATTCGCGCCAAATTGATTCCACCATAACTGATTGTGTAAATCGTGCTGGAACTGTTCTTGCGTTGGTCTCTTTTCTTGAGTCTGCCAATGGTGGATCTGTTACCACATCAGAGGCTCTTGATGCACTTGCTATTCTGTCAAGGTCAGCAGGTGCTAGTGGGCATGTGAAACCTGCCTGGGCAGTTTTAGCTGAGTTTCCGAAAAGCATTACTCCAATAGTTTCTTCCATTGCTGAGGCAAGACCCTTGTTGCAGGATAAAGCCATTGAAATATTGTCACGACTTTGCCGAGATCAACCTGTAGTTTTAGGAGAAAAAGTTATCGATGCCTCTGGGTGTATCTCGTCAATTACTAAAAGAGTGATCAGTTCCACAAACTCAAAGGTCAAAATTGGGGGAGCTGCACTTCTTATATGTGCGGCAAAAGTTAATCACCAGAGAATGGTGGAGGATCTTAATCAATCAAACTCATGTCTTCATCTTATTCAATCACTCGTTGCAATGCTCAGCATTGTTGAGGCTTCAAGAGGTGAGGGTATTGATGAAGAAGACGCCATCAGCATCTGCAGGAATACTTCAGAGGAAGCCAGGAATGAGGAATCTGGGACAGGCACAGCAGTTATTTATGGTGCAAACTTAGCAATTTGGCTGCTATCTGTTATTGCTTGCCATGACGAAAAAAGCAAAACAACGATAATGGAGGCCGGAGCAGTGGAAGTTCTTACTGACAGGGTCTCACATTTGTTTTCACAGTATAGTCAGGTACCCCACTTTCTTCTTGCATACTAATTATTTAAAGCACGCTCAGTTGGAAAGAAAAAGATTTGCATGAATGCACTGTTGGCATTATCATGTTAATGCTATGGTGAAATTTATGTACCTGCTTATTGTGACTAAAATCAGGGTGTGCTCTTATTTTGGTAATGTATGCAGATTGATTATAAAGAAGATAGCAGCATTTGGATTTGTGCTTTACTGCTCGCCATTTTGCTTCAAGATAGAGATATCATACGAGCAAATGCAACCATGAAAGCCATTCCAGCACTTGCAAATTTGTTGAAGTCGGAGGAATTTGCAAACAGATATTTTGCTGCACAAGCAATTTGCAGCCTAGTTTGTAATGGTAGCAGGGGAACTCTTCTATCTGTTGCAAATTCTGGGGCAGCAGGTGGGCTTATTGCCTTACTTGGCTGTGCCGATGCTGATATACAAGACCTTCTGGAATTGTCAGAGGAGTTTGCTTTGGTGCAATATCCAGATCAAGTTGCTCTTGAGAGGCTGTTTAGAGTTGAAGATATTAGGGTTGGTGCTACTTCTCGAAAAGCAATACCTGCCCTTGTTGATCTACTCAAACCAATTCCAGATCGTCCTGGAGCACCTTTGCTGGCACTTGGCCTTCTTACTCAACTTGCTAAAGACTGTCCATCAAATAAGATTGTAATGGTAGAATCTGGGGCTCTGGAAGCACTTACAAAGTATCTTTCACTTGGCCCTCAAGATGCAACCGAGGAAGCTGCTACGGATCTGTTAGGGCTCCTATTCAGCAGTGCTGAAATTAGGAGACATGAATCTGCATTTGGTGCAGTCAGTCAACTTGTGGCTGTTTTACGTTTGGGTGGAAGAGCTGCAAGATATAGTGCTGCCAAAGCATTGGAAAGTCTATTTTCTGCTGACCATATCAGGAATGCAGAAACTGCACGGCAAGCTGTTCAACCCTTGGTTGAGATTCTTAATACTGGTTTGGAGAAAGAGCAGCATGCTGCTATTGCTGCATTGGTCAGGTTACTGAGTGAAAACCCATCAAGGGCCCTTGCAGTTGCAGATGTTGAAATGAACGCAGTTGATGTCCTTTGCCGGATCCTTTCATCTAATTGTTCAATGGAGCTGAAGGGGGATGCTGCTGAGCTATGTGGTGTTCTTTTTGGAAATACAAGAATTAGGTCAACATTGGCTGCAGCACGATGTGTTGAGCCTCTTGTCTCTCTTCTTGTAACTGAGTTCAGTCCTGCTCAGCATTCAGTTGTCCGTGCACTAGATAAACTTGTGGACGATGAGCAACTCGCAGAATTAGTTGCTGCACATGGAGCTGTTATTCCTCTTGTTGGCCTTCTCTATGGTAAAAACTACATGCTTCATGAGGCCATTTCTAGAGCTCTTGTGAAGCTAGGGAAGGATAGACCTGGTTGTAAAATGGAAATGGTGAAAGCTGGTGTAATTGAAAGTGTACTTGATATCCTTCACGAAGCTCCAGATTTCCTCTGTGCTGCATTTTCCGAATTGCTCCGAATATTAACCAATAATGCAGGCATTGCTAAGGGACCATCTGCTGCAAAAGTGGTTGAGCCTCTTTTCTTGTTGCTTACTAGACCAGAATTTGGGCCTGATGGACAGCACAGTGCATTGCAGGTTCTTGTTAATATTCTGGAACATCCGCAGTGTCGGGCTGATTATTCACTGACCTCTCACCAAGCTATTGAGCCTCTTATCCCCTTGCTTGATTCTCCAGCTCCAGCAGTGCAGCAGTTGGCTGCTGAGCTTCTGTCACATCTACTGTTGGAAGAACATCTTCAGAAGGATCCAGTAACACAGCAAGTAATTGGTCCTCTCATTCGGGTTCTTGGTTCTGGCATACACATTTTGCAGCAGAGAGCGGTAAAGGCTCTTGTAAGTATTGCACTAACATGGCCGAATGAAATTGCAAAAGAGGGTGGTGTCAATGAGCTGTCCAAAATAATATTGCAAGCTGATCCATCACTTCCTCACGCCTTGTGGGAATCTGCTGCTTCTGTTTTATCCAGTATTTTGCAATTTAGTTCTGAATATTACTTGGAAGTGCCTATTGCGGTGTTGGTAAGGCTGCTCCGTTCTGGCTCAGAGGGCACAGTTTTCGGTTCATTGAATGCTCTTCTAGTGTTGGAAAGTGATGATGGAACCAGTGCCGAAGCAATGGCTGAAAGTGGTGCCATAGAAGCTTTGCTAGAACTTCTCCGATCTCATCAGTGTGAGGAAACATCTGCAAGGCTGCTGGAAGTATTACTTAACAATGTGAAGATCAGAGAATCAAAAGCTACAAAATCTGCAATTTTACCACTATCCCAATACCTCTTGGATCCACAAACTCAAGCTCAGCAAGCAAGGTTATTGGCGACCTTGGCTCTTGGTGATCTATTTCAAAACGAGAGCCTTGCTCGAAGTGCTGATGCAGTTTCAGCTTGCCGTGCACTAGTCAACGTTCTTGAAGAGCAACCTACAGAAGAAATGAAAGTGGTGGCTATATGTGCTTTGCAAAACCTTGTCATGTACAGCCGATCCAATAAGAGAGCAGTGGCAGAGGCTGGAGGTGTTCAGGTTGTATTGGATTTGATCGGTTCAAGTGATCCAGATACATCTGTTCAGGCTGCAATGTTCGTAAAGCTTCTCTTTTCGAATCATACCATTCAGGAATATGCTTCCAGTGAAACAGTCAGAGCTATAACCGGTACGATCTCTTAACTCTCAAGAGTCTACAGATACCCGACACTTGGTTTCTCAAATTCTATTTTACCAGCCTACTTTTGGTTCATTGTCATTTCAGCATGTGTGGTAGTCTTCACTGTCATAAAGTTTTAGAAGTTCCTCTTTTGAAAATTTTTTTATACTTTTTTTTATCGTACAATACAGCTGCTATTGAAAAGGAATTATGGGCAACCGGAACTGTGAATGAGGAGTATCTAAAAGCTCTAAATTCTTTATTCAGCAACTTTCCACGTCTGAGAGCCACTGAACCGGCGACATTGAGTATAACCCATTTGGTTACCGCACTCAAGACTGGTTCAGAGGCAACTCAAGAAGCTGCCTTGGATGCACTTTTTCTTCTCAGACAAGCTTGGTCAGCATGCCCCGCTGAAGTTTCAAAAGCTCAATCAGTTGCTGCTGCTGATGCAATCCCCTTGCTTCAATACTTAATCCAGTCTGGTCCACCTAGATTCCAGGAGAAGGCCGAATTTCTGCTTCAGTGTTTGCCAGGAACATTAGTTGTTATAATCAAGCGTGGCAACAATATGAAGCAGTCAGTCGGAAACCCCAGCGTATTCTGCAAGCTTACCCTTGGCAATACTCCACCTAGGCAAACCAAGGTAAGTTATTATATGCTTCCATTTACCTTTCTGTAATGCTCAATATATCCAAAAATACACTTTCACTTTCAGACTACCACCCCAGTTGCATACTGAACCAAATGAACAAGACTTTATGGCGGTCAAGTGGTTGTCACGTTAAAAATCATTTGAACACACGTTACATCTTATTGCTTCTTTCATTTTCGGGTCCTAATCTTTATGATCTTGCTGTTTCATGAACTTGCCAGATTGTGTCAACTGGTCCTAATCCTGAGTGGGATGAGAGCTTTGCATGGTCCTTTGAGAGTCCTCCGAAAGGCCAGAAACTTCACATCTCTTGCAAGAACAAGAGTAAAATGGGAAAGGTAATTGAACCGGAAAGACTAAAACTAAAAATTCAGTTCTCCACATTCTTATTCATATTTTACTAAACTCAACCTTACTTTTGATTTTGACAACAGAGTTCTTTTGGTAAAGTAACCATCCAAATCGACCGAGTAGTGATGCTCGGAGCCGTTGCCGGCGAATACACACTATTGCCGGAAAGCAAGAGCGGCCCATCCCGGAATCTGGAAATAGAATTCCAATGGTCCAATAAGTAATAACCCAATACAGAAGTAATTATCGTCGCTGCAAATTTAATCTTGTAGGTGAAAAATATGGTCAAGTAGAGAATTCTTTTAAACTTTTTCGTTGCTTGTTTGATCCAACATTTCACTTATTTATTAGTGTATATAGCATTGCAGAGATTTTAATTTTTGTTATTAGTCTTGAAAATAGCCATTTCTATTGTATTCTTTTTGTAACTTGATGTTCTTACATTTGATGAACAAGAAGAATATTTGAGGTTTCTTAGTAATATTTGCACTGAATTTGTGTGCTGGTCAATGTGAAAGTAAAAATAAGGATACCGCTTCTGGTTTTGTTTTTGTGGTAGTAAATTGCAAGTTTGGAAAGATTGTGGACTAATTTGAGAAGTTGCAATATTTTGTTTCTTGTGTTAAGTATTTTATATTTATTGTACATTTGGAAGTATTTTCAAGTAGTGAAAAAATGTTTTTTTTTTTTTTNCTCGGAGCTGTTGCCGGCGAATACACACTATTGCCAGAAAGCAAGAGTGGCCCATCCCGGAATCTGGAAATAGAATTCCAATGGTCCAATAAGTAATAACCCAATACAGAAGTAATTATCGTTGCTGCAAATTTAATCTTGTAGGTGAAAAATATGGTCAAGTACAGAATTCTTTTAAACTTTTTCGTTGCTTGTTTGAGCCAACATTTCACTTATTTATTAGTGTATATAGCATTGCAGAGATTTTAATTTTTGTTATTAGTCTTGAAAATAGCCATTTCTATTGTATTCTTTTTGTAACTTGATGTTCTTACATTTGATGAACAAGAAGAATATTTGAGGTTTCTTAGTAATATTTGCACTGAATTTGTGTGCTGGTCAATGTGAAAGTAAAAATAAGGATACCGCTTCTGGTTTTGTTTTTGTGGTAGTAAATTGCAAGTTTGAAAAGATTGTTGACTAATTTGAGAAGTTGCAATATTTTGTTTCTTGTGTTACGTATTTAATATTTATTGTACATTTGGAAGTAATTTCAAGTAGTGAAAAAATGTTTTTTTTTTTTTTTAATTACTTATTTTGTAGTTTTTGTTTAAATGTTTGAAACATTTTTTTATTGATAATCCAAAAATCCTTGATCTTGCATTGTGAACAGTTCGGAATTGGAGTCTCATCGAACCTTCCGATCTCTTAAAAACGAGAAATAATGACCCAAATCTTGTGAAAATAAACTAAGGATTTTGGGTATAAAAGATACTTTAAAAAAAAAAAAAAATCTAAAATGGTTTTCTTAAAATATTTATTTTCAAGTAAAATATTTTAATAAACCATTTAGTATTTTACAACTATTAAAATATTTGTATATAAAATTAAAATATTGTATCGATATTCGATAATATTTAAATTCAATTTTAATTATGGTAATAACCCTTTTTAAAGATGAAAATTCTCATTTTTTTTTTTTACTGTGAGGTTTGGTTAAATTTTAAATAGTCTTGGTTTGCAAAAATAGCAAGGACTTATAGCGAATAAATTCTGATAAATTTAACCACTTGACTTGTGGTCGGATGGTAAGACTTCAGGTTATCCAGAAATCTTGTATTCGAGTCTCACGAATAACTACTTATTATATTTGTGATTTACCTGTCTATTAGGCTTGTAAGGTGTTAAATATATCTCAAAGATTAATTAAGGTATACATATTTTGGCCCGAACACCTGATCACCAAAAAAAATAAAAAAAATAAGGTAAATTTAAATGAATTTCTATCTATTTTCCAAATTTGGTAAAGATATTTTCAAGTAAAAACACTTTAAGAAAAGCACTTTTAGTCATGGTTGTTAGAATCCTACGATACCCGATATGTATCATACGATACGATTCGATACAGGATGCCAATGATACGTATCAGAGAGCGTATCATAAACCTTTCAATACGTTGATATGTATCTTACGATACGATACGTATTTGTTCGTATCCTTAAAAATATCGATACGACTTTATTAATTTGGGTAGAAGGCCCGAAAAAAATTTCGGGTCGAAACCAGGTCACCCAACCCGATTCACTAAAACCTATCCAAATTTACCCATTTTGTATGGAGAATATAAAGAGGAATATGTATTACCCATTTTACATGATAATAATAATATAAGTGGAGATATAGATATTGACATAGATCTTAAAAATAATATGAATGGTTATGAGAAAATAATAAATTCTTAATTTTAATTATGTAATACCATAATTTAAAGCTAATAACACCATAAAATTTTTTAATTAATATTAGGGATGATATTAATTTTTAGAAAATTTTAATTATTTTATTAATTTTTTTTAAAAATATATATTTTATGATACGATATGATATGATATGCGATATATGATTAAAAAAATTAAGTTTTTGATTTGACAACCATGCTTTCAACCCTATTATGTTATGGCCTTTTCTATATAACACAATATCTTCTGGTCCATTATTGCAATCACCTGTTCTAGATTATCTCGTTTGTCTTGACTTGGGCGGGCGCAGTGGGCCGTCTCGGGCCACTAAATGGGCGGCTCTTGTTTGACATTCGGCCACATCACATGGGTATCTTTCACTTTTTATTTGGACCAAAACCCACAATTCCCAATTTACCCTCCATCTTTTTATCGGATTTTTTCTTTATCTGAACTTTTATTACCTACGAAAATTGATTAATTATTAATAATATATTATAAAGAAAATAATCTTGAGTATAGAAAAATAAAAATAAATACATGTCACAAAATTTATAAAAATCTAAATTTTGATTCTTATTTTATTATTCCGATTTACCATTAATAAAATTATTGATAATGTAATATATATTTGTTTGTCTATCTGTGTACATCGTTCATAAATCTAATATTTATACTTTTCTAATCTCAATTTTATTTTGTTCACCTTATTTGTTAACAAGCGTATCATTCAAATTATTTATTTTGATTATCTATTTAAGAGACGTAGCATATTTTTTTTCAAATAGAAGGGTTTTTATCATCGATCGAAATTTCTTACTTCATTAACTCAGTAAAATTTCATTTCTTGTAAAGACTAAGTGATCATATTTTAGTGACTAATATATCGTTTACTTCCCTTTGATAAGTTATCTTTGGTAACATGTTTTTGTTGTTTCCATAAATTGGTCATTTAAATATTTCAAAAAACACATATAAAATATTTTTTAGAGTATTTCCATTCTTTTAGAAAAAAACCACCCAAAAAACAGTCTCAAATATTCAAAATATATTTAATTTTTTTTAATGGAATATTCATTCATGAGTTTAATTTATAATAAGCACTTTCAAATAAAAATATTTTCTATCAATATAAATGATATGTTGGTCATTAGTAAGTGCTACAGACCCTTTACTGTAATTTCAAAAGTTCGACATGGGCCCACTTTCAGACAAGACATCCCTCGCCAATCGAAGCACTTTGTTTTCTCTGATACGTAAAGTAACCGGGACCACTACGTGGCAAAGTTTCAACGAACCTCATAATTAAATTTTCAGATAATTTCACTTAAATCTCTAATGTTTGTAAGACTCTAAAGCAGTCCTTATAGTTTTAAAAGCCATCACAAAAGCTCCTAATATTTTTAACTATTAGTTGAAATATGACATTGCCCCTCGAAAGGTAGCCTAAAGGGGAGGATCTCAAGGGTATAGATGTAAATTTACCCTTATTAGACTATTTAGCTATCGACGTTTTGGGTTTGTTTTAAGTAGACACGAAGCATCTCCTATTATAAGTTTAAAATTAGTTCTAAATCGAATTTGGTATAAAATTTTGTCACGCTTAGATATGTGAATTATGTATCACTATTCAAAGTTGATGGATTTTTTTTTTTTTTTTTATAACCTACGTGTCTGAACCAGTTTACACGTACTTCAACTAATTCCGGAATCTATTAGACACCCTACAAAGGCACAGAATTAGGTAAACAACAGTATTATTGTAATAAGTAACCCTAAGATTTGAACCAAAAAACTTAAAGAAACGAACAAACCCCCTTGACCATCAGACCAACTTTTTAAAAGTTGATGAAAATATTGATTGTACACACAACTATTTTTTACATGAATTTTAAACTGCTGAATTAATATATTTCAAGTGATTGATATTCAATATAACATACATAATTAATTGTGTAAATAAAATGTATTTTACATATAATCTCAAATATTAGAAGGATAACTCAAATTTCATATTGTAGTTTATGTTTTCCCACAATACCACCTCTTCTTTTTTACGCACTTTATTGAATTTAAAGTAAAGTTGAGGGACCTTAAAAATCTTATCCCTTAAACTCAAATCAGATAAATACTAAACAATTAAAAGTTTTCATTTCGCACCTCCACCTCCACCTGCACCTTCTTCACCTTCACTCGCTTCTCTCTTCTTCCAAGTTCCACCATCACTTGCACCTCCAAAACGACACCGCCTCGCTGCCTTTCAGTCATGAAGAGCGGATCTCTGCTGATATACTACGTGATAGTGGCTTCTTTGGTCGGTAGCGGAGTCGCGAAAACGACGACGTATTCGACTCGACTGATTCACAGATTCTCGGAGGAAGTTAAGGCTAGAAATGGAAATGTGACGACGTGGCCGGTGAAGAGGAGCTTTGAGTACTACCAGTTGCTCCTCAGTAGTGATTTCCAGAAGCAGAAGATGAAGCTCGTTCCGAAGTTTCAGCATCTTTTTCCTTCTCAAGGCAGCAAAACGATGTCGCTTGGAAATGACTTCGGCTGGTATGCTCTTTTCTTTTTCCTTCTAAGTTTTGAAAATTCTCTATGTGTTGCCGGTAAGGTTACCAAAGTTCATTTTTTCTTAACCAGTAACGTTTATCGTGCTTAGCAATGCACTTTTTCTTTTTTGTATATATTTTTTTTAATTCTGTGCTGAAGACTAACTGTATTACCGGTAACGTGCTGAATCTTTTTAATCAATTTATAAAGAGAATCAGTAACGTTATCGAACTCCTGGTATTGTTATTAGAGCCGGTAAGATAAATTTTAATTATTTTTTAATAGTTTGTCTCTGAAAATAACTATGTTACCGGTAATGTTACTGGCATTCAACCGGATTACCGTGATGTATATTTTTGTAGGGTTAGACTGTGGGACTGAGGTAATGTTACTTTGTTATGAGTCTTGAATTTTCACCTTAGAATTTAGGGTGGCAATCCGAAGATCACGGTGGGTAACATTATTGTCGGTAATGCTATGATCCTGGTCCAGTATTGTTATTGAGAGTCTCTTGGAGTTGCAATCCTGTAATGTTATTCCTAATATGGGTTACTGATACGGTACTGGGTTACTGGGCCAGCAAGAGAGCCATTATCACTGATATGAAAGGGCTTTTTTAGGGGCTTAACTACCATACCTGCCTTTGGATCATGGTCCAAGGGTTCATAGTCAACCCTTGTACCATGATACAATGGCTGGTATAGCGTTACCCTAGCAAGTTTAGCTATATCCTTTGTTAATTTACAGGGGTTGTAGCAGTTCCTGTAACATTACCAGATACTCATAACATTTAGCAATTAACATTTCACAGGTATTCATTGCATGACGTAAATGTGATGATTAATTAATGTTTATAGCTCGTTTTGGTTTTGGTAATGTTATTGATATGTTGCCCTTACCGGATGCATTTGTAGTGGGACTGTGTATACTGTTGATTGATGATGGGTGAACTGTTGTAGGTTACATTATGCTTGGATTGATATAGGGACACCGAATGTTTCGTTTCTAGTTGCATTGGATGCGGGGAGTGATCTACTTTGGGTTCCCTGTGATTGCGTACAATGCGCTCCTCTGTCTGCAAGTTACTATAATAGTCTGGTAGGCCAACCTCAGCCACCTTTCTTTGCTTGTGTTTTCAAACAATGTTTTTGCTTCTTTAATAATTGTTTTGTTTGAAAGATATTTGCTTTTCTGCCTATCAGTTGTTAATGGTTCTCCTTTTGGGAACATTTGGCCCCCCCTTTTGAAATCAAATGGGAAATTGGAATTTTATAATGTAAAAGTCATATATTCCTTTTCTTTATGGGATAAAAAATGGGTTTAAGTAAAGTTTTTATAAGAAGGAAAAGAGTTTGTGTGTGTCCGTTTGTAGTTTGCGACTGAGTTTATGAAATGGAACTCAATTATTGAAATGATAATGAATGAGCCATGTGGAAGACAATATGAAATTGATTAATTACTGTGGTTTAAGCTTTCTGTGAGAGCAAATTCCTTTGGATTATAAAAAACATGATGAGGGGAGTTGATTGGTCAGAAAACAAGGATACCTGTAAAACCAAGCTTAATTTTTATGGGGTGATGTTAAGAACTTATGGGTAAAAAGAAGTCCTTTTTTTTTCCTGTATTGTCTATTCATGGTACTCTTTACATTGAGCCAGTTCAACTAAATTGGAGCATAGAAGTATAAAGATCTAGTCGTCAACTACAACTGATGATGTGAAATGTAATAATTATTGGGGACATCTACTAACTTGCTCTTAAGAGTGGTAGATTAGGAACATTATATTAGTTTTCCATTGAAAATGTGAAATGGCCTTCATTTGGTGATCATTCTTAACATAAGTCAAGCTTAAATGCAGCAATTATAAGCTTCTTGAGTGAACACAGAAACGACTATTCCTTGGGTGACCTAGGCTTCTAAGTTGTGCCACTTGAGCTTCAATTTTTTTGTTGTGCCTTGTTGCGATTTAAGTTTCAATAGCATTGAATTTCAGTCCTTAAGAAGTGACACAAAAGGCGTTGTAACTTATATGCTTGCGGTTTTTTTCTCAGTTTTGAATAAGTGCTTGATGCTGATATATTAACAATTTCATAATTTGTTTCATGATAAAAATTAGCTAGTCAAAATCACCTTTTTTAACAGAGTCCCACTCACCACACTGGAGGGTGGGGATGGAGGAACAAATGAGCCTTTCAGATGCATCTAATGACCTTATTGTATGAATGGAGAATGTCAGATGCTTTTAATTAACATTTTTAGCACTTATTTTTAGATGATTGATTGGTAGGTGCTCCTTCCTGTTTGGGGGCATCTATTATGCAGGATAGAGATCTAAGTGAGTACAGTCTTTCTGGTTCAAGCACAAGCAAGAACCTATCCTGCAGCCACCAGTTATGTGACCTGGGACCAAACTGCAAAAATCCTGAGCAGCCATGCCCTTACACTATCAACTACTACACAGAAAATACCTCAAGTTCTGGATTGCTTGTTGAGGACTTGTTACATCTTGCATCTGGCGGTGACAATTTAGTAAACAAATCTGTGCAGGCTTCTGTCATAATAGGGTGTGCATTACTGATCATTCCCTGGAATACTAAATATATTTATTTGTTGCATGAACAAGTATCTATAGTTTTTTCTGACTAAAATTTCGTTGTTGCCTGTTCTCTAAGTACAGTTGTGGTATGAAGCAGAGTGGCGGTTACTTGGATGGGGTTGCCCCTGATGGTCTGATGGGGTTGGGGCTTGGGGAAGTTTCAGTTCCGAGTCTGCTTGCAAAAGCAGGATTGATTCGAAACTCCTTTTCAATGTGCTTTGATGAGGATGATTCTGGAAGAATCTTTTTTGGGGATCAAGGACCAGCAACCCAACAATCTACCGCATTCCTGTCCACAAATGGAAAATAGTATGTATCATCTATGCAGTTTGATAAAATTACTGTTTCTGTCTCAGTTAATGTTCCCTTCTTCAAGAGTTTTGTACCTTATAGATGTTAAAATCTGATTCAGCATTACCTACACCGTTGGAGTTGAGGACTGCTGTATTGAAAGTTCTTGTCTCAAGCAGACAAGCTTCACAGCTCTTCTTGATAGTGGGTCATCATTTACATTTCTTCCTAATGAAGTTTTTGAAAGAGTTGCCCAGGAGGTACCCCCATTGAGATTTAACTTCATACATAATAATGGTTTTATTGTTTATCTGTCTAATGTAAATGTCATTTTTGATAGTTTGACAGACAAATAAATGCTACAATCTCTAGCTTTGAAGGTTATCCTTGGAAATATTGCTACAAGTCCAGGTAGTTGGCATGAACTTACAAATTTTAACTGCTTCTCTCGGTTTTGTGCTAATA
Source organism: Pistacia vera (assembly GCF_008641045.1). NCBI lineage: Eukaryota > Viridiplantae > Streptophyta > Magnoliopsida > Sapindales > Anacardiaceae > Pistacia > Pistacia vera. The sequence goes on along the minus strand of NW_022195423.1, from coordinate 254,590 downwards.
CGCACTTTCATTTTCCTTCTGTGAAACAGTTTGCAGGAGCCACCCAAGGTTCCTTTGGTTAAACTCAGATTTCCACAGAACAACAGCTTTGTGGTCCATAATCCTGTTTTCATGATCTATGGCATTCAGGTGGGTAGTCTTCTAACATTTATAGAATTTTTGAAGTACTGGTTTTGAAATTAGTTTAATTTGCCATTTTCATCGTGCCCAGAGTTAACCTTATTACTGGTTTATATGAAAACTAAACATGGTGGAATCTTTTATTGCAGGGACCTATTGGATTTTGTTTAGCCATTCAGCCAACGGATGGAGATATTGGGACAATTGGACGTAAGTATCAATCCTGCTGTTCATTTCTACTCTTGTACTCTCCATGTAACTCATCCTGGAAACAAATTTCTGCAGAGAACTTCATGACAGGTTACCGAGTAGTGTTTGATCGGGAAAATTTGAAGTTTGGTTGGTCGCATTCTGATTGTGAGTGGCTTGTAAAATTTTTAGCTTGTCTTTGGTGATCAACAATTTTAGTTCTCAATCTTATACTGTTCATGTTCAGGTCAAGATCTCAGCGATAGTAAGAACTTGCCCCTGACACCAAATGGTGCACCCTCTAATCCTTTGCCTACAAATGAACAGCAAACAACACCCGGTGGGGCTGCAGCTGCTCCAGCTCTGGCAGGAAGAGCATCACCCTCAAAACCGTCAACCGCCCCACCTGAACTCATTTCATCCCGGTATTGTTTGTTAAACTTGCTGGCATCCCTGCTTTTGTTGCGTCTACTTGTTTCAACTTCCTAATGCAAGTTTCAAACACCTTTAATATATGAAATTTCACTAATGCAAGTTTCAGACACCTTTAATATATGAAATTTCACTACCCATTTAGTCTTTCATGTACATCCACGTGTTTTTGTTCCTTTTTCTTTTTTGTTTTCACGTCATATATATAAACATGAAACAGTGCCATTTTTCGCTCTTTCTAGGCCATTGGATTGCTTTGAGCATGTAGGATATGAACCAGAATCCCCTCAAGCTTCTCTCTCTCTTTCTTCCGTAGTATCTATGGAAAAAGCATTTTAACGATACAAAAAATCATTAAAAATATATAAAAAACTCTCTCTTTTCTCTCTCTAGTACTACTTATTGATTCATTCATTCATTCATTCACTTGCCTTTATTATCTTCTTCTTACGAAATTCATAGATGCACTAACTCTACACTCCATCTCTCTCTCTCTCTCTCCATTGAAGGTGAGCTCAATCTGGCTTACTATACAAAGGTTAGCTCAATTGCATTGGTGGGTGTGCTTGTTTTTGGAAATCTGAGGCCAAATTCTGATTCTTTTAGCGTCACTACGTCAAAATTTTGCTTTGCTGTGATGGGTATTGCAATTTAGCTCATTTGGAATGATGGGTGTTTTTGTTTCTGGGAAATCTGATATCAAATTTTGATCTTATTGTTTTAATGGATGCGAATCTGTGTCACTACGTCAAAGTTAGCTCATTTGCGTGATGGGTTGTCTTTGTTTTGGGAAATCTGGGGTCAATATTTGATCTTTATTTCTATAATGTGGGCTGAGATTTGGTCATTGAGATTAGAGATTTTTGTTCATTCAGGTTTGATCTAGTGTTTGTGTCTTAATTGTGTGGAGTTCAGTCAAATCTGACGTTTTTAGTGCTTTGCTCTTCATTTGGTTCTGTTTGGTAGTGGAAAAAATGGAGGAAAGTAGACGAATTGATAAGAAAGTTGTGTCACGTTCTGTTGAGTTGTAAGTGTTAGATTTTGTTGCTAATGGATGTGCTTAAGGCAGCGGATGATTGATTACATGTAGTGAGTTTTAGTTAATTGAGATTACTGCTTTGGTTATGATCAATTTGCAATTATTCTATGAATCGAATTTGGTTTTTCATGTTTGAAGTGGGTTTATATCATTGATCTACTTTTGCTTGATGTTGGGATCTTCAGTTCGGCTTATGTACTGTGTTTCACAGGAGGGTGATGTTTGACCGCCCCGCGTTTGTGCTTGAACTTGGATCTGGGGAGGGGTGTTGTTTGGATTGAATTTCTATCTGGGTATCTGAAGTAAAGTAAAGCTGGCGACCACACTAGCTTGGAGGTTCACTGGCAGCAATGGCAATGGCCATGCTGCCAATGATGCGGTACTCTTTGCTTAATGCTTATTGCAATTAGAATCTTGATAGTTTGTCAGTTTGTCTCGTTGTAAGTGGCTTAGTGGTGATATATTGGAATTCACATGCCACATGTGAACTTCATGTGGAACAACTAACTGCGGCATGTTATAGATCTCATTTTGCATCGGTGGTAGTTGGAATTCTTGTTCTTGCTGGTTAATTCAGTTGTGTGTTTTATACTACAATTTTGGCAACGTTCTAATTTGGGTATATAATTCACTTACATTTTTTTGACTGACAATTTTAAATAGAAGTTGTTGATGGTGTCGGGTTTAACAAAGTAAAAACATCAAACTAGGAGTAAAAAACTAATCTGATACCCTTTTGTTTTCTGAGCTTTCGTCAGATGATCTTCTAAACAAATGGATAAACTTCACAGAAGTCTTTTCGACGACTTGGGTTTTTTTTTTTTGCATTAACTTACCTGTTTTCTTTCTGTCTCAAAGTTAAGTTTTGTCAGCCTTATTGTGGGGAATGTATCATGTTTGACCAAATTAGAAGGAATTGAAATTTCAAATATTTGTTTTACGTCACTGTGTTGTGCTAGTTAACCTGCTCCGTCAAATCATTATGTTACTTTACTTCATGCCTAATTCAGATGAAGAAAATATTGGAATGGGTGGCTTGAAACTTAATATTTTACATAATTTGAATTTGTGTTCAGCTATGATCAATTATGTGACTCCCTTTTCTTTTTGGTGTTCTGTTGCACTCATAATTGCAGGATAAAAATGTAGATGCCAGACTTAAGATTCAGAGCCCCAACTCCACATTCAGTTATAAAGATGAGTCTGAGGTCAGTCTCTCTCTTCTCTTCTCTTTTCATTTTTTATTTTTTTTTATCATGCAGAATTATCCTGGTGGGATAAGTATTATGTTCATGACCTGTAACAACTAAGCAGTGTTTGTAATTTCTGTAGTGGGTACATATAGTTTCCTTGCTAAAAAGAAAAGAGAAGAAAATGTACTTTGGGAAAACATTTTGCTTGCGGTAGGATTGACAATAACCCTTAGGTGCCTTTGTTTTGAGAAAATTATCTTCACACTGTGGGTAGATTTTATGTGTATCTATCCCAGAGATGGTGTTTCTAGAAGCTCTATACATGATAGGAGCTAATTGGAGTGAGCAGCAATTCTTCTATAATGTTATCACCTGATTATGGCTATGCTGAGTTATAAATGATATATCATATCTGTATATGTCAATGTCACCAATATGTTGTGGCCTCTTTCCATTGCTTTTTTTGTCACTTAAAATTATTTATCCGTTATTACTCGTGGTCATCTACTTTCTTGTCTTTAGGGATCAACACTGGTTTTCATGGCTTGATCCAATACTCTTATTTGTATTTCCTTCTCCGAAAATGAGGTCATAATGAGGGTAGCTTGCAGTGGTTTGCAGATGTAATTTTAACTGAAGTTCTTGCATTCTTAATCCTTGCAGAGATCGCAGTAGCAGCATGGAGGATCCGGATGGAACATTAGCGAGTGTTGCACAATGCATTGAGCAGTTGCGGCAGAGTTCTTCGGCGTACAAGAGAAGGAATATAACTTGAAGCAGTTGCTAGAACTCATTGATACACGTGAGAATGCTTTTAGTGCTGTCGGATCTCACTCTCAAGCAGTTCCAGTATTGTATCCTTCTTCGATCAGGATCACTCGAGTGAAGATACAGGCTGCAATGTCTTAGGCTCTCTCTGTAAGGAGAATGAATTGAGGGTAAAAGTCTTACTTGGGGGATGCATTCCTCCATTGCTTGGTCTCTCAAATCCAGCTCAGCAGAAGGTCAAATTGCTGCAGCAAAGACAATTTATGCTGTTTCTCAGGGTGGGGCAAAGGATCATTGGATCCAAAATTTTTTCAACTGAAGGAGGTAGTGCCGGTGTTATGGGAGCAGCTTAAAAAGGGGCTCAAGACTGGAAATGTGGTTGATAGCTTACTAACAGGAGCATTAAAGAATCTCTCTAGCAGCATGAGGGATTTTGGGCTGCAACATACAAGCGGCGGAGTGGATATACTTGTTAAGTTACTCACCTCAGGACAGCCAGGCACTCAAGCTCACGTTTGCTTTCTTCTTGCATGTATGATGATGGAGGATGAATCTGTTTGCTCCAGGGTCTTAGCTGCAGAGGCTACAAAACAGCTCCTCAAGCTGTTAGGACCTGGTAATGAACCCCCTGTTAGAGCAGAAGCTGCAGGCGCTCTTAAGTCTCTCTCTGCCAAGTGTAAAGAGGCGAGGCGTGAAATAGCTGGTTCAAATGGTATTCCTGCTCTAATAAATGCTACAATAGCTCCTTCTAAAGAATTCATGCAAGGTGAACATGCCCAAGCCTTGCAGGAGAATGCAATGTGTGCTCTGGCAAACATTTCTGGTGGCTTGTCGAATGTCATCTCAAGTCTTGGCCAAAGCCTGAACATGCTCTTCACCTGCCAGGTTGAGGACACATTAGGGGCTTTGGCTTCAGCTCTTATGATATATGACAGCATGGCTGAATCGACTAAAGCATCAGATCCTTCAATTGTTGAGCAGACTTGGTCAACCAGTTCAAGCGAAATTACCATTTCTTGTACAGGAGCGCACATAGAAGCTCTAGCCAGTTTGTATGGGAATGCCTTACTCTCAGTTAAACTTACAAACTGAAGCAAAAACGGTTACTTGTTGGTTTGATCACAATGGCAACCAATGAAGCTAGGATGAGCTGTAAAAAGCTCTTCTCAAACTTTGCAATAATGAAGGTAGTCTATGGCGTGCTCTCCAAGGCCGTGAAGGGATTCAGCTGTTGATATCCCTTCTCGGACTTCATCAGAACAGCAGCAAGAATGTTCAGTTGCACGCTTTGCTCTTATCTAACGAGAATGATGAAGAAAGTAAATGGGCCATTACTGTGCTGGTGGCATACCTCCACTTGTCAAATTCTGGAGTCAGGTTCTGCAAAAGCCAAGGAAGACTCTGCAACCATTCTTAGGAATCTATGCAATCACAGTGAAGATATACGTGCTTGTGTTGAAAGTGCTGATGCTGTTCCTGCATTGTTATGGCTACTGAAAAATGGGAGTTCCAATGGGAAAGAAATCGCTGCAAAGACTTTAAACCACCTAATCCATAAATCTGATACAGCAACTATCAGCCAGCTCACTGCATTATTAACAAGTGATCAACCGGAATCCAAAGTTATGTTTTAGATGCTTTAGAAGTATGTTGTCTGTGGTTCCCTTCAATGATATATTGCGTGAAGGCAGTGCTTCAAATGATGCAGTTGACAAATGATTTAAATACTGAGCTCTACTAAAGAAGAGACTCAGGCTAAGTCAGCTTCAGCTCTTGCTGGATTTTGAAACTCGGAAGGATGCGTGTGAAAGTAGCATTGCTGTGAGAACTCTTATTCTGTCATGAAGCTACTAAGCTTTGAGTCTGAAAGTGTCTAGCAGAGGCTGCTCATTGCCTTTCTGCAATTTTTCTTTCAGTCAAGGAGAACCGGGAAGTAGCTGGTATTGCTCGAGATACATTGTCTCCCCTTGTTGTGCTTTCTAATTCTTCAGTCTGGAAGTTGCAGAGCAGGCAACATGTGCTCTGGCAAATTTATTTAGATAATGAAGTTTCAGGAGAAAGCTGTAGCTGAGGAAATCATTTTGCCTGCTACCAGGGTTTCGTGAAGGCACTGTTTCTGGAAAAACACATGCAGCTGCTGCAATTTCCCGTCTGCTACATTCGCGCAAATTGATTCCACCATAACTGATTGTGTAAATCGTGCTGGAACTGTTCTTGCGTTGGTCTCTTTTCTTGAATCTGCTAATGGTGGATCTGTTACCACATCAGAGGCTCTTGATGCACTTGCTATTCTGTCAGGTCAGCAGGTGCTAGTGGGATGTGAAACCTGCCTGGGCAGTTTTAGCTGAGTTCCCGAAAAGCATTACTCCAATAGTTTCTTCCATTGCTGATGCAACACCCTTGTTGCAGGATAAAGCATTGAAATATTGTCACGACTTTGCCGAGATCAACCTGTAGTTTAGGAGAAAAAGTTATCGATGCCTCTGGGTGTATCTCGTCAATTACTAAAAGAGTGATCAGTTCCACAAACTCAAAGGTCAAAATGGGGGAGCTGCACTTCTTATATGTGCGGCAAAAGTTAATACCAGAGAAGGTGGAGGATCTTAATCAATCAAAATTATGTCTTCATCTTATTCAATCATCGTTGCAAGCTCAGCATTGTTGAGGTTCAAGAGGTGAGGGTATTGATGAAGAAGACGCCATCAGATCTGCAGGAATACTTCAGAGGAAGCCAGGAATGAGGAATCTGGGACAGGCACAGCAGTTATATGGTGCAAACTTAGCAATTTGGTGCTATCTGTTATTGCTTGCCATGACGAAAAAGCAAAAAAAACGATAATGGAGGCGAGCCGGTAGCAGTGGAAGTTCTTACTGACAGAGTCTCACATTTGTTTTCACAGTATAGTCAGGTACCCCATTTCTTCTTGCATACTAATTATTTAAAGCACGCTCAGTTGGAAGAAAAAAGATTTGCATGAATGCACTGTTGGCATTATCATGTTAATGCTATGGTGAGAATTATGTGACCGCTTATTGTGACTAAAATCAGGGTGTCCTCTTTTTGGTGGATGTATGCAGATTGATTATAAAGAGATAGCAGCATTTGGATTTGTGCTTTACTGCTCGCCATTTTGTTCAAGATAGAGATATCAACGAGCAAACGCCAACCATGAAAGCTATTCCAGCACTTGCAAATTTGTGAAGTCGGAGGAATTTGCAAACAATATTTGCTGCACAAGCAATTTGCAGCCTAGTCTGTAATGGTAGCAGGGGAACTCTTCTATCTGTTGCAAATTCTGGGCCAGCAGGTGGGCTTATTGCCTACTTGGCTGTGCCGATGTGCTGATATACAAGACCTTCTGGAATTGTCAGAGGAGTTTGCTTTGGTGCAAATCCAGATCAAGTTGCTCTTGAGAGGCTGTTTAGAGTTGAAGATATTAGGGTTGGTGCTACTTCTCGAAAGCAATACCTGCCTTGTTGATCTACTCAAACCAATTCCAGATCGTCCTGGAGCACTTTTCTGGCACTTGGCCTTCTACTCAACTTGCTAAAGATTGTCCATCAAATAGATTGTAATGGTAGAATCTGGGGCTCTGGAAGCACTTACAAAGTATCTTTCACTTGGCCCTCAAGATGCAACCGAGGAAGCTGCTACGGATCTGTTAGGGCTCCTATTCAGCAGTGTGAAATTAGGAGACATGAATCTGCATTTGGTGCATCAGTCAACTTGTGGCTGTTTTACGTTTGGGTGGAAGAGCTGCAAGATATAGTGCTGCCAAAGCATTGGAAAGTCTATTTTCTGCTGACCATATCAGGAATGCAGAAACTGCACGGCAAGCTGTTCAACCTGGTCGAGATTCTTAATACTGGTTTGGAGAAAGAGCAGCATGCTGCTATTGCTGCATTGGTCAGGTTACTGAGTGAAAACCCATCAAGGGCCCTTGCAGTTGCAGATGTTGAAATGAATGCAGTTGATGTTCTTTGCCGGATCCTTTCATCTAATTGTTCAATGGAGTGAAGGGGGATGCTGCTGAGCTATGTGGTGTTCTTTTTGGAAATACAGAATTAGGTCAACATTGGTGCAGCACGATGTGTTGAGCCTCTTGTCTCTCTTCTTGTAAATGAGTTCAGTCTGCTCAGCATTCAGTTGTCCGTGCACTAGATAAACTTGTGGGACGATGAGCAAATCGCAGAATTAGTTGCTGCACATGGAGCTGTTATTCCTCTGTTGGCCTTTCTATGGTAAAAACTACATGCTCATGAGGCCATTTCTAGAGCTCTTGTGAAGCTAGGGAAGGATAGACCTGTGTGTAAATGGAAATGGTGAAAGCTGGTGTAATGAAAGTGTACTTGATATCCTTCACGAAGCTCCAGATTTCCTCTGCGCTGCATTTTCCGAATTGCTCCGAATAACCAATAATGCAGGCATTGCTAAGGGACCATCTGCTGCAAAAGTGGTTGAGCCTCTTTTCTTGTTGCTTACTAGACCGAATTTGGGCCTGATGACAGCATAGTGCATTGCAGGTTTTGTTAATATTCTGGAACATCCGCAGGTCGGGCTGATTATTCACTGACCTCTCACCAAGTATGAGTCTATCCCTTGCTTGATTCTCCAGCCAGCAGTGCAGCAGTTGGCTGCTGAGCTTCTGTCACATCTACTTGGAAGAAAACTCTCAGAAGGATCCAGTAACACAGCAAGTAATTGGTCCTCTCATTCGGGTTCTTGGGTCTGGCATACACATTTTGCAGCAGAGAGCGGTAAAGGCTCTTGTAAGTATTGCATAACATGGCCGAATGAAATTGCAAAAGGGGTGGTGTCAATGAGCTGTCCAAAATATATTGCAAGTGATCCATCACTTCCTCAAGCCTTGTGGGAATCTGCTGCTCTGTTTTATCCAGTATTTGCAATTTAGTTCTGAATATACTTGGAGTGCCTATTGCGTGTTGGTAAGGCTGCTCGTTCTGGTCAGAGGGCACAGTTGTGCGGTTCATGAATGCTCTTCTAGTGTGGAAAGTGATGATGGAACCAGTGCGAAGCAATGGCTGAAAGTGGTGCCATAGAAGCTTTGCTAGAACTTCCCGATCTCATCAGTGTGAGGAAACATCTGCAAGGCTGCTGGAGTATTACTTAACAATGTGAAGATCAGAGAATCAAAAGCTACAAAATCTGCAATTTACCACTACCAATACCTCTTGGATCCACAAACTCAAGCTCAGCAAGCAAGGTTATTGGCGACCTGGCTTGGTGATCTATTTCAACGAGAGCCTTGCTCGAAGTGCTGATGCAGTTCAGCTTGCCGTGCACTAGTAACGTTCTTGAAGAGCAACCTACAGAAGAAATGAAAGTGGTGGCTATATGTGCTTTGCCAAAACCTTGTCATGTACAGCCGATCCAATAAGAGAGCAGTGGCAGAGGCTGGAGGTGTTCAGGTTGTATTGGATTTGATCGGTTCAAGTGATCCAGATACATCTGTTCAGGCTGCAATGTTCGTAAAGCTTCTCTTTTCGAATCATACCATTCAGGAATATGCTTCCAGTGAAACAGTCAGAGCTATAACCGTACGATCTTTAAATCTAAGAGTCTACAGATACCGACCCCTGGTTTTCAATTTATTTTACCAGCCATTTTGGTTCATTGTCATTTCAGCATGTGTCATGTCTTCACTGTCATAAGTTTTAGAAGTTCCTCTTTTGAAAATTTTTTTATACTTATTTTTATCGTACAATACAGTGCTATTGAAAAGGAATTATGGGCAACCGGAACTGTGAATGAGGAGTATCAAAAGCTCTAAATTCTTTATTCAGCAACTTTCCACGTCTGAGAGCCACTGAACCGGCGACATTGAGTATACCCATTGGTTACCGCACTCAAGACTGGTTCAGAGGCAACTCAAGAAGCTGCCTTGGATGCACTTTTCTTCTCAGACAAGCTTGGTCAGCATGCCCCGCTGAAGTTTCAAAAGCTCAATCAGTTGCTGCTGCTGATGCAATCCCCTGCTTCAATACTTAATCCAGTCTGGTCCACCTAGATTCCAGGAGAAGGCCGAATTTCTGCTTTCAGTGTTTGCAGGAACATTAGTGTTATAATCAAGCGTGGCAACAATAGAAGCGTCAGTCGGAACCCCAGCGTATTCTGCAAGCTTACTTGGCAATACCCACCTAGGCAAACCAAGGTAAGTTATTATTAGTTTCCATTACATGCTCAAAATATCCAAAAATACACTTTCACTTTCAGACTACCACCCCAGTTGCATACTGAACCAAATGAACAAGACTTTATGGCGGTCAAGTGGTTGTCACGTTAAAAATCATTTGAACACACGTTACATCTTATTGCTCTTCATTTTGGGTCCTATCTTTATGATCTGCTGTTTCATGAACTTGCCAGATTGTGTCAACTGGTCCTAATCCTGAGTGGGATGAGAGCTTTGCATGGTCCTTTGAGAGTCCTCCGAAAGGCCAGAAACTTCACATCTCTGCAAGAACAAGAGTAAAATGGAAAGGTAATTGAACGGGAAAAAAAAAAAACTGAAAATTCAGTTCTCCACATTCTATTCATATTTGACATAAATCTACCTTACTTTTGATTTGACAACAGAGTTCTTTTGGTAAAGTAACCATCCAAATCGACCGAGTAGTGATGTCGGAGCCGTTGCCGGCGAAAACACACTATTGCCGGAAAGCAAAGAGCGGCCCATCCCGGAATCTGGAAATAGAATTCCAATGGTCCAATAAGTAATAACCAATACAGAAGTAATTATCGTCGCTGCAAATTTAATTTGTAGGTGAAAAATATGGTCAAGTAGAGAATTCTTTTAAACTTTTTCGTTGCTTGTTTGATCCAACATTTCAATATTTATTAGTGTATATAGCATTGCAGAGATTTAATTTTTGTTAGTAGTCTTGAAAATAGCCATTTCTATTGTATTCTTTTGTAACTTGATGTTCTTACATTTGATGAACAAGAATATTGAGGTTTCTTAGTAATATTTGCACTGAAGTGTGTGCTGGTCAATGTGAAAGCAAAAATAAGGGCCCGTTGGGCTATATTTTTATCCATATTTTCAATCTTATTCACAAATACTTGTTGGTTTATTATTTGAGAAATATAGGATATTTTTTTAATTACTTTTAGACCCTTTAAGTTTATTAATTCATTAAATGCCCAAAAAAAAAGTTTAAAAATTATAAAAAATGCTCCATCCACCCATACAGTCAGATTCCAGCAATCCTCATCGGTGGTAGCGGAATCTGTCACAACGGCTTACAAACGAACGGAATTGGTTGATAATTCACCGATTTGGTATTTTGGGTCAGATCCACAGTCAACAACGGCGAAAGAAATGGTCGTTGTTGACGGTCATATCTTTGGCTGTCGTGATGGCTAGATCTGGACTTTTGCGGCCGTTGACGGTTAGATTTGGTCTTTAGATCTAGCTTTTCAGTTAGATTCGTGGTGGATCTGGCGCGAAAATGTCATATCGATGCTCTATCCACAATTCGATATGTCTGCATCGTAGCCATTTTTCAGCCAGATTCCAGCGGTGGTGGCCGAAATCTGGCACGTAGGTGGGTGGGGGTGTTTTTGTCATTTTATAAAAATTTATATATTGGAGTGTTTAGTAAATTAGCAAACCTATGGGTTTTTTTTTTTGTAATTTTTAAATTTTACTCATAATACTCCCTATTCAACTATCAATATTATTCTCCAAATCCTATCGTTCTAGTTTTTTTTTTTTTTTTTTGTGGGTAGTAATTGCAAGTTTGAAAAGATTGTTGACTAATTGAGAAGTTGCCAATATTTGTTTCTTGTGTTACGTATTTAATATTTATTGTACATTGGAAGTAATTTCAAGTAGTGAAAAATGTTTTTTTTTTTTTTTTTTTAATTACTTATTTTGTAGTTTTTGTTTTTAATGTTTGAAACATTTTTTTATTGATAATCCAAAAATCCTTGATCTTGCATTGTGAACAGTTCGGAATTGGAGTCTCATCGAACCTTCCGATCTCTTAAAAACGAGAAATAATACCCAAATCTTGTGAAATAAAATAGGATTGGTATAAAGATACTTTAAAAAAAAAAAAAATCTAAAATTTTTGATAATATTTTCAATAAAATATTTTTATAAACATTTAGTATTTTACAACTATTAACATATTGTATATAAATTAAAATATTGTCGATATTCGATATATTTAAATCAATTTTATTATGGTAATAAACCTTTTAAAGATGAAAATTCTCATTTTTTTTTTACTGTGAGGTTTGGTAAATTTAAATAGTCTGGTTTGCAAAAATAGCAAGGACTTATAGCGATAAATTCTGATAAATTAACCACTTGACTTGTGGTCGGATGGTAGACTCAGGTTATCCAGAAATCTTGTATTCGAGTCGCACGATTAAATAATATACTACTTATTATATTTGTGATTTACCTGTCTATTAGGCTTGTAAGGTGTTAAAATATTCAAAGATTAATTAAGGTATAATTTGGCCGAACACCTGATCACCCAAAAATAAAAAAAAAATAAGGTAAATTTAAATGAATTTCTATCTATTTTCAAATTTGGTAAAGATATTTTCAAGTAAAAACACTTTAAGAAAAGCACTTTTAGTCATGGTTGTTAGAATCCTACGATACCGATATGTATCTACGATACGATTCGATACAGGATGCCAATGGAACGTATCAAGAGAGCGTATCATAAACCTTCAATACGTTGATATGTATCTTACGATACGATACGTATTTGTTCGTATCCTTAAAAATATCGATACGACTTTATTAATTTGGGTTGAAGGCCCGAAAAAAATTTCGGGTCGAAACCAGGTCACCCAACCCGATTCACTAAAAACCTATCAAATTTACCCATTTTGTATGGAGAAATAAAGAGGAATAGTATTACCCATTTTACATGATATAATAATATAAGTGGAGATATAGATATTGACATAGATCTTAAAAATAATATGAATGGTTATGAGAAAATAAAAATTCTTAATTTAATTATGTAATACCATAATTTAAAGCTAATAAACACCATAAAATTTTTAATTAATTAGGGATGATATTAATTTTTAGAAAATTTTAATTATTTTATTAATTTTTTTTAAAAATATATATTTTATGATACGATATGATTGATATGCGATATATGATTAAAAAAATAAGTTTTGATTTGACAACCATGCCTTCAACCCTATTATGTTATGGCCTTTTCCATAAACACAATATCTTCTGGTGCCATTATTGCAATCACCTGTTCTAGATTATTCGTTGTCTTGACTTGGGCGGGCGCAGTGGGCCGTCTCGGGCCATAAATGGGCGGCTCTTGTTTGACATTCGGCCACATCACATGGGTATCTTTCACTTTTATTTGGACCAAAACCCACAATTCCAATTTACCCTCCATCTTTTTATCGGATTTTTTCTTTATCTGAACTTTATTACTACGAAAATTGATTAATATAAAATATATTATAAAGAAAATAATCTTGAGGATAGAAAAATAAATAAATACATGTCACAAAATTTATAAAAATCTAAATTTGATTCTTATTTTATTATTCGATTTACCATTAATAAAATTATTGATAATGTAATATATATGTTTGTCTATCTGTGTACATCGTTCATAAATCTAATATTTATACTTTTCTAATCTCATTTTTTTTGTTCACCTTTGTTAACAAGCGTATCATTCAAATTATTTATTTGATTATCTATTTAAGAGACGTAGCATATTTTTTTCAAATAGAGGGTTTTATCATCGATCGAAATTTCTTACTTCATTACTCAGTAAAATTTCATTTTTGTTAAGACTAAGTGATCATATTAGTGACTAATAATCGTTTACTTCCCTTTGATAAGTTATCTTTGGTAACATGTTTTGTTGTTTCCATAAATGGTCATTTAAATATTTCAAAAAAACACCTATAAATATTTTTAGAGTATTCCATTCTTTTAGAAAAAAAACCACCAAAAAACAGTCAAATATTCAAAATATATTTTAATTTTTTTAATGGAATATTCATCATGAGTTTAATTTTAATAAGCACTTCAAATAAAAAAATTTTCTATCAATATAATGGTATGTTGGTCATTAGTAAGTGCTACAGACCCTTTACTGTAATTTCAAAAGTTCGACATGGGCCCACTTTAGACAGACATCCCTCGCCAATCGAAGCACTTTGTTTTCTCTGATACGTAAAGTAACCGGGACCACTACGTGGCAAGTTTCAACGAACCTCCTAATTAAATTTTCAGATAATTTCACTTAAATCTCTAATGTTTGTAAGACTCTAAAGCAGTCCTTATAGTTTTAAAAGCCATCACAAAAGCTCCTAAATTTTTAACTATTAGTTGAAATATGACATTGCCCCCGAAAGGGAGCCTAAAGGGGAGGATTCAAGGGTATAGATGTAAATTTCCCCTTATTAGACTATTTAGCTATCGACGTTTGGGTTTGTTTTAAGTTGACACGAAGCAATCCTATTATAAGTTTAAAATTAGTTCTAAATCGAATTTGGTATAAAATTTGTCACGCTTAGATATGTGAATATGTATCACTATTCAAAGTTGATGGATTTTTTTTTTTTTTATAACCTACGTTCTGAACCAGTTTACACGTATCAACTAATTCCGAATCTATTAGACACCTACAAAGGCACAGAATTAGGTAAACAAAGTATTATTGTAATAAGTAACCCTAAGATTTGAACCAAAAAACTTAAGAAACGAACAAACCCCTTGACCATCAGACCAACTTTTTAAAGTTGATGAAAATATGATTGTCAACACAACTATTTTTACATGAATTTAAACTGCGAATTAATATATTTCAAGTGATTGATTCAATATAACAACATAATTAATTGTGTAAATAAAATGTATTTTACCAATAATCTCAAATATTAGAAGGATAACTCAAATTTCATATTGTAGTTTAGTTTTCCCACAATACCACCTCTTCTTTTTTACGCACCTTATTGAATTTAAAGTAAAGTTGAGGGGCCTTAAAAATCTTATCCCTTAAACTCAAATCAGATAAATACTAAACAATTAAAAGTTTTCATTTCGCACCTCCACCTCCACCTGCACTTCTCACCTCACTCGCTTCTCTCTTCTTCCAAGTTCCACCATCACTTGCACCTCCAAAACGACCTCGCTGCCTTTCAGTCATGAAGGCGGATCTCTGCTGATATACTACGTGATAGTGGCTTCTTGGTCGGTAGCGGAGTCGCGAAAACGACGACGTATTCGATCGACTGATTCACGATTCTCGGAGGAAGTAAGGCTAGAAATGGAAAGTGACGACGTGGCCGGTGAAGAGGAGCTTTGAGTATACAGTTGCTCCTCAGTAGTGATTTCCAGAAGCAGAAGATGAAGCTGTTCCGAAGTTTCGCATCTTTTCCTTCTCAAGGCAGCAAAACGATGTCGTTGGAAATGACTTCGGCTGGTATGCTCTTTTCTTTTTCCTCTAAGTTTGAAAATTCTCTATGTGTTGGCGGTAGGTTACCAAAGTTCATTTTTTTAACCAGTAACGTTTATCGTGCTTAGCAATGCACTTTTTCTTTTTTGTATATATTTTTTAATTCTGTGCTGAAGATAACTGTATTACCGGTAACGTGGAATCTTTTTAATCAATTATAAAGAGAATCAGTAACGTTATCGAACTCCTGGTATTGTTATTAGAGCCGGTAAGATAATTTTAATTATTTTTTAATAGTTTGTCTTGAAAATAACTATGTT
This sequence comes from Pistacia vera, assembly GCF_008641045.1. Lineage (NCBI taxonomy): Eukaryota > Viridiplantae > Streptophyta > Magnoliopsida > Sapindales > Anacardiaceae > Pistacia > Pistacia vera. Next base: position 239,096 of record NW_022195423.1, on the reverse strand, counting down.
ACCGGTAATGTTACTGGCATTCAACCGGATTACGTGATGTATATTTTGTAGGGTTAGACTGTGGGAATGGGGTAATGTTACTTGTTATGGCTCTTGAATTTCACTTAGAATGAGGGTGGCAATCCGAAGATCACGGTGGGTAAAATTATTGTCGGTAATGCTATGATCCTGGTCCAGTATTGTTATTGAGAGTCTCTTGGAGTTGCAATCTGTAATGTTATTCCTAAATAGGTTACTGATACGGTACTGGGTTACTGGGCAGCAAAGAGAGCCATTACACTGATATGAAAGGGCTTTTTTAGGGGCGTAACTACCATACCTGCCTTTGGATCATGGTCCAAGGGTTCATAGTCAACCCTGTACCATGATACAATGGCTGGTATAGCGTTACCTAGCAAGTTAGCTATATCCTTTGGTAATTTACAGGGGTGTAGCAGTTCCTGTAACATTACCCGATACTCATAACATTTAGCAATTAACATTTCACAGGTTCATTGCATGAGTAAATGTGATGATTAATTAATGTTATGGCTCGTTTTGGTTTTGGTAATGTTATTGATATGTTGCCTTACCGGATGCATTGTAGTGGGACTGTGTATACTGTTGATTGATGATGGGTGAACTGTTGTAGGTTACATTATGCGTTGATTGATATAGGACACCGGATGTTTCGTTTCTAGTGCATGGATGCGGGGAGTGATCTACTTTGGGTTCCCTGTGATTGCGTACAATGCGCTCCTCTGTCTGCAAGTTACTATATATAGTCTGGTAGGCCACCTCAGCACACTTTCTTGTCTTGTGTTTCAAAACATGTTTTGGCTTCTTAATATGTTTTGTTTGAAAGATATTGCTTTTCTGCCTATCAGTTGTTAATGGTTCTCCTTTGGGAACATTTGGCCCCCCTTTTGAAACACAATGGGAAATTGGAATTTTATAATGTAAAAGTCATATATTCCTTTTCTTTATGGATAAAAAATGGGGTTTAAGTAAAGTTTTTATAAGAGGAAAGAGTTTATGTGTGTCCGTTTGTAGTTGCGACTAGTTTATGAAAGGGAACTCAATTATTGAAATGATAATGAATGAGCCATGTGGAAGACAATATGAAATTGATAATTACTGTGGTTTAAGCTTTCTGTGAGAGCAAATTCCTTGGATTATAAAAAACATGATAGGGGAGGTGATTGGTCAGAAACAAGGATACCTGTAAAACCAGCTTAATTTTTAGGGGTGATGTTAAGAACTTATGGGTAAAAAGAAGTCCTTTTTTTTTCCTGGATGTTATTCATGGTACTCTTTACATTGAGCCGTTCAACTAATGGAGCATAGAAGTATAAAGATCTAGTCGTAACTACAACATGATGATGTGAAATGTAATAATTATTGGGGACATCTACAACTTGTCTTAAGAGTGGTAGTAGGAACATTATATTAGTTTTCCATTGAAAATGTGAAATGGCCTTCATTGGTGACTCTTCTTAACATAAGTCAAGCTTAAATGCAACAAATTATAAGCTTCTTGAGTGAACACGAAAACGACTATTCCTTGGGTGACCTAGGCTTCTAAGTTGTGCCACTTGAGCAATCAAGGGGTTTTAACTAGACTCGACCAAAAAACGTAGGTTTTGCTAGAGAAGATGAAGTCGATTTTTGGGCGAATACCTTAGATTTGGCCAAATTCGATTGAATTTGGCCAAGACAAGTTTTGTCCAAATGATTGAATCGATCGAATGACAGGGTTTCAGCCACCCTAGTATCAAAAAGTAGAATTGGCTGAATGCGTCCGACATGTGGGTTTCGGTCAAAACTCGTCTTCAACCTCTAGCCAAATGTCCTTTTGAATCCTTTGAGATTGATCGAAACTCATACTCAGATTACACCTAAACCACCCATTTTCAACATATCCATTTAAATATAAGCTTAATCAATTATAACAACAACAAATCTTTTCAAAAATAATTTATTTAACATGTTTCCTAAACATATATGCAAAATACTCAAAATTTTATATTTCAAATAACAAAATTTTCATTCCAAAAATAATATATCAAGAAATCCATTAAAAAGGTGTTTCTCAAGATCACAAATTCGGGTATTTGATGCGTATTTACTATAACATGCATAAATAGTAAGTGTACTAGTTGCACAAAATAATAAAGTGATGAGTGAGTATCGTTCCTACAAGGATTGATTTGTTAAGCACTAACTTTCCTAAGTGTTTCTCAAGTTGGAGCAATTGCAATTGTTTGGATTAATGGGAAGAATTAAAATTAAACTAAAAACAAAACCTCTAAATATTAAAAACTGAATATTGAAAGAAAGAATTAAAAGCAAGGATAATATCAATTTAACAAACGGTTAGGGTTTTGACTTTATTCGGACTCTATGGATGGATTCAATGGATTATGCTAATTTCACACTCACATGCACAGATTGTAAATTGAATTCTCTAAATTGTCAAACATACATTCTCAGGCTATGAATTCCTACTTTTCTCTATTACACTTCCGCACCCAACAAATTAAAGAATAATAGAATCAAGTTCATTAAGCTAATAGAACCCTAGGTTGATATCATTGGTTCTTAAATCTATCTCTAACATTTAATACTATAACGATGGTTACCCAAAAAGCTCAACATGATTCATTTCTCAATCTCATCACGTTCATCAAATAAATTTCATAAAAACAGAATAACCACACAATCTATGCAATAGAGGATGGAAATAACAGTAATCAATTCATTAATTCATAAAAATCCAAAGTTCATCAAAACCCTAACCCAAAAAGGGTTAGTTCATAACTAATTTAACATAAACAGCAAAGAAAACAGTAAGCATATTGAAATAAAGAGAAAGAAAAGATATCTCCCCTAGTTGAAGAATCTCCAAGGTTAAAATCTCCAATCTTCTCTATTTCTCAACATAAATCCAAGTAATGTTCAAAGAAAACTCTAAAACAAAGCAAAAACGCCTCCCCATACAAAAATGGCAAAGTGTTTCTTTTATACGTCACCCTAAAAACCTAAAATCTTCCTTAAATGAAACTGTGCATTTTGAAGAAATCTGAAATTCGCAGACTTCACCGCGGCGACGAAGTAAGTTGGAATCCCGTTGTTAACTTCCTTCGTCGCGACGAACCTTTATGAAAAATTCTGAATTTATAGAATTGCCCTCAACTTGTTTCTTTGCTTGAATCTTCAATTTCCAATGCTTTCCTATGAGAACAAGCTTCATAGTGCTTCCATCTACTTCAAAACTTTTCCAAATTCCGAGATCTGCTTACTTTTGGGTCCAAAAACTCCAATTCGCTCATTATTTACTCAAAATATCTATTTTGGCCTGAAACACAAAATGTAAAGAATTAAGAATCAATTCAGGCAAAAATGAATTAAAAAGTATTTAAAATCCAACCAAAAAGCCTAATAAAAACAATATAATTCTCGGATTATCAGTCTTCATTCGAGATTTTATAGTGAAAGCATGAGTTTTGAATTAATGGTTAGACATTTGTCATTAGGGGCAATTTCATCCACCAATTTTGTGTTAAATAGAGATGTGATATTTCTTGAGACATTTTACAAAAAGTATTAATTCTCAACTCCCTTCCATCAACAAGGCAATAATAACCTAAAAAGATAATTTTGTTGCAACGTTTAAACTCAAATAATTAGATCTTGTTTGTTTAACGCCTTATATAAGTATCGATTTCACAAAAATATATTTTCTAGATTCTAAGTAAATATCTTTTGCTAAAAAATGTGTTTTTTTAGTTGAAAAAATCCCATAGGTAAAATGTAAGAAAATCTGACATACGAATTAAGACAAACCCGAGTCCAACTAAACACAGTATCGGGGGATTCGAGATCTATAATATAGCTAAAATTTTAATTCATTAATAATAATATCGATGATATTATCAATCAATATTCTAATAATACATGATATTAGGATATTAAAAAAGTTTCCAAATTGAAGCCAAAACTAAGCTCAAGCCAAGCCAAGAAACGTAGGAGTGTCAAAGTCGAAGCTCTGAACTGTCGGTGGTCCTGTCAGTGTATGTGAAGCTGTGACCTCAAGCTTCTCTCTCTCTTTCTTCCGTAGTATCTATGGAAAAAGCATTTTAACGATACAAAAAATCATTAAAAATATATAAAAAACTCTCTCTTTTTCTCTCTCTAGTACTCACTTATTGATTCATTCATTCATTCATTCACTTGCCTTTTATTATCTTCTTCTTTACGAAATTCATAGATGCACTAACTCTACACTCCATCTCTCTCTCTCTCTCTCTCCATTGAAGGTGAGCTCAATCTGGCTTTACTATATCAAAGGTTAGCTCAATTGCATTGGTGGGTTGTGCTTGTTTTTGGAAATCTGAGGCCAAATTCTGATTCTTTTTAGCGTCACTACGTCAAAATTTTGCTCTTTGCGTTGATGGGTATTGCAATTTAGCTCATTTGGAATGATGGGTTGTTTTTGTTTCTGGGAAATCTGATATCAAATTTTGATCTTTATTTGTTTTAATGGATGCTGAATCTGTGTCACTACGTCAAAGTTTAGCTCATTTGCGTTGATGGGTTGTCTTTGTTTTGGGAAATCTGGGGTCAATATTTGATCTTTATTTCTTATAATGGTGCTGAGATTTGGTCATTGAGATTAGAGATTTTTGTTCATTCAGGTTTGATCTAGTGTTTTGTGTCTTAATTGTGTGGAGTTCAGTCAAATCTGACGTTTTTAGTTGCTTTGCTCTTCATTTGGTTCTGTTTGGGTAGTGGAAAAAATGGAGGAAAGTAGACGAATTTGATAAGAAAGTTGTGTCACGTTTCTGTTGAGTTGATAAGTGTTAGATTTTGTTGCTAATGGATGTGCTTAAGGCAGCGGATGATTGATCTACATTGTAGTGAGTTTTAGTTAATTGAGATTACTGCTTTGGTTATGATCAATTTGCAATTATTTCTATGAATCGAATTTGGTTTTTCATGTTTTGAAGTGGGTTTATATTCATTTGATCTACTTTTGCTTGATGTTGGGATCTTCAGTTCGGCTTATGTACTGTTGTTTCACAGGAGGTTTTGATGTTTTGACCGCCCGCGTTTGTGCTTGAACTTGGATCTGGAGAGGGGTGTTGTTTTGGATTGAATTTCTATCTGGGTATCTTGAAGTAAAGTAAAGCTGGCGACCACACTAGCTTGGAGGTTCACTGGCAGCAATGGCAATGGCCATGCTGCCAATGATGCGGTACTCTTCTGCTTAATGCTTATTGCAATTAGAATCTTGATAGTTTGTCAGTTTGTCTCAGTTGTAAGTGCTTAGTGGTGATATATTGGAATTCACATGCCACATGTGAACTTCATGTGGAACTAACTAACTGCGGCATGTTATAGATCTCATTTTGGCATCGGTGGTAGTTGGAATTCTTGTTCTTTGCTGGTTAATTCAGTTGTTTGTGTATACTACAATTTTGGCTAACGTTCTAATTTGGGTATATAATTCACTTACATTTTTTCTGACTGACAATTTTAAATAGAAGTTGTTGATGGTTGTCGGGTTTAACAAAGTAAAAACATCAAACTAGGAGTAAAAAAACTAATCTGATACCCTTTTGTTTTCTGAGCTTTCGTCAGATGCATCTTCTATAAACAAATGGATAAACTTTCACAGAAGTCTTTTCGACGACTTGGGTTTTTTTTTTTTTTGCATTAACTCTTACCTGTTTTCTTTCTTGTCTCAAAGTTCAAGTTTTGTCAGCCTTATTGTGGGGAATGTATCATGTTTGACCAAATTAGAATGGAATTGAAATTTCAAATATTTTGTTTTACGTCACTGTGTTGTGCTAGTTAACCTGCTCCGTCAAATCATGCTATGTTACCTTTACTTCATGCCTAATTCAGATGAAGAAAATATTGGAATGGGCTGGCTTGAAACTTAATATTTTACATAATTTGAATTTTGTGTTCAGCTATGATCAATTATGTGACTCCCTTTTTCTTTTTGGTGTTCTGTTGCACTCATAATTGCAGGATAAAAATGTAGATGCCAGACTTCAAGATTCAGAGCCCCCAACTCCACATTCAGTTATAAAGATGAGTCTGAGGTCAGTCTCTCTCTCTCTCTCTCTCTCTCTCTCTTTCTCTCTTTTTATTTATTTATTTATTTTTTTTCATGCAGAATTATCCTGGTGGGATAAGTATTATGTTCATGACCTGTAACCACTAAGCAGTGTTTGTAATTTCTGTAGTGGGTACATATAGTTCTCCTTGCTAAAAAGAAAAAGAGAAGAAAATGTACTTTGGGAAAACATTTTTGCTTGCAGTAGGATTGACAATAACCCTTAGGTGCCTTTGTTTTGAGAAAATTATCTTCACACTGTGGGTAGATTTTATGTGTGTATCTATCCCAGAGATGGTGTTTCTAGAAGCTCTATACATGATAGGAGCTAATTGGAGTGAGCAGCAATTCTTCTATAATGTTATCACCCTGATTATGGCTATGCTGAGTTATAAATGATATATCATATCTTGTATATGTCAATGTCAACCAATATGTTTGCTGGCCTCTTTCCATTGCTTTTTTTGTCACTTTAACTTATTTCATCCCCTTATTACTCGTGGTCATCTACTTTCTTGTCTTTAGTGGATCGACACTGGTTTATCATGGCTTGATCCAATACTCTTATTTGTATTTCCTTCTCCGAAAATGAGGTCAATAATGAGGGTAGCTTGCAGTGGTTTGCAGATGTAATTTTAACTGAAGTCTCTTGCATTCTTAATCCTTTGCAGAGATCGCAGTAGCAGCATGGAGGATCCGGATGGAACATTAGCGAGTGTTGCACAATGCATTGAGCAGTTGCGGCAGAGTTCTTCGGCTGTACAAGAGAAGGAATATAACTTGAAGCAGTTGCTAGAACTCATTGATACACGTGAGAATGCTTTTAGTGCTGTCGGATCTCACTCTCAAGCAGTTCCAGTACTTGTATCCCTTCTTCGATCAGGATCACTCGGAGTGAAGATACAGGCTGCTAATGTCTTAGGCTCTCTCTGTAAGGAGAATGAATTGAGGGTAAAAGTCTTACTTGGGGGATGCATTCCTCCATTGCTTGGTCTCCTCAAATCCAGCTCAGCAGAAGGTCAAATTGCTGCAGCAAAGACAATTTATGCTGTTTCTCAGGGTGGGGCAAAGGATCATGTTGGATCCAAAATTTTTTCAACTGAAGGAGTAGTGCCGGTGTTATGGGAGCAGCTTAAAAAGGGGCTCAAGACTGGAAATGTGGTTGATAGCTTACTAACAGGAGCATTAAAGAATCTCTCTAGCAGCACTGAGGGATTTTGGGCTGCAACAATACAAGCTGGCGGAGTGGATATACTTGTTAAGTTACTCACATCAGGACAGCCAGGCACTCAAGCTCACGTTTGCTTTCTTCTTGCATGTATGATGATGGAGGATGAATCTGTTTGCTCCAGGGTCTTAGCTGCAGAGGCTACAAAACAGCTCCTCAAGCTGTTAGGACCTGGTAATGAACCCCCTGTTAGAGCAGAAGCTGCAGGCGCTCTTAAGTCTCTCTCTGCCAAGTGTAAAGAGGCGAGGCGTGAAATAGCTGGTTCAAATGGTATTCCTGCTCTAATAAATGCCACAATAGCTCCTTCTAAAGAATTCATGCAAGGTGAACATGCCCAAGCCTTGCAGGAGAATGCAATGTGTGCTCTGGCAAACATTTCTGGTGGCTTGTCGAATGTCATCTCAAGTCTTGGCCAAAGCCTTGAATCATGCTCTTCACCTGCTCAGGTTGAGGACACATTAGGGGCTTTGGCTTCAGCTCTTATGATATATGACAGCATGGCTGAATCGACTAAAGCATCAGATCCTTCAATTGTTGAGCAGACTTTGGTCAACCAGTTCAAGCCGAAATTACCATTTCTTGTACAGGAGCGCACCATAGAAGCTCTAGCCAGTTTGTATGGGAATGCCTTACTCTCAGTTAAACTTACAAATTCTGAAGCAAAACGGTTACTTGTTGGTTTGATCACAATGGCAACCAATGAAGCTCAGGATGAGCTTGTAAAAGCTCTTCTCAAACTTTGCAATAATGAAGGTAGTCTATGGCGTGCTCTCCAAGGCCGTGAAGGGATTCAGCTGTTGATATCCCTTCTTGGACTTTCATCAGAACAGCAGCAAGAATGTTCAGTTGCACTGCTTTGCCTCTTATCTAACGAGAATGATGAAAGTAAATGGGCCATTACTGCTGCTGGTGGCATACCTCCACTTGTTCAAATTCTGGAGTCAGGTTCTGCAAAAGCCAAGGAAGACTCTGCAACCATTCTTAGGAATCTATGCAATCACAGTGAAGATATACGTGCTTGTGTTGAAAGTGCTGATGCTGTTCCTGCATTGTTATGGCTACTGAAAAATGGGAGTTCCAATGGGAAAGAAATCGCTGCAAAGACTTTAAACCACCTAATCCATAAATCTGATACAGCAACTATCAGCCAGCTCACTGCATTATTAACAAGTGATCAACCGGAATCCAAAGTTTATGTTTTAGATGCTCTTAGAAGTATGTTGTCTGTGGTTCCCTTCAATGATATATTGCGTGAAGGCAGTGCTTCAAATGATGCAGTTGACACAATGATTAAAATACTGAGCTCTACTAAAGAAGAGACTCAGGCTAAGTCGGCTTCAGCTTTTGCTGGGATTTTTGAAACTCGGAAGGACTTGCGTGAAAGTAGCATTGCTGTGAGAACTCTTTATTCTGTCATGAAGCTACTAAGCTTTGAGTCTGAAAGTGTCTTAGCAGAGGCTGCTCATTGCCTTTCTGCAATTTTTCTTTCAGTCAAGGAGAACCGGGAAGTAGCTGGTATTGCTCGAGATACATTGTCTCCCCTTGTTGTGCTTGCTAATTCTTCAGTTCTGGAAGTTGCAGAGCAGGCAACATGTGCTCTGGCAAATCTTATTTTAGATAATGAAGTTTCAGAGAAAGCTGTAGCTGAGGAAATCATTTTGCCGGCTACCAGGGTTTTGCGTGAAGGCACTGTTTCTGGAAAAACACATGCAGCTGCTGCAATTTCCCGTCTGCTACATTCGCGCCAAATTGATTCCACCATAACTGATTGTGTAAATCGTGCTGGAACTGTTCTTGCGTTGGTCTCTTTTCTTGAGTCTGCCAATGGTGGATCTGTTACCACATCAGAGGCTCTTGATGCACTTGCTATTCTGTCAAGGTCAGCAGGTGCTAGTGGGCATGTGAAACCTGCCTGGGCAGTTTTAGCTGAGTTTCCGAAAAGCATTACTCCAATAGTTTCTTCCATTGCTGAGGCAAGACCCTTGTTGCAGGATAAAGCCATTGAAATATTGTCACGACTTTGCCGAGATCAACCTGTAGTTTTAGGAGAAAAAGTTATCGATGCCTCTGGGTGTATCTCGTCAATTACTAAAAGAGTGATCAGTTCCACAAACTCAAAGGTCAAAATTGGGGGAGCTGCACTTCTTATATGTGCGGCAAAAGTTAATCACCAGAGAATGGTGGAGGATCTTAATCAATCAAACTCATGTCTTCATCTTATTCAATCACTCGTTGCAATGCTCAGCATTGTTGAGGCTTCAAGAGGTGAGGGTATTGATGAAGAAGACGCCATCAGCATCTGCAGGAATACTTCAGAGGAAGCCAGGAATGAGGAATCTGGGACAGGCACAGCAGTTATTTATGGTGCAAACTTAGCAATTTGGCTGCTATCTGTTATTGCTTGCCATGACGAAAAAAGCAAAACAACGATAATGGAGGCCGGAGCAGTGGAAGTTCTTACTGACAGGGTCTCACATTTGTTTTCACAGTATAGTCAGGTACCCCACTTTCTTCTTGCATACTAATTATTTAAAGCACGCTCAGTTGGAAAGAAAAAGATTTGCATGAATGCACTGTTGGCATTATCATGTTAATGCTATGGTGAAATTTATGTACCTGCTTATTGTGACTAAAATCAGGGTGTGCTCTTATTTTGGTAATGTATGCAGATTGATTATAAAGAAGATAGCAGCATTTGGATTTGTGCTTTACTGCTCGCCATTTTGCTTCAAGATAGAGATATCATACGAGCAAATGCAACCATGAAAGCCATTCCAGCACTTGCAAATTTGTTGAAGTCGGAGGAATTTGCAAACAGATATTTTGCTGCACAAGCAATTTGCAGCCTAGTTTGTAATGGTAGCAGGGGAACTCTTCTATCTGTTGCAAATTCTGGGGCAGCAGGTGGGCTTATTGCCTTACTTGGCTGTGCCGATGCTGATATACAAGACCTTCTGGAATTGTCAGAGGAGTTTGCTTTGGTGCAATATCCAGATCAAGTTGCTCTTGAGAGGCTGTTTAGAGTTGAAGATATTAGGGTTGGTGCTACTTCTCGAAAAGCAATACCTGCCCTTGTTGATCTACTCAAACCAATTCCAGATCGTCCTGGAGCACCTTTGCTGGCACTTGGCCTTCTTACTCAACTTGCTAAAGACTGTCCATCAAATAAGATTGTAATGGTAGAATCTGGGGCTCTGGAAGCACTTACAAAGTATCTTTCACTTGGCCCTCAAGATGCAACCGAGGAAGCTGCTACGGATCTGTTAGGGCTCCTATTCAGCAGTGCTGAAATTAGGAGACATGAATCTGCATTTGGTGCAGTCAGTCAACTTGTGGCTGTTTTACGTTTGGGTGGAAGAGCTGCAAGATATAGTGCTGCCAAAGCATTGGAAAGTCTATTTTCTGCTGACCATATCAGGAATGCAGAAACTGCACGGCAAGCTGTTCAACCCTTGGTTGAGATTCTTAATACTGGTTTGGAGAAAGAGCAGCATGCTGCTATTGCTGCATTGGTCAGGTTACTGAGTGAAAACCCATCAAGGGCCCTTGCAGTTGCAGATGTTGAAATGAACGCAGTTGATGTCCTTTGCCGGATCCTTTCATCTAATTGTTCAATGGAGCTGAAGGGGGATGCTGCTGAGCTATGTGGTGTTCTTTTTGGAAATACAAGAATTAGGTCAACATTGGCTGCAGCACGATGTGTTGAGCCTCTTGTCTCTCTTCTTGTAACTGAGTTCAGTCCTGCTCAGCATTCAGTTGTCCGTGCACTAGATAAACTTGTGGACGATGAGCAACTCGCAGAATTAGTTGCTGCACATGGAGCTGTTATTCCTCTTGTTGGCCTTCTCTATGGTAAAAACTACATGCTTCATGAGGCCATTTCTAGAGCTCTTGTGAAGCTAGGGAAGGATAGACCTGGTTGTAAAATGGAAATGGTGAAAGCTGGTGTAATTGAAAGTGTACTTGATATCCTTCACGAAGCTCCAGATTTCCTCTGTGCTGCATTTTCCGAATTGCTCCGAATATTAACCAATAATGCAGGCATTGCTAAGGGACCATCTGCTGCAAAAGTGGTTGAGCCTCTTTTCTTGTTGCTTACTAGACCAGAATTTGGGCCTGATGGACAGCACAGTGCATTGCAGGTTCTTGTTAATATTCTGGAACATCCGCAGTGTCGGGCTGATTATTCACTGACCTCTCACCAAGCTATTGAGCCTCTTATCCCCTTGCTTGATTCTCCAGCTCCAGCAGTGCAGCAGTTGGCTGCTGAGCTTCTGTCACATCTACTGTTGGAAGAACATCTTCAGAAGGATCCAGTAACACAGCAAGTAATTGGTCCTCTCATTCGGGTTCTTGGTTCTGGCATACACATTTTGCAGCAGAGAGCGGTAAAGGCTCTTGTAAGTATTGCACTAACATGGCCGAATGAAATTGCAAAAGAGGGTGGTGTCAATGAGCTGTCCAAAATAATATTGCAAGCTGATCCATCACTTCCTCACGCCTTGTGGGAATCTGCTGCTTCTGTTTTATCCAGTATTTTGCAATTTAGTTCTGAATATTACTTGGAAGTGCCTATTGCGGTGTTGGTAAGGCTGCTCCGTTCTGGCTCAGAGGGCACAGTTTTCGGTTCATTGAATGCTCTTCTAGTGTTGGAAAGTGATGATGGAACCAGTGCCGAAGCAATGGCTGAAAGTGGTGCCATAGAAGCTTTGCTAGAACTTCTCCGATCTCATCAGTGTGAGGAAACATCTGCAAGGCTGCTGGAAGTATTACTTAACAATGTGAAGATCAGAGAATCAAAAGCTACAAAATCTGCAATTTTACCACTATCCCAATACCTCTTGGATCCACAAACTCAAGCTCAGCAAGCAAGGTTATTGGCGACCTTGGCTCTTGGTGATCTATTTCAAAACGAGAGCCTTGCTCGAAGTGCTGATGCAGTTTCAGCTTGCCGTGCACTAGTCAACGTTCTTGAAGAGCAACCTACAGAAGAAATGAAAGTGGTGGCTATATGTGCTTTGCAAAACCTTGTCATGTACAGCCGATCCAATAAGAGAGCAGTGGCAGAGGCTGGAGGTGTTCAGGTTGTATTGGATTTGATCGGTTCAAGTGATCCAGATACATCTGTTCAGGCTGCAATGTTCGTAAAGCTTCTCTTTTCGAATCATACCATTCAGGAATATGCTTCCAGTGAAACAGTCAGAGCTATAACCGGTACGATCTCTTAACTCTCAAGAGTCTACAGATACCCGACACTTGGTTTCTCAAATTCTATTTTACCAGCCTACTTTTGGTTCATTGTCATTTCAGCATGTGTGGTAGTCTTCACTGTCATAAAGTTTTAGAAGTTCCTCTTTTGAAAATTTTTTTATACTTTTTTTTATCGTACAATACAGCTGCTATTGAAAAGGAATTATGGGCAACCGGAACTGTGAATGAGGAGTATCTAAAAGCTCTAAATTCTTTATTCAGCAACTTTCCACGTCTGAGAGCCACTGAACCGGCGACATTGAGTATAACCCATTTGGTTACCGCACTCAAGACTGGTTCAGAGGCAACTCAAGAAGCTGCCTTGGATGCACTTTTTCTTCTCAGACAAGCTTGGTCAGCATGCCCCGCTGAAGTTTCAAAAGCTCAATCAGTTGCTGCTGCTGATGCAATCCCCTTGCTTCAATACTTAATCCAGTCTGGTCCACCTAGATTCCAGGAGAAGGCCGAATTTCTGCTTCAGTGTTTGCCAGGAACATTAGTTGTTATAATCAAGCGTGGCAACAATATGAAGCAGTCAGTCGGAAACCCCAGCGTATTCTGCAAGCTTACCCTTGGCAATACTCCACCTAGGCAAACCAAGGTAAGTTATTATATGCTTCCATTTACCTTTCTGTAATGCTCAATATATCCAAAAATACACTTTCACTTTCAGACTACCACCCCAGTTGCATACTGAACCAAATGAACAAGACTTTATGGCGGTCAAGTGGTTGTCACGTTAAAAATCATTTGAACACACGTTACATCTTATTGCTTCTTTCATTTTCGGGTCCTAATCTTTATGATCTTGCTGTTTCATGAACTTGCCAGATTGTGTCAACTGGTCCTAATCCTGAGTGGGATGAGAGCTTTGCATGGTCCTTTGAGAGTCCTCCGAAAGGCCAGAAACTTCACATCTCTTGCAAGAACAAGAGTAAAATGGGAAAGGTAATTGAACCGGAAAGACTAAAACTAAAAATTCAGTTCTCCACATTCTTATTCATATTTTACTAAACTCAACCTTACTTTTGATTTTGACAACAGAGTTCTTTTGGTAAAGTAACCATCCAAATCGACCGAGTAGTGATGCTCGGAGCCGTTGCCGGCGAATACACACTATTGCCGGAAAGCAAGAGCGGCCCATCCCGGAATCTGGAAATAGAATTCCAATGGTCCAATAAGTAATAACCCAATACAGAAGTAATTATCGTCGCTGCAAATTTAATCTTGTAGGTGAAAAATATGGTCAAGTAGAGAATTCTTTTAAACTTTTTCGTTGCTTGTTTGATCCAACATTTCACTTATTTATTAGTGTATATAGCATTGCAGAGATTTTAATTTTTGTTATTAGTCTTGAAAATAGCCATTTCTATTGTATTCTTTTTGTAACTTGATGTTCTTACATTTGATGAACAAGAAGAATATTTGAGGTTTCTTAGTAATATTTGCACTGAATTTGTGTGCTGGTCAATGTGAAAGTAAAAATAAGGATACCGCTTCTGGTTTTGTTTTTGTGGTAGTAAATTGCAAGTTTGAAAAGATTGTTGACTAATTTGAGAAGTTGCAATATTTTGTTTCTTGTGTTAAGTATTTTATATTTATTGTACATTTGGAAGTATTTTCAAGTAGTGAAAAAATGTTTTTTTTTTTTTTTAATTACTTATTTTGTAGTTTTTGTTTAAATGTTTGAAACATTTTTTTATTGATAATCCAAAAATCCTTGATCTTGCATTGTGAAAGTTCGAATTGGAGTCTCATCGAACCTTACAATCTCTTGAAAACGAGAAATAATGACCCAAATCTTGTGAAAATAAACTAAGGATTTTGGGGGTAAAAGATACTTTTTAAAAAATCTAAAATAGTTTTCTTAAAATACTAATTGTCAAATAAAATATTTTAATAAACCATTTATTATTTTACAACTATTAAAACATTTGTATATAAAACTAAAATATAGTATCGATATTCAATAATATTTAAATTCAATTTTAATTATGGTAATAACCCTTTTTAAAGATGAAAATTCTCATTTATTTTTTTTACTCTGAGGTTTGGTTAAATTTTAAATAGTCTTGGTTTGCAAAAATAGCAAGGACTTATAGCGAAAAAATTCTAATAAATTTAACCACTTGGCTTGCCGCTTGTGGTCGGATGGTAAGACTTTAGGTTATTCAGAAGTCTTGTATTCGAGTCTTACTAGGTAACTACTTATTACATTTGTGATTTACCTGTCTATTAAGCTTTTAAGGTGTTAAATATATCTCGAAAATTAGTTAAGGTACACACATTTTGGCCCGGACACCTGGTCACCAAAAAAAAAAAAAAAAAAAAAAAAAAGGGTCTATTTAAATGAATTTCTATCTATTTTCCAAATTTGGTAAAGATATTTTCAAGTAAAAACACTTTAAGAAAAGCACTTTCAGCTCTTTTATGTGTGGCCTTTTCCATATAGCACAATATCTTTTGGTCCATTATTGCAATTCCCTTTTATAGATTATCTGGTTTGTCCTGACTTGGGCGGGCCCATTGCTGGCCCAGTAGGCCGTCTCGGGCCACTAAACGGGCGGCTCTTGTTTGACCATTCGGCCACATCACATGGGTATCTTTCACTTTTTCTTTGGACCAAACCCCACAATTCCCAATTTACCCTCCGTCGTTTTATCGGATTTTTTCCTTATCTGAACTTTTATTACCTACAAAAATTGATTAATTATTAATAATATGTTATAAAGAAAATAATCTTGGGTATAGAAAAATGAAAATAAATACATGTCATAGAATTTATAAAAGTTTAAATTTCAATTCTTATTTTATTATTTCGATTTATTATTGATAATGTAATGTTTGTCTTTCTGTCATACATTGTTCATAAATCTAATATTTGGCTACATTTGGCACATTATTTTTACCTATATTTCCAATCATATTCCAAAAATATTGTTTGTTTTGTTATTTGAGAAATATTATATTTTTTAATTACTTTTAGACCCCTTAAATTTATTAATTTCATAAATACCCTTAGAAAAAAGTTTAAAAATTAACAAAAATACCCTCACCCACCCATACTTGTCAGATTCTGACAACCACTATCGGGGGTAGCTGGAATCCATCACAAAAGCCTATAAACGACCAGAACTGGTCGGTAATTCACCGATCTGGACTTTTTCGCCCGTCAACGGCCATATCTGGTTGTAGATCTGGTCTTTTTCGATCAGATCCATGGTGGATCTGGCTGGAAAAGGCCATATCGATGCCCTACCCGCCAGATCCGATCAGTCTGCGTTGTAACGCCATTTTTCGGCCAGATTCCAACGATAGTGGTCGGAATCTGGCACTGTGGGTGGGTGGGGGTGTTCTTGTCATTTTACAAAAAATTTATATATTGGGGTGTTTAGTTAAATTAGCAAACCTAGAGAGTTTTTTTTTGTAAATTTTTAAATTTTACCTCGTAATACTTCCATATTCAACTACCCAATATTATTCCTAGGGGTGTTCAGTTCTGGGTACCCTGCACTTTTTTAAGGAATTGGAACCGACGGTTCCTTGAAATTTAGAACCAGAACCGGAACCGACGGTTCCGGTTCCTAGGTACCCAGAACCAGAACCTGTAACAACGGTTTCGGTTCCAGTTCTGGGTACCTTGTATAATTACATGCCCCCCAAAAGTTTTTAAAATAGTAAAAAAACCTTAAAAACTTACAAATACCCCCCCACTTGGCACTTGTTAACAAAAATAAAATTACAAATTATAAATTCAAAATTCAAAATTCAAAATTACAAACTCCATTACTTTGTGAAGATAGATTCTCAAAAGTCAAACCAACGTACTTTAAATGTTATGAAATATAAATATAATGTATTCACATTATTTTTTCTACAAAAGTTTTTATTAACCCCCCTAATCTTTAATTTTATTTTATATTAGTCTCGGTTCCTGGTTCCTGGTTACTGGTTCTGGTTCTGGTTCCTAACTATAGGAACCGGAATCGAAACCGCATAATAACGGTTCAAAAAATTTGAAACCGGAACCTACCCATTGACGACTGGTTCTGGGTAGGAGCCGGAATGAAACCCAAGGTATCCACCGGTTTCGATTCCAACCGGTTCTTTTGAACACCTCTAAATTTATTCCCAAAATCATATCCAAAATAATAAAACAAATGGACCCTATACTTTCCAAATCTCAATTTTATTTTGTTCACCTTATTTGTTAACAAGGGTATCACTCAAATTATTTATTTTGATTATCTATTTAAGAGACATAGCATATTCTTTTTTCAAATAAAAGGGTTTTTATCAATTATAAAAGGGTTTTTATCATCGATTGAAATTTCTTACTTCATGAACTCAATAAAATTTCCTTTCTCGTAAAGGCTTAGTTATCATATTTTGGTGACTAATATATCGTTTACTTCCTTTTGATAAGAGGGGAAAAAACATGTTGTCTTTGGCCACATGTTTTTGTTGTTTCCATAAATTCGTCATTTAAATATTTCAGAAAACACATATAAAATATTTTTTAAAGTATTTCCATTCTTTTAGAAAAAAACCACCCAAAAAACAGTCTCAAATATTCAAAATATATTTAATTTTTTTTAATGGAATATTCATTTATGAGTTTAATTTATAATAAGCACTTTCAAATAAAAATATTTTCCATCAATATAAATGATATGTTGGTCATTAGTAAGTACTACAGACCCTTTACTGTAATTTCAAAAGTTCGACATGGGCCCACTTTCAGACAAGACATCCTTCGCCAATCAAAGCACTTTGTTTTCTCTGATACGTAAAGTAACCGGGACCACTACGTGGCAAAGTTTCAACGAACCTCATAATTAAATTTTCAGATAATTTCACTTAAATCTCTAATGTTTGTAAGACTCTAAAGCAGTCCTTATAGATTTAAAAGCCATCACAAAAGCTCCTAATATTTTTAACTATTAGTTGAAATATAACATTGCCCCTCGAAAGGTAGCCTAAAAGGGAGGATCTCAAGGGTATAGAAGTAAATTTACCCTTATTAGACTACTTAGCTGTCGAGGGTTTGGGTTTGTTTTAAGTAGACACGAAGCATCTCTTATTATGAGTTTAAAATTAGTTCTAAATCGAATTTGGTATAAAATTTTGTCACGCTTAGATATGTGAATTATGTATCACTATTCAAAGTTGATGGAATTTTTTTTTTTTTGTAACCTACGTGTTCGGACTAGCTTATACGTACCTCAACTAATTTTGAGATCTATTAGATACCCTACAAGATAAATGATTAGATAAACTATAATATTATTGTGATAAGTGACCCTAAAATTTGAACATAAAAACCCAAAGAAACGAGTAAGTCTCTTTTATTGTCAGACCAACTCTTTTTACATAAATTTTAAATTGTTGAATTAATATATTTCAAGTGATTGATATTCAACGTAACATACATAATTAATTGTGTAAATAAAATGTATTTTACATATAATCTAAACATTCGAATTATATTGGTACTGATAACTCATATTTCATATCATACTTTATGTTTTCCCACAATACCACCTCTATTTTTTTACGCACTTTAAAATTTAAAGTAAAGTTGAGGGACCTTAAAAATATTATCCCTTAAACTCAAATCAGATAAATACTAAACAATTAAAAGTTTTCATTTCGCACCTCCACCTCCACCTGCACCTTCTTCACCTTCACTCGCTTCTCTCTTCTTCCAAGTTCCACCATCACTTGCACCTCCAAAACGACACCGCCTCGCTGCCTTTCAGCCATGAAGAGCGGATCTCTGCTGATATACTACGTGATAGTGGCTTCTTTGGTCGGTAGCGGAGTCGCGAAAACGACGACGTATTCGACTCGACTGATTCACAGATTCTCGGAGGAAGTTAAGGCTAGAAATGGAAATGTGACGACGTGGCCGGTGAAGAGGAGCTTTGAGTACTACCAGTTGCTCCTCAGTAGTGATTTCCAGAAGCAGAAGATGAAGCTCGTTCCGAAGTTTCAGCATCTTTTTCCTTCTCAAGGCAGCAAAACGATGTCGCTTGGAAATGACTTCGGCTGGTATGCTCTTTTCTTTTTCCTTCTAAGTTTTGAAAATTCTCTATGTGTTGCCGGTAAGGTTACCAAAGTTCATTTTTTCTTAACCAGTAACGTTTATCGTGCTTAGCAATGCACTTTTTCTTTTTTGTATATATTTTTTTTAATTCTGTGCTGAAGACTAACTGTATTACCGGTAACGTGCTGAATCTTTTTAATCAATTTATAAAGAGAATCAGTAACGTTATCGAACTCCTGGTATTGTTATTAGAGCCGGTAAGATAAATTTTAATTATTTTTTAATAGTTTGTCTCTGAAAATAACTATGTTACCGGTAATGTTACTGGCATTCAACCGGATTACCGTGATGTATATTTTTGTAGGGTTAGACTGTGGGACTGAGGTAATGTTACTTTGTTATGAGTCTTGAATTTTCACCTTAGAATTTAGGGTGGCAATCCGAAGATCACGGTGGGTAACATTATTGTCGGTAATGCTATGATCCTGGTCCAGTATTGTTATTGAGAGTCTCTTGGAGTTGCAATCCTGTAATGTTATTCCTAATATGGGTTACTGATACGGTACTGGGTTACTGGGCCAGCAAGAGAGCCATTATCACTGATATGAAAGGGCTTTTTTAGGGGCTTAACTACCATACCTGCCTTTGGATCATGGTCCAAGGGTTCATAGTCAACCCTTGTACCATGATACAATGGCTGGTATAGCGTTACCCTAGCAAGTTTAGCTATATCCTTTGTTAATTTACAGGGGTTGTAGCAGTTCCTGTAACATTACCAGATACTCATAACATTTAGCAATTAACATTTCACAGGTATTCATTGCATGACGTAAATGTGATGATTAATTAATGTTTATAGCTCGTTTTGGTTTTGGTAATGTTATTGATATGTTGCCCTTACCGGATGCATTTGTAGTGGGACTGTGTATACTGTTGATTGATGATGGGTGAACTGTTGTAGGTTACATTATGCTTGGATTGATATAGGGACACCGAATGTTTCGTTTCTAGTTGCATTGGATGCGGGGAGTGATCTACTTTGGGTTCCCTGTGATTGCGTACAATGCGCTCCTCTGTCTGCAAGTTACTATAATAGTCTGGTAGGCCAACCTCAGCCACCTTTCTTTGCTTGTGTTTTCAAACAATGTTTTTGCTTCTTTAATAATTGTTTTGTTTGAAAGATATTTGCTTTTCTGCCTATCAGTTGTTAATGGTTCTCCTTTTGGGAACATTTGGCCCCCCCTTTTGAAATCAAATGGGAAATTGGAATTTTATAATGTAAAAGTCATATATTCCTTTTCTTTATGGGATAAAAAATGGGTTTAAGTAAAGTTTTTATAAGAAGGAAAAGAGTTTGTGTGTGTCCGTTTGTAGTTTGCGACTGAGTTTATGAAATGGAACTCAATTATTGAAATGATAATGAATGAGCCATGTGGAAGACAATATGAAATTGATTAATTACTGTGGTTTAAGCTTTCTGTGAGAGCAAATTCCTTTGGATTATAAAAAACATGATGAGGGGAGTTGATTGGTCAGAAAACAAGGATACCTGTAAAACCAAGCTTAATTTTTATGGGGTGATGTTAAGAACTTATGGGTAAAAAGAAGTCCTTTTTTTTTCCTGTATTGTCTATTCATGGTACTCTTTACATTGAGCCAGTTCAACTAAATTGGAGCATAGAAGTATAAAGATCTAGTCGTCAACTACAACTGATGATGTGAAATGTAATAATTATTGGGGACATCTACTAACTTGCTCTTAAGAGTGGTAGATTAGGAACATTATATTAGTTTTCCATTGAAAATGTGAAATGGCCTTCATTTGGTGATCATTCTTAACATAAGTCAAGCTTAAATGCAGCAATTATAAGCTTCTTGAGTGAACACAGAAACGACTATTCCTTGGGTGACCTAGGCTTCTAAGTTGTGCCACTTGAGCTTCAATTTTTTTGTTGTGCCTTGTTGCGATTTAAGTTTCAATAGCATTGAATTTCAGTCCTTAAGAAGTGACACAAAAGGCGTTGTAACTTATATGCTTGCGGTTTTTTTCTCAGTTTTGAATAAGTGCTTGATGCTGATATATTAACAATTTCATAATTTGTTTCATGATAAAAATTAGCTAGTCAAAATCACCTTTTTTAACAGAGTCCCACTCACCACACTGGAGGGTGGGGATGGAGGAACAAATGAGCCTTTCAGATGCATCTAATGACCTTATTGTATGAATGGAGAATGTCAGATGCTTTTAATTAACATTTTTAGCACTTATTTTTAGATGATTGATTGGTAGGTGCTCCTTCCTGTTTGGGGGCATCTATTATGCAGGATAGAGATCTAAGTGAGTACAGTCTTTCTGGTTCAAGCACAAGCAAGAACCTATCCTGCAGCCACCAGTTATGTGACCTGGGACCAAACTGCAAAAATCCTGAGCAGCCATGCCCTTACACTATCAACTACTACACAGAAAATACCTCAAGTTCTGGATTGCTTGTTGAGGACTTGTTACATCTTGCATCTGGCGGTGACAATTTAGTAAACAAATCTGTGCAGGCTTCTGTCATAATAGGGTGTGCATTACTGATCATTCCCTGGAATACTAAATATATTTATTTGTTGCATGAACAAGTATCTATAGTTTTTTCTGACTAAAATTTCGTTGTTGCCTGTTCTCTAAGTACAGTTGTGGTATGAAGCAGAGTGGCGGTTACTTGGATGGGGTTGCCCCTGATGGTCTGATGGGGTTGGGGCTTGGGGAAGTTTCAGTTCCGAGTCTGCTTGCAAAAGCAGGATTGATTCGAAACTCCTTTTCAATGTGCTTTGATGAGGATGATTCTGGAAGAATCTTTTTTGGGGATCAAGGACCAGCAACCCAACAATCTACCGCATTCCTGTCCACAAATGGAAAATAGTATGTATCATCTATGCAGTTTGATAAAATTACTGTTTCTGTCTCAGTTAATGTTCCCTTCTTCAAGAGTTTTGTACCTTATAGATGTTAAAATCTGATTCAGCATTACCTACACCGTTGGAGTTGAGGACTGCTGTATTGAAAGTTCTTGTCTCAAGCAGACAAGCTTCACAGCTCTTCTTGATAGTGGGTCATCATTTACATTTCTTCCTAATGAAGTTTTTGAAAGAGTTGCCCAGGAGGTACCCCCATTGAGATTTAACTTCATACATAATAATGGTTTTATTGTTTATCTGTCTAATGTAAATGTCATTTTTGATAGTTTGACAGACAAATAAATGCTACAATCTCTAGCTTTGAAGGTTATCCTTGGAAATATTGCTACAAGTCCAGGTAGTTGGCATGAACTTACAAATTTTAACTGCTTCTCTCGGTTTTGTGCTAATACGCACTTTCATTTTCCTTCTGTGAAACAGTTTGCAGGAGCCACCCAAGGTTCCTTTGGTTAAACTCAGATTTCCACAGAACAACAGCTTTGTGGTCCATAATCCTGTTTTCATGATCTATGGCATTCAGGTGGGTAGTCTTCTAACATTTATAGAATTTTTGAAGTACTGGTTTTGAAATTAGTTTAATTTGCCATTTTCATCGTGCCCAGAGTTAACCTTATTACTGGTTTATATGAAAACTAAACATGGTGGAATCTTTTATTGCAGGGACCTATTGGATTTTGTTTAGCCATTCAGCCAACGGATGGAGATATTGGGACAATTGGACGTAAGTATCAATCCTGCTGTTCATTTCTACTCTTGTACTCTCCATGTAACTCATCCTGGAAACAAATTTCTGCAGAGAACTTCATGACAGGTTACCGAGTAGTGTTTGATCGGGAAAATTTGAAGTTTGGTTGGTCGCATTCTGATTGTGAGTGGCTTGTAAAATTTTTAGCTTGTCTTTGGTGATCAACAATTTTAGTTCTCAATCTTATACTGTTCATGTTCAGGTCAAGATCTCAGCGATAGTAAGAACTTGCCCCTGACACCAAATGGTGCACCCTCTAATCCTTTGCCTACAAATGAACAGCAAACAACACCCGGTGGGGCTGCAGCTGCTCCAGCTCTGGCAGGAAGAGCATCACCCTCAAAACCGTCAACTGCCCCATCTGAACTCATTTCATCCCGGTATTGTTTGTTAAACTTGCTGGCATCCCTGCTTTTGTTGCGTCTACTTGTTTCAACTTCCTAATGCAAGTTTCAAACACCTTTAATATATGAAATTTCACTAATGCAAGTTTCAAACACCTTTAATATATGAAATTTCACTACCCATTTAGTCTTTCATGTACATCTAGGTGTTCTTGTTCCTTTTTCTTTTTTGTTTTCACGTCATATATATGAACATGAAACAGTGCCATTTTTCGCTCTTTCTAGGCCATTGGATTGCTTTGAGCATGTAGGATATGAACCAGAATTCCTTTATATATATATATATATAGTTTAATTTGCCTTACACTTTCATGTATGACAATTTTTGTTGTTGCTAATCTATTTCATCCATGCACCTATTATTCGTTGATTGTTATCCCTTGTTTTGCAAAGTTCAGTTCACCATAGAAAACTGTAAAGTAACCATTTCACCTGAAAGCTTAAACTGAAATCATCTAACACTAGAAATAAGACTGGAACAAACATATTAGATAGACAAACAAGGTTAGACACTATTATTAAGCACTCCACATTTCTAAACGTCCATGTATATATTTCCACAATACATATAGACGAAAACTCTCTGGTGCAGACGTGTTAAAAGTTTTTTACATGCGGACCAAAGATTAGCAACCAGTAACAACTAGTCCGCTGACATTTAGTCTCTGTGTAAAAAACTTGAAAACACCTGCACTTAAACTTACCATTGAATTCTGAAAGCCTATGTGCTATATTAAGGAATGGTTCTCTTGATGGACTCTTTTTTGTTGTTTTGATAAATATTAGTACATATGGATCTAATATAGAAAACAAATACGGTACTGATAAATAAGCTTGTACCTTCGATACTTTCTTGTTCAAGCACTTTAATTTATTAGATTTTATGTACTGTCCATTTTTGTCACTGCACGTGTTCTTGTTGATTTTTGACCTACTTTTTCTTTCACTTTTTCTCATCAAATTTTTAATCATGGTGGGGATTTAGGAAGGTTTTGGATTTGCATGAGATGGAGACACAGCACTTTCAAAAGCATAAATTTATACAATTATTAAAAAAAAAAAAACATGGAGACCTATCTACTTTTCAGCTTGTATCTTTCGTGGATGGTCGGTTTATTTATTTAATTTTAAACATGGATCTTGCTTTACCTGTAAAAGGTAGCCAGCGGTAACCAAGGGGGTTGTAAATGGTTCAACCTATAGTCCCAGATTCGATTCTTTATTGGACACAAAGGTAATATAATTGCTCATGAGTTACCTAGGAGGCCACGGCAGTGGGTGTAAAACTCCTGTCATACAATTATTAAATCAAAATCAAAATTTTAACAGTCTAGATTTAACTGAGTGGATTTTTTTTTTTTTTTTTTTGGGTAAGTTAGCACGATTTGTTTCTAGAAAACCTCTGGGGAGACTAGTGCAACAACTCATTGTTATAATTCCCTATTTAAATCTTGAGAGTTAGGAGGATTCAAACTTAAGATTATATGTCTTAATTATACATCTTAACTATTCATCTTAACGTTCGTTTTACCATTTGAACTATCCAATGTGGTTTTTACCCAAAACACAAGAAGTAAATTTTGAGAGAGTTAGTCTATTAATCTAGACTCTTAGTCGTTAACGAAAACTGATAGAAATTGACTCTTATAATGTGGCCGCCTCCTAAAGAAAACAAAACCTTAATAAATATATAAGATGGCTGGGTTGTAGTACAAAACTTTCCATCGCTTTCTTTTCCATTAAGTTTCTAAACACTCTCTTTTTCTGCTTTTGAATTAACAATTATGTACCCACAGAAGCTGAAACCTGTACTTATATTTAATTAAATACAAAAATAATTTCTGGCCTCTTCCTTTTGGCTTTGTCCAAAAGAGTTAAAGGACTTGGTAATGGTGACAAGAAGCTTCTCAAAGTAATGTACTTTAATTTTAGGTTAAAGATGCAAGATGTTGCCTTCCCCAGATGATATTTGTAGGACGTTCTGATATATTTTATGTGCATGTAAACAAAACCTTATTATTATTTTGTAAGCTAGAATTATAAGATATTTTACATGTGAAAAAATTAGTTTATTTTAAAGCCAACTTTATAAAAATGTGTCGTGTTATGGGCAATAATTGAATGGAAAATCTAAGGGCTTCAATCATAAATTTGGTGGTAATATTAAATGTACTTGGTGCTCGCTGGTAGGAGGCTAATCAAAGACAACTACATGACAATATATTTTATTATTTTTTATTCAATTATAAATAAATAATTAGTTAATTAATGCTCCTCTTTTACCTAATTTATAATTTACTATATTAAAATTTAAGACTTAAGTAGTCCTTGTGATGTTGCAAATTATTCAACGATTTGACAGATTTTATTTATTCAATTATTATTTTATTTATCTCATAATTTTGAGTTTAAAAAAAAAAAAAGAAAAATGTTTTATTAAAGTGTGTAATAATATTTTTTTTCTCTTTTATCATATACACCAGTTTTTTTTTTTAAAATATCTTTTTATAAATGAAAAATAGATAATAAACGGCTCATCTAATTGTGACCGGACGGATAACTTGTATTTAAAAACACAAAACTATTGGTTGTTGGGATCACATAATTCTTACAAATTAAATTTTGAGAACAATTTACTTATAACAATAATTTATTTATTAATAATTACTATTTATTATTATTATTTTTATGTTTATACTTTAAAGGAAAGAGAGGGCTAAGATCATGGCAAGAACTAGGAACCTTCCATCTCTTAAATTAAGAAAAAAATTATTATTTTAACATTAAAATAAATTATAATAATTAAAATAATCTACCAACTTTGTTCCAGCTGTACTTCCAGTGGATTTTCATGAAACCAAGTGGCCAAAATTATCTCAACATAACCACTTTTGTCAATGAGGACCTTATTGAGATTATTGAAAGATTTTTCTATATATAAACTTTTCTTCTAATCCAAACTAAGAGATATGTTAAAACATTAAGTTGGTAAAATAAAACATAATTTAATATTTTAAGAAAATTATCGAACATGAAATGTCTCGTAGTATAAATTTTGTATATAAACTAACGAAAAATATAAAATAAACGAAAGAATGCACAAGTTTTAACATTCGTTGTCAAATGTTTAACGTACAAATTAACAACTAATCCCGACTTTAGTTTTTGATATACGGATTTAATAACTAATTCCGATTTTAAATTTTACATTTTTGTAAAGCTAGCATAAAATTTTATTGGTTTGGTCTTTGAATTTAAAATAATAGGCTCCTGAGTTGACTAAAAGAAGAATCAATGGACAGCCCCAGAATAAGAGGGAGCCAGCCCCAGCCAGCTCCTGATTGATGATCAGGCTCTCCTTTTTCAATCTCCACCGTCTGATACTTTTCCATTTCTGCTATGATTTTTTGTTTTCATTCAAACGTGTGAAGCTGTTCATACTGATCTTGCCAGCTACTTTCTATACTGTCGACATTCTAATTATTATTAATTTAATTTTTATAATAATTATTATTTTGATTTCATACTTAATAATTAATTTAATTTAGTGGGGTCTTCCTTTTTTTTTTTCTTTTTTCTTTTCTGCCTTTGAGGAGCATGTCCCTTTCCATAAAACAGCTTTCAAATATTTATTTTATTTTATTTTACATTTGATTTGCCACAGGGCTCAGATTTTTTCTTAATTCAAGGGGGTTTTTGCATTTAAATCCTTTTTACTTTCATATTTCTTTTAATTGGTGCTCTTATCATGTATATTTAGACTTAAAAAAAATAAAAAATAAAAATTAATGATTTAGACGATAAGTAACGTTATTTATCTTTAAGACTTTATACTAATAACGAAATGAAAAATACTATCCTTACAAAGACAATATAAAGAGAGCTACAAAGTGACATCAGCAAGAAGGAAAAAACAAAGAAAAAACGGAAAAAGAGGGAGAGAGAGAGAGAGAGAGAGAGAAATCATGAAGATGAAGGGTGGAAATTGTCTTTGTATGCTTTCTTTGTTTTTGTCTTTGTAAAAGTAGTATTGCTCTAACGAAATAATTCTATTAATACATAACATATAAACATAAGTATTGATGATTTTACAAGGATATATATATCCTCAAACCTTCTTAATAAACCTGAATTGAGGTGTCTGGACCAGTTTATACGCACCTCAACTAATCTTTGAAGTCTATTAAACGATAAGTTACAAATGTGGTAGTTAATAGGTGGCCACTTAAGACTTCTGGGTAACTCACCCTGATGACTAAAAGTCTCGTCATTCGACCACAGGGCTAGTGGTTAAACTCTGTAATTTTTGGGAAGTCAATTTTTTCCTCTTTACTACTTAATCCTTAAGCATACATTAAGAACCCAAATCATGTAATTTAATTACTTAATATCTAATTAAATCTCATTAAAAAAAAAAAAAAAAAATCCTGTCTGCTAAAGCTTTTGTTTACTGTTTCTTCATGGGGCCACCATCCTTTTTCCTCTCGGTTTGAAACTATCCAAGAGCCTATTTAAGAAACCTCCCAGAGTTAAACAAAGAAGGATTATGAGAGCTAGCCTTCAAAGCCTAAACCTTTTCCTTTCTTTCTTTCTTACTTTTGTTTCAAGGCAAGCTACCCAAGTAAAGAATCCATTTCAAGTTCCTTGCAGCTTCCGAACTCTAGCTCACTATTCCTTTTTTTTATTTATTATTTCTGCTATAAATTCTGCATCTTTCTGGTCTTTTTCTGTGGAAAGTTTTCTGGGTTGTTGTTGGTTTTTGTCAAGTTTCTAAAACTTGTGTCGGCTTAAAGGTTTGAGAGAGGAGAAATAATCCTGAAGCTTTGAAAATTGAAGTAAGAAAAAATGGGAGTTGGAGGGACCTTGGAGTATTTGTCTGATTTGATGGGAAGTGGTGGCCATAACCACAAGAAGAGGAAGAAACAATTGCAAACTGTTGATCTCAAAGTCAGAATGGACTGTGATGGCTGTGAACTCAAGGTCAAGAATGCACTGTCTTCATTAAGTGGTAAGCATTTTTTGCTTATTCTGTCTTTCTTGACTTCAGAATCAATTACCTGACGTTTTCTGCCACTTCGGCTCCCTGGAGACCTTCAGAAAGACAAACACATTCCAGTTTCACAACAACACGCGCACTGTTTAGTTTATGATTTTTTTTTCCAGGAAAATGTGTTGAAATTGTGATGTTTTTGCAGGAGTGAAGTCTGTGGAGATAAACAGGAAGCAACAGAAGGTGAGTGTGACAGGATATGTGGAGGCAAACAAGGTGTTGAAGAAGGCAAAATCAACAGGGAAAAAGGCAGAGATATGGCCATATGTACCATACAATTTGGTCGCTCAGCCATACGTTGCTTCAGCTTATGACAAGAAAGCTCCTCCTGGTTATGTCAGGAAGGTTGAAAATCCTGGAACAAATGCCACTGCCACAACTTATGGCTATGCAGATCCTTACATCACCATGTTCAGTGATGACAATCCTAATGCTTGCTCTATCATGTAGATTGTAAAACTCCATTTCAGGGTTCTAGGATTTTGATTTTGATTTTCATCTTTATCTTCTTAAGTTTTGTTTGTAATTTTGTTGTTATAATATTAAAGATGATGAGAAAATTAACTAATTAGTTTATTAATCACTGTTTTGCTCTATTCTGTTCTGTTTTGTTTATTGGATAATTTCTTTCGACCCCCTATAGTTTTATGAGCTATTTCTGCTTGATATGTTTCAGAAATAGTCAGGAAACCCCCTTTCTTTAGTTTCCAATGTCAATGAAAACCCTAATTTTACTTGGGAAAAAAATTGTCTTTTTACATGTTTGCACTTCACTGTAATGGATTCTGCTAACAAAGATCGACGGGAGGAGGCTCCTTAACTATTTCTGAAACATATTGGGGGTTCAGTGCATCACCAAATAATATGACTGTTAACAAAATTTATAAAGAAAACAATCAATTAAGTCCGCATAAATTTAGTTATTCCTTTGGCCTCCTCAGTTTTTGAACTTAACCTTTGGACTCCATAGATCTTAACTTCCTAATTTTCTTTGCCCCATTCATTCATCCAACATTACATTTTTGGCTCCTAAAATAATTTAGTGGCTCCACCCCTGATCGGTTCAATGGTAATACCCAAACCCATTACTAAAATCAATAGATTTTGACAGCCGACGATATCCAAATGACAATATCTTAATAACATGATCACCACTTGGTGGTTTGATGATAAAACAGTAAAAGAAGATCTAAGTTTACATGGTCTTCTGAGTTCGAGTCCCTACGACCCCTAATAGGGGGTGACCACTGGAGCTTATATCCAGCCAATAGTTTTAAGATCCGAGAAATTAATTGAGGTGTATGCAAGTTGACCCGAGCACCCTTGGTCATAAAAAAAAAAATATCTTAATAACATACGCCGCCAATTGATCAAATCTACGATTTTATTCAAACCTTATGCAGTGGTTATGGTGGGGCTAGAGTAGCTCAATTAGTTGTTGAGAAGTCCTTGTGCATGATGCTATAATTTTATCCTTCTTTCAAGTCTCTCTCTCTCGTGAGCTTTGTTTGGCCACAGCTAGCTCTATAATTGAACCCAAAATAGAATGAGAAAGTGCAAGCTGGCTAACATTTAGGCTGATCTATGGCATGAAAGATTCTGCTATTTCTAGCTATATGTTATAGCTTCTTTATAAAAAGTGCTCACATTGTAGGGTAAAACCCCAGCTGTGATTTCACAGCTTCTGCATTGTATAACCTGTTTTTCATCAGAAATCCTTTTTTTACCAAAAGGAAATTTCCATTTTGCCCTTGCGGCTTCACACACCGTCATCTTTTAGACGGTGGGTGTGTTGAGATCAATGCATACGCTTGAGATTTACTTATCTATTTTACTACGTATCGAGATCGATAAGTCGTTGGGAGTGTTTGATATTTTTCGATCTATCATGTGGTCGATTAAATTAACCGATACCGAAGTCAACTTATCATAATCAAATCAAGACAAATAGTTGGATTAGAAAAATGTTTTAACTATTCAAATAAAAAGTGGATTCCCCAAAAGAAAAATAAAATGACACCAACGTTCAAATGATGAATTCAAACACATTTGGTTCCTAAAAGAGAAAAGAAAAGAAAAGAAAATTCCCAAGAAAAGCAAATCTTTCTTTATTTCTCTTTTCTTCAACAGAAGCAAACAAGGCAGAGAGAATCTAGCTTTCAACTTTTTTTCAACTTTTGCTGCTGAAAATGGAAACCTTTTTGGGATCCCAAGGATGCGTAAAGCCATTGTCATTTTGTATTTACAGTGGATTCATGTATTGTGCACTTCCTGGAGTTTCAAACTTTCAATATGCATGTCCACTGTAAATCCACTTGCAATAATTAGAAAAAAGAAAAAAAAAATGAATGAATGAATTTAATTATGCTTTCGTGACTAGGGTGTTTAGGCCAACTTATACGTATTTTGACCAATCCTTTGGGACCTTAAAGTTAACGATCGAGTAAAGTATACCTTTTAATGGCCACAATCGAGATGATTCGAATTCATGACCTTTTGAGTAATACACTCAAGAATTCTTGTTCATCCACTCGACCATCTAAGGGTGGTACAAGTGTTCTTATATTAACAATGAGTAGAAATAGGAAAGATTTGATCGTTAAAAAAAAAAAATAAGATAAAATATTTCAATAGTGCACTATTACTGTGAATGTTAGGTAAATTTCTGATTTATATATTCTTTAAAAAAAAAAAATCTATATAAATGGAAAAGAACAATAAAATGAGATTAGGTAAAATTTGGTAGAATGAAAAGCTTGATAGCTACTCTCCTCTAGTGGAAGATGAGGTTGCAGGATCAAAGTAAAAAATGAATAAAATTCAAAACAAATCTACTCAGATGGCGTTTATAGTTAAATATTTCCATTACTTTTCTAAACTTGCACATGTATTGAATGCCTGAATTTGAAAAGTTTAACATCAACATTAATGCGAATCAAGGGAACTGTCGATTGTGCATGACTTTAACCCACAGTCTCATATTCGATTTCTCATTGGACGGTAAAGGTAGTATCTTTACTCATGATTTACCTAAGAGACCACGAAAAAATAAAAAAGACAGCCCTGATTTTGCTTTGTGAAGCCAAATTAAAAAACTTAAGTTTTCACCGAACCCTATAATATTTGGAAAATGAGAAACAATGACCTTTTATGTGCTCATAAGTGGATACGAACCCTAGACTTTATGAGAACAAACCACAGGCTTAACTGTTTAACTAACCCCTTATGGCTAATGTTGTAAGAAAAATGCTATCCTTACAAAGAGAGCTACAAAGTGACATCAGCAGGAAGGAAAAAACAAAGAAAAAACGGAAAAAGAGAGAGAAATCATGAAGATGAAGGGTGTAAATTATCTTTGTATGCCCTTTTTGTTTTTGTCTTTGTAAGACTAGTATTGCTCATGTTGTAAATATGGTGTTCGATACTCTGAAAAAAAGATCGATAATGTTACCGAATCGATATGATAGTTAAATCTTTCAACACGTTGAGTTTCTGACAAGATGTATGTGTTTAAGGGAAAAATATGGCCTATTATATGCAGAGTGGAAGGTGGAAACTGGAAGACATTAAAAACACTCACCTAAGCTTGCATGATCTTGAGGTTTATAATCAATCATCTGAGCAAGTCAGTTTCATTAATAAGATGAAGTAGAATGTAATGTTACTGATAAGCAGTATTTATGGCATCAGATATATGTCTTTTCAGGTTTGGGAGGTCCAGGTATCCAATCCAAATATCCAGCCTTCTTCATTATCTAATGTGGGACTCTTAGACCTCATATCTAGAAGGAGATCCATGAGGGAAGGCCTGCACCAAAACATTCTCTTTCGGATAATACTGAGTCCCGCCGCATTGAGTTTCTTAGAGTCTGGCTTTGATACCAATTTGTTACAGGTCGAGTTATTCAACCGAAATGACTAACCTATTATTGGATGTAATCCCCCTTCAATCATCAAATGTGCAACTCTTAGGTCTCAACACAGGTTAAGTTTGCATTATGTATATTTCCACTAAACAATTTCCAAAGGGTTCTGAATGAAACACTTGCAAACTTGCCATACAATTAAACTTATTAACATCCAAAATGGCTATATATATATATATATATATACTACATAGGTACAAAATTAATATTCTTCTGTAAATGAGTTGCTGCTCCAAACGAGCCCATGAGAGTTAAGCAGCTACCGGTACTTCTCATTCTAACGGTAGAGATGGTCATTGTTGTCCACAAGCCTCTGCCTCATGATTTGATCCATGCTCAGATAGAGTTGCATTTCCTTGCTCTTAAGAAAAAATTCCTGCAACAAGATTTGGTGTATCAAACGAGGGAAAGCATATCGACGTGTGTAATATCAAGTTATGTATTCAACATAAAGCAAGTCTACTATATTGCCTGGTGATTTTTGATCAAGTAGTCTATGCATGGGCGATATCATAGGCAAAATAACTACAAAAAATGATGAAAATTGTAACAAAAAAGGTCGGTAGGTAGATATAGTCGTCAAGAAACATATGCACCACACCAACAACATAACAACTTAAGAAGTGTATTAGAAATTCTGACTTCAGTTTACCGCTCATAATTGGAGCATGAAGTCTCCAGCAAAAAGTAAAATATGGATTGTCAAACTGGTTCCTCTGTCTAGCAAACGATGGAGAATGTTTACTTTCTAGGCACCGAAAATAGACTTGCTATTTGAAATCAACATTGAACTCAAACATATGATTCCTAAAGTTTCACTAAGACTCCTTAAACTGTCATTGAAAAAACCAAGACAAGTTACTCCATAATCAATCATTGTTTGACTCAAATCAAGACAATTGCTTCAGCAAGACTATGGACGTACTCTTGGCGACGGATGACAATGGCAATTTTGTGTCACTAGATAAATTTTCACAAGTAAAAAATTATTGCGGGTTCTTCAAATTTCATCAAAGACTACAAAACAAAAGGTGCGGATAAAGTTCTAAATACTGAAATACTAAGTTATCTAACTCGACTTTATCTAAAACTTAAGTGATATCATACTTGGGATGTTCAGCAGAGACTTGCTTACCTCAGTGAGCTTCCAATATATTTTAAAAACCAGTATTTACTGTCTTCACTTTCGATTCCCTGAGTAGATGCCGACAAAATTAATGTCATAAATGAGAGTTGCATTGGCCGGTATATTGCAGTCACCTACATAAACCATATCATGAATGTCAGTTTCCAAATAATTGTTGCAACAATGACGGATAGTTGTATTTCCTTGAACAAATGTAGTACTAATCTTATTAGTAGCCACACTATCTCTATATAGCCATAAGGAGTTTTCTGTAGACTACACATTATCCTCTAATCAATGTTTTAACTATCATCAAGTGTTCAAATTGGTTCATCTTTCACAAGTACATAGAATTGGACCAGTATCCCAAATGGGCAGCAAAAAAATTCTATTTTTTATTGATTGATGAAACATAAGTAAGGAAAGATCAAATTTTCAACTATAAGTTTGAATCTTGACGAGTCTAGAAATGACAATCAGTAATACATAACGTCACCTGAAAAGCATCCTGCAGGTTCTGGCCCATATGCTAACTCTGGCGGAATTTGAAGCTTACGTTTTCCACCTGAATGAAATTAGCAGTGTGAAAAATATGCAGGAAAGCCTGAAGCGATACACAAATACAAACTCAGAGACAATTTATTTTCTTCAATATCTTACCCACAAGCATTGGAGGTACTCCTTCCCCACCGAAAATTCCCTGATCCAAGCCCTTAATGACCTGGACACATATACATGTTAAGATTGAAATTGGGACAAAATGAGAACAGCCTAAACCCGCAAACACAACACTGCCAGGCTCTACATAATCACATTTATAGTAATGATTTTGCTTTACTGTTTTAAACACACTAAACTGATCCGATTTCAAATTGAAAAGCTTCGACACTTGTATAAACAGGGTGAAAAGGTGATAAGACACTGGAACGATTGACGTGTAGATTGGAGTTAATTAATTGTTGACTAACTGAGATAAAAAATTTACCTTGCCAACTCCAATGCGCATAGTAAGAGGTCTAGATCTTTTGTAGCTGCTGTCGAAGACTATTCCATCAGCAAACCTTGCCGTGTAGTGAACCTATACATTGAAATAAATACAACTCATGAAATCTCCATAACTCGTAGGAATTTTATTAATTTATCAGACAAGCTTCTGACAATTGACAGAAAACTGAATTCACCACAAATTGAAAGAAAAATGTAATTGCCAGGGCAAGGTCCCAGCTTGATGGAATCAAACAATGACAATCAATAGCAAAACCACATAAAATACCGTTTTTACACAGACTAAAGCAACCCATAGCCCAAAAAGACTTAACGAAAGAAAAAAACAAAATCACAAACTCACATTGATAAGCTCAGGATATTACTCATTATAACTTCAAACCTCACAAAGGAACCATTTTACACTAAAAACAAACATTATTAACCAAAACTAAACCAACCCAAAAAACACAAAGAAAAAAAAAAGCTGCAAACTAACATTGATAAGCTTACTCAAATAAGTTCAAACCTCATATAAAATACATTTTATACAAAACAAAACCAACCCAACCCAATAGCCCCAAAACACCCAAAAACAGACTCACATTAATAAGCTCAGGATATTACTCAGTACAAGTTCAAACCTCATAAAATACCACTTTTATACAAACTAAACAAATAACCAAAGCTAAACCAACCAAATTACCAAAAAAAACACAGAAAAAAAAAAACAGAACCTCATAAAGATACCATTTTATACAAACTAAATTAAACAAAACCAAACCATAGCCAAAAAAACACAGCAGAAAGAAAAGTTCACAAGTCACATTAATGAGTCAGAATATGGAGCCTCCTGGCCAGAGCCAACAGAGATGTCACAGTAACCAAGGCCAGAGCGACACAAGTTGAATTCACAAGGAGGGTCAGCCACAGTGGCGTAGTACTCAATCCTTGTGGCATCAGCATCAGAGGCGTCAAGGCCATGAAGGAGGAGGCCAAAAGGCCAATGCCCACATCAAGAACACACTTCTTGGGGCTGAAAGAGAGATTCTTTGGCTTTGAAATTTGTTGGATGAATGTGAAGAGGAAGAGCAGAGGTTGGTGAAGTTTTTGGAGGTGAAGTGAGGGAAGAGAGAGTGGTGGTGGCGGCCATTTGGTTTGAGCTTTGAGGTGAAGAGGAGTGGCTTTGGGTAACGGTTTGAAGTGAAGGAGAGCTCATGGCTTTCTGGAAAAATGGATAGTGAAGTGGGACTGCTTTAGAGGAAGATTTTGAACCGTAGGATGTGGATAAGAGATTTATTAATCTTGACTATAAAAAATATTATTGAACCGAAATTCTCAATCAATATTATTCTTTTTAACAAGATTTAGATTCAAAGTTTTTATTAATATAATTTTTTCATCTCAATAAGATCGATAATATAAATAATTTTTTTTATGCATGTGTTAATGATATGACCCATAATATTTTATGAAGTGTAACGACTTTTTCCTACCCAAATAATGGTTTAATAACATTTACCACTTATAGCTTTTAAAATAATATTTTACTACTCAAATTTATATCGACAGTGAACAGAACAGAAGCAAACTCAGTCCAGACTGTTGAGGTTTTTAAAGAGGGAGACCAATGGATCTTGGTGGTGAAATGCTGAATTTGGGTGGATGGAATTGATTGTAATTGACTTGGGAAGACGGTTGCGTAAACCCTAATCATTAATTATGCGATTGAGGATCGGTGAGAAGGGTTTAGGGGTTTGGTGAGTGATGATCAAGAAAGAGAATGGTGGTGGTGAGGGGTCGTTTGATACTAGAACGAAAAACGAATACAAATTAGGGTAGTAAAATGATATTTTAAAAATTGTAGGTGGGAAAGTGTCATTAAGCATTATTTTGGTGGGAAAAAGTCGTTTACTCTTTTATTGAATAACAAAATTCTCCATATTTTTCTATCATAAGTTTTAAATTTTAATAAAAATGGCAAAAGAAAATAATTCATTAATTTATGATAATAGAGATATACAATAACTACTATTGATCAACGAACAATAACTGTGGTGTCTGATTGTAAAAGAGCAAAAGAGAATCTAAATTTACATAGTTTCTGAGTTTGAGTCTTGTATCCCTAATAGGAGTGACGCTAAGAATCTTATTCAACTAGTAGTTTTAGGGTCACATGATTAGTTAAGTACGAGTAACTAGTGATCCGGACACTTGTAAAAAAAAAAAAAAAAAAAAGTTCTTTCAAAACCCTCACGAGAATTTTATTTATAATTACTTATTATGTAGTACAATTATTTATTTATTATAAATACAGTATTTAAAGGGGAATAATAATACACAAACCTCTTCCATTGAATGTTTGATATATGATAATTAGTCTTGGTAAGGTAAGATAATAATGTAATTAATTTTAAAGAGTATTAATTTAATTTCATCTACTATTAATTATACACCATTTTCAAAAGAATCAAAACCAACTTTTCCACTCTTTAGGTGAGATTTTAACCATTACTCTATGACTCTTTCTTTACTTTTTTTTTTTTTTTTTTTTTTCTTTGAAATACTTGTTTTGAATTTGAACATGAAAATTGAAAATATATAACCAAAAAAAAAATATAATAATCACTAATTAGAGTAAAATAGTCTTTTCTTATATGAACGTTATATCTCTTAAATTTCCGATAATATTCTACTAACACAATTAACGGTTTATTAACGAAAAAAATACTAAAAAAACAAAGTTTAGACTAATATTTCCTCCTTTAACATTTATAAACAAAAAATATACATATATATACATGTATATCAAGTTTTAATAATGGTAATATCTATTGCATATATTAAGAAAAAAATCAAGTATAAACTCTTAAATAATTATTGCACGTAATTAAATCCTTGTAACTCTCCTTCATTCTCCATGATATAAATATATATATAATCTTTACTCTTTAATTAATTAATTAATTATTGATTGAAATTATTTTGAGAAGAATGGGTCGTGTAAAATTACAAATAACAAGAATAGAAAACACCACAAATCGGCAAGTACCTTCTCCAAACGAAGAAATGGACTCATCAAGAAAGCCTATGAACTCTCTGTTCTCTGCGATATTGATATCGCTCTTATTAGTTCTCTCCCTCTGGTCGCTCAGTCTCTTTCCAGCAACGAAGGTCTTTTTTTTCTTTCTTTTTTTTTATTTAATTAATTTGATGCATGCATTTTCATCCTCTTTATTTTTTGTTTTAGGATCGAAGACGTGCTACTCGTTAATAATTTGTCGAATCAAGCAACAGGATCGTAAGTTTTTTTTTTTTTTCAATTTTCATGTATATATTTTCTCCGATATCAATTGAGAACGACGATACTGACATGGATAATTCTTCTATTTTGTGAGTGTTATTCAAAATAGAGAGGTATAAATTTCTCGAGATTTATATTTTACGACTTGATCAACAGCAGAAACAGATATATAACATACTGATTTTGATTCTTTTATGAAAATATTGCAGTTATGCTTAGCACCATAAAAAAAATCCAGGCAGAAGATGATCAGACTGATCTTCAAATTTATAGTATTTTAATTTCTATTATAATATTCTCTCTAATTACCATTTTTATATATAATTGGCATATTAATTGACTTCAATGTTTTCATACAGGCCTGAGGGTGTTAACAAAAATTGAGGTAATTGAAGCACATAATCTATTATTATTATTTTCGAATAAAAATTCTTAGATGTAGACGTATTATTTTTTATACGAAATTTCGGTGAAAAATTGATGTAGATTTTAAAAAATTCAGAGGTCGCGAAAGAGAATGACTAATAATTAGTGTTAAATTTATTTAGGGACTCCGACAAGAAATCATAAATTTGCATCAACAACTTCAGATATCTGTGAAGCAATTAAGGTTAGAGAGCAAGAATTATTAATTAACAAAATTAGAAATTAATCAAACAAATTATTATTATTATTATCAATATTAATTAATTAATTAACTTATTTATTTTGCATAATTCATAGGAAATATGAACCTGATCTGCAAAAATTGTCAACAATGGTGGAAGTTGAATCCTGTGAGAACAATTTACTAGAGACCTTGGCATGTATCACACAAAGAAAGGTTAATTATTTCAACCTCTTTTTCGCATTAAATTTTTATTCAACGATCGCGAATTGATCGTTTTTTTATTTTTTGTTCTCAGAAACAGCTTTCGGATTATCATGTATCATCGTACAATCTGTTCAATATGCCGATGTATAATGACGCCCAAGGTGGGGTGTCAAATTCTTTAGAAGAAGAGGTTATTAATTGGTTGCCTAATGAAATCAATGGGCAAAACCCTAGCCAAATTCGTGCAGGATCTGAACCATCCACAAGTATTAATCCTATGAGGTAATTAATTAATTAAATAAATATTTAAGCACCTACTTAATTAGTTTAATTATATAGAAATTTATTAATTAATCCTTAATTGCAGCTTGGAAGGATTCAACATCAGCAATTTAAGTAATAATAATAGTGATGAAAGTCTTTCTCCATGGCATCAATACACTGCAACTGAGCTCCTCACTGCCTTCCTGAACCCTAACTCATTTCTACAACTTAAGGTAAATAATTTTTTTTAGAATCCGAACACTCATTTACCCACTTTGGTAAATAATAAAATATACTGAAATTTTATCTGTTAGCATTGTTTGACACCAATTACGGTTTGTCATTGTAGGATAATGATGTTGAAGGTCAAGACATGACGGCAATGATGTCACAACAGCAAGTTGATGCTACTTCAAACTGCCCTCAAGTGATATCGAGAGCGATCGATGAAGGTTCGAATTAATTAATTAACCGTAAGATCAAATAATGAAATTATATCTAGAAATTGT
The DNA here is from genome assembly GCF_008641045.1 of Pistacia vera. Classification (NCBI taxonomy): domain Eukaryota; kingdom Viridiplantae; phylum Streptophyta; class Magnoliopsida; order Sapindales; family Anacardiaceae; genus Pistacia; species Pistacia vera. Next base: position 200,373 of record NW_022195423.1, on the reverse strand, counting down.
TAAGAACTTCTCTTAATTTATTTATTTTGGATTTTAAGGTTTATGATTCTTCGGCACATTAATTACCAAGTAAATTTTCAAGGTCATCCAAGTTTACTTCTATATCCCAATTTAGGTCACCCAAATCGCAGGGGTCATTAAGTAGATTTCCTGTTGTGCTCAATGCTCGATCTCCTTTCTCAGCCTGAAAAAAAAAAAAAAAAAAAAAAAAAAATTGTTTGATTAAGTTTCTTTGTTAAATCTTACCCGCCGGTTTCAGAAACTAACGAAGTTACACTTTCCTTTTCTAAATTTAACGTTGGACTTTGAAAATTGAAGATGACATTGTTAGTTTTCGAAACCAAGTGGATGAGATGCAAAACAATGTCACCATCTCGGTCTCAGAAACTAACATTATTGTCACGTTAAAGTTAATAGAGTAAGAAGTGACGACGTTAGTTAGTTTCTAAAACCAAGGGGTGACATTGTCTTTCGTAAATTGATAAAGGGTAACGTTGTAATTTACCCTTTTCCAAGTAAACCATGCATGCATAATGTATCTCACCTCATTAGGAAGATTGTTCAGTTGATCAAGACCTGCATCACAATTGCCATTATTGATGTTGTTGCTGATAATCTTGTTATTTTCAACGGCACTGATTGCGGTAGTACTGGTACCAATAAAGTAAGGTACTTCAAGACTATTGTTGATGATACCAGTAGTATTCACAGCATCGGTAACATTATCGGTGAAATAGGGCCCATAATCGTTGTTGTTGTTATTGGCAGTAGCAATAGTGAGGACATTAGTGTAATTTCTGAAGAGACAATACCGAATAAATGAAATTACAAAGAATATAATGTGGAGCGTCACAAAAAAAACCTTATATTATATAAAAAAATATATATATTATATATACCTCTCAAAGTTCATCTGATTTGTGTTGAATGTACCATTAGCAATCCAATTTAGCTCATGAAATTCTGTTGGAATCTCAAGTGTAATTCGATCTCCTATTATCGACTGCTGCAATCAAAATAAAATAATAATCAAAGAAAAGTAAAATTAAATATTTATATATAAATAATTAATTAGTAATTAATAAATAACCCACTTTTCTTTCATTGACTAGTTCCAGAGAGGCTTTCAGGTTTTTCTCAATTCTTATAAGTTGAGATGGTTGAGGATACTGGCTGAGATCAGGTTCATAATCTCTGTCAAAATATGTCAAGATTATTCAAAATTAATTAATTAAGTTGTAATTAAAATAAAATGAGTTAATTAAATCAATTCTTACTTGAGTTTTTTGCTCAGAGTCTCGATCTCTGCTGTGCTCTTGTTAATTTGTAGCTCAAGTTCCTAATTAAATAATTAATCTAATAAAATTTGACCAAGTAATTAATAAAAAAAAATTAAGAGTATATGTACTTACATTAATTCTTGATCAATACGAATCCAGGCACGATTGATAAAGGTTGTGACAATAATAATAATAATAAAAAAGAAAATTATTTAATGTCAGTAATATGAATTAAAATTAAATAATATATAATGCATTTATTTATGAATTAAGAGTGATTTAAGAGAACAAACTGGTTCTTGAGATATCCCATTTTATTTTCATCACCCCGAATGTGTTCAAGCTGCTTCAATTTCTCCGCCTTGTGACATACACAAGGTGCCCTTCTCTATTTAAAATAAGAAAATAATATTATTAAAAACATTAATACAAATAATAAATCTTATTAATTAATCGAAATAAGTTTCATAATACGTACCAGTGAGTTCTTCGAAGGATTACTTTTAGCCATATATTGATATCACAAGAAAAGAAAAAAAAATTAAAATTATTTAACACAATCACGTTGAAAATTAAAAATAATTTAACAATGATAAAAGAAAAGTAATCATGTATACTGAAATCTTATTTCTTGTGGTAGATCGAGATAACGTTGAAGCACTTCTTCCATCCTAAAAACAAAAAGGTTAAAAAAGTACTTACATAAAAACATTTTAACTGAGATTGAACGACACACATAGTTAATCAAATTGCAACCTTGCACAGCTACAAAATTCATAGAGGCGGCCATGGACAGAGAAGATGACGAGAGCCATATCGATGTCACATAAGATGGAAATCTCATGAGCTTTCTTGATCAAACTATCTCTTCTTTTAGAAAAAGTAATTTGAAATTTTGTTGAATCCTCAATTTTTTTTATCTCAATTTTTCTTTTTCCCATCGTGAGATGAAAAAAAAGTAGACTAAGAAGAAGATGAAGATGAAGAATAAAAGAAGATTATTTAGAGAATAATTAATTAATTATTTATTCATAAATCTTAAGGAAAATTGGGGTGATGAAGAAGATCTTAATGTTCGATATTGTCAACTTAAATGAAGCTACTACTGTGTACACTGGTTACTAGATTTACTAGTTAAAACTGGCTAGCATAGCCAATTAAAAGATGACACATCACTGTAGACGGTCCAAATGGCAACTTGTTGTATAATATATTCATATAGTTTATTAAAAGTCTCAAAGGAATCTACAAATAAAATTGGAAATAAAGAAATAAAGAAATTTCTTTTTTTTAATTGGTCAACTGGTAGATTGCAAACTATTAACTCAATCCGCATTACAGGGGAAAGTAACCCTTAATCAATATTTTAGTTGACGTGGCATTAGTTTTTTGAGAAATTAATTATTTAGATTCTTGAATTAACTAAGAGGCAAAGTCAATCTCATATTGTAAGATGATTCCTCGAGATTCGAGCCTGTGCATGAGGTGGTTGTACATTTGAGTTGACTTTGGATTTTCCAAATCAAAATGTGAAGGTACAACTATAGAAGCATATTTAATTGATTATTTTATGATTTATTGATTTTGTATTTCATAATTTGTTGTAGAAAGAATGTTTTTAGTTTATATTAGGGGTGTTAAAAAATTGCAAAAACCAAATCCAACCGGTAACTTAACCTAAAAACCTATTAATCGAAAAAATATTTTGGTTACAGTTCAAAGTGGATTTTAATTTCGGTTTTTGATTCCGGTAAAAATAAAAACCGATTAATCGAAACTCGTTTTTTTGAACCTGTTTATATATATATATATATATATATATAATAAAAAATAATAATGATAATCTTAATCCCTAAATTTGCATAATTTCTTTTGTTATTTTCTATTGAGACTTATTTAGTTATTTTGTTGTTTTATTATGGATATTTCATTACGGACTTTATTTTTGTTTAATTTTGAACTTTTATTTGTATCAATTTTTAATGTATTATTAGTTGTGATAAATAGATACGTATGCATATTTAATTTTAATTTTAATATATATTATTGATGTTTATAATTTAATTTAAGAAAAATTAAAAAAAAAAAAGAGTTTTATCCAATAAAGAGGAAAAACCGGTCAACCAAAAAACCAATTTTTCTCTTAAATCGACTCGGTTTCAGCGTAAGAATTTTTCTGAATAAAAAAATCGATTGGATTCAAGAACCGGGTTTGGTTAACTGCTTTTGAACACCTTTAGCTTATATGGACGTTTTCATAACCACTAGAGCCACAGCAACCGTCCGATCAATCTGATGATCATAATTCAAACCTCACAAATGATCAATCTCGCGTTTCACATTCCCGCCAAAACTAACAGAATCAAGTTCCACCACTCCCCTAACAAACCCACGCAACCATCATTTGAAAAACCCCTCTTCCTCATGCGCTCAACACCCGTCGTGTTCTCCACTCTCTTCACCTCCATATAAGTTCTCACTCACTCCTACTCTCTCACTTCACTGACATTTTCATTTTTTTCTCTCAAATGGCGAGTCTCTTCGTCCTCTTCGCTCTCTCTTTCTTCTCAATCTCCCAAACCAACGCCGTCACCGACCTCGAATCTCTCTTCTCCTCCACCACCACCGCCACTCCGCCGTCTCACCAATCACCACAGTCTGCACCAGACGTCACAGACCAGACCTCGTTCTTCTCACACACAGCTCTCCTTGAGTCGATCCTCTCTCACCTCGGCTTCAATGAGCTGGCCACGGCGGCGCCCTATCTCTCCATCACCGCGGATGCGGCTTCAGCATCCACCACCTGGTCTGGTCCCTCCACACTCTTTGCTGCCTCCGACTCCTCTCTCCGCACGTGCATCTCATGCTCCATCCCCTCGCTTCTCCGCGAACACCTCATTCCTGGCCTCTTCACCACCGACTACCTCCGGAAACTCACCTTCGGAACCAAAATAGAAACCCTAGCCCCCGGCCGCTGCGTCACGATCACTTCAAACAAACACCAGAACGACACCGTTTCCAAACTCTTCGTGTCCGGCGTTGAGATCACTCATCCGGACCTCTTCAATAACGGCCTCGTTATTGTTCACGGCATCCAAGGCTACATCTCGCCTCTCTCGCCGTTATCTTGTGACGTGGAGCGGATGACGTCACTCTCGTTCCAGAATAATGATCACCATCAGAACCAGATCATCCAAGACAACCACTTGTTTCAAAACCAGCCGCCGATCATGCGGTTGATGTTACGCGACGCGATGCTCCGCCTCCGCAACAACGGCTTCAGCATTCTCTCGCTGGCCTTCAAGGTGAAGTATCCAGAGCTCGTCATGCTCAACAACATGACCGTGTTCGCTCTTGATGACGTGGCGATCTTCTCTGGATCGTACACGTATATCAGTAATATTCGGTTTCACATCGTGCCGAATCATTACTGGACGGTTGGTGAGCTCGAGAGGTTGCCGGTGGGTACCGCGTTGCCGACGCTGGTGAGAGGAGAGTCGTTGGTAGTTACAGCGGCCGGAGGCGGTGTCGGAGTTATGGCGGCGCCGTTGAGGATTAACTACGTGAGAGTGAAGGTTCCTGATGTGATGCGAAACTTAAAGATCATAATCCACGGTGTTTACTTGCCGTTTCCGCATCTCCATCACAAGGCTGACTTGTACGATCATGTGGCGAGGGGAGCGGGTGGCCTCGGAGTATCAGACGGTGGAGACCATTTCGGTGAGGGTGCATGCTCGGCGATGAAGGAGCAGGACGGAAGTTGTGGTTTGGCCCCGCCGGCTTCCAAGATCGATAATAAGAAACCAACGGTGGAGATAGAAGATCATCATATGCTGTGATGATGACGTATCGTTTTATTGCTTAGTCAGCGTATTAGTCAACTGTTGACTCTTGAGTCACGAAGGGGTAATGACTCATTTTGTACTGTTTCTTGTACGGCCTTTTGTAATGACTGATGACTCTAATATGTCTTTGTGAATAAAATTTGTAGCTTGGTGCGTTTCGTTTTGTTAATGCTTTTTTTTCAGATTTGATTTATTTACAAGTTTACAGCTGCAAATCATGTTTCACATTAAAATTTTACATTCAAAATTGTTAAAAATAATATTAATTATCAATAATTGAAATAATTTATTGATGTTCGACATTTGTCATTGTCAACGTCATATCAAATAACTTTGAAAATAATATTAATTATCGATAACTTATTGATATTAGTTGAGAATTTTGTTTATCTTAATTTCTTTAAATACAAATGGTTTTATTAATTCCTTTTAAGGAAAAGGGATTAATTTATTTGCAACGAATTTTACAATGACTACTAATATGAAGTCATATTTTTAAGCTTTAAAAAAAATAAATAAATAAATTGTGTTATAGTAATTAGTGCTCTACACAGCCCATAATAGAGGAAGGCAACTTTCCGAGCCTTTCAATTCCTTCTGCAAACACAACGCCCATACCCATATAAAAATGGGACTCTATATGGCAATGAAAAGCCCAAGCTCCAGGATTATCCGCCTCGAATCTCAAAGCGGTCCACCCATAAGGATGAACCGGCACCGTATTCTTCATGATTGGATTCAACGAATTGTACTTTCTTGGATCCTTGTACATATCAAACTTCCCTTCTCCGTAACCCAGTACCCAAAAATCATGCCCATGTAAATGCCACGGATGCGTCTCACTGGTGCTTCCATTTTCATTATACTTCGCATTCTGTAGAACAATATCCACCGTTGAATTGAAACTCAACCTGTAAATGGCACTGCTAGCAGTGCCATTTCTGTTCTCAGGAATATTGTAAATGTCATAGCTTGTTAAATTGAATCCGTTCGGAGGTGGGGTTTGATCAAACGCCTGAGTTAAGTCGTTCTTTAGTGAAATGAGATAAGGTATGTTGGGGAGGTTGAAGGAGACATTATTCACCGACCAACGGCGGTAGCCATTGACGAGATTTTGAGTGTTGAGAAATAGAATGAGCCTGTCTGAGATTGGGGGAGGTGGAGTGGTGAAGTTCTGATGAGCTTTGATGGCTAGGCTTTGGTTCACCCGGGGCTGAACGTCGTCCCAGTAGGGGCCTGGTGGGGGAGCCGTTGGAGGGAGTCTTTTGGGGTTGTTTGGATAGTAATTCAGAATGGCTAAGCCTACAGGAGTTTTGGGAGGTCGATTGACTACATTGGTTGTGGCCCAGTAATTTCTTGAAGGGTCTTGGTCAGATTTTATCAGGACTGAATATGTTTCTCCTGAGTATATGAATAGGTTTTGTACCACAAATGGCTCTACATAGTGTCCATCTGCTTCCACAACAGTCATATTGTGACCCTGCATAAGAAAATTATATCAGGAAAATCACGGATGTTAATTGAAGGGACATTAAAAAGTACCTCTATTTGGAAACTGAGGGCAGATAGAGCAGTCAAGCTGGATATCCTTAGCCGGAATGTTTTTCCAGGGACTACTGTCAATACATAAGGAGAACATTCAGGATTTGATACATCACAAAAACTGGAGACGTTTAAGCTTGGCGCAGTCAATTGAGAGCAGTTAAACTTTCCTTTCCCTTGTATCAGAAGAGACTGAAAGGCAAAATAGAAAAGAACCCTTTACAGTAATGTGTAAGTTTTATCTCTTTATGGTGAAATTAAGCATTTTCTGTAAAGTACCTGAGGCTCTTCAACCCATTGGAATGGAATGGAGGATAAGCCAGTGGCTTGTTCATGAGTGCTTTTATGGTACCAGTCGTTCAGGATGATGCTTCGATCGTAGTCATAGGAAAATGGTTCAGGTTTTTCTGGGGCTACACGAATGGATCCATATAGACCAGCTTCTCTTTGCATCCCGTAATGAGCATGGTACAAATATGTTCCAGGCTGCAGAAAATAAAACTAGGTCAATGATCTTCACAGCAACCCAATATATTTAAGTCTCTTATGTGCAATGAACTAGACAGATTAAAAAAACAAAAACCACGAGATGGGTTTTATTAAACGAATATGGACGGAATAAGGAAAATTTTATCACGTGAAAAAGAAGGATAACACCTAAACAGGGAACGTAACGAGTCTTACCCTTTACATAAGATTAAGTACAATAATAAAATCGAAAAAAATAAAAATGAATGATATAAAAATACAAGAATTACCAAAACGAAAACAAGTACAAATTATACGAAAAAGGATAGGCAATAATGTCAAAGATTCAACGTTCATATTTAAATGTACTCAGACAAATAAATTAACAAAACCTAAATAGGGTGGTGCAAGACTAGTAAACTCACTCACCCTATCAACAACAAATCTGTATGTGAAAGTTTCTCCAGGCAGAATTGGGCATTGAGTCACCCCCTCTGTCCCATCAAACCAAGGGGTTCCCCTCTGTTGAAAACCATAAATTAAATTAACTTAAAATTCATCTTACAGAAAAATCAAAATGGAAATCAAATTAACTTAATCATCATCATCATGTTAATTACCTGCCGAATTCCATGCCAATGGATGGCGACATTCTCAGTTAACAAACTGTTTTTGAGCTCGACGATGATCGTGTCATTTTCCTTGGCCAATATTGTTGGCCCTGGAGTTCTGCCATTGACAGTAATCACCAGTTTCCTGAAGCAATCTGGAGACTTGTACTCATACTTCACTTCCCATTTGTATCTCCGAAGTTTGGCCTCAACAAGCTGAACATTTACTAACGATATGAAGATCAAATTCAACAAAGTAAATAGCTTTAACATCATTTTAATCAATTTCTTTGTCTTGAATTAAGCACATCTCCTCGATCTCTTGCAATATTTCATTCTTTTTATATTGAATTGTTATACTTGTAAATTTCCTGTGGATTATCCAATAAGTTGAAGTTGGACTTGGCCAGCTTCAGGTTGACAAAGGAAAGTACTAATTTATTAATTTTCTAAGATGATTTTATCATTCTGAAAAGCAAAGGAAATATCCTACATATGTTGATTGAAATAGACAAAAATAAATAAATAAATGATGGGATAAGAAGTAAGAAGTGCTTCCGAAGCCTCTTGGAGAAACGTGTGCGAACTGATGGGGTAGTTGAATAGGAGAGTCTTACGAGATAAAATTTAAAAATTTATAAAAAACTTCATAGGTTTGCTAATTTAACTAAACACCCCAATGTATAAAATTTTTGTAAAATAACAAAAACACCCCCACCACCTACAGTGCCAGATTCTGGACACCACCTCCGAAATCTGACCGAAAAATTGTGTTACGACATAGACCAGTCGGATCTGGTGGGTAGGGCGTCGATATGGCCTTTTTCGACCAGATCCACCACAGATCTGGCCGGAAAAAGCCAGATCTACGGCTAAATCTGGCTGTCGACAGCCATAAAAGTCTATTTTTGGCCGTCAGCGATGACTAAAGATATGACCATCATAGATCGATAAATTACCAACCAGTTTCGGTCGTGGTATAGGCCGTTGTGATGGATTCTGGCTACCACCGACGGTGGTTGCCAGAATCTGGCAAGTATGGGTTTAGGGGGTGTTTTGTTAATTTTTAAACTTTTTTTTGGGGGTATTTAATGAAATTAATAAACTTAAGGGTCTAAAAGTAATTAAAAAAATATATTAATATTTCTCAAATAATGTGCCAAACAATATTTGGGGAATATGATTGGGAATATGGGTAGAAATAATGTGCCAAACGCACCCGACACGAATCATGGGTTAAAATACTTATTATCATCAGTATGTTGTAATCTGTTTCTACAGGTATAATCTAGTGGTTATATATCTTGTAGTGAAAATAAGAGGTTTAGAAATTAAATCTTTTCATTCTAATTTTAAAACGGATGAATTTAATCATAGTCTTTAACGACCATTTATATATTTTTTTAAGAATGATATTACACATACAAAAGAGTTTATACAAAGTCTTGCATATAAAATGATGTAACAGACTAACAGTACTCTTGTATTATCATGTCATTTACCATCATATTAAATGTGCATTTATTAACTTGGTTTTTATGTTATTTCATCAAATAATACTTTGACTTGAAAACTTGATCGAACCCATCGATCGGTGACGGCACCCTTTTTGGTCCGATCTTACCCTGAAATCGGTAGTAGCAATTAGACCGGATTGGCTCGCGGTTGGACCATCGAAACAGTGTTGAATCGTNAAATGATGTAACAGACTAACAGTACTCTTGTATAATCATGTCATTTACCATCATATTAAATGTGCATTTATTAACTTGGTTTTTATGTTATTTCATCAAATAATACTTTGACTTGAAAACTTGATCGAACCCATCGATCGGTGACGGCACCCTTTTTGGTCCGATCTTACCCTGAAATCGGTAGTAGCAATTAGACCGGATTGGCTCGCGGTTGGACCATCGAAACAGTGTTGAATCGTGATCCAACCACGAGTTAATCCGACTTGATTTTGGAACCGTTTGACCTCCTTGACACCACCATAAGAATCACCGGCATCTCCACAACAAACCCTACCATTTTCAGTCATCGCCAACTTGCCGTTCGTCGCTTGCCATCCACCTCTTGTTCGCGTGACTAGCGGCCTTCCTCCCTAATTCTGGTAGCTTCCAAAGTCTTTCAACCTCCCTGACACCACCATAAGTGTCATCAGCATCTCCACATCAAAAGCCCTATCATCCCTAACTCTGATTAGCCGCCAATCGTCATCACCACTAGCCTCGACTGCCGAGATTGTACGGGTGTTTTTGTTGGATTTCAAACCTATAGGGACACATGATAATTTTGCAAGGGTGATTTTGCTAGATTTCAAACCTACAGGGACTAATGGAATTTTACAAGGGTGTGTTTGCTGGATTTTAAATTTGCTGGAATTGCTAACGTCACTAGTCCGACTGACCAATCCAACCAGTCATATCGGCCAGCTCAAGAAACGAGCCCTTGATTGGATCAAGGCCCGGTCTGATTTTCAAAACATTGATTTTGACACAATACTTTGTATAAAAAACTTTGTATAAAGTCTTTGTAAATGTATTATTATTATTATTATTATTATTATTTTTAAAGATGTGGACCTCTGTGAGAGATCCGCATTTTCTTAAGATTTGAACTTCCATTTATATATATATATATTTGTTTTTCATTTTGTATTTTTTGCCAATATGAAATGATAAGAGAGTTTGGGATGATATCTTACTCACACTTGTATGGAAAGCGTTTTGTCAGTAATTTTAGAAAAATAATTTAAAAAAAATATCCTAAAACCATTAAATTAAATTGAACAAATTCTCGTATATATCCTATGAAAAATCTAGAATACCGCGGGGGTACTACGTCACTTATTCCACTCACCAATGCATTTCACCACCTATGAATATTTTTTCTTTCCTGATCTTTATCATTAAAGTGATTGGTAGTTATCAATTTAAAAATATATGTAGCAACAATGTATTGGTTGATGGTACGGGTGACACTTCGCGAAACCTTTCAACCTCATACACTCTCTACACTTGTTGCTCTTGTCATGACGTTGCAGAATAAGGTCATGAGACATGGTATTCTTGTGGCGTGCGTTTGTTTCTTTATCCTATTATTATTCCAAATCAAAATGCATATTTGTTTTTTATTCTCAAAATCATATCCAAAATTATTTAATTATTTTTAATTTTCAAATCTTATCTCGTAATAACCACTCAACTCTACCTAACAATAGTATTTTAAAAATACTTCTCCAAACTCATATCCCATTACTTGTCTTTTTGACTTATATATATACATAGGGGCAGATGCTACTCAAATGGCCCACCCTCAATTATTTTTTTAAAATATTAATATGTATAATTTTTTATTTTGACACACCCTAACAGAAATTTTTGAATCCACCCTTATATATATACGATAACTTGGTGTATCGACTATGCAACCATTTTAGTATATATATATATATACTAAAATGGTTGTATAGTTGATACACCAAGTTATCGTTGCAAACCCGAGATATTATTACAGCAAGGGATGACCAAAATTCTAGAGCTCTGATTCAAAATTATCTTGATTCATCCCACTACGAGGAATTGCCAAAACATTTGACTCTTCATGCATTCCAATATAAAGGATTAGTCAATCAAATAATAGATAGTAAATGGGTCGGTTTGAAAATAAATGAATTGCTTGTCGTAGAATATTATTCTCGTCAGACTTAAACCTAACTAAAATAACAAACCAAGGTTTCATACAATTTTTCCCCTTTCACCTAAGTCATATATATACATGGGTTGGTTTGAAAATAAATGAATTGTTTATCGTAGAATATTATTCTCGTCAGACTTAAACCTAACTAAAAAAACAAACCAAGGTTTCGTACAATTTTCCGCTTTCACCTAAGTCATATATATGATCTTTTACGAGCTCTAATTCAAAATTATCTTGATTCATTCCACCACGAGGAATTGCCAAAACATTTGACTCTTCATTCATTCCAATATAAAGGATTAGTCAATCAAATAATAGATAGTAACTGGGTTGGTTTGAAAATAAATGAATTGCTTGTCGTAAAATATTATTCTCGCCATACTTAAACCTAATTAAAATAACAAACCAAGGGTTCGTACAATTTTCCCCTTTCACCGAAGTCATATATATATATATATATGACCTTTTACCATTTTATATTTGGAAGTACAAACTTTGACATCGTCAATTGAAAGCAAAAGCTACTTAACGCGTTAATTATTTCATTTTCAAGGTGATTATGAAATATAATCAAATATTTAATGACTTCAACAGGTGATCAATAGAAAAAAATTGAGTGCCCTTTTTGTGGCTTTTGTTAATTATTTTCTTCAGATTCATTATCTTCTTGTGATAATTGATATTTAGATTTTGTAAAAGATTATGACAATGATTAATATTTTAATTAAAAAAGAGGAGCATACGATCCAAGGAATAGTTGAAGCTTATACTATTGAAATTTCGTGGCATTGAGTGATAAATATATTAATATGGATATTATTATTTATTATAATTGATTTGTATACAACAATGCACAGAAATTTCGAAGCAATTTGTTGGTGAATATAAGTACTAATATTCAAGTTGCCAAATGCCAATTCTTTCTCTAGGAAATGGATAACTATAGCATTCGCTTTTTAAAAATTTAATTCAGCAAACGTTTTTTCATTTTTTTTAATGTTTAAACTATGTTACTTGCTCAAATACTTAATAGCTATAATTTTTTTTTTTTTTTTTTTTTGAGCACGGTATCCAGGTTAGTTTACGCGCTCCTCAACTTAATCCTCGATGGCATGGACTCCTTGAACACCCTACTAGACTAAATCTCTGGTGTTCAAATCCCCGATGTTCAAGGGATCCATCACCCTACAAACCCAATGGGCTACGTAACTCACAAATGTGGTAACCAGACTAAATCCTCAATGTTTAAGAGATTCATCACCCTACAAGCCCAATGAGCCAGGTAAATCACAAATGTGGTAACTGGAATAAATTCCCGATGTTCAAGAGGTCCATCACCTACAAGCATAATGGGTCAGATGAGTCACAAATGTGGCATGTGTTCACTTGATGGTACTCAAACATAAGACTTCTGGATAACTTAAGGTCTTGCCATTCGACCACAAGCCAAGTGGTCAATACTTAATAGTTATTAATCTAAGTTTTACCGAAATCCAAAATTAGGTTAAAATTAAACAAGAATATAAAAAGTTAAACATTTTTCAATTTTTAAACTAGAAAAAATAAGTATTTGTGGTGATTGATTCTTATAAATTAAATCAAATCCTTCAGGAGGTGGATGATCGAATGCATTAGATATGTTGTCCTTGAGAGCTATAAGGTAAGGTGTGTGAGGCAAGTTGAGTGAGACATTGTTGATAGACCAACGGTAATAGCCATCGACAAGATTTTGTGTGTTGAGAAGAACAATCGTTTTGTCTGCGGTCGGGGTTGGGGGGTTGACGAAGCCCTGGCGGGCTTTGATGGCTATTCCTTGGTTAAGGCGGGGAGCAATGTTGCTCCAAAGAGGGCCATGGGGTGCAACTGTGGAAGGAGCTGCTATGCGTCGGTTCGGCTGGTAATTGAGAATGGCTATTCCTAGTGGAGTTGTGGCATTTCTGGCCACAACATTGGTTGTCATCCAATAGTTTCTTGAAGGGTCTTGGTCAGTTTTTATCAGGACCGAGTAGGTCTCTCCCGAGCATATGTTCAAGTTTTGTACCACAAGTGGCTCCACATAGTGCCCATCTTCTTCAACAACAGTCATATTTGAGGCCCTGCATATGAAAATTGGATCAGAAAAACGATGTCGAGTTAAAGGATTACATTCAGTTATCACTTGATTTGAAAGCTGAAACAAATAATGTCTCCGCCTGTAACATTAATTACCTCAATCTTGAAACTGAGGGCTGACAGAGCAGCCAAGCTAGAGATCCTTAACCTGTAAGTTTTGCCAGGGGTAACTTTTAACGTATAAGGAGAACATTCAGGATTTAAATAATTACAAACACTTGTAATATTTATGGCTGGGTAGGTAAAAAGAGAGTAGTTGTATCTTCCTCTTCCGTTTAACAGAAGTGACTGAAACATAAAACAAGAAAAACAGATCAGAACTCTTTACAAAAATGTGCAAGTTTGATATGTTTCTGGTGAAATTATGCAGCTTCTGTGAAGTACCTGAGGCTCCTCAATCCAAGTGAATGGTATAGATTTCAAGCCAGTGATTTGTTCCCAAGTGCTTTTGTGGTACCAATCGTTCAGGATGATGCTTTGATCATAATCATAAGCGAATGGTTCAGCTTGTCCTTTAGGAAGTCTCACTTGAATGGATCCATATAGACCAGCTTCCATTTGCATCCCATAATGAGCATGGTACATATATGTTCCAGGCTGCATTCAACAAAACTAAATGGTTATTTTATTTGAAAACTGTTTTTGAAAACATTTTAACAGTATCGTTTTCAGAGAAAATAGAAGAACAGAATCTAAACATTTGAGTTATATCTTCAAAAGTTTCTGAGCCTGGTAGAGCTCAGCCTCTCACCTTGTCAACAATAAATTGGTAAGTGAGTGTTTCTCGGGGAAGAATTGGACATTAAGTGACTCCTTTTGTGCCATCGAACCAAGGAGTTCCAATCTGAAACCAATCAAGAAATCAATCATTTAAGCAACCAAAAATCATTACCAAAATGACCTAAACTTACCAAACTTTTAATTCTTCACATTACCTGTCGAATTCCATGCCAATGGACTGCAACATTCTCAGTTACCAAGCCGTTCTTAGGCTCAATAATAATGGTGTCATTCTGCTCAGCCACAATGGTTGGCCCTGGACTTCTTCCATTAATGGTGATCACCAATTTCTTGATGCAATCTGGCGGCCTGTACTCGTAGCGCACTTCCCACATGAATCTCTTAGTTCCGGCCTCAGCAGCAGCAATATTTACACACGAAACGATCAAAACACACAAAACAAAAAAGGTTGAACATCATCTTTCTGAATTTCGAAGCCACAACAATGTCAATGGCTGGCTCCGAAATCCTAGAAAGATAGAAGCTCTGAGTTGGGATTAACTCTGTTTCTGTCATCAGCTCCTCCAGGTTTATATATAATATATTTTAGGAGCTCTCTCGTGATTTTCGTTTAGAGAGTAATGTAAAAGGGTGGAAAAGGTTGGCGAGCTGACCAAAAATAGTATGATTATTGATTTGTAAGATAGTTTATTATTGGCCTTACAATAAATATAAAGCGAAAGAAATAAGTAATATTACAGTTATTGAATTTATGCACCGAATGACGTGATAAAATCATGACTGTTGATTTATTATAAGTTACTATTAATCAACGGTCAAGATTTTGTCATGTCATTCGATACACAAATTCGATGTGTAACTTTCGGTAACTCTATTATTTTTCGAAAGAAATATGAGGGTAACTTGGCATATTCCAGCGTTAAAGGGTTGGATTATATTGACCTTTTATTTAAGTTTTTTAAATCTTTATCTTGGTGTCCTAGTTGAAGGATATTAATATAATGAATCGACACAAAATAAGTTGAGTTGGTTTTTGTATTGATCTAAGAAAGGTTGGATTGAAACCAGTTCTAAGAATATGGTTAAACTTAAATCGACACAGAACTAATATAGATGATCACTGGGGCTCTTACTCGATCGATAGTTATAAAGTCTCTTTAGATTATTTAAGGTGCGCGCAAATTAGTTCGGACATTCTGTGATAAAATAATAATAATAATAATAATATTGGTTCAGTTTCAGGAGTTATATGTTATTCCTTAAAGGAGGGCAAACAATGGCGTCATATTGTAATTAATTATGCAGATATCCAATTTGCCTTTATCTAATACAAATTGCATCCATTTTTAATTACACCTTTGTTTGATTTACTTCACCGAGTTATTGATATTCAAAAGGTTAATTTATTATCATACAACTTCTCAAGGTTTCAGTTTATTCTTCTAATAATCAAACAATGCGGTCTATTCTATTTCTGTTTCTTGGTTTTATTGATCTAATTTTTTTTTTGTTGCTTAGCAAAATTAAAAGATGTACTTGAAATATATGGCTTTCACGGCCTCTAATGACACCGCAAGGTATAACAAGTAGTGATGACAATGGGTCAAGTTAGGACCGGGTACCCCTTGGCCCAGACCCAAGCTCAACCTCATGACAAAGGCCCTGGCCAACACGAGTATAATCGGTAAAGCCCAAACTCGGCCTGATTGGTTTTTTGTAACCTCAAGCTCAGCCCATTTTTATAATGTGAATTTTTAAATATTAATAAATTTCAAATTTTTTTTTTATATTTTTAATTCTAGAAACAATTTTTAAATATTGATTTATTTTTGAGTACTCACCAAATATATAAATAACTTTCCACAAAATGCATCTATTCATCTATGTAGGGTTTGGGAAAATGAGTATATATATAAGATAGTCTTGTAATTAAATATATAGTATAAGAGTAATTTAGTATAATTAATATTAAAATTGTCAGGCTGGGCCGGAAGACATACCCAGGCCCGACTCGTACCCAAGGTTGGGCCTTAAAACCAGGCTCAAGCCCAAGCCCAAGCCCACGAACATTGGGTAAAGCCCGACCTTTTCTGGCCGAGTACTCGAAAATATTGAGTCCATTGCCATCTCTACTAACAAGGCTCTAAATGTGCCAAGAGGCTGGATGTGGCCTTTAGTATAGTCATGAGGCCTTCACGAGCTAAACCCTACCCCTAATCCTTGCCCCAAATCCACTTCTTTACTACCACCTCGACAATGTTTCCTAGAAAAAGAAAAGTAATGATTTTGGATTTAGTTTGTAGAGTTTGAATCGTTGTATGTTGAATTTTTGTTTTTGGGTTTTGTAATAGTTGCTTGTAATGTTTATTGGTAGTGGTGGATAAGTAAAGATTTGATAAGTTTTTGGGTAATAATTGAGAATTTCATAAGTTTTGGGGTAACGAAAGTTGTTAAACTTATATAGAAGGGTAAAAATATCATTTTCCGTCAGAACGAGGATTTGGTTAATCTTGATCCCAAAGCAGCAGGTGACTTTGTAATTTCCTAAAACATATGGGGGTCAAGCGAGATCGATCTCACAGTCAAGTTTTTAACTAAACATTTTTATATTGTAAAATGACCATTAAGCCCCTAAAATTTTCATAAGGTGCCGCTAAACTTTCCCGCCCATCTCGGAAATTAAAATTATTTTGAAAAATTCCAGAAAACAATCAGTGCGTCACCGCCGTTCCTTAAACCGAAATCAACTCTCACATTTAAGTTTCTTAAACCCAGAAAAAACCTATCCTTACCTTTCTCAGTTTCTCTTCCCTTTTCGTCTGTCTGAACCCATCAACCAAAATGGGTCGACCCGCGAAAAGGAACATCCGAGAGAAGCCGGTGGAGGAGAATGAAGATCCGGTTTCCAGTGCATCACCGCCGTCCAAGAAAACAAAGCAGCAGGACAGCGATCGGGTTGTGTTATTGAACAGGGAGAAAAAGAAGACCCAAAAGAACAAACCCGACTCCGAACTCTCCCTCGTTGGCCCGCCCGTTCCGGCTTCTGAAGCTCAGAAGAAATGGCCGAGTAGATATTCATATACTTGCAAATCCTCCTCCAAGGTTAAACTGATTTTTTATATTTTCCGGAAATGTTTTTGCTTTGGAGTTTCTGATTTTTTTTTTTTTTTCTTTTAGAAGAAGAATGGAGCTCCAGCAGAGACTGCTCTTAATCGGTGAGAATTTTATTTAATAAACATTTTTCATTGATGATTAATTATTATTTTTTGTAGCGTAAAATTGTTTATGGATAAAAAAGTGTTATTTTTAAAGCATTTTTTAGTTTATTATAAAAAAAAAATTGGTTTTTTTATTAAGCACTTCCGGGTAAAAGGAAATGAAACCCTTTTTCTCGCTTGTTCAAGAACAAAGCAAGGAGTAGTGATATTTTGGTTATCCAGATTTTTGGAGAGGTAAGGCCCCGGCTTCACTCCCTGATTTTCAAAAATAACGTGAGAGTCCGTAATATAATAACAGATTGGGATCTCCCAAGGGAGTGCATTGCTGTAGATGTGGGTATAGATCTTTAATTTTTTATCTATGCTTTCCTGTCCGTTTTGCATTATGCTTTATTTTGTAATCTGAGAAGCTGCAGTATGTGCAACTCTGAGTATGTTTGTGTGCACTGTTGTATTGTTGTGTTTGGAGGTTTGCTTTGTGGTGTTGAAGTGTGGGGGGATAATGAGGTGTATAGCCATGAAGATGGGTGTGTTTGTGATTTTTTTTTTTATTGGAGGACCGGCAGTAAGAAGGGGATGCCAGGGAGGGTCTTTGACTGCCTCACTGGGATGATTAAGTTTTGGATGTGTTGGGGTATCAGGAGAAGTCCAGATGACAGGTGGGGGGGCTGGGGTTCTTATTTTGGGAGGATGATCTGGTGCAATAACCAAATCAAGAACTGCAGATTTTTTGCGGACTGCTGCAGGGTGTTTTATGGGTTTTGGGTGAATGTTGTGCTTGGTTTGGCTGCCGTTGATCAGCTCCATTGGAAGACAACAGTGAGGGGAGAAGGCCTAAATCTTATGCTGGGGACTATGGAAGGTTGGCTGGATTCCAAAAGGGTGCTAGGAAGTACTGGAGTTGGAACTCGTTCTGGGTTCTTGAAGTTACAAATTGGTTTTATTGGGATTAATGGGTGCTGGGCTTGGAATTTTTTTTTGGGGCTGGATATCATAATGGAGGATAGGGCTCTTATGAAGTTGTTCGGGGTGATGGATACGTGGGCTGTTCCCTATGCAAGGTTATGCGGACCATTTTGCTTGGGTAGTTTTTTTTGAGCCAATTGCTTGGACAATTTGTGTGGGCTGTTGGCTGTTAGATTTATTCTTCTTTATATGGACTCACCTTTGGGTTGTGTTGAGTCTTCACCCAAAACCCAAAACCTTAAATCCCGCTTTTTTATTTTGACACTTTTTGATTTTGAAGAAGTGTTTGATTTTTTTTTTTTTTTTGGGGTAAAGTTGAAGAAGTATTTAATTGATATATGTCTAGAAAGTATTTTTTAACTTGAAAGATGGTTAAAACCTTTTCAAAGAAGACCTGATAATTTTATTTTTTAAAGTGTTTTTCAATGTCTTAATAAAACATTTTGCTTTTTTAAAAGCCTTCCATAGGGCTTCTAGTCATTTTTATTTATGAATTGATACATAATATTGTTGTATTGATTTCTGTGTTCTTGATATAGTGGATCAAATGAAGAGGAAGAAGTTCTACAGGCAAAGTGTCATTACACGAAAGCTTTAATAGATGGGTGTGAGTACAATCTTGGCGATAATGCTTATGTAAAGGTAACTTCTTAATTCTTTATCTTCTTTTTATTGAAAGTGTTTCTTAGTTCATATATTGATAATCACTTAATGTTCAGGCTGAGGATGGGAAGCTTGATTACATAGCTAGAATCATTGAGTTGTTTGAAGGTACTGATGGGGAGCCATACTTTACGGCTCAATGGTTTTATAGAGCTGAAGATACGGTAAGATTATTCAAGTTATTTCATATCTTTTCACCCATATCTTTATGATCTATTCTGGTGTATTGAACTTGTAATTTTTGGTCATTTATAGGTCATCAAGGACCATGCAAATCTTATTGACAAAAAAAGAGTATTTCTCTCAGATGTTAAGGATGACAATGCACTAAATTGTATCGTGTCTAAAGTAAAGATTGCTCAAGTTGCCTCAAATGTAAGAGTATTGCATTGTGCTTCCTTTAATATTGTTATCTTTTCAATTGGTGCATTCATATCAATATAAAAGGTCATAACTAATTCAATTAACAATGCAGATGAACTTAAAGGCAAAGGAGGAAAAAATTCCTCCTTGTGACTTGTATTATGATATGAAATACACATTGCCATACTTGACTTTTTCAAACATAATCACAGGTAACTTATATTGCCCTTATAATATGGAATTTTTCATTTTTCTGTTCAATTAATTGATGTTGTTTGCTTTATTAACTCAGAAATTGATAAAAGTGGTAGTGATACATCGACAATTTCAAGTGAGAGTAGTTCAAACAATAGCATTGGGAATTCTGAAATGAGTTTGCTGGACTTGTATGCTGGCTGCGGTGCCATGTCTACTGGTCTGTGCATTGGTGCATCATTATCTGGAGTAAAATTAGTAACAGTAAGTAAATAATTGAAACTTGGTGATTTTTCCATTATCTTTTAGTGAAAGGATTTGCATTATGTCAATATCAAAGATATTATTTTTTAACTAATTAGAAGTATATTGATTCCTTATTGTATTTAACGTAGAGGTGGGCTGTTGACATAAATACTGATGCATGTAAAAGTTTGAAATACAATCATCCTGAGACACAGGTATAGTGTCTTTTTAAATTAGTACTCTTAATTGCTTATATGCTAAAGATTTTCAGTTAAGTTTGATATCACATCAAAATATATTTTTTGGATGAGCAGGTGAGGAATGAGGCAGCAGAAGATTTTTTATCTTTGTTAAAGGAATGGGAAAAGCTGTGCCAGCAATTTTCATTGTGTTGTTTAGATAAAGAGCCAGAGCAGAGTTTCAACTCATTTAACATAGAAGAAAAAGAGGAAGAAGAAGATGAAGAAGAAAATGATAAAGCCTCCAATGTTTCTGATGAGGAATTTGAAGTGGAGAGGTTATTAGCTATTTGTTATGGTGATCCTAACAAAGTAAAGAAACCTGGAGTGTATTTTAAGGTATCGTATATTTCATTTGGAAAGGATTGGCCACATGTTACATTTGTTTAATTGTCTTTGTTGTTAAGTTCTTTATATGACATATTTCATTACTGATCAAATTTTTCTTGATATGTAATTCACTTTTTTCTTTGAAATGTTTGTTTCCTAGTTTGGATAGTTGTGGAGTTTCTTTCATTAGTTTTGTTGCATTGTTTGGCAAATTTATGGCATTGCTTTTGTTTAATTGTCTAATCAAAATCTGTATAGATGTAATAAAGGCAGAGAATTGGAATTTGAGATCTATTGATTGCAATAGTTACCCATTTCTTGTTTTGTTATTCATTGCCTTGTCTACCTGCCTAAGCTGGTCTTTGGGAGTTTGATTTTGTTTCAGTCTTGCCTCAATGCATTTTCCATTTGTCTGCCTAGAGTTTTAACTATATCACTAGGCAATGACTTCTAATAAAAAATGAACAAGGGAGCAAACATATGAGCGTACTGGACTTATTTAGCTACATATTGACATGGATATAACATTCTTATCTTGTCATTCTTGAATTGTGAATATTAAAAGTTTGGTTGAGAACTTATGTTTTTGTGAAATGTATAGGGTTAACCAATATTTTTTCCTTGCTCTAAGGTTGCTTTTTATCTTAATATTCCGCATTTTGTCATCTTGATAAACTTGATACCAACCTTTTATTTATTGTATGTGAATTTTAGGTGCGTTGGAAGGGATACGGTCCTAGTGAGGACACTTGGGAGCCTATTGAGGGCTTGAGGTACTCTATTATGAAATTGTCATTGTATTTTCTTCTTTCATTGTTTTCTTGTTTCTTGTATAACAAACTTGTCTCACTTTACATTTGCATTAGTACTTGCGAGGAGAAGCTGAAAGATTTTGTTATAAAAGGGTTTAAGTTGAAGATATTGCCACTTCCTGTGAGTTCCTTTTCATATATTTTCTATTGTTAGTGGATCTCTTTTATCATAATCATCATCATCATCATCATTATTATTATTATTATTATTATTATTATTATGTTTTGCATGATGTTCATTTTGTTGAATGTCTATGTAGGGCAATGTTGATTTTATATGTGGGGGGCCTCCATGTCAAGGAGTTAGTGGTTTCAATCGTTTTAGAAACTCAAAAGCTGCCTTGGAAGACATAAAAAATCGTCAGCTATTAGTGTTCATGGACATTATTGAGTTTCTAAAGCCAAGATATGTTTTAATGGAGAATGTTGTAGATATTTTAAAGTTCGCTGGTGGATTTTTGATTCGTTATGCTATTGGACGTCTTGTTTCCATGGACTATCAAACTCGATTAGGGATTATGGCAGCAGGTTCTTATGGTTTAGCACAATTTCGGATGCGGGTTTTCTTGTGGGGTGCTCATCCGTTTAAGGCAAGTGTATTCTTTAATTTAATTTGAACATGACACCATGAGCTATGTGATCTTATCGACTTTTCTTCTTTTATCAGAAACTACCACAATATCCATTGCCAACTCATGAGGTCTTATCCAAGGGTCTTGTTCCAGCTGAGTTTGAGGTATGTTTTTTTAATGGATATGTGATCAGTGTTGGCAAAAATTTTACCAAATATTTGTCATTCATCCAGGAAGTCACTGTTGCATATGCCAAGGACCAACCTTGTCAGTTAGAAAAGGCTGTTCGTCTTGATGATGCAATATCAGATCTCCCGCCAGTAAGTGTTGCTCCCAAAAATATATCCTTAACTTTTTCAAAAAGCTTTAGTGTTTTGTGTTGTTTGATGAAATTTCATTCTCGTCTTAGGTTACAAATGATGAGAGTCAAGATGAGAGGAATTACGGGACAGCAGCTCGCACAGAGTTTCAAAAATATATTAGAGTAAAGCGAAACTGTAAGCTTAATCGAATTTATATTGCTCTTCGTAATGTAAATCTTATAAAATAGTCAACTAGTGAATTGTATTAAGTTGATCAACTTTTGCATCTTTGTAGATGTAGTCAGTCTTTCTACTCCTCAAAATGCACCACGTCCTGGGTTATTGTATGACCATCGACCGTTGAAACTTAATGAAGATGATTATGAAAGAGTCTGCCGTATTCCGAAAAAGAAGGTTTAATTGCTTTACCTAATAACATTACACCACTTATTGGTTTTACAACTTTTTTGCGTACTTATTGTTTATCAGTTCTACCTATTCTTTGTTTTTAGGGTGCAAACTTTAGGGACCTACCAGGTGTCTTGGTTGGTCCGGATAACAAGGTAGTTTGGGACCCTTCAATGGAAAGAGTGATGCTTAAATCTGGGAAACCATTGGTAATACACTTAACTTAATCTTTTTCATCTCTCTTTTCATGAAAAGGTGTCTAATTGGTTTAATCGTTTGTATAGGTCCCTGATTATGCTATGACCTTTATCCGTGGTACATCAACCAAGTAAGAACCAGTTTATTCTGGATGAGTTGTTACTTCTGATGGTTCACCTCTCTAATATCTTATACCTTAATTGATTTCAGACCATTTGGCCGCCTATGGTGGGATGAAATTGTCACTACAGTTGTGACAAGAGCGCAGCCTCACAATCGGGTATGCATTTGAATCAACTATCATGTTCCACTATACATAAATAACTCAATTTTAATATACGTCCTCATAATTATTTTTCTCAGAGTGTACTTCATCCTGTACAAGACCGAGTACTCACAATCCGTGAAAATGCAAGATTACAAGGATTCCCAGACTGCTATCGACTTTTTGGGTCAGTCAAAGAGAGGCAAGTGACTTTGAACTCTTTTGGATTTTCCTTTGAATAGCTTTTGTATTGGAGTTTCATTATCTTAAATATATATTTTGTATGAGTTTATTAAAGGGCATATGAATACTGTCGTATGGTGGTCATTTTAAGATTGTGTCTATTTAATTGGACATTTTAAAACTTGTAGAATTCCTTAGCATTAAAATTACATAAAGGGTCTAGTTTTTAGTATTGAACATTCGAGATCATTTTTCATTTTTCAGGTACATACAAGTTGGGAATGCAGTAGCAGTCCCGGTTGGTATTGCACTGGGATATACATTTGGTCAAGCTTGTCAAGGATTATCCGATGACCAGGCTTTGACGACTCTCCCTTTCAAGTTCCCCAAATCTCTTGCACAGTCATCTTCAACGAAAGTGAAAGATGATTCTGATTGAAACTGAAAGAGAATACAAATTAGACCCCTTAGTCTAGTTCATTCTTAATTTAACTTTCTAACAATTATTTGTTGGCAATGGATGTACAAGTTTGATGAATCCAAGAAAATTAGTTTAAAAAACAATATGAGATCTCATGCACCTTTATGGCCATCTTTGAAACAAGGGAAAAATTTGAGCTGCACTGGTTAATATTGACAATTGAAAGTTAGGGGGTGCAATGTTACTCCAAAGAGGGCCAGGGGCTGCAACTGTGGAAGGAGCTGCTCTGGGTGGGTTCGGCTGGTAATTGAGAATGGCTATGCCTGGTGGAGTTCCAATCTAGAACCAATAAAGAAATTATTTAACCATTTCTGCAATCAAAATCCAGTATCAAAACTTCTAAGTCCTTACATTACCTGTCGAATTCCATGCCAATGGATGGCAACATTCTCAGTTACCAAACCGTTTTCATTTTTTAAGCTCAATAATAATGGTGTCATTCTGCTCAGCCTCTACGGTTGGCCTTGGACTTCTTCCATTAATGGTGATTTCTTGAAACAATTTGGAGACCTGTATTCATAATTTCATACTTCACTTCCCAATTGTATCTCTTGATTAATATTTACATAGGAAACAAGTCAATAACTCACAACCCAGCATCGAACGTTTCACAAAGTTTTTGATCTGATTTATTTGACAAGATATGATTTTAGTTTTGATGTTTTTTCAAACTTTTAATTCATACCATAAAGGGTGAAACTTTTTGACAAAGGGACCAATGTTAGGATATTTATTTAAGATTTTTCTATTCAGCTTCAAAGGGCTGGTTTTTATTGAACTTTTAAGATTTTGAAAGAAAATGAATTCATTGTTGTATTGTATCTATAAATAATCTCCTAACAACTAATAAATAAACATTTACAATCTTCAAAACAAAAAGGGAAAAAAAAATTAATTGGGCCTATTATCTGCACACAGCCCTTGATAGCAGAAGCAAGCTCCAAGCCTTTCAATTCCTTCCGCAAACACAACTCCCATACCCATGTAAAAAGTGGACTCTATATGGCAATGAAAAGCCCAAGCTCCAGAGATCCGCCTGGATCTAAAGCAGTCCACCCATATTTATGAACCGGCACAGTATTTTCATAATTGGGTTTACCAAATTGAACTTCTTTGGGTCATTGTATATGTCAAACTTGCCTTCTCCATAGCCTAGCACCCAAAATCTGCCCATGTAAATGCCAAGGATGTGTCTCACTATTGTTCACGGTCATTGTATTTGCATTCTGAAGAATTATAATCCATGTTGAATTGAATTGTAGCCGGTAAATGCCACTGCTTTTGGTTGCATTTGTATTCGGGGCAACATTGTAAATGTTATAGTTTTTAAAATCATATCCATTAGGAGGTGGTTTGATCAAACATGGAGTAAATTGTCCTTGAGAGCTATGAGGTAATGTGTGTGGCAGGTTGAATGGACATTGTTCGGACCAGCGATATTGGCCATTGACAGTGTTTTGTGTGTTGAAATACTATCATTCTTCCGCGGTCGGGGGCGGGGGGACGATGAAGCCCTTGCGG
Source organism: Pistacia vera (assembly GCF_008641045.1). NCBI lineage: Eukaryota > Viridiplantae > Streptophyta > Magnoliopsida > Sapindales > Anacardiaceae > Pistacia > Pistacia vera. The sequence continues at coordinate 175,110 of NW_022195423.1, read as the reverse complement.
GCTTTGATGGCTTGACTCTGGTTGTACCGGTGCAACGTCATTCCAGAGGGGGCCAGGGGGTGGGATTGTGGGAGGAGACCTTCTGAATGGTTTGGATAGTATTGATAATGGCTAACCCTGGTGGAGTTGTGGCATTTCCTCACAACATTGGTTGTGGCCCAGTAATTTCTTGAAGGGTCTTGGTCAGCTTTGATTAGGACTGAATATGTTCTCCTGAATATATGAACAGTTTTGCACCACAAATGGCTCCACATAGTGCCCATCTGCCTCAACAACAGTCATATTGTGGCCTGCATATGAAAATTGGATCAGGAAAATAGTCCAATTACAAAAGTAAATGGGCAAGCCCAAATAGATAGAAGGTTTAGGCTATGTTTATCTATAAATTTTGCAATTCCTTTGCATTTTTCTTGTATTGAATTAACCAAATTTCCCTTCGCTTATAAATTTTTAAAAATTTATACTACACAAAAGAGAAAATAGGTGAGAAAAAGAGAGAAATATGAGCCTACCTTTTATATAAAAATTATATGTTTTCTATCTCTTTTATATTTTTCTCTTTTCTCTCGTAAAACAAAAATTTAAAATGAGAATTCAACCATTGATATATTTGACAACATTCTTCAAAATGAATAAATAGTGATAATTTAAAGTGGTTATATGAACTGGGGAGATGATAAAGTTTAATTGTCAGAATCTTTATACAAATAAAAGTTAATTCAAGGACTGTTAAAATTTAATTACCTTATTGAGAAATATGACCTACCTTTTATATAAAAAATAATTTTCAAATAAAAATTATATTTTATTTCTCTTTTTATATTTTTCTTGTAAAAAATTTAAGATGAGAATTCAATCACTGACTATTTGAGACAACTCTTTAAAATATAAAATAAGTGTAATTTAAAGGGTTATATGAAACGGTGAGATGATAAGTTTAAGTTGTGAATCTTTATATAAATAAGATGTTAATTCAAGGACTGTGAAAATTAATTACCTCTATCTGAAGGCTGAGGGCTGAGAAGCAGTCAAGCTAGAGATCCTTAACCGGTAAGTTTTTCCGGGGATAACTATCGTGTTTAGGGAGCAGTCAGATTTGTAGCATTGCAAACACTGGCACATTGGTGCTTGGAGTTGTCAAAAGAGAGCAGTTGAATCTTCCTTTTCCGTTTAATAGAAGTGACTGAAACAGAAAACGGAAATAAAATAAGAAAAATAAACATAAATCTTCCTCTTTCTGGAGAAATTAAGCGGCTTCTGTGAATTACCTGAGGTTTCTCCAACCCATTGGAATGGACGGAGGACAAGCCAGCGGCTTGTTCATAAGTGCTTTTGTGGTACCAATCGTTCAGGATGATGCTTTTATCATAATCATAGGCAAATGTTCAGGTTCCTTTGAGGATACACGAATTGATCCATATAGACCGGCTTCTCTTTGCATCCCGTAATGAGCATGGTACAATATGTTCCAGGCTGCAGTAAACCAAATTAAATGTTCATATGTGATTCGAAAATAATTTTCAGAATTTTAAAAAACTGATAAAAGAAGACACTAAATTTTAAAAAACTAATATAAGAAGACAAAAAAGGACATAAATTCAAGTACAAGAAAAGACAATTTGTAGTTGGTGTTTGTTTTGAGTTTCTGTAAGTGTGAAGCAGTAAAATATGAAAACTGAAAAAAAAAATGGTTTGCACTTAATTTGCAGATTTTTTTCTAGTTTTTTAAAACGGTTTTTTGGAAACATTTTAATGTAAAGCTCAGCTACTCACCCTGTCAACAACAAATTCATAAGTGAATGTCTCTCCCGGAAGAATTGGACATTGAGTGACTCCTTCTGTGCCATCAAACCAAGGAGTTCCAATCTGTAAACAATTAAAAAAAAATATTAATTAACTTCTGCAATAAAAAATCAGTATCAAAACACACGAATTTTAGAAAACTTTTTAACTCTTTACATTACCTGTCGAATTCCATGCCAATGGATGGCAACATTCTCGGTTAACAATCTGTTCTTCAGCTCAACAATGATGGTGTCATTCTGCTCAGCCACTATGGTTGGCCCTGGAGTTCTTCCATTAATAGTGATCACCAATTTCTTGACGCAATCTGGAGACTTGTACTCATACTTCACCTCCCATTTGTATCTCCGGATTTTTGCCTCGGCAAGAGGAATATTTACGCAGGAAATAATGATCAAAAAACACAAAATAAACAAGTTTTCTGCAACAGCCATGGCTATAGCTCTTAAATCCTGGAAAGAGACAAGATGAGAGTTGTGATTAAGAGTACTTCTATTAGCATCTCCTCATATTATATATATACATACATATTAAATACGGGAATTTCTCTGGTTATTTCAAGGAAAAAGAAGCCAAGGGTTCAATGGTTGAATAGTTTATAGGCGGGCGGTCCAAGAATTAATATTTTATTCATTTTATCATATAATAATAGAAATGGAAGCTTCAGGACAACTGTGGGCATATACCAGCGTGAAAGGTGATCATACGATATTCACATACTAATTAAGATTTTGAAAGCTTGTATCCGTAATTATCCTGGATTAATTCGGTAACGCTTTTGAATCATGGTTGAAAGAGATTTTAAAAATTTTAATATGACATTTATTGACAATCTCGATAACATTACTAGGATAAACTTCTACTCAATTCATTAATAAGAGTTTAGATTGAAGGGTAGTGTTATCCCCGAGAATAAAATATATATAGCCTCACTTGATATATCGAGTTTTGTATCAAAGGTTAAACTAACATTACTGTCTTTTAACGTTAAGTTGTTAATATGTATTTTAATTCATCACTAATCTTCTTATTGGTGTCGGCATGATAACATTACTTAATTGATACCAAAGTAGGTCCTATAATAAGTTGTTTTTAAACATGTACAAGCACTTTTATAAACATGTTTTTTTTTTTTTTTTTTTCGGGTATCCGGACAGTTTGTGCACACCTTAACTAGTTTCTCGGAACCCTGAAGTTAACAGTTAAGTAAGCCTACAATGATTACCCCTTATCAATAGTCACAGGGATTCGAACTTAGAACTTCAAGTAATATACTCAAGACTCCCATATGAATTGTCAAACTACTTAGAGATAGTTATAAACATGTTTTTCATTTCCTATATTTATGTGGTTTTTTTTATTCTCTAAATTAAAACAAAAACTTGTTTGAAATTGTGAGCTAATAAATAGGTCTAAAAAATTGTTGACCCAATCAACTTTGACTCTACATTAATAAATCTTATTGCTTTAATATACATAAACCTCTAATAAAATTGAATTATATTATAATATTCACATAAATTATTTTCTTGATTTTTGAATTGAGTTAAGCAATTATAAATTTCTTGGTCAAGATTGACGAGCACATCCCCAAGAATAAAAAAACGTGATTCAAATTCCAATGGTTTGAAGAAGTCAAACCAAACATATATTTGTACAGGATCGATCTGTAAATTTTTTTATTCTGTTCTACGTATCTACTTTCGAGTTGTCATAATGCAAATATTGACTTGATTAAATTAAAGGACTTTGGTTTTATTTATTTAAATGCTTCAATCAAGCAACCGCGTAGAACAATTATTAATCCTGATCACTTTAATCTTTTCAATTACTTTTAATTGTCTTTACTCTTATAATTAGCTTTCTGGGAAATATCCTTGCATGTGCTTTGCTTATCTTCTTCTCCATGTATGACCTATATTTTTTCCTTTTTTATAATTATTTTAGAATGTGACTTTTGATTTTTAAATAGTAAAGTAAACGTCTTTAAAAAATAATCTAAAATATCATACAAATATCAAATATGTTATAAGTTAATGTATTTATGTTTTACTTAATTTTTTTTTCTTTTAACTATATTTATAATTAATATGATTGAAGATGATAATATTGTATATCTATGTCTCAATATAAATAGGACCTTTAAATGTTTTTATGATTTTTTCTTTTATAACCCGAATTTAAAACTTGAATCTTCCTCAAACCTCAAAATTTTTTAGAAGTAAAAAATTATGGGTAAAACTATACTTATCGATTTTGCATACTGACTTAGTCCAACCACTTCGCACTCCACGTTAGTCTGGATGGGGAGTCGATATGCATATTCGATCATATTGTATCCAATAAAAACCGCGTAACTAAAACACATATTTTGATGCTGTTAATTTACACAAAAGTTAAACATTATTTGATAAAATATATAATTTTGTTTGTTTCGTTTTGTTTTGAATTTCAACTTTCAAAGTCCAAGCTTTTAAATCTGGATCTACCTACTACAAAGAAAAAGTAAATTTACGCGTAACTAACTGTTCTTTTTTTTTTTTTTTTTCCATATTCTTTCCATATTTTGTCATTTTTTTTTCGTCTTTATTAATTTCTTAAATAACTTTTGCGCCAGGAATGTCCCTTTGCAGTTTACAGCTACAAAATTCCTCTAATTTTGGACACTTTTCCAACGCGCTCTTTTAAATTTGGACCTTTTTATTTTTTGGTTCAAAAAATTCAAGCTTTTGGCCACTAGAATAAGTTTGGAATCTTTAAATGTCTCTCAATGATTGACCCTCTTAATCAACTATCATGGACCCTTTGATTATGCAAATTGGAAATTAATTAGTCTTAATTAACTACAATTAAGAAGGATAATTGGAGTAAATTAAGCAACTTCAATGTTACATGTTTTGACGGTTCATCATTTGGTCTGATTTCAATTTAACTTAATTTACACTCAAGATAACGTAATTATTTGTGAAATGTTTTTATAATGAGAATGTAATAATTCGATTGTTTATCAAGCACTGATTTTAATACTTATATTTATTTTTAATTCTATGAAACTCTAGTCAAACCAAGTCAGTGGATTTCCAGGTTGTCAAATTATTTATGACAAGCTATAAATTGTCTCATGCAAAACAAATTATTCTAATAGAATAATTGAATCCTTCCCACTTAATATCTACCTAAAACCTAATCTTTAATTAATGGTCTTCCCTTTTAATAGTATACTAAATCTACAAAATAAACATTGCTATGTAAACGTCTTGACTTTTTATAAAATTCAAATCAATTTTTCCTGCATCAAAAGATAGTTTTAAAAAAAAATTCGGCGAAATTTCTTCCCCTAAAAAACTCTTAAAAATGGGCTTGTTTGATTTGAGATTCAAATATAATTTTCAAAATCTAAAATAAGATTCAAAATTTTGAGTTGTATCTTAATAATTTTAATATTTGAAATTGTATTTTATATAATATTTAAAAACTGTTATCAGATTAAAAGTTATAGAAACTGTGAATACGATTTTTAGTCGTTTTCTAATTATACACTAGTTTTTAAGATTGTATTAAAAAATTGTCTTGAAAATAATACAACTCATTTCTACTAAATGCATTTTCATAAGATTTGTTGTATCATTTGTTTTCAAAAATAGAAAACTGTATTTAAATTCTATTTCGAATGGGTTACTTTTTAACATTTTTTTTATTTTTTGACATGAAAAGACTTGGTCCGAATTATTTAAAAAAAAAAAAAGGAAAATAAATAATGTTATTTTAATAAGTTTAAGTTTGAAACCAATAGCTTTCACATCTAGATACATACTAATTGAAAAGTAATTAACTTGTTATTTAGTAGCTTACTATTTTTGGCCTTTGCTTAATTTCTCTGTGGTATCATAGATCTACTTTGAAATAAATATGTCCCTTCACACCCATGAAATTTCTCTTTACGAACACTTTTTCCACCCATCCATTATTTTAAAAATTAGATTCTCACTTTACATCTCTCTCAAATTCTTGAAAATACATGACCTTAATTATACTATGCATTCTCTCTAGCTAATGCCCTGATTTTTTTAAAATCTAGAATAGCATTCTGGACGTGATGTGGAGAATCCACGAAATGACATAATATTTTACATTTCTAATGAGAAAAATTTGGTTGAAATTTTATATTTTAGTGAATTCCTTAAATTAAAAATGTTTGTCTGAGTTTTTTAAAAGGATTAAAACGTCTGCACGGGATAAATTTCCCTGATTATATATCCATTTTCGAGACTATAAAAACTTATATAAGAAATGAAAGGGATTTGGCATCTAGCTTTAATGCTCAAATTCAATTAATGTTGTGGCACTAGAGAATTAATTAACTTGGAAGGTTGAAATGTGCATCAATAATGCTATTGTTTGGACCCTTTAGTTAATAATTTAAATATGAGGTCTATGACTATATTGTTTAAGAAGAAGAATAATAATACGAGTAAAGCAACTTCAATGCTGAGTGTCCAACTGTTCATAAGTTGGCCTCACTTGGGAAACACTTGACTACATGATTTATAGTTAAGAAACAACTAGGGTGTTATCTGTCAAATTTGAATCCTTCTTGTTTTGAGAACCATAAAATGAGAAAATGAACTTGTTTTCTCTACTTTAATTTTCAAAAAATGATAATGAAAACATTTTCAAACCGAACTCAAGCTGAAGACAAAGACATCAAATACAATTCTGAATACAATGAAGATCAATTGATGAATGAGGAATTGAACAATGACATAAATAAATGATTTTTAAAGTGGTTTGAATGCTTAGTGCAAATCTTATGTCTATTGTGATTGTTTTGTTTTGTTTTTTTTCTTTCTTTCTCTTTGTGCACTAATGCAGTTACAAAATATTAATTATAAATCAGATCCATAATTTAAATGAAAAGTAAGTTTATGTACTATTATAATAATAAATTTGTAAATAAAATTATCCTAAAAAATGACACGTTGCGTGAATCTGCACTTTAGGATCTACCGCAAGCACAACAAGAGAAATTAAAATACATTTTAAAAAAGTGATGGGATGATTTTATCAAAAAGACAATAACTCAATTGCTGGCGACGCACTAACTTTTAGATCCAATAACCTTCATAGATTTGGGTGTCCTATGCTTAATAATGCCAAAATTTTAATCCAGAAAATAATTGAACCTACAGAAGTCAAAGAAACCGGCAGTATTTTCATTGGGATCCAATGATTGTTATATTATGAGAATCTTGTGTTCGAGTTTGAAGAGAGACATCTATCACATTTATATAATTATCTTGGTCCATTAAGTATATAGGCTATTTCATAGCCCTAAACTTGTAGAATATTTCGTGGTCCTTAACATTAAACATGCTTTAATATTGGTTTGAATATATATTAACTCCAATTGCATCAATACGGAACTTGATAAAAAAATTTAGTACATCTAAATAACTTTGGCCGTGACAAACATAATTTCCTATATTTTTTTATCCCCTCATTCATTGAATATCACACTAGTCTCTTAGAATGAATTTTCTGACTTAGCCCCTGTGATATTTACAACAATAACAATGATAGTTCGATACCATAAAATTAGAAAATGAACTCCTTTTCTCTACTATCATTTTCAGAAAATGATAATGAAAGCAGTTTCAAATTGAACTCAAGCTGAAGACAAAGACAACAAATACAATTATGAACACAATGATAATTCCTTAAAAGAAAAAAATATAGAGATGTTGATGCTAAGATTTGCAGTAATGAGATATATGTAGGATCTATGATAGAATCTACCTAAGAGTTTGTATAAAACTCGTGATCTCGATATATGATCGATTGATGGATGAGGAACTAAACAATGACACAAAGAAACAATTTTTAAAATGGTTTGGATGCTTAGTGCAAATCTTACGTCTACTGTGATTGTATTGTTTTTTCTGCTTTCTCTTTGTGTACTAGTACGGTTACAAAGTATCGATTAAAATTAGATTCTTAATTTGAATGAAAAATAAATTTATATATTATTATAATAACAAACTTGTAAATAAAATTAACTTAAAAGAATGATATGTTGCTTATTAGTATTTCTAAAAAAGTTAGACAGTAAAATGTTATTATTCTCAAAATATTATTCTATATTTTTTAATTTCTTTTAAACTTCTTAAATTTGTTAATTTAATTAAACACCCCCAAATATTTTTTTTTTTTTAAATTATAAAAATATTTTGACTACCCTCTAACGGTGGTGATCGACTGTCCATATTTAATAAGTGGATTAAGAATATTTTTGTCAACTTTTAATATTTTATTATAAAAGTATTTAATAAATAAATAAACATCAGAGATGTTTTTATTAATTTCTAAATCCTTTGTCGTAATATCCATCCAAATTTTTTTTTTCCAAAATATTATTGCAAAAGTTATAGAATAATACCTTAATCCAGAAAATAATTGAACTTATAAAAGTCAAAGAAACCGGCAGTATTTTCAGCTGCTTCCAGCTAATAAACTCATGACGATGGCAATCTGACATCAACAACTTTAATAATTTCATAGATTTGGGTGTCCTAATTACTATGCTTAATAATTCCAAAATTTTAGTGCAGAAAATAATTGAACTGACAAAAGTCAAAGAAACCGGTAGTATTTTCAGCTGCTTCTAGGCTGCTTCCAGCTAATGAACTCATGACGAAGGCAATCTGACATCAACAACTTTAATAATTTTTTTTTCTAAGTTTGATAAAAAAAAAAAAATTATTTAAATTAATGGATAAATGGATTGCATAAACCCCTTTCAAACCCAATGGTTTTACCTAATATCAATTCTTTCTGGGTTAGATGATTAATTAACTCGATTGCATCAATATAGAACTTGATGAGTTTTTCTGTCATCCCTATGAATCACTAAATGTGATATCAAGGGCGGAGCTGTGTTCAAGTCTGAGGTGGTCGACCTACTCGGGACTTATTTTTTAAAAAAAATTGATATTGTTTTATTTTTTTTATACGATGGTGTTCAGATCAGCTTATATATACTTTAACTAATTTTTCAGGGTTCTAAAGTTGACAACCAGATAAATCTTCTCAGTAACCACCTCTATTAGGGTCTGTGAGGACTCGAACTCAAGAACCCATGTTAGACCATTTTATTCTTTTACGATGTTACCATCAGACCGTCCAATCGTAGTTATTGAATATCACACTTCAGTCTCTTAGAATAAATTTCTGACTTCGCCACTTGTGATATTTACAACAATATTTTCCATTTAATCTGTTATCAATTGCTGTTCAAACTAATTATGTTGACGTCTCCGCTTCTCTGAATTGAGTTTTGATTCTACATTGTTATTTAAAAATTTGACTGGCAACAGGAAATGTATAAAACTTTTAAAGAAAATGACCAATACTATTTTTCCACGATGAATTTAGATCTTTTTTAGGCTGCTATAGAAATTGTTATTCTAAACTCATTATTCTATGGCAACTTAGAAATTGTCTCATGAAAATCAATTTATTTTAATTAGAAATTTGTTAGATTTCACATAAATTTATTAGAAATTTGTTGTAGAAATATCAAAAGATATTTCAATGTTATTCATTTAGTGTTTTAAATCATTGAGACATCACTTAAATAATATTTGATTCATTTGATTGAATGTACCAAAAGAATTTCTGCCACAGAATTTAGTTAAAAATCTGGTTTGAAGAGTCAAGTCTTTATCGTTTTTAAATTGAGTAATGTTACTTTTACACCACCCTTTACACTATTTTCATTACACTATGACCATTTTATTAATAATAATTATATTATAATATTAAAAATTTAAAATAATTAAAAATTTATGTGGATGTGACATATGTCACATTATGATGTAATAAAAATAGTGTAAAAGGCGATGTAAAAGTAGCATTACTCTTTTAAATTAATCCTGCTTTAAACTTTAATTAGGTTGAAGTTTCCATTCTATGATTTAGACCTTGCTTTCAACTTTAATTGGATAATTTTTATGAAAGTCATTGGATGCTACTTCTTACTTTGAATTCTAACAAAATAATGCATAAAAATTCAAAGAAAAAGACTCATAATGTTTTTCCACAAAGAATTTATATGCTTTTTGGTTTTTCCACAATGAACTTAAATCCTTTTTGATCTACCATATAGACTATTGTAAATCCGTCGCTATAATTACACTACGAGTCGATATGACAAGTTTGGAAATGTTATGAGTCGATTAATTATTCCTTACTTATCAATCGTTCTTCTTTCAAGCCACGATTGTGATATGACAAGTGTGAAAATGTTACAAGTCTATCGTTAAAAGTTACGACATTAGAATCATAGTTTTTACAATGAACTTGCGGGTTCACGGCAACAATACTGTAACTGCACGTAGCCTGGGCTGAGCAAGACAATTAATCACAAGAATAAGAGAACAAATCACAAACCACAGATCAGCTTTGTTGCAGGTTTATGAGCATCAAAAATTTCTCTAAGAGAACCAGTTGGGAAATTTTCAACATAAAAATGGACTTTCCTGTATCATTGTTTTAAACAGGACCGGAGGGTAAACCGTTTTGCTGTCCAGGTCATGGTTCAATCGGTCCAACCGGTTGGACCGGTCGGTTGGACCGGTGACGTCAGCAATATTTATTTTTAAAAATTACATATTAACCCCTTACTTAATATATTACAAAAATTCTCCTAAAAAGTTCAAATTAGTCTCTAAAATTTTATTTATTCCAAAAATAACCCAATAAAATTACCAATAATCCCTAAAATTTTGATATATCTTCAAAATACCCCTATAAAATTACGAAGTAAACCTCATAATTTTAAAATATTTCAAAAAACCCCCCTGAGACTAAACCGGACCGGAGAAGCTACCGGTTCACGGTCCAACCGGTCCGAACGGCCGGTCCGGTCCGGTTTTTAAAACAGAGCCTGTATTGCCAAGGCAAAAAAGATCTCTTCTTCCTGAACTCCAAGCTTCAACCATAGAGCCTCTTCTCTCGACTCCTACCTTCTTATTCTCCCTCTTAAATATACTTTTATCACCAAATTTAACAGTGGGAAACATGAAACAGCATATAAACAACGCAACAGCTCCTTGAAGAATGAAACATTCGATCATGGAGACAACAAAAGAAGCTCTAACAGCATGGTTTCTATGTTTTCCAAAGTCATTAAGGAAATGTAAATGTTGACGAGAAAAAACAGTAATTGGAGTGCAAAAATGGTAGATTGTCAACCAAAAAAAAAAAAAAAAAAAAAAAAACCAGCTGGTATAATCCAATCTCTAGTTTTACAAGTCATTCTGTAGCCTGTACAAACTCCTAAAGTGTAGCTGCAAAATTGTTTGCTCGTCAGTTTGCACTGGAGGCAGCCTCCTTGACTTCTTCATATGCACCGGTCTCCTCATTATATGAGTACCTAGTATAGATAATTTTACAAAAATGGTGTGATCAAACTACAAGATTTTAATGGAATCTCACCGTTTAAAGTAAAAAAAAAAAAATTTCCATAATCTGCCCCAACCAAATTGCGTACATAATGCTTCTTTATCTAGTAGAGAGATACTCTTGATCTAGCAAGTTAAGAACTTCCAGCCTAACAAGAAAGTGTTTTCGAAATAACTGAGTCCAAAACGAGACCAAAATAGAATTATATACACTAAACTTTAAACCGTACATAAAAGACATAAATATGTAAAATTACCAGTTTTAGTTCAATGATTTAGAGAAACCCAATAACATGTGAAACTTTATAAAAAAATATTTTCTGAATCAAAATTTTCACTATAGTAATTAGCCTATTCATTATGATTAGTTCTATCAAGTTTCCCTTTTCACTACAGCAAGTTTGGCACGTTCCAGATCATATAGGTGACATTTCAGTGACCAAATAACCAGTATGAGCAATATTTTAGAAAAGAAAAAGATTGTACACATACCATTGCCCTGAAGCTGCTGAGCAATATAGTCCAGTAGATGGGTCGTAATAATAGCCCAAACTGCTACTGTAATAATACCTGAAGAACATAATTTCATGAAAATTAACTTCAATATCGCATAATACTTGGTGGATAGAAACAGATCCAGAAATAGACATTTGTATACAAAAATTGAAAAAAATACATCAAAAAGAATCAGCCCATAAATACGAAAGACCGAAGATATAGAACACATAATATTACATCAATGATATGGGATCTATAAAATGAACTGAGAGAGAGAGAGAGAGAGAGAGAGAGAGAGAGAGAGAATACCCAGAAGACTCATCATAGACATAATCAGTTTGCCAAGATCCACCTGTAGACAAAGCAAAATCAAACGGTACAAGGAATCCAAGGTCACATACATAGTAATTTATTATTCCATCTTAAAAACAAGAAAAAATTGACAATCAATGATAAAGCTTACTCTCAGAAGCTGTGTTCTGCGCATCTGATGATGATTGACCGATTGTACTTGAATTAGGCTTATCAGTAGATGGTTTATTGGTAGCATTTTCATCTTCATCCCCAAACATATCATACTCATCGTCTTCATTATTCGGCATTTCCGTTGCAGTTACATTGGCACTTGAGGTTCCCACTGCAGAGTCAGAGAACAGTGAAGCAGTAGATCCAGGAACAATTACATCAGATAACACGTACTTCTCCCCATTTGGATCATGATTTTCCTGTCCAGCATTCACAGATGGGCCCTTTCCCCTTGACTGAGCTAACCTCTCATACCCCTCTGGCAAAAAAATAATGCATTAAACATAAGCATTCATGGTATAGACAATGGGTGATAATTTAAACTAGCAGGACCGCAAGGGTGTCCATTTGATCTATTGTGATAACAAAAATAATCCACATAAAACTGGTTAACCAAATTTGAAATGTTGATCAAAGTGCAGATGGCAATACATTTCAAAACTAAGGATGAAAATATATGTTTTCTTTTTTAACTAAATGTTCATATGAAAACATGACATGGGAATGATAGTGTGTAAAGTTCGTCAAACACAAACCAAGGGTATGAGTTATACATCTAAACTAGATTAGTAGGGCACTTCACCTACTTCACCTATTGAGAATATGGGTTGTCACAAAATTGTAAACAAGATATTTGTCTCCACTAGTGTTTGAAACTGCTTATGGACAGTTATAAGCGAATGCACCTTCATTTGCTTAGAAGTATGTAAAGCAATTTGAGGGTGCTTTACAAATTTTTGTTATAAAACTCACACACATGCAAGCTTGATTTTTTTTTATGACTATCCTAAGCCCAAAAAAATACACAATCAAAACTTAATATATACGTTTAATAGTCCAAAAGCACAAACATAAGCACAAAGTCGTCTTCTTGTATCTAGATTTCAGAGAGTTATCAGGTCTGACATCATCTATCAGGATGAACACAACACTTGTGCCCACATCTTTCATAAATTTTTAACAAAGATAAAATGACATTATACAACGTTAGGAATCAACATATCCTAGAAGATCATGCATACCCAACCAATGATGCTTCTAACAGAACATAAGGTGGCTGGAAACAAAATAATAAGATAGAAACAAAAAGTATAAGAGATATTGCACAAACCTGCCTCACGCACAAAAGTTTCACGCTTGTCATTATACACATCTGCAGAGCAAAAGTTCAAACCGACAAGTGATTATTAATGATAATAAGCTTATAAAGGAAGAATCACATTTCTCCTTAAGAGACAAGGAACCCTGATGGCTGGCAGCTATATGTATGATCTAATATTAATATACAAAGAAAATCTTCTCTCTGGTGTGGTCCCCTTTTAAATCGCAATATATGTTTTCCATTAGTATCACTCCTCTAACAACAAATACAAGTTCGAATATGACTTTGGTGGTTTAAATATGGTTATGATAATTCATAACCAAACAATACTGAAAAAATCCAGCCATGTTTCCTGAACTTCCTCGACATTAAAATTGTACTTTGAAAATTTTAAATAAGCCCCACAAAACAAGAAACTTACTAAATTCACCATTCTCCTCCATCAGCTTCATGGCATCCTCAGTTAACTGGTCAAATACACGCTTTGTCTCAGCCGACATCTTTTCCTTCTTGTTATTTGAAGTTCCCTTCAGCCTTCTCAAAGCTTGTGTAACCTGTCAGAGCACCTAACTACATTACTTCATGTAGACAAATCAGTAGATGTAAAATTCTTCACAATTTCGAAGTTCAAAGATCATATAAATGAATTTTAAATGGCATTTAAAGTTTGGCCAGAACCCAGAAATAACCCAAATGCTTCTAAATATGTCTCAAAAGTCCAACATTACCCTGATCAAATCCATCCACAAAAATTTGAACCATGCAAATTCAAAATCACACACTTCTTGTAGTCTAAATACCCTATTCCTCTATCCTACTATTGTTAAAGACACAATGACTACAAAGTGCCAGCTTTTGAAACTTATTAAGCTAAAAACATGGCTTATCACAAATAGAAATAGATCCACTAATGGAATAAAGTTTATTTATGCGATAGTCATGGATAACTCAGAAATCCTATGTCAACAAGACTGATTCTGTATAACCACAAACCTAAACAAACAACTCCTGTTTATATCCATTGCAGATAACAAGTGCAAAAAGAAGCATAAATGTAGCTGGCTTTCAGCCCAAGATCAAAACAAAACCAACTTTAGAGTAATTAAAAGTATAGAATTTGGAATCCAACTGATAAAGTGAAAAATATCAGCAGATTGGCAGTGCCACTCTAGTGAAGCAGCCTAGTATAAAGCAATTACACAAAGCATATACTTGATATTTCTAGATACGGTTTCAAAAGAACCACGAGACTAAATAAAAGAATAAATAAATATTCAGAAACAATGTGAGTTTACAGTTTCTCCCGGCTCAAGCACGTTGGCAATACGCCTCTTTATCACTCCTAGTTCTTCAGAAGTGAGGTCAGGGATATCATCTTCATCTTCATTATCAACAGGTTTATTATGTGTAACAGCAGTGCCAGCAAATCTTTGATCAATTTCAAGACTATCAAGCCATGCATCCTGCAAGAATCCATATGAAGTTATAAACAAGTCCAATCTTTGTATAGAAGTGTACATAAAAAACATAAAACTTACCTTGATTTCATTATAATTGACATATTCAATGAAATTTCCGTCTGCATCAAAATAACCCTCTTCTCTCTCCTTGTCCAGATTAAAGGGTTCTATGTGAATCCCATCATCAACGAAATTTTCATTATCCTGTCAAAAGAAATTTCCCATCATTGTTTATCATTTTCCCAGAACCAATAAATGGTAAACCAGACAACAATCCAGGCTGTAAAATGTTGTTTATTCGGCAAAGAAGCCTTCCAAAAATTATAAATATGACATATATCAACATGAGACTATAAACTACAAACCCAGTTACTGAACTTCTAACAGAGAACCAGATAATTAAGGATTATAAACAACGAAGTGCAGTCAACAACTCCTCCACAGTGCTGATTGATGAGACATTAAACAAGAATTTTTCTTGTTTATTCGATGTAGACATATATATGTGTCATGTAATTCGTAAGGGTTTCATAGGTTCATAGATGAACTAAACTTTTTGAAAATAAAAGACATGTATATTATTATACATTTGCCTTAAATGCATATAAATGGGCACGATACGGGTATTTGATGAATATTTACCAAGTATTATACTTAGTAGAACAGGGGAAGCAGCATTAAAAGGATTTGATTTTCCTAATGGTATATTTTTTTCAATAAAATTGTCACTCACGCACTAAATTTTTATTAAAACTTGCTGCATCACCAAGCCTAAGCTCTAAGAAGTATTATCCTCCAACCAGCCTTTATTGATAGTTTAGTACACATGATCATTATGACTTATTAAAGAAGGGGATGTGTAAAGAAAAAGGGACCTCATAAGTCTCTTCAGCAGCTGAGATATCATTAACAATGCCTCTACTTTCTTCACTAAAAAGCTCAAAAGTCATTTGGGTCCTACGATTTGCACGCTCCTTGGCAGCAAGACGAGGATCTGTTAAGTCACTTTGGCCATCATCAACAGCCTTTCCTTTGTCCACCACCACTTCATCCCCAGGCTTCACCTTCTTACCCTTGGGAAATCTCACCCTTTTCTGCCTGTAAATTAAAACATATCACAATCTATGCAGAACCTCACTTCACCAGTAAAAAAATCTCCGCCACTGGCTCAATAATACAGTGTAAAAATGATAAGCTTTACCAATCACAAACTGTATATCGCCAAAAATATTCAACTGTATATTACCAAAAATAGTTTTTATTACGTACTTACTGAACTTAATTTCGAAACCTGGACCCTACCGAACCCTCAATTTACAGAAGCAAGAAATTTATGGCTACTTGTAAGGTAGGTCATGGTAACAAAGTTTGCCCATTTTCTCCAACCCCACAAGCTTTCTTACTATCCGTATTTCGATACTAATCTAAGATTGAACATCACAAATATGGCGTTGTGTGTTACCAATACGATGTTGATCTCAGTAATGGTACTGGACTCTAGCATTTCCCACTACAAAAATAACAACTTGGGCAATAGTCTCTCACTAAAAACTAGCGATAAATTACTAAGCTCAAGTGTTTTCAACTCAATTGCATAAATATATCATATCTCTACAACTACCTCAAAGAAAAAAAACCCTAAAAAATCCTTAAAAAACAACAATATTTTTCTAACAGCAGGCTTCATATTTTGCTGAGAAATCAAGAACCCAGATGAAAATTATTATCAAATTGAACATTAGATTAAAGATTTAAATTACCAAAGAGAGCTGGAAAATTAAAAAGAAAGATTAGGGTTTTACATGGGTTGCTTGCTGGAATCTTTTTCCTCAAAGAACTGGCGCTTACGTGAGGGCTTATCTTCCATTGGAACCGACTGTATGATAATACAAAAGAATCAGTTGCAGCTGATTTTTCTGAGGTTGAAGACGATGATGACAGAGTCGGTGAACATTCTAAAATGAAACGTCTAGGTTCTGAGTTTTGAAAAATGACCACTTTATTTCATAACCTTCAAAAGTAACTACTACAATCTTAAAAATGCGAAAAATGAGAAAATATGACCATTTTATATTGTGAACTTAAAAACTAGCCAAATTGTCATTAAAAAGACCATAATACCCAAAAGTTGGAAACTTCTTAACCCTCTTCTTTAATACATATAGGAATTGCTTTGCTGTATTGCTGGCATGATAAAGTTGTCATACACCGTAGGATCTTTTTAATCTTTGAGAAATCAACGTTTGTTCAATATTGTTATTGAACAACATAATTTTATTTATAAATAAAACACTTTTTAATCCTATTTATCAATAGATTTCGGGATTCATTATATAGTTACTATGATACTGTTGTCGGGTTAATATCGGAGATATTAGGACATTATCTTAGATTTTGATAAGTATCTCTTTAAAATTTTCTTTAAACACCCTTCTATTGAGGAATTTTCTAATAATAATTCAATTGTTTAAATTCCATTCATTTTCATTCACTATTTTAGGGAATTCTAGGTTTTTCTTTTGAAAAATGCTATCCTTCCAAAGACTTATACAAAGAAGGCTACAAAGTGAAGGAAAAAAAAAGGAAAAAAAGAAAGAGAGAGAAAGAGAAATCATGAAGATCAAGGGTAGAGGTTGTCTTTGTACACCCCCTTTATATTTATCTTTGTAAGACTAGCATTTCTCTTTTCTTTTCCCGGGTTTAGAAATTAAAAAATGGTCATTTTTATAAACAACCCTTTCTTAACAAATGGCAAGGGTATATATGTTAGTCCTTAATTAAAATAATAATAATAATAATAATAATAACCATCCCATTTAATCATATTAAACAAGTAATTAATCCTGAAGAAAAACCAAGGTTTACACCTTTCATTTATTAAGATTTCTCAACATTGTTGTGGATATAACCACCAAAACATTAATTAATTCAGAAGCAAAACCCACTTAATTTTCCTTCTGAAATCATGCATTACATAAATTTATTAAAAAAATTTAACCTATGGTTGCATCAAGCTCTTGGTTTTCCCACACCCCATGTTCGCCTGAGGCGGCACCGAGACCATCGAGGATCCTGACTCAAACAATACCAACATTCCCAGCAAGAAATGCGCCTCAATGTGGCAATGAAACAGCCAGATTCCAGGATTATTCGCCTGGAATCTCAACGCCGTCCACCCGTACGGATGCAATGGCACCGTGTTCTTCATTATCGGGTTCTTGAACTTGTAGTTTGCATCATTATTTTTCATGTCATATTTACCATCTCCGAATCCCAGCACCCAGAAATCATGCCCGTGTAAATGCCAGGGATGCGTCTCGCTGTTGTTCGCAGTCATCGTGTTCGCATTCTGTAAAATTACATCCACTGTTGAGTTGAACTCCAGCCTGTAAATGGATGAGCTTGTCGTAGCATTGGTGTTGTTTTGGACACTAAAAATGTCATAGTTTTCGTAGTCGTAGCTCTCAGGCGCCGGCGTCTGATCGAACACATTGAGCCAGTTTTTTTTCAGGGCTATGAGGTAGGGGGTTTCCGGGAGAGTGTGTGACACATTGTTGATGGCCCATTTGGTGTAGCCATCGACCTTGTTTTGAGTGTTCAAGAGGACGATGACTTTGTCAGGATGCGGTGGGATTTGGATGTAGCCCTGGCGGGCCTCGATGGCCAGGCTTTGGTTTTTCCGGGCGTCTACGTCGTTCCAGAGAGGCCCTGGAGGCGGAGTTGTGTTGGGGGTTATGAGGTTCTGGTTGGGATTGTAGTTCAGGATGGCTTGGCCGATTGGTGTGGAGGCATTTCTGCTGACTACGTTTGTGGTGATCCAGTAATTGCTGGAGGAACTTTGATTGGCTGTGACTAAAACTGAGTATGTTTCTCCTGCGTAAATGTACAGGTTTTCTGTGGCAAATGGCTCCACGTAGTTGCCATCAGCTTCAACCACAGTCATGTTGTGGCCCTGGAAAAAAAAAAAAAAAAAGTAATCCTTGGAGTTAATCGTTGATATACTTATGATAAAGCTGGCCGGCTAGTTCTATAAGTGCTTCTAGCTTTTACAAAAAGCACTTAAAAGGGTGGTATAGTGTCTGCTCTGTGTAAAAGTTGATATCAAAATATTGAGACTCAGTCTGCGTTGTAGTTTGAATGAAAACTTTAGATGTGGATGTACTGACTTTTTTAAAATTTGAATCAATTTTCTTAATGTAAAATATACATTAAAAGACAAAATATCATCTGGAATTCAAAATTTTTTGTCACCTAATGCATTCTTCATGTCAAAATGATAGTCTAAATTTTAATATGCATAAAAGAATGATTTTTGTTTTAAGAGTAAACGACTCTTCCCACTCAAGGTTTGCGTTAACAACACTTTGCCACCCAAAAAGTTTCAGAATATCATTTTCCCACCCAATGTTTATATTCTATTAATATCCAAAATACACTTCACTTTCTCAAGCGGCGTTCGGTAAGTTAGCAAGAGCTAAGGTAAGGGAATTTTTGTAGAGTGGAGATCAGTGAATCAAATGGTAGTGATCGATTGAATATTCGCTACCAGAATCAGACGGAAATCGGCTAAGAACAAGAAACCCTAGTTTTGTGATAACTAACAATTGACAAGAAATAAAGTGTCGAAGTAAGAAGGGTTTTGTAGAGAGGAGACCAGAGGTTCAAATAGTGGTGACAGAAAAAATTTTCGCCATCAAAATCAACTTTGAATAATAACAAAATATTAACTTTAGTTGAAAAAGTGGTATTTTGAATTTTTTTTTTTGGTGGAAAAGGCTCATTAAGGCAAACTTTGGCTGGTCGTTTATTCTTTGTTTTAAATATAAAAAAGACAAAACTTTACGTTGTGTTGCGTTTTACTGAGTTATAAAATTTTATCTATTTTGTACCATTGTCGAGGGCATCTATTAGTGATCAAATGATTATCATTTCATCGACTTTTTCTAGTTTTTATTGTAAAAATAATAAAATTAATTACCTCTATTTGGAAACTAAGAGCTGATAAAGAAGTTAAGCTAGCAATTCTGAATCTGTATGTTTCTCCAGGGAATACTGTAAATGAAGATGGAGCGCATTCAGGATTTGTTGCATTACAAACACTGGCGTCAAGATTTGCACAATCATACTTTCCTCTTCCATTTATTAGAAGCGACTGAAATTGATGTTACACATGCAAAACACAAGTTAGCAAAAGTGATTGTGGAAAAGATCTTCGTATATTAAAAACTGTAAAATTTTGTTATTTACCTGAGGCTCCCCAATCCAGACATAGGGTATAGAAGTCAGGCCTGTGGCTTGCTCATAAGAGCTTGAATGGTACCAATCACTTAGGACAACTCCATGCTCACCGTCATATGTAAAGGGCTCTTTGGTTCCTGAAGGAACAGAGACTTCAATCAAACCATATAGCCCAGATTCTCTCTGCATTCCGTAATGCGAATGATACATATACGTTCCTGCCTGTTTACAACAGTTTAAAACTATCAAGTAAACGTCTAACATTAATATTTAAGTCTAACAGGTCACCGGTTGATAGATAACAAAAAATTAATTAATAAAAACGTCTGAACACGAACCTTATCGACAACAAATTGGTAAACAAAGGTGTCACCAGGCATTGTTCCACACTGTGAAACTCCATCTGTTCCATCACTCCAAGGAGTTCCAAACTGACATGCATGCATGAACACAAAAATTAACTTCCTTTCTTTATTAAATTCCATCATTAAGAACAAAACTTTACGGAAAAATAACATTAGATTCCACTGATGACTTGGAAGCAGAACATTTTACAGATTCCAAATGTCTGTAACTTAGATAAGAAGAAAAGCATATAAATATATGAAATATTCTACCTGTCTGATGCCATGCCAATGGATAGCAAGATTTTCCATCAACAAATTATTCTTAACATTGACGATGATTGTATCGCCTTCGGTTGCATTAATCGTAGGCCCTGGAGTCTCTCCATTGATGGCAATAGCAAGTTTCTTGTAACAGTCAAGAGACTTGTACTGATAGCTCACCTCCCATGTCAAATTATGAACTTCAGCCTCAGCCAATAAACATGTGCCCACCAGGCAGAAAGCAAGAAAAATAACACGAGATTTTGTGCCCTTGAAAAATAATGTTTCTCCAGCCATTTGGCGGAAGTATTTCAGACTCCTGAAGCTTGGAAAACTACAAAAAATTGTGATTGTGTGAGACTTGCCTTACTGATTGTTCTTTATATAGAAACGAAGACTTAAACAGGAGTCACTCCGAGGGGGCAATTTGAAATAAATAAAGGTTATCTCCCTGAGATTTGAGCCCATGCACGTGTTGCACGTCGGAACTTTCATTGCATACAGACTATGATTTAGAGAAAATTGATTGAAACGATACAGACCAGATCAGCATAAGAAAAAACGTTGATATTTATCACATCAAGTTTCTTGACAGAGATTTAGACAATTTAAAAATATATTTTCGCACGTTATATTTGATAGCATGGTAACATTCTAGTTCTGTATATAAAATAACATCTTGTTTGGACGTGCATGGAAGGAGAGTCCTAGCGTGTTCCTCAAAACTTCATTCATTATTTAAATAATATATTTTATCTTGGAAGAATAGGTATTAAATCTTACTAAGCAACTACTTTCTATGTACATGCCATCAACATGGATTAAAGATTCATATTATTTTCATTCTATTATTTTGTTAATGTTAACATTGAAATTAGGTCGAAAAAAAAAAGTTTGAGTTTTATTATTCCTTGAAATTTTGGTGATTATTAAAAAAAAAAAAATTGCCATTATTAAATAATAAGTCTCTTTATAATTTACAAATTCACTGTCTCTTATGTGTACTTTTGTGTTCTTTTTAGATATTGAACGTCGTTATTGATATTAACAATGGATTATTACAACCTGTAACACTAAAAAACCAATTTTTTCATTTAAACTTTTTGATTTGAAAATTGTAAATTTTACTTTTTAATCGTGACATGTTTTTACGAATGATTTACCATTCCGTTAATTAATTCAAATTGGAAATTCTAAAGTTGTACTACACTACATATATAAATTTTTACTAATGTACTTTACTTTGTACTATATATAAAACTTATTATAAAACGAAACGTGTGACTCTAATCAGAAGCATGGGAATGCTTTCCCACAGCTTGATTTGAATATCTTTTTACTTTGCTAGTTGATTCAGAAGTTCAAGTTGAGGTTGGTAAATGAGGTAATTAATTTTCATAAGTATGTTCAATTAGTTAGGAAAGTTTCTGATAATTCATTAGAGATTTGAATTTTTTTCTTTAAACCTCAAGAGAGATTCTTTATGAAGTTTTAAATCTTCATAAAAAAAAAAAAATTAAAAAATTATTCTAAAAAAAAAATTGATCATTCTTCATATTTTTTTCTTCAAAACCTTTTCGCATAAAAAATAGTTTTAGAACAATCTTCTGTCAGTTACGCTGTAACATTATTATTCTTTAATAATCATAAATTCTCAAACTTGTTTTACAAAACCAGGTTCAAAAACTGAACTGTTATTATTATCAAAATATTACTAAACCGATAATTACTCGTATTATAAGTAGAATTTTTGAAGTAGTACTATGCATTTGTCAAAACCCTTCAATTTTTACACTTTTTCATTTTCCTGTACTGTTTTTTTTTTTTTTTTATAATTTTTTAAACATAATATAAATGGTTTTAATTGTTTGATTGAAATAAATGACAAGTAGTTTTTATGGTCAAAATAACACTCTTGGAAGAGTAGGTATTAATCTCAACAAGCAAGTAAGCAACTACTTCAGTACTTCCTAGTTCCTTACCTACCTAAAAATCAATTAATATTATTTAAATCTTAATCAATACTCTTAACCCCACCTACCTTTAATTAACATGCCTTACACATGGATTAAAGATTCATTATTATTGTCTTTCTGTTATTTTAAAAAAAACTCTCAATTATTATATAATAATCCTCTTTAATTTACAATTGTTCACGGTCTCTCATGTCAGCGTCTGTATATTTTTTTTTTTAAATGTGAACATCGTTTATTGATATAACTACTGGATTATTATTAAGGGTGTGCAGGAATTTAGGGTAGAACTGGAACCGAC
Source organism: Pistacia vera (assembly GCF_008641045.1). Classification (NCBI taxonomy): domain Eukaryota; kingdom Viridiplantae; phylum Streptophyta; class Magnoliopsida; order Sapindales; family Anacardiaceae; genus Pistacia; species Pistacia vera. The sequence goes on along the minus strand of NW_022195423.1, from coordinate 152,141 downwards.
GGATACTTGGGGTTCCAGTTTCGGTTTCCTTCCTGGAATTGGCCCCCACAAGTCGGTTCTGGTTCTAAAAAATTGGAACTGGACTCCCTGGTTCTACCATTGCAAGAACCAAGAATTGAAAATGAAACCGAAACCGAAACTAAAGCCAGAGTCTAGTAGTTCTACTAATTGTATAAATTATTCTCACCAAAGAGACGGCTTGTGGTTTCTTTGTCTGAGGCAGTGACCAAACATCGATTGATTCTTGTGATTCTCTGACGAATTACGCTGTTCGTTTCTGTGAGAGCTTTCGTGGGTCCTTGACTCTCACACTCTTAACCTCTTCTTGTTTCCCCATGAAAAAATTCTAGCTCCACTGATGTTTAAGATTAAGCCTCGTCCCATGAAACTTTGCTCTGTACCATGTTAAACATCCAAGAAAATATAAAAGAGGAGGCTAGGGTTTCATTGATATTGCACAATTCAATTGAATACAAGTATTTTAACCTAAAAAAAGATATATATATAGGCTAACAAAGGAAATATGAAAAGACAACTACCCTTAAAAACAAAAACAAAATAACCCATATTTCTTAACAATGATTTACTAGCTCTTTGGTTCCTCTCTCCTCTCCTACCTACGACCAAAACAAACCCTAAAATCTGAGCTTCTTTGCACATAAGATTGATTTCTTGATCTTTTGGAAGTTTTTTTCTTTTCTATTGGTTTTGAAAGTTTTTAATTAGACTGGTTTTGAAGTGTTTTAAGACCATTACTTGCCAGAATTTTATACACTAGTTTTGACTATCTCAAAAAACCCCAGAACTAATGTAATGTATTTTGAGGGGTTTATAAAACACCCCAAATTAAGGTGTTTTGTTGGTTTTAAAATTTATTTTCACATACCCTATTCACTATCTCAATTATATCCAAAAAATTTAACCATTATGCACGTCTCAACCATATTAAATACAAAATATTTAGCAATCATAAAAAAAAATATATTAAAATCTCATTTCTAGATGCTTTTTGGAGAAATGGAGTTACAATTTTTCAATAATTCTAGATGTTGCAAAGAAGGCGAAGAAAGATAAGAAGACTTTATCACATTCGAAGTTATAAAATACTATAAGTAAAAAAACAAATAAGAACTCTTACCTATATGAAAAAACAAAACTCCCATATTGGTTAGAGTTGGGGTATTTTTATGGCATATATGTAAATTTATCATTTAAAAAAATGTTAGAACTGTTGAAAAAATAACTCTCAAGCACAGGTTGGGTGTTTTAAAAACTGCTACTAAATACCCCTCAAACACCCGATGGTTTACCCTCAAACCGTTACGATGGTTTACTCTCATAACCGCTATCATGAACTCTCAAGCGACCCTTAAGGATCCCAAAAGTGAAAAAAAAAAAAAAGATGATAAAAATTAGGCACAAGAAAACCAAAAAAAATAAAAAATAAATAAAATTTTTTGTGATACCCATTTTGATTCTTTGGCTAATTCAGTGGTTGTTGAAAAAAAAAAAAAAAATCTAGAAACCCAGAATGAACTCAAACAGGTAGTGAGGTACCGGGTAAAGAAAGGAAGAAAGCAACACTATAAATGAGAAAATAAAAAATCAAGAAGAATACCATACATGTTATGTTATAGAAAAACTGAAAACATGAGAAGCTTCTCATGATAAACAACAACAACAACTCTCTCTTCTTTATCAAGTCCTCTGCTTTCTCTCTGAAACACAAACAAAACGACTTAATTTTCCAAGCACTTGGAAGTTGGAACATTTATAATTTTGCAAACACTGCAGAATGCATTTGTAATTTCTTTAAACAGTGGGGTGTATTATAATTTTTACAAGGTTTATTCATCATTTTTGTAACTAATAAAGTTAGATTTGTATTTTCCCATGTACTCGGAACTGGAACCGAACCAAAACCTGTGTTTCAGCTCCGATTCCATGGAATTTGAGTAGGTACCCGAACCCGCCAATCTCCAGTTATTACTACTACGAACACTTAAAAACCCAATTTTCACATATACTTTTTTGAATAAAGATGACTGACAAACACTTTTCACAAACTTCTCTCACTGACCTGGCGTGGCACCTCGCAATTAGTCAGCTAATTGGTCAGCAGGACCTATTGTTGGATAGACGAAATCCATTGTGAGCTAACACGTTGTGTTTGTAAGAGAAAGTAGTGAATGAGTTTAGGAGTGTGTAGTATTCTGAACTTTTTCAGATTGAAAAATGGAAACGGTCAAATTTTACCTTTTTAACTGCATAGTTAATAGTGACATGTTTTTTCAAATTATAATTTTACCCGTGGGTTAATTGATTCTATTTAGAATACTAAACTTGTACTACATAAAACATATATATATTTTTATTTGATGTATTTTAATTTGTATTATATTTACAAAAACTTATTATAAGTACGAACAATGATCTCTTAATCACAGCATGGCAAATCTTTCCCACAGCTTGATTTGAATAAGTTTTTACTTGCTAGCTGATTCAGAAGTTCAGTTAAGGATGGTTAATTAGGTAATTATTTTCATTAAGTATGTTTAGTTAATTAGGAAGTTCTGATATTTTCATTATGAGATTTTAAAAGGTTTTATTTTTTATTTATTATTTTGAAACATCAAGGGAGATTCTTTATGAAGTTTTTAGAACAATCTTCTATTCAGTTATGCTGTAACATTATTATTCTTTAGATAATTCAAAATTCTCAAACATGTTTTACAAAGCCGAGTTCAAAGTTGAATTGTTACTTATTATCAAAACATTGTTGAACCGATAATTGCTCGTATTATAATAGAACTCTTAAAGCAATACTTAACATTTGTCAAACCCTTCAATTTTTACAATATTTTTTTTTTTTCCCCTGCATTCCTTCGTTTTCAATACAATTTAATTTGTCGCATGTTTTTTTAATCTTTATTGTCAATTCAGTCATCTCGATTAAAAAAAAGGTAAGAAAATAATTCAAAGGTCAATAATGTATTATTTCCTACTCTTTATCTGTTTTTCCATCAAAATAAAGTGATGATTAGACACCAGTTCTATTCTTTATTTTCACATAATTAGAATCACCCATTTTCTACATTTGTCACATCTTACTTACATATACATTATTAATTAAAATGACTCTCAAACGAATCTAATGCTTCAACTTTTATTCGGTTAAGTGAACATAGTAAAACCCTACTGAAAGTATTGTGAAGCAAAAAACGAGCCGTTTCACTAAGTATTCCAAGTCAAAACGGGGTCGTTTTGTGTGGACAACTACCAAGTTTCAGCCATCAGATCAAGACAGATCCAAGGGCTGAGAATTGCTGATGCAACCGTATATAAGAGAGCAACAGTGATACATATTTGAACGCGTGTTTTTGTTATCTTGTATTAGGGTTTGTAAAAGGGGGATAAACACTCGGGCTAGGTTGGTTGCTGAATCTTCTGGGTTAATCTGTGTTGAGTGAGAGAGGTTGCGTTTCCTTCTAGAGGCTGGTATTTGTCCTCTGGTTCTTGCAGATTATTGAGAGGTTCTTGGTTGTTAGGTCGTAGTGGGTGTTAGTCTGTTAAAGGAGATGTGTGTGTGTTGTTTGTGTTGCGAATTTGCTTATTAGCTTAGGTTATAACCCTACAATAATTAAGATTATTCATATTGATTGGTTGATGTTCATTCGATATTGTTATTTAATACCATAATTTTACTTATAAATAAACACTTTTAATTCTCTTTATCAATAGATTAGAGATTCATTATGTAGTTGTATGATAATGTTGTCGAATTAATATCCACCATGAATCTTGCTAATCAGTGACAAAATTGATGGTAGTTCGATGATTTATTGGCTTAATACCCCAATCTTACTCACAAATTAAAAACTTGTTATCCTCTTCATCAATAAATATGGGATTACTATGTTCTGTAGAATAACAGTATCAAGCTAACATATGAACGTGATCTTTCCATTTTTGAGAAACTACTGTAGTGTTTTTGTCATCTTATAATTTTGTTTTGAGTCTTGCACTACCTTTTCCTTTCTATCAATGTGGCACACTCTCTAAAGGTGATCACTTTTACAAGTGTGAGCACTTTAGAGTCTTGTGCTCACAATGCATCTAGCAGTATTTTTTTCTCAATCACATATCATGCACCTGTTTTTCTTTGTGAACATATTATTCTTTGTGATATCTGTTTTGTGCCTTTCCACTTGTCTACTTTCTATTCGTTGTGTGAAAATGAATATTGCTTTTGTTTGTGGTCCCAAATTTCATGTGCAAAAAAACAAAAAAAAAAAAAAAAAAACACAAAAGTTTTATTTTAACTTTTTTGTCCCCAAACCCTAGTCACCTTGTTCTCTATATCTCATACTTTTCTGGTGTCTTCCTCAAGAAACCTAATTGCCTCTGATTCATTACTGAATATCCTATGAGTTTTTGTATTCGTCTATAGTTTCCTATATGCTTTGGTAGGCTTAAAATTACCCTATTTCTTGTTCTTGCGTGATGATTTTGGAACTTGATTCCATGTTGATGCTTGACGTGTGCAAGCTGCTGCTCCGAAGTTATCCTTCAATAGTGAAACTTGAGAGGAGCTCAAGTGCGACTTGTGTTCTCATATGTGAAGCTTGCTATGGTGGTTTGAAGTTCAATAAAGAAGATAGAGTTGTCGTGTAGAAAGCATGAATGTTTTTGCAACTTTGGTTATCTTGCTTTGTATTTGAACTCATAAGTTTACATAGTGGATTTGCTTCTTCTGGACTTGGTCCCATGGAATAGGCATGTTACCGAACCATGTAAAAATGAGTGTGTTCTTTTCTTGTTTTGATGGATATTTTATTTATGATTTGAATAACTATTGTGCACAATATGAACAAACAACTAATTCCACAAAGTTTTAATCACTTAATAACCCCTTAAAAACTTTCATTAATATTACATGTCAGTTTGATAAAATAAAAAAAAAATAATAATAATAAAAAAATAAGATTTCTAAATTTTTTTTAATGACTTCTAGAATTCTCAAAGAGATATTGGACATTGTCTTAGATTTTTATAAGAATCTCTTTAAAATTTCTTTAGAAACCCTTCTGTTGAGAAGTTTCTAATAATATTTCAATTGTTTAAATTCGATTGATTTTCATTCACTACACATCTTAGGGAGTTCTAGTTGTTTTCTTTTCCAGAGTTTAGAAATTAAAAAATGGTCACTTTTATAACTAACAAATGGCAAGGTATATATGTTAGTCCTTAATTAAAACAAAAAAAAACCCATCCCACTTAATCATATAGCAACTAATTAATCCTGGCTTTACACCTTCATTATTAAAATTTCTCACATTATTGTGTTGTATCCACAAACATAATTAATTCAGAAGCAAAACCACTTCATTTTCCTTCTGAAATCATGTATCACATAAAATTTATTAAATTTTTTTAGCCTATGGATGCATCAAGCTCTTGGTTTTCCCACACCCCATGTTCGCCTGAGCGCTCCGAGACCATCCAGGATCCTATTCAAACATCACCAACATTCCCAGCAAGTAATGCGCCTCAATGTGGCAATGAAACAGCCAATTCCAGGATTATTCGCCTGGAATCTCAACGCCGTCCACCCGTACGGATGCAATGGCACCGTGTTCTTCATTATCGGGTTCTCCAAATTGTAGTTTGCATCATCATTTTCCATGTCATATTGACCATCTCCGAACCCCAGCACCCAGAAATCATGCCCGTGTAAATGCCAGGGATGCGTCTCGCTGTTGTTCGCAGTCATCGTGTTCGCATTCTGTAAAATCACATCCACTGTGAATTGAACTCCAGCCTGTAAATGGATGAGCTTGTTGTAGCATTGGTGTTGCTCTGGACACTGTAAATGTCATAGTTTTCGTAGTCGTAGCCCTCAGGCGCCGGCTTCTGATCGAACACATCGAGCCAGTTTTTTTTCAGGGCGATGAGGTAGGGGTTTCCGGGAGAGTGTGTGACACATTGTTGATGGCCCATTTGGTGTAGCCATCGACCTGTTTTGAGTGTTCAGGGGGACGATGACTTTCTCAGGACGCGGTGGGGTTTGGATGTAGCCCTGGCGAGCCTGATGCAGGCTTGTTTTTTCCGGGCGTCGTTGTCGTTCCAGAGAGGCCCTGGAGGTGGGTTGTGGTGGGGGGTTTGTGGTTGCGGTTCGGATAGTAGTTAAGGATGGCTTGCCGATTGGTGTGGAAGGCTCTCTGCCGACTACGTTGTGGTGATCCAGTAATTGCTGGAGGAACTTTGATTGGCTGTGACTAAAACTGAGTATGTTTCTCCTGAGTAAATGTACAGGTTTTCTGTGACAAATGGCTCCACGTAGTTGCCATCAGCTTCAACCACAGTCATGTTGTGGCCCTGGAAAAAAAAACTTTTCAGCTTTTGTAATCCTTAAAAGGGTCTTTAGTATCTGCTCTGTGTAAAAGTTTATATCAAAATATCAGGACTTAGTCTACGTTTTGGTTTAAATGAAAACCTTAGATGTGGATGCACTGACTTCTTTTAAATTTGAATCAATTCTTGATGTGAAAAATACATTAAAAACAAAATATCAGTCAAGTTTCTGAATTCAAAAATTTTGTCATCTTAATGCATTCTTCGTGTCAAGAATGATAATCTAGATTTTAAAATTAGAACGTCTGCATGAAAGAATAATTTGTGTTTTGAATATAAAAAGATAGAACTTTACGTTGTGTTGCGTTTTACTGTATTGTAAAATAATAAATTAATTACCTCTATTTGAAACTAAGAGCTGATAAAGAAGTTAAGCTAGCAATTCTGAATCTATATGTTCTTCCAGGACTACTGTAAATGAAGCTGGAGCGCATTCAGAATTTGTTGCATTACAAACACTGGCGCAAGATTTGCACAATCTACTTTCCTCTTCCATTTATTAGAAGTGACTGAAATTGATGTTACACACGCAAACACAAGTTAGCAAAAGCGATTATGACTGAAATTGATGTTACACATGCAAAGCAAAAGTTAGCAAAAGTGATTATGGAAAAGTCTTCGTATATTTAAGTGTAAAATTTTGTTATTTACCTGGGCCCCCAATCCAGACATAGGGTATGGAAGTCAGGCCTGTGGCTTGCTCATAAGAGCTTGAATGGTACCAATCACTCGGACAATTCCATGCTCACGGTAATTGCAAAGGGCTCTTTGTTCCAAAAGGAACAGCTACCTTAATCAAACCATATAGCCCATTCTCTTTGCTTCCATAATGCGAATGGTACATATACGTTCCTGCCTGTTTACAACAGTTTAAAGCTATAGGTAAACGTCTAACATTAGTGTTTAAGTCTAACAGGTCAACGGTTGACAGATAACAGAAAATTAGTCAACAAATACTTCTGAAGACGAACCTTATCGACAACAAATTGGTAAACGAAGGTGTCACCAGGCATTGTTCCACACTGTGAAACTCCTCTGTTCCATCACTCCAAGGAGTTCCAATCTGCCATGCATGAACACAAAAATTACCTTCCTTTCTTCATTGATTTCCATTTTTAAGAACAAAACTTTACGGAAAAGTAACATTAGATCCCACTAATGACTTAGAAATAGAAGATTTCAAAATTATCCAATGTCTGTAACTTAGATAAGAAGAAAAGCATGTAATATATGAAATATTCTACCTGTTGATCCATGCCAATGGATAGCAAGATTTTCCATCAACAAATTATTCTTAACATTGATGATAATCGTATCGCCTTCGGTTGCAAAAATCGTGGGCCCTGGAGTCCCTCCATTTATGGCAATAGCAAGTTTCTTGTAACAGTCAAGAGACTTGTACTGATAGCTCACCTCCCATGTCAAATTATGAACTTTAGCTTCAGCCAATAAACATGTGCCCACCAGGCAGAAAGCAAGAAAAATAAGATCAGATTTTGTGCCCTTGAAAAATAAAATTTCTCCAGCCATTTGGCCGAAGAATTTCAGACTCCTGGAGCTTGGAAAACTACAAAAAATTATGATTGTGTGAGACTTGCCTTTACAGCTTTACTGATTGTTCTTTATATAGAGATGAAGACTTGAAAAGAAGTCAATCTGTGGGAGCCAATTTACAATAATTTAACGTTTAAACCAAGAGATAATCTTCTCGTGGGCGTGTTGCACGTTGGAACTTTCATTGGATACACGACATATTTTCTTTTTCTATATTATAAAAAACAATAAAAATTGGCTCGTAATCCAATCTTATAAACTTTTTCTCACAATCTCGATGTAATAGCTCGCAATTAATCAGATAATAATTAGGTAGGTAGGATCCATTGTGACACATATCCAATTATGAACTGATCAATTACGAGCTACCACGTCAGGGTTGTGAGAGAGAGTTTATGAGATTGAATTATAAGTGTAGTACTGCCCTATAAAAAAGAGTAATGCTAGGTTTATAACCTTCTCTCACAACCTCCAATATAATAGTTCGTAATTAGTCAGTTGACAAATGAGCAAACAGGACTCATAGCAAGCAGACGAAAGCGAGCTAAACAATTACGAATTGTTATGTCGAAGGTTGTAAGAGAAGGTTATAAGATTAGATTGTAAACCTAACATTATTAATAAAAAAAATGTTGAATAATTTATATAATAATGTATTTCGTTAGAGATTTAGACAATTTAAAAATATATTTTACATGTTATTAATATATAACATGCAAAATATATTTTCTCTTATATGAACGTCTGTATGCGAACGTCATTTATTGATATTAACAAATGGACTACTATTATCTGTAAACACCATAGAACCAAATTTTTACTTAAACTTTTTCAAATTGGAAATTGTTTTTTTTTTTTAAAAAAAAAAAACTTAATAGTTAATCATGACATGTTTTTACGAATGATTTTACCATTAGGGTTTTGGGTTAATTAATTCTAAATTTAGAAATACTAAAGTTGTACTACACAAAACATGTATATTTTTATTAATGTACTTTACTTTGTACTACATTAACAGGAGCTTATTATAAATACGAAACGATGATCTCTTACTTTTAAAGGTTTGGATTTTTTTATTTTTATTTTATTCGAAACCTCAAGAGAGATTCTCTATCAAGTTTTAAATCTTCATAATTTTTTTTTTATATTCTTATTTTAGCCAAAAAAATAAATTATTCTTCAAAAAATATTCTCATAAAAATTAGGCTTTGAAACAATCATTTTTTTTTTTTTTGGTATCCAAAGATGTCCGAACCAGTTTGTGCGTGCCTCGACTAGTTTCTCAGGATCTTGAAGTTAACGGTCAGGTAAGCCTTTAATGGTTATTCCTTATTAGTAGTTGTGAAGGTTCGAATTCAAAATCTCTTCAGTAATATACCCAAGAGTCCTAAATGTTCAGCCAAACTACCTAAAGGTAGTTGCTTTAAAACAATCTTTTATTCAATTACGTTATAACTTTTATTATTCTTTAGATAATCCAGAAATTCTCAAACTTTTTTTACAAAACTGAGAAACTGAATTGATACTTATTATCAAAACATTATTGAACCGATAATTACTCATATTATAGATAGAATTTTTGAAGCAGTACTATACATTTGTCAAAAGTAAAACCCTTCAATTTTGACACCTTTTTTTTTAATCTTTCTGTAGTGTTTTTCTTTTCCCTGCATTCCTTCGTTTTCAATACAATTTTATTTGTCGCTTGCTTTTTTAGTATTTTATTGTCAATTCATGGTATCTTGATGAAAAAGGGGGCAAGAAAACAATTCAAAGGTCAATTAATGTATTGCTTTATCCCATCAAAATAAAGTGATGATTAAAAACCATTTATATTCTTTATTTTCTACATAATTATACTTATCCATTTTCTTATAGAAACATAACGTAACACGACTTGTCACATCTCACATAGACATTATTAATAAAAATGACCTCACAAAACGAATTCATATGCTTCAACTTTTCTTCGATTGTGTTCTTATAACAACAATAATATCTATCTTTTTATACTTTTTGGCTAATGCCCACCATCTTTTTGACTAAGAAAAGTATTTATTTTTTCTTTAAAATAACTTATCTTATATGCCTCTCATGCTTTTAAGTTTTTTATTATTATCATGTATAATGTGTTTCGTGAATCACGATTTTCCTTACTTTATCAAAAATGAATTAATTCAATTTTAAAATAGAAGATGTTAAAATAGGGAAAATAGAGTTTCAATTGCAGGAATAATAATAAAAAATAAATAAAATGCTTCTTTGTTTTAAATGAAGAAGCATGTTTAAAAAAATAGATAAAAAAAGAATGTTCTTTTATTTTTGGGCATGGTTGATTGGAAGTTGTTAGGTTCTATAATAACACAATATAAATATTTTCAGAAAATAAAAAATCTTGTTTTTCTTATTATTAAATTAAAAAAATTGAGACAACATGAAGAATATTTTTTCCATTTATTTTTTATTACTATTTTCATTCCTTAATTTGATAACACATTTGACAAATTTTGTACAAGCTGTGAGGCAGCCAACTACTCAGTACTCACAATAATCATATACGAAAAGAATAAAAAATAATAACAATAATAATAATAATAAAGATATGGAGAAAAGGTTCAAAAAGCTTAATTTTAGTTTTGTTTTTAAAAATACTGAAAATATTAATAAAGCATTTCAATGACCATATACTAAAACAATCGAGGTGTTGACATTCAGGAAAACCTCTTAAATTATTTCACTATTGAGTTAATCGTAATATTTGGTAACCGAGAAAGTTATAAGACAATATTAATGTTCGACTCTTTTTCTAATAATTTTTAAAAATCTGTTAGATTTTAAAATCCTATAATCTTAAATTATTTTAAGAGGGTAAGTTAGACTTAAATATTAATGTTCGACTTTTTATCTAATCTTTTAAGCAAAACCTTAAACTTTCGATGTTTGATACGAGAATGTCTGTAAACTTAAAAAGTTAACTAATTTCTTAAACCTAAAAATCAAATCCATGTCACACGTGAGAGAACCTACCAAACTTTTAGATATTAAAGTCAAATTCTTTATCTAATTACTCAAGCTTTCACCTTTAACGGTTTTAGCAAAGAAAAATGCTATTCTTACAAAGAAGGCTACAAAGTGACATTATCCAGAAGAAAAAACAAAGAAAAAACAAAAAGAGAGAGAGAGAGAGAGAGAGAGAGAAATTATGAAAATCAAGGGTAGAGATTGTCTTTGTATGCCCCCTTTGTATGTGTTTTTGTAAAACTAGCATTGCTTTTTAACAAAACGTCCGACAACGAGTTAAATGCTAAGTGGACAATTCACAATCAAATCATGAACATAATAAGTGGAAATAAGTTTACGCATTTGTCAACAGCGGTTATAATTTTTTATCTTTAGGATTTGATCTTAACAGTTAGTATCAACCCCTAGTCAAAAGTTTAATGCCTCACAAACGTATGAATTGTTTTGATGGTCAAATCCACTATAGGTTTTGACTTAAAAGATAAGGGTAATATTACATTTATAATCAAATCTCACAGATTTTCTCTCACAATGTGATGTGACAGGCTGGCAGTTCGCAATTAGTCAATTTTTAATATGTTTTACCTGCCTAATTGAGAATTGATAAATTATGAGTTATTACATCGAGGTTGTAAAAGAAAGTTTATAAAATTAGGTTATGAGCCATTCTTTATTATAACGAAAAAGGCTTAATTCTAACAAAGTAATGATAATGCAATATTTTTTTTCTAAGGAATTTCATCGTCACCTCCATCTATAACCATCAAATTGACCCATATCACATCTCACCAAACTCGGCCCAATATAAACTTTTTAATCTGAATTCTAAGGACACCCAAAGCCCAAGCCCAAGCCCAAGCCCAATTTCACTCAAAGCCCAAATTCAAACCTCCCTAGACCGCACCGTTTCACTTCCCTTTGACAAAACCCGCCATCACCTTCCTCAATTTCCATATCGCACGCCAATTCCACCGCCATGGACGACACCGATCAAACCCAAACCGAAACCCCGACCCGAATCACCGATCCACTCACCAACGCCTTCGGATCCCTCAACGACCTCGCCCCCGAACTTGCCTCTCTCCAAGATCTCGCCACGCGCGGCTCGTGGCGCTCAATTCTCGACAAAGTCTCACGCGCCCGCTCCCTCTCTCTCCTCACTCTTCCCCACCACCACCTCACCTACCTCTCCTACAATGCCCTCGCTTTGATGAAACTACGTCGTTTCAACGACGCTGCCCTGGAGCTCGACTCGCTCGAAGACTTCAACAGTTCCGGTTACCAGTACGAATCGTACCCGCATGCCTATCCCAACCGGACCGGATCCATGGTCCCCTTCTCCCTCCGGTGGCTTCACGCGGTTCTCCCGTTTAAGATGTCGAACCGGCAGGAAGGTCTTGACCGGTTTTATCTCCTTCTCGATTTCGTCCGTGAGAAATTAAGGCAAAAAGTCGACGAGAAATTGGATTTGTCGGCGAGTGCGTGGAGGAAACGAGAAGTTTTTGTGGTTAATTGTTTGATTGGTTATCATCTGAGTGGGAAAGAGTTTGGTGTTTGTTTGAATCTGATTCGAGATTTGTTGAAAAATTCTGACGACTTTGACCCTGTGTTGGTCTCCAGATTAGGATACATTCAGATGCAAATCGGGGATTTGGAGGGTGCCACGACGTCGTTCAATCGGGTTGAGGAATTGCTGACGTCGAAGAAGAGTGATGAGACTGTTGTTGAGTTGAGGAATCTTGTGAACCGGAACAAGGCTTTGGTGTATTTGATCGGGAAGGATTACGTATCGGCGGTGAGGGAGTATGAGGAGTGTATAGAAAGGGACGGCAGTGACATTGTGGCGGTGAATAACAAGGCTTTGTGTTTGATGTATTTGAGGGATTTATCAGATGGCATTAAGGTGTTGGAGAATGCGCTCGAGAGAGTGCCCACAGTGGCGCTGAATGAGACGGTGGTGGTGAATTTGTGTAGTATGTATGAGTTGGCTTATGTGAATCACTCGGATATTAAGCGGACATTGAGTAATTGGATTGCCAGGGTTGCGCCCGATGATTTTGATTCATCGTGCACAAGAATTTGAGGTAATTGGTTGTGGTTGTTGAAGGAAAAAATTGTGTTTGTAATAATGGATGAAATGATTTTTTGAAATGTAGGACGAATTTGTGGAAATTTTTGATAATGCATATAAGATTCATTGAGAAATGGTCGCAGTTGGTTGCTGAATTGACATTACATGTATATGTGATTGTGTTTATTTGTCTTGAGTTATTGAAATTTATGTTTATGTGGGGTGTTGATGCTTATCTTGTAACCGCGGATGAGGTATTTTTTCTTATGCGGGTTGGGTTTTGGAAATTTTTTTATAATGCATTGAAGTTCAATTGTTTTTGAGAAATGGTTGCTATTTGTTACTGAATTGATATTACATGTATATGTGATTGTGATCTAATTTCCTTATCATATAGATGAGTCCATTGTTGTGTATGGAGAGTTTCATTTTGGATTAATAAAAGAGAAAGGTTTATATGGTATATCGACACTAATGTTTTCAGATTGATGAGATAATCTTTTGATACTTAGGAGGAGTTTGCACAAACTTTTGTTGTTGCATGTAGGATTCAATCGAGTTTGAATTGTTTGTTGAGAGATAGTACTTTTTGCAGGATTTTAGTGTTTGAAGTCTTGATTCTAGTGCTCAATTGACATTGCATGTATATATGTTTATGATCGAACATGCATTTCAATTATTTGTGTAATAATGGATGGGATGATTCCATGATATGCAGGATGAGTCTGTGCAAGCTTTCAATAATGCATATAATATTCATTTGAGTTGGCCTTGATCTGGAACATATCATACTCAGAGAGACATGGAATAGAGCCACTCCCCTTTGAGTGTTGTTGAGATGACATTCCTGGAGGATATGCTAATTTTTGTTTTCAATTATGATTTCTTGTCCTAATTTGTGCGTTAAGAATGGTTTAAAACTAACTCATTTCACTCTTCAGATGACTGGATGAGTCCCTTTTTGTCTATGGTGATTGCTGCTGTTAATTTTCGATGTCTGATTAAGATTGTACAAATCTTTTGTTTAGCTTGAGGTGAGGAGATGATTTCATTTCTCATTGAATGAACTGTAAATGAATCATGTATATTTCTGATTGGTGGTAGCACTGTCTAGACTCGGTGAAGGAAACTGATTACCTTTGTCGACGCTATAATGTTTGAACTGCTGAGTGGACTGCTTTATTTTATAATGTTAATCAATCAGACGATGAATCCATCAAATTAGATAAGTTCATATGGACAATTTATGCTTTTTTATTCTGGCTTTTGCTATGTACAAGGTCTTGTAATGTTTTGGGAATGGTTTTCTTGATTTAGAACGCCGCGCGCGCGTTACATTCAAGTCCTATTTCACCATAGCTTAACACTTAGTGTTATAAGTCTGACATTGTATGCGATAAATGTATTTGTTTACCATTTGCTTTGTGTGATTTGTGAGTGATTGTTGATGTTCGAGACTCATCCATTCATCGAATATAAGATCAGGGTTTTCGTTTTCGTTTTCATTTTTGTTTTTGTTTTTGTTTTCGTTTTTTGTAGGATCAGATTGAAAGTGTCTTAACATGGTTGTTGGTATGTTGTATTCAAGTTGTGTTTCTCTTTTAGACTTTTCAAAGTTTGAACAAAATTGAGAACCTTATATTAGTTGATGGAGATAGACTTAGCTTTCTTTAAATCTTATTTAATGACTAATGAAGGTTAGATTATGTATTTCTTTTCCTAAGCAATCATTATTATCTTACCGGTTCGATAACGTTTCGACTATTTGTTAGGAATGCATCTTATTTGTTTTTAATTTTAATAAATATTTTGAGGAAAAATTAAAATTCTTTATTTGAGTCAATTGAACACTAATTTAAGTGGAAAAATTAAAATAATTTAGTTGAATAGGTTGAATGTTACGATTGCTTCATCTATACGTCAGCGTTTTGAACGACCCTTGACAAGGAGGTGGTGGCCACAGAACAACTGCCCAAGTCTTCTTCAAGCAAATTATTTTCTTTAACATTTAGTTGAAAATATTTCATTAGTTATTATATAATTTACAATAAATCAATATTTATCTATTATTTTATTTTTTTTTAATATTCCAATACATTTGAAGAATATTAAGTATTGTCACATAAATTATTATTTAGTGATAAATATAAACATATAATATGTGTGTTTAAAGTTTGGTATCAAAATGTGCCGTTGGAATTTGTAGTTCTTACTTACCACCTTCAAATTAAATTAATTTCTAAGAGCCTACTTCTCTTGACCTATCCTCCACCCTTGATCACTACCCCCTCACACTCTCTTCACCGTCCGATCCTCACCTTCATCATCAAACGACCTCCCACTCTCAATCACAACCCTTCAGAAACTCCCATGGCCCCCTAAATCACTCACTGGTCACTACATAAACTCATCCCTATGCGATCTTTCCAACAGTTCCCCACCAACACCAACAACCAACAACTCCTTTCTTCATATTTTCCCACCAACCCTCTTCCGTTTCTTTAAACCAAACAGAAAACTCCTTCCTTTTCGTGTAAACTGTTTCATGGCCACTCTCTTCGCTCCCTTCCGTCCTCTTCTAGCTTGGTCCCCAGATCAGCTCACTCCAGACCGGAAAAATTGAAGCTTTTGACGAGCTCTCGATCGGTTTCTTTCCCCTCTCAGCTGCCACACAACTTGTCTCTTTCTGGGTAAGGTTTTTTTTTGGTTTTTTTTTTTTTTCTGGTTTTGGGTTGGATTTTGGATTTTGGTTCAAAGTTTGTGTTTTATTGATCAACGTGGCGAACTTGAAGTGGGTTCTGGGTTTTGTGGCCGATAGAGCCTTGGGAGTTATCAACCAGCAAGCAACCTTTCACTTTTTAGGCTTGGAGGGTAATGAAAATTTTGATTGGTTTATATATATGTAAAGTGTATTTTTTAACACGTGCCTCTTAGCAAAGTAGGAAGAAACGTGGTGCTGTATTCATTTATTTATTTTTTTAATAAAGTAATGTTTTTACTAATAAAGTTGGAAAATGTAAATGGTTTTTTTTGGTTTTGGGATATAGAGGCGTGGAGATTAGTAAGATAGTGAGGATTGTACGGCTTAGTGCAGAAATGCAGTTGATATCTCTTGAGTCCCAGAGTGAACGCGGTTAAGCCCTCAAAGACTGTGGCCATACCGACCAGGCCACTGCGCTTGCTCAAGCTGGTGTTCCCGTTATTCGTTTGGCTGCTGGAGAGCCTGATTTTGATACCCCAGTTATAGCAGAGTGAAATTTGTTTTTTTTTTTTTTTTTTTTTTTTTTTTTTTTTTGTTATTAGTTTTGGTTTTGATCGCAATTAGGGTGTGGCTATTTGGTGAAATATTTGATCGATTTGTCATTGGCGTGAGGTAGTTAATTTGGTTGGATCTATTGAGATTGTATAAGCTGTATCGAGATTGAATCTAGGTCATACTAGTTTGGGGAGGGTTCAGTTTAGATTTTGTAAGTTTGAAAATAATAACCAATAAATAAGAAAAAGGGATAGATTTTATGGAATTTCTTATAAGGGAGAGTTTATGCTAAGATTGAGCTGAATTTGTTTTATGGAATTTCTAGGCTGGGATAAATGCGATCCGTGAAGGTTACACAAGGTACACTCCGAATGCAGGTACTTTGGAACTTCGTTCGGCAATTTGTCATAAGCTAAAAGGTTCGTTGGCTATTGGTTTTATACTTTGTGTGGTTTGTAGTTGTGTTATGAGTTCAGAAAATTGTTTATTTATTTATGTTTTGTTTTTGGTTGTGATAGAGGAGAATGGGTTATCGTATGCACCTGATCAAATTTTGGTTAGCAATGGAGCCAAACAGTGCATCCTTCAAGCACTCCTTGCTGTTTGCGCCCCAGGAGATGAGGTGAGATTTTGTGACTATACCCTATGATTCTTATTTAGCTATTTGGTTTATAGCTCTATTTGATTAAATCAAATTGGTAGCTATGACTTTGGTAAATTAATTGCAGTCTTTCTGAAATTAAGTGCAATAGTCTTCCTTAAGAGACATAAATAGAAAATCTACTATAATTACTATAGTACTATAAATTTGTGGGAATTATGGTATGGGATTCAAATTTAAGATATTTAAGTTTGGTCATATGACCTTGCAAGTCAAATGAGTGTTGGTTGAAAGATTGTGGTCGACAACGGATGATTTAGTAATGATTTTGGCCAAAATATAGGTGTTCTAGCTTTGTATTGATTGAAATCATTGGAATACTAAACTTCTTTAACCCTCTGGTGGTCAGTGTCTGGGAAGACATTTCTTGCATGATATGTTTTCCGTGTAACTTTAGATCATCTGGAAAATAACCTGCACGCATTCATTTGTTGAACTCCACTCCATTTTTTAGATTGTCTTTAGTGTAGATTAATTTTAGATCAAATGATATCCTGGAAAATAAAAAGACATGGAATGTAATTAAATAGTTGGCGGGTAGTGGTCAATACATGTGCTTTAAAATGCTACTTATTGATGCCTCTGTTATGCCACGTTAGGAAAGGCAAAAATGATTATGTAGGATAGTTAACCAGCATGCCAATGTGGACTCTGTTATTGGTTTCTTCTACTTTAGATGTATAACATTTTTAATTGTTGGTGGTTGACATCATTCTCTTTTTGTTTCTTCAGGTTATAATTCCAGCTCCATTTTGGGTTAGTTACCCGGAAATGGCAAGGATAGCTGATGCAACACCTGTGATTCTTCCAACAAAAATTTCTGAAAATTTTCTCTTGGATCCAAAACTTCTTGAATCAAAACTGACTGAGAAGTCAAGACTTTTGATTCTATGTTCTCCATCCAACCCAACAGGATCTGTTTACCCCAAGAAATTACTTGAAGAGATTGCAAAGATTGTAGCTAAACATCCCAGGCTTCTGGTATGAACTGACTGAACCGGAAACTCTTTAGTTCCTGCTCTTTGCCTGGATCTGAATCCTGAACATTCTTTGCCTCGTTTGTCAGGTGTTGTCTGATGAAATATATGAACACATAATCTATTCACCAGCGACTCATGCAAGCTTTGCGTCTTTGCCGGGTATGCAAGAGAGGACTTTAACTGTTAATGGGTTTTCTAAGGTAAATCAATAGTGATATATTGAATTTAAGGTGCTCAAACCTTGAAATTTCATTGCCTTCTCATTCACTGAATCTAGTAGTTGCTTTCACTCTGGGGATTTATATATGAATATTACATTTCTAGGCCTTCGCAATGACTGGTTGGCGACTTGGATATATTGCCGGCCCTAAGCACTTTGTTGCTGCTTGTAATAAGCTCCAGAGTCAGGTATGTTACATCCCTACTAATTTACATCCTTAATTTTCTGTTAAACTCCTGCATTGCATTTTTTGTTTTTGTTATATTTATTTCTTATACATATAAATGATAATTCTATGTGTTACTTTGAGAAGCATGATTCTAATAGATTTTATTTCTGTGTTATGTCGTTGCAGATCACTTCAGGTGCCAGTAGTGTATCTCAAAAAGCAGGAGTCGCTGCATTAGGTTTGGGCTATGCAGGCGGGGAGGCAGTTTCCACTATGGTTAAAGCTTTCAGGGAGCGGCGTGATTTCTTGGTTAAAAGCTTTGGAGAACTAGATGGGGTTAAAATATCAGAACCTCAGGTACTAGCCTCAGCTATATTTTCACTTGGTGGAATCTAACCTTCTTACCTATAGTTTTATCCTTTTAGTTTTAGCTATCTTTGTGCTCCTAATTTTCATTCTTGTTAATTGCAGGGAGCTTTCTATCTCTTCATTGATTTCAGTTCTTACTATGGATCGGAGGTTAAAGGTTTTGGGAAAATTGAGAATTCCGAGTCCCTATGTCGATACTTGTTGGACCAGGGTCAGGTATAGTGTGGTTGCTTAATTTCCTCTCACCCTTATAAAGTTCGTATTTTTAAAAGTGATGCCAGTACAAGATTGTTTGTCTTAAAACAGTAACACTCCATTATTCAGAGCTTCTTGAACATTCCGTGTAGTTTATATTCATCTTCTTTCTCTAATTTGGTCATGGCCGTTGATTTATAGGTTGCATTGGTCCCGGGAGAGGCATTTGGGGATGACAGTTGCATCCGCATCTCCTACGCTGCATCCCTCACCACCCTACAAGGTGCCGTGTTGAGAATTAAGAAAGCACTTGACGCGCTCAGGCCAGCTGTCCCAGTTTAATCACCTGTTTAATAAAGATGAACACTAATGCAAAAGGTTGTCATTCTTGTACTTGGAATTCAAGATATGTATTTGTCAATGATTGTTTTCAAATAATGTAGGCTTGTAATGTAGCTTCAATTCTTGTTGTCTCAGCAATGGTGCTTAACGTACTTTCTTGTATGGAGGTGGAAAAATATTCACCATTTTACATGGTTATTTATGCATTTGAAGGGCATTAGAGGAAACTTCTATTGTTTTGGTTAATTTGGAATCTTAACCACATGCAATGATTCTACTGCAAATGCAGGAATAAGTTATGTTAAAAGGGGAGTAGGCGAAACTGTCGTCTTGACCATTGGATTATGATTCAGTCAACTTTAAACTATGATCTGAACCATTAGATTATGATTAAGTCGATCTTTTGATTAGATCTCTATTGGATTACGATTCAATCAACTTTAAACTATGATCTGAAGATTTTAAACCATTAAGTCATAATTAAGTCGATCTTTAGATTATGATATAAGGGTTTGTCTCTGATGTTGTAAAAAGACCGACAAAGACCATATTGGATCCACAAAGACAAACTATAGGGTGAATATCTTACGTCATTTGAATGCTCATTTAATATAGTACTAATTTTAATTGTATTAAGAATTAATCATAGTTAATAAATATGGGTACGACAAAAAAAAAAAAAGGTATGAGAATTTTATGGGTATGATACGGCAAATGGTGAAAAATATATTTGTAAAAATTCGGTCATAAAATTCGGATACAAGAAAAATACGATTTGAGTATATACCAATATTTTAAAACTTGGTCTGGCTGGGCCGGTTTAATTGGTTTAACTGAGACCCGGAAGCTTCAACGGGTCGGGTTTATATTTTTTCTATTCACCTCAAGCCCTAGGATTTGGGAGGATGATTTGCGAACAATTGAAGCCCGGGATGTTGGGGCTTTTGAAGAGAGAGTGCTGGTGAATGCAATAGTGGTGACAGAGTTGATTTCCGGTGAGTAAATCGACTGGAAATCAAACAAAACCGGTAGCGGTAACAACCGGCTTTTGTTGGCGATTGGCGAGGCTAACAGGGGTGGGGATGTGGTGGGTTTTGGTCGGAGAAAGAGGGGAACAATTTCTGGGTGATGGGGAGGGTTGTCAATGTCAGCGTCAATGAGATCTAGACTGGAATGCCAACGCCAGCGTTGATGAGATCTGGCATGGAATGCCAACGTTGGCGTCGTTGAGATCTGGCCAAAATCGAACCTATTTCGGCCAGATCTTGGATATATTTTAAGGGGAATGGGCTCAATGGATGATTGGGATTGCATTTGGGGTATCGCTGCTACCAACCAATCGCCAGCCGATTTGTATTTGGGGTGTGTTTGCTAAATTTCAAACCTATAGGAACTTAACAAATTTTTAGGGGTGTATTTGCTGAATTTTAGAAGTTTTTTGTCAACTAGTTTGATCGCCGGTCAAACATGTTCAACCGATCAACTTGGGACGTGGCAACTTTGCTGGGTTTCACCTCGAGTTGGGTTTTAAAACATTGGTATATATGGGTTTAATACGACACATTATCAATAATATATTTTGAAAAATACGACAATATCAATCTTGGTTTTAACACTTTTTATGGACCACCTAGTTATAATCAATATAGGATTTAAACTACAAAGTATATAATTCATGAATAATATGGATGTACTGATAAAATACGGTTATAACACGAATAATTTGTGAATAATATTAATAAAATACGTCAATAATATGGTTAATTTACAAATAAAATGTCCAACGCATATAGTTTACAAATAATACAAATGTGTTAATAAAATACGAAAATTTGCAAATAATACGCGCGTTTTACTCGCGAATTCACTAACATAGGAATTAATTACAATAGTGATTAAATAGATAAAAGAGATTATATTGTCCTTGTCCAAACGCTTTTGCAAGTTGGTCTTATGATTCCAGAACCCAAGAAATAAAACTTTCCAAGGTATCTTTCTTTTGAAGGTAACCAAAATTAAGTTCTGTACGGCACCAGGGAATCAAATTCCAATTCCTGCAAGTTAATTTGGCTCAGGGATTCCAAACATATTCAGCATAATAAATTATAATCTTCGCCTCTTTGGATGATGCAAAATTCAAGCTGTAATAAACTTCGCCAACAGGCCTAGCCAACCGAAAGGTTTCTTTCTGTTCCAAAAGCGCAAAATTGCAAAGCAGAGATTAAGGGAGAGGAAATCTATTTCTTGCCCTCCTGGAATTGCTTTTTCTTTGCATTAGGACATCCTGAATAAGCTAAGGACCTCTCCATGCAAAGCCTAAACAAACTATTGACTTGAACTACAAGTCAATCAACCTTTCATGTAAGACATTCTCCTCCTTTCTCATTATACTTCCAGGCCTTCTATATATCATCCTGGAATCGAAACCTGAAGCCAAAAACCAGCTTTTAATTTTGTGTGAGCGTGATTCGATCCAGGATCTCTTGTAGAGCCTCGAGAGATTCAACAAGTTGAACTATTTAGCGGGTTCTCGTGCGAGAGCTACTAGAAATGGAGGCCTCAGCGGAGATTGTTTTCTTCGACTTGGAAACGACAGTTCCCAGAAGAGCTGGACAACGCTTCTGGGTGTTGGAGTTTGGTGCAATCATGGTCTGTCCGCGGAAGCTTGTCGAGCTGGAGAGTTATAGCACCCTGATAAGGCCCAAGGACTTGTCCGCGGTTGCGTTGAAGTCGAGTCGAAGCGATGGGATAACACGTGGAGCTGTAGAAAATGCACCTGAGTTTGCGGAAGTTGCTGACAAAATATTCAGCATTTTGAATTCCAGAGTGTGGGCAGGCCACAATATACAAAGATTTGATTGTGCTCGGATTAAAGAGGCCTTTGCTGACATCGGTAGGCCGGCCCCGGAGCCAGTTGGAATGATTGATTCTTTAGGAGTCTTGACCGAGAAATTTGGCAGAAGAGCTGGTAACATGAAGGTATGTTGCAAATTAGAAGCAATATTTGTATATTAATGCTACGAATCTTACTATATCTGATGGCGGATGTTTTAAAGATACATGTTAAGAATTTTCGGTAAATTTTATTAATCTTTCGTGTTGCCGCAAATGTATGATAAGTAAACTTAAGTGCAGATTGTCTATTTTTTTTTTTTTTTTTTTGAAATATAAATTTTGTTTAATCAAAATTATGAAATTTTGTCTTTTTAACATTTGTTATTGTCAATTAAAGGTCTCGCATTTTAACAAAATGTAGGATCTGCGGTTTGCACCTCAGAATTTTCGTGAACGATAATTCAGAGAATCCTAACGTTATTATTATTTACATAAATTTAGATGGCTTCACTGGCTTCTTACTTTGGGCTTGGGCAGCAAAAGCACAGGTATGTTAATGTGGAATCAATTCTGTAGTTGGAAACATAAATTTTTGCTTGTGCATTGTTTGACACATCAATGCATATGAAAATGAAATTAATCATGGATGGCTTCTTTAAACAGGAGCCTTGATGATGTTAGGATGAATTTGGAGGTCCTGAAGCATTGCGCAACTGTGCTTTTTCTGGTATTTTCTGAGACTTATTTAAGCCTTCCCTTAATCAACAATATGCTTACCAAGATCACATTTAATGTATATGGATCATATTTCCTGTTAATTTGAGATTAAGAATTTTGTTATTGCGTCTTTATCAGATAATTTAATTATACTCTGATCAATCAAAATTTTGTCTTTTCAGAGATTTTTAAACACATGTATACAATTAAGATAACTCATTAGTTTATATTTTATCCTGATACTATGATTATAGGAATCAAGCCTTCCGAGCATGTTGAATCGCAAATGGAATAGCTCTCTCACAATTACAACAAGAAGTAGGAGCAGTGGAAAATTATCATGTAGAGAAGAAACAAGCAGGAAATCTCCTGCAACTCCAATTGCATATCAAAGAACTGTTCCCTACACAAGGGGAAGCTTGGGGAAGGTCTAAAATTTAATAAATAAGCAACTTTTAATTTTTCTTCTTGTACACACACGTTACATATATTTGTCACTAACAATAAATTTAAATGAAATTTTTGGGGGAAAAAAATTTAAAAAACAGATGACAGAAAGTGTGAAGAATCTATTGTGTAAATCTCAAGGAAACCGGCCTCTCAACACCTTGCTCAAGCATTCTCATTCACTGCTTCGTTGATGAGAAATTCAGGAACTAAGTACAATTTGGTAAAAAATGAGAAGAGATGTTCACAATTTCTGGTTGGAGAGGAAGAAAATTGAATCCATGTTGTTCAAGAGGGCAGGCCAATTGATGCAAGAAAAATTCAATGGCAAAAGTAATTTGTCTATGCCATAGAATTTTGTGACATATTTGATTCATTCTTTTAAGGCCTCCGTTATGTGGAGGCCAATTGTATATATTTATGAAAAAAAAAAATTAATAATCATATATAAATTTAACCAGAGTGAGGGTATCTATATATGCATGATTTAATTGTATTTTTCTCGTTAAATATTAATTTAATACTTCACAAGATAATTTCTTAAATTTCCACACACATGTAACACAAAAGGAATGAAATTTTGTGTTAAGCTAACCTTTTGGATTGGATACATAGAAGCAGAATCAATTTTTGTAATTTTAAAGAATAATTCTAAACAAAAAACCAAGATATAATATACAGTAATTATAAATTTTAAGCAATACTTAAATATCTGACCTCACTTGGCAACCCACATGTCACGCCTCTTATCAAAGTGCAATATTTGACATTTTCTTTTTCTGTGACCGGAGATATTCTGGTCAACTTGCACACATCTTGACTAATTTGGCCTTAAAGTTAATGACCAAGTAAACCTTCTAGTGATTACTCTTATTAGAAACCGAAAGGAATCGAACTCAAGACCTCTTGAATAATACACATAAGAGTCATATCACCCCATCTGACCACCCATAGATGGTTATTAAGATGAATTCGTTAGCATGTATCAGCTCCCTGCTATTGTTGTGGCTCAGACTATCAAGTTGAATAATTATTGGAAAAATCTTCAACTTTATAACAAAGAATGATTTCTCCGTCAAACAGATTAATCTTTTGGGTTCGATGTCCGAGTTAACAAGTGTCTTTTATATTTCTAAAACATGCCATATATAGAGGTCACTCTTACGCTCTAGTGATGCAATAAGAAACAAATGCAAATTATTTTCATGTAAATTAAGTTTATAGACACAAAAGTTATTACCAAATACTTTAGAGTTTAATTAATATCTCTAGGAAAAGAATAATATTTTGCTTATAACTGAGTTATGCAATCAAACAAAAATTTTACAAAATTTATGTAAAATAATTACTCTATCCTATATTTTTTGCTAAATTGTATGCTGGTTGTATTACTCAGTTGTAAGCATAGTATTATTCTTACGAAAATACTGATAAAAGTCTCCCAACAAATTGAGAATACAACAATTTCTGAAACGTGTAACAACATGCATCTACATTTTTTCTGGAAAATAATCATATTAATCATAACCAGTCCATGATTTTATCCACATTCAAACGAAAAAAGTGTCATAAAATAAAATATAAGAAAGTGCGGTTAATTATGGCTTCTCTCCACATAATAACATAGATTTAGAGTTGAGAAACAATGAACCTGGACACATTTTGAAGGCACAGCCTGAGAGAAATAAATTAATTGGTGATAGAAAATGTTCCCGATTGCCATAATGTTTCTTCAAGTCAATGGATTCGCCAGGAGGCACACTTGGTGCCGCTGAAAGAGGCAAGCCAATGAAGAATCTACCTTAGAGAGAAAAAAGTGAGCATCCACCCAAAGCAGCTGAGAATAGTATACATATAGAAATCAGGTACAATGAATGTAGATGGTTTTTGGGAGTTAGCTAAATAGTGATTTTAATTGAAATGATTTGAGGGATTTTAGAGAAGGTGAGTCTGGTTTGTAAACTAATTTCGATCTCTTCATTGATTTCAGTTCTACTATGGATCGGAGGTTAAAGGTTTTGGGAAAATTGAGAATTCGAGTCCCTATGTCGATACTTGTTGGACCAGGGTCAGGTATAGTGTGGGTGCTTAATTTCCTCTCACCCTTATAAAGTTCTATTTTAAAAGTGATGCCAGTACAGATTGTTTGTCTTAAAACAGTAACACTCCATTATTCAGAGCTCTTGAACATTCCGTGTAGTTTATATTCATTTCTTCTCTCTAATTTGGTCATGGCCGTTGATTTATAGGTTGCATTGGTCCCGGAGAGGCATTGGGGATGACAGTTGCATCCGCATTCCTACGCTGCATCCCTCACCACCCTACAAGGTGCCGTGTTGAGAAAGAAAGCACTTGACGCGCTCAGGCCAGCTGTCCCAGTTTAATCCCTGTTTAATAAAGATGAACACTAATGCAAAAGGGTGCCATTCTTGTACTTGGAATTCAAGATATGTATTTGTCAATGATTGTTTTCAAATAATGTAGGCTTGTAATGTAGCTTCAATTCTTGTTGTCTCAGCAATGGTGCTTAATGTACTTTCTGTATGGAGGTGGAAAAATATTCACCATTTAAATGGTTATTTATGCATTGAAGGGCATTAGAGGAAAATCATTGTTTTGGTAATTTGGAATCTTAACCACATGCAATGATTCTACTGCAAATGCAGGAATAAGTTATGTTAAAAGGGGAGTAGGCGAAACTGTCGTCTGACCATTGGATTATGATTCAGTCAACTTTAAACATGATCTGAACATTAGATTATGATTAAGTCGATCTTTTGATTAGATCTCTATTGGATTACGATTCAATCAACTTTAAACTATGATCTGAAGATTAAACCATTAAGTCATAATAAGTCGATCTTTAGATTATGTATAAGGGTTTGTCTCTGATGTTGTAAAAGACCGACAAAGACCATATTGGATCCACAAAGACAAACTATAGGGTGAATTCTTACGTCATTTGAATGCTCATTTTATATAGTACTAATTTTAATTGTATTAGAATTAATCATAGTTAATAAATATGGTACGACAAAAAAAAAAAAAGGTGAGAATTTTATGGGTATGATACAAAATGGTGAAAAATATATTGTAAAAATTCGTCATAAAATTCGGATACAAGAAAATACGATTTGAGTATACCAATATTTAAAAATTGGTCTGGCTGGGCCGGTTTAATTGGTTAAATGAGACCCGGAAGCTTCAACGGGTCGGGTTTATATTTTCTATTCACCTCAAGCACTAGGATTGGGGGATGATTTGCGGAACAATTGAAGCCCGGGATGTTGGGCTTTGAAGAGAGAGTGCTGGTGAATGCAATAGTGGGGACAGAGTTGATTCGTGAGTAAATCGACTGGAATCAACAAAACCGTAGCGGTAACACCGGCTTTGTTGGCGATTGGCGAGGCTAACAGGGGTGGGGATGTGGTGGGTTTTGGTCGGAGAAAGAGGGGAACAATTTCGGGTGATGGGGAGGGTTGTCAATGCAGCGTCAATGAGATCTGACTGGAATGCCAAAGCCAGCGTTGATGAGATCTGGCATGGAAAGCCAACGTTGCGTCGTTGAGATTGGCCAAATCAACTATTTCGGCCAGATCTTGGATATATTTAAGGGAATGGGCTCAATGGATGATTGGGATTGCATTTGGGTATCGCTGCTACCAACAATCGCCAGCCGATTTGTATTTGGGGTGTGTTTCTAAATTTCAAACCTATAGGAACTTAACAAATTTTTAGGGGTGTATTTGCTGAATTTTAGAAGTTTTTTGTCAACTAGTTTGACCCGGTCAAACATGTTCAACCGATCAACTTGGACGTGGCAACTTTGCTGGTTTCACCCCGAGTTGGGTTTTAAAACATTGGTATATATGGGTTTAATACGACACTATATCAATAATATATTTGAAAAATAGACAATATCAATTGTTTTAACACTTTTTATGGACCACCTATTATAATCAATATAGGATTAAATCAAAGTATTAATTCGAATAATATGGATTACTGATAAAATACGTATAAAACGAATAATGTGAATAATTAATAAAAACGTAATATATGGTTAATTACAAATAAAATGTCAAAGCATAGTTTACAAATAATCAATGTGTTATAAATCGAAAATTGCAAATAATACGCCGTTTTACTCGCGAATTCACTAACATAGGAATTAATTACAATAGTGATTAAATAGATAAAAGAATTATATTGCCTTTCCAAAGCTTTTGCAAGTGGTCTTGTGATTCCAGAACCCCAGAAATAAAATTTCCAAGGTATCTTTCTTTTGAAGGTAATCAAAATTAAGTTCTGTACGGCACCAGGGAATCAAATTCCAATTCCTGAAGTTAATTTGGCTCAGGGATTCCAAACATATTCAGCATAATAAATTATAATCTTCGCCTTTGGATGATGCAAAATTCAAGCTGTAATAAACTTCGCCAACAGGCCTAGCCAACCGAAAGGTTTCTTTCTGTTCCAAAAGCGCAAAATTGCAAAGAGAGATTAAGGGAGAGGAAATCTATTTCTTGCCCTCCTGGAATTGCTTTTTCTTGCATTAGGACATCCTGAATAAGCTAAGGACCTCTCCATGCAAAGCCTAAAAAACTATTGACTGAACTACAAGTCAATCAACCTTTCATGTAAACATTCTCCTCCTTTCTCATTATATTCCAGGCCTTCTATAATCATCCTGGAATCGAAACTGAAGCCAAAAACCAGCTTTTAATTTTGTGTGAGCGTGATTCGATCCAGGATCTCTTGAGAGCGCTCGAGAGATTCAACAAGTTGAAACTTTAGCGGGTTCTCGTGCGAGAGCTACTAGAAATGGAGGCCTCAGCGGAGATTGTTTTCTTCGACTTGGAAACGACAGTTCCCAGAAGAGCTGGACAACGCTTCTGGGGGTTGGAGTTGGTGCAATCTGGTCTGTCCGCGGAAGCTTGTCGAGTGGAGAGTTATAGCACCTGATAAGGCCCAAGGACTTGTCCGCGGTTGCGTTGAAGTCGAGTCGAAGCGATGGGATAACACGTGGAGCTGTAGAAAATGCACCTGAGTTGCGGAAGTTGCTGACAAAATATTCAGCATTTTGAATTCCAGAGTGTGGGCAGGCCACAATATACAAAGATTTGATTGTGCTCGGATTAAAGAGGCCTTTGCTGACATCGGTAGGCCGGCCCCGGAGCCAGTTGGAATGATTGATTCTTTAGGAGTCTTGACCGAAAATTTGGCAGAAGAGCTGGTAACATGAAGGTATGTTGCAAATTAGAAGCAATTTTGTATATTAATGTACGAATCTTACTATATTGATGGCGGATGTTTTAAAGATACATGTAAGAATTTTCGGTAATTTATTAATCTTTCGTTGTGCCGCAAATGTATGATAAGTAAACTTAAGTGTGGATTGTCTTTTTTTTTTTTTATAAATATAAATTGTTTGATTAAAATTATGAAATTTTGTCTTTTTAACATTGTTATTGTCAATTAAAGCGTCGCATTTTAACAAAAAGTAGGATGGTGTTTGCACTCAGAATTTTGTGAACGATAATTCAGAGAATCCAACGTTATTATTATTTACATAAATTTAGATGGCTTTGGCTTCTACTTTGGGGTTGGGCAGCAAAAGCACGGATGTAATGTGGAATCAATTCTGTAGTTGGAAACATAAATTTTTGCTTGTGCATTGTTGCACACACATGCTATGAAAATGAAATTAATCATGGAGGCTTTTTTTTTTTTTTTTTTTTTTTTGTTATTAGTTTTGGTTTTGATCGCAATTAGGGTGTGGCTATTTGGTGAAATATTTGATCGATTTGTCATTGGCGTGAGGTAGTTAATTTGGTTGGATCTATTGAGATTGTATAAGCTGTATCGAGATTGAATCTAGGTCATACTAGTTTGGGGAGGGTTCAGTTTAGATTTTGTAAGTTTGAAAATAATAACCAATAAATAAGAAAAAGGGATAGATTTTATGGAATTTCTTATAAGGGAGAGTTTATGCTAAGATTGAGCTGAATTTGTTTTATGGAATTTCTAGGCTGGGATAAATGCGATCCGTGAAGGTTACACAAGGTACACTCCGAATGCAGGTACTTTGGAACTTCGTTCGGCAATTTGTCATAAGCTAAAAGGTTCGTTGGCTATTGGTTTTATACTTTGTGTGGTTTGTAGTTGTGTTATGAGTTCAGAAAATTGTTTATTTATTTATGTTTTGTTTTTGGTTGTGATAGAGGAGAATGGGTTATCGTATGCACCTGATCAAATTTTGGTTAGCAATGGAGCCAAACAGTGCATCCTTCAAGCACTCCTTGCTGTTTGCGCCCCAGGAGATGAGGTGAGATTTTGTGACTATACCCTATGATTCTTATTTAGCTATTTGGTTTATAGCTCTATTTGATTAAATCAAATTGGTAGCTATGACTTTGGTAAATTAATTGCAGTCTTTCTGAAATTAAGTGCAATAGTCTTCCTTAAGAGACATAAATAGAAAATCTACTATAATTACTATAGTACTATAAATTTGTGGGAATTATGGTATGGGATTCAAATTTAAGATATTTAAGTTTGGTCATATGACCTTGCAAGTCAAATGAGTGTTGGTTGAAAGATTGTGGTCGACAACGGATGATTTAGTAATGATTTTGGCCAAAATATAGGTGTTCTAGCTTTGTATTGATTGAAATCATTGGAATACTAAACTTCTTTAACCCTCTGGTGGTCAGTGTCTGGGAAGACATTTCTTGCATGATATGTTTTCCGTGTAACTTTAGATCATCTGGAAAATAACCTGCACGCATTCATTTGTTGAACTCCACTCCATTTTTTAGATTGTCTTTAGTGTAGATTAATTTTAGATCAAATGATATCCTGGAAAATAAAAAGACATGGAATGTAATTAAATAGTTGGCGGGTAGTGGTCAATACATGTGCTTTAAAATGCTACTTATTGATGCCTCTGTTATGCCACGTTAGGAAAGGCAAAAATGATTATGTAGGATAGTTAACCAGCATGCCAATGTGGACTCTGTTATTGGTTTCTTCTACTTTAGATGTATAACATTTTTAATTGTTGGTGGTTGACATCATTCTCTTTTTGTTTCTTCAGGTTATAATTCCAGCTCCATTTTGGGTTAGTTACCCGGAAATGGCAAGGATAGCTGATGCAACACCTGTGATTCTTCCAACAAAAATTTCTGAAAATTTTCTCTTGGATCCAAAACTTCTTGAATCAAAACTGACTGAGAAGTCAAGACTTTTGATTCTATGTTCTCCATCCAACCCAACAGGATCTGTTTACCCCAAGAAATTACTTGAAGAGATTGCAAAGATTGTAGCTAAACATCCCAGGCTTCTGGTATGAACTGACTGAACCGGAAACTCTTTAGTTCCTGCTCTTTGCCTGGATCTGAATCCTGAACATTCTTTGCCTCGTTTGTCAGGTGTTGTCTGATGAAATATATGAACACATAATCTATTCACCAGCGACTCATGCAAGCTTTGCGTCTTTGCCGGGTATGCAAGAGAGGACTTTAACTGTTAATGGGTTTTCTAAGGTAAATCAATAGTGATATATTGAATTTAAGGTGCTCAAACCTTGAAATTTCATTGCCTTCTCATTCACTGAATCTAGTAGTTGCTTTCACTCTGGGGATTTATATATGAATATTACATTTCTAGGCCTTCGCAATGACTGGTTGGCGACTTGGATATATTGCCGGCCCTAAGCACTTTGTTGCTGCTTGTAATAAGCTCCAGAGTCAGGTATGTTACATCCCTACTAATTTACATCCTTAATTTTCTGTTAAACTCCTGCATTGCATTTTTTGTTTTTGTTATATTTATTTCTTATACATATAAATGATAATTCTATGTGTTACTTTGAGAAGCATGATTCTAATAGATTTTATTTCTGTGTTATGTCGTTGCAGATCACTTCAGGTGCCAGTAGTGTATCTCAAAAAGCAGGAGTCGCTGCATTAGGTTTGGGCTATGCAGGCGGGGAGGCAGTTTCCACTATGGTTAAAGCTTTCAGGGAGCGGCGTGATTTCTTGGTTAAAAGCTTTGGAGAACTAGATGGGGTTAAAATATCAGAACCTCAGGTACTAGCCTCAGCTATATTTTCACTTGGTGGAATCTAACCTTCTTACCTATAGTTTTATCCTTTTAGTTTTAGCTATCTTTGTGCTCCTAATTTTCATTCTTGTTAATTGCAGGGAGCTTTCTATCTCTTCATTGATTTCAGTTCTTACTATGGATCGGAGGTTAAAGGTTTTGGGAAAATTGAGAATTCCGAGTCCCTATGTCGATACTTGTTGGACCAGGGTCAGGTATAGTGTGGTTGCTTAATTTCCTCTCACCCTTATAAAGTTCGTATTTTTAAAAGTGATGCCAGTACAAGATTGTTTGTCTTAAAACAGTAACACTCCATTATTCAGAGCTTCTTGAACATTCCGTGTAGTTTATATTCATCTTCTTTCTCTAATTTGGTCATGGCCGTTGATTTATAGGTTGCATTGGTCCCGGGAGAGGCATTTGGGGATGACAGTTGCATCCGCATCTCCTACGCTGCATCCCTCACCACCCTACAAGGTGCCGTGTTGAGAATTAAGAAAGCACTTGACGCGCTCAGGCCAGCTGTCCCAGTTTAATCACCTGTTTAATAAAGATGAACACTAATGCAAAAGGTTGTCATTCTTGTACTTGGAATTCAAGATATGTATTTGTCAATGATTGTTTTCAAATAATGTAGGCTTGTAATGTAGCTTCAATTCTTGTTGTCTCAGCAATGGTGCTTAACGTACTTTCTTGTATGGAGGTGGAAAAATATTCACCATTTTACATGGTTATTTATGCATTTGAAGGGCATTAGAGGAAACTTCTATTGTTTTGGTTAATTTGGAATCTTAACCACATGCAATGATTCTACTGCAAATGCAGGAATAAGTTATGTTAAAAGGGGAGTAGGCGAAACTGTCGTCTTGACCATTGGATTATGATTCAGTCAACTTTAAACTATGATCTGAACCATTAGATTATGATTAAGTCGATCTTTTGATTAGATCTCTATTGGATTACGATTCAATCAACTTTAAACTATGATCTGAAGATTTTAAACCATTAAGTCATAATTAAGTCGATCTTTAGATTATGATATAAGGGTTTGTCTCTGATGTTGTCAAAAGACCGACAAAGACCATATTGGATCCACAAAGACAAACTATAGGGTGAATATCTTACGTCATTTGAATGCTCATTTAATATAGTACTAATTTTAATTGTATTAAGAATTAATCCAAGTTAATAAATACATGTACGACAAAAAAAATAAGGTATGAGAATTTTACGGGTATGTTACAACAAATGGTGAAAAATATGTTTGAAAAAATTCAGTCATAAAATTCGGATATGAGAAAAATACGATTTGGGTATATACCAATGTTTTAAAACTTGGCCCGGCCCAGCCGGTTTAATTGGTTTAACCGGGATCCGGAAGCTTCAACGGGCCGAGTTTATATTTTTCCTATTCACCCAAAACCCT
Organism: Pistacia vera; assembly: GCF_008641045.1. NCBI lineage: Eukaryota > Viridiplantae > Streptophyta > Magnoliopsida > Sapindales > Anacardiaceae > Pistacia > Pistacia vera. Next base: position 119,358 of record NW_022195423.1, on the reverse strand, counting down.
GGAGGATGATCGATGAACAAATGACGCCCGGGATGTTTGGGCTTTTTAAGAGAAAGTGCTAGTGAATGCAATGATGGTGACAGAGTTGATTTCCGGTGAGTAAATCGACTGGAATTCGAACAAAACCGGCAGCGGCAACAGCCGGCTTTGCCGACGATTGGTGAGGCTAACGGGAGTGGGGTGAGGTGGGTTTTGGTCAGAGGAAGAGGGGAGTAATTTCTCAGTGATAGGGAGGGTTGTCGGATGATTTGTATTTAGAGTGTGTTTGCTAAATTTCAAACCTACAGGGACTTAACACATTTTTAGATGTGTATTTGCTGAATTTTAGAAGTTTTTATCAATTGATTTGACCACCGGTCAAACAGGTTAAACTGGTCAACCTGTAACGCAGCAACTTTGCTAGGTTTCACCCCAGGTTGTGTTTTAAAACATTGGTATATATGAGTTTAATACGACATATTGTCAATAATACATTTTGAAAAATACGGCAATATCAATTTTGATTTTAACACTTTTCATGGACCACCTAATTATAATCAATATAGCATTTCAATTGTAAAGTATTTAATTCGCGAATAATATTAATAAAATACTGATAAAATACTGTAATAACACGAATAATATTAATAAAATACGGCAATAATATAATTAATTTGCAAATTTATAGTTTACAAATAATACAGATGTTTGGATCAAATAAATAATATGCCGTTTTACTCGGGAATTCACTAACATAGGAATTAATTACAATAGTGATTAAATAGATAAAAGATATTATATTGCCCTTTTCCAAAAGCTTTTGCAAGTTGGTCTTGTGATTCCAGAACCCGAGAAATAAAACTTTCCAAGGTATCTTTCTTTTGAAGGTAATCAAAATTAAGTTCTGTACGGCACCAGGGAATCAAATTCCAATTCCTGAAAGTTAATTTGGCTCAGGGATTCCAAACATATTCAGCATAATAAATTATAATCTTCGCCTCTTTGGATGATGCAAAATCCAAGCTGTAATAAACTTCGCCAACAGGCCTAGCCAACCGAAAGGTTTCTTTCTGTTCCAAAAGCGCAAAATTGCAAAGGAGAGATTAAGGGAGAGGAAATCTATTTCTTGCCCTCCTGGAATTGCTTTTTCTTTGCATTAGGACATCCTGAATAAGCTAAGGACCTCTCCATGCAAAGCCTAAACAAACTATTGACTTGAACTACAAGTCAATCAACCTTTCATGTAAGACATTCTCCTCCTTTCTCATTATACTTCCAGGCCTTCTATATATCATCCTGGAATCGAAACCTGAAGCCAAAAACCAGCTTTTAATTTTGTGTGAGCGTGATTCGATCCAGGATCTCTTGTAGAGCCTCGAGAGATTCAACAAGTTGAACTATTTAGCGGGTTCTCGTGCGAGAGCTACTAGAAATGGAGGCCTCAGCGGAGATTGTTTTCTTCGACTTGGAAACGACAGTTCCCAGAAGAGCTGGACAACGCTTCTGGGTGTTGGAGTTTGGTGCAATCATGGTCTGTCCGCGGAAGCTTGTCGAGCTGGAGAGTTATAGCACCCTGATAAGGCCCAAGGACTTGTCCGCGGTTGCGTTGAAGTCGAGTCGAAGCGATGGGATAACACGTGGAGCTGTAGAAAATGCACCTGAGTTTGCGGAAGTTGCTGACAAAATATTCAGCATTTTGAATTCCAGAGTGTGGGCAGGCCACAATATACAAAGATTTGATTGTGCTCGGATTAAAGAGGCCTTTGCTGACATCGGTAGGCCGGCCCCGGAGCCAGTTGGAATGATTGATTCTTTAGGAGTCTTGACCGAGAAATTTGGCAGAAGAGCTGGTAACATGAAGGTATGTTGCAAATTAGAAGCAATATTTGTATATTAATGCTACGAATCTTACTATATCTGATGGCGGATGTTTTAAAGATACATGTTAAGAATTTTCGGTAAATTTTATTAATCTTTCGTGTTGCCGCAAATGTATGATAAGTAAACTTAAGTGCAGATTGTCTATTTTTTTTTTTTTTTTTTTGAAATATAAATTTTGTTTAATCAAAATTATGAAATTTTGTCTTTTTAACATTTGTTATTGTCAATTAAAGGTCTCGCATTTTAACAAAATGTAGGATCTGCGGTTTGCACCTCAGAATTTTCGTGAACGATAATTCAGAGAATCCTAACGTTATTATTATTTACATAAATTTAGATGGCTTCACTGGCTTCTTACTTTGGGCTTGGGCAGCAAAAGCACAGGTATGTTAATGTGGAATCAATTCTGTAGTTGGAAACATAAATTTTTGCTTGTGCATTGTTTGACACATCAATGCATATGAAAATGAAATTAATCATGGATGGCTTCTTTAAACAGGAGCCTTGATGATGTTAGGATGAATTTGGAGGTCCTGAAGCATTGTGCAACTGTGCTTTTTCTGGTATTTTCTGAGACTTATTTAAGCCTTCCCTTAATCAAAAATATGCTTACCAAGATCACATTTAATTTATATGGATCATATTTCCTGTTAATTTGAGATTAAGAATTTTGTTATTGCGTCTTTATCAGATAATTTAATTATACTCTGATCAATCAAAATTTTGTCTTTTCAGAGATTTTTAAACACATGTATACAATTAAGATAACTCATTAGTTTATATTTTATCCTGATACTATGATTATAGGAATCAAGCCTTCCGAGCATGTTGAATCGCAAATGGAATAGCTCTCTCACAATTACAACAAGAAGTAGGAGCAGTGGAAAATTATCATGTAGAGAAGAAACAAGCAGGAAATCTCCTGCAACTCCAATTGCATATCAAAGAACTGTTCCCTACACAAGGGGAAGCTTGGGGAAGGTCTAAAATTTAATAAATAAGCAACTTTTAATTTTTCTTCTTGTACACACACGTTACATATATTTGTCACTAACAATAAATTTAAATGAAATTTTTGGGGGAAAAAAATTTAAAAAACAGATGACAGAAAGTGTGAAGAATCTATTGTGTAAATCTCAAGGAAACCGGCCTCTCAACACCTTGCTCAAGCATTCTCATTCACTGCTTCGTTGATGAGAAATTCAGGAACTAAGTACAATTTGGTAAAAAATGAGAAGAGATGTTCACAATTTCTGGTTGGAGAGGAAGAAAATTGAATCCATGTTGTTCAAGAGGGCAGGCCAATTGATGCAAGAAAAATTCAATGGCAAAAGTAATTTGTTTACGCCATAGAATTTTGAGACATATTTGATTCATTCTTTTAAGGCCTCTGTTTTGTGGAGGCCAACTGCATATATTTATGAAAAAGAAATAATAATAATCATATATAAATTTAACCAGAATGAGGGTATCTATATATGCATGATTTAATTTCATTTTTCTCTTTGAATATTACTTTAATTACTTCTCAAGATAATTTCTTAAATTTCCACACACATGTAACACAAAAGGAATGAAATTTTGTGTTAAGCTAACCTTTTGGATTGGGTACATAGAAGTAGAATCAATTTTTGTAATTTTAAAGAATAATTCTAAACAAAAAACCAAGATATAATATACAGTAATTATAAATTTTAAGTAGTACTTAAATATCAGACCTAACTTGGCAAATCACGTGTCACGCCTCTTATCAAAGCGCGATATCAAACATTTTTTTTTTTTTTCCGTGACCAAGAATATTCGGGTCAGTTTATGTGTATTTCAATTAATTCGGCCTTAAAGTTAACGACCGAATAAACCTTTTAGTGATTACTCCTATTAAAAATCGAAAGAAATCAAATTCAAGACCTTTTGAATAATACACACAAGAGTCCTATCGCCCCACCTGACCACCTAGGGATGGTTATTATGATGAATTCAATAGCATGTATCGCCTCCCTACTATTGTTGTGTCTCATAATATCTTGGATAATTAATGGAAAAATCTTCAACTTTATTAAAAAAAATGATTTCTCCATCAAAGAGATAAATCTTTTGGGTTCGATATCCGAGTTAACAAGTGTCTTTTATATTTCTAAAACATGCCATATATAGAGGTCACTCTTACGCTCTAGTGATGCAATAAGAAATAAATGCAAATTATTTTCATGTAAATTAAGTTTATAGACACAAAAGTTATTACCAAATACTTTAGAGTTTAATTAATATATCTAAGAAAAGAATAATATTATACTTATAACTAAGTCGTACAATTAGGCAAAAATTTTACAAAAATGATGTAAAATGGCTACTTTATCTCATATTTTTTGTCAAATTGTATGTTGGTTGTAAGCATAACATTATTCTTAGAAAAATACTGATAAAAGTCTCCCAACAAATCGAGAATACAACAATTTCTGAAAGGTGTAACAACATGCATCTACATTTTTTCTGGAAAATAATCATATTAATCATAACCAGTCCATGATTTTATCCACATTCAAACGAAAAAAGTGTCATAAAATAAAATATAAGAAAGTGCGGTTAATTATGGCTCCTCTCCACATAATAACATAGATTTGGAGTTGAGAAACAATGAACCTGGACACATTTTGAAGGCACAGCCTGAGAGAAATAAATTAATTGGTGATAGAAAATGTTCCCGATTGCCATAATGTTTCTTCAAGTCAATGGATTCGCCAGGAGGCACACTTGGTGCCGCTGAAAGAGGCAAGCCAATGAAGAATCTACCTTAGAGAGAAAAAAGTGAGCATCCACCCAAAGCAGAATAGTATACATATAGAAATCAGGTACAATGAATGTAGACGGTTTTTGGGAGTTAGCTAAATAGTGATTTTAATTGAAATGATTTGAGGGATTTTAGAGAAGGTGAGTATATGGTTTGTAAACTAACTCTAGTTAGTTTGACGGTCCGCTTAGGGTATTTTGATATATTACTCGAGAGGTCTTGAGTTTGAATTCCCACAACTATTAATAAGGGGTAACCACTGGAGGCTTACCTAGTCATTAACTTCAAGGCTCCGAAAATTAGTTGAGGTACATGTAAATTGGCCCAGACATCCTCGCAAAAAAAAAAAAAAAAAAAAAAAAAAAAAAAAAAAAGAATATGATTTGTGATAAACATGAAACTTGTAATATTAAATGAATTTTTGTGATATTTAAATGTTATCAATATTGATTGGAAAATGTAAGATTGCTATCTCTCTTTTATTTTTATTTTTATTTTTGTTTTTCCAATTCGAAAACTTGGTTAGATCCAAGAAATTGGAGAAATTAGAGAAAACTTCACTGGTGATTAAAACTTTTCAAATTCAATTTCTCATCAAATACTATAAATAGTTGTTAATTAACTTTGTTTAGTTGTCATCACACCTAAAAGCTTTACATCAACTTGATATATATATTTTTTAATTCCAATTTGTATGTGCGGAGCTTGTCTTTATCCAGTTTGTATGTATATATTCGAATTTAAGATATTTGACTCTGATACCATGTTAAATTATTATCTCACTTAAAAGTTTAAACTTGTAGGTGACGGCTTAATATATATTACACAGATAATCTTTATGTTTTACTTTTTAGTTTAAATATAGGTAGAAGATTATATATATAAAAAAGTAAGGCTCGTTTGATTCACTCTTCCAAATAGCATTCTGCGTTTTCCCAATAAAGTTAAACAGTAAAATTGGTTTATTCTCATAATATTATTCTATATTATTTAATTTCTTTTAAACCCCCCTAAATTTGTTAATTTAACTAAACACTCCCAATTTTTTTTTAGAAATTGCAAAAACACCCCAACAACCCACATTTACTAGATTCTGGCTACCACTGTTGGAAATTGGCTGGAATTTGGTATAATGGCACACTACCTACTGAATCTGGCCGGTAGTGCGCCGATCTAGCATTTTTCGGCCAGATCCACGGTGGATCTGGCCATCAACGGTCAGATCTTTGGCCATAGCTAGTCGTCAACGACGGCTAAGATATGGTCGTTATTGACCATCAACGACGGCCGTATCTTTGGCCGTCGTTGACGACCAAATGCGGCCAAATCTAGTTGTAGATGTAACCTTTTTCGGCCAGATCCACGCACGAACAGCAAGATCTAGCCACTTATGCGCCGATATGGCTACTTCGGCTACCCTTCGGCGGTGATGGATGGCTGTCCGTATTAAATGGGTGGGTTGGGGGTGTTTTTGTTAACTTTTAATATTTTATTATATGGGTGTTTAGTAAATAAACAAACGTAGAGGATATTTTTGTTAATTTCTAAATCTTACATCGTAATACCCACTCAATTTAACTTTTTCAAAATATTATTATAAAAAGTATCAGAATAATGAATCAAACAGACCCTAAACTTTTGTTAGTGAAAGTTTAAATCCAAATTTTAAAGATATCCGAACATTAGTCGACTTATATATATATATTAAACTCAAAAGTTCAACATAGTAAATTACATATGTTAATGTCACAAAACACACCACAACTCATAGATTAAAGTACACCAAAAGCACACAACTGGTTGATTTGCTGACTTCCTCCCCCTGACGAGTTACATAAGAAAATCTTGAAGAGAAAGTATGAGCCACAATCTCCCACTTATTTTTTGTGATTATTTTACAAATATTTTATCTTAAAGAAGCATCATTGCTCTTTAAGATTTATATATATTTTTATTTTTGGTCCGCAAGCATGGCTTCTCCAGCAGTCAGGAAAACCCTTCCTGCAATTTTGCCAACAAAATTGACTAGCCTTAGCTTGTGAATCACTCGCCATCTTGGATTGGCTATGGCCAACTGAGAAAGAGAGAGAGAGACAGAAAAAAGTGAGACAATGTTCAAAGTTGAAGCTTATAAAATAATACTATCACTAGCTTAATTTATTTTCACCTTTATTCCCTTTGAGTCAAGATGCTTCTGCAGTTCCTCTAAGGAAGCAATTCCTGATGTGTCTATCTCCATTAAATCTATAACACAGAAATATATATATCAATGGCAGAAAAATATTCCAAAGTAAGTTTTATTATATATATATATATTATGAGGTGAGGACGTCCTGCTTTTAAATTTGGACGGCCATTCTTGACGAATAGCATACACTAAAAAACAAAACTTCTTCAACAAATTGTCTCGAATCAGAAATAATTTTTTTTTTTCGCTTTTTTAGTTTATTCCTACTCTTAGAAATGGAAGATCAGGACGTCCATATGAGAAAATAACTCTCTCTATATATATCTAAGTTATAATATAATATTTTTGACAAATTATATGAAATTTTCCAAACAAATACAAAGTTATTATAATCAACTTACTGGACATGTCAAGAAGTACAAGCTGAATAGTCCTTCCATCCTTTTCCTTGGTGTCCTCATCTTCTTTGTTGCTTATTCTTTTAACGATCCTTGAAGAAATGAGATAAAATCATGATGGTCCCTCTTGCATAAATCAATTAATTAAAATCTATTTCAATGGTTAATTAGTGTTAATTAAGTACCTTTCTCTAACGAAATTCGCATTTGCAAAGCAAAGCAAAGAAGATTTGATACGAACTATCAGGATTCCTGGAGGCTTAATTGCCATGGGATATTGATTCACATCACAAAACACATCTGTTCCAGGAAGCCTCCCCAGGATGTCTATGCCTGGTTGAATTGAGATCAGAATAATCTTCACAAATGATAGCGTTACCTGCATACACGGAAATTCTCAAATATTGACCTAAACTACGGACTTAAAATCTGGACATCCTCAAGAGATAGATATATAGAGTTAGAAGTTACAGCGACAAGAAGACCGATCTCAGCAGATCCAAACACAACTCCAAGCAAGGCGCCGATGCAGGCAAGAAAGTCTAGTTTATCAACCTTCCAAATCCTGAAAGCTTCACTGAAGTCAATGAGTCCAGGAAGAGCTGAAAGAATAATTGAAGCAAGAATTGCTACTGGTGTGTAATACAAGAGCTTTGTGAAAAATTCCAGGGAAATGAAAACGGTGATCGCCATCACAATATTTGACACAGCTGTTTCACAACCGGCACTGAAATTGACAGCACTCCGCGAGAATGAACCTGCATATAATGTACTTACTACTTAGTTCTTCGATCATAGAATAATTGATGTATAGTTACTAATTTAAGCTTTTAGGTCAACTAGTACTTATCGTGCTGTCAGAGAGATTTTGTTTAGACTTACCAGTTGCAACATAGCAAGAGGTGAAAGATCCCACAAGGTTCATGAACCCCATGGCAACCATTTCTTTGTTTCCATCAAGATGGTAGCCCTTGGAGGATGCAAAAGATCGGCCGACGGCTACTGCTTCCTGTAATTGTACATAAAAACACAGTTGAAATTAAGGAAGATGAAAGAGAGGCTTGAATGATTAGTCTTGGAAACTTACTGTGAGAGCAACAATGGCAACTATTAGTCCAATTTTAGCCACTTCTCCAACATGTGGACTGTTGAATTGCAACTGATGAACTGAGCTTGGATTTAAGCCTCCTTTGATGTGCTTTACTGTTTTTACTCCATGTTTATCAGCTTTTGTTATAATCACAATAACAGTTGATAAAACAACTGATATTAAAGGAGCAATAGCTGGCAACCAAAAGAGCTTCCTGTTCCTTTTACCCTGATTATATTATAAATTGATCTAGAAATGGTTAAAAAAATTACAAATAATTAGCAATAAAGTTAGTTCTAAATGATTTAGTAATGGAGCTTACCAGGAATCTAGTAGTCAGGATGAAAATCAAGAATGAACAACCAAGAATACAATCATGAGGATTCCACTGTGATGATCAAAGAATAAAAGGAATTGATAAATGAAAATATCAAATTTGATTTAATGTGGAAATTAATTTGATGAAATTGGCTTGCTTGTATCTTACATGATGATGATCAAGTGATTTCCACACAGCTTCCATGACAGAAATAACATCAGTTTTGTTTGTGAAGTGAGAGATTCCAAGTAGTCCTTTTAGTTGCTGAAGACCAATGACTATGGCTGCACCAGCCATGAACCCAACTATGGCAGCATGTGATAGAAAATCCACAAGAAAACCTGACCTTTAGTGTAAAAGCAAGGATTGATTATACATCAATTTTGGTGAATTTGAAAAAAAAACAAAATAACTAAAAGAAGCTCACCTGAAAAGTCCAAAGGCAGCCTGGAACATGCCAGCGAAGAAGGTTGCAGTGAGAACAAGGTTTGTGTATGCAATTGGATTAGCCACAGGATCTTCTAGTTTCTGTACCATTGAGGATAAAAGCAGTGAAATTACAGCTACTGGTCCAATTGCTATCTCTCTTGAAGTCCCCATTACAGCATAAATGAGAGGTGGCACAACACTTGTATCTGAGAAAAATAAACAAAATCATCCACTCAACTTTTACTCAAGGCTTCTACAAAAAAAAAAAAAAAAAGAAAAAAAGAAAAAAAAAAATTTCAGGGTACTTACAGAGGCCATATTGAGGAGCAAGCTTTGCCAAAGTTGCATATCCTATACTCTGAATGAACATAACAATGTTTGTTAGTCATGATAGTTCTTAATTTAATGCTAATCATCATGTAATTTCAAGTTAATTTTTCTGTTTACCTGAGGAATGCAGAGACTGGCAAGAGTGAGACCTGCCAATAAATCATTCTTAAATTTTTTTGCCTTGTAGTCCTGACACCAGGAGACAATAGGAAACACTTCCTGCAACACCGAGACGACACGCTTTGGCCTTGACTGCCTGTTGAGAGATTGCAGTTTGTTTCCAAAAGGAGAAACAGTTTCCTTGAAAGCTCTGAGTAAACCTGGTGGTTCAGGAGGATTGAGCAGCCACTGAGTCCTATCTGCCAGGCCTTGTTTCTCCAGGTCGAGCATTTCCTGCTCGGTGGAGCTTTCAACTGCAGAAGCAGCCATGAGATCTTGAAGTGTTTGGGAGAACTTGGAGAGCTCTTGCTCTCTCAAGGGAATTTCTGGACCAGGGCTATAGCTATTAGCAGAATTGTTCATGCCAAAATGCTTAATGCCAGGTTTTGGCATGAACCATTCCAGTGCCTTTTTGTACAAATCCCTGGAAAAGGAAATTCAATGGCTCAGGGATTTTTTACAATAAAATAATCACAACTAAAAAAGAAACGACTCACAAAAGAGTCGGAATGTGGAGAATTGTTCTCTAAGTTTATTGATTGTGTACTTGAATTCTCTAACTGTCAGTGAAGCAACTTATATATAGTTTTTATTCAAGGAAGGTTCCAAGCCACTAAGCTTGAAGAATCATACTTTTAACTCTATGGACCTCATGGAGTCATGGAGTCAAGAGAAATAACATCACCCCACTATCAGGATTTAATAAATCAAGCACTTTTTGCCATTGTTGGATTCACAGTACTTATTTGTGAGCAAAATGTGTCAATTATTTAACACAAAAATTGTCACATTCCACATCGCTAACGAATGACTTTGGGATTCGATTTATAAGACTTAGAGTCCTCGTAACTAGCCGGATGTGTTCTAGGTAAAAGACACTTGCATGAAGTCCAAATACGAATCAGTGCCGGCATGCTCTGAAAGTGGATAATACTATTTGATTAAACCCGGGATATGACAAAAGAATTGGGCTCCGTTTGGTTCAAGATTGGGAATACTACTCTTGGTATTCTCAAAAAAGTTAAACAGTAAAATACCCAAAATCTCTCATTTTTGGGAATACTATTTTCAATATTATTTAATTTTTTTTAAACCCTCTAAATTTGTTAATTTAATTAAATACCCCTAAATATTTTTTTTAAAATTACAAAAACACCCCAACAATCCATATTTACCAGATTCCGGCCACCACTACCGGAAAATGGCCGGAATCTGGTAGGATGGCGCACTACCGGCTGAATCTGGCCGGTAGTGCGCCGATCTGGCCTTTTCCGGCCAGATCCACCCTTCCGGCTGAATCTGGCCGGTAGTGCGCCGATCTAGCCTTTTCCGGCCAGAGGCCACGGTGGATCTGGCCGGAAAAGGCCAGATCTAAGGCCAAAGATTGGCGTAACACGGTCCCGACGGCAACCAAACGGTCGTCGTTGACCATCAACGACGCCGTTTGTTGGCTGTCGTTGAGAGCAAATACGGCTAGATCTGCTGTTGACGGCCAGATTGACCATAGATCTGGCCTTTTCCGGCCAGATCACCGTGGATCTGGCCGGAAAAGGCCATAGCGACGCATGACGGCAAGATCCAACCGGTCATGCGATAAGGCGACTCCGGCCACCTCCGGTGGTGGTCGCCGGCTGGGGTGTTTGAGGGTGGGTTAGGGGTATTTTTGTTAACTTTTATGTTTTATTATAGGGGGTATTTTGTAAAAAAACAAACATAAAGGGTATTTATTAATTTATAAATTCTACATCGTAATACCCGCCCAATTAACTTTTTTTAACTTTTTTCAAAAAACTTTTCCAAAACCCCAAATTTTGAACCAAAAGGAGCTTGATGTTTGTTTGAAGTGGAGTTCAAATTGAGGTTGATCGCAGGAATTTTTAAGGACCAAGAAGGGCATGTATGTATTTCCTTTTCAGATTAATGTTAAAGCTAGTGCATAATTTGTTTTTTCTTGATATGACTTTAATGAAGTGCTTGATGACTTCTGTCCATCTTAATTCATTGCTCTCATTTTCATCTACAGTTAATTGGCCTTCATCGATTGGATTTCAGGTTAGTGTTTGATGATGTTATTAATTAGTGTTTGATGAGGTATTAATTAGTATGTTTTACAAGAATATTTTCAAAAGCTTTGGATCTAGATTTAGTCAATCTTGTCCTCCAAAAATTTCCGAAAGTTAAGGCTTGTCTAGAAAGTATGTGCACCATCATAAATTAATCATAATATATATCTGAAAGTATAATCTTCTTGAAAGGGTAAGTTTACAATTAGTGGTAACATTATATCTGATACGATTTGGTGAGGGTGTCCGAGTCAGCTTACGCGTATCTCAATTAATCCTATAAGGTTCTGAAGTTGACAGTTGGGTAAATCCCCCATAATTACCTAGATGAATCGAATTTAGAATCTTTTAAGTAATACATCAAAAATTTTAGTTAACTTTGAAGCATCCAATGGTGGTTATGATCTATGGTGACGGGGTGTCCGAGTCAGAGTACGCGCATCTCAACTAATCCCATAAGGTTCTGAAGTTGACAGTTGGGTAAATCCCTATGTAATTACCCCTATTAGCAACCCAGATGAATCGAATTTAGAACTTCTTAAGTAATACATCTAAAAATCTTAGTTATATTGAAGCACCTATGATGATTATGATCTAATAGTTTACATGGGGATATATTATCTTTTAGAATAATATAACTAATTTAGTTTTAAAACTAATATCAGTATATTATCATCGATAGTTTTTTAAGATAAATACATATATAATGTTATTTTATTAGACGAATATGCATATTATTTGAATATAATAATATGATATATTTATCTTTGTGTTGATATATGACTCTCATCTTCTTATAGATCTTGACTATATATGAATATAAAAGATTAATTTTTTAAAATTCTTTGAAGTTGAGGGGGAACTCAAATTGAAAAATGATCTAAGTTCCCTTTTAGGTAGATGTTAAAAAGTAAATAACTTTTTGAGTTGACAAAGCTTTATTGGGCTTAGTGGGGCATGCATCTACCCCATAAATTGGGAAAATACATAAGATTCGTTATGCAGTTTTAGAAACAAATGATTTAACACAAATCACTTTCAACTTAATAACCCACAATTTATTTAAATATTTGACATCCTCCAGTCTCCACTATGTTTTTTTACACAAATAGCAAGTGACATGAATAGTAAATAATAAACAACAAAACACAAATAAGCAGCAAATTAACAATCCACTTATTAAATAGAGTCAAGAGAAAGCTTTCAAATGGTGGCCATATTAGCACTAAGATTTGAATCCATTGCCTCTGCAATACTCAAGAAGACCTTTCCTCCAATGTTATCCACAAAGTTGGCAAGCCTTAGCCTGTGAATCACTTGCCATTTGGGGTTGGCAATGGCTAACTAAAGATGATGAAACTCAGTGTAAGAAATTCCAACTGAAAATGGATTATTAATGTCAATTAATTAAAAGTAGTATCAACACTTTATTACCTTCATTCCATTTGCTTCAAGATTCTTATTCAATTCCTCTAGAGAAGCAATTCCAGATGTATCAATGTTTATTAAGTCTATCACGTAAAAGAAAAGATCAAGTTATTGTTAAACGAATTTTTGATACGAAATTTGTAATACAGATTCTAAATCGTTGATCTATTGTAATCTAATTGGCCTCGATAGAGAAGTTAGAGGGAGGTATATGCTTGCATTTTTAGTTTGTGTATCTCTAAGTTTCGAAGAAAAATATCCTTATCCACATTGGAAATTCAAACAAATTGGAAACAAATAATAATGTGTACCATTTGAGAGATATAACACTTACTTGACATGTCAAGAAGCACAAGTTGAATAGTCCTCTGTGACTTTTCTTCGCTGTCTTCATGATCTTTCTCTTCTGTTATCCTTCTTATAATCCTTTAAAATTGACAATAAGAAGAGAACTATATTCTTCATCTTTTTAGTATATGGGAGCTTTAACTAATTAAATAATTATATTTAGGCTGAAATATATATATACCTTTCTTTAACAAAATTGGCATTTGCAAAACAAAGTAAGGCAGATTTGACTTGGATTATGAGGATTCCAGGAGTCCTGACTGCGATAGGATATTGCTTGACATCGCGAAACAAATCGGTTCCAGGAAGTCTTCCAAGCTTTTCTATGCCTGGTTGAATTGAGATCAGAATTATCTTCGCAAATGATATTGTTACCTGCAGCAGACTAGCTCATTTTTATTAGCATCTTTCTCCCTTAACAAACTCCAATATTATTTCACCTATTCAGGTCTAAATTAATGAATAAATTAACAATTAAGGATCCTGTTTAGTATCTGAAAATGTTAGTCCAAAGATTCTCAAATGATATAAACAAAGAACCTATTATTTATTTTTTACTTTATTGGCATTAGACAAGTTGTGTTGCCATAATTTTTGGTGGGGTATATAGAACTATAAGTGCCATGAAAAATGATTAAACTGTTTACAAGCTTGGACTCCATCATGCACAGTTTACCCAATTCATATATTCAAAGTTTAAATTGAAAGTATTTTCCACCACAACAGTTGAAGCATTTTAGATAAGATGGAACCACCCATTATGAGCCATTTTCTTTTGTTGTAGAGACATAGATCCATTGATTGATACATCCAGTAAAAAAGAATCAGAATTGATAGATATATTTGTCGAAACACGTATTAAAGAATCAAAACAGTTCATCTAGAAGGATAGGTTAAGTGGGTAGATAAATTTCTTTTCAGAGGCTCGATGATTGGTCTGAATAAATGTGTTCTTCAATACTTGCAAAAACACGGGGGATAAAAAAAAATGTGTACTTACCGCGACAGAAAGACCGATCTCCACTGATCCAAACAATACACCAAAGAAGGCTCCAATGCAGGCAAGGAAGTCTAGTTTGTCAACTTTCCAAATATTGTGAACTTCATTAAGGTCAATGAGGCCAGGAAGAGCTGAAAGAATAATTGAAGCAAGGATTGCAATTGGGGTGTAATACAAGAGCCTTGTGAACAATTCTAATGATATGAGCACTGTGATGGCCATCACTATATTTGACACTGCAGTTTCACATCCAGCACTGAAGTTTACAGCAGTGCGTGAGAATGAACCTGAAGATTAGTTTAAAAGAGTTATTGCAGCACAATATGGTTAAAAGAGTTACTAGATGTGACACTAGCTCCAAATTTAACAATCTGGAGGTGTAATTATATAGAATGGTCAAGATGTATGAGGTGAAGGTAGAGCTTTTGAATTCTACATCCATCGTCTTATTGGAGAAGTCATTCGGCTAATAATATATGCATATATGTAATATCCACTACCCATCTCCTCTAGCAGGGATTGGAAAATTTTGTTTTTCACGTATTGTCTTTACCCACTTTATTTAGTGAGAATTCAGACTTATCTCTTACTTAGCTCTTTTTATTGGGGAACTGTTCCCCCCTCAAACATGATGATTGTAATTCTCTAAGCTCTACACGAGAAGGTGGGTGGAGATATTACATATATAGTATAAGGTCTTTTTTGGGTGATTCCAATAGCAAAATTGTATCTATTAGATCTAAAGAAAACAATATCAGGTCATGTGGAAACAGGTCGACGTTACTCAACTATATAAGACTCAAAATTATAAATTGCTTAAGTCTAAGCTATATATTAGGATGATTAATTAAGGTACAAGATGCTAAATGCAGATTTATAAAAGAAGGGGCTGGCTCTGATCGAAATGAGGATGCAAGACCCATAAAAAAATGATATTTCTGAGAAATCAATTTGAAATTGAAATAACAAAGAAGCTTTAATTTACCAGTGGCCACATAGCAAGATGTAAAGGATCCTACAATGTTCATGAAGCCAAAGGCAACCATTTCCTTATTTCCATCTAGGTGGTATCCTTTAATTGAAGCAAAGGATCTGCCAACAGCAATTGCTTCCTAGTGTTGAAATTATGATTCAAAATCAGGTAATTAATTAGTTATTTTCATAATAAATATTCAAGAAAAAAGGGAAATAATATTTTACAATCATAAGAGACTCACAGTGAGTGCAACAACAGCAGCAATCAGTCCAATTTTTGCCACTTCTCCAACATGTTTGCCATTGAACTGTAACTGGTGCACTGAACTTGGATTTATGCCTTTTTCAATGTGCTTCACTATTTTAACTCCATGTTCATCAGCTCTTGTCAGGAATACAATGAGAGTTGATAAAATAACCGATACTAGCGGCGCAATCGCTGGCACCCAGAAGAGTTTCTTGTTCCTCCTTCCCTGTCAGAATGAGCAATAAGTTTATCAGAATTCTAGAGATATTAATTCTCTGAAACTAACCGGACTTAATTCGGTGAAAGGAAGAATGAACAATGTGGCTTCATATATCAATGTATAGTACTTACCAGGAATCTAGTAACTAAGATGAAGCTCAGGAATGAACAACCCAGGATAAAATTATCAGGATTCCACTGAAATGAGTAAAAATTAAAGGGTAAATGAACATATTAAAGGAGCCAAAGCCATGTAACTCGTACTTATAACCTTTACTTCTGATAATATGTTAAATTATTATTCGACTCGAAAGCTTAAGTTATCAGATAATGACACAAAATTAATATTTAAATGTGATAGAATTTTATGACAAAAAGAAAAACAATGGAAAGAGAGGAACATTATTACCGGATGATGAACTGATTTCCACACAGCTTTCATAACAGAGATAACATCAGTCTTGTTTGTAAAATAAGTAATTCCAAGTAGTCCCTTAAGTTGTTGAAGACCAATGACAATGGCTGCACCAGCCACGAACCCAACAATAGCAGCATGTGGCAAAATATCAACAAGAAAACCCAACCTGTGGAATCAAATAGTGAAAAGCCAACAACAAAAACTGATTAATTACCACTCTTATAATTGGCTTGAAACAACAATAACTAAACAAGAAGCAGAATAAAATGACCCACCTGAACAGCCCAAAGGCAGCTTGAAAAGTGCCCGCAAAAAAGGTTGCAGTCAGAACTAAATTTCTGTATTCAATTGGATTAGCCTGAGGATCTTCTAGTTTCTGAATCATTGAACACAAAAGCATTGACACAACCGCCACAGGTCCAATTGCTATTTCTCTTGAAGTCCCCATTACAGCATAAATTAAAGGTGGGACAGCACTTGTATCTAGAGCAAACGAAAAACAGTTCTTATAGAGGAAATTAAATTAAAATTTTCTTCGTTATTTTGACATAAATCGAACTTCATTTTGAACTTACAGAGGCCATATTGAGGATCAAGCTTCGCCAAGGTTGCATATCCAATGCTCTACAGGAAACACACATTAAAATTGAGCAAATAAATTTTAGTATTATTTAAATTTCCTAAGATTTTACCTGAGGGATGCTGAGGCTTGCAAGAGTTAATCCTGCCATTAAATCGTTCTTAAATTTTGTTGCCTTGTAGTTTCGGCACCAGGAAAGAATAGTAAATATTCCTTTCAGAAATGAAGCCACATGTTTTGATCCGGGCTCATTCTTGAACTTGTTTCTTTGAGATGAAACACTTTTTCTCACTGAGTGAACAAGCTCATTCCAAGGCCCTGGTGGCGTTGGAGAATTAAGCAGCCATTGAGCTCTCTCATTGTGGTCGTTGTTCACCTCCAAGTCGAGAATTTCCTGGACATTGGAGTTTTCCTGGACATTGGAGTTTTCAGAGGCTGGAGAAGCATCCATGGCCATTGATTTGAAGTGTTTGGGGGAACTCGAAGAGCTGAAGCTGAAACTTTCAGGCTCTCTCAAGATTTGAATATCAGGGTTCGTTAAATTATCCATGAGAACGTTGTCAACTTTTGATGCTGAAGAGCTTGGAGAGTTTAAATGATCTTATATGCAACTAGAAAAGCTAAGTCAAGTGGCTGAGCTTTATGACAACAAAATTACATCACGTTCAAAGATTTGCATGTCCATTAAAATAAGAAGGGCATTTGCATGATGGTGATTGTACTCTTACATCACTATGATTTCAAGTTTTAAGTAGTAAAAGATATACCAATTTCTAGGGAATTATTAATTCTCTTATTTTATACCAAGGGCAGATTCTGTAAAACCATTTGCTTGTGAAGCAATTAGGTCGGTCTTGATTTATTAAGATTGAAAGAATAAGTGCTGTTAGGTTAAAGTTGAGAAGGACTTGACCTTGGTGGAGCATCCCAGGCCTTAGTGGAGCATTCCAGGACAAAAAATATTTGCAAAAAGCCTGTACCTATCTGTGAATAGACTAATGAGAAGCAAATAAATGTTCCTTTCAGAGGTGCTCTAAGGCAAGGCAGATACAAACTCTTCAGCTAGTGCTTGCTGTTCGGTCTCCACTCTCACTTGTTCTAACACATAAATTGAAATATATGTCATTTAATAAAGAAGAAAAGTAGAGCATTTGGAATGATTTTCCCATATGATTTGTTTGCTTAATACTGTTGGTTTTGATAACATTTTTGTTTCAATTATAAACAACATTACACTACTAATGTGTATTTTTAAAGGGTGAATTTTTGTTGGTTGGCTTTATCTTGGTGATGGTTATCTTGTATACGGTTTGGAGATGGTCTTGTATAGACTGTTATTTTCGTCCTAACCCACGGTTTGTCTTGTGGTAGGATATGCATTGGAGATAGTCTTGTATAGATTGTTATTTTCGTCCTAACCTACGGTTTGTCTTGTGGTAGGATATGCATCGAAGATAGTCTTGTGTAGCTCTTTTGTCTTGGTTAAATTTTTGTTTTTGATCCTCCTAAGAGTTTGTCATGTGGTAGACTGGTCACCTTTCTAGGCCTCTTTGTATATTCATTTTCATTTTCATTTTCTATTTAAAGCTTAATTACCCAAAAAAATAAAATAAATTATACTACTAATAGTGTTTATACATGTAATATCCGATACTCAAATTAGCAGTCAATACAGATATGTTTTTGGGTTTCACACAAACGTTCTTCATTCAAAACATAATTGTTTAGTTAAAAGATTCAAGTGTTCTAAACTGAATCCCAAACTTTTCGCTAACGATGTATTCATCTAAATACTTCAAATTAAAAGAGGATTCTGAACCCAATATATAAAATTGTTTTTGTGTGGATTTACTTTATCACATGATTTGTGATAGTTTCCAAAAAGGTGACTTGCTAATGTACTAATTCACTCTTAAATAATTAATTCCAATTATTGAATTGACATATAGACATTCCATGCCATAAAATTAATGCAATAATGAATTGATCATTTGCCAACAAGATTGCCTTTATGTGGCCATCCCATGTGCAAATTGCAGGATTGGTAATGGGTCTTGCACTATACTCTAGAGTGGAAGGTCTTTAATTTTAGTTATGTAGTGGGAGCCTTCAGAATCTTGGATGACTGTCATTTTCCCATAAATTGGGAACCTGACAAAATATAATAGCTATATATCCAAATGAAGTGCAATATAGCCCTGGAGAATAAAGATATTGGGGCCAACCCATTTACATTCTTCTTCAGTTTCACTAGAATTCAACCATAAAGTGACCAAACCTTGTGCACACATAGGATGAAATTATTGGAAGGATTTTTGTCTACATCTCCAAGAGGATTCCAGCTAAGGCCTTTGCATTGATTCTTATCAAAATAAGTGTTTTTCTTTTTTAATCTCTATGTGGGGATTAGGTTATGATAATTTCATAATAATAGTTTATCAACTTTGTAAAGTACTATTTTCCTTTTTTAAAATATAAATTTTAGATCATTTAACGATTATAGTATTAGTGTCGGTAAAATATAGTAGTTTTTAATTTTTTTAAGTAAACCTTTGAATCTTGTTTAAAATTTGTGCTCAACCAATAACGTTATCAATTCAGTATTATAATAACCAATAATGTTATCAATTCAGTATTATAATATGACTCGTATAACAAAGTATAATAGACCAACCAGAAATTTTGGCAACTCTAACATTGCTTAATTCCTGTCAAAGTTAAATGATATAGCAATCTTAATTCATAAACTACCACATCAATTTTTTATTATATATGTCCCTCTCTGGATGGTCTTTCTTTAAGGGGCTGCTTGGGGTTCCTATTATGCTATCTCGCACCTCTTGTTGTTTTAGAGATAAATTGTGCATTTGCTATGTTAAGTTCCTTCAGACGAGGTAGAAGAAAGGCTTAAATGGACAGCTTTTTATTGGTGAACACTTGCACCATAGGGAGGCTGCTTCTGCTGGTTTTAAGGTGTATAACTGCTAGCCTGCTCTAGATGGTTTTTTTTTTTTTTTTTTTTTTGGCATCTGGCAGCATATTCATTGGGTAGCTTGGGAGAACCTCATCCAGTCTATTGACACTGGTAAATGCAGTAGAGTGCATATTTGCACTGATGTTGTGAGAAAGGAGAATGTAAGTTTGGGAATCCTCCTTTTTATTTCATGATTCTGGGAATGTTTTATTTGGAACGAAGTATTGGGCGAACTTCAGTCTGCTTTGGGTTGTGCCTTCTTGGACTAGCTGTTACTAGCTTGTGCATGGAGACCCTGGGACTGTGTAGTCTGGGCCGGATTGTTTTGTTTAGCCTTTTGGGCTAGCAGATTCTCTCAATTTTCTTTTTTTTTTGAAATTTGAATTTTCTGTATAGCTGGTTTTAGGTTAGTTGCCTGGGCCTTCTTTTTTTATTTGGCTTACTTGTAAAGGATTGTTTATCCTATTGTCTCTGGCCTTTGTTTAGTTTAGTTTGATCCTTGGGCCTGTCCAGTGTCCAAGGCTCTTTTAAGAGAATTTCTTTTCTCAATAAGATTACTTACAATCTAATCTTTGACATGACAACTCGCACTTCATAAGATAAAAAAATTCATCAGAAACTAATTGTAAGCTGCAACGTCGAGGTTGTGAGAGAAAATTTGTAAAATTTGATTATAAGTGTAATATTGTCTCTCTTTTTTATACAATTATCGTGTTTACCAAAAAAAAATTTATTTGTGATATATATTTTATAAAGAAAATATTAAAGTGGTAATTACTGTTTGTTCAAACCATATTTGGGCTTCTATTGGGCCCTGAATCCTGAATAGAAACTGGATTGGACAAAAGGAAGAAGCTCAATATCAGAACCCAAATGGCCATCAACTTCATTTCCACTAAACGATACACTTAAAAAAGGTTCAAAATATCATCAGAATCATAACACCTAAAGACAATCATCAGCCAATAATCTCAAAAGAAAGTGCTTTTTTAGGTATGGGTGCTTTTAATAGAATTTAAAAAAAAAAAAAACAATTTAGTAATTATTTTTAGCCCAGAATGCAAGAAATGTAAAGCTTCACCCGGAACCAAAGATTAAGTATGATATTGATTGAGTAGCAAAGAGAAAACACAAACTCTAAAGCAAATTAACAGACAAAATATAAACTCACAAACACACTAAGAGCATATTTGTTCTTGTTCTTTCTGGGTTTTTGGTTTGATCAGTCAAGTCACACAAATATATCAATCAATAATTAAATTAAGCTATGTACTTACATTAATCCGAGCTCTTTTATCTCCCTCGCAAACATTCAACTAAAATCGAACGATTTTCTCAAATAAACATTCAACTACATACTCGATAATTAAACTCAAATCAAGACATACCAATTCAGTGCAAACAATAACATCAAAGGACTACTAAACGATGATCATCGAATCAACTTTTGGAATTGGAGAGATGATGATTTGAGAGTGTTGATGCAGCATTACTTCCTTGATTAAACATCTCTTGTTGCTTCTTCCATTTCTCTATCTCTATATATAACAACCCTTTGCTTTCATCTTCTCCCTTGCTTTCCTTCACTCTAGCATTCTTTGATCCTCTCTTGATTTTGTACCCTAAATCAAAACACATCTCTTCTCTAATTGCCCTCAAAATTTTGATAGATATGAAAGAGAGACAGATAAAGCTATTAATTATGTATATATATAAATATGTTCTCATTGTGGCATAGAGGGGAAGTAATTGGTTTCATTTTCTATATGATTTTGTTTGTTCATGGGAAGTGACGGTGACTACAAGATAATGTTAGATTACTTAATAATTAAGTTAGATAAATTGTTAAATTAAAATTACTTTAAGAATAAGTTAAGTCACTAGCATACAAGTTATGGGATCAAATATTAATTTGGTGGCCAAATATCACGATCTTTCATGACATGACTTTGTTTATTTTATATCATTTTCACCTTTCATGGGGCCAACTTATTATGATATGGGTAACCATTAAATTTAATTTTAAAAAGGAATAAAAATAAAATTGGGTATAAATAATTTAGGGTTAATTTCAAAGGGACAAAATAGGTTGGTTTGGTTACGTTGTTCGTTTTCAAGATGGTACTACATAATCCCATTTTGATGTGAATGATAAAGGGTTCATCTTTTGCATGAATTGATATTGAACTCATATCAATTCAAAGTGATGTTACCGATTCATTATATCTAGACTTAATTAAAGGTCAAATTGAAATACCTATCTCAAGGCTTTTTGCATAAAAGATTTAACTCGGGTTATCGATAATTGGAATCCAGATTTTTTTTTTTTTTTTAAATAATCAGAAAATCTATAGGAAAGATAAACATCTATGGGTGCGTTTGGTTTATTATTTTGGATAGGATTTTGGGGATAGTATTGGATAATTGAATATGAGAGTATTACGAGATTAAATTTAAAAATTGATAAAAAAACCCCCTAAGTTTGCTAATTTAATAAATACCCCCAACATGTAAAATGACAAAAATACCCCCACCACTTGCAGTGCCAGATTCCAGCCACCACCGTTGGAATCTGGCCAGAAAATCGCGTTACGACACAGACCGGTCGGATCTGTGTCATAACGCGTCGTTATAGCCTTTTACGGCCAGATCCACCACGGATCTGACCAGAAAAGGCCAGATCTACGACGTACCGTGGCCGTCGACGGCCGAAAAAGGCCAAAACGACGGCCAAAGATATGGCCGTCGTTTTCGGTCAACGACGGCCATTTCTTTGGCCATCGTTCACGGCCAGATCGGTGAACTTCTGATTTATGGTCGGCAGGTAGGCCGTTGTACAGATTCCGGCTACCACCGATGGTGGTTGTCGGAATCTGGCAAGTATGGGTCGCAGGGGTGTTTTTGATAATTTTTAAACTTTTTTTTCAGGGCGTTATTTGATGAAATTAATAACCTTATGGGGTTTAAAAGTAATTAAAAAATAGGGTAATATTTCTAGAATAATGTGCCAAACATTATTTGGAGAATAGGATTAGGAATAGGGATAAAAATAATAAGCCAAACATGGCCTATATGTAAATGAATCAGGTTGGAATGTTAAACCGTATTATTTTCATGTCAAGGTAGAGATAATATAACAAAATTTGGGCAATAATATTTTATTTACAACTCAGTCATACAAACAGACAAAAATTGCATAAAATTTATGTAAAATGACTATTCTGTTTTTCGTTTTTTGTCTGTTTATATGACTTATTTGTATAACTTAGTTGTAAGCATAACATTACTCAAATTTGAGTCAATACAATTAAATATGTCAATAATACACAAATCATATAAACAAACTTGCACCACATGTTATGTTTATTATTCTTGATGTGGATTATGGACTAGCCTAATAACTTGAATCTCTCTTATTTGAAGTAATAAATTTCAGGGTTATTATCTCTCATCTCGCCTGAGATTTTCATAATTCTCTCAAACCTCCCCTATCCAGGCTATCCTATCCATTGTTTGATAACAAAATCCGTTAAAGGGAAAAATATATAAGCCCCCTAAGTATATAGATATTTTAAATAACCCTTTATAGTATAATTGTTTTTATTAATTTTTTTTTGTAAAAATTAAAAGTAAATTGTATTATTAATTTTTTTATTTTAGTGGAATTAGGGGTAAATAAGGAATTCAATTGGTTTTGGAGTTGAGAGCAACTTGGTATTATTGACAGGGGTTGAAAATAATTTCAAATATTTGTGGGGCATTTGTAATATAGATATACAGGGGGGGTTTAGAGAATTTTTCTTATATTGTTAGGGCTATTGAAGAGGGATGACCGATGATTCGTTTAGTGGTAGAGAGTCAGATTATGGTGGTCGGAGTCAATTAGAATCATGTGCGAAAGTTTAATTTGTGGTGGCTAGTGGTTAGGGATTGAAATTTGGTGGAGGTAATTTTTGTCTCCACAATCAATATTATTTTATTTAAAGGGAATTATTAACAAAATTTGTGTTTTGGGTGGGAAAGTGGTATTTTAAAAGTTTGAGGATGTGAAATTGTTATTAAACCATTTTTTGGGTGGGAAAAAGTTGTTAACTCTTTCTGAAATTACAAAAATTCTCTCATAGTTGAGAGTTTTAGATGTTGAAATAAATGGCGAAATGGTAATTCAATAAATATTTATTAACTTAGGGCGATTTTTTCGTTGTCTCATAAAACTTTACGGAAGTTTGTTATTGCAATAAACCTTAGGGGTTCCATGTTTAACTCTCGAATTTGATAATGTTTCAAGAGTGGAGCTATTGGCATCCCACTAATGAATGAAAGAAACCCCAATCTCTTAAAACACACCATTCCAAAATTTTAAAATTTTTGTTTTCTTATAGCACACCTTAAATTCCATAAATACCCTTTATTCATTTTTTTTTTTTAAGAGTTAACATTTTATTCCCTTCACTTCTGCTATATACCTCTCACCAGTTTTATTCATNTGGTAATACAATTTTGTTTCTCATGTTGCCCCTAAACAGTTGACCATTTGGTCCAAATTAACCTTATATTTGTTAACATTTACAAAACACCCAATTCACTCATGCAGACACTTTTGTCCTCGCTTTTTAAATTTTTTTGGACGACATTGTCCTTGTTATTGTCATTATTTATAGAAATGTCATTATACCCATAACTAGTCACCACTGCCAATCACTGTCGACTGCTATCAGAGGCTGCCAAAAATCGCCATAATGGTGTACGATCAGTCGTATATGGCCAACCCTGCGTTGGTGAGGCTTTTTCCAACCATGGATCATAGATCCAAGGTCGAAAAAGGCCAGATCTAGTTGTTTCACGGTTAGAGATGTGGTCGAGGAACGACGAATAATCTACCCGATCGTTTCATAGCCAAAGAGCTAGCCATTTCACGGTTAGATCTATGGCACTATCGACGTCATGACCAGATCTGTGGCACTGTCAGCTGTGGTGGTTAGCTGTCAGTAGTGGCTTGAGGTAGGTAAGGGTGTTTTTGTTAAGATTAAAACGTTTTTTATTGCTAGGGTGTTTTTGCTAAATCTAAAAAGTATGGGGTTAAAAAAATTATTCAAAAATAGTAATAAAAAATACTGTTTTATTAATATTTAAAAAGGAAGACAATTTAATAATCTATAAAATATATCCACCCATTTATCCTCTCAACTAAATATATTATTTACCAATTTATTCGAATCAACCAAACACATTTTCGAAACATTTCCAATAATCTTCAAGTTGATATTTTATTCCATTAAAATAATACCTCCTATAATAAAACATTATACGATCCAAATCTCCTCTGAGACTAGTATAATTTTACCTTTTTGTTCTTTTCCTTTTTTTTCTCAATATGTTAATATTATATAATTTTTTTTTTCAAACGTGACTCATATTTCTTATACTCACCAGAGCTGTTGGAAAAAATTTGCTCAGCAGTTAACATAAAATCAATGTTTCTGGCAACTTTGTAGAAAAAACAAAAAAAACTGGATGCTAGCTTAACACTAATATCAGTTTTTCCAACCATTTCTCTCAATTTGTCAGAAATAAATTAATGGTAGTACCATGAATCCACTCCTTTCAATTTTCTGCTAAATTTATGTAATTGGAATGTTGGACCTATATTTTAAAGCATATTTTAGTAAACCCCATATATTTAATGAAATAACAATGGCACTCAGCTAATTTCAGAATTGCAACCTTAACTCTTATTTTGTTAAAAATGGTTGAGACAAATCTATCAATATAGAAATAATTGAATTTATCCTTTTAACTCTAAGGAATCTATATAGACCCTGGTGTGCAATTGCCAATAGTAACCTTGGGTTAAGGACTTTTTTTTTTTAATTAATTTTATGGGAAATTGAAGGCAAATAAGGTATTCTCTAGTTTAGATTGTCATAGAACATATTCATTTAACTTAAACAAATAGCATGGTGTCGTGGGCTATTACCGAAAGTAGAGAGGGTTTATATAAGATTCATATAGCCAACATTAAACTCTCAACTTCCGATTGTCTCGAGACAGTCTCCAAACATCATTGAATTTGTGGTTGACTTCAAACTATTTACTCTTAGAGTAATGTTACAAATTATTTACGTTTTGAGGAATGCTCGGTCTAAAACTCACTCTCACAACTTCCTATGTGATAGCTCGTCATTGATTAGCTAACAAAATGGGTTTCGTCTACTTGTATGGGTTTCATTTGCCTATTTGCAAGCTAATCAATAACGAACTGTTATGTCGGAGGTTATGAGAGAATATTATAAGATTGAGTAGTAGGCTTAGCATTACTCTTTATGCTTATAACACCCAAGATTTGAGGTTGTTTGTTTGTTCTAAAATTTTTGGTGATTACGGCGCTCTAGTTTGTTTCATTAACTAAGATAAACAACATGGATTTTGATTTGGAATGGGCTTTTATCGGGCCCTGAATATGCAATGGGAATTTGATTTAGAATGGGCTTTTATTGGGCCTTGCATCTGGAATAGGATTCTGTTAAGGAATGGATTTAATCAGGCCTTGGATCTGGAAGGGGTTGGATCTTTTCTTTTTGTTGTAAAACTATTTAAAAGTGACTTTAATAAATAAATAAATATTTCTTTTTATATTTTCGTATATAAAGTTGATATCACAAGTAGAAAGTACATGGTTACTAAACCCGGGCCGGGGAGAGCCAGTCATGTGTGGTGATTTCCTGACCTTTCTTTGTTATGAATTCGCAAATTCTCTTTGGGGAACATGCATGGGGATTTTCATACATTTTGGTGTGAACTAACAAAAAATAAAATGCATAAAATCATGGGCGAAAACAGGAATTGATTTTCGGAGGGTTGACAAAATAAAAGTATAAATAAAAAAATAAAAATTATAAATCTTAATGGTGTGAAATTAGATTAATAAAAATTGCATATTTGATAAATGAGTTTTGTCATTCAAACTGAATATTCTATTTTGAAAACAAAGCACATATGATAAATTTAATCTATTATAATCTTGTTGAGAAGAGAAATAATTTTTTTTTTATCCTAAGAATTTAAAAGATAAGGGAGATGGGTGTGGAAACAAAATAAAACATGGTTTATAATGAATTCTAACTAGAAATGTTTAATAAAATAAGAGAATTAGACTTATGAGGTTTTTTTTTTTTTTTTTAAATTTTAATATACAAAATAAAATACTTTGATATTTAAAAAAACAAAATATTTATATCTATAAATCTTTTCTAGTCAAATTTTGACCCTGGCCGCCGTGGTTCCACCCGTGCATAAAATATGATATTTTTCCAAATCTTGAAAAATGAAAGTGTTGAATCCACTATTTCCACACCCATAAGATTGTAATATATGCAGAATCAATTACTAGTAGGTGACTTGATGATAAAAGAGTAAAAGAGTCCAACATGAGTTCTTGAGTTGAAGTCTCTTTAAGTATTAATATGGGTCCCTATTGAGAGGATTTACCTGGTTGTTTACTTCAGAACCCTAAAAAATTAGTTGACATACATATAAACTGGTGTTAAAAGAAAAACATCTGAAGGAACCATGATTGAATCGGAATAATAAAAGAAACCAGAAAAAAAGATTGTCATAAAAAAATGTAAAATAAAAACTTATTTATTACTGGATTCTTGTTTCCTTATAAGCTCCTGAAATAACAACCAACAAAAACTATTCAAATTTAGTGAGGCACAAATGGATGGAAATCACAACACAGACATAACAGTAACCAGGATCAAAACAGAAATGAGGTTTCTGCCATGTAAGAATCGTTTTTCCAGGGTTGATTTTCCTGTACTAAGTAAGCTAATGAATAATGATTCTTGTTTCTTTCTAAGTTGAAATCACAAGAAAGAATCACATAAATTATGCCAAATTAATGAGTAAATAGAAAAATCAGAATGGAGAACCCATGAAAGTTCCCTGGAACTTCCCCTGTTAATTGAAATCTCAATTTTATTGAATATACAAAAACAATAACACTAGGGACACCGAATTCTTTACACCAAATTCTTGTACCGGCCGACGTGGAACGCACAAACCAAATTCTTTATAATTTTTTTTTAGTGAACGGCCGTCCATCAAATTTGGACGGCCGTCCACTCTCATGGACGCCCGTCCATCAAATTTGGACGGCCGTCCATATTCCAGGGACGGCCGTCCAAATTTGATGGACGCCCGTCCATATTAAAATACAATAAAAAAATTTGTAAACGTTTAGGGACGGCCGTCCATCAATTACGGACGGCCGTCCATCCATTTTGGACGCCCGTCCACAAATATGGACGGGCGTCCATTTTTTAGGGACGGCCGTCCATATAATATGGACGCCCGTCCCTATTAAAATAAAATAAAATATTTTGTAAAAGCTTAGGGACGGCCGTCCATCCACTATGGACGGCCGTCCGTTAATTTTGGACGGGCGTCCACAAATTATGGACGCCCGTCCTTCACCCAAATATGAAAAAAAAATAAAATTCCATTATGGACGGCCGTCCATAAAGTTTGGACGGCCGTCCATTTATTGTGGACGGGCGTCCGTAAGTCATGGACGCCCATCCATTTATTGTGGACGGGCGTCCGTAAGTCATGGACGCCCGTCCAAAAGTAATTCGTAAAAAAAATCAAATTTTTTTTACGAATGACCATGGACGGTCGTCCATTCATTATGGACGGCCGTCCATTAATTGTGGACGGGCGTCCATACTTAATGGACGCCCGTCCATTCATTATGGACGGCCGTCCATAAGTGTTGGACGGCCGTCCATTTTGTAAAGGACGGCCGTCCAACCATTATGGACGGCCGTCCATAATGAATGGACGGGCGTCCGTTACTTATGGACGCCCGTCCATAATGTTATTAAAAATTTTTTTTTTTTAAAAATCAATTTTTCGCGTTTTATTTTAGTTAAAACATTTGGGGGAAGTTTCAAAATTCATTCATTTTCACAGGCAGCCATTACCATCTTCTTCGTCCATCTGCGTCTTCTTCGTCTTCGCGGTTTCTGCTGTCTGCGCTTCTTCTTCGTCTCCCATCTGCGTCGTCATCGTGTTCGCGGTAATTAAACAGTTTTCTTTTTCAAGTTTTTTTTTTGAAATTTTTGTTTTTCTTTGGATGAATGTGTTGAATGGAGTTGAGTTGATAGATGAATCCAGTCAATTTGGTGGGACTGGTTTGTGTGATTCGAATAGAATTGTTCTACCATTGATAAAGATAAATGGAGTTTATTTGAGAAAAATGGTTTCTGTAAACTGCCGTGAATGAGTTACTGCCAATGGCTTCTGCAAGCACCCTAATGGGTTTCAATGTACAAGTTTGCAAATTTTTAGCTCTAAACTTATTTTTTTTTATGTCAAAGATGTTAAGTTATTAGTTAATTGTCTTATAAATAAGTAAAAATAATTTATCTAGCTTCGGGTGAAGTAAATTATTAACACAACCGCAGCAAGGAAGAAGAGGTCGAATGCTCCAAACATTTTTGCTCAATACACTATTTATGAGATGCTTAAAAGTTAATAGAACAATGAGTGCAAGAACATATATTAAAAACATTAGTTGCAGAATTCTGTGAAAGGATATGTTTATTTTGTATGGTAGAAGACTGAATCCTTGCAGAAAAAACTGAAACTTTGCAATACCACCCCACACCTACCACCTCCTCTCATAATTATTAAACTTTGTATTGCAGCATCAACCTACTTTCAACTAAAGAATTTGTTTTATTGATGCAATATCTAACTCCAACTTTTTTCAAATGGAATAACTCTTAAATATTTCTCCAATTGAATTTAAGCCTCTATTTTCATAAAGTCATCTAGATATAAACATATTATATATTCTTATTCCATGAGAAAAGCAACTAAACTTTTTCTTTAACTGCCCACCGTCCCCAGTTACACCAAGCAATCCACAAATAATAAAATTAAACAGGAAGTGCAAAGGAGAACATAGAATAAGAAAGATCGACATAAACAGAAGAAGTAGATGCATGTGCCATATTCAGAGAGATAGATAAAACAAGTGATATGTTGATGAATTGAAAACAAGTCAATCAAGGCCCTGCATGTATTATTGCCAAACATGAATGACAATGCTTCCATCAATGTTTGATTATGTTTCTGCTTGCAATATTGCATTTACATTTGCAATATGGAAGAAAGGATAGTTAAAGAGAAATAGGGTGATTGGTTTCGCTTTTTTGCTTTTTGATTAATCCATCCGTTAAATTCATGTATAGGCCCTGCATGTATTATTGCCAAACTGGACTCTTCCATATTCTGAGGCAAACTGGACTCTTCCATATTCTGAGGCAAACTGGACTCTTCCATATTCTGAGGCAAACTGGACTCATCCATATTCTGAGGCAAACTGGACTCTTCCATATTCTTTAATCTGATTCATAACAATCAGCAATAAATTTTATGTATCAGTGTTTTTCTATTGTAATATATATTCAATCTAAAATATAATACAAAACTAAATCGTTATATCAAAATGTTCACGGTATAAAACTAAATAAATGTATAAATATATATAAATCGTTACCTGCACAAATCTCTCTAATCTCCCTTTGAACAAATCTCTGTAATCTCCCTTTCATGTATCTCTCTTTCGACTGTAAAAATTTAGCTAAATGAAGTTTGATGCAACGAAGTTTGATGAAATGAACACATGATAACTTCCGTTATTCACACGGTACCTGGAAAATGAGGAGAAAACGTTTGTTGGGGAAGAAATGGCTGAGGAATGCAAACGCTGAGACGAGGAACAGACGGCAACGATGAAGCAGGACGACGAATTTTGGCGCTGGTTTTCTTTGCTTTAGCTCTTGTAATTGGGGAAGCGTATTGGAGAAGCNAAAGAAACTGTTCCTGTTGTCGCTGTACCGATGATCCTTTTCCTAAAAAGTATCATAACACATTAATAATCAAGTCGATATTATTCTAAACTTCAAATAAGTAAATAATGTTTCAAAAAAATTACTGAAATAATGTATAAGTCATACCAATTCTTTGTTTTTGTAATTTTTTCTTTTTAACCCTACGTACAATTTCTTCAATCTTCGACTGCTTTCTTCTATATGGAGGACGACCTTTGCTACGAGCTGCTTGTGGACTAATGATTAGGGTATTCCCCTCTTTAGGAGGACTGTCCCCATCTTGACTAGTCAAACCGGTTCTAGAAGAGATGTTCACTGTTGTACCAAGCCCTCCCTTACTTTCCTTTTGCTTCAACTGTTTCCTCATGTCAATCATAAACTCCGTCATCATATTATAATCTTCCTCATTGTTTGATGCCAGATCCGCTACTGTCAGCATTAAATTAGACAACTTATCAAAACGTTGTCCTTCAATGTTAGTGCTCCACCTATTGTAACTGACCTTAATTTTCCTATGACATCTGTTCACATTCTTCCTCCAACGCTGTAAAATGTACTTTTCCGGAATGTGTGAAACCCTTTTAGGAATCAACACAATAATGGCATGTCTGCATAAAATCCCCCTGAACTCAAACAAATGACAAGTATAATGAATATCACATGAAATTTCATCAAAGTAACTATATGAGGAACACGACGACTGTTATCTCCAAACCAAACATCTTCCCAAACTTGAAACTCCTCGCATGAATCACATTTTTTTAGAAAAGATAACTCACAATAAATCTTCACGGCAATCTCATCTTGAAGCTCTTTAAACTTTGCAGTTGTGTATGCACTTTGAAATTGTTTCTCAATGGGGTAATTAGTTATGCATGGTATCCAAGATTTGAAAGATCTAAAATCAGCCTCCCTTTCTTTTTCCACTTTATCTCGCAATGCATTATCATATTGTTCCACAAATTGTTTCAAAGTGGTTTTGGAATTGACATACCCATCAAAAAATGCATGCATACTTTCACTACGTTGGGTAGTAGACATACCTGCCCAGAAAGTATCTTTAAGAAATGCAGGCACCCATCGTACTCTTTCTTTGTACAATCCACATAACCATGCATTCTCGTGAAGGTTGTGCACATCAACAAATTGGTTCCACCGCTCTTCGAACTCTTCACACATAAAGGAATCATACACAATATTTTGCAACTTAAACTTGATAGTTTCATATTCCTTATACCCCTTTAACTTTTCAGGCAGTTTTTTCATTATATGCCACAAACACCACCTATGTCTTGTACCAGGGAAAACAATCTCAATCGCATTTTGCATGGCCTTATCTTGATCAGTGATTATTCCATTAGGAGCGATATCTATGCATTCAAGCCAAGAACGAAATACATACAAATGTCTCAGTGTCCTCATGAGAAATTAACCCACAACCTAACAATATCGAATGTCCATGATGATCAACCCCCACAAAAGCAGCAAATGGCATGTCATACTTTTTTGTCAGATACGTTGTGTCAAAGGTGATGTTATCACCGAATTCTTTATATGCAGCCCTACATCTAGCATCAACCTATAACACATTCTGTAATCGACTATCTTCATCTACATCAATCATGTACCAGAAATTTGAATTCTCCTTTTGCATTTTCCTAAAATACTCAAG
The DNA here is from genome assembly GCF_008641045.1 of Pistacia vera. Lineage (NCBI taxonomy): Eukaryota > Viridiplantae > Streptophyta > Magnoliopsida > Sapindales > Anacardiaceae > Pistacia > Pistacia vera. The sequence goes on along the minus strand of NW_022195423.1, from coordinate 86,969 downwards.
TACTGCAGAAGCATCTCCAACTCCAAGTCGTAACTTTCTCACTTTTTCAATGTAGTTCCTACAATCTTTTTCTAGAAACGTCAAATTCTCTACACCTCCTGCCTCAACTGAACATGACTGAAAATTTTTACACGGTCTAATCCCAGCCACATCATTAACTTCAAGTCGCCTTTTCACATAAGGTTGTATCGTTCAGTTAACCTTGAAATATCTTCTTTTTGTCGGACTTATAAGATCATGGTTATGTTCAAGTACAATTGATTTAATTTCCCATTTGCATTCACCATTCAAAGCTGCACTAATTCGACTCTTACAATCTGTTTTAACAATAAGTTGTTTTTTCAAGGTATTTCTGGACTTACATCTCTCCTTTCCAGAACAAGAACATGCCACTGTCACATATCTCATCTCTCCATCTTCGCCTTTCTTTGACATAGTATCATTGCTTCAAATCCTATTTTGTTACCATACCGTTTGTAATACTTCACCAGACTATCAACTAAATCAAACACCATTCCAATATGAGGCTCTACTTCTTCCTCTGCACATCCCAATCTTCTAATTCATCACGTTCATTTTCCTGATTTAATTGTTTTATAATACATAAACTTAGAATGTATTAATACAACACATCAAAATAAACAATACGATACAATAAATTTAAAATCATTTTAACGAAAAAGTATATTTCGAGCACAATTTACCTCAACATCATTGAAATGAGGCAAACTAGACTATTCCATATTCTGAGGCAAACTAGACTCTTCCATATTCTGAGCCAAACTGGACTCTTCTATATTCTGTAATTTAATGCAAATCCAGTACTAGTGTTCACGTTCATGAAATCTGATTCATAACAATCACCAACAAATTTTCTCTATCAGTTTTTTTCTATTGTAACATATATTCAATCCAAAATATAATACAAAACTAAATAAATGGATAAGTTATATAAAAATTTCCACTGTAAAAAACTAAATAAATGCATAAATTATATAAAAATCGTTTATTAACCAACACAAATCTTTCTAATCTCCCTTTCCCTGTAAAAAATGGATCTCTCTTTCCACTGTAAAAAATGGCTATGGTTTGATGAAAAGATGATAGCTTTCGTTCTTCACACGGTAGCTGGAAAATGAGGAAAAAACATTTGTTGCAGGAAGAAATGGCTGAGGAATGCAGACGCAACACTGAGGTGAAGAACAAATAGCAACGATGAAGCAGAAGGGGACGACGAATTTTGGCGCTGGTTTTCTTTCACTCGAAGAATTTTAGCGCTTGTTGTTGGAGAAGCGTATTGGAGAAGCTAATGTAAACAAAAAAATATTTATTAAAAAAAGGCGAAATTTTTTTAAAAAAATTTTAATAACATTATGGACAGGCGTCTATAAGTAATGGATGCCCATCCATTAAGTATGGACGACTGTCCATAATGGTTGGACAGCCGTCCATAATGAATGGACGGACGTCCATTAAGTATGGACGCTCGTCCACAATGAAGGGACGGCCATCCATAAGTTAGGGACGACCATCCAGTGTTAAATTTTTTTTTTTATTATGAATTACTCTTGGACGGGCGTCCATTACTTACGGATGCCCGTCCACAATAAAATGATGGTGTCATCGTTTTTATTTAGATTTGTAAAAGCCAAATGCATGGACGGGCGTCCAAAAATTATGGACGGCTATCCAAAAGTAAGGGACAGTCGTCCACAATTGGTGGACAGGCGTCCCCAAAGAATTTTTTTTTTTTTCATATTTGGGTGAAGGACGAGCGTCCATTATTTGTGGACGCCCATCCAAAATTAATGGACGGTTGTCCATAAAGGATGGACGGTCGTTCCTAAGGTTTTACAAATTTTTTTATTGTATTTTAATCAGGGACGGGCGTCCTTTAAATGGGGACGCCCATCCCTTGTATATGGACGTCCGTCCATATAATATGGACGGGCGTTCATGTGAGTGAACGGCAGTCTAAATTTGATGGATGGCCATCCCAAATGTTTTACAAATTTTTTAATTGTATTTTAATCAGGGACGGGCGTCCTTTAAATGGGGACGCCCGTCCATATAATATGGACGGGTGTCCATGTGAGTGAATGGCCGTCCAAATTTGATGGACGACTGTTCACTAGAAAAAAATTGTAAAAAAATGGAGACGCGCATTACACGTAGGCCTGTACAGAAATTCGGTGCTACTTTTTCGGTGTCCGTAGTGTTATTGCACTATATAAACCAGTGCTTTAATAAACAACCGGGGATAAACCCAGCAAAAACTGGTTTGATGCCGGTCAAACCATTGGGTGTCAACAAATTTAAAATTTAGCAAATACTTTCTTAAAACGTTAAGTCCATATAAGTTTGAAATTTAGCAAACACATCTCAAATACAAATCGGCGATTGACTGGTTGGCGGTGTCAACACACCAAATGCAATCTCAATCATCTCTTGAGCCCATTCCCCATAAAATCTACGCAAGATTTGGGTCAAATCTCACTGACGTCGACATCAACATTTCAGGTTAGATCTCACCATTGTCAGGGTTGACAACCTCCCCATTACCACAAAAATACTCTCCTTAGCCTCCTGACCAAAACCCATCTCACCCCACGCCTGTTTGCCTCGCTAATCGCTAGCAAAATCCAACTGTTGCCACCGTCAAATTTTTTCGATTTTCGGTTGATTCACTCACCAGATATCACCTTCGTTGCCACCATTGCACTCTCCGACGCTTTCTCTTCAAAAGCCCCAACATCATGATTTTTAATTGTTCGCCGATCATCATCCCAATTTCTAGGTTTTTCAATGAATAGGGAAATGAGTAACTCGGCCAGGTGAAAGCCCTAGGTCCCAATAGAACAACCGGTTCAACCGGTCAAACCGGGTCAGGTTTTAAAACACTGATATAAACAACTAATTCTGTGTGGGTGAGTGGTTTGATCAAGATTTTTGAGAATATTACTTAAGAGATCTTGAGTACAAGTCTCTTCTTGATTGCTAATAGGAGTAGCTACTGAAACTCTTATTCAACGAGTAATTTCAAGGTCCTAGGCTGGCTTGGACACCTCCAATCATTAAAAAAAAAGTACTATATAAACCTAAAAAATAGTAACGCTATTGGAACTCTTACTCAACTGGTAATTTCAGGGTCTTAGACTAGTTCGGACATCTCCAATCATTAAAAAAAAAAAAAGTACTATATAAACCTAAAAATTAATAACGATTTTATTATTATTATTGATGTCTCTTTCAAGCAACCTCTTGCAATAGTTATTATTATTATTTTAGATTTATAGTGCTACAGCGTGCTCTAATATATATTTTTTTTTTATTATTTTGTTTAATTTTACTTCTAAGGTTTGGATCAAATCATTAAAATATAGACAAGTCAGAAAGCTAGTAATTGTGTTTGTGTATTTCATCAGGGTTTGCGTAACTCTGTTCATGTCCATCAACTGTACTCTTGAGCTGGATGCCACGTGTGAGTTGAGTGAAGCTGACTCGGATGACACCTCACCTGGTAGTTAAAGTCTGTTACTTTCTCAATCTTATTACAATTTCTTTTTCAACATTATAAACTGTTTTCAGTTACGTTTAACATGTGTATAGGCTGAAGATAATTGAACTGTAATCTCAGTATCTAAATATTGCACTTATTTTAGTATTTCCGTTTTTCACAATTATATTATTACTTACTAAACACATATTCATCTCATAAATTCCATATACCATTTAAATGAAAAATAATAATTATTATTTAAAAATTTTAATTAATTAATTATTTTCAAGTGAGCATTCACCTTTTTTTTTTTTTTTTTTAATATGATCAGGAGTATCTGGATCAGTTTACACGTATCTTAACTAATCTCTCGGAATCTTGGAATTACCGATCAGATACAAACTCCAATATCAATAGTCATCTCTATTAATAACCGTATCGACTTGAATTTAAAAGATGATATTAAATTATTCTCTTATTATTTTATCCTTAAATAGACTCAAACTTGAAATTCTTGTATTAAGAGGTTATATTATATCTTATTTTTTTATGATTAAGAAGACTTGTTAAATCTTCCTTTTCCAACAGTGGTTTAGCACTGAGCATTGAAGCCAATGAACAGGGTAAAGTACAAGGCCAAATCTAGACAAAGAAGTCAAAGCCCTAAGTAAACTTCCTCTTCAATCTCCCTCTTATTACTCACTCACTAAACCCTCCAGTTATTACCCCAGCACAACTCTTTCTCTCTTTGTTTCTTTCACTTGTCTTCTTCAATCTTCTGCACTCACTTATGGAGATGGAGACTTTTCTGCTGCATAGTATTAGTAATAGTGTTGATCTGGAGAAGATTTTGTGTTCTCTGGTGGTGGAGACCAATTTGCAGGCTCAAAAGTTTCTTCTTTGCCTTCTCTTGCTGGTACATTGTCGTTTCCATAAGTGTAGTATCTTAAATTTGCGTCATTCAATTTTTTTTTTTCTCTTTTTTTTTCTGTTTATTTCCTATGTTGCAAATTTGACTTATGTTTGGTGCTTAGATTGGATTTTGAATATGTATATGTCGACGGGTAGGTTCTTGTAGACAAGGGTTTTGTGTTTTATGGATGGTTTTGTTGAAGGCTTGATTCTCTTTGACCAAATATACCAGTAGATTGCTTTTGTGATCTGGCCGCGCGAAAAAAAATGACTTGGGTTCTTGATTATGGGGGGTGGTTTTCTAAGTGGGGACTCTGAAAAGACACGAGCTTTTGTGAGTTGAGATTGTTGCATTGAAGGTTAGTTATTTGTAATCAAGCTGGGTATGCTTGACAGAGCACAGAGAAAATTAGCAATGCTGCTCGGTGCAGAATACTTATGGTGATTGTTAGGCTGTTTACTTTTAAGAGTTTTCAGTTTAGCAGAGAGTGACACCAGCAGGGCCAAGTTTTTATTTTCTCATATCAATTCTGTATAAAACCCGACTTTTAGATTTCTATGATGTTTGAATTTTTCTTAATTTTCTTGCTAACCGAGATACAATTTATAGGGTTCTCATATTGAAATTATTAGTGAGTTTCATGTACAATTCATGGATTTTTACTTTGGACATACACAGGGTTCGATCTATACTCAAGATTTTGAGTGCTAAAAGTTTGATTTTATTTTGATAATAAGATTGCGGCGACAAGAACAGTACTCTATAGATTTCAGTTCCAGAATGATTATAAAATCTGCTGCTTTAGAGACACATCCACTGTTTCCTCAGGTTCCCCCTGTATTCTTAATCCAGATTCCTGACCCAAATTTTGTATATCTCATTTTCAGATCATCTACTTGTTATGATAGTTTTGTTATATTGCAATATCCTAGAAGCTTCTTTGTTTTTCGACTGCTATAAATTGGCAAAATTTGTCTTCGGAAAATTTAGGAATTGTTATTTGTCGCCTGATAATATGCTTATTTTAACATGTTGTGCAATTAACAGATTGGATCTCAGTGTGATGGTACAAATGAGTTTTCAAGCTTCCCAGGAATTGATCATAGGTACAAAAGAATATTTTTTATTTCTTTTACTTGAAATCTTCCTTTTGTAATGATAATCTGAGGTGATAAAGTAATTGTCTAACGGGTGTGTGATTGCATTGCAGATTTCCATTTGCCAAACTGACTAAAGTGCAAAAGCCTGAGTCAGAAGCCGAAGATGCCGGTGAAGCTGATGAAACTGAAAGTGATGACAATGACGATGGTGAGGAGGAGGAAGATGACTCTGGAGAAGAAGAAAGTGATGAGGAGGAGGATTCAGATGATGATGCTGAGGCAAATGATGATAGTGAAAGTGATGAAGACGAAGATGATGACGACAACGACGACGAAGAAGATGATGACAACAACGATGAAGAGGATGACAACGATGAAGAGGAGGATGAAGAGCAAAAGGAGCCACCATCTAAAAAGAAGAAATGAGAAAAAAAATTTATGTTGATTTCTTTGAAGCCTAGTCTTCTGAAGCCTGCAGTCAGGTGGCATTTTATTCATTTTTGAATATTGTCATGCGGTGCAATTATTTGAGCTGGTTTATTCTATAGAGCTAGGAAAAGTTTAATTTCTTTTATTTTGTGTTGAACCATCTTCATGTATAACTAGGTAGATTAAAATCTGATAACATTGGCTCTTATGTCCGTATATGAATGGACCATCCTTTTGGTTACAAATTTATAATGAGGATTTTGTTTTGCCAGGTCTCACAGTATGAGTTTCAACGTGGTGTTATTGTAGAATGTTGATTCTTTGGAATGTGTGCTTGAATAGAGTGAATTACAGTACTAATGATAAGCAAATCACAAGTTGCATTAGTGACCAATGTTTTAAAACCCAACTTGGGGTGAATCCTGGCAAAGTGGCCGGGTCCCGGGTTGACCGGTTTAATCGGTTTGACCGGCGGGTCAAACTGGTGTCCAAGGGTTTGAAATCTAACAAAAATACCTTTGAAAATTACTATAAGTCCTTATAGGTTTGAAATCTTGCAAAAACACCCCAAACACCATCGTCAGCGTCGACAAATAGGACTTGTTTCTGGTAACGACAACATTCACCATCACCACAAAAACACTCCCTCAGCCTCCTAACCAAAACCCATCTCACCCCTCTCCCGTTCGCCTCCCTAATCGCCAGCGACAATGGGCTTTTCTAGCGATATTATTTTGCAATTTTCGGTCGATTCACTCACAGAAATCGACACAGTTGCCACCATTGTACTCATTGGTCATTCCTCTTCAAAAGCCTTAACATTTAAGCCTTCAATTGTTCACAGATTGATATCCTAATTTTGAGGGTTTTCAATGAATAGAAAAAATTGTAACCCGACCCAGTGAAGGCTCCAGGTCCTGATTCAACTGGCCGGGTCAAGCTGAGTTTTAAAACACTGTTAGTGGCCTTAATTAGAATCCCACATCCTCAAGGCTACTTTGGAATTTTTGTAGACTATAGCTTTGAACTTCAGTTAGAGTGTGTTTGATAACTAAGGCTCCGTTTAGTTCACTTTTTTGTATTTTTTAGAAAAGTTTTTTTAAAAAAGTTAAAAAAAGTTGAATTGGACGGGTATTACCATGTAGGATTTGAAAATTAATAAAAATATCCCCTATGTTTGTTTATTTACTAAACGCCTCTATAATAAAACTTTGAAAGTTAATAAAAACACCCCCAACCCACCCATTGAATAATCACAGCCGGCCACCATCACCGGAGGGTGGCCGAAGTCACCATATCGGCGCATGACGGGCTGGATCTTGCCGGTCGTGCGCCGATCTAGCCGACAAAGGCCAGATCTACGGCTAGATCTGGCCATTGACAGCCAAATCTAGCCGCATTTGCTCGTCAACGACGGCCAAAATTATGGCCGTCGTTGATGGTCAACGACGACCATATGTTAGCCGTCATTGACGACTGGTTACGACCAAAGATCTGGCCGTCAATGGCCAGATCTTTGGCCTTAGATCTGACCTTTTTCGGCCAGATTTAGTCGGTAGTGCGCCATTATATCAGATTCCAGCCAACTTCCGACAGTGGTAGCCGAAATCTAGTATAATGTGGGTTTATGGGTGTTTTTGCAATTTCAAAAAAAAATATTTAGAGGTATTTAATTAAATTAACAAATTTAGAGAGTTTAAAAAAAGTTGAATAATATTGGATAATATTGTGAGTTTTTGGGCATTTTACTATTTAACTTTTTTGGGAATACTAATAATAGTATTCCCAAAAACCAACCAAACGGAACCTAATACTTTTAAAACTGTTGTTATTTCTAGTATCTATAATTGTATGTATCGTAAATTAGACTTTTAAATTTGTATTTTCATAAGTATTTAATAAAACTTAAGAGATTCTTGAGCTTTGGACCTCCTCAGAGATATCTTAATATAGATGATTTAATGAATGGCTGGCCTATTCTTCCATTTGGAATACTGGAGCTTCATCTTGACTGGTGTTTTTCGGAGAAAGCTCAATTTTTTTTTATTTTATTCATTTATTGATGCAATGATTTATGATTTTTCTTATATATGGAAATCTATGAATGTTCAGAAAACATCCATAAACACTTTCTCACTTCTTTTTTTCAGTCTCTAAAACGTACTTTCTTCTGTATACTTCTGATGGAGAAACTTATCCTTTGATACCTCTACGCATCGCAATTTCGATCAAACTGAGTAAATCCACAATAATAACAGTTGACAATGCAATAGCATGTTTTGATCTTCAATGTTTTCTCGCTACAAACAAAGGTTTCAAACATCTTCCATAAATTTTGACCAGGGTCGTAAATATATCCGTATACTTTGTCTACAATCCTAGACAACATGGTCGAACATTGTTAATGCCCAAGTCAAAGAAAGAATGAAGTTCATCTCGAAAATCTGGCTCAAACTTAAACCACTGTCAGCATCTCACCTAGAAAAATCTTCCCCTGACAATTTTGCGAGCACAATGATACGAAGTTTCCACAGGTCAACACGTCATTGATTCCAATTTTAAAATGCAAATATTCTTGACCGCCGATTTTACTCTAATAAAAGCCTCTGCATTAGAAAATACAACACAATGTACCAAAAAGATTAGGACCCCTAAATAATCTGCAACAGTATTGAGAAAAACAAGCATTTACAATGAGAATTCCAATGTATGTATATTTAACAAACAAGAGCATACAATATCTTTGAGTAGTGCTAGTGTTCTTAACCACTCAAGATTAGAATTCGTTTCCGGCAACTGCAGAAGAAGAAAGAAAAAACTAAGCTTCTTCATAATTGCATCTTATATCATGCTAGCATATGAGAAATTCTTATACCACAAACAGAGGAAGTTTCTGAGTTTACAGTATTTTATGCATCACTTCCTAAGGCCGTGCTTTCAACCTAACTAAGATGTTTTTGTAGGGCCTAACCAGGATCTAGATGGCTCAGGTCCTTCTGTCTTTTGGTCAAATAAGTAAAGCAGTAAACGGTTGTTAGTTTGTCCTCAAGGTTATAGAAACTAATCTTCAGCCACATAACAAAATAGCAAAATGTCAATTTAAGATAAAAAGGAGCAGAAAATCTTAACAACTTAGATATTACACACAAAAGCACAGCTTAATTAGACATTTTGAACTTACTTAGACATCAGTACAATGGTAAAAAAAGTAACAAAATGATCCTGCAAAAACTGGATGAAAAAATAGAAATTGAATCACAATTGTCAGCTCAATATTCTGGATTTTTCTCTAAAATAACTGAATTAACATTTTCTGGTGCAAAGTCTAGTCTAGTTAATGGAAACAATCATTTTCTTTTAAAGAAAAAAAATCACAATGAGGCTACTATGCTCAGCTGTCTACAAAAGGCGCATATTATGCAGTGCTATTACCATAATTATCAGCTGTAGAGTCACCACGCAGTTATTCAACATTCACTACCAGTGCTCAAAACATAATTCTAGATAACAGTGCTCACTTTAACAAAACAATAAAACATTATTCCACCCCTTTAAACAAAACCACAGAGTTACTACTGTTATTCACTCGCTTGGGCACCTTTTGGCCAGAGATTATGAGCCTTCAAACTCCAGATTATGAATAATTTCTCCACAACTAGATAACAATGCACACTTTAACAAAAAGCCTTAATTTTCTTTGAAAATTTCACTTCTCAATTTTGAAACAACTCCTAACAATTATTCTGACACACAATCGTTAAGAGGTGACCAAAGTGCACATAATTTGCAATCAAAATTCACTAACATTAACACAAACAACCAAGGTTCTCATTATATGTCATAACTTAAAGTAATTAACATTACAGTCAATACAAGAATTCAACAATAAAAACATAAACAACTTACAATTCTCAACTCAATCAGGCAACTTCCCAGATCGGAAAACCGCGAACTTTGACACCTGAGAGTACTCATACTCAATCCCATTCTCCTCCAAAAACCCCTCAATCAATTTCTTATCTCTCTCAGGATCCAAACTCTCACACTCGATCTCATAACATGTTCCAAACCCATAAATAGTTTCATCCAGTTCCAACTTCAACCCTTTCCATTCATACACACCCCTCACATTTTTAAACCTACCTAAACAAACAAACTCACTATTTTCACCAACCCCATATTCATTTTTAACCAAAGCCATGATCTTTGAATCAATTTTGGATAAAAGACTTGGTTTTGATACACATTCAGTGGCTGTGGCCACAGGCAGGGGCTCTTCAAGCTCCTGGATGCGGCTGATGCCATTTGAAATGCTGGGTTTGGCTTTGAGGGAGAGGACACAGTGGGAATTTAAGTTGTAGAAACGGAGACGAAGAACGGCTAAGTTTGAAGAGAGTTTTGAGTGTTTGTCATCAAAGAAAATGTTTTCCTGGAAAAGGGTTTTCTTGTGAAAAGGTGAGAGAAGGTTTGAGACCTGTTGGTGGGCTGTGGAGTTCTTCAATCGGAGCTTTACTTCCACTTCCATGGCTACCAAATTTTTGAGTTTATCAAGCNTTATGCGGACGAAGATGAGTAGAAATTTGAACTTTTTTTCCCATAAATTCTTTTAGACTTCTTTTTTAAGCTTTGAAGTGTAGAATTGCTTATTTTATTGTTTGTGTTAAAAGCATTAATTGATCAATTTAAAGTGGCGAATTAATTAGTAGAATTGAGCTTTTATCAATAATAAGGTTTATTTAAGTTTATTTTATCCATTTTAATATAACTAATTAGCTATTAATAATGGTTTCAAAACATAATTAGTTAACATAGCAAGACTTTTTAGGTTAACAATTTTTTTTCTTTATTTTAATTTCCAATTTACTTAAACTCAAAGTCTATTGAGATATTTATATTTGCATTGATATCCCTGAAAATTTAGTTTTTGCTTTTACATCTAAAGAGTTAAGGCTCTGTTTGGTTGGTTTTTGGGAATACTATTATTAGTATTCCCAAAAAAGTTAAACAGTAAAATGCCCAAAAACTTACAATATTATATAATATTATTCAACTTTTTTTAAACCCTCTAAATTTGTTAATTTAATTAAATACTCCTAAATATTTTTTAAAAAAAATTGCAAAACCACCCCTAAACCCACATTATACTAGATTCCGGCCACCATCGCCGGAAGTTGGCCGGAATCTGATATAATGGCACATTACCGGCTGAATCTGGCCGGTAGTGCGTCGATCTAGTCTTTTCCGTCCAAATCTATGGTGGATCTGGCCGAAAAAGGCCAGATCTAAGGCCAAAGTCTGGTCGTTGACGGCCTGATCTTTGGTTGTAACCAGACGTCAACGACGGCCAACATATGGTCGTCGTTGACCATCAACGACGACCGTATCTTTGGCCATCGTTGACAAGCAAATGAGGCCAGATCTGGCCGTCAATGGCCAGATCTAGCCGTAGATCTGGTGGATTTGGCCGGCAAAGGCCATATTGAAGCACGACCGGTAAGATCCAATCGGTCATGCGTCGATACGGCGACTCCGACCACCCTCCGGCGGTAGTGGCCGGTTGTGATTATTCAATGGGTGGGTTGGGGGTGTTTTTGTTAACTTTCAAAGTTTTATTATAGGGGTGTTTAGTAAATAAACAAACAGATGGGGTATTTTTATTAATTTTTAAATCCTACATCATAATACCCGCCCAATTCAACTTTTTTTAACTTTTAAAAAAAAACTTTTCTAAAAACTACAAAAAAGTGAACCAAACGGAGCCTAAATATTTCTTACATTTGAAACCACTTAAGTAGCATTCTAGGTCTAGCCATCTTAGTCATTTTCAATCAAATATATTAAAAATTATCTATTAAGAAAATTAATAACACATCGTTGCATTGCATCTAAGTACATCTTAAATATAACAAGTATTTTATATGACCCTTTTTTTGTCTTTAATTTTTGCCTTTTTGTGTCGAATGAACGACAAAATTTTGAATTTACAATTTAATAATATTATGTATTCCAAATTTTAATTATCATCGTAAAGATTATTTGTGACAAACTAAAAGCAAATAAAAGACAACCGATAGACGTAATAAAATATAGATAACGCAAATCTAACAATAGGGTTAAATTTAACCTACTATAATTAAGTCGTAAAATACTCAACGGGTAACACAAAACTTCTTAAAAAACATCGTAAACCTTTTTACAATTTTAGATTCTCATATACGAAAAGGTTTTTAATAAAAATTAATACATCCTATGAAAAACTTTAATTCACATAATCTATCTCCCTTAGATAGAAATTAAAATAATGTTTTGATGAATAAACTATACATTAGCGGTAGTATCAAGGAATTATATTACATTTTACAACAAAAATAAACTATATTACATCGATTGTAACATGCTTATAGGGTCTTGAACTTATATTACTGTTGATTTCTTTTATTATCTCAAGGTAAATAAATAAAGAGTAAACGACCTTTTCCCACCCAAGGTTTTCCTTAATGACACATTCCCACCCAAAAAGTTTCAATTACCACTTTCCTACCCAAAGTTTATATTCCATTAATATCCAAAATATACTTTACTTTCTCAGCAGACGTTTGACGAGTCATCAAGAGTCAAGGTAAGAGGAGTTTTGTAGAGTAGAGGTCAGTTGATCGAATGGTGGTGACCAATTAAATATTTGCCGCCGGAATCAACCATAATTAGATAAGAACAGGAAACCCTAGCTTTGCAATGACTGGCAATCAACGAGAAATCAGGTGTCAAAGTAAGAAGAGTTTTGTAGAAAGGAGAATGAAGATTCAAATGATGGCGACAGAGAGAATTTTCGTTGTAGAAATTAACTTTAGGTAGTAACGAAATATTAACTTTGGGTGGAAAAGTGGTATTTTGAATTTTTTTGGACGGAAAAGTGTCATTAAGACAAACCTTGGGTGAGAAAAAGCCGTTTACTCATAAATAAATCATATTACAATAATGAGACTATAGATTAACGTGTCATCACGATTACCCACGTCTTCTTGCCAAGTGGTTGACATATAAGTATGAATTAAACCTCGTGCGTAACCTAAAATCTCGTATTATTAGTTTGATAATATTATCGTATCAGTATCTGATTCGTTAAGTAAATTGTGATGGAAGAAAGGGTGATAATACATCAATTTGTGGAGGCATCCTTCACTAAATGTATATGGATGTTGGTTACTTATTATAGAATTGATTGTGTTTCAGATTGGCTGGTATAAATTGAAGTTGAAATTTGGACATATAATAAATGGGGGTAACATGAAAAATTGAAAATGCAGCATAATTTTTGCTGTTAGGTATGTTGATATTGTTAAATCAAAGTCAGATTTGTTCCCCCATGTTTGATTGGTGAGGGTTAAAGACACGTGGAGGGCATGGAATGGTAGAAGAAATAAATATTTTTATTACTGACAATTATTTAGCGAAAAATGAATATACTTTATTTATTTTATAAATAGAATTTACTCTAAAATTTTATAAAAATTAATATTATTTATTTAATTTTTTTAAAAAAAATTAAGATATATATAACAATTATATATAATTTTTATTATTTTATCATATATTTTAAAACTCCATGCACAAAATGAAAGCCTTTGGGCCTTGGGCTGATAAGTAACTCTCTTAGAGCATAGGGGAGTTGGGCCGAAGTCGGACATAACTGTAAGCGACAAATCAGATTTGAGTTCTTGAATGACACGTCGTACATGTATTTTACTATTTAGCGACATGTCATCTGCTAATGGAAAAATGAAAAACAATTTTTTTTTAGGTAACTGAGGTATCCAGGCTCGCGTTAGAGCCTGTCTAATCCTTAAGGCCACGGAATACCCTATAAGCTTAATGGTCTATATTGGAGCCTAATTCTTAGGGTCACGGAACACCCTATAAGCCCAATGACTCACATTAGAGTCTACCTAATCCTCAGAGTCATGGGACACCCTGTAAGCCCAATAGACAAAGGTAATTACACAAATATGGTAGATACCTACTCTGCGACTCAAACATAAGATTCTTTGAGTATAACTAACCCTAGTGGCTAAAAGGTTTGCTAATCAGCCACAAGGGGAGAGGTCGAAATAACAATTTAGTGGCAATTAAGAACGTTAAGGTTGAAAATGAATGCTTAGGTTATTAAATCCAAACCTATTTATTTCAAATGTAAGAGGAAAAGAATTTATCTTGACAATTTAGTACTTGACCACCTTAGACTGCAGTATTTTGCCCTTCAAGAGTGACATGGCGTGTAATGGTTTTGAAGTTAAACGACAAGTAGGTAACATTTGTTATTTTTGATGATTGCAGATTGCATGTAATTTATGATTGAACGACATGTTCCTCACTTGTTCTGAAAGTCAGTGACAAGTCGTTCTATGTTCAATCCCTCCAGAGAATGCCCCTGCCACAGCCCACAAGAAGACACATTCTGAAAAAGTTTTTTTTTGTAGTGGAAAGAAATAGTCTCACATTTGACAAATTATGCAACATCTTTCCACTAGTAGAGTTTGAATCTCTGTGATCTTGACATGTGGCAAATGTCCAATCATATAACACCAAATAGAACATGGGACCCTCTTCAAAATTTTCTGACATAATTATTATGTATTAATCTACATGATATTAGTCATAAGGAATATTCTGTCTTTCCTTTAATAAATTCTGTTGAAGAAGACCAGTTCAAAGATTCGGTTGCTGTTGATTCACTAACTGCCAATACCGGCGGCAATGCTAAGACTTTGAGTGAGTAATAAGAGCTAGCTAATGGTTTTACAATACCATGATAACTGTTCTCTAATCTCTCTGTCTCCTTTGTTTTATATGAACCTCAATTATGTTGGGAATCAGTTGAGCTGAGTTTTTCTTCAGTACTTTCAGGAAGTTATTATTATGGTTCTCAAATCCTGTCAAATCTTCCCACTAAAATGTCACTGTTTCTAACCTTTCTCCTTGTTTCAGGATTATGTTTATCATTTTCTACGTTCGGTAATTCAATTTCTAATGGTGACAGATTCTCTAATGGCGGCCTTGTTGAAGCCTCCTGTCCATTGGACTTTGATGTTCTCAGAAGATTAATGAGCCAAGGCCCTTCAAGGCCTATGTTTATCGACATGCCGACGCCATGTCAAAGCATTCTTCAAGCTATCCGTTTGGTTCGTTCAGAGTATCTCCGAAATAATGGTTACTTTCTTCCTCCTCCTGAAACTTCCGCGGCTTGTTGGGAAGCGTACAGAGACTTGGTTTCGGAGTTTCTTAAGGGTTTTGACATCAAAACTGCTTGTGGGTACCAACCGGAATGGATTTCGGAGGCTTGCATAAATGTAACATCTCTGGCACAGTTTGAAAGCCTGATTCCTGAATCTAAATTGCTTGAGATTAGACATCATTGTAACCAATCTCTGGAGAACAGGTTTGCTTGTGGATCATGTATCAGTAAGTTGTTGAGTCTCAGGGAATTTTACCTTCAGGATTCTGAAAGTGTGAATGTCTCAGATTGTTCAGGGTATCCCTCTATGTATGCTGCTGGTATTATTAATCAGTTTGGACCAACTGATAGAGCAACCGCGAGTTGTTTGTTTTTTATTCGGTTTTATTCGGAACCATCCAGGTTCAACCGGCGTAAGTTTGTCATTTCTGGTGTTGTATTAGGCTGTATTATTGGCATCCTGGGGGCCTTATCTGCAGTTTGGTTTATTTGGATTCGGACAAGGAGATCGAAGGGGAAGAGGAATAATTCTCTTCACAGGGAGAACGACATTTCTCCGAATGATGACACTAGTTTGGTCCTGGGGTCAGGTAGTAGAGGTACCAATTTGGTGAAGTTCAAAATTGAGGAAATAAAATCCGCCACAATGAATTTCTCCTGGAAGAACATCATTGGAAAAGGAGGATATGGGAATGTTTACAAAGGGACATTACCAGATGGAACCGAAGTTGCATTCAAAAGGTTCAAGAACTGTTCAGCAATTGGTGATGCAAACTTCAAACACGAGGTGGAAATTATAGCAAGTGTTAAGCATGTAAATCTTGTTACTTTGAGAGGCTATTGCACTACAGCAATTCCCATGGGGGGTCACCAAAGAATCATTGTCTGTGATCTCTTGCACAATGGGAGCCTCTATGACCATCTTTTCGGATCAGCAATGAAGAAACTCAGCTGGCCTATACGTCAGAAGATCGCGCTAGGAACAGCTCGCGGATTGGCCTATCTACACTATGGTGTGCAGCCTGCTATAATTCACAGAGATATAAAATCCAGCAACATACTTTTGGATGAGACATTCGAGCCAAAAGTTGCAGATTTTGGCCTGGCCAAGATCAATCATGATGGAATGACTCATTTGACAACGAGAGTAGCCGGAACTCTCGGATATGTATCTCCAGAGTATGCATTATACGGAAAACTAACCACAAAAAGTGATGTTTACAGTTACGGAGTAGTGTTGCTCGAACTTTTGAGTGGGAAAAAAGCATGTGAAATTAAAGATGGAAAGACTCTGCTTTTGACAGATTGGGCATGGGGGCTAGTTAAAGAAGGTAGAACAATGGATGTTATTGAAGACAACATTCCTGAACTGGGGTTGCCTCAAATTATGGAACAATATGTCCTCACAGCCGTTCTTTGTGCTCATCCAATTTTACACGCCAGGCTAACAATGGAGCAACTTGTCAAAATATTAGAATCCAATTTTTCAGTTTCTTCAGTTCTTAGAGCATACGTTGATTCTTCTTCTCCTTCTTCTAATAGAGAACTCATTAGTGTCAACTTTGTATAGAGAAATTAAACTAAATGAATATGTATTGAATTCAACTTTGTATTGAAAAGGGTTTAATCTTATTCCGAAGTTTTCTAATTCCGAAATTAATTATATGTTAAGGTATAAAAATTCATGTGAAATTATGATAGCTAATCCTAGTTAACAAAAGATTATTTTCCTCTGCAGAGTTAAAATTTAGAGAGCATACAAATTTGACATTAATCTCTGCCATGGATTCAATTTTTTCATACAGAATCAAGCTAGAAACTAAAATTCTAGCTTTCTTGAAGAGTTGAAGCATGTAAGTCTCTTGTTTAATTTTTATATTTCACTTAAAATTTTCTTTTTCGAAATAATGAATTGGCAAATTATGTGTGGTTAAAATCCATTCTTTTTTGTTTCTTTAATCGGTAACTCTTAATCACTCATTATTTGTGCTAATTTTCCTTAATTATACGACCACAGAAGAGACTTTTTTACCTATTAAAAGCTCATTAGATTAAAATGGCCTGAAAAATAGGCATTGACTCAGATCCATGTAATATTTGTTGCCACTGACTCACCTCTTATCTAGCGATAGAGCGGCGAGGAGATAAGCGATTTGCCCATTAAAAGATTTTAAACAATTATTCCAGTGGCCCAACTTAGAGCATTGATTTTTTATCCTCATGCCATTCAATTATGATTATCCACCCTTTAGTATTTAAACCACTTTGAATGATTTTCTAGTCCAAAACTCAACCTGGACTTGTTAGAGTTTCTCACCAGCCAAGCATATTAGAAGGGTACTTGTTCTTTTGTGATATGTTAGTGCATGCATGGTGTTGAGTATTTTAACGGGCACATTCTTCTTGAATTCTGAATTTCTTTTGAATAATAATGCTTCAAACTGATCTCTTTGTTTTTGTTTGTTTGCAGTGTTGTGTTGACATAGACAGAAGAAATGGGCAGTAGAAAAGATACGGATAGTGGAAGTAGCAATGGCAATGGTAATTTAACAGAGCCATTGGTAGACAAAAGGAAAGAATCAGAAGTTAAAAGCACACCTCAGAAGGGTAGCTTGTTTATGGTTCTCTTCAGCACCTTCATTGCAGTTTGTGGCGCATTCGAGTTCGGGTCATGTGTAAGTGTTTGTATCAATTTCAAGACAATGTGAATTATCATTAGGCTTTGATTTTAGACGAAATTGAGATTCAAAAACGAAACTTTCTGATTCTGCAGGTGGGATATTCCTCACCAGCCCAATTTGGCATTATGGAGGATCTCCATCAAACTTATTCAGAGGTAACTTTGATACTAGTTAATTCATCTTTATGCCATATGAATGATTGAAGTACAATGCTGACTTCTCTCCAAGCTGTAATTATGGGAAACTTTTTGTCATTTGCAGTACTCAGTCTTTGGCTCCATATTGACTATTGGTGCGGTTGTTGGTGCAATCACAAGCGGACGATTTGCTGATTGGCTTGGCCGGAAAGGGGTAGGAACAGAGGCTGATACCTTGTTACTCTCTTGAATCTTTGCCTATTGCGTGCTCTAATTTTGCTGGTTTTGTTGTCATTGCAGGCCATGAGGATATCATCTATTGTATGCATAGTAGGATGGATTGCAATCTACTTAGGTTTTGTGAGTATCACTTCTACAATTTCTATCATTGTTTCTAAAATGATTTAATATGAACTAAAATATAACACTTTAATGTTTCTTGTGATAGACTTCTGTACACCTAGATATTGGAAGATTTTTAACAGGATGTGGAATAGGGGTTATTTCTTATACGGTATGCTTTTGTGTATTCATAAATTTTGATCTTGGTATTCAAGAAATTATACACAGAATGTGAACTCATAGCCAACTTTTCTGCTCACTTGAAAACAAATAGGTGCCAGTTTACATTGCTGAGATCACCCCTAAAAACCTCAGGGGGGCACTAGCAACAGCAAATCAGGTACAAAATTTGGGTTGAATTCATTATATGATCTGCAAAACTTGTGTAATATAGACTTTCGCTAACACGCTACCTACTCTGCAGCTCTTTATAACAATGGGGATACTTTTTGCATACGCAGTTGGTGCATTTGTATCATGGAGGACTCTTGCTCTGACTGGTATGGTCATTTTATCTGGTTGACCTGAATCATTATAATGCAATGCTTTAAATTTTCTGCTTTTCTTTTGTCTATACTTAGACAATCATGCATATTATTCTCTTCCATTCCAGTAACTGTAGGCAAATTCTTACTCGTGTCGAATGGTCATTCTCTTTTTGGTTGATTATAACATAAATAGTCCTCATAGTTATATATGCAAGTTCATATAATGTTTATAAGGTTATCCAAAAGATTAATTAGCAGATACTCTGCGAGAGGCTTATGGAACTGCTGTTTGTTTGCAGGTCTTATCCCAAGCGTGATTATGATAATCGGACTCAGCTTCATCCCAGAGTCCCCTAGATGGCTGGTAAGATTTTGACTTAATTTGATTGTGTATGTAGAATTTTTTCAGGAACTTGAAGTATTTGCTCCAAAACTAATAGGAGTTCTGAAAAGATTAGAATTGAAGGAACTTTAGGCTACCATTTCAAAATCTAATGTAACTATAGATTGTGTCAAAACCTAAGCCTAAATTTTGAGGCACATTTTACACTAAATCTTGTGGCACAGGCAATGGCTGGTCAAAAGGAAAAATTTGAAGCTGCATTAAAGACACTTCGGGGACCTGATGTTGATATTTCTCGAGAACGGACTGAAATTCAAGTACATGATCCATTACAATTTATCAATTTATTACCATTTATGCTTTAGTTTTATTCTATCTGTGTACTTGCAGCAGATTGGATAAGTTAAATGTTACTCTCATGTTTTTCAGGAATCCTTAGCAGTTCTTAGACAACTCCCAGAAGTCAAAGTACTGGACATGTTTAACAGTAGGAACTTCCCTTTTGTCTTCGTAAGCATCGTTTGAACTCTTCGAATTGATTTTCTTATATTTAA
Organism: Pistacia vera; assembly: GCF_008641045.1. Taxonomy (NCBI): domain Eukaryota; kingdom Viridiplantae; phylum Streptophyta; class Magnoliopsida; order Sapindales; family Anacardiaceae; genus Pistacia; species Pistacia vera. The sequence continues at coordinate 67,254 of NW_022195423.1, read as the reverse complement.
CATTTCATTTGATGCTGTCAGATATTTTTTTTCTTTTCCATTCACTCACTCTTGAACAACTGCAATCAGATTGGAGTTGGATTGATGGTGTTTCAGCAAGCAATTGGAATAAATGGAATAATATACTATGCTGGTCAAGTATTTGTCTCTGCAGGTGAATTCACATTATCTGTGAAGTTAACTTTTTTTTCTTTTTCTTTATTGTTAAATTATTGTACTGCTTAAGTTTTCAAGTCGATTCCTGAACGCAGGAGTCTCGCCTAGTGTTGGAAGTATTCTCTACTCCGGTCTACAGGTTTTCACCACTGCATTCGGTGCAACCTTGATGGATAGAGCTGGCAGAAGACCCCTTTTAATGGTATGCAATGTTGAGATCTTCATTACACATAGACTTTAGTTTAATTGATAGATTGATTGATGAGTAGTGTTGCTCGAACTTTTGAGTGGGAAAAAAGCATGTGAAATTAAAGATGGAAAGACTCTGCTTTTGACAGATTGGGCATGGGGGCTAGTTAAAGAAGGTAGAACAATGGATGTTATTGAAGACAACATTCCTGAACTGGGGTTGCCTCAAATTATGGAACAATATGTCCTCACAGCCGTTCTTTGTGCTCATCCAATTTTACACGCCAGGCTAACAATGGAGCAACTTGTCAAAATATTAGAATCCAATTTTTCAGTTTCTTCAGTTCTTAGAGCATACGTTGATTCTTCTTCTCCTTCTTCTAATAGAGAACTCATTAGTGTCAACTTTGTATAGAGAAATTAAACTAAATGAATATGTATTGAATTCAACTTTGTATTGAAAAGGGTTTAATCTTATTCCGAAGTTTTCTAATTCCGAAATTAATTATATGTTAAGGTATAAAAATTCATGTGAAATTATGATAGCTAATCCTAGTTAACAAAAGATTATTTTCCTCTGCAGAGTTAAAATTTAGAGAGCATACAAATTTGACATTAATCTCTGCCATGGATTCAATTTTTTCATACAGAATCAAGCTAGAAACTAAAATTCTAGCTTTCTTGAAGAGTTGAAGCATGTAAGTCTCTTGTTTAATTTTTATATTTCACTTAAAATTTTCTTTTTCGAAATAATGAATTGGCAAATTATGTGTGGTTAAAATCCATTCTTTTTTGTTTCTTTAATCGGTAACTCTTAATCACTCATTATTTGTGCTAATTTTCCTTAATTATACGACCACAGAAGAGACTTTTTTACCTATTAAAAGCTCATTAGATTAAAATGGCCTGAAAAATAGGCATTGACTCAGATCCATGTAATATTTGTTGCCACTGACTCACCTCTTATCTAGCGATAGAGCGGCGAGGAGATAAGCGATTTGCCCATTAAAAGATTTTAAACAATTATTCCAGTGGCCCAACTTAGAGCATTGATTTTTTATCCTCATGCCATTCAATTATGATTATCCACCCTTTAGTATTTAAACCACTTTGAATGATTTTCTAGTCCAAAACTCAACCTGGACTTGTTAGAGTTTCTCACCAGCCAAGCATATTAGAAGGGTACTTGTTCTTTTGTGATATGTTAGTGCATGCATGGTGTTGAGTATTTTAACGGGCACATTCTTCTTGAATTCTGAATTTCTTTTGAATAATAATGCTTCAAACTGATCTCTTTGTTTTTGTTTGTTTGCAGTGTTGTGTTGACATAGACAGAAGAAATGGGCAGTAGAAAAGATACGGATAGTGGAAGTAGCAATGGCAATGGTAATTTAACAGAGCCATTGGTAGACAAAAGGAAAGAATCAGAAGTTAAAAGCACACCTCAGAAGGGTAGCTTGTTTATGGTTCTCTTCAGCACCTTCATTGCAGTTTGTGGCGCATTCGAGTTCGGGTCATGTGTAAGTGTTTGTATCAATTTCAAGACAATGTGAATTATCATTAGGCTTTGATTTTAGACGAAATTGAGATTCAAAAACGAAACTTTCTGATTCTGCAGGTGGGATATTCCTCACCAGCCCAATTTGGCATTATGGAGGATCTCCATCAAACTTATTCAGAGGTAACTTTGATACTAGTTAATTCATCTTTATGCCATATGAATGATTGAAGTACAATGCTGACTTCTCTCCAAGCTGTAATTATGGGAAACTTTTTGTCATTTGCAGTACTCAGTCTTTGGCTCCATATTGACTATTGGTGCGGTTGTTGGTGCAATCACAAGCGGACGATTTGCTGATTGGCTTGGCCGGAAAGGGGTAGGAACAGAGGCTGATACCTTGTTACTCTCTTGAATCTTTGCCTATTGCGTGCTCTAATTTTGCTGGTTTTGTTGTCATTGCAGGCCATGAGGATATCATCTATTGTATGCATAGTAGGATGGATTGCAATCTACTTAGGTTTTGTGAGTATCACTTCTACAATTTCTATCATTGTTTCTAAAATGATTTAATATGAACTAAAATATAACACTTTAATGTTTCTTGTGATAGACTTCTGTACACCTAGATATTGGAAGATTTTTAACAGGATGTGGAATAGGGGTTATTTCTTATACGGTATGCTTTTGTGTATTCATAAATTTTGATCTTGGTATTCAAGAAATTATACACAGAATGTGAACTCATAGCCAACTTTTCTGCTCACTTGAAAACAAATAGGTGCCAGTTTACATTGCTGAGATCACCCCTAAAAACCTCAGGGGGGCACTAGCAACAGCAAATCAGGTACAAAATTTGGGTTGAATTCATTATATGATCTGCAAAACTTGTGTAATATAGACTTTCGCTAACACGCTACCTACTCTGCAGCTCTTTATAACAATGGGGATACTTTTTGCATACGCAGTTGGTGCATTTGTATCATGGAGGACTCTTGCTCTGACTGGTATGGTCATTTTATCTGGTTGACCTGAATCATTATAATGCAATGCTTTAAATTTTCTGCTTTTCTTTTGTCTATACTTAGACAATCATGCATATTATTCTCTTCCATTCCAGTAACTGTAGGCAAATTCTTACTCGTGTCGAATGGTCATTCTCTTTTTGGTTGATTATAACATAAATAGTCCTCATAGTTATATATGCAAGTTCATATAATGTTTATAAGGTTATCCAAAAGATTAATTAGCAGATACTCTGCGAGAGGCTTATGGAACTGCTGTTTGTTTGCAGGTCTTATCCCAAGCGTGATTATGATAATCGGACTCAGCTTCATCCCAGAGTCCCCTAGATGGCTGGTAAGATTTTGACTTAATTTGATTGTGTATGTAGAATTTTTTCAGGAACTTGAAGTATTTGCTCCAAAACTAATAGGAGTTCTGAAAAGATTAGAATTGAAGGAACTTTAGGCTACCATTTCAAAATCTAATGTAACTATAGATTGTGTCAAAACCTAAGCCTAAATTTTGAGGCACATTTTACACTAAATCTTGTGGCACAGGCAATGGCTGGTCAAAAGGAAAAATTTGAAGCTGCATTAAAGACACTTCGGGGACCTGATGTTGATATTTCTCGAGAACGGACTGAAATTCAAGTACATGATCCATTACAATTTATCAATTTATTACCATTTATGCTTTAGTTTTATTCTATCTGTGTACTTGCAGCAGATTGGATAAGTTAAATGTTACTCTCATGTTTTTCAGGAATCCTTAGCAGTTCTTAGACAACTCCCAGAAGTCAAAGTACTGGACATGTTTAACAGTAGGAACTTCCCTTTTGTCTTCGTAAGCATCGTTTGAACTCTTCGAATTGATTTTCTTATATTTAACATTTCATTTGATGCTGTCAGATATTTTTTTTCTTTTCCATTCACTCACTCTTGAACAACTGCAATCAGATTGGAGTTGGATTGATGGTGTTTCAGCAAGCAATTGGAATAAATGGAATAATATACTATGCTGGTCAAGTATTTGTCTCTGCAGGTGAATTCACATTATCTGTGAAGTTAACTTTTTTTTCTTTTTCTTTATTGTTAAATTATTGTACTGCTTAAGTTTTCAAGTCGATTCCTGAAAGCAGGAGTCTCGCCTAGTGTTGGAAGTATTCTCTACTCCGGTCTACAGGTTTTCGCCACTGCATTCGGTGCAACCTTGATGGATCGAGCTGGCAGAAGACCCCTTTTAATGGTATGCAATGTTGAGACCACCATTACACATAGACTTTAGTTTAATTGATAGATTGATTGATGGCCTAAACACAATGAAAATTCTCTCATTATTGTGAAACTTCCACTTCAGATATCTGTAGCCGGGCTACTCGTGGGCAGTTTATCTATTGGAACTTCCTTCCTTTTGAAGGTAACAATCAATCACACATTTATTGAATAGTACTCTGATTATCCATTTCCTAACTCATTGAATTCTTATTTTTATATCAGGAACATGGCATGGCTCCTGAAGTTTCTCCAGTTCTTGCATTGGTTGGTGTAATGGTAAGCTGAATTGTAAAATTTTTCCTCTTATTCCCTTATTCTATAGTTACTTGGGTGCATTAACATGTTTCCTCTGTTGCAACTTCAGGTTTACATAGCCTTCTTTTCGGTTGGTACAGGGCCCATTCCTTGGGTTATAATGTCTGAGGTAACACAAGGATTTCGCATAATCTTAACAATTTCAGGTTAACTTTGAGTCTAATTCCGAGTGCTTCGTTTCAGATTTTCCCTCTCAATCTAAAGGGACCAGCTGGAAGCCTGGTGACACTGGTGAACTGGCTTGGTTCTTGGGCTATATCTTACTCTTTCATCTTTCTTTTTGAATGGAGTTCATTTGGTAAGTACTCCTCTCTTGCTATTCCCCGAAACACCGTCATTTTTAACCCAAATATCGATCGAATAATGTTATCAAACTTTATTAATGATGCACTTGGTGTTGTGAATTGTGATATCTCAGGTGTATTTTTCCTTTATGCTGGATTCTGTGTACTGTCAATGGTTTTCACCATCAAGTTTGTTCCTGAAACAAAAGGCAGAACTCTGGAAGACATTCAAGCATCAATAAGATAAATGTATCAATAAATGTTCATTCTTGAACAAAAGTGAATTTTTTTGTTTAATCAGATATATGTTTATCTTCAAGATTTGAGTATGATTTTTAAGCTACCAAAGGTGTCCAAGAAATATTAAAACGATTTTGTAATAGTGTAACACATTATATAATTCAAATTTGTTAAGCCCACATAAAGACCATATTCCACTGAACTAGAAAGCCCATATAAGGCCCAGTAGGCTTTATATAGGCTTTTCTGGTGTTTACAAGATTATATATATTTATATATTTTTTTCAATGATCGAAGGTGTCCGGCCAACTTATGCATACTTCAACTAATTACTTGAGACTCTGGAATCATCAGTCGAGTAAGAGCTTCAGTGACAACCCCTATTAGTAACCAAGGAAGGACTCGAACTTAGATACTCTTGAATAATACACTTAAAAGTTATTATCGAACTACTCAACCATCTAGGAGTTGGTTAAATCATTGGTTTACACTATACTCTTTTTGAAAAAACCACCCAGGAGTTGGTTAAATCATCTGTTTACACTATACTTTTTTTGAAAAAACCACCCAGAAGTTGGTTAAATTGTCTGTTTACACTATACTTTTTTTGAAAAAACCACCCAGAAGTTGGTTAAATCATCTGTTTACATTATACTCTTTTTGAAAAAAATTTAGTTGTGAACGTCTTAATTTTCCAATTTAACATTCCTAACACGAGGGGATTAAAATTTCAGATATTTCATATCATGAACACTATGAGTACATCCCCCTGGAAACTTCAAGCCTTGTCGATTTTGTTAGCTGGATCGGTTCATGGCTTCTTCCCTACGCTTTCAACTTTTCTTTTGAATGGACCTCAGCTTGGACCTTTAATGATTAAAGTTAATTAATTGACATTTTCGTCCCTGAGGTTCGACGAAACCAATTAGGTCCAACAAAATCAGAAAAAAAGCCATTTTCATCTCTGAGGTTTCATGAAATCAAAGTTTGTTATATTCCATAAAATGATGTAAGGGCAATTTGTCTTTTTTATACAAACAACTTATGAAACTTTTAACTACAATTCTGAAAATTCAATGATAAATTAAGAAAATAATAAAATAAAAGTTAAATATACTAACCTCTCTTATTGTGACCAGATGACAAACTCTTTAGCTACTAGGATTAGCTATACTCAAGGAGTCTTATGTTCGAGCCACAGAAGAGGTATCTATCACATTTATGCAATTATCTTGATCTATTAGGCTTGTAAGGTGTTTCGTGACCCTAATCTTGTGACCAGATGACAAACCCTTTAGTTACTAAGGTTAGCTATACCTAGGGAGTCTTATGTTCGAGCCACAGGAAATGTATCTATCACATTTATGCAATTACCTTGGTCTATTAGGCTTATAAGATGTTTCGTGACCCTAATCCTGTGACCAGATGACAAACCCTTTAGCCACTAGGGTTAGTTATACCCAGGGAGTCTTATGTTCGAGCCACAGAAGAGGTATATATCACATTTATGTAATTATCTTGATCTATTAGGCTTGTACGGTGTTTCGTGACCCTAATCCTGTGACCAGATGACAGACCATTTAACCACTAGGGTTAGCTATACTTAGGGAGTCTTATGTTCGAGCCATAGAAGAGGTATCTATCACATTTATGCAATTACTTTGGTTTATTAGGCATGCAGGGTGTTTCGTGACCCTAAGGATTAGACAAACACCAATGTGGGTCTAGATACTTCAATTACCTAAAAGAAAAACAAGAAAACACTTTACTCAATCCTACCACATCATTAGGTTGTTTGTATAAAAAGACAAAAATGCCCTTGCATCATTTAATGGAATGTAATAGTATTGGTCTAATACTAATAACAGGGATTAAAGTTTGCTTTTTCTGATTTTACTGGACCTAACTGATACTTTGTCAAACCTCATCACATGGTCATTTGGTCAATACCAATAATTCAAAACAAAACATGTTGAATGGTGGGTAAGGCTAAAAGTTGTCTCGATTATTAATAATAATTTAACATGATTCACGTGAGACACATTAATTTAACATGATTCATGTGAGACATATGGTGCTTAATTAAGATAATTAATTACTCTTAATGAAGATTTAAGATTATAAATCTGATTTTCTGTATAGAATAGATCCATATTTTAAGCTAGTAGGTCATGTGTCTCGTCTCTGATTGACCTTGCTCTGATTTTGCATCCAACATTCAGTTTATTTTCTTAGCCATGAACCTGTTTCCAAATCCCTTTTTTTTTTATCTCTTCAGATCTTGGCCACAACTTTCATTTTCATCTTATTCGTCGGCATAACCGCTGTCCTAGAAGAAACCCTAATTTTATTTCCTTTTTTATTTTTATTTTTTAAAAAAAAAGTTTGTTGAGACATACTCACTCGCATCAACTTGTCTTTGAGAGTTGAGATATATGTTGGTGTTAAAATCCCACATTGGTTAGAAGACGAGAGGGCCTTTACCTAAAGTGAACAATACCTTTGAGAATCTACCTACCGTGTGTCTAGATCTGTCATAAATTAACAGTTAACAGAAAATACCTCTAAAAACCTATCTATGTCTGGATCTGACAGATATAAAAAAAATAAATACATATATTGTATATTCGAGATTTTTATGAGAAAAGAATCAAATGAAAGATCTTCATACCTTTTTATAGAGTTGATGTGTTAATACAACTAAAAATAAAATTTTGTTTTTATTTCTTTATTTATTTATTTTGTGGTCCTTTGATAAATAGGCAAAGTGAGAATGTCACGTTTATGTGATTGATTTATTAATTATTAAATAGATTAATTAATTAATTAGGCTGCTGGAATCAATGTGAAACCAAACTTAATTTAATTAATTAAAACGTTAAAACGAGACCTGCTCCTCCTTTTTGTTTTACACTTGTCCAATTGAAGAGCGAGAACTTCATCGAGTTAATCAAGAATATATATTTTATTAATTAAAATCCCCCTGAGTTTATATTATTCTTCACACACAAGTTTGACGAAAGGGTTGAAAGCTTTAATTAATTCAGTTCCCATGATTTCCTCCTTGAATTGGCTGCAATAATGGCTGCATGCCAAAACACCATTAACTACATAATCCTCTTTCCTTCTCAGCTAAGAAAACACAAACAGAAAAAGGAAAGAAAAAGTAGTAACCTCTACTGATTAACAGGGATTGCTACTAAAACTCTTGTTTAGTCTATAGTTTTAGGGTTTTGAGAGATTAATTGAGATATCTATAAGCTGATCTGGATACCCTTGATCATCAAAATAGTAATCCTAAAGGGTTGATTAGACGGTCAAGAAGGTTTGTTCTCTTTATTAACTTCTTAGGTTTGAACTATCTTAGGATTATTTATCGTATTTGTGTTTTATCTTGGAACATTAGATTTATATAGTATCTAATGAACCTCGAGATTATTTGAGATGACTTAGATACCCCAATCAATAAAAATAAATAAATAAATAAATAAATTTGTTTGCTTTCAATTATTTGAGAGATTCATTATACATCGAAATCAATTGGGACTTTGAGGAGTTATACACTCAATTTTGGAAGGTACCTTTAAGATTAGTGGATTTGTATTTTGTATGAACATTCAAACCTAACTGAAAACGTGTGTGACCTAAACCTAATAGTCTTCACCCACAATATTTATTTTAATTTTATTATAGCTGGTTCAGAAAATGTATGGCTGGAAATTATTTAGAATAAAAGGCATGTGGGATTAAATGAGATCTAATTAAATCTAGCTGGCTACCATTTCTTCAAAGTGGAAAAAATTGACTAAATTAATTCAATGTTAATGCGTGCAAATCTCGATCTAATAAATTATACAAGAGATCCACACCAAATTAATTATTTTTTCTCATACGTACAATACCTAATGTCATCAAATTATTAATTATTAGTATTTTAATTCAAGTGAAATTAATAAAAAAATAATAGAAACCACTTTTCCTCACCAAGGTTTGCCTTAATGACATTTTTCTACAAAACAAGTTTTAAAATACCACTTTCCCACTCAAAGTTATTCCGCCAATACCCAAATATACTTTACTTTCTTAGTTGACATTTAGCGAGTTCTCAAGAGACAGGAAAAGAGAGGTTTTGTAGAGTGGAGGTCGATGGATTGAATAGTGGTGATTAATGAATATTTACTATCAGAATCAGCGAAAATCATTTTAAGAAAGAAAACATTAACTTTACGATGATCGACACATCGACGAGAATCAAATAGTAGAGTGAAAAATATTTTATAGAGAAGAGACTAAAGGTTCAAATGATGATGATTGATGACAGATAAAATATTTGTCTCTAAATTGGTTTAAGATAATAATAAAATATAACTTGGGTGAAAAATTGATATTTAAATTAATTTTTTTTTAGAGAAAAAGTGTTCAAATCTTGCGTGGGAAAAAGTGGTTACTCTAATAAAATAAATAAATACACTATTGAAGTAGATCTGTTATTAATCAAATCAAGTAATGATTGGCTCAAATATTTGGATCCAAGGATAATTAGACATGACATTAACAATAATATTGATTTGATTAATCCACAGGATTGGCCCGTTGTTGTAAACCTAGATACCAACTACAATTAAAAGTCGCAAACCCCTTTGGGAATCTGAACGGATATTTTCATGCTGTCAAATCTACGCAAACTTCATCTTATGAAACTTTTGACTTTTGGTTGGTGAATGACTGCTCCCATTGACCATCTTTGTTTTTTGGGAACAAGCACTTCTGATTTTACAGAACTGATCAGTGAGCTTTGAATGTTTCATTTTAAAATGAAAGCTAACTATCTCGACAACTCTCATCCACCTCTCGTCGCATCACAACAAGAATCATTTCATTTTCACAACTACAGGGAAGAAAAAATTAATGAACTAAGTATATATTATATATATATATATATATATATATATTCATTTCAACCTTGTAATAGTAATACGTGGTTATAGTTGGCTTACATTAAGCATTTTTCTTCCTCTTTTTTATTCTGATTCTTGATCCATTTTGTATGACTTCTTGCAAATGCATTCTAAAAGCTTATGTACCTTAAAAACAGTAAAAACCACTTCAAAGTAACATATTCTTAAGGTAAAAGAAACAAATAACAACAAAAAAATAACAAAATACTAGGACAAATATTGGTTTATCAACCAGCCAGATTTGACTGATCGTATGCTCTATGACCTTTTCCGACTAGATCCACCAACAATCTGGCCAGCTCTGACCATAAACGATGGCCAAAGATATGGTTATCGTTGACCATATATTAGTCGATTTGATCAGCAAATGTCAGATCTATGGTTGGATCTGGTTGTTGATAGCCAGCTCTAGCTATCTTTGGTTGTGGATCTAGTCGAAAAAGTCATATCGATGCACTACTGACCAGATTCAGTTAGTAGAGCGTCATTACGCTAGATTCTAGCCACATTCCGACGGTGGTTACCGAAATCTGACAAATGTGGATGGGTGGGGGCGTTTTTGTTAATTTATAAAACATTTTTGTTGGGAGTTTAATTAAATTAATAAACTCATGGGGATTTAAATAGTTAAATATTATAATATATAATTTTGAGAATAGGAACAAACAATTATTTTGAGGATATGATCGAGAATAGGGTAGAAAATAAAGAACCAATTTGGTAATTGGTTCTTTATTTTCTACCCTATTCTCGATCATATCCTCAAAATAACCATTTGTTTTATTATTTAGGAAATACTATTATATTTTATTTAATTACTTTCAGACCCCTTAAGTTTATTAATTTAATTAATACCTCTAGAAAAAAGGTTTAAAAATTAACAAAAATACCCACACCCACCCATAGTTGCCAGAGACGGTGGTTGCCAGAATTTATCAAAATGGCTTACAAACAACCGGAACTGGTTGGTAATTCGCCGATCGGCCTTCGTTGACCGACAACGATGGCCATATCTTTGGCCATCGCTGATTGCCAGATATGGCTTTTTGTGACCGTCGACGGCTAGATCTGGCCTTTTCCGACCAGATCTATGGTAGATCTGGCTGCTAGCCAGAAAATACCAGATCGACGCATGACCAACTAGATCTAATTGATCTACATCGTAGTGCCAGATCCCAACTAGATTTCGGCGGTGGTGGCTAGAATTTGGCACTATATGTGGATGGTAGTGTTTTTGTCATTTTATAAATTTTTTATATATTGGGGTGTCTAGTTAAATTAGCAAACTTAAAGAGTTTTTTTTATAAATTATTAAATTTTACCTCGTAATAATTATTCCATCCAATTATTCAATACTCTTTCTAAAACCTTATAAAAAAGAACAAACTAAACGGGCCCTATAAATTTTTTTTCATGATAGGAGTAGAGTATTTTGAAAAAAAGGAAATAAACGCAGCCGTTACGTGTTGTAAAGGATGATATAGAAAAAAGAAATAGAAAGCTGCCCAAATCTTGACCTTACATTAAATTAGTTGGATGCCAGACGTAAAAAGATGCGTATATGAAAAAATATAAAGAGGAAAACTAGAGAGAGGTTCCACTTCCAAACTCCAGTCCCGAACGCAACAACTTGAATCTATTGATTGCTCGTCCTTTTCGTGTTCCGACTCCGAAGACCCAAGTGCAGGTTCGTCTGCTGGTAGTATATCTTGTCTTCTTGCTCACAGTACTAGTAATATTTTCTGAAAATTTCAGATTGAAGAAGTGGGTACTTCACTACTTCACCACTTCACCATTCTTTTCAAATTATTTAATAAAATTAGTCGATTCTTGGAATCACATTCACATGTCTCTCAGTACTGTTTCCAAACCATGAACTTAATTGGTTTGGTGTAGTTTGACCAATCAACAATTATTAAACTTAATTAAACCACATGATCCTTCTTAAACCTTGTCGTCAATGCTCTACATCATCAATTCCTATGCATATATATATATATAATATGCGAGAAAAATTTAGCTCAACGAACTAACTCTCAAACCTCTCCTTGATTTCTCTCTCTTTTCTTTTTTCTTTCTCTGCTCTTCTCTCTTGCAGATATTCAAACATGGCGGAAGGGTTACTAACGAGTTCATTTATTATGAAAAGTGGAGTCTCCATTCATAGCTTTCATAGTGAACCGCTTCTGCCAGATGAGCCATCAGGGCCTGTCACTGTTAAGCTTATTTTCAGCAGCGTGGTTGCCGTTCTTGGCTCCTACGTTTATGGACATGCCGTAAGTTTTAATTTTATATATATATATATATATACATATTAAACTGAAAATTTATTCATTATTCCTTGCTTTTGATTACACGATTATTTCATATTGAAGATGACTTATTTGATTTGCAGGTCGGATATTCATCGCCGGCTGAGTCTGGAATCATTGAAGACCTTGGCCTGACTACTTCCCAGGTGAGTTTCAGTACTCATTTCATCTTCTTCATGCGGTTATTCTTTTCTTTTTTCCTTTTTTAAAGAGTTTTACGTACTACTAGTTCTTTAAATGAACCGGGAGTTCCTTAATAAAAACCTTATAATATTAGTTTAGGAGGCTGGGAGCAGGTGAGATAGATGACACATCAATTTATTTTATAGCATTAATATTGTACTTTATTACTGAAATAAATCAACTACTTACTAGTCAATTACATTATATATGATATTTTTTTGGGATTTTCTTAAAACATTACTTTGTTTCTTACTCTTAGGTCAGTTATTTTTTTTTTTAAAGAAATAATTCAAGATCTTTTACTTTGAGTCTAAGCAATTCTTTTGGCCTCGGAAATTTTATCCGGGTACTGTGATACTGTTATTTGATGCTGACATGCTTTTGCTTTATGCATCCCTTTCCTCAACATTGTTAAATTATCTCCTCTTTATTTATGAATAATGATAGAAAAAAACAAGTGATGGCTGAAAATGAAGCTTTTTTCCCTATATGGGCCACTGTAGTTGACAGTATAGCATTATAATGTTGTGTCCCATTCATGTGAATTATTTGATGAGATTTCTCTTATGTTTGTACATTTACCTAACATTGAGAAGAAAAAACACAATGGGCTCCATTTTTGCTTGATTTGAATTGACATATTAAGCAGAGTATAAAGGGTTGGTTTTGTTGAAATGGTCCAGGTTAAGGCCGAATGGTCCAGTTACTTGACATTTTTATTTCTAGTTCTCACCATATGAATGAATAGTGTAGTGTCGGTACATTACTATGGAAAAAGAAGTGTAAACAACAAAGAATACTTGTGACATTTTACTATGTGAACACAAAATAAAGTCATGGAGTGTACCGATAAACTCAAACTCAAAGGCCATGACATGAATTGAACTTTGTTACTGGAGATGACTGTTGGCAATGCCATTCATAATTGAACTGTTACTGTGATGTTAAGGTTAATGAAAGTTTGTTTTAAGTACAAGTTTTTTGTAAAATATTTCACAGTTACTGATTAACTATGCTTGTACATTTTCAGTATGCAGTTTTTAGCTCAATATTGACAATAGGAGCAATGTTAGGAGCGGTGATAAGTGGGAGAATTGCCGACTTCATTGGTCGAGTGGGTAAGTTTTCAGATCCTTGGTGATTATAAATTGTTTTTTTGCATTATTATCAGTGATAATATGATGTGTGTAACACAGGCAATGGAATTTCAAATTGATCTGCATAGCTGGTTGGGTTTTAATGATATTTGCTAAGGTTTCTCATCTTTCCTTTCCCACCAAAGTTCTTTACCTGGAGCAGCATTTTGAAGGCCTTGTAATGCTATGCATGATGTTCTTGGAGCTTTTTAACAGATAAATGTGGTTTGAAATGACGAATTTTTAATGTTGTTGACAGGATGCACACATGGTAGACTTGGGAAGATTTATATTGGGATGGAATGGACTACTTCTTATTGCGTAATTTTTTTTCCAAGCTTCCTATACCATTTCAAATCTGACATATTTCTTTGATAAATTAATTAATAATGGTCTTACTGCAATTTATTGTCATCCGGTTCCTATATATGTTGCAGAAATTTCTCCTAAGCATGTTAGAGGAGCTTTCACTGCACTAATCCGGTACATAAATGTCCCCATTTAGAAAATTTTGATTAATGGTTCTTCTTCTTTATATATTTGTTGAAGGTCAAGTCTGCGAGTGTTTCATGATTCTATTTTGCAGTGTTTAGGGTTTAGGCCAATCTTTGGCCTTTCTCTTCGGTTCTCTGTCAACTGGCAAATCTTGGCCTATAGGTACTTCTACAAGCTCTTGTATGATTCTAATACAATGATGCCTAGGTTGTTCCAAAAACTAAATTAGTTTGTACGTGATTTTACTTGCAGGAATTGTTCCAGGAATAATACAACTTCCTTGCCTATTCTTCATTCCAGAGTCCCCCAGATGGCTGGTGAGTCTTACTCAAATTGATTTGGATATAATCATTTAGCTGAAAAGAAAAGAACACCAAATTTTTAGTAATACTGCTAGTTTCACATCGCCTGCAAATGGTATGGAAATCTATTGTTAGTTTATAAAAGTTTTGGATTATTTCAACAATGTAGATGTGTTTTCGGTTAATGACACTTGTTAAGGCCAAATGGCATAATTTAGGTGCCATGTATGTACTTCATAAATGAGTGCTATGTCTGCAGGCAAATGTAGGTAAAATGAAAGGTTTGAAGATTCTCTTCAGCGCCTGAGGGGACCGGATGCTGATGTTCGAAAGCCGCTGAAATCCAAGTAAAATTCACATGTCATGAGTAACTTTTTCTGAGCTCAACTCAGAGAACCTTTCATAAAATTTTTGAAATTAACTCTCAGCTCAGATACCGAAATGAGACAGGAATTTGTTCTTGAATTGGCAGGAATAACAGAATATCTAAATCAGATGTCAGAAGGTGGATTTTTCAACATGTTCCAGCGGAAATTCTTTATACACTTGTTGTAAGTTTATAATTCATTCATCCAAATCTTGCAGCAGCGGGTAATCCCTTTATTCCTTATTTGATTATTGTGTTAAAACTGTTTCAGGTTGGAGTTGGCCTGATTTTTTTCCAACGATTTGGGGGACTTATGGTTTTGTGTTCTATGCAAGCACAATTTTCAAGGATGCTGGTAAACTATGTGAATCATTTTAATTCTCCATAAGATAGATTAAAAGGAGTACTATGGAAATTATAAATATGACTACACTTCTAATTTTATTATTTTCAACAGGGTTTCCGAGCAAGATTGGTACTATAGCAGCATCTATGTTCAGGTTATTAAGCCTCATATGTGTAGTTCTTGTAATATGGGTTGTTGATTGATTTATACTCAGTATGGTTGATATTATATCTGCAGGTTATAACAACTGTTTTGGGACTTCTCTTGATAGACAAGGCGGAAGGCGACCGATGTTACTGGTTAGAATGAACCAGAATCTTATGTTTAGTTGTAATGTTGATTATCAACAAATAAACAGAAAAGCTGAATTTTACAAATGTTGCAGATTTCTACAGCGGGATCTTGCTTGGGTTGTATCATTACAGGGTCACATATCTGTTCAAGGTTCGGTTTATTGCAAATATTTATACATTTACCACTTTACTTCACCTCCCCTGCCTGCCAGCTGCTACTCTTTTTCCTTATGGCTGTTGCTTTGGTAATGAATCTTGCTTTCATAAGCAGGACCTTGGGCTGAGAGGGAGCTCACCGCCTCTTTGGCTCTTATTGGTGTATTGGTAAGAAGCTTGCCTCTGTGCATTTGTTTTCTTTTTACTTATAGTATATAAAGGGGAAAAATATGAGAGATGAAATTTATTTTTATGTTATTCAGGATCTCATATAATCCTGGTAGATATGTCTTTATATAAGGATTGTTTGTTTGATTCTTCAAATCAGGTGATTTGGGACTTCTCAACTTGGTCTAGGAGGAATACCCTGGATTATAATGTCAGAGGTAATGCATAATATTTTCTCAGCTTCTGAGACAAACAAAGCTTTAATTGGTTGTACTAAATGATGGATTTTTGTTTCAGATTTTTCCGATAAACATTAAGGGTCAGCTGGAAGCCTTGTATCCTTGTCAGTTGGTTTGGATCCTGGGTTGTTTCCACAGTTTCAGCTATATATTTGATGGAGTCAATCAGGTGATCCTCCCTCATTGCCAACTTCTTTCTCTCACTATCACTAGATTAACAGATCCTAGTGTTTTGAAATTCATCAGAAACCGCCTTCGAATAATTCGGAAGGAAAGATTGATGAATCTCAGACTACATGGGAAATCACTTGTTTTATGAAAGGGTACAAGAATAGTATTATTTTGAGTTGAAGTTACTGTGTTAATTTTTTTAACATTATTTCAGGAATATTCTTCATATAGGTGGCTATGTGCTGTTGGTGTTCATTCATTGCAAAGTTGGTGCCAGAAACCAGGGCCGAACTTTAGAAGAAATACAAGAATCAATGATGAGTGGTTCCGTTAAGAATAACTTACCAATAAGTTACACATGATACACGACACATTAGAGATAATTGGGAGACATTGTGTGTCCTCTAAGATCAACCCAAAAAAAAAAAAAAAAAAAAAAAAAAAAGAGAGAGATTTTGGTCTCTGTGCAATAAGATCAAATAACTTCGAAAAAAAAAAAAAAGGCTCTTAGAACTACGTATGATTTTAGCTTTTTGATTCAGGTGAGATGGTTATTCTGGATTGTTATATCCTGCAGTTATTTGTTTTAATGATCAGCTCGGCTCATATGATCACAATTAATGAAACAATTTTCAGCTTTGGTTTAATTTTTATATTTCAATCAGTGTTATATATATTTTCTGAATGGAAAATATTACACCCACAACCTCTTCTCACAACCCTGACGTAGCAGCTTGCAATTGGTCAGCTCGTAATGAGTCATACTTTGGTCTCACTTGACAAATTGTGACTGATCAATTGTGAGCTGTCATGTCGAAGTTGTAAGAGAAAGTTTGTGAGAAGAGGTTATGGGTATAGCATTACTCATTCTGAATTTCTTGTTGACCCTCAAATCTCAATTACATTTGTAGTGCTGGAAATGTCTAGTGTCCAATTCTTGGAATTCTTCAAGTATGTACTTCACTTCATCCTGGAATATTTGCAACATAAAGGCCCTACTCACCAATCAATTTAACTTTCAGTTTTGTGGACACTGGATCCTGTGATTGCGTATCGGTTCAAAGTACACATTGAGTACAGTTTTTATACTGAGAGTTTGCAATTCTCTATATATTTAACAACCAAACCAGAACATGTATATTACATAATCAGGCTTCAATAGCTTTGTGTGTTTGTTTTGTTATTTTTGAAATGGTATTGGGAGATAGAGTTGGGTGATTATATAAAAATTTTGTAAAATGCCACAAACACCTCACCTCATCCACAGTGCCAGATTCTGGCCACCACTGTCAAAATCTAGTCGGAATTTGGCGTTATGGCACACGATCGGTCGGATCTGGCCGGTCGTGCGTTGATTTGACCTTTTTCAACTAGATCCACCATAGCTTTGGCCATCGTCGTCATTGAAGGTCAACGACAGCCAAGAGTTGGTCGTCATTGACAGTCAACGACGACTATTTCTTTGGCTGGCTGGCGCATTACCGGCCGTTAGTGCGTCGTTGTAATAGATTCCAATCACCACCGATGGTAGTTGCTGGAATCTGGCAAGTATGGGTGGATGGGGGCGTTTTTAGTAATTTATAAATTTTTTTGTTAAGGGTGTTTTCGTCGATTAACAAACTTAGGGGGGTTACATGGTTTTTTAATTTAGGATAGGATTTTTAAAATAGGGAAACAAACTTGCATTTGTATTTGGAATATGGATAGAATAGTGATAAATAATGAAACAAACGAACCCAAAATTTCAGTGGGACTGTAATCTGGAGAAATGTTCTCCATAAGATATCACCAAATTCTCTCGTACCAGTAAGCTTCAAAGCCTTGGAAGATTATTTAAATTTGACTTCTGGTTGTAATAGAGGTAGGCAAGGACCAGTCCCTTGCGGGCCTAAGCCTGGGCCTGTTTGGGATTGGTGCCAAATGGGACCAATCACTCATGTCCCAGGCCCATGAGAAAAACTAGGACCCGGACCAGGCCCTAGGCCTGGTCGGGACTGGTCCCATGGGCCTAGGACCGGTCCCATGGGCCCAGGCCCGGTCCCATGGGGCTTGGATAATTTTATTTCCCCCCCTCAAATTTTTTATATTTTGGGGGCAAAACAAAATTTTATAGGGGGTTTTTAGTATTTTTTAGGGGTAAAATTTATAAATTTTATAAATTTTTTAGACTTGGAAGATTTTTTTTTTTATAAATTTTGTAAAATTTCATTTTAGCCCTCGTAATTTATATTTATTTTAAAATTAACAGGGGGTTTTATGTAATTTGATAGGGGACTATATCAAAAAAAATACAAAATTTTTTGGGCCCAGGCTTGGGACCGATCCCAGGCCCGGGCCTTGAAGGAGGGCCCAGTGGAGGGCTCGGGCCCTCCTCCTTAGGCATGGTCCTGTTTTGGGACCAAGCCTCCTAGGTCCGGTCCTCTCAAGGACCGATCCTAGGATCGGGTTTTGGAGTTGGGCTTTTGGGCCCGGTCCCAAATGCCCAACTCTAGGTTGTAAGACTTATATGTCAAAAACTTCAATCTGTGTACCTTTGCAGTACATTTCACCCAAAAATAGTGACTAGTGATGTTATTTTACGTTTATTAATTATTTTGAACTAATTCCTACTAGGGGTGAGCACGGGTAGCGGGTAGAACCGGAACCGGGGGTAAGAACCGGAACCGGAACCGGAACCTATCCAGAACCTGCACTGTGCGGGTAGGTTCCGGTTCCAATTTTTTGGAACCGCTACTGTGCGGTTCCGGTTCCGGTTCTTACCCCCGAAGGAACCAGAACCGGAACCGGAACCTGTAAAAAGGGTACCCTGTTTGGAACCTGTAGGGGGTACCCTGTTTGGAACCTGTTTTGGAACCTGTTTGGAACCTGTTTTGGAAACCGTGTGGAAAACCTGTTTGGAACCTATATTGGAACCTGTTTTTGGAACCTGTTTAGAACCTATTTTGGAACCTGTGGATATAATGAAATATTTGTGAAATGTAAATAATGGGGAGTTTCTATTATTTTACATATAAAAAAAATTAAAATAGAAAAAATTAAATTTTTAGATAACCAATAAATAAATATACGAATACAATTATACTTATTACATATAAATTACACATATTAAAAGCTTTAATATTTATAATATATTAATTTAAAGTTTTGATCAATAAGTGAATAATTGGAATTATGATCCAATTAAAAGTGTTTTACATTTTTAATGTTATTAAAGAATTATTTTTGAATAAAATAGTATATTTGATTGAGTAATAATAATTTAGTTATTTACTTAATTATCAAGTTCTAAGTATATCTATAATAATTAGTAATTAATTAATTATATATGATAAATTGATAAACATTAATAAATTTAATTACCAGTTAAATATCATACTAATCAATTATAACATTACATTATAGTTAAATGATTACTTAATAATATAATATTTAACATTATTAAATTGATTTATAGTATAATTAATTATAGCATTACATTAATTGATTACTACTTAATTAATTGACTTTATTATAAACATTAGTACAAACTTAATTAAATGATTAAAAATCATTTAATTAATTATAATATTACATTGAAAATTATAGATGATTATTTAATAGTTAATTCACTTAACATTACCTTATAGTTAGATTATATAATTAATTATAACATACATAATTAAATAATTACTTAATTGATTATGAGTATGATATTATGTTTTAAACATTAGTAATACTAATTTGCTACATAAATATTAGCACAATACTTAGTTGAATGATAAGAAATTTAATTAATTATAACATTACCTATAATCATTATAAACATTAATAAACATTACATTATAGTTAATAATTACTCAATTAAATTATAATATTATTATATTACATTATATTATGATCATTACTTAATTATAGCATTACATAGTTAAATGATACATAATTACTAATTAGTTATGAATTTAAACATTACATTTAAACATTAGTAATTTACTAATTTACTATATATTACATTACTTAATTAAGATTAAAAATTTAATTAATTATAACATTACCTATATATTTATAATATAATTACTTAATCAATTATAACATTCTATTATAACATTAGTTATATAATCAAATGATTTGAAATTTAATTAATTAATATTAAATTATAGATTATAGTATAATTATTTAATTCATTATAACATTACATACTATTATATTGATCATATAAGTTATATAACATCATAAAAAAATTACTTAATTGATTATGGTTATGATATTATATTTAAACATATGAATTAGTAATTTACTATATAAACATTAGCAAAACTTAATGAATGATAAAAATTTAATTAATTATAACATTATCTATAAACATTAATTAAGCATTACATTATAGTTAAATAATTACTCAAAAATATAATATTATAATATTACATTATATTATGATTACTTACTAATTATACCATTATATAGTTAAATGATTACATAATTACTTAATTAGTTATTATTATAACATACATACATTATAAACATTAGTAATTTACTATAATATACATTACTTAATTAAACGATTAAAAATTTAATTAATATAAATTACTTATTATTTGTATTATGATTACTAATCATTATAACATTCCATTATAAACATTAGTATATTAATAAATGATTTGAAATTTAATTAATTATAATATTAAATTATAGATTGTAGTATGATTACTTAATTCATTATAACATTACATTATACTATTATAGTATGACATATAATTAATATAACATATATAATTAATAATTACTTAATTGATATGAGTTATGATATTATATTTTAAACATTAGTAATTACTAATTTACTACATAAACATTAGCACAATATAATTAAATGATAAGAAATTTAATTAATTATAACATTACCTTATAAACATTAATAAGCATTACATTATAGTTAAATAATTACTCAATTAAATTATAATATATTATATCATTAATTATGATCACTTATTAATTATAACATTATATAGATAATGTTACATAATTACTAATTAGTTATGAATTTATAACATATATTATAAACATTAGTAATCTACTATCTATACATTACTTAATTAAACGATTAAAAATTTAATTAATTATAACATTACTATATATTTGTAATATGATTACTTAATCAATTATAACATTCCATTATAAACATTAGTATATTAATTAAATGATTTGAAATTTAATTAATTATAATATTAAATTATAGATTTGTTGTATGATTAATTATTATAACATACATTATACTATTATAGTATGATCAATATATTAATATAACATTACATAATTAAATGATTACTTAATTGATTTGACATTATATTATAAACATTAGTAATACTAATTTGCACAATATTTAATCGAATTATTATAATTTTATTAATTATAAAATATATTATAAATTTATTGTATAATTATTTAATTAATTAACATTCTATTATAAACAATATTATAATACTTAATTAAATGATTAACAATTAATTATTATAATATTACATATAATAAATAATATATTACTTAATTAATTATACATTACAATTACATTGTAGTATGATCACTAATTAATTATAACATTACAATTTACATGTAGTATGATCACTTATTTATATAACATTACTTGTTTCTAATATTAAATTACTAAATTATATTGGTATATTATAAATACCCAATTAACCAATTAACATTAAATAATAAATTTATAACAATTAATAATTTATTAACTTATAAATAGACCCCTGGCAAATGGCAATGTTAGTAATTGTATTAAGAATTGTTGTTATTTATTAAATATTTGGTGAAGTTATTTTATGTGAATTGTGATGATAATTGTTTGTGTTTTGGTTTGATTGACGAATATTATGGAATTGTGATGAATTTGATGATTCAGGTGGCTTAGAGATTACAGTGATGAGTTACATTGGACACAAATGAATGAATAACGAAAATTTGTTAGGGGTGTATTTGTAAACTTATAAGGTGTTTTTGTTATTTTTTAAACTAATAGGGGGGTAATTGATTTTTTACAGGGTACCCTGGAAAGGAACCGGAACCTGTATTTTAGGTTCCGGTTCCTTGAATTGAAGAACCTGTACTGTACGGTTCCGGTTCCGGTTCCTTTTTTTGGGAACCTGTACTGTGCGGTTCCGGTTCCGGCTCCCTGGAAATGTGTAGGGTATCTGGAACCGCTCACCCCTAATTCCTACTACATATTAATTAATTTATCCTGCAAATTACATCAATATTGAACTATATTACTCTAGATAAGCACCCACTATCTTTCTCTTTCTCTTTGACAGGCAAGTTAATTAATTTAGACTCAGTCAGTTATCCATTTTAATGGAGAGTAAACGACTTGTTCCTACCCAAAAAATTTCAAAATACCACTTTTCCACCCAAAGCTTATATTCCGACCAATCACTGGTTGATTTCGGCATTTTTGCAACCCTAAGGCACTATCATTTTCTTCCCCGATCATCACTCACCAAAACCACTCAAACCTTGCTCCCGCCAATCGAGTGATTTGTGTAACATGCATTTGTCCCTCCCAAGTCAGATTTTGACCAATCTCAACCACCAAAATCTAACCTATCACCATTAAAAGACTCACTGACATCCCTTCTTCAAAAGCCCCATTAGCTTGGACCGAATTTTCTCTCTATTGTCCACCAAATAAGAAAGTGTATTCTGGATAGTAAACGAAATATAAACTTTGGGTGGGAAAGAGTCGTTTACTCTTTAACGGGGGGAAACTTATGGGCACATCATCCACAAAGAATTAATTTTGAAGAATTAATGCACCTAGATTGGTGATCTTACAATAAATGATCTTACATGCATAGTAGTTTAAGGACGTGGGATATTCATCATCTGCTGCGCCAAGGAATACCTTTCTCAGGTTCAGGAGATGGGATTCAATCATTGTGCGCCCACCAAACCGTTTTTTGTGTGGCCTGTTATGGATTTGTTGCGTACTAACCTAACCAAGGTTCCCTACATGTTTGAATATTGCCAGAGGTTGAAATTTATCTACCTTAAGTAGCTTGATGGTTTTTATTTCAGATACTTCCAAACAAAAACGGATCAGCTGGAAGCCTAGTGAATTCGGTAAACGGCTGAAGTTCTTGGCTTGTTGCAGACACTGTCAACATTTTATTTGAATGGAGCAAAAATTTCCTCGTAATCCATACCATACTGTTGAGAAAACTCCTGTCAAACTATTCTAACTTTATATCTCTTAACTGATCCATCAGACTTTGTTTTGATTTTATACACCCAACAAGAGCCTATTGTACTTTTACTAGGAGGTAAATGAACCAAGTCCCAAGTATCAGTCTTATACAAAGCAGAGAGCTCCTTATCCATAGCCTGTTGCTAAAGAGGATCAAGAACCGCCTTCTTGTAGGGAGAAGGCTCACAAACACTGTGAATGGCTGCTAAAAAGGAAGAAAAATAAGGTGAATGATAAGAATAAATTTTTTTTTTCTTCCATTTTCTGGAAACAATTTTACTTGCAATTTAGAAGGATGATTGTTTTGGCCACAGTAATTTAAGGAACATTCTTGATATATGCTGCAATTGGATGCTAATTTCTTATAAGACTGCACAAAACCAAAATTTTAACTTCATCAATTGTATTGCATTCTTACTCCGAAAATTGTTTATCCAATTGAGTTATCAATGCTCATAAATTATTCCAGACTCATCCTTATAATATTCCGGGATACGAGAATTGTATCTCAATTATCAAGCAACCTATCTAAAATCAATATTCAAAAGAAAAGGTTAAGTTTTTTCTTGATTAACATTTCAAGCTCTTAAATCGTTATTTGCAGGCGGGTAAACATATAGTTCTTTCTCTATGATGGGGGACACCAACACTATTTATTAGCAAACAGTGATGAAGTTGGATATTGAACAGCTCTCATTTCGCAAATGATTTGGGCTTGGATATAAGTCTCTTCATCCACCTTATCCCACCGACCATTTGAGCCTAGATCCCTCAAATTATGATGGGCTTATTATGAGGCTTGGTCAAAAACTTAAAGCCCACTCAGGTTTTTCAGATTTTTAAATGGTTATAAAACGAACATCATCTTATAACATTTTGTCACTTTACATCATAGGATCATAACAATATTCATAAGCTAATTTTTTTTT